>NC_069657.1:253809173-255059173 GCF_027244095.1 Hemicordylus capensis
TATTCTACTTTATAGGGACCCTGAAAAGCAGGAAAACCACACCAACTGAAGTCAACTTCTGGGGACATGCAAAATAACTATATAAGGCAGCAGAGTGGAATATTGTAAAATGCTATTATTCTGTTATCCATATTATGTTGTTTCTTATAGATTTTTTAAGAAAAAAATGTGAATTTTTTTCCACACTATGTGTGTTGTTTCCATAGCTCTTCACTTCCTCCAGAAGCCTCCTTACATTTTTTTAAAAAGCCTTACAGTTACCTTGCAAATGGGGGGGGGGTTATTTGCAGGATTCTTAGAGCATTAAAAATATCTATGTCAGGCAGAAGAACATTTCTTCTATCCTAGGATTTCAGCCATGCACTCTGTATTTCTCTCTCTCCCCCCCCCCCCCCGCTTTTTTCTAGCCTGGGGCGTGAATTTGCATGTCTAATTCATTTACTCACCATATTTGAATTGGCCTGAACAGATGTAAATCGGGAAGGATGGGAAAAACTGCAGTCCTCAACAATGATTAATCAGCTGTTGCAGGCATTGTCTTAAGGAGACTGGTAGGAGGAGTCATGGAAACCAAGAGAAAGTGTATTTGGACTTAATTGTCACATCAAAGCATCATTGTCCCCATGCAGCAAAAACCACCACCTACATCACTTCCTGTTTTTATGCCGCTCAAAACATGAACTGAAGAGTTATTTTTACTATGTTGACTTTATTTTTTGGGCAAAGCATCAGTCGTGCATTTTTCCATAGTCCCATCATGGAGCATATATGTATACATTGTAAATAAATTTTGTGCAAAAAGGACTGGAAAAATGAACTGTATTATTGCATTTTTTTTTGTAAAAGTAGCAGTTTGGTATGAGTTGGCATGCATACAGATTTACTAAGTGGGATAAGCTAATTATACTTTTGTTGTGGTTAAACAAATGCTTGTTGATAGCCTTTTTCTATCAAGAAACCAAGGAGCTAATTATTATTAATAATCATTGCACATTGAGTCTTAGAGTTTCTGATTGAAACTGTTTGGATTGTACAATAACTCAAAGCCCAGTTGTAGTAGTTTGAGTGCAGTAATGAAATCTGAATCTAAAATAAAAGCAAATTATTTTTTGTCACACTGGCTCAACTGCTTGAAAAATTTCTTTTACTGCCCCCCAGCCCTCCAAATCTGTAGCAATTTTCTAGCAATATGCCAATCTATCTCTTGAAATAATTAAATTTTAGCTTCAGATAACGTTTTTTTCTATAGGAAATTATTCTATGATGCCCTTTTGTTAACCGTTTTTCTTAGAACTTACCCTGTTTATTTTCAGGGTGATAACTTGAATTATCAAAATTTAAGATTCCAGGTCAAAATAGATGTAACTGTATAAGATTGGATGGAATGTAAGTATTACATCTTGTTAAATGACACACATCTGACATTTGAGTTAAATTGCTAGAGTAAGTTGGCTAAACCTCAAATTTGACCACAGCTGGGGTGTAGGACAGGTTGCTTTTTTAAAATTCTCTCTAAATCTGAATAAGTGCAGATTTGTACAATAACTACTTGTAGTAAAGGGGTGACATAGTTTTTTAAAAAAATCTAATGCTAATAAATAAATCCTGTGCTGTGATTGGCTGTAGGGTTGGGTAATTAACCAATTTTGCATCACACCTGTACTTTGTACATTGAAGCCAACTGGTTAAATAGAACCAAATGACATGTTTAGGTTCAATACCTTATAATTTTCTTTTAAATAAAATCACAGCTGTTTTTTAAAAAAAATTGTTTCCTAAGGGCATGGGAAATATACAAATATTTTAGCTACATCAATTTAAAAATAAAAACAACTTAAAAGATACTAGCATTAACTGGTTGATGTGAACAAAATAGCTTAGTGGTGAGAACTCTGGTGTCTGCCATTCAAATAGATGTCACCCCATAAAACCGCCCAGAACAATTCCCTTTAAAAAAAAAAATTACAAGAGAGACCCAGTTGTTTTGTGGGTTTACTAGGCAAGGTTTGATTGATGGGTTTACCTGCTGCTTGAAACATTATGCCTCTCACCTTTTGTTTACTGAGGCTATTTGGAGAAGTTTCTCTGTGATGAATTCTCAAATAAGAAATATCAGAACTGAAGCCTGGTTAGAAGTTGCACCTTCTAAACTGGACGTTTTGCTCCCAGTTCCAGATGTGATTATGGCAAGTCGGTGCTGAAGGAATTCACTCTGCACTTGCCCAACTACAAACTCTGTCCCCAAATTTTAAACTTTGAGTATTGAATCCAAACCCCATAATTATGCTCAGGGGTCAAATTAAACTATGTATTTACATTAATATTAAAGCCCCCTTTGTGGATAAAAGCATGCTTTATAGTTACAAACAGACCTCCTCCCATTTCATTTTATCTTCTTTTTAGATAGAAGTGGAGTTTTCAGTCAGCATATTACTATCAGTTAATGGCCATGTGTTTACTTTACCCATTAATAAGTGCTCTGTTGGGTACATCTGTTTAGTTGTGTGAGTCACAGTACCTCAACTTCTCCAGGAGCTAAAATAGCTGCTGGGATGGACCACAATAAAGGTCTAGCCCACGTGCTTAAAAGCGGGGGGGGGGGAGAAAGGCGTGGCTAGTTGGAAAGAAGCGAGACAGTCAATAGTGGCTAGTAATTTAGAAAAACCAAACTTAAATATAGAAGCTTTCTCGATCTGTCCTTCCTGAAGGGACCCCCACCCCATTTTTAAAGAGCCAGAAAGTGGTCAGTTTTCTTGATTCTGAACTGCGCGAGAAGCAATACTGGCAAGATATCTGTTGCCAAAATCTAAACTATTAGGCGATCGGACTCTTCGTTAATTTAAAATTATTTTCTAAGATCCGCCTTCAAATAAACCGCCCCTTTCACTCCCAAGAGTTGAGCAACACGCGTTTCTACCGCCTTAAAGCGGGGGGGGGAGGTTTCCCCTCCCCCATTAATAATGTACTTTATTTTGTAGATTTCAAGTTCTTAAAAAAAAAAATTCCTGGAAAACAAAACGTCCTCTCAGTATTATATCCCAAGACACTTAATCAGCTGTAATTATAACACATTAATGAATAATATGCCTTGAGAGTATTTTTTTTTGTTTTGTTATTGTTCATCCATGATGTTAGACGGCTTTTACAGGCAGAGGAAAGAGAAGTAAACGGGTTACAAATAGGGAATTATCCCTCGTTTAGCATTAAAATTCATTTAGATAAAATTGCCACAAACATTTAAATGGAGAGATTAGTTCCCCCTCACGCCTTATTGCACACTCTCAATGGCTCCGTTAAGAACATTTTACACGTTGGAAATTCCGCCGTCTCAGGCTGCTTGCTGTTTCCTAGCTACCCACATTCAAAGCAAAGGCAGCAGCAACAGAGGGAGAGAGGGAGAGGTGGGGGGTTGGTAGGGGGAAAGTTTGTGTGTGTGTGTGAGTGTGTGTGTGTGTGTTTGGCAACCAGACTGCAATTCATCCGCTTGAATCTGCTTTAAGTAAAGGGGGGGGGGGACACAGGAGGTTTTCCTCTCTCTAAAACACCCAGTAACCCTATATGGAAAGAAAGGCGCTGCTGCTGCTGTGGCTGCTCCGCTTTTTTTCCTTTTCCACCAAGCTGGGAATCAAGTTTTAGTTAGGCGAGGGCTGTCTCGCACAAAGAAATCGAGATTGATTTATGTCCATATTGGGGGGCACGGGCGGGGGGAGAGACAGGACACGCACACGCACACCAAGATTTACACATAATGGTTTCTAGTGTCTTTCCGTTCGGCGCATTTACAGCGCGCCCACTGGGGCTGGAGCGGAGAGGGGGGAGCGGGCGGCGGTGGCCGGGGGTGGTAGGAAGCTATCGAACGCGCTGCTTAAACGCATCCCGATTTGCAGCACTGTGAGCGGAGTGTGGTTGTCTGTATTTAAAAATCTCTGGAGGGATTAGTTTGAAAACAGATCAGTTGTCCTCCTCCTCCTCTCTTCTCCCTCCCTCCTCTTTCCCCCCTCTTTTTCTCTCGCTGCCACCCGCTGCAGAGCCAAAGGAGAAGGAATGTCAGCTTCGACTGCCATCTTTTGGGGATTTGGAAAAACGACCCGATAGGTAGGAGCCCTCCCTCCTCGCTTCCCCTTTCCCTCCTCTCCCAAGCTTGTCTTTCCAAAACCGGGTTCCTGCTTTCTAGCGGGCATTGAAATATTTTTTTGTTTCTTTTTTTAGGGGCGGAGGGAGACCTGACCGCACAAATCTTTGGCTCGGAATAATTTTTGAATGAAAATTAACTTGAATTGTGGTGGCGGAGGCTTATTTAGGTGCTTTTGGGGGGTAAGGGTCCCCACCATCACGTTGCCCTTTCTGTGCTCCACTTTGTTCCGTGCGAAGAAGGAAGTACAAAGCAAAAGTTTTGCTTAGTGACGTTGATTTTGCTTTGTGAGCTTTTTGCCCTCCCGCCTGCAAAACATTGTCGGACAATGCCGCATGCGCGTTACGGCTTCTGGACTACTCTTTTCTCTGCTTAGTCTGTGCTCGGCTACGTTACCGTATTATACTGAATCGAGTGCCATGTAAGAAAATGTGTTAAAGCCGGCTCAGCGGCGTGTGGGGGAGATGTTTGCAGAGGGAGGGCAAGGCGAGCCAGGGCTCCTAGACTTTTTAGATGGGTGAGAATGTTCTCGGTCCCTTTCTGCTTTTGCTTCCCGTGCAAAGCTTTGCGTGGATAATGTCAAGTTCAACGCACGTGTTCCAAGGTTGAAACACCGGGGGCGGGGGGCAGTTTCCAATAAAAATAAGGCAAAACCTCAAACTCATGGATCTTATTTGATCAGCGCTGCGGGTCCATCCAAAGCCACACAGAACCGTCCTCTTTTTCTGCCTCCTTGGTACCGAACGGCAAATTTGGAGATCCTCTGCCCCTTTTATTTTGCTGAGCGGAAAGCGTTCGCCTAAAGTCTTATGGAGATTTGGTTGGCAGGACGCGGGCTGCATTTGAACTTCTCCGAGAGCCGGCCTTTTGCTCCAAAGCGGAGTGGAGTGGGGCGGGGGGTGGAGAGAGAAAGCCAGGCAATATTGATTTCTATCGGCCCGCTTCGTAGTTGCATCGCCCCGGAGAGGTTAGGGAGAAGCGGAGCCCTTCACAGCTCTAACCGAGGAAAACAAACTCATGAAGCACTGACGGTTTCTGTACAAGTCAGCGGTAGGGCTTGAAGTGAGTCGTGTAGCTCTAAGTTCCGTAGATGAACCGGGGTGGTTAAAACCGACGACTCCCTTCCCTGTAATCTTTGGTTCTGTGAAAATGCCTCCGATCCGCCCCGCTGTCCTCGGTCACCCTTGCGTTCTTTCTACTCTATGAAATAGGGCGAGTTTAAAAAAAAAGTGTGTGTGTGGGGGGGGGACACTGTAGGCAATCCGAAGTGAATGTGGATTTGAGGGGAGACCGCCCTGTTAACTTTATTTGTCTGGGCGGAGCCAGAGTGGAGTTTCAGAAGTACCGTACAACTTTCGTTGCTTGGCTTATGTTTACCACACATTTAAGAACCTGAAGTCAGAAGGAGGGGCGGCGGGGATTTTAAAAAAGGCGATCGCTTGTTTGTGGCGGTGTGGGAATTTCATGCGCGAAGATGTGTCAGGAAAACAGTCGTCATGTCGTTCAGCGTCTGCGACCCTCCCCCTCCCCAAATCCGGCACCACAAACTAGGATTAGTTGTTATCCTCCCACCCACTCAACTTTCCAGTCTCCAGATAGAGTTCAAGCCCTGGAGACAAGAGCGGATTTGCGTTTTAAAGCCGGTCTGTTATCGATTGTCTCCTTTGGCCTCCCAGCCCCAGCCCCGCCGTGCCGAGCAGGCCCCTCGTCTGACAGTCCCCTAAAGGGCAGAAGAGGGGAAGCCGCCGCCGCCGCCTCCCAGCCTCTTCTACTTGGGACTAGAGGGACAGGGAAGTGTAGCATCCATCTGCTGAGAGCAGAAACCGCCTCCTGTGGACATTTCTGTGACGGGTGGGAATGCAAAACCAACCAGCCACCCTCTCTCCTGTGTCAAAATGACTCTTGTGTCAAGGTGAAAAGGCGGCCAGGTGTGGAGGGAACAGAGTCATCTCATCTCTTTACCTGGGGTCGCCTGCTTCCTGAAATGCATGCCGCCTGTGGGGGTGTGTGTGTGTTTGAAGGAATCCCCATGCAAGGGGTACGTGTGTATGGAGGGCGGCGGGGGACTGGCTGGAGTTTTCCCCGCGGACTGAAACTAGCCCGAGAAGTTCCAAAAGAGACCCGGAAAGCGGAGATCAGTGAGCGGCTCTTCTTCCTAAACTGCTGCTTCAGTCCCATGTTGTAAGCAAGGACTTGGCTTTGCTGGCTGCTGTTTCCATGCCCCATCAAACAGCTACAGAGACTTCCCTTTTATAAGGAGTCGGCTGTCTGACTGATTTTGGAGAGGGGTTGTGGGGTGGGTTTTTGTTTGTTTGCTTCCTTGCTTGCTTTTTGCTTTCCCCCTTTCCTCATTTTGGGGGACTAAAATATGCCTTGACTTGGGAGCGAATTCGTCTCATAGAGGCACAAAACTTGCTCCCTAAGCATATTTACGTAGAAGTTAGTGAGACTTACTTCCCAAGTGAATTAACTTGGGCAGCGGGGGTGGCTAAACGTGGAGAATAGCGGGGGTGGCTAAACGAGTGCAAAGACAAGCCTTTCGCACACACGTATAAGGCCCTTTTCAAAAGGTTTCCGATAGCCCCTCGCTCTGGTTACACGCAGTACACACGGTTAATCATGGAAGGCAGGTTTTCAAGGGAGCGTACACACATTCTACTGAAGGAATCTTGCTGCTTTTACAAGGCTTCAAAAAGTCGGGTATCCACAATAACTAGGAAATAGCAGAAACTATCCTACTAACTTGACAGTTTAGGTAGAGACTTCTCTTCCAAACGCAAGCACATCTACTAGGTGATAGAGAGCGCCACTATTCACAAAGGCCATTTCTGTGGATTGTCTTAACGCACCGATCCTGAACTTCGTCCTTGGAAGAAAGTCGCAGGGTTCTCAGTGGAAGTCGAATGGTTATGGTTCGAATGTTGGATACAGACCCCCACACTGGTAGGATCAGGTAGTTTCTAGGTTAAGGACTCAAGCGTCTCCTTGTTTTGTTTTAAGCGCGCGTGCGTGTGTTCGCCATCCAAACCTTGCTGTGTTTCCTGAAGGGGTAAAAGAAGGCTCACTCCGACTCAAGATTTGGAATCACAAAAGGGGTCACGGACGGTTATTAGACTGCTAACATACAGTGTTTAACATACAGGCTTAACATACATTGAGATCTTCTCTAAAGTGTGTGCGTTGGGGTGGGGGGAGGTGTGGAAGGGACGGAACCCCCTTTCTGAATCTGAATATTTATTCTAGAAGTGCGATAGCAAAAGATCTGCTTTTGTTAGGCTTCCCGAGGTACTTGCTGGAAGGTAGTTAATAAACTCCTAAGCAGTCAGCAGCTTTGTATTTTATGTAGCGGACAGAGAAAATCTTCCAGGGCTTTAATGTGTGAAATAACTGAATGCCTGTGTGGCAGCTGTTTCTAAAGCCAAAACTAACTCTTTGGAAGAAGGGAGGGGGGAAGGGGGGAGAGAGGAGAGTGAAAGGCAAAAGAAAAGACTGCTCATTTTTTCCTTTGGTGCCATTTTGGATGTCATCTGTTTCCTTGGTGACTGTGTTCAGCCCCCCAAAGCCCCTGGGCTCCTGGATTGTTAGAAAAAAAGCATGCTATTTCTGCACCGTCATTTATCACTGTCACCGCATAATGATTCCCCTTGCAGCTCCTTATTGATGTTTGTAATTGCATTATCTCATAAAGGGGAGGGGGTGAGGTGGGGGGAGATGATCAATGAAACCACGCCGTGCATTGTGGGGTCAGAAGATGCCCAAGTACTGTTTGTCCCTATCTTTTAAAAAATAAAACCACCACGAATCTTTAGAACTGCATTCAGAAGGGATTAAATGTGACCTGGGACGTGGTAGGCGATCCTACAGGGACGTCACCGCAATTCTCTTCTCTTTCTCTTTCAGAGGTTTGTGTAACCTTTTGCTGAAATGCTAAATCAAGTACCTGCCTTGCATACCAACGAAATAAAGAGCCGTCGTTGATTGGGGCGAGGTGTGGGCGGCTCGGGATACACGCTGTCAAAAGTGGGCAGATGAAAGTTGGGAATAAGCACCAGCGATCCCCCCTCTTTTTCTCCGGCAGCCACCCCGTTTTTGATGAATTGAACTCTATAGGGACCTTGACAAAGACCATCTCTGGAAGCACTTAGCAGCCCACACCACTTTCAAGCCCTCTACTCCAACCCCACTTTTCTCCCACCCGCACCCTCCGATTAATGAATGCGGGCTGCAGAGTTCGAGGGATCGCCTCCAGCTCCTCAGTTAGATCACTTCGTTTTAGGCTAGGTGACGGCTAACTTTAGAGTTAGCCGAGTAGTGACAAATGCGTCCAAACTCCCCAATTGAAGTCTCCGCAACTGAAGCAAGCGCTAGTGAAGTCCCTTTGTCAACTGATGGGAGGAAACGGGGTCTGGTTAGTTAAACAGGGTGGCAGCTTGGTGTGGCGTGGAATTGTAATCATCCACGAGGAAAACTGAGCTGGCGTGTTAACACAGGAGAGGGCAAACGCAAAAGACGGCGTGTGTGTGCGCGCGCGCCTGTTTTTACCTCGATCCATATATTTGGAAGTCTCTGTCCCATTCCAATTGAACTTAAATTAGGATTGCCGCCCTGTCTCAAGTGTGTAAAATGGTCCTCTTGTGTGATTTTCCACTCAAAGCACCATTGGACTGACTCAGAAATGTCTGAACCTCATGAGCTTCAGATCTGTTTAGGCAAAGGCAAGGCAGAAGCAATATACACACAGTTATGCCAAGTTCAAGCCAGAAATTGTGGAAGTTGGGCATATGTTCTGTACCTGATCATCTTTTAAAAAGAAAAATAACACGCAAACACTTCTTGAGTTAAATCGGAAATGCTAACCAGACATCTCTCCTGTCACGTTTAAAGACAAAAGGTGGTGCGAGGGAATTCTTGACGAGGCAAAGAAAATTGCCCCTTTGCTCTTCGCCTCTTCCTTTTCCAAGTTAGCGTACTTTAAAATCCCCACCTTGAAAAGAGGGGTAACGAAGTAAAACAGAACTTTAAAATTAATGCAATGCAGAATTAACTCCACAACTTGCTGCCAGAAGTTAAGCATAGTGATGTTGGTTTCTGTTCTCGGGAATCATCACAGCACATCTGTATTAAGATGACACCCCAGTCTTGCGCCCATTTCTTGGAAGCAAAACCAGATGACTTTTGTGGACGCTAAGTCCGGAATTTGTGATGGAGCAGGAGTGCGAGATGTATATAGAATCCAAGAGACTGCGATTCTTAAAACGTTTAGGTAGAAGCGAAGTCAGTGACACCGTGTTTACCTACACGTCTTTAAGATGGCGATAAGAAATGAAAGCAATAACTCGGTCCCCAACCCAATAGAGGCGTAATTGGAAGTAATTTGGGTTCCATGGGACAGTCCACGGGGCCAAGACCAAAACGCACTGAAGTAAAAAGCAAGCATCCCTGGAAAGGAGGGTATATACCATGGGACCAACTTTCAGATGAGTGTTCCCAGGATCGGCATAAACTAAACGGTGACTGAAACAAAACAACCTTGTTTATACTGAGTAGTGGGGAAGGTTGAATACCTTAACGTTAGAACAGCTTTCTCTGCCAAACTGCCTGCAGAAAACGGTTGCATTCAAGAAAAACACATCGGAAAAAAGGAAAGAGTTCTGGAGGAAAAGTGACTGAAATGGTTTCACCTTAGCAGTCAGTAACCACCACAGCTCTGTAGCGACCGTTTCTTTATTATTTGAAAATGTTAATAAATCAGTGTCTGGGTGTAATGTCGTTATTGTCTGAATCGCATCAAGTCTCTTTCGTCTCTCATGCAGTTAACTTCTTCGTCCGTTTCTCCCCTTGACCACTTCTCGAGCTATAGAAGCAAATAAAGGCTGCATGTTGAAGCAACTTGTTTCAACATACAGAAACAAGAGATACATTGCTTGTTTCAACATACACTCTTTATTTGCTTCTATATTTATTTCAAACAAGAATGTTGATAAAGAGACAGAATTTTCACGTTGAATACATTTTTGGAGGATTTATTCTTCTCCCCTTTAATGAGTTAGTTAATCAGACAAGCCTTTTCTACCGATTCTCCACCCGCCCCCAGAAAAAGGAAGAAGAAGAATATTCATGATGAAGCCCGTGGTTAAAAGAGTGAAAAACAAAATTTGTGTTTAAAAATTATTTGTTTATAGAACGAACATTATATATTTGTGTGTGTGTTTGTGTGTATACACACACACATATATACACGCACAAACATATATATATCATGATTATATATTACATGCATTACATACATACACACACACACACACACACTTCAGTTGCAACAAAAAATCCCACGAGATTTACGATTATTAAATATTTGATTGCCATGTTAATGCTTCTTATTCTACCTTTCATTTGCATTTTAATCTATCGAATCTTTACAGTTTTCCTGCCTCCTACGCGAGTGATTGATTACAGATCTGGAGGGGGAGACACGCACAAACACCGACCAACAAGCTAGCTTTCTCTGTCCTCGTCCTCTCTTTCTTCTGTCTATGAAGCCTTCCTTAACAATGTTAATGCAACCAGGACAAATTAATTATACCGTTTTAAATGTCAAAGGTATAAATAATTTCCCCTCCACTCAAATGCTGGATTTTCCCGCCCCTGATTTTCCCGCCCCTGATTCTAGTTGGCAGGTTGTTGCTTTCTTTTTTAAAATATAGAAGGTCTGATCATCCTTATAAAATACAATTAAATGAAACACAGGCGCGCAAACAACGCGATTTTAAATCAATGTTCTTGTTTGGATTTGTTTTTTTTAGGTGAGAAGTTCAGGAGCATGCTATTTATGTTTTCCTTGACAACCCCGCGTTCTCGTCTCCCAAATAAGGCACAACTAAACAGGGTTGGGAACGTGGAGGGTAATATCGACAAATTGTTTTGAGACCAACAGCGAAGACAAAAGAAATAGACACAACAACCTTTCCTATGTTTATTTTCTGTCCCGATCTTCATTAGCCTGCTGTCTGCTGCCCTTTTGGCTACGACGCTTTCCAGATCCAGGTGTCGGTGGGGCCCGATCCTTTAGTCCCGTTGGGTGGGATGCAGAGGTGGATGACCCCACCCCCTTCCTCCTACAAAAAGCGAACCGGAATGTAGCAATTTGAGTAATATAGGTAGTTATGCCTATTCCCATTCATCCTATGGACTATGAAAAAAGTGTTGGGTGGGGTGGGGTTAGCCGACGTTGGTATTTTGAGAAATAGCGTTTTAAAATGTGTGCCTACTTTGGAGGTGGCGTAGGGGAAATCCCACACTACTAACTGCTGGGCAAAGAAGGGAGATCAGCACGCAAGAAGAGGATACTTTGGCAGAGTTGGAGGATTTCTCCCGCTCGGGGCAAGAGAGGAGCTGAAACATGTCAGTGTGTCCGCGCTGAGAGAGCCTCGCCTACTCCGGCTTCCAGGCGCTCGTCCCTGACTAATCTCCTTTATTGACAGGCGATCGTTGTTGCCGGTTCACACAACCCTTGTCCGCAATAGCGACAAGACCTCGCATGCTGGGCGCCTTTCGCGCGTAGGAAAGCTCTCTAGCAAGCGAACGAGCCCAAAGAGGGTTAATGGGATTATAGTGCTACTAAAGCGCTTCTTGCTTGCTCAGTCCATGGAGCTGAACCGATTTGTGGGTGTCTTACGATTGCTTGGCGCGAGTGTTTGCGTGTTGTGTGTGTGCGCGCGCGCGTGTCTCAATTTGTGATCTTACAGTACGGCCGCATGCACGTGCTTGGAAAGTCCACTATTGCAAGCGAGGGGAGACTCGCTTCCGAGTTTCGGAGAGAAAATTGTATTTTTAGAATCAAGGTGCGAGCCAGCAGCCACTGAACGCCCCCACCCCACCCCGAGATGGGCAAACGGTCCATATATTGGCCACTGGCAGCCATCGTGCTGCAGATTGTCAGACCGCTGGCAGACACGAGTTGCAATCCTGAAGAAGAAACATACTGCCTGGACGTCTCATTGCAACAAATCCCAGAGAGGCAGGAGCAACTTGGATGACAAAAGAAAGGCTGCCTGGACACGGAAAAGGGATCGAAATACAGCTCCAAGCGGGGGGCGGGGGGTAACTAAGCAGGCGGAGAGGGGCACCCCGGAAAGGACAGACAGGGGAAACTGATTGTGCGCCCAGAGTATAAAAATGAGCCGGGGGCACTCTGGGTCCCTCAAGGGGGCGAAGATAGATTTGTGAAGCCAAGCTGGGAGACAGGGCTGGGAAGATTTAAAGGGAAGGAGAGAGCCGATGATGAAGAAAGTCGTAGTCAGGTGTCCCATCCACTGCAGCTTTATTGTGGGGGTCGTAACCGCGAGATTTATTTATTGCCGAGGCTGTATAGTAAAGATAATGACCCCAAACTCGAGATAAATGCTCACGCCCCGAAGCGGGCCCATTGCTGGCTTTTTGATTGGAGCGCGCCAGCAAGAGCGAAAGGTGAAAGTGGCCTCCTCCTCTCAGCCACAGACGGGGATCCGCCGGTTTCTGCGCAGTGCCAGGTTCGAAAGAGGACACTCGAGTCAATGAGGAGTTCTGTGGGCGGCGGAGGGCTTATTTCTAGGGGGAAGAAAGGGGCAGGAGAGAGAATGGATGCTGGGGTCGCAGTGGCGGGGGTGGGGTGTCTTCCCCGCCCTCTGGCTTTCCACGAGAGCAACGGGCACCCGCGGGTGGAAGAATGGCGGCCTCACGCCCGGACTTCTCGCTTGTTGAGAGCCGAACCGAGGGAGCAAGGGGCTGAAGAAGCAGCCATTGGAACAGGCAGGCTGCTGGGATGGGGAATTCCTGCCGCAACTTCGCCAGCAAGCAACGAGGGAGGGAGATGCCTTGGCGGAGGAGGAGGAGGGCCTTTTCAAAATCAAAAGGACGTGCCTCCTGCAGAGATGTGGGGTGGGGGTGGGGGTGGTGAACTCCTTGTTTGACCTCCTAAGGCGAGTGACGGGATCCCCCCACCCACTTTTAACCTTGGGTGGTCTCATGGACTCAGGTGGTGGGACTCACGCAGTGGAAGCGCTCCTGCCTCCGGACGCCCGCCGCGGGCGCTCGGGTCTTGCCCAGCCGCCCACTGCCCAAGGAGCTCCGTGGAACTCGCGATCTCGCTAAAGGGAATCCGGAGTCTCTAGGCCCGCGGAGGTTCGGGGAGTGTTAAACACCAGCAGCTCCTGCTGAACTTACGGGTCTCTGAGAGCCTCATCATGTTTACTGGGGAAGTAATTTCCATTCATGGTCTTCCTTTTAGTGAGGTTAGGAGGACTGGAACCTTCATTGTGCTTCACGTTTGATGGATCGGGCCCCTTCTGCACAGAGGACTTCAGTTTTTATTCAAACACGCAAGAGTCAGTGAAAACACCTCTCTTTCTGGGGGTGGGGTTGGAAATGGGTCCTTAGCCAGATGGAGACTTCGCTCCGACGTGACTCGAGAGGAGCAGGAGGAGGTGCTTGCTGTAGCTGTGGGACTCTCTTCCGGCGCAGCCACACCCCAAATTCTGCTTCGTGCCCAACCAGATAAAAGCATCCAAGAGAGCCACGACCTTGGCGCTTGATTGCCAAGGTCAGAGCAAAAGAGGCTGCCTCAGGTGTCAGCGGCTGCTCAGCTCCTCTCCACCTGATGTGATCTGATCCAATAATAGCCACTGTGTTAGCCTTTAATGAGGCACCCTGAGAGAGCTTAGTAATTCCCCTTCCCAACCCCGCCCTGTCTCTGCGACGATGCCAAAGGATCCAGAGATGCTAAGCAGCCAACATCTTCTTCTGCCCAATTCCGCCCTCACCCCCCGCCCTTTATGTTCAGACCTATCGTGTTTCACCTCACAATCGTCGCTTACATTCTGGCTTCCCTTTGATCCGGGTATGCTCAGGAAAAGTACCTGAGATAATGGCGAGAGAGAGCGAGAAAGAAAGAAAGAAAGAGGGAGGGGTGTGGGGGCTTGTGTGAGATGGTGAAGTTGAAAACAGACCAAACTCTCTACATACTTTAAAACATAGAAAACAATGTCAGCGTCATTGCTTTCTATGCAACTGGACTATTTCTACTCCCAAGATTATCTTCAAACATCTACCTTACCCATCGCACATCCTTTCCAGTCCGTATCCCCGTTCACATAAATACATCCCAAATCAGTCTCTCTCTCTCTCTCTCTCTCTCTCTCTCTCTCACACACACACACACACACACACACACACACACACACACACACACGGGTTCACATTGCATACAAAGAAAACAATTACCAGCATTCTGTGCCCTCTGAATGACAAGTTGTCTGTCTGACTTCAAAGGATGGTAACCTAATTGTTTCCAGAGTTTAAAAGTAATTAAGCTGCATTAGATAAAAGTAAGCAACGCAGAAAAGGTCCCCCCCCCACTCCCTTTCGCGCTAAGACCCTTCTTGGACACAAATGAATCTGTCGCTTTTCTCTCACTTTCTCTCGTATACATTTGACAATATAAACTGATTTTTAACATCTCAATTCGCAGCCCCTTGAAACGGCACCACTTGGATGTATGTGCAGAAGACGTGCTCCGGCAGAAGTCAATAGGGCTATGGCAAAGTATGTTGGTTTAAACTGGGTTGTAGGCTGGGATGATGCCTGGCTTATTAAAGGGCAGGTTGAAAAAAGTGGAGGTAATTATGCATAATTAATGCTGAAGAGAAAATGGGTTCCAAAGATTAAACCATCTGTAACTATGTATCATGGGAACTTTTAAACAGCCCCCCCCGCTCCCCCACCACAAAGAATAGTTCTCTAAGTTCTCTGCAGTCCTCAGCAACTTTCCTGGGAAGTGGTATTGCCAAATAAATGGGATTTATTTCCAAGTAAATTTGTTTAGAATAAAGGTGCGAGAGTTTCTAAATGGGGAAAAATAATTTCACCAACAATATTTGGTCACTCAAATGTTATGAAATCAAGGTTGTCAAAATAACTTGACATAAATATCTGACTAGTAATTACAAAACATTGTATTAATCTTATCCTTTACAATTTCCAGGCTTTGGCTTCCATTTTTGGTTACTTGGACAAAAGAGAGAAAGTCTTACTATGTTTGTGCTGTGCAGATTCTAAGGATTTGAAACTCATATATATATATATATATATATATATATATATATATATACATATAATTGAACCAAAGTTGTCGCCATTTAAATTGACATGACAAATTCCTATTTTTTAAATAAATGTTTCTGAGACTAAGATCTTTACTTGGAAGAAACTTTCATTTGAATAACTGGAATAAAATTGATATACACAGAGTCAATGGTATGAATAAGGACAGTCAAAACTTCCATAATATTATCTGAAATTGTATGTTTGTTCTTATTTCAAAAATATGATCCAAAGTAATAAAAGATGTTTTAAAATTTCAATGTAGAACTTGTGGCTAGAAAATGATCTTTAATTTTGTCATGTGGACAAATAGAATAATAGCCTGCACACAATATATAAACCCACTGTACACCATCTCCAAAGAGCACAACAAAAGAAACAAGGGATAACACAGTACCTGATTAGTACCGTGGAGGAGTGGAAGGACAGTAGAGCTTTTCTGATGGTCAATGCTCCTGTTTTTAAAATGTCTCATGAATGCTATAACACCTTCCAGATTTCAGAAATACACTCCAATACACACACACACACACACACACACACACACACACACACACACACACACACAGAGCCCCAAGACATTGCCCTTAAGGGTGGTAAAATAGTAACCATAAATGAATATTAGAACGTTTGCTGCCAAACTATTGTACCCTAAAATCTACCTACCTCTTGAAGCAGAGCACCCCATCCTGTCTCAAGGAAGGGATGGACCTCCTGTCATACTTCCCAGATGATTCCTCATCTTTGTCATCTTTTACTGGTTTCGGCCTTGTTGCTCTCGATTTTTTTCAAGATTGTTACAATTGGAACTTTTCTCTTAGTGCGTGCAACCTTGCCTCCTGTTTTAGGGATATCACATTGCTCTAGCCCTCAAACTGCAATGTTTGTTGCTGGATAAATAGATCGATAGATAGCTTTGCTAACTTAGGTAGATAGCTAGATATCTAGCAACTCCAAATGGAACCAGGGTGGTTTTGGGGGAGAGGGTATTTAACCACCAGCACCCCCAGTGTTTCCTGATCTAACTGCCCTCTAGAGGCCATCAGCTCAGTCCTATATTTTTTTCATAAGGGACCTAATAGCAGCTTTTGTGGGGTGGGGAGATTTACACCAGGGACATGGCACAAGGGGAAACATAAACACCACTCCCACAGAACCTCTGTAACTGATCCAATTTGGTGATCTCCTGGGTTGCTTTTAAGTGCAAATCTAAGCATTGTGATACCTTATGGTGGATTTCCCATAGAGCATGTAGCTTGGCTTCAAGTTTTATTAGCCAGTCTGGGAATGCAAGATGGTTCCACCTGTTAATTTCCCCCTGCATTGAGATGAGGCTGCCTCCAGGCTCAGAGACAGGGATGCCTCTGGATACCCGTTGCAGGGGAGCAACAACAGGAGAGAGGGCCTGCCTGCCAGCTTCCCAGAGGCATGGGAGTAGGCACTGTGGAAAACAGGATGCTGGACTGGATGGGCCTTGGGCCTGATGATCTTATGATCCCTTTGTGGGGAAATGCAGAATGCTGTTATTGTAGTTTACAGTTTATAGTTTACATACTCTCACTTGTACATAGTGGGACTGCTAATGTATATATTTAATCACTGTACCTGTGATAGAAAAACCATTTGCTCTATCCTTACACAATGGCGCGTGCGCGCGCGCGCGCGCACACACACACACACACACACACACACACACACACACACCTACCCCTATATGGTGATGATCTCTGTTTAGGGAAAGATGTAAAATTCAGTACAGGATCATGTTAAGGGCAGCCTGTGTGCTTTTCTCACCACTTGTCAGGCAGGCAGCACCCAGTCACTCTAAGTTTTTCGGAATCCAATCATCATCATCATTAACCACCCTGAGCCATTTTTGGAAGGGTGGTATATGAATGAACGAATGAATGAATGAATTTTCCAAAATACAATGAGGGAAAAGGACGTATGGCTCAGATGTATGTTAAAAGGATGGTTTCTGAGCAATTTCATACAGACATTAATCACTGTGGATTATACACTTAGCCAGGCAAACCCACCCAGTCTCCTCAGGGCTTATAGCATGGCTTCTCAAACTGGGGTTCCCAGATGTTGTCGGACTACAACTCCCATCATTCCTATTGTGGCTGGAGAAGGTGGGGGTCCAACAACCACATCTGGGATGCAAGGATGAGAACTCCTGTCTTGCAGAACAATGCCAATCTGTCTATAATCAATATATTCAAAATGTCAACACACTTGTGTGTTTGTCAGATTGTTAAAGCACTTCCTAATTGTAAGGAAGCCACTCCCCGAGCTTCTCCGGCAACATCCATAAAAAGATTTAGATTTTCTTTTATTATACCATCATAGGGCCAGAGGGAGAAAAACATACTTTCTCTTATAGATATTTACCAAAGTTATTCCTGTTGTTCCAATACATATGTGACAATAAGGTACAAATGGTGTCTCTCTCTTACCAGCTTCCAAATCTCATCCCATGTTATTATTGTTTCTGGATGTTGACATGCTTCAGGGCTTTGCAGGGGTAACTGGGCTGTTCCATGGGCATGAACATCAGAGCAGGGTTTGTATATCTACCATCATATGGAATCATTAAAAAAAAATCTATTGGGAAAAGCATGCAGTGTTAGATTTGAACTATACTTGCAAAGCAAAACTGAGATAAATATATGCCAAAGAACAGTGCAAGAAATAACCAAAGCCAAACAAAAGCCTATGCTGGATAGAAAACGGGTTGCAGTACACAAGTTTAACATTATTTATTGTTCAATTTATCTACTGCTTTTCATTAAAATAATCTCAAAGTGGTTTACAACATGATTAAAACAATGCATAATTAAAATACAAAAGTACAGATGACCTCCAAGCAGTTTACAATATAATTAGTGCTAGAAAGTCTGAAGAAGTGTCAGGGAAGTCCAAATAAAGGCAGGCTGGAGGATTTTGCTCACGGCCCTCTCTGTGCCTGGACCCGCTGCCCCTGTCTCTCAGTCATGTCCTTCAGATCACCGAAGTCCCACCCATGGGCATGCAATTTAAGACAAACAGGATTTAAAAGGAGGTAGCAATTTATAGAAATACATTAGAAGGTTAAAAATAAATTAGAGGAAGAAACATTGGAGGAGAACAAGAGCTAGAAAAATGTATGGGATAAGGAAAACATTAGTTCAACCATAAACAAAAAGTAAACAGGAGAAAGCATGAAATCAAATGTACTTGTAAGGTGTTTTTTTTTTAATAAGGGGAAGTTTAGAAAGAGTGCATTGATTTTAGTAGTTTTAGTAGTATGTACAGTATATATGTATGTGCATATGTATGTATTCTCACACATACATGCTGGTTAGTTTCCCCTCTCCATTTGTCTCCTCTCTGTATTACTTTGTGTGTGTTTTTACCTTGGACTCTCCATCTCTTCCCACTCCATCTTCCTTTGGAGCAGAGACTTGTCTTTTTTGTTTGTTTATTAAATATTTATTTTAATCCTGTTTTTCTGTTCTCATCAGGAGTGTTCAAGGAGGCACTTTATGGTACTCAGGCAAGAGCCTTAACATTGACTGCAATGCTATCACTATAGCTCAATCCTATAAAGTATACATTTACTTGGAAGTAAATCCTAGTGGGGCATCTTTCCAGGCAATGGGTATATGATTGAAGGGGAAAGGGTATGCCATCCGTTTTGGGATATACCATCCTTTTGATGGGTAGACGATTAATGGGTATACGATTGCAGTGATTGCAGCCTTTGTCATCCACAGTTGCCAGATTAGGGGTTGATGGGCAAATTTGCTCACACAATTGTTTTAGCCAAGGTATTTGAAGTACAATTCAAATCATGTCAGAACAGGCAGCTATTGCACTTATACCAGTTTTCAGGGGAGATGCTGCAGGTCAGCTGCCCGTTAAGTCAATTTCAGCACTGCACTGACCCATGGTAAACTTGCAGAGTGCAGACATGCCCGTATCCATTATAAGCTGCAAACACATTTCCAGTGTAATTTCTTTACACTGAAGAAGGTTAGAGAAAGAGAGAGAGAGAGAGAGAGAGAGAGAGAGAGAGAGAGAGAACCTTCAATGTTCTTTAAGAACTAATGGTTCATGCTCTTCCACAGTGCATGCCACACACACCTTCTGCCCAATGGGTTTCCATAAAGATTGATAACCAGCAATCTAAGCATCTCCTCTTTTTATTTCCTCCATCAGGAAAAGATCCAGCCTTCCCTTTAACTACGGATGTCTGAATAACCTCTCCCCCCAGCACTTGACAGTTCTGAACAATAGAAGACGGAGTTTGCTATCCAAACTGCACACAGCTGCCTACTCATTACAATCTGACATGGAGAAATTTGGGTCCCCATGAAATGACTGTGTTATTGTTTAGAGAAAGCACCAGATTGGCAGCTCTTGGCTTTTCAGTGCTTTAATTCCATTCCAAAGACTCTTATATTCCAGGGAATGAATCCCCTGCCTTGCCTAAGATCTGCTCCTATCAACAAAAGAACAAGAACCAAGTTTTTGCTAGGAACATGACTCTGCCATTGCTCTGCACTGCACTGCTTCTGCTTTTGAGAGTGATAATGGTCTCACTGACAAAGAATGACAGACTTGATACAACATGGTTATAAAACTTCATCACACACACTCTGGTAACTTTCCCACCTGTGTGTTTTGCAGCACATATGTTGGGGCTAAAACAGTTTCAAGGTTGTGTTCTATACTCATATCAGCAATTGGTAACAGAATAGGAAGGCCAAAGAGATAAGCATTTGAAGTATTTGTTATTTATTCACCTTTGAAAGTTAATGAATTAATTAGGCCAGAGTGACCAACACTGGAAGTGTTAAAAAGAAAGACAGACGGGGGCTTAAACTTGTGTATTTCTGATATCCTAGGTGATATTCTGCCCTGTGATGTGAGCCTCAGCTATACAAATACGACAAATATTTATATATGAATACAACAGATATTTATATACCACTTTTCAACAGAAGTTCCCAATGCATGTTACATAGATAGAAACAAACAAAGAAACAAAATGGCTCTCTGTCCCCAAAGGGCTCACAATCTAAAAAAGAAACATAAGATAGACAGCAGCAATAGCCACTGGAAGGATGCTGTGCTGGGGATGGACAGTTGCTCTCCCCCTGCTAAATAAAGAGAATTGCCACTTTAAAAAGGTGCTTCTTTGCTCAGCTTTAGGCACAATACTTAGGACATAAAGGCCATATAGATCCTTTATATAGATATAGAACTTGGATCCTTTCCCCTTCCTTTTTGGCTGAGAATCTCCACTCAGGAGATTTTCTACTCTACAGCATTTATTGTTGAATTGCCATGGCTGTCCCCACAAAGAACCTTGGGCATTATAGCTTGGCAAGTAGCTGAGCAAATCTGTCAGAGGTCCTTTGCTCGCCTCAGAGAAACTGGGAAAAGGGAAGTAGAATAACACAGATAGCAAATTTAAACAGCCTAATATAGGCCTACCACCTTAAGTGGTGCAGCGGGGAAATGCTTGACTAACAAGCAGAAGGTTGCCAGTTCGAATCCCCGCTGGCACTATATCAGGCAGCAGTGATCTAGGAAGATGCTGAAAGCCATCATCTCATACTGTGCGGGAGGAGGCAATGGCAAAGCCCTCCTATATTCTACCAAAGAAAACTACCAAAGGGCTCTGTGAGTGCCAGGAGTCAAAACTGACTCGATGGGACACTTTACCTTTAATATAGGCCTACTCAATTTAGGCACCCCAGCTGTTTTTGAATCACAACTCCCATAATCCCCAGCCACAGTGGCCAATAGCCAGGGATTATGGGAACCGTAAGCCAACATCTGCAGGAGGCCTGAAGTTGAGCAGCTCTTGCCAAAGGTTCAGGAGTAGTTACAGGCCTGCTCTTTAGGCCACCCCCACCAGCTGTTTTTGGACTGCAACTCCCATTTATTTATTTATGTATTTAACATTTATATCCCGCTCTTCCTCCAAGGAGCCCAGAGTGGTGTAGTACATACTTGAGTTTCTCTTTCACAACAACCCTGTGAGGTAGGTTAGGCTGAGAGAGAAGTGACTGGCCCAGAGTCACCCAGCTAGTTTTCATGGCTGAATGGGGATTTGAACTCGGGTCTCCCTGGTCCTAGTCCAGCACTCTAAGCACTACACCACGCTGGTATTCTCAGCCACAGAGGCCAATAGCTAGGGATTATGGGAACTGTAGGCCAACATCTGCAGGAGGGCCAAAGTTGAGCAGCCCTGATTAGCACTTCCACAGCATGGGCACTTTGCATGCTATATTGTATGTTCAAAGGGCTTCACATGAATTATTTTCTTGCTATCCTGTTACAAGGTAAGTATTATCACCCCTATATTGTGAATATGAAGCTGAGGCTGGGAGACTGGCTTGTTTAAGAGCACCTAGTGAATTCATGACAGAGGCAAAGTTCAGATCAGGGACCTCCTGATTTCTAGTTCAAGCCTCTTAGCCATGATGTTATCCTGCTTCTCAGTGGGTCACTTCGGATGATACTTTGTCTGCTGGCCCAACCACAGACGATAAGAATGTATGTGTGCTGTGAGCATGCATGTCCCCCCCCCCCACCTGCCCGCTCTTGGGACACCTTTCCCTAATAGCATGGGGGAGGGTGGCTCATCTAGACTGCTCCTCTAAATGCACAGCGAATCAGGATTCCACCTTTCCCCATGATTAATTAATGGCATCCTGGGGTACCGGGAGGGTGGGGGAGGGGAGGACATGTGCACACATCTGCATTGTGTGTGGCTAGGCCAGCAGATGAAGTATCATCCAACCGGCCTAAACAATAGACTTAAATTACTGTATTTATTAGTTTGTTTCTTTTCTTCTGTCCTCCTCCCAAGAAGTATCTACCCCTTCCCATTATATCCTCAGAACAAATCCAGTGAGGTGAGTTAGATGAAAGATCCTGACTGACTGGCTCAAGTGCAGATATTTCCTTCCTTATGGGCGACGTCAAGTTACTTATAGGGTGCAGGACACAAGAGGGCCTCTAATGTATTAAAAATACCAAATGCCAGTAAGGGCACACACAAATCTATCAAAGTGTTGAAAGGGAATTTCTTCCCCTAAGTGAATTCCGTATCCTTCCAAACCCACCAGAGGAGTCAATGTTGTGCAGGTTCTCCTCATTCCTGGAAGTCCACCGTGCTGAAGGGGCTCAGGTATTGTTTGGCACCAAATGTGCTCTCTGTGTAACCATGTTTTTGATTTCAATGTTTGGGGGGAAGGTACTTTTTATTATTGAGGATAATATGATGAGTTTCCCTGAGGATAATGTGATGCTAATCCTGAGGAGTTCCCCATCAGGAAGTGCCAATGCTTCCACTTCAGGACGGCTATAAATATAGGGAGCTGCTATGTAAATATATCACAAGTCCCAACCCTTACTGCAGATTCTTATCCTGCCCGTTCCCTTGGCTCCTGCATGAATGAGATCCCCCGAGTGTGTTTGAACTCCTTGCTCTTAGCACAATTTTGGTCATGGGGCTCTGAATTTGGACGTATGCAAAAACAACAGGTTTATCGGAATAGACGCATAGAATCAGATCCATGACTTAGTCTGGCTGGTCTCATATCTTGCCCTTTGCCAGCCCAAATACTTCAAACGAAAGAGCAAGCAACTTCATAAAGGATGATTATAGGGACAGGGAAGTATCTTTCAGACCCTCATTAGCCAGTAGTTAGCTTTTGCCCTGAGGCACAAAGGTTTACACATTCCCTGTAAAAGATTTTTTTTTCTGTGTTACATTCTCATTGCCCATTTAAATGCCTATAACCCTTTTTTAAAAAGCCTACCAAGCTTCCTGACTTCACAAAATGAAATGGCAATATTATGATTGGGAGGAGAAACAGGCAGTTTCACATAAATAAAGTTACCGAGTAATGATTAACGGAATTGCTAAATGTGAAGAGCTGATAAAGGACACAAATTCCATTTTGACATTACAATTGACAAAGCCTGTCGACTTATTATTTTGAAAAAAAGAGATTATTGGCTTTTGACAACCTCAGCAAAACATTAACCCCTTAATCCTCACAGCACCCCAATGAGCAACCCTTACGCTACAACATAATCTCTACTGTACCAATGGTGGGAAGCAACGTTCACAGAGAGGGCTGAGGAAAAGCTCAGAAAAGCTCTGCATGTAGGGCCAGAGGTACTCTTACCCCTGGACTTCCAGGCCAAAGTCCAGGGCCTCCACACCCCCTGGGGCCCCCCAAAATCTTCTTTAGTCTGTCCTGGGTGGTGTGGTTGCTGTGTTGTACCGCCAGCCCACATTGCACCGGGCGGCCGAGTGTGACTGTGACCTGAGCCAGGTGGCCGAGCATGACTTCTGCTTTAGAGACAGAGGGGAGAGTGGGGAAAGAAATAGGTGGGATGGGAATATGTTATGTTGTGTGTTGAATGTTTCTGCTAATGCTAAAAATGGCCCTGAGCCATTTTTTGGAAGGGTGGTATATAAATCAAATCAAATCAATCAATAAAATGTGCATAAATATGACCATTTTATATTCTTAGCGACCTAATGGCTCAGTGGGGAAGTGCTTGACTATCAAGGAAGAAGTTGCTGGTTCGGATCCCTGCTGGTACACCTATATCGGGCAGCAGCGATATAGGCAGATGCTGAAAGGCATCATCTCATACTGCATGGGTAAATCCCTCCAGTATTCTACCAAAGACAGCCACAGAGCTCTGTGGTCACCAGGAGTCGACACCGACACCACAGCACAACTTTACCTACCTTTATATTCTTACATTCTTGTGAGTTCAGTTGCAGTTTGTGCCCTCTAGAAGCCACGTGTTAAAAAAACTGTGTGTGTCACGGTGTGCGCGCGCGTGTGTGTAGGGGTATGATGCTTAACTTGTAGCGGGGTGGCGCTCCAAAGACCTTTAGGTCCAGGCTCCAAAATTACCCAGGTGCACCTCTGAGCATATCTCTTCAATCTCTGCTAATGTGGGTTTCTGGGATTAGAAAGCATCTAATGAACACACCTTCTGGTTTGATAGCTCCTGTAGCCTCTGGCCAGTGGAATGGTGCTTCTGTGGCCAAATGGCTGTTGCTGGTGTCTTCCTTGTGGTTCTTTTTAAGATTGTGATCCCTTTGGGGACAGGGAGCTTGCTTATTTATTTATTTATTTATTTATTTATTTATTTATTTATTTATTTATTTATTTCTATGTCAACTGCTTTGGGAACTTTGGTTGAAAAATGGTTTATAAATATTCACCCTTATTTATATCCATATTCCTTCACAGGTTCATTCATGCTAGAAGATCAGCAGGGCAAGGAGGTCCATTCTCTGCTGTCCTCCTCCTCTTGGTGTATTAGCAAGCCTCTTCTTTCCTAACAGGGATCAGCTGAGTTCAGCCCTCAGTAACATATATGTGAAGAAGTAAAAGTTAGATGGATTTTTATTCATACAGTTAAGTCACACCTTTGAATACTTTTTACATTTACATCTCCCACCATCACATTTTGCCCCATTTAGCTGGTTAACCCATTTAGCCAGCACCCCTCCTTTTGCTATCCCTCTCATCTCATGATGCATGATATGTTTCATGGGTAGCCCCAGAGACACACTTGCCTTTTAAAAGGAACAGGGGCATAGCAAAGTTGGAGTGGGCCAAGAGACAAGATTTTAAAATGCCCCCCCCCCACTGAAGCTCAGCTCCTGAAGTAAAGAAATCTTAAATGCATATATATATATATATATATATATATATATATATATATATATATATATGCCACAATAGAACATCATCCTAAATTATTTTTTAAAAGGTTTTGTAAATTGTGGACGATGCAAGTCATTTAATGGTACTAGAGAAAGACATGCTGTTCTGGTAGCTCCAGGTCTTAACACTCACATCAGTTTCGGAGGAGGAATACAACTGAAGGAAGCCCGGGCGAGTGCACGGCTGGGGGAGTCAGTCATGTGACTTGCTTCTGGGGGGCCCCCAAGGCAGTAGGCCCCCAACAACTGTCTCCCCTTGCCCTATTATAGTTACGCCCCTGAAATCCCTTAATCTGGAAAGGTACTCTGCTTTCACCTGCACACTGAAGGTGGAAATGTGCTCCTGAATGCACACAGCCCACTACTTGATTGAATGTCTTCTGAGCATATTCTTTTCCCTGCTGAATGTCTTCTGAGCATGTTCAGAATACCTTTGGGGGGTACTTACATGCTATCAGTAGGAGGATCCCAGCCTTGGATGAATCTGATATGGCTTAAAAAAAAGGAAGTTCCCACAATTGTTGTTAACTTACCATTCTTCAAAACAGGAATGAATTATTATATTTGAGGATGGTTGCCCATTCACTTTTGCTATGATTCACTATTTTGATAGCATCGTTGTCCTATCTTTCAATAATATCGTCGTCATCGTCAGGTTCAACAACAGCAACTAAAACAGGAATACTTGTAAGTGAGAAGGAACATAGACTAATCTAATATGCAGTTGATACTATTAGCCTCTTTCCTAATCTAATACTGGATCTCCAAAATTTAATTAGCTATAGCTTAGGCAAATTTCTGGCTTTAAAATTAATTATGACAAAACAAGCTTTGACTATTTTTGTTCCTTAGTCTATTCAAATTAAATTAGAAGGTACTTTTTGTGAAGTCAGCTAAGAAATCTTTTCTCATGCTGGGCTTTCTTGAGCAGCTGAGTACTTGCTACGATCCAAAAGCATTGACTTACTTTATCTTTCCATAACTGTTGCATGTTGGTTGAATATACTGAAATCTGCCAACCAATCTCCCTGAGCTAGATTCCCAAGTGATATATAATCTGGTGTATAGCTTCTTCCAAAATGATACAGCTATACTAATCTAAATGGCTTGCAGGGCACTCACAACGACTGAGAACATGGGGGTGTTGTTATGCAGGATTGCTTTGACATGAAACTCCATGGTGGATTTCTAGTGAATTTGAACAACTTGTTCTCTTAACAATTCATATATGAGGGATTCCCTGGGTGACTCTGAGCCAGGCACATCTTTCTCAGCCTAACCTACCTCAAAGGATTGTTGTACACTGCTCTGGGCTTTTGGGAGGAAGAGGGGAATATAAATGTACACATAAAAATGTAAAAATTCTACTACAGCACTAACACCCCAATCACAACAATTTGTACTCTAAGTACCTTCTGGAAATATTGGCATCATGTCCCTGCAGAACACATCCTATGCCAAACATTTCATCATAATGCAATTATAGTACTGATGTTGTAGTACCTCAGTAATAATTTATTCACACATTTTCATCTCACCTTTCAGTCACAAAAGATGGCCCCCAGTTGTCATGCTCCAAGGGAGAGGAGGTGCATTCCTGGCACTTCTTGACCCCAGAATTGCCAGATAGGAACAGGAAAGGTCAGCCTCAGAGTAAGCCAGGGGGGAGGAGGTTACTTCATCACCGGAGTCATCCTCCTCCTGGCTTGCTGCATTCAGGCTCCCATACTCAGAAACAACCTTCATTATTGGCTGCCTTGGCTTTAAATGCCCCAGTACAGAGCTGACGGAGCTTCAAGCTCCTCCCCTTCCTTGATTTCACTCCCTGCTTCCTGTCTCTCCCAACATGCCTGCCCCACTGAACCCGTTCCCTGAAGCTCTTCTTGCCTCGCCTGCTCAACCCCCCTGGCCCCGCTCCCTTCAGGGGAAAACAGAAGCCCCAAAGGTGTGATGCCACACTCTTTGCTGGACTCCACAGGGTCATGCCGGCAACCAGGTAATGCATTGTGCCGACACCAGTCAGGTTTTTTTAAAATTCTTTCAAAATAGCAGCATATCCTAACCATTGTGCTAGGCACAGGTGGCACCAGAGGGGGGAGGGCAAGCATGCCTCCGGAGAAGTAGCTCACCCCTTCTGCTGCCCCCCATTGCTGGACCTCCCATGGCAACCTGAAGGAAAGTTGTGTTCTGTGTATTAGGAGTGCTTTACTTTATTATCATCAAGCAAAAAAGAAAAAGGGGAAAAAGTAGGGCTGTGAGAAGCTTTGGATCCCCATTGAATCAGCCCAATTTGATTCCAATCTGATTTGGGATCCAAATCCCCTCCCCTGTACTTGCCAGCAATGTCAGATGGGTTGGAGACATTCTCTTTTAAAAGTTTATTTTGCTCCTGGTGGTGAGGGAGCAGCAGCTGTGGCAGCATGGCTTTCAAAAAGTCGTATGGGAGAGCTTTTTCATTTTGTTTTCCTCCCTGTAGTCCTGGAAAAGGCACAGGGCCTCTTCGGAATTATATACTCTTTTCAGGTACTACCTCTATTGCCCTCTTCTGTTCCCCTCAGTAAGGATGGGGTCAGGATGCCTTTTATATGCAACAAAGAAAGCACTGAATCAGTTTGGAGCCCATCACCAGAGGTGCGCCTAGGTCATTTGGGAGCCTGGACCTAAAGACCTATGGAGCCCCCCCCCGCCCCAGTGCAAGTTAAGCATCATCCCCCTAGACACACACACACACACACACACACACACACACACACACACACACACACAGAGTATTTTTAACACATGGGTTCTTGAGGGCACCAACAGCAACTTAACTCACCAGAATGTAAGAATATAGAACAAGGATATTCATGCAAATATGCATTAACAGAAACACTTAGCTTATTCCCATCCCACATATTTCTTTCCTCACTCCTGCCTCTGTCTCTAAAGGCTTATAGCCTCTGGAGTAAGGCAGTATATAAATTAATTAAACAAATAAATAAAGGAAGCAAGCAAGTGCCCAGCACAGGTCATAATCATACTTGGCCACATGGCAGCGACCACAGCACTCAGGATTTGGGCCCCCTCAGGGTGTGTGTGGAGTTTCTCATCTACAACTGGTATTCAGCCTCGAAGTCCAGGGGTTAGAGCACCACTGCCTACCACAGTTTGGGTTCTTGTCACTTCACTCATAAGAATATAAGCATAAGAACAGTCCTGCTGGATCACACCCAAGGTCTATAGTCCAGCATCCAGTTTCCCACAGTAGCCCACTAGATACCTCTGGGAAGCCCACAGATAAGAGATGAAGGTGTGCCCCCTCTCCTGCTGTTCTGCTCTACAACTGGTATTCAGAGGCATCGTAACACTGAGTTTGGAGATAGCCTATAGCCATCAAGACTAGTAGTCATTGATAGACCTCTCCTCCATGAATTTGTCTAAGCCCCTCAAAGCCATCCAAGCTGGTGGCCATTGCCACATCCCATGGCAGAGAATTCCATAGGTTAATTATAAAGAAGAGTTTTCACAGCCTTTGAATGCCTACAATATGGCTAGTCATGGAAGGGTATAGCACTAACCTCATTCTCACAGAGGTAGTAAACTCGGAGGTATGGCATCACTTGACTGACTGCTTCCCCAGATAAAACAATGTCCTGCACAGAACAAACAAGCATGTCAGTAAGAAGGCAAGTGCTTTTCCTGGACATGCTAGTTTTCTGTGTGAAGGAAGTTGGACAGAGGAGCAGGCAACCCCCCACTAGCAGTTTGGATGGTATAGCCCAGATACAGGTTTACTAGTTTAGTGAGATCTAGGTCTGGTCACCATCAACTGATGGGCAATATACTTGGAGCTGGAACTCACAAAAAAATCCAAGTGTATGGGGGATTCATGTGAGAGAAGGTGCTTCCATATAACTTATTATGCTCCCAGCTAAAACACTTGTTTGTTGATGAAGGGTCTGTCTGGCTGAAAACACGGTGTTTGCAGCAGTGTTTCCTCATATACTGTATAAATCCTATACACACACACATTATGTTTTACACACCTACAATCTGTGTCCAGATGTATGTGGACAACAGGACACTTGCAATCATAGTGCACACACTTCCTTCTTGTATATGACTGGGTTGGTTAGAGAAGCATAATCAGAACTAGCACATTAAGTCCAATGCACATAAGTAGTACATTTCTTGTCTGTAAGCATGAGGGGGCCTGTACTCAGATTCATTTTAAAAATGAATGCCTGTATAGTCATTCACACAAAAACATGCACATGTGTACAGTCGTCGATATGCATGTCCAGCGTAGTGTCTGAACAGGACTACAACAGTTGAACCGGTTCAGTTTGGAGGCTTGGGGTTCAGCTGAACCACCCCTGGTTCAGCTTGACCCCGGACCGAACCACCGGCCTGTTTGAGGGGTTTGCAAATCTTTTAAATTTATTTTTTAAAAAATAATACTTTTTAAAAACTTACCCCTTCGGGGGGGGGTGCGGTTCTCCAAGGCAGCGGGGGGGGATTGTCCCATGGAGATTCCCCTCCCCCGCCGGCCTTTCTTCCTTCAAAAACAACCCCATTTGGCCATTCTTTGGCTCATTCTGGCCTTTCTCCCAGTGCAGTGGCCATTTTGGAGGCCACCATGCCTGCACAATGGGCCTTTGTGTGGCCTGGGCAGGCTCCGTAGAGGCCCATAGTGCAGATGTTCCGGCCTCCATAATAGCCACCGTGGAAAGGCCCAAACCACCGAATGTAGCTGTTTTTGAAGGAAGAAAGGCCGGTGGGGAAGGGGGAACATCTGCGGACTCCCCCGCCACCTCGGAGAACACCCCCCGGAGGGGGAAAGTTAAAAAAAATCAAAAGGTTTTTTTTTTAACGTTAAAAAGGTTTGTGAACCCTCCCAGACCAGATTGAACTGGGGTGGGGGTTGAGGGTGTGCCAGACCGAACTGGCCTGGTCCTGTTTTGGTCTGGTTCAGACGCGAACCAAACTGGACCAGCTGGTTCCGTGCACAACCCTAGTCTGGGGCAGCCCGAAGCATTTCAGCACCTCGAAATAGAAGTGCCGAAACGCTATAAGCACCCCCCTAGCAGCTAGCTAGCTGGGCTTACTGCACAACTGTTCTCAGGGAAAGGAAGCTACTGTCCCAGGATGTCTTATGTCCTTGGTTTTGCACCTCAGGAGGCGGAACATTGAGAGGGCTTTGAAATGCTTCCCTTTGACCAGGTATGGGCAAAGATAATAGTTTCCCTTTGATTTGCCTAAAGGAATCAGCATAACAGTGACACTTAACTTGCTGCCCTTTTAACTTGTATCGGGTATAAGTAGATTATAGGATGGATGCAAAAGCTCTTTGCTATCCAACCTAGTATGCACTCTTGCCATGCAACCCTTACAGCTGTCTGCTTGGAGGTTTCAGGATGACAGCTCCATTATAATTTCTTTTCCTTCTTCTAATGAACTTTGGCTTTATGAGCCATAGATTAGCCAGCAACGTCAAACATAAAGCTGTGGCTAAAGAAAAATGTAAATGTTTTTGAATTAATACAGCTGACCTGGCCATCAATATTTTTATTACACACACACACACACACACACACACACACACACACACACACACACACACACACACCCTGCTTTCCTCTGCTTTCGCACTGTAGGGATTTATGCATGCAATTCCCATTACTGTTAATGGGAGATAATCACATAAATCCTCTTCACATCAATAGGAGAATAAACCATTAAATCATTAAGGGTTTAATGACACTAAAGACCCAAATTCTCCTCATATCTGCATTTTTGAATTGCTGGAAGAGTGCAGACAATTTGTTGTTAAAGAAGCTCAGAATAAACTGTGCCCTAAGACAGTCTTTATCAAGATATGCCCCACATCTAGATATTTGCCTAGTGTGGATCTACTTGGGTGTGGAGATAGATGCTTGTAGGCACTGAATGTCTGCACTTCTAGCAGGAAATCCTGTTGTTCGGCCCACTGGTTTCCTGCAAGGCTGCAAGCATGACTTAAGGCTGCAAGCATGACTTGGAGAGGGTTGCTTCCAGCATATTACCCAGAGCATCTGTCTGATTGCTGGGAAAATAGGATTGATTCACACATGTATGTTCCAGCAGATTGGCGCACGGTTAGAAAGCTAGGATCCAATACAGAACCTCCCCTATTGCTGGTCCTGTACTACAGCCATTACATATTGACTGATTTTTCCTCTAAGGTACCCTTGGTTGATTCTGTTGGTGTGGAAAGCAACCGAGCAAAGGGAGGAGAGCTGGTCTTGTGGTAGCAAGCATCACTTGTCCCCTTAGCTAAGCAGGTTCTGCCCTGGTTCCATATGAATGGGAGACTAGAAGTGTGAGCACTGTAAGATATTCCCCTTAGGGGATGGAGCCACTCTGGGAAGAGCAGAAGGTTCCAATTTCCCTCCCTGGCTTCTTCAAGATAGGGCTGAGAGAGATTCCTGCCTGCAACCTTAGAGAAGCCGCTGCCAGTCTGTGAAGACAATACTGAGCTAGATAGACCAATGGTCTGTTTCAGTATATGGCAGCTTCCTATGTTCCTTCTCTGTTGGTTTGGCAGGCTTCTAGTGGCCTTGTATGCAAGTAACAAGAACATTCTACGAAGTGGATGAAATGAGAAGTCTTTCCCAATGATTAGCAATGGTGAAGGATGTTTACCCACCTACTCTACCGCATCCAGGTTAGTGCCATCAAAGATCTAGATTGACTGATAGGTGAGGCTTCATGCTATCTCAGTTACATTGTGGTTTTTTTTTTAAGGTTCAGGAGCCACTTTCCCCTTCCAAATAAAGCCCAAACCAGATAAAAAATAAACATAAAACAACATAGTAATACATATAAGGCAATTTATCAGAAATGATGAGCAATTTTTAGACGAGCTCAGTCTTGCCAAGGCATTGGGAGCTACCTAGGCAACACTTATTACTCAGACTCCTCCACTTGTGCTATCATTCCAGGTGGAAAAGAGAGCCAGACCAAAGATAGAATCCTTATGGTTTCTCCCCTTTTGCACTGATAACTGGGGTATGAAAATGCCAGGGTCAAACTCAGACAAATAATATATGATATGGAGTGTCAAATTGATCGGGGCTCTATTCCTGTTGGCGTCCATTTGGGCAACGAAGTTCTGAGTTTCAACCCTGCCAGATAACCAGACAACTGTGCCAAAATACTATAGAGCTCCGACATAGGCACGATGCAATGCCTTGCAAACAGCAGTCTTGGAAAGGAGATATTAGAAAAACCCCTACAAAGAACGTCCTTGTCTCTTCAAATCAGGAGATATTGAAACAACGGCTTATGTGCTCCTTTATTGTCAATTTTACCAAGATATATGGCGTAAACATATAACCCCTTTTATTAGCTGCCATCCAGGTTGTACAGATTCTTTTTATCTTGATTATCTTTTAACTGACCAGAATGACCTGAGATCTTATAATGTAGCTAAGTTCTGTTTAATAGCTAGTAAAATGTGCCAGGAGCTCATTAAGAACCATTGTTAACTGACCTTTATGCTTAACTATGTGCTTAACTACTGTATCATAACCTGTAGGTTATGTAGGGTTTTTTGTTGGGCTTCTGTTTGTAAACTGTGCTGGTCTGTGATCATAATAAAGGAACTGATTGATTGATTGATTGATACTATTCGGACTCAGTGATGTTGTAACAGTGAATCATATGTCCGAAGTTGCGGAAGATGCTGGTGGCCAAGCCTGACAACTGCTGCATAATAATGGAGCCTGAGCAGTCTTCATCATCCAGGTAGTCATCGACCAGCTACCATTAACCAGCTGGATATTGAACATGTTGCCGCACTGTTGGTTGACTCCTTGGTGGAAATAAATAAAAATAAATCCAATGAAATATTAAATAATAAAAGCCTACTTGGGAAACAACAACAACCACCAGATCTGTAATTAATCTATCTAGAGATGCCACAATTCCATTCAGCTTGGAATTTGGGGTAGACCTGTGGTTCTCATCCACAGGAAATCTACCAGAAGTCAGTGGGGTTCTGCAATGAGTCTACAGGCTTCAGGGACATTTTAGGTGCTGTCATGTATGAACAGAAACAGCTTCCTGCACCTCTGTAGTGCAACGTGGCACAATAAGGTCACATGTCCTCATGCCACCCTGGGGAAGGAGGCCTCTTCCCATATGCAGCATTGCCAACAATATTCCTCTGGGGCCATGCAAGCCACTGAATTCCAGCAAGTTCTGAAACTGAAAGTTGTCAGCAAATATCTAGATGAAGAGTTGGGTGTTGTAGGACTGATTTCGGAGCAGAACTTAGCAGACCTGCTTGATGTCACACATATGAGTAATGAACCACATTGTGCAATAGCCTTCGTTCTCAACAAGATGCCCGCTCTGTTGCGTACAAATATTTGTTGGAATATTGCTTTGGAGAGCAAGAGATGCAGAACAAATCCAGTGCTATATTTTGCTGGGCCTCTTTTGTCGGCGTAGAGCAGGCAAGCCTATTTCAATGTGTAGCTTGAAAGGGCTGATATGTTTATACCTGCAAAGTGGATCTCTTTTTTTAAAACCCCATATCTTTTTTGTAGGACAAAGATGTGTTAGGTTGAGAGCAGACTTGCTGCCTGTTCTCACTGAAAGGGTTAGATTCTGTTGTGAGCAAGCTACTGTCTGAACCGAGGAGATTCTCAGGAGCTGAAGAGAGGGCATGCCACATTGACCTTGGAGGAAGGATTAACTTACATTCTTGAGTCCTCTCAGATGTTTCGCCAGAAAGGAGTTGGTTGGCAAGATGACTTTTCAAACATCTTTCAGCTAAATTAAAGATTCAAAAGCAAAATGTAGCATGAAAGGGATCTCATGTGGGTTTGTGACCCTCCCCTGAAATGCTGGTGTGAAAAATAATTAATGCTTAGGTTTAGCCTCATCCATAAATTTCATTGTCTTATCTGAATTGGCAGCACAATTTCCATGGAACCATTTCAAGCAACCACATGTGAACACAAGGAAACAGACTGGGAAATTATTTATACAGCATGTTAAATGGACATGAAAGCATTTCCTAGCATAGGGAGGGGGCAGGCTTCTCAATGAAGCAAAAGGCTCAGAGCATATTTCCAGCTGTGGTGAGTTTTGCCAAAGCCATCACCATATGATGTAGGTTTGACAGAAGTGTGAATCACATACATTTGAAAAAGGGCTGGATTTGACAACCATGGAAGGTCGACACCTTCTATATTTCATGTGTGAGAGGAAGCAGCTAAAGTGCAAACCTTTCCATATGGCATCTTTAATTAGTTTTATTATAGAAGGGAAGATCCCTTTTTCCATCAGAAGACCAAAGGCATGCCTGAATGGGATCTTCTTACACTTCTGTTTTGTCTCTCCCTGAGTGATATGCACACATTACACCCACTATGGCTGTCAAAACTATGTTGCCTCATCAGGGTGAGTGATCCCTACCACAGCATTTATATTGTTGTAATTACATCAAGATACTCAGTAACCCTACTCAGTAACCCTACTGGTAGTTTATGAAAATCAGAATGTGATTATTATCCATGGCTGACGATCACTCACTGACAGGCTGGAATCCAGAACCCATGGACCTTTGTGCTGCTACCCTCATGGGGTGAGGCACAAGTCAGAGTGTTTGGCAGGTGGTGAAATGCCCCTGTTCACCCAGGTCAGCCATTGGCTGTCATTGATGTGGAAGGATTATAAATGCTTCCAGGTCAGACTGCGACTTTTCCTGGGAAGCAACAGATGCTGTGCATGTATTATCAGAGAAGGACAATTTTTTTATAATCCCCTCTTTCCTCTGCACTGTCTCCCAAAACTATATCCCTGAGAGTTGTGGGGCTCTCAGGGACATATTTTTGGGAGGCCCAGAGGGTCGCAATGGGAGATCACATAAAATTTACCCTCCTTGGTAGTGTGCATGTGGAAAGCATTAATCTGAATGTCAGCCAGTATCTGTAGCTGACTCTCATTTGGTTGCTGCCCATGGCCTAGCATTGACACTCATGTGCATAGGATTTCAGATTTTCTTAATCTAGATTTGCCTGTAACAGTGGTACACATGTTAACAGAAGAGGGACTGTCTATGACCTATGTGAACATGCAAGCAACAAATGTTATTTCTGTTGGTGTAGGATCTCTCTAAAGGGACTCTTTACAAGACAGCCTCCTCACCATTTTGGATTTAGCCTCTATCATGAGTAGGACTTTTGCAGAGACAATAGCCTAAGGGTCAGCCTCCATTTGGCTTGACAAAAACAGCAAAGTCATGCAACCTAAAGCTTCCCGAGAGAACTTGGTAAAGGCAGATACCACACCAGAGGCTCCTGTATTCTTAATGAGGCTACATTTTCATCCTGGAACAACAGGGTCTCAGGAAAGTAGTCAATGAAGCCATTCTCACGATCACTGAAAGCGGGCCAAGGGAGCTTAGCCCACTTTCCAGGGATCTTGGGAACCACCAGGCTCGCAGGCAAGCCTGGTACTCCTAAGGCAGCTAGCCCACCTAAAACACCCTCCCCTTAAATGAGGTTAATGGAGTGGATGGTCCGTTAACCTCATCTAGTTGCTCGTGTGTTGCCACAGCGCAAGGTGACACACAAGAAGACCCCCGACTGGGAGGCCTCCGGGCTCGGGAATATCTCCAGGATGCCCCACATACTCGTGTGGGTCATCCTGGAACTTCCAGGGCCCGCATGGCCTCCAATCCCTGCAGCCTCTGCCGGTTCCATGACAGATCCAGCAGTTGTGTGGGTGGCCGATCTGGTCACCCAGGGCTGCCTCTTGATCATCTGTGGGGAGAGCAGGGGAGATTGTGTGAAGCATTTATATCTTGGCAGACCTGACAGCTGCACCCTAAAGGACCTGACAGCTGCACCCTAAAGGACCTGACAGCAGACCTGACAGCTGCACCCTAAAGGATGCTGGAGGACTTCCTCCTCCATCTCTCTTCTCTGCTGATCACTGCAGTGCCAGTCACCACAGAGAAAAACCTGGGTAGCTTTTCCTCCTCTCTTGCTTCCACACAATCATTTCTGCCCAGGTTTTCCTCTGACCTTGCTTCTACGCAACCAAAAATTGGGAGCACACATAGCTCCCAAACCTTGGTAGAACACAGCTTTTGATTGTGTCAATGACCTCATTATGTTGTTGTGTTCAGATATCTGTACACATGTACATGTTTTTGTGTAAATGATTGTACCTGTGTTCATTTAAAAAGTAAACATGAATACCGGTCATTCAAATGCATGGTACTGATAAGAAATATACTGCTGTACTTGTGTCCAACAAATATTATATGAAGAACTGTAGCTGTGTACAGATCTGTATCCATGTACACTGTACACAGATTGTACAAGTGGTGACCATAATGTGTGATCGGAGCTATTGTCTTTAAAAAAATAAATCAATAAAAAGATTATCCTCTTCCTGGTATTTTAATAAAAGGCAATAAAGTGGAGCTTTCTAAAACCAAGTGGGTGAATAAGGAAGATGAAGGGAGAATAGGACTGGTGAATGATGACGAATCTAGCAGTTTGGGAAAGCATGCATTAGAAAGTGATATGAACTGTACTTAAAAAGATGCACACTCACATACAGAGGGAGAGTGTGGGCAAGAAAAAAAAATAAACTCTTTCTGAAATACAAGGCAAGGTTCTAGTGACACCATAAATCATTTGCTCTTTGCTCTCCGGGTTTATGATGATGTCACCCAGATTCCTTGAAGTGGGGCATTTTTAACTCTCAATCTTCACATTCAGCTATAATTTATTTGATAATGTATCTGCACACTTTTGAGGAACAGTTAATCAGTACAGATGTAAAGTCTACAGTGGGAGACATGTTTCAGACAGGCTTTTTCTTGCTCTGAAATTCATAGTCAAATGGAACGTTTTTCAAAAACTGTGAACGTTACAATCAAGAGACAATAAAGAACAACAGACATGGAGGACAAGATTAATTGAGTAGCAGACATTGTAGTGTTTCAGAACACTGTGTAACATTTTAATTGAAAGGTACAGCAGCTAATACATCAGCTGAATGCAGTACAGTTTCATATCAGATGTAATAATGTTTGACATTTTGATTTTCTTCTTCCAGATTTACATAATGGAGAAGATTGTACTGTAAAAATATTGCTACTGTAAGTACATTTTTGCTGGGACCTTTTCTTCTGAAAACAATGTGGCAAAATTGATCCATGTTTAAGATTTGCAAAATTCTTAGCATATGAAAGTGATGTACAAAGTAAAATGGCTTCTTTTATCTAAAGTAAGAGAATAAGATGTTTTCTGGACAAAAGATCTCTGGTCCTTAATATCTGGACTTGTGTATCGGTGTCAACACAGTGCCAACACAGCATCCCTTCTGTCCAAGTGTAATATTAGGATTTGTAGTGATACACTATTGCAGATATTGATGAGTAGCTGGTAGAGCAAATTTTAAGACTGAACTATAAGGCCACATGTTAATGAACTCATAAATAAACATATACATATCTACTTATATGTGATGGTAAAATGTGAAGCAGGGCAGGGAGGGGGAAAGCTCACCAGCATGTGTAACCTTTCAAATTAAATTGCTTTTGAGCAGGATCATGGGGCTAGATAAAGTTGATGAATTCATTGAGTAATAAGTATACATATCTAAACTCATTCTCAGGCTCTGCCCTAATTCCCAAACATAGGATTTTATACCTATGATGAGAATCCCCGATGATCAAAATGTATTTTTTTCATCTCTTACTTCTGATGCAAGTTGAAGTGACCACTTGTCTGTGGGAAATGGTCATCCCAGATCAAGCAAAACAGATGGAGTGTTCATATCAGCTGACGTCACTTCTATACAATGTTTTCCAACTGAGCATAATATACTCCCCACTTCCTCAACAATTCCAGCAGCAGCACTACTACCATGTTTTGGCTTGCTTTGGAGGAGAGGTCACTGGAGACTTCTGTTTCTTCATAGACATACACTTTAGACAATCTTGTGCCCTTAGTTTGCGGGGTGGGAAGAAGGTCACCTCCTCCAGGTCCCAACAGCATTCCCTATTCCAAACATTCAAGAGAAATCTCTGTACCTAGAGAAGACCTAGCAATTAATCTCACAAATAAATATCTGCTGACCATTAAGGAAATATTTACAATCTTTTGTCACATCTCAGATCAGGCATAGCTTTAAGAGAAATCCATAAGAGAAGCTATGGACTCCAGCAGCTGTCCAATTCCCTTTTTTCCTGTGCCACCAGGGAAGCTTTGAAGTAGAGGGATCACTTGACCTCTGCTAAGCAACAGTGCCACCCAAGTAAGGGCCAGAGAGGGATACTGCGCACATCAGTCCAGCTGAACCAGGCCAGCCTATCTGGAAGCCTATCTTTCCTCTGTTTGAGCAAGTTAGTTGGTTGTTCTGGATCTTGTCTTGACTCCAGTCTGGCCTAGACTATGTACTTGCCTCTGGTACTTCCAAATGACTGGAACTTTGGTCTCCAACCTTGGAGAAGCCACTGCCAGTCTGTGTAGACAATACTGAGCGAGATGGACCTATGGTCTGACTCGGTATATGGCAGCTTCCTATATTCCTATGACTGCTTGCTTCCAGGCCTGAGCTCACAGTGACCAGACATTAGCCCCCAAAAGCCAAAAGCATGAAGAGGATAGGCAGTTGCTTGCTTGCACCAGAATGACTGTTCCCTTGTGCCAGCATGAAGATTTTTAGTTAAGTCATATGAACCATTGCCTCAGTACAAGATGTCATGGGCTGTTAGGCTATCATGGAAATATTACTTTCTGTGTTTTCATAACATAGGCTCTCCTTGGTTTCTTACTATGAAGTCAGTATCATTTACTAGTACTAAAATCAACTAGTTTAAATTTCTTATATAAACAGACTGATTCAATACTCCCTAGTAATTTGAGCTTAAATCCTAATTGATTATTGAGGAACACATACGTGCATCTGGACAAATATTAATGAACTAACCCATTTAAACAATAAAAAAGCCAGCCAACAAGCACTTAGTAATGTAACAAATTTTGTTCAGTGAGTTATCTCAAAAGCAGAATCTTTAAAATAATGCAGTTAGCATTCACAGCATGCCAGCATGTAATACTGTTCCAAGTTTCCCCATGGACCCAAGAAGCAGAAGTTTCAAGCCCCACAAAGTATAGGAGAATTACCGTGTTGGCCATAGCATCAGTAAAGTGCTCATCCGGTAAAGGACAGGCATATCAAATATTGATACCCAATATTATGTGTGTATCATCCCTAGCTGGATTGGGGGGTGGGAGCTACAGTCCTTCACACATTAAGACCTCGTTGTTTCTTCGGTGGTAACCCTCTTCCTAGGCTGTACCACTTCAGATTGCAGCTGGGGGCTCACACGAGGGAACGGCTCTCTATACAAAAAGACTCCCTGCACATTCAAAAAGTGAAGCAAAACAAAACTCGCATGCCGGAGAGAAGACTAAGCAAGAACTGTTCTCTTTGACATCTCCATTTCAGTGTGGAGGAAATTCTTTGTATGGAGGAGCATCCAGTCATCTGAGCCCCACCTCCAGCAGTCTGAAATGGTAGAGCCTAGACATTGGCTGACCACTTTAGTAAGAGAAAAAGGCCTAGAACTGGAGCTAGACAATGCTTTTTAAAAAACTGCTAGAAGTAGTTTGAAAGAGACATCTCTTTCTATGGTTTGACCACAATACTTTGGTCCCACTGTTGCTTGTGGTCAACTGGTTTTTTCAGGTTTTGGAAACAACAGGAAAACCTGCCAACCTGGTTTAGCACAGACAACAGCAGGATGAGTAGACATTACAAGAGCTACAATCTCTCTTTTAAAATACTTTCAATTCCCTGATGACAACAATTTCCTGACAACAGCAACAACAATAGCAACTCATTTTGGGAATAAGACAGATTATGCTCTGGTGTTTTCCCTCCAAGTAAAAATGCATATATTGGGCTCCATGGCTTATTGTAAACATGATTAAGCTGATGCTTTAGCAAAATTGTTATTGATAGTAATTTTAGTGGCAATGCTTTGCTATTTCATTTGGCATTCTCTCTTACTCTGGTCCTGAGAGAGAGGTTCATCATCATCATCATCAACATCATCATCATCATCCCATTTGTATAGGTGGTGTAAGCAGAATGGAAACACCAGCCTCCTCAAGCTGGAGAGAAACACGACTAAATTTAAATGTTAAAAAATTTAAAATAAGCCAGCTCCCTTACCTCAGTTTTCATTTCTCACCAGAATTTGCTAACCACATTTAATCTAAATATCTGACACAACAAAAACAATTATTTACGCATTCCTACAAAGTCTCCTTGGGTGTGAAAATGCTGTTAAACCTGTGTCAAGAGGGTAGCAAAAGCAGACGTATAGCACTGTTTGCTTAATGAGCAAAAGAAAAGAAAAAGAAAAAAAGGAAGCTTGAAGGTGAAAGGCAGATTCTGGGTTAGAGTGACAAGGAGAGATTCTGTCTTTAGGGGGGGGGGACTTGAAACATCACTATAAAATCAGCAAAGAACAGAGCTGGGCATTTTGACAGTGTCTCCTGGAAGCCAACCAGCCAACAAGGCAAAAGCCTTCCATTCACATTGTCGCTCTAACCCAGGTTTCCTGGGAGCTGTCAGTTTGCTACAGAAACGTTTAATTGGTTTATGAATGACACCAAACTCAAGTTGCTTATTGCTCAAACATCTGCTTTTGCTTTACTCCCACCTCCCACCCCCCAATATCAAATGTTCAGTGATATCTTGACATTGCAAAGTCTTTCCAAGTCAAACATGTTGGGATAGCGTCAACTAAAACTCACTAAATTAACTTAATGAAGTTAGTGCAGAGCAGTCAAAAAGCCTCCAGGATGAAGACATCAGCAGACTTCCACTCCCCCCCCCCACCCGCCCCATTGCTCGTGCTCTCGCTTAGACACAGCCCAAATCGGAGCCAAACACACTTCACTGCTTCCCCCCCACCCCCCTGGCACCTTCATTACTCTGAATTCATTGTCTGCATTAGCTATGACAATGAATTAGTGTTCCTGGTTTGCAGGCCGATGCCACCCTGGACCTGCTTCCTTCAGCTATGTTGATCCAGCCTGCTTACTCAACTGCCCAGTACTTTTGTCTTTCTTCCCCTTCTTAGTGACAAGATACAGCTTCTGTTTTCCTTAGACTCAGTGTGGGTTTCCCCATTCCAGGCTTTCTTCTCCAGGCTTCCCTCTCTTCAGCCTGCCCTTCCCCAGGCTACAGCAGGAATACATATGTAAATATATAGATGTGACGGGTAACAAATGACATAGTTCATGAAAGGGTTGCATTTTTAGCACATAATTGCTACCCTTCTTTCTATCCCTGCAATTATGCTATGTCTGGAAAAATATATAGTGGGGTCTGCTATATAAAATAAAATATTATTATATTATATTATATTATATTATATTATATTATATTATATATTAAAATATATAAAATATTCCTATAAAATATATAGGAAAAAATATATATATATATACAAGTTCAAAAATTTCCCTCTCTGTGTATGAAAGAAAAAAGTGGTGACTTTTACAACAAATGGGCATCCCTGTGATTGTTGTACTTTGATAGATACAGGAACTACAATTTGAAGCGGCATCACTTTGAAGATCCTTGTAATGTGTGTCCAACACATGAATAATGGCAGTAAGTATGTGTGCATGTGGATTATTTATTTGCTATCATTTATACTGAAAACTCTCTTTCCTAGCTGTTGCTTATCTGAACATTTCTAGGTGTTCAAATCCATGGTGCTTTCATCATACAGTTCCATTTCAGTGTCTCCTTGCAAAATAAGACATCTTCTGTCTAAATGTCTGCATAGCTTTTTAGCTGGCTCAGAACCAATGCAGACTAGCATCACCTATAGATGAAAGCATAATTATGTATTCAAAAATGCGTTCTTCAGCACCAATGGGCAAAGCCCTGGTCATTTCAAAAGACATTGCTGTGCTTTTCCAAGGTCAAATGTGGAAGTATCCTCAGTCTGGATGTCTTATGGGTCAATATAATAAATGAAGTGAAATGTCCTTTCCTTAGTTTATGCCTTTATGGAAAGTTAATCTGGCTGACCTCAGTTTTAACCATATAAGGATTTCTTCAAGTCAAAATCTTATAATAATGATCCAGATGGCCGCAAATCTGTCCATCTCCTCCTCAGCCATTTCATTGGTTTAGTTAGTTCAGATACTGTTAGGAAGCTGAAATGGTGAACAGGTAGGGGTGGATTGGGGCTGTAGCTCAGTGTAGGAGTGTGCATGGAACTCGTTTGTCCTGTTCGATTAGAATCTGACCTGGATTTGAACTAACCTGGCCTGATCCAGTTCTGGATCCGGCCGCACCAGGTCCAGTTTGGTTTGGCTATTGAACCAGGCTGAACTGACTTGGGGGATATGCTTGTAAAGGGGAATCTGGTGAGGATTCCCCTTTATAAGTGGGGGGGTGGGGCCCTTCGGGAGTTAAAGGGTGGCTGGGTGGGGGTGGCAAGAGTTGTAAAGTGCTGCTTATCCTGCTGGCACGGCTGCCACAGCCCTGCCATTTGCCCTCCTGGCAGCCCCAAGCATGCTCCCCTCTGCTTTTACTAGCTTGGTGGCAGCTTGGTAAAAAGAGAGGGGAGTTTGCTTGGGGCTGCTGGGAGAGTGAGTGGCAGTGGCAGCAGTGGCAGCCATGCTGGCATGGTAAGCACTGCTTTATATTTCTCACCAACCCAGTCTAGCCACCCTTGTTCGTGCAGAACTGGTTCGCTCAAACTGTGCCTGATTTGGTTTGGTCATGGACGGAACCTTCGAACCGGGCCTGGTTTGAGGCAAATCGGTTCGGCACGAACTGTTCGTGCACACCCCTAGCTCAGTGGTAAAGCACCTGCTTTGCATGTAGAAGGTTCAGTCCTGGCATCTCCAGGTAAGACTGGGAAATACCCCTGTCTGAAACCCTGGAGGGCCATAGCCAGTGAGGATAGGCAGTACTGAGCTAGACAAACCAATAGTTTGATGTTGTATAAGGCAGCTTCTGAAGCCGTCCAGATGCCACATACTCCTAGTAAATTCAGTTAGGAAAAGGCTCTCTCAATGCAGAGTTAAGGACCATTATGACATCGATAGCTAGTCGATCATTCCTTTCCCTATGATTTTTTCCCCTGCTTGTAGGTTTGAATTGCCTAGCTGTAAACAGCCAGATTTCAAAACAGCTGGAGCAGTTATATTTCTGCCTTCCAGGCAGCTTTAAATGGCAAAGGATACCCACTAGAAAAAAAAGGTGACAACCTTTGAGAAATCACATACTTAGGGAAATAAATATGGGGCAATACCAAAGACAAGGGATGGTAGCTGTAATTTAAACTCACCTGCCCACTCCACATCAGCCCACTTTTAAAGACATATTTATATATACACATTTCCCAACATAGGGTAAGCATCTTACTAGTTTTGAAATAATTGTCATTGTTCATTTGGATGAGGGAGGGAGGGAGGTGCATTAAGTCAAAACCAGGCAAAGGTGCGGGCGGGCGGGGGGAAGGGAAATATCTTTAACCAGTTCATTTGCAACCCAACAAAATCAAACTGTTGGGGGGAAATCCTCAGCAGATTTGTACAGCACAGCAATAGCCTTTATGCTTGGAAATTTATGGGCCATGGACAGTTTATAAGAAATGATGTAGTTCATCAGAGAGCCAAACGGATGGAACACATGGGAGCATTCTGCACAGGAAGTTGAGTTTTGGAATAATACTCACTTTGATAGAGTTGTTTTGTTAGCTAAGTAAAACAGTAGGGAAGCCAATGGCCACTTAGGCTTCAAACATAAATATATATTTATAAGTCACCCAGCTGCTTAACTGAGATCCCTAATGTTTTCACAAAGTATATCTTATCCGAAAAACAATAACACCCGAAAACAGCAGCAGCAGTGGCCAAGACCTGCTCCAGGCTGAAGTTCGATTAATCAGTCAGCAGTAGTTAGGAAGTGGTGGAATGCTACTGAAGGGCCAGATTCTGATGCTTGCATGGAACTCAGCCGTCAGTTTCTGCTATCTGTGATACTATTGAGAAGTACATTTCGTGGACATGGATGCAGTTTAAAATGTTGATTAAATACAAATGAATATGTTGAATCAAATTACAGGCTTATACCGAAAGTACTGCAATGTTCTTCTGGCTTAAAGCTTCATTAAGATTTAAAATAAGGATGTATCCTATCTCTATATATAATTCTCTAGCTAATCCTGTGTGTGGCAGCTCTCGCGAGAGTGCACAAGCAAATGCACCTGATTGGGCAGTGGGGATTCCATATGCAGACAGGGAGGAGGAGCCTGTGGCACTGTGGTGATTGGGCAGTGGGGATTCCATATGCAGATAGGGAGGAGGAGCCTGTGATGGTTAAAGTCAGTTGGAATGCAACATTTGTTGGTCGGAAGATATTATTGATTGTAGAGGAGAGGAATCTCTGTATATAAAAGGATAGTGGTCAGAGGTCTGCAAAAAGAGGGGTCATGAGGGAGCAAAGAGCCCTATCAGGAGAAGGAGGCTGCCAATGTGTGAATTAGATGAGGAAACAAGATGAACAAGATCTGTTAACATAGGAAGGGAGAGAGGGAGAGGGAGAGAGAAAGAGAGAAAGAAAAAAGGGAGGGAAAGAAAGACAGAAGGGAAGTGAGTGGAGGAGAGAGAGAGAGAAGGGAGGGATAGAGAGAAAGAAGGAAAGGTGAGGGATGGCCCAAGCCTGTCAGCAGCCTGAGGGGAATAAGCGGCTATGGCAGTGGTGGCAGCAAGGAAGGGCCCAGTCAACCACTACTGCTGTTTGGGGCTACCGAGGCCATTGGTGGATGGAGGCAGGGAGGGAAGCAGACAGGCAAGGGATGGACCCATACCTGTCATCAGCCTAAGGGGAATGAGCAGCCATGGTGGTGGCGGCAGTGAGGAAGGGCCCAGCCCGCTGCTGCTGCTGCTCCTGTGGGAAGGAGCAGGAACGGGGCTCGGGTGAGGGTGTGGAGGTCTCTGGGGATATTTATTTATTATATATTTATTTAACACATTTGTATACCGCCCAAAATGCAAGTCTCTGGGTGGTTTACTATGAAAGGATAGGAGCCACAACGCTGCAGCTGCGACTAAGAGAGGTGCGGGGGATGGAGTAAAGGGATGGAGGAGTTACCAAGAGGGGTGAGGGGGATGGAAGCAATGAGATGGAGGAGGAGGAGCAGGAGTGTGGCTCAGGTGAGGGGGGGCTGTGGCAGGGGGAGAGGGGAGCAATCAAGAGGCACTCTTACCCCTGGACTTCCAGGCGGAAGTCCAGGGCCTCCACGGCCCTTGGGGCCCCCCAAACCCTCTTTAGTCTGTCTTGGGTGGTGTGGTCACCTGGCAGAGCTTAACTATGCTTAATCTGAAGGGGAGGGGGGCCTCCAAAGGCCTTTAGGTCCAAGCTCCAAAATTACCTAGGTACACCTCTGCGCTCAGATGCTCTTTGCGGGTTAGGCTAGTTTTAAATGAAGACTGCAAGGAATTATTAGAGCAAATCATATGCCTGCACCTAAAAGGGCTTCTGTACAGCCAAGGGTTTTTTTTTACTGGAACCCTTTGAGGCTATTCCCACAATCACTGGAAAGCGGGCTAAGGCAGCTTAGCAGACCTGGAAGAAGCTCTTCTCACTGATTGTGAGAAGAGCTTCTTTGTATTGCATCATATGCTGCTTTCAGGAGCAGCTTTGGGAGGGGATGCAGAAGGGTGCAGTAAGACCTCCCCCCCCCACAAACCGCTCATACTGCAAGCAGAAATCTGTGTTTAGCAATTGGGATTCAAGTTGATGAATTTGTCAAATCTACCATATTTGGATCTGATACATGCTTTTTCAATGCTGAAAGAACAACAAAAGTCTACAAAGTTATAATGTCAGATGTTTAGGTACATATAATTGGTAGTGGCGACCTCAAACTCTGTGCAGGGACACACCAGTGATTCATAGATATGGGTTTGTTGTCAGGATACTCGCAATGGGTTTTAGAGGCTGTCTAACACAAAGAGACGGATGTCTGCTTCATCTGGCAACTGTTTTTGAAAGGCTCCACATTGCTAATCAGTAAATACATATCATGGGATGAATTAGATAAAGCATCCAAGTAGCAAAATGTGATGCAAAAGAGAAACAAAGCCAATTGGGTAAATTTCTCAAGGACTATAAATTAAAGTTTGGTGTTTTAGTTAAACATGCAAACACCCAAATCTGATCCTTGAATGTGAAGTTTGCCATTTGCACCAGTTTTTGTTTCAGGTTCATTGGATGTAATCCAGAAACTGTTGTAAGCATTAAAAGCATTAAAAGAGAAAAATAAATTCTGATTTTGAAGATTAGCCTTTATGTCAGAAAGAGGGTGTGTGTTTCTAATGGATGAGGTATATTTTTCTACAGGGGAAAAGTACCATATGAAGCATCCCTTAGGGGCCTTGCTGTTTTCATGTTGGATTCTTAGGTGCATCTTGTCCCTGTTGTCTTGTTTCAGTTTTGCACATTTCTTGTTTCACTAGGAAAAAAAACCTTTAATTTAATTCTTCTTCTAAACCAAATTATGAAAGCCGTTTACTCTTTACAAACAGAAAAGATACATTTGGGGGTCTATTCCAAATCTCATCTTTGTTTACAAAGGGGGAAAAAAATACAATTTCCCTTGATGCTTCCAAACCTTCTCACATGGAGGTTAAACAGGAGGCGGCTCATTAAATTTGAGCAGAGAACTGGAAAATGAGATTTCACACTCCTGGGATGGGGGAGCTGGCATGTTTGGGGTTTCACAAAATCTTTTAAAGATATTTGGCAAGTTACGTGCATGGTTCATGAAATATTGTGGAGCTTAAGTGAAAATATTATCCCAAATACTTTCCAACTGAAGTTAATTGGGTTTATCTACTCAATCAAAGGGCAGATTTCATGATAGGAAGCTTTCAGGTTTTCAATTAGGCATAGGCCCTTAATCAGTAAAGATTTTCCTGCCAAGTCATGCACTGTTTAGAGAACAGGAGCAACAACAACAAAAAGGCAAGTCAATGGGATTGAAGTACATGTTAGAACTAAGCATATGCTCAGTGATTTCTGGAAAAAGAAAAACTACAACAAAATATAAGTAGATCTTCTTAAGTAACGGAGGTGATAGGCTGGTAGGGGCAGGGTGGGGAAAAAAAAAACCCCAAATATATTCCCCCTGTCTCATTTTGTTTTGAAGTCTGACTCTGCTTTACAGTAAAGGTAAAGTGTCAACTCCTGGCACCTACAGAGCCCTGTGTTTGTCTTTGGAGGAGGAGTTTACCATTGCCTCCTCCCGTGCAGTATGAGATGATGCCTTTCAGCATCTTCCTTTATTGCTGCTGTCCAATATAGGTGTTTCCCATTCAAACCAGCAACCATCTGTTTGTTAGTCAAGCATTTCCCTGCTGTGCCACTTAAGGTGGCTTTGAACAAATGGTGTTGATGCTTAGAAAGACCCTTATCTAAAGGATAGCTAGACACAGAACTCTTACTAAAGATTTAGGCCAATCATAAGTATGTTGACTTCAGTGGCCTTAAGTGCACTTAACTTTGCCTTGGATTGTGATCTTAATTTACTCTGCATAACATTTTCCTCCAAGGGGACTATTTCTGAAACATTCCAGAAGAAGGGTATATGTGGAAGATATGCTGGTGCTTGTAGAAAATACCCTTGGACAGTAGGAACCTAGAATCCTGCTCAATATATCTTGTCTTGGAAAAGCCACCCAGAGTTTGAATTCCAAGGTAACATTTTGCACGCATCAGTAGTGGATGCATAACAAAACGAATCCTGTTGGCTTTCAGAGAAGTAGGAAAGAGGGAAGAGCTGGTGGTTGTCACTCCTGGAGAGTGAAATGGATACACGGCCATTCTCAATGCCTTTCCTTACCTGTTGTGGATGGTCGCGGATGATGATGATTTCCTTTTCTGCCCTTACATTATGCAGGGCCTAGAGAACTCATACTTGCTCCTTTGCTGGACATTGTTTCTTGTGTTTCCTTTGATCAGGAAATACAAAGTACATATTTTGAAAGATAAATGCAAACTTGTAACTTCAAATGCAAGTTGCAAGATTTGCAGCAGCTGCAGCAATAATAATTATTTGTTAAATTTAATGTGGTATGGTTTTCAGTTTTAGGCCAGTTTGGCTCGGTATGATTCTCAGATAATATCCATTGCTGTACTATATGTTTTTTTTTTTTTTTTGGTCCCTTTAAAAATGGATTGTTCCATAATTTGAACTGAATTGAAGTTGAACTAGCCACATTGCCTTCCAGAATAAGAAGATTTGAAACTTGATAGTGCTGAGTTTGTGAATCCAACTACAATAGTTTATTAGTGAATGTTCTGATCCTCCTCTAAGAATTCTGATGACGCCTTGGATAATTCAAATGACTATGAATAACCTGTTTTGAATAACATGTTAATTCATAGCCATTGCATTTGACTTGTATCTGACCTACTCAAATGGCAGAGCAGAAGGCTGCCCCTTTAAGGCTTTCACTCTCCTGACATGGAGGCAGAGCCCAGGAGGAGGAATCTTAGTTCAGAAGTACTTAAGGCCTCAGTCTACTTCTCATTGGTGTAAGTCAACTTGTATCATCAGATCTCTTCAAGGGCCTCATTAGTAACCAGGACAGGACACACTGGGGCAGCACTGAAAAAACCCTCTTAACTGAAGCGGCCACATAATGTAAGTGTGAGCAACTTCTGGAAGAATTATTATAATACATCCTTAGTTCAGTGAGGTTTTTTTAGTCCTAAACCTGAGGGCTTATACAGCCAGGTGTAAGCACAATGTCCATATGTGACTAAGTAATTCCCATAAATTCAACAGGGCCCTATTTTCCCAGTCCTATGTTAATACATGGACAGGTAGCATGAGTGGACATTGCATGAAATGAGAAGTCCATGCTCACCTTCCATATTTCCAAGCAGCCCTCTCTTTCACCTATGCAAGTTACTCATACTCTGGAGCATGAGTAGCTTGCATGCTATGTGGAGAGAGGCTGGAGGGGGATATGGGAAGTGAACACAGACTTCTTATTCCTTGTAGTGTCTTTTAATGCCGCCTGTGTGTGTCTGTCCACTTCTGATGACAAGGGGTGGGGGGCAGTGTTCCACTTATTGATGCATAGGTACTGTACCTGTGCACAAACAGCTTGGGATTAATTAATTTGACATTAATGGAGATGTTATGAAATGTCTGAAATGTTTGAAGTGGTTGCTATATCAAGAATTTGGGGTGGAATAGATTAGAATTGTAAATCTATGCTCAAGAGAAATAATCCGCCTCACAAGTGCACCATGAAGGAAGGCATTTACTGTCCTATGATTTCAGACAATGCCGTCAGAATACCTTGAGGGCAGATTCCAAAAAGTCTGGTTGGAACAGTGCCTCAGCCCCTGTGGCCAGAGGCAGGTGGAGGATCTTAAATATTATACTTTACACTGATGCAATAAGGTAGGCCAGGTTATTGACAATTTTATGGACTCTGAAGCCAGCTGGTCAAAGACCAAAATAAAGTATTGGGGTGCTGAAGTGGAATGTGTAAGCTATTTTCTGGTGGATGCAATGCCATATGTTAGCTACCAAACAGCTATTTTTGCTGTGTTGGTATTCAAACTTAGAAAGAGATCAGTCTCCGTTAAAGCTCTCTGATATATGCCCAAGTTATAACTTCTGGATTAGCTTTTTTTAGTGCTTATCAGTGTTGTATTATGTTGCAACTGTGGTACTATGTAGTCAAAGGTTGAGTTAAAATGTTATTTAACTGTATGCCTTTGTTTTATGTATTTTATTAACTTGTGAGTAGAGTAGAGTAGCACTTTATTTCGGTCATAGACCAGACACAAACAAAAACATTACAAAAAATCAGAACGAGTTTTACAAACTATATAACAGAATCTTGCCATTCTGGTAGAAATCCCCTTATCAAATTTAGACAATAAAAGATTAAGATAAAAAAAACATCAGAATGGCCAGGAAAATGTTTCCAGAAGCGGGAAAATTAATCTTAGCCGAATGTCCCTGTAGAAATCACAATATAGGATGACATGTGCGATAGTTTCCACAGTGTCAGAGCCACATGGGCAGAGTGGAGATGAAAATGGTATCCCTTTAAATCCTCCTTCCAAAACAGCAGAAGGCAACTTGTTAACACGGACAAGCGTTAAGGCATGCCTAAATTTAGGAATTAGTATGTTACTTAAGTACTCTGCTGGTTTAAAATTAACAAGTTGGTTCCCTATATATGTGCCTTTCTTGAGGCTGGCCACTTCCACTTGTATCTCCATATCTAAGATGCACTGCTTAATGGCCCTTGTAGCTTTATTTTGTGTTATCTATCTATCTATCTATCTATCTATGCAACAAGTCAATGTTGTTCAGAATCAACACTGAAGAAACCAAAATGACTTCTAAGCAACTAATCTGCAACAGGTATTCATTCAAGATAGTTTCATGGTGTTTTAAATTATATCTATCTATCTATCTATCTATCTATCTATCTATCTATCTATCTATCTATCTATCTATCTATATCACAAAATAAGATACATATACACATACACACACGCTATGCATGTTACGATCTATGGTTACAGCAATACAATTTATTCTGATTCTGATAAAGAATCCAATTCAAATTGATTTGCACTCTGCAGAGTTCCAGATTATGAAGTAGAGAATGCATTCAGACAGTGACCAAATGTGTCTGTTTTCACACTGAAAAAACCCACTAATTCATCCCCCAACCCTCTTATAAACGCAAAGATGTTAAACAGGGATTATTTTAAAATATACAAAGCCAATGCACAAGTCTGCACTGACTAATTTGACACTAATTGAATGCACAAGTATAACTTACAAGAATTAGTGCTGTATAACAGCAAACACTTCTAAAACCAAGGATTATAAACTTCAGGAGTACCACACAGTTTATGAATGAAGTTTGTTTGTTTGTTTGTTTGTTTATTTATTTATTTATTTATTTATTTATTTATTTATTTATTTATTTAACATATTTATATACTGCTGAATATGTAAGTCTCTGGGTGGTTTACAACAATATAATTAAAACAACAAATAAAAAGGTTAAAACATTACAACAATGAAAAATTTAAAATAATGTTAAAATTATTAAAAACCATCAAACTATTAAAACAGTATTTAATTAAAAGCCTGGTTGAACAGATGTCTTTAGAGACTTTTAAAAAATTGTCAAAGATGGGGAGGCTCTTATTTCAGCAGGAAGTATGTTCCAAAGCCTTGGGGCAGCAATGGAGAAGGCTTGTCCCTGAGTAGCCACCAGACGAGCCGGTGGCAACTGCAAACTAAGTTGACAATAAGTGTCTGCTATGAATTTACAATAGCAAAGGTAATTCGTTTAAAGGTGGGGAAAATGGTAAAGTGCACTTAATTGGGACAGAAGCAACTACAATCAGATCAATAGGATTACTTCTTATTCTAATAATTGCTTCACTGTTATGACCTGTGAGTTCACCTGGACAGCTTTTTGGTCATAATTCAGATGCCTATGTGATGACAGTGCTGTGTAAGATTTCTGACTTGTTTTTCAGATAAAATCTCCCCTCCCACCACACACATACACTGAATGACGAGCTGTTTTTGAAAATCAGGATAATTCAATATATGTTTTATGATGCAACACAAATGTTTGCTGTTCTAAGAAACACTAAAAACATTAGTGTTTTTTAAAACACTAGAAACATTAAAGCAATGTTTGTAGATTAATTGCATGAGTTTTAGAGGATTAACTGGCAGGTTAATTGACAGGTGCATTGTGGTGGGGAACAGCTAAGAAAATGGGTGTGGCACCTTAGGTAAGCTGGTAAATCAAGGAGGAGGAGCGGATCCCGTGAGGCTTGACAGATCAGGGATGCTGCTTAACTCCTATGCTGGTGACATCCTTTCTGTATGGCTGTGCAGCATCAGAGGGGTGGCGTTGATAGTCAAAAACCTGACCTTAGGTCGGCGAACAAGGGTGCCTCCGTTTTAGAGCGGAGGGGTGGCCTGGAGCCGAGGTGCTATCGCCACGGTCATTTAGGTGAGTGGCCGCCCAGCTAGCTACCGCGCTGTAGGGGGGGATGAACCAATCCCAGCAAAACATGCCTTGTATGAACAATACAACTGCGCCTCAATAAAGAATTGGCCGAATCCACCATAGTAATGTCTCCGCGTCTTGGTGCAATAATACTTAGAGCAGCACCTAGACCTTCAATGCAGCAGGGCACTGTCAGCGCATGGGGGGCCTTGTACGAGTGGAATTCTCCTTCAACTTATGGAAGGAGTGTCCATCAACAGAATACTGCTTTGCTAAAGGTCTGGATGCTACCCATTGGCCAATATGATGAGCAGAATGACTCAAAGCAGTCTCATTGAAACTAAAAGGACAAATTATGGAATGCCTGAGGAGTCTTTTCTCTCATCATGTTGGCCATTATTTATAGATGATGTGCATATTTTGCAGTAGCTACTATCTTAGAAGAGACGTTGCCTGGTCTCTCTCTCTCTCTCTCTCTCTCTCTCTCTCTCTCTCTCTCTCTCTCTCTCTCTCAGAGTGCACCTTTTCTATGAAGGTTGCAATTTTTGTATATAATAAGTATTATTACATTTATTTCTATCCTCTTACAAATATGATCAAAGCAGTATACAATAGAAAAAGAAGAGAAAATCCTGAAAAATACATGGGATACAGGAAAATCAACCATACAAACCATATAATCTTCTCAGAGCTCATCCAAAGGCAAGATGAAAAGGCATTTGTAGGATCTCCTAGGGAAAATTCCATAACCACCATCAAAAAACCCTGTGACCAGTACCTAGCAATCTGATGTCCAATAAGGTGTGGCAAAGAGCAATACCTGAAGCCAATCTTAGGGTTTGGGTTCATCATGTGGAGGAATGCAGTCCTCATAATAAATATTTTTTTAAAACTCCTGCTGTGGTCAACACCGTACATTTTAGTCAACCAAATATTGAGAATCAGTGTGCACTATCTAGGCTAATAGTGTTCTCACATAATAACATTTTGATCATGTAATGATTTTTGCTAATCCCTTCTTGGGGATCCTGTTCTCCAGGCCTCAGGGGCATATTGGAGGGATAGCAGAGGGAAGGAGATCAGCAAATATTTCATGCACAAAGCATTCTTATGTAAGGGCAACATTAGTCTGGATGCTGCCCATAATACTAACTTATTACTAAACATTGCAGCCCTACTGTGTAGCCTCACTGGAGCTGTATAATCCATTGGCTCACCTAAAGTATGTCTCCAAACTGTATTCTGAGTTAGGGATGTGCACAAAACCGATGTTTGCAGTTCAGTTTGAGTTCGAACCAGCAGCGCCCCCGATTCCAGTTCTATCAAACTGGCCACTGGTTTGGCTCAGATTTGAACTGGGGTTGAACCAGTTCCAAGTGTTCCGCCATAGGGAATAGTGAGAATTTGAACTGGCTCTTTATTTCCTGTGGGTAGTGCCTAGGGAAACCAAAATGGGTTGAGTATGACACAGGGTGGATTTGATTTAAATCAAACTGATTTAAATCACAATTTAAATCACTAGCAGGGTGGATAAAAATCAATGATTTTTTTTTTAAAAAATCAAAAAAATCCGATTTAAATTTAAAAAATCAATTTTTTTGATTTTTTTTTTAAAAAAACCATTGATTTTTATCCACCCTGCTAGTGATTTAAATCGTGATTTAAATTGTGATTTAAATCAGTTTGATTTAAATCAAATCCACCCTGGTATGACAGCATGATGTGTGCTACCTATCACCCAACCCACAAAGCAGTTGGACAATCAGGCTATTTTAAATGATTTTTTTTATTTGTGGGGAGTCATCAGCAGGTCAACCCTTGACCTATTGACCCATCATGACATACCACCCTACCTGTTTTTGTTTCCCTAGGAAATAATGAGCTGGTTTTAATTCCTATTCTTCCCTATGGTAGAACCAGAAACAGAATCAGCACTGCACACACATTAAAAGTTCACACACACACACACACACACACACACACACACACACACACTCTTTAAAAAAGTGATTCTCCCACAGAACATGGTGCACAACTGACCAAAACTGAAACACTGATCCAGATTCTGTACCAGCCACACAGTGCCAGGTACCCTGCCCAGTGCCCATCTATGCATCATTGCCAGTGCCACAAGTTGGACACAGTTATTCTATAATAACAGCAGCAGCGGGCAGCACCCTTTTGACAGAAGAACATAAGAGCAGCCCTGATGGATCAGGTTCAAGGCCTATCTAGTCCAGCATCCTGTTTCACACAGTGGCCCACCAGGTGCCCTTGACTCTGAGTGTATGTGCAGAATGCACGGAGTCAGACCACAGTCCACAGTGTGCTGTCCCACTGTGAGGACAGTCACATGTCATGGAGCAAGTCTCACACTGCAAATCAATGGCAGTCACAGATTTTGCCACAATACCAGATTGAACTTCAAGTCTCAGGAAGGAAGGGCAGGCAAGTCTGGCAAGGCAACCAAGTTATTCTGCCTTTGTCCATTTGAGATCCAACAAAAGCAAGCAAAATTGAAGTGTGTGTGTGTGCGCATGATGAGATTGAAAAAATAAAACCACATGAGAAGACTTTCTTCTTTATGTGTGTGCAGTAAATTGGCCTCAGGTAGGGCTGGGCCCTGGGCCAGCCTGCAGGTTGACATGCCAAGGAACCAGTCTAGACTCATCATTGGGGTGTGTGTGCACGTGCATGCATGTTTGGCTGTGCTACAGGAGCAAACAACAACAAAACCACACACTAAACAAAGCAGTCAACATGAAAGCCAGGAAGAAACAAAACAAAACACCCACCTATGCAGCACCACGGCCTCCAATGGGTGCTGGCCCTGTGTCAGTCCATCTTCACAAGCCTGACAGTTCCAACACAAGACAGCAAGCCAAATAAACACCATGTTTGGAGGCACCATGGCCTCTGATGGGTGCTGGCCCTGGGGCACTAGTCCATCATCGTGAGCTGGTGGCATGCGTGCGTGTCTGTGTGTGTCACTGTGACACATATGGGTTGGCCAGGGTGAGCTGGTGTTGCAGGAGGTGCGGGTGGCCATGAGACACTCACCCTGCACATCCAGCTCAGGGTAGCCCAGCAGGCAGAGGTCAGCCTGGCAGAAGACCAGCTGCTCCACCAAGCCAGCATCCAAATGCGAGTGGTGGGGTGTCATCACGTGGAGAACATCCTGGATTGCTCTGGATACTGGTTGGGGGGCAGGAGAGGAGCTGTCTTACTAGACAGACAACTTACTAAAACCAATCTCACGATGATGGGCAGTAACTGGGAACTTGTGGGTGGTTAATCCAATAAATCCAAAAAGGCAGGTGGTTAATCCAATAAATCCAAATTAAAAAATTAATCCACAAGGTGGGGATCAAGTGGCAGCAGAGGCAAGGCAGGCAGTCAGGTGGTGGTAGAGGCCAGGCGGGTGGGTCAGGCAGCATTGGAGGCAAGGTGGGTGGGCAGGTCAGGCAGCGGCAGGTGGGGGTCCAAGCAGGTAGCTGGGGAGCAGATCAAAGAAGCAGGGGGGGGGCTGCGGGTCCACAAAACAGTAAACCAAGGTGTAGATGCAGAGCAGCAATCCTTCAAAATCCAGCTCCTGGAGCACAGCCAAAGCTCATCCCAAAAACCAAAAGAGTAAAGCCAGGCAGGCACTGCCTAGCTTCAAATACTTTTCAAACTCCCTCCTTTTTGTGCCCCACTCCCTTGTTCCTCCCCCCCCTCCAATGGGGGCAGAGTTGCCCAGACAACAGAAAGATTTGAATGAGAACAAGCCAACCAGAGCAAAGGAGATCGCTAGCCAGTCAGAAGGTAGTGGCTGAACACCAATCAGGTGGGCTGAAATTTTGTAAACAGAGATCAGTAATGGTGGCTGCCATGTTTGAACCATCAAACCAATTTGAATTGGTCTTGGCTCAGTTCAAACTTGGATTGGTCCCCTCTTTTTGGGAGCCAATCTGGTTCAAACCCAAACTGGTCGAACAGGGCCGATTCGAGTCAAACCCAGTTTGAATCAAACCAGTTTTGCACACCCCTCTTGTGAGTCAGGATTCTAAAAGAGTGCTTCAGTATGAAGAGCAGTAATATAAGTAATATTTTACTGCTCTAGGGAGCAGTAAAAGGGATTCCTCCAATGTACTTCATGGGAGTTTATGTTTCTGGTCACTGCACCACTTAGGGCTCCTTCAGTCATGATGAATGTCCTACACTGACAGCACTTCTAGTAAGAAAAAGCATGACAATTGCATGTACTCTATCATTTTGACGATTTAGCATATGTGTTTTGCTGTGTCCTGTGTTCATGCCAGTTGCAATGTCTGTGTGCATGTGCATGCAGTGAAACAGATGTGTGTATGAATTGTGACACATGAGAATGTACCTGCAGTTTGCATGCTTTTCCCTATAAAGTAGTGATATTTGTGGAGATAATTTGTCACATTTGTAGTGGCCTTCAGAAGTGAAGCAACCGAGCAGTTCTGTTTGATCAAACCTTTCCCACTCATTATGTGTACTGGAATCTACATTAAAGCTTTTAACCATTACATACACCATTGAGTTAAAGCTATTGTTAACCTAGGTGATGGATTACAATCGAGAATGTTAATGTTATCTGGAGGAACACTTTTAATGTATGTTGCCATACTATAAACAAGGTCATCAAAATTAAATGGGATGTCAATGACCTACAAAGATCATAAAGTAAACAAAAGTTCTTAAAATAAGCATGTAACCTGAACACCCCTGGGATTGTCGCATATCAAAGGCATTTGTTTATATGAATTGAAGAGAAAATTACTTACTGGTAATGTTGTTTGTCATAAGTCTACATCTAGGCCTGTCTGACCACAGAAATCCATCATGAAGAATGATGGTATGTCTGTTCATTAGAGGAGGCAAGGAGAAGAAGAATCTGATTCACTACATCCAAAAATTATAATATAATATATAGAGGCAGTGGCAAGGTCAAATGATTGATATTCAGTTCTATTGTTAAAAGAATCAACAGGACAACATAATTATTTCCACAAATACACTGGATATAAGTCCAAGTGAGGCTTTGTTACCAGAACTGCTCAGAGGTTCTGGCTAAACACCTCAACTATGCTTTTAGCTTAGAGTGGGGAAATTAGCTTGGCTTGGGGAGCAGTTTGGCTCCAGTATCAATCCGAGCAAGTTTTAACGTATTGGAAAAATGAGGAAACCTGTAATACAGTTCAAAGATTTATGAAGGGTTAAATGGGAGTAAAGAAGGAAAGAAGTTTAGTTAGGCAATGCAAACAGTCTTGGTTGGTATTTAAACTATAAGTCTTACACAAAATGGTTTAGCTAAAGTCGTAATTGAGAGTGAATCGAGTTGGCTAAGGCTCTTAGACCAGAGCCTGGCTTAAGGCTTGCTGTAAAAAGTGCTTGAGAAGCAGGGAGTCAGGCAGAGAAGTGGCGGGGAGATTTGGAAGGGCAAGAGGATAGTTTGCCTATCCTTCCCAGGTACGTTCGTTGCACGTTGGTAGTATAGAATCCAAGAGAAAGAGTTGTGACGTGCAAGGACAAGGCTGTGGAGTGGAATCAGGAATATTAATGTGTAGTGGCTAGAGTACTGGACTAGGACCAGGGAGACCCGAGCTCAAATCCCCATTCAGCCATGAAACTAGCTGGGTGACTCTGGGCCAGTCACTTCTCTCTCAGCCTAACCTACTTCACAGGGTTGCTGTGAGGAGAAAGCTAAGTATGTAGTACACCGCTCTGGGATCCTTGGAGGAAGAGCGGGATATAAAATGTAAAAATAAAATAAAATAAAATAAATAAATAAATAAATAAATAAATAAATAAATAATAGTTTAATGAAATAGATATTATGTATAGAGAGGCAAGTGCAGGCTGTTTTTCAATGTTCTTGCTGGCCGTTTGTTAGTCCCACCTCTACCCCAGGACTGGAATACAAGGAATGGATTAACCAAAAACACCACAGGTAGGAAGGCTTCCTCTCAGGAACCAGTTAGGAAAGTGAATAAGAGGAGCAAGGGCTACAACTAGTCTGTAAGACAGTGATCCAAGTAGATTCTGAGGCCCTGTGCTTTGGCTAGTGGTTGATGTATCTTGAAATGTGCCCTGAAGGAGTTTCCAAGCCATTCTGCTTACCCAGAGGGTGGCAGATTCCATGCAAGACAAAGAAGATCTGTTGCCACTTGAGCTTAATCACTCTGAAGATAGCTTGCCCAACAAAGGCAGGAAGAAGTTATGTAAATGTGATGTACATGGTGAATAGGACTGTGCTTGGTTGACTATCTTAAGACCAGGTGTGGAAATAATACACATCTATAGTTTTTATGGGCTTCTCCACTGAGTCCTTGCCAGCAATTGGTTAATTCAGAGCAAGTTAGGAAATAGGTTATCTCTTGTGAACGGTAGGATTCCTTCCCTAATTGTTTCTCCTTTTGAAAGGCTGTCTGCTCGTCAGCCTTCTGCCTTCTTTCTGAAAGAGAGGGGTGGGGGCGTCCCATTCAATCTTCACTATTTTGACCTTGAGGTACATTGCCTCATGCTCTTTGCTCATGCTGAGCAACCAACTGTGGGTCTTGCCAAACCCAAGCAGGTGAAAATTCTGTAGTCCCAGGCTGTAGAGCCCTCTAGTATAGCTAGAGGGGTGCACTCTGGGCTACCCTGAAATCAGGTTATCTTGCAACTGCTTATATAGGCAAAGGCATTTTTACATCAGATTTGTCAGCTATAAACACATTCTTAAAAAGTTTACTTGGACATTATATTTCTCTGTTCTCATTCTAAAAGTAAATCTAGGGTGGCTGTCAGAAAAATGGCTGATTTGTCTTTTTGTAATGGCAGGAGGTTTACATGTGCTTGTGAGATGGTGTTAAGCTCCCAAGACATTTCCAAGGGTTCTAGTTCAGAGTTTACTTGATTATTGAATTGATGAGTACTGAGCAGATGTACATGAAACACTTTGAACTCTAAAAAACTATATAGATGCAACCTATTGTTTGTTTGTTTAGACGGTCCTCTTTCTTTAGTGTAGTCACCTAATGGCACAGTGGTGAAGTAACTTGCCTAGGGAGCAAGAGGTTGCCGGTTCAAATCCTCTCTGGTACAGTATGTTTCCCAGACTATGGGAAACACCTATATCGGATAGCAGCAATATAGGAAGATGCTGAAGGGCATCATAGGAACGTAAGAACAGCCCTGCTGGATCAGGCCCAAGAATGCCCATCTAGTCCAGCATCCTGTTTCATACAGTGGCCCACCAGGTGCCACTGGGAGCCTACAGGCAGGTGTTGAGGGCATGCCATCTCTCCTGCTGATACTCCCCTGCAACTGGTATTTAGAGGCATCCTGCCTCTGAGGCTGGAAGTGGCCTATAGCCCTCTGACTAGTTGCCATTGATAGACCTCTCCTTCATGAAGTTATCCAAACCCCTCTTAAAGCCTTCCGGGTTGTTGGCTGTCACCACATCTTGTGGCAGAGAATTCCACACTGCATGGTAGGAGGGAATGGTAAACCCCTCCTGTATTCTTCCTGTATTCTACCAAAGAACACCACATGGCTCTGTGGTCACCAGGAGTTGACACTGACTCGACGGCACAACTTTCCTTTCTTTCCTCTAAGGCACTGACAAGCGTGATTGGCAAAAGACACATGCTATGAATAATAGCATCAGGCATGTATAGGCTTGTTCTAGAATAGTAATGAAAGGAATTTTTGTCTGTGGTCATCAAATGATTTGGGAAGGGCATCTTCAGAAGATGTCTCAGTGGCTTTATCAAGCTGATGACCAAGATATTATGCTCCAGTATAAACCACCTTTAAATCTGAAAAAAAAAATTTTAAAATGAGATGCAGGTTGTTGGAGATAGAGAAAAAGGTTCACACTTTCGAACAGCGCTGCATAACGTTTGCTCTCCTGTAGATGTTGGCCTACAATTCCCATCATCCCTGACCACTGGCCACTGTGGCTGGGGATGATGGGAGTTGTAGTCCAAAACCAGCTGGAGGCCCAAGTTGTGATGTCCTGCTTTAGAATGCACTTCCAGAAATTACTACTTCATTTCACTGTATGATAAAGTTAACCCTACAAGGCTAACTCTACATGGCACAGTAAATGGTTTGTGGATTGATTGCAGCAGTTATCTCCCTAATGAAAAACAAGCATTGGGATTTCAAAGTCACAATTGTCTGTGTGTTGTCGTGGGAAGCATATATGTGTATTTAGCTAAACATTCTTGGGTCGGGAATAGTATATTCAGAGAATGATGAGGTAAAGCCAAGACAATCAGTTTAGGATAGAAGAAAGGCTTGAATGCTAAACTGTTCTACGCCTTCACCATTGCTGATTAAGTTATTGCCAGTAAATGCATCTGTGTCCCCCCCCCCTGAAGTGTTATACATGCATGCTTAAATTCCAAAAGATATCAATGAAAGTTCAGAGCACCAATGGCAGGGTTTTCAGTCCCTTGTGTAAGCCTGCTTCTTTAGTCTACATTGTGATGTGTTCCATGTGGTTATTCATTATAATTGCAACAGAGGTGGGGGAAGCGTACTTAAAAAAAAAAAGTGAGGGGGGCATGGGGAGGTCGCCCATGGAGGTGATGAAATTGACCCATGGGAAGAAGGGGTATTTAATCTCCCATTGCTGATAGGTTAAGTGTATCTTCGAGTTGGACAAGGAGCCAGCCATGAAGGGAGGTTTTCTGTTCAAGATAAATTAGTTCCCTTCCTTCACGAGGCCATTCCCTTGGCTACCTGATTTCTTTATGACATCCTGGCAGCCACTTGAGTTTGTCTCTCACTGTGAGACAGTCAGCACCACACTCCTAGCACTGCAGGAAAAATAAACCCATCCAAACCAAGTAAAACACTTGGAAAAACATTGTCATGAATTGTGGTTCACTTGAAAGTTATGTATAAAGACTTTCCCCCCCTAATGTGGTAGGGAAGGGAAGCCGTGTGGAGACAGGGTCTCTTTATTCAAGTTCCTTTGAGCTTCTTTGGGGGATGCTGGCTTGGAAACAGTATATAAATGGTGGGAGAAAATGTGTTGAGTGCAAGCAATGTTAGTTCAGCCACAGATAGCTTAGCTTGGTCCAGAGAAACCTTGCTCAAACATGTGAGTGTGTGAGGTTTCTGAGACCTTCAAAAACCATTTTCCTGAGTAAAAAAGGAAGTAGTGTGTAGAAATGGAAATGGCTGACATCCAGACTAATGCTGCACTGGCTCTATAGGGAAGGGGTGAGTTTCTCTGATCCCCCCTTTCCCTCTGTGCCTCCCAAAAATAGGCCCCTCAGGAAGGAGCATGCTGTGTAGCCACTACCACCCTTGCTTGGCCACTCTTTGGGCCCAGTAGTTGTCCAGCATGTGTGATGGATGGTGTGTGTGTGTAGTGGAGGGGGGGATTGGTGGAGGTGGTAATTGGTATTAAAATTATTATGGAACTAAGAAGTCCATATCACCTACCAGTGTGAGAATGTCTCTAACTTGTCCCTTTCTTCTTGCATGCTGACATGGAATTGACTTATGTTCCCAGCAACAAAAGTTCTCTCCCCGACACGATTGGTGTGAATTTTCTCATACAACAGAAGGACCCAGGACATATGTGAAGCATGTGGAAACATGGTGACTGTCACACTTTCCTGTTTTAAGCCACAGACACCTAGAGATACACGCATTTCTAGCAGCACTTAGCTTAACTCTCCATTATCATCATTCAGTGCATGTTAAGGGTCCTGTGAAAATACCCTGATGTTTGAGGAATTATAGATTTTTGATGAACATTAAGGAGTCTTTTTGGAAGAGTGCTATTTTTAATTCAGGAGCCCTAGGTTAATAAGCATGTCAGTCTTAACAGTATTCACATTGCATACTGTTGGTTTTTGTCAGTTGTCTCTATGACTGCTTCCTCCCACCCCTGTTTGCCACAAAGAAAAATAGTTGTATTTCAGTAGCAGTGAAGTGATGTTGTGTTAATTAGTGCTACTAGGCTCAAAGGTGTTAAGAGGTAGGACTAGAATCCTTGCTTTCATTAACTGTTTCATTATGAAACTGTACATGAATCTGTAAACTGAATCAGGAATTTTGTCTTATGACCATAAAATCCGCTGCAAATATATGCAAAAGGAATTTCTTTACACATTGTATAGAACACTTAAAGCTTTAAAGTCCTATGACAAATTTCCTGTTAAATGCTTTCATGATTCAGCTATCCTTAAATAACAAATTAATTTTCATTAGAAAATGTTGGTCTTAGGATTTTTCTGCGTGACCAAAGAAAGCAAGTCTCTGCTATATTTTAGCCATGCATCTTGATCCTATGCAGGTTTTCTTGGAATGGGGATTTACTCCCAAGTAGGTGGGCATATTTCAGGACCATTGCCCCAGTCTAACAGAAGGAGGATTCCACACAAACTACTGATGTAAATGCAAGCATACATCTGAGTACACATTGTATGATGATGTCCATCTAGACCCCAATGAAATTAATTATTGGATGCATTCTTTTATGGGAATAAGGATGCATAATATTATCCAGGACCATTGGTTTTTACAGTATATGCAAGCAGAACTGGATGGAGGTTTTAGATGTAGATCTCAGGTGGGGAGCAGGGAACAGAGAGGCCAGCAAAAGAGGAAATTGCATTAGCCTAATAGAAAACCCAAGAAAACCTATTAGATTTGGCCCAGTTATTGTGTGTGTATGTGATCTCTCTCTCTCTCTCTCTCTCTCTCTCTCTCTCTCTCTCTCTCTCTCTCTCTCTCGGACATGTGCATCAGTCATGGATTTGTTTGTGTGTGTGTGTGTGTGTGGGAGGTTCTAGCAAAGCTATGTCTGATGCACATGTGCACCATTCATAAGAGAGTAAGGGTAGTTACAGGGGCTGCCTAGCCCAGATCAGGGCAGCCCAGCCTGGGTTTGGCTACACATGTAAAGCACCAGGAGTGAGATTTCTCCGAAGCTACCCATCGTACAAAGCCCCACTTCTAAACCTGGTATTTAGCTGAGGTTAAGCAAACCTACAGTTCTCTTAACCTCAGCCAGTGATTGTCTGGGCGATCGCTGCTGGGTTAAATGCCTTCCCCCAGGCCTGCTGCCATTTTCGGCAATGAGCGGGGTGGGGGGAGAAGCAGCTATGCTGAGTGCAGTGACTGTTGTAATGAGAATTGCCTTCATGCTTGTGCCCTGGGCACCCTGGGAGGTGGAGGAGGAGGTCCTCCTATTCCCAGAATTCCCTTTTGTTGTACAGCTACCAGGCAAGGCAGGTGAGCTCTCCCCAGCAAGGTCGTGTGCATAACCTCATTGAGTTTGCATGTGCGCGCATGCGCATGCACACACACACATTTTTTTTTAACCTGAAACCAACTCTCCCTTTCTTTGTGGCAACCCTTTAAGAACTGGGATTTTGGCAAATGCATGCATTCTGATCCTCTTACATGCCTTCCAGATAGGAGTAAAGTGGAGAGTAGGTAGCTCGTTTGGTGTTGTTGGAATGTTATTAATGCGTGGTAAGAGCAGTTTTAATCTAGCTATCTTGTTCGTCTTGCTGGAACACCTTTCTCTGTTCGACTGCAGTTTCAACACTTCCATAGCTTCAAGGTTTAAGCAGACTACAAGGGTGAACTGCACTGGTCTTTCCCACTCTGCTTTTCAGCCTTCTCTTCCTTTTGTCTGCCAGGTTCCCCTTCTTTCCTCATATCACCCTTTCCCCCCTGTCATGATGATGTTGACCAGACATAACCCAGATGGCAGACAGCAGAGAAAAAAACCCTCTCCATCACTTGACTTCATGCACCCATTTAAAGATAAAACACAGGAACAATCCAGCTAAAAATAATCATTCCTTGTTGTTTTTTCTTCAGAAAAATGATAAGCCTGCAGTCCTCAACACTCTAATTCATTAGTTAAGAGAAACTCCCAGTTAAGGCTGACATTCTGTTCAGACCTATTCAGAGGTACATTCCAGTTAAATCAATGGGACTGATTTCTAAGTTAATATGTTTAGGATCAGACTATAATGGAGTCTAGAGTTGCAGACAATGAGGTCATTCACACAATCAAAAACTGTGTTCTACCCAGGTTTGGGAGCTGTGTGTGCTCCCAGTTTTGGGTTGTGTGGAAGCAAGGTAGGAGGGAGACCTGGGTAGAAGTGATTGTGTAGAAGCAAGGTAGGAGGAAAAGCTACCCAGCATTTCCTCCTACCGTGCTTCCACACAATCACTTCTACCCAGCTTTCCCATCTACATTACTTCCACACAACCCAAAACTGGGACTACAGACTGCTCCCAAACCCAGGGAGAACACATTTTTTGATTGTGTGAATGACCTCAATATCTTTCGTAAACAAATGAAATGAACTTGACGAAGTGTTTGAGTTTTTATTGTTGCGGTTAGCATCTCTAGCTTTTTAGAACAGTTAGGATCACTTCCCTCATATGTGACAAAATTATTCATGACTCACAGAAGCGTAGATTAATAAGGATGCTGTAGAATTTCTTACACTGTAGAAATCTAAAATTAGTCTTTATTGATTTTTTAGAAAGAACATCATACAATGAGGTAGGGATGTGCACGAACCTGTTTGGAGGCCCTTTTACAGGCCTCTGAACAGGTTCTAACACGTGTGTGTGTGTGTGTGTGTGTGTGTGTTGAATTTCGCAGCGGAGGTGCCACTTTAAGGGTGGGGGAGGGTGCACTTGCCCCCTGCTTCCCCCCCCCCGATGCTCATTCTCCGTAAAAGCCTTCGGGGCGGCAGTGTACCTTCCTGCCGCCCCTTCCCCCTCTTTGGCCGGAAGAACCAGGTGTGCATGGCACGTCATGCGCATGCCCACACTTGCCTGATGTGCACACGCACCCAGTACTTCCAGCCAAAGAGGGGGAAGGAGCGGCAGGGAGGTACACTGCCACCCCAAAGGCTTTTATGGAGAACGAGCGCCAGTGGGGGGAAAGCGGGGGGAGGGTTAAGTGCAGCCCAGCCTGGTTCCCTGCACATCCCTACTATGAGGTCTCTCACACGACCTCAAGGCCACTGCTGGGTGTGCTGTGGGGAAGGCAGGAACTCCCCTGCCCTCCCCTCCACTGTGCTGCGTGCCCACGTGAATGGCCGTGCAGCGACTGCAGGAGCAAGGAGCAGGGGGGCTTCCCCCCCACCTGCATCCCCAGGTGCCCCAGGTCACAAGCCCGTTGGCTGCTCTCATGGGAGCAGCTGCTGCTCTCTGTGTGGCTGCTCCTCCCCCCTGGCTCTCTGCTGGGAATGGTGGCGGGCTGCGGGATGTGGGGAGCCATTTAACCAGGTGGCGATTGCCCAGACCTCAGCTAAACACCAGGTTAAAAACTCAGGCTTGGCGTGGGGGCAACGCTGGGATTGGGCTCGATCCCAGCACTTCACATGGGCGGCCCTAGCCTTGGCACATGATTTGTTGTTGCATGTCAGTGTAAATCAAGGGTATGACTTTCAGTTCAGAGTCCTCTTTCTTGGCCAGCCTGCAAAGGCTTCCAAACATAGGCACACATGAAATTGCTATTGACAGGATTCCCACACATGAAACTCTATGTGGGTGCACATGTGCTTTTCTCTAATTATGTAGGAAAATTGGCTGACATGACGGGCAGCCTAATGACGGAGTTTCCTTTCCACCTCCTGTGCACACAAAATCTAGCCCCGGTGGAGATGTGCAAAGAGTACAGTTACACGAGGCTCAGAAATGCCTGCCTGCTCTTGTGCAATGGAGCTTTCGATTGAAGCTCAGTTGTGCAAGCATGGATTTCCAAGTCTGCACAATGCCACCTAGCGGCACAGTGGGGAAGTGACTTGATTGGCAAGCCAGAAGGTTTAGTAGTTTCCACACTGAGAAGTTTATCTGTGTGTCTTTATGTTATGGACTGGGTCAATAATAGTCTCCTCAAGGAAGTGTTCCTGAGTGAATTTAGGAGTAGCAAGAGCACTCAGAGCAGCACGGAAACTCTTACAGCTCAGCTGTATAAGCCACTCATGTGGTCCCTTGGAGTGCTGGAGCAAGATGGTGTGACCTGAGACATGCACTTTGATGACCCTCTGTAACGTGGATGAGGATGCCGGGGCACCATTTCTGAATCAGGGGCAGCTCTATGGAACCTGAGAGTTAAAATGAGAATGTGCAGGTTCCGTGCTTCATCGTGCAGCTTGCTATCCACCTCTGCAATGATTTGTTATGGCACAAAGTGGTTTCCATGCACAGTGGTTGTTAGTATTGAAGGAACTGGTCATTTAACAGCAGAGGAAGGAAACAACCAAACAAAACAGGATCTGCATTTAGGGACTCTGGAATGTTCTACTAATACTATTACTAAGCATATTTATATACTGCTTTTCAACAAATGTTCCCAAAGCGGTTTGCATAGAGAAAAACAAACAAACAAATAAAACGGCTCCTGTCTCCAAAGGGCTCGCAGTCTAAAAAAGAAACATAAGATAGACACCAGCAACAGCCACTGGAGGGATGCTGTGGATGGATAGGGCCAGTTGCTCTCCCCCTGCTAAATAAAGAGAACCATCAAGTTAAAAAGGTGCCACCTTGCTCAGTTAGCAAGGGACAAATTCTCACTTTATTTATTTAAAATAAGTATATACTCTCTTTCCTAGGCTGAAAAAAAAGAAAGTTGTAAAACTGAAAACCTTAGTTAAAGCAATAAATAAAAACAATAGAACTAGACAACAAATTCAAGCAACCAGAAAAGAGGAATTTAAAGCAGCACTTCCCCAAGTTAGCCTTCAGCAGCTTGGTCCTAGGTGCTCATGATTTGCAGCAGACAGTCTGAAGGATTTTCTTAACTGCCTGTCCTAAATGCATGGGGACAAAGTGTGGGCACGCAATCCCCCCCCCCATGGCCACTTCCTAATTGGGCAGTTCGTCTGAATGATCAATGTAGCATTTCATTTGTGCATTTAGAGGTGTTTGGATGAATTGCCTCTTGTGGGGGAGGACATGTGCACCCACACTCCGCCCGCAAATGTTTAAGATGGGCAGATGTGGAGTATTGTTAGAACTTGGCCTTTCACTGACTGCACACAATCTGGGTAAATGGAGTGGGGCTTCATCAGGAGAACCATACCAGTTTGGGGTTTTATTTGTTTTATTTATTTATTCAATTTATATACCACTCTTCCAAAAATGGCTCAGGGTGGTTTACAACAAAATAAAAACAAAATCAATTAACGGTTAAAATCAAAACTATTTATTTACAGCATAAAACTAATTAACAGTTAAAACAGTTAAAACCCCCGGAGAAACAGGCTGAACACTTACAGCAGTTAAAAACAATTTAAAACAAATTAAGAACCTTGAAAGGCCAGGGGAGGGCTCTCCTGAAAGACAATAATGAACTCAGATTACGGATTTCTGCCGGGAGAGCATTCCGTAGCCCAGGAGCACATTTAGTGCACGTTGACTGTGAGGATTTACTGCAAGTCTGAAGCTGTCCCCAAAAACCAATGCAAAAAGTGGATTTTTTTTTGCCTTGGACATAAATCGGGCTACACTCTAATGTATAATAAAAAACCCAAATCATGTGTGAAGTGCTCCCCAATAGCTCACAGGGATTTCAGGGTAAATCTGGCTGATATGTGAACGCATAGGCTCCATTCCGGAGGAGAAGCGAGCTTAAAGTCCTGTGTGCAAAACGCCCTGGAAGCAAGCACCAACATTTGGCATTAGCTACTGTACAGCTTCTTTGAGGGTTGTCTCACACAAATTATTACACTGTTGATGATGATGTTTTGGAGTCTGATCATGAACCTATTAAACTGGGGTTCAGTACTTCAGTATAAGTAAATTTAACCCACTAGAAGACCATAGGATCAAATAATTTTCAACGCAATTTAGTTTTATTTGGACTTAAACTGGTGTCAGCCTAAATACTTCAGGTTAGGTTGGCTGTGGCTTCAGCTGCCTGTAACATGATGGATGTTCTGTATGTTCCATATGTAAATCTCTCCATAAATTGTCAATTTGCTATAGAATTCATTGTTTTATTGTTGATGGCAGTGGACTGTTGCCATTCAGATTTCAATAGCTTTTGACAGCAAGATTATGAGTCCTCACAAAGAAAAAAGCCCCTTATATTTGTCATCTTTGCAACTAAGGAAAAACGAAGCCCAGATTTTTGGGTTACTTGTGGGGTGAAGGGTGATGATGACTGTTTTAATGCACTTAGTGATACATTTAAATGTGTGATTTATGCTGTCTGACATTGACTTTAATTTAGCTCATGTTACAAGTCGAGTAATTCGGTCCTTAATGAAGTGCGTTTCGCATGACATACTGAACATGTGATCTGACAATCGCTGCTTTTAAACAGGCCTAAGTTACATTTTCCTTTGTCATTGAAAGTAGCCTGTCAGTTCATAAACTTAAAACAAGGCTGGCTGACCTATCAGTTCCCCCTGAAGTCTGTGAAAGGTATACCTTATAATGTTCTGCTGCTGTAACTGGTTGAGAGTCAATGAGAAAAGTGCCCCCTAGTTGTTCTGAGGTGTTTGTATGTCAGATTTGTGTTTGTAAGTCACACGTGCACACTTTAAAAACACACACACGAGCAGCACATTTCTACCATGTTCTGGGTCAGGCAATATCCCTGAGTAATAGTGCTGATGTGAGGAGCCCAGTCCAACATGGACTGGCTCAAGGCATTCATTTGACTGTCACACTCAGTTGCTTAGGTCAGTTGCTGGAGAAGGAGGAGTAGTAAAAAAACCCATATCACTTCTATTGTTGAAGATGTTTTATGGCTCTCTGCTCTACCATGACAACTAGGACATGTGCCACGGCAGTGTGCAAATGTGCTGCAACCCTTTTGCAGTGCCTGCTTCTTAAGTTCATTTCTTCAGGTGCCATGATTTAAAAGTCCATACTTGATAATTTAATATTTTGGTTCCAAACTAGACCAATTTAGCCTATTTCCTCTTGTGCATTAATGTGATCTGAGCAGCCATTTCATTTTTCATCCAAGCAAATAATATCTTGTTTACATGCTGTAAGTTGGTCCAATGGAAAACAATCCCCCAAATATACATATTTTCTTTTTATTCCAACAAACCCAGTGCCAACTTTTCTAATGTAAACCTCCGCTTATAAAAATTAATCATTTTGCCAACAAATGTTGCTTCATGTTGGTATAGGGCAAACTATTAAAGTAGAGGGGGGCGGAAAGCCCTCCTTGGCATATGTTTGTTGAAACAGTTGTATTGCTTGATTAATATTGTATAGAAAGTGCTGAACAAAAAATAAAGGAATGGGGCATATTTACCCAATAGGGCATTTGAACACTTGTCAAGTTCCAAATGAAGTTTAAAGACCCATCTGTATACTGCAGCTCTGTGTGCCAGAAACTTTTCAATCTGGTTGCTTCATTAATATTTGAAATCACATCATGCTTTTTGTGGGCAAAAGCCAGCGAAAGTTATTGCTGAGTCTCATTGATTTTACATATCAATGGGACTAAAAAGGGCTTAAACTTGGCTGGATTATGTCCATCATCACCAAGCAAACATTTCACCCGAGTTTGTTGAAGCATCGCTACTAATAATCTCACAATTATTCAGCGGCTATATATTACGCAACCCTGACAATCTGCTAGATTGTGCAGTAATCTTGCTTCAAAATAACAATGTTCACATTTTGTTTTGCTTGTATTGTATTGTATTTGTTGCATAGGTTCTGGTATTTTGTGTGCCAAATCTTCCAAATGGCAATTAGCTCAACCAATAAGCCTGAGCATCAGAAAATATGGAGTCTGTTTAGCTGCTCCAAATCCCTGCAGTCCTAATATGATACTTAGAAACAGCGAGGATTTTCCAGAATATGATGACCCATGAATCACAGAGCTACATTTAACACATACTGCAAATTGCAGCTCAATGATACAATCTGCTTGCCTGTTTAAGATGTTTTGGGTAGTATTCCTGGAAATTGCAGCTCTGTCCAGTGTAGAATTAGTGTGGGGTGGCACTGCTGTGGCAGGCTGCCCTGACCTATGTGCAGTCACTAGAATGTCTGTATGGAGCCTCCATGCAACCCCAATCAACTTCATTCTACATGGAATGAACAAGATGAGAACAGAAGAGAAGATGGGGTGACTGGATACAAGAAAGGACACAACTCCTGTACTCTATTTAGCTGTTCAGAAGAGGAAGCAGGTGCAGATTCCCCCCACCCCCACCCACCAACCCTTCTAGAAATATGAGATGACAGACTGTGATCTTGAGCACTGCTTTGGAACAGATTTCCAAATACATATGTTTCGTATATAGAGTCTGTCCCGTGTCTTTTTGAAGATTATGGCAGAACTTCCATGGATTGTATTAGTTCAGAATCACAAGCAACAATCATTCTTGGAGCATGTAGAATCATGGAGTTGGAAAAAAGCTTGGAAGTAGTCTTGTCCCACTCCATGCTCAGTGCAGGAATCCGCTACAGAGAATCGTAGAATTTTAGACCTTGGCTTCATTCTAGGAACATAGCGAACTGCTTTATACTGAGTCAGACCATTGGTCCATCTAGCTCAGTATTGTCTACACTTGTAGTGGTTCTCCATGGCTTCAGGTCTTTCCCAGCTCTACCTGGAGATGCCAGAGATTGACCTTCTACAGTCTTATGTATGCTAAGCAGATGCTCCACCAGTGAACTACACATCTATCCCCATCTCTTGCTCAGAATGGGTCTGGGCTGTCCCATGTCAGCTGAAGGGGATGGCCTGCGTGCCCCTCCATACAAAACATTCCCTGAACATAAAGCAAGCATATCAAGAAGAAGGTTAGGTTAGGACCCTTCTCCCTAGTTTTCTATAAGCCTATTCTCATGATGGGGGGAACCCGGGCTAAGGGAGCCAGACTGGTTTTTCCCCATTGCGAGAACCACCTGGCTTGCGGGCAAGCCCAGTGGTTCAATGGCGGCTAGCCCACCAAAGTAGCCCTCCTCTAAAGTGAGATTAGTGGAGTGAGGACTCTCTTAACCCCATGTTTTTGATCATGAGGTGGTGCGGCGCAGGTCCACACCACAGCGACTCATGTGCAGACCTCTGATTGGGAGGCTGCAGCAAACCTTCTGGTGTTGGGCATGCTGGGATTTCTGGGGGCTAGTCTGCCCCCAATACCCACCGTCCCTACTGGCTCCGTGATGGAATCAGTAATTGTGTGGGTGGCTGATCCAGCTGTCCAGGGAGGGCTTGATGCTCATGTGCGGGGAGAGCAGGCTTGACCCACTCTCCCCGCCAAACCCCATCCGGCTCTCCACACTGCTTATGTGGAGAGCCTCCATATGGTGGGTTCCTTATTTTTTATGGAGTAGTGTTTGGTCATGGGAGCTAATCTCTTTGCTCATTGCCACCTATCCTGTAGTGTTATGGAAGGAATCCTTAAAGGAAACAGGCATATATATTCCTCGGTTATCTCTGATTATGCCACAGGGTTCTAGTTTGGCAGGTTGGATTCTGGTGATGGAAAAATTCCTTGGTCTGAATTAGTCTGACAACCTGCAATGGTTGATCATAGCTGGCCTCAGTGTGGAAATGTCACAGGCTCTCTGAAACCTTCAGAAAGTCATCCTTCACAGCTTCACTTCCTTGTTTCTAAAGTGGCTATAAAAATGTCCTGCTTCTCATAGTGGTTGAGAAGAAGACAAAGAAGTCATGCACACAATCAAAAATGGTGTTCTACCTGGGTTTGGGAGCTGTGTGTACTCCCAGTTTTTGGTTGGGTGGAAGCAAGGTAGGAGGAAATGCTGGGTACCTTGCTTCCACACAACCATAAATTGGGAGCACACACAGCTCCCAAACCCAAGTAGAACACCATTTTTGATTGTGTGAATGACCTCAAAGATTCCAGGGCTGCAATCCTATGCACAAGCCCAGTGGGACTTCTTTCTGGCAGAACTTGCTTAGGATTGTTGTTTCTGCACGTGAAAGGTGCTATATACTGTAAATGGTTAACAATCATAGAGGTTCTGTATTTTGACTGGAACCAGATGGTCTAGCCCAGTACGGATAACTCTGACTGACTCAAATGCCTTTCATAACTCGAGTACTGGAGATCCTTTGACTAGAGATGCTATGGGGTGCCAGTAGGTGCTTGATTGTGCAAAGCCTGGGTTCCAGTCAAAATAGTCAATAGAAACCAGCTCCTTATTGGACAGCCTATCACTGGAAATCTCAAACAATGCCTGCCCATCATGTTATGGCCTGCTCACAAGGCTATGCTTTAGCCATGGCATCAGGATACCATTTATATAAATTAATTAATGTTTGCTTGACCACTTTTATCCAATTTCTTTCACTAGCACATAAAAGGAAACCAGACATAAATTTCTTTTTCAAAACAATTGACTTAGCAACTGCTGACCTTCTGTTCTGTCATTCCAACGATTGATTGGATATTGTTGAATTGTTTCATTCTAAAGTAATTAAACATAAAATTAATTATGCTAGTAACCCATTATTTCTTTGAACCAAGGACTAAGTCATTTATTTTTGCTTGGTTACTCATTCTGAGAGTCTGACATCAGGCAGAAAAAAGCCCCATTGTTGCATTCAAACGAAATCGTATGAAGGAACAATTTATGAATCAAAATATACTATAAGGGCTTCTAATTTCCGTATGCCCAGCATATTGTATTAAACTAATGTAATTTGGTCTATCAATCTTTTAAACCATATATTTGGTAATTTAAACATTTCCTGGATGACTAATCATGTAGAAAAAAAGCATCAAGAGAAAACACACTTCAGAAAAGAGAGGGGAAAGAAAAGACCAGGAATAACAATTGTCTAATGCTCAGTGATCCCCGCAGAGTTTTGAATACAGGGCTATAATAAACCTTAGTACATTCAATTTTGGGCCAATGTCTTAATATTTTCTTGCAATGAAAGGATTGCTCATTTCATATGCGTTGATAGAACTGGGTGTAGAAGTGAGACCAGGGCAAAGACAATACAATATATTAGCAAAATGTACATGATGGCATAGACATCACAAATGGCTTTTTAGGGTGGCTTATATTATCCGATGCCATGTTAATGTAATTAGAAAAGCAACGTCATATTTCAGCAATAAAACAGAGTTTTGCTCTGTTACTTACTCATGACCCATAAACAAACATAGCCAACAAAAGCCCGCTATGTGTTCACTTACAGGTTTTGCTTGAATGTGATACTCACCAGATAAAGGCGAAAGGATAAACATTCTTGTGCCCTGTCCCCCCAACAGTAAACAAAATTTCTCCAATTCCCATTCAGGAAAGTCAGACTCAGAGGGCCAGTTTGTTTTCTTTACAAGGCAGGGTGCCAACTTTCTTCCTGATATTGTGTGCACACACCATCTCTTCTTCAAAAAGTCATCAGCACTCCCCCCCACCCTTATTTTGTTAGAAGGTTTGACTGACACTTTCTCATTTTTAACACTTTGGCAGTGAGCAGGAGTTGTGGGAACAATTTTAGAATGAAAATCCCCACTTCATGTTGGCCAAAAGGTGCAGGTCAAAAGGAAAGGTGTCAGATCTAGCGGAAAGGGGCCTGTTTTTCAACAAAAAAAGAAAATAACAAGGAATAGATAACCCAATCCTTGCTCTTCTCTAACCAGTCTAAGGATGGCTGTGCTGAATGTTTCCTCCCATTAGAGTTTGGGCATGCCAGCCAGCCTGCTGCTACTCTGATGGTTCTGGGCAAGCTTCCTTAAAGGGCGGAGAGGTCTTGACAGTCAGCTAATCAGCTGATAAAGTGTCACCCTTTAAAAGGTCTGCAGCCTGGAGTGGTCCTCCTTTTCAGGTCTCCTCACCATTATTCTCCTGGCCGGCCAAACTTCCTTCTGCTTCCTAACACGGCTTGTGCCTTGGCAGTGTCCCTTCTCGCTTCTTCCAGTCACTTATTCTGGGCATCAGATAATTTACAAAATTTGAGATGTTGCTTTGGGGGCCAAAAGGCCTCCCTTCTAGGCTTTTCATTTCACCAGATCCTGGCTGGGAACCAGTTTATTTTAATGGTTCTATGTGTATTATGAGCATGTCCTTTCGAATCAAACCTGGAAAGTTCTGCTGTGAAAGGTGGACTTTATCCAGAGGTGCACCTAGGTAATTTTGGAGCCTTGACCTAAAGGCCTTTGGAGGGCCCCCACTCCCCTGCAAATTAAGCATCATCATGCTTGGCCAGGCGACCACACCACCCGGGACAGACTTATGAGGATTTGGGGGCCCCCAGGGGTTGTGGAGGGCCTGGACTTTGGCCCGAAAGTCCAGGGGTAAGTGTGCCTCTGGGTTTATCACCCAGTTACAGAGCACAGGAATATTCCTGGGCTATATAACTGTGATAATCCTGTGTTCTGTTACAGTACTGTTTGATAAAGCCTTACAGCAGTATTCTCCAGGTTTGGTTCAAATGCATGCAGAACACATGTATATTTAAAATAAACTGAAGCCAGATGTGTTGCTGTTATCCGAAAACAGGAATAATACTTATCACAATAGCAATTCAGAATCTTCAAAGTGTTTTACATACATGTAATCTCAATGAAGACATTGAAGTGGTGGATAGCTTCTGCCTTTTAGGATTGACCATCAACAGTAAAGGATCCAGCAGTCAAGAAATACACTGCTGACTAGCACTTGTTAGGGTTGCAATGAAAGCCTTGGAAAGCATATTTAGGTGCCGTGACGTTTCTACGCCTACAAAGATTAGGATCATTCGGACACTGTTTTCCCCATGACACTCCATGGATGTGAAAGCTGGACTTTGAAGAAGCAAGAAAGGAAAAGCATTGGCGCTTTTGAACTTTGGTGCTGGAGAAGACTTTTGAGGATACCATGGACCACCAGGAAAACAAACAAATAGATCATAGAACAGATCAATCCAGAATTTTCACTAGAGGCACAAATGACCAGGCTCAAACTATCATACTTCGGACATATTATGCGAAGTACCAGCTCCCTTGAGAAGTCCATAATGCTGGGAAAATTTGAAGGGAAGAAAAGAAGACGACCAGCAGCAGCAAGGTTGATGGACTCAGTCACAACAGTAATGAATGCACCACTGAGAGATGTTAAAGGCCAAGTTGAAGACATCCTGGAGAAAATCTATCTATGTGGTCGCTAAGAGTCGACACCGACTTGATGGCACTTAATCAATCAATCAATCTCAGCATCCTTACAACATCCCCTAGAAATTGAATCACAGTGATCTCCACATTGAAGATGGGGGCTGAGAAATAGCAGCTTGGCTAAGTTTGACTTTTTCTACCATAATTTTATTATTTCATTGGCTGCCTCAAAGCTCTATAAGGACTAGTAAATAGGTCAGACATTTAAAATAACAGTAAGAACAGCTATCTAATGCATTCATGACTAAAGTGAGATATCAGCTGGGACTCTCCTGCTTAACTGCTATGCTACATTTGCTCTTTTTTGCATTTTAAGGGCAATGCTTCCCTTTTGTGGACTGTGGAAGAAATTTTGAGCTAATTCTTGTTTTTTCTGAACATTACTGATAATGCAGTTATGTTTAAGTCCTGATCTATATGTGTCCAATATCAGCCAGTGTCATACAATTGTATGCACTCAGAGCTTGGAAAATTACTTGTACTATATAGACACTTCTATTAATACTACAGTTGCTTGTATTACAGCTATCAGTGCCTGCCCCTTCTCCGCCGCCTTGTTGTCTATAAAAGCTGACAGCAGAGGGCACAGCTACTGAGCCTATACAGAGTGCATTTCTCTTCATTAGACCCTATAGAGGCAAGGTACATAGAGGTTACCACCAGTGTTCCCTCCAAAAATGGATTCCCAGAACCCCCAAGCAAAGCTATTGCAGCTGGGGATTCTGGGAGTTGTAGTCAACAATCTCTGGGAATCCCTGTTAGAGGGAACACTAGTTACCACTTACTGCTGTCTGTAGATAGACACGACATAGTACATTGTTAAAGCCACTGAGAACAGACAGAACTTGTTTCTCTCCTTTAAATTACAGGCTCCTGCTTAATGGTTACTTTCGTTTTCTTGCTGTCCTATCTACAGAGGGGGAGGGAAGAGCTTCTTGGCTGACATCTACAGCAGCCATCTGGAGATGCAGAAGAGCTGTGTCCCAGCAGAGAGAGGTTGCCCTTAAATCAGCCAGTATGTTGCTGAGCAGCAGAGCATGTGTGGGCGGGAGTGATTTCTGCCCTGCCTCCAAAAGTGCTCTTTGCCTTCCAGGAATATGTCCTTGAGGTTCGTACTGCCCTAAGGGATATATTTCTGGAAGGCAAAGAGCATTTACAGAGGCAGGGGAGAGCAATGAATATCACTCCCCTCCCCCTGTGCATGCTCTGCTGCTCAGGACACACTGAGGCGCTTCACACGACCCATCTGAAGCGCCCGATGGGGTTTGGCGAGGAGAGCAGGCTTAGCCCGCTCTCCCTGCAGATGATCAAACCCTTAGCCCCGGGCAGCCGGATTGGCCACCCACATGACTACTGGCTCCGTCACGGAGCTGGTGGGGGCTGTGGGGATCAGGGGCCATTTGGCCCCCAAATGCCACGTGTGAGTGTGTGGGGCATTTGGGGGGGGACCCCTGACACTGGGAGGTTGCTTTTAGACTCCTAGTCAGTGTTCTCCTCATGTGCTGCTGTGTGCCGCTGTGGCACACGATTAAAAAACCCAAGGTTAATGGAGCACTCGCTCTGTTAACCTTGTTTAGCGGGAGGGGAGATTAGGAGGGCTAGCCGCCTTGGAACCACTGGGCTCGATCACTAGAAAGAAGGCTCCCTTGGCCAGCTTTCTAGTGATTGTGGGAATAGGTTCACTGACTAATTTAAGAGCAGCCTACAGAGGTCTGCCCTTGACATTGTGTTGATTCTTTACTGAGTAACATTGCAGGGCTGTTGTAAAAAACATTTTGTGCAAAGCTGGTACAGTTAGCATTATTTTAAAAACTATACTGACAGATCTCATTGCCTGCTGTATGTTGGGGATATCAGTTATATGAGCATAGTGTGTGTGCTAGATGGGGTGTGTATTTGGGTTTATGCCCCATTTTGAACAGGAAACTTTCCATCATTTTCCCCTCATGTTTTAAAAAGATACTTTCCATCATTCTCTTCATGTTTTAAAAAGGGCTTTCCCATTATTTCTCCCCACCCCCCACCCCAGTTTTTTTAAAAATGTTCCCATTAGTCCCCCATTTTTTACAAGGATCTTTCCAATGGCCAACATCATTACTAATGCAGCATAGGTGATACATGAGAGATGTACATGCTGCCAATGGTTTGACTTACAGCAGCTATGATCAGGGGATGGGGGCATTTCACACATCTCCCTTTCCCCCAGAAACACCCTGTGCTACCTGAAAATATGTCCCTCAAGGTTGGGCAGGCCACAGGAACATATTTTCTGGTGGTATAGGACACTTCCAGACAAAGAGAGGATTGGCCACATTTGCCCCTCATGCAAATGCTAGTGCTGTCAAGAACTGTTCAGCGGCACCAGCACTTCTTTATGCAGAATGAGGGCTGTGTAAGTCATGATGTTGGCCATTACTTTCCCCTTCATTAACCAAATTACTCTGAAGTAAACATGCAAATGACAGTACTGCAAGGCAGGTGCCACAGACACACAGGAGGCTTCGCAAGCCAGCAACTTCTGTTCTGGATGAGAATCAAGTTTGCATAGTTAGCTGGTCTTGTGGTAGCAAGCGTGACATCCCCTTAGCTAAGCCAGGTCCACACTGGCTGCATATGAAAGGGAGACTGGATGTGTCAGCCCTGGAAGAGATTCCCCTCAGGGGATGGAGCCACTCTGGGAAGAGCAGAAGGTGTCAAGTTCCCTCCCTGGCATTTCCAAGATAGGGCTGAGAGAGATTCCTGCCTGCAATCTTGGAGAAGCCGCTGCCAGTATGTGTAGACGATACTGAGCTAGGTGGACCTATGATCTGACTCAGTATATGGCAGCTTCCTATGAAGATCAGTGGGTTCACACAGCTAAGGAGAAAGCAGGTGGTGGCCATCTTTACTGAGGGGAAATATTGCTAGTTGGAGGAATAAATCAGGCCATTTGACTTGTGCTGTGATATGCACTCTCTGATGATTACTCTGTTATAATCTGGGCTAGACTCAAATGCAAATAATTAGAGAAATACTCAACGGGGCTGTTCAGATGACCACGTGGGCGGGTGGTGGTGGTGGTGGAAGGCAGGCAGGGTTCAACCTACCTTCCCCCAGACAATCGATCTTCATTTCTTCAGCACATGAACTGCACACCCATATGACTATTTGTGCTGTTCCCAGCAGTGTAGATCAACAGAGGCCGGGATTCATCTTCCCACCCTCTGGATATCCCACTAGAAGATGGGAAGATTCCTCCATCAAACAGGCACTCTAGGCGCCTGTCTCTGTGTCTCAGGCTGTCCACAGCCCAAGGAGACCCATGATCCTGGCAGCCAGGTTAAGGGCACACTCACACCTTTAATCTCGGCTAAGAACAAGGCTAAGCAGAAGGTTTAGGCGGGGTGGGAGCATTGTGATCTGCATGGCGCTCTGCACAAGCAGCTCAGCCCAGGCTAGGCTGCCCATGTGAACAGCCTCAATATTTTTTTTAAAAATGCATTCCACTATGGACCTGATTGCTTGAATGTGTTGAAAAGGAAGTTAGGGTTTGGTCACTGGCTGTAATAAAATGACTGACTGAGTGAGTTTGGGAAAGAAAAGATAATGAAGCCAGTTAACCTTGGCCAGATATTTTGTTTGTTTATCATATTTTTATATTGCCTGATACTTACATCTCTAGGTGGTATATAAAATTGGTTGCCAAAAGAGGTGAATTTCGTTTCTTGTGGGGAGCCAGTTTTCAGGCTAGTGTACTGTATCTTGGTCATTTCTCAGCAGATCTGTAGGAAATTTGGAGAGGTTTTTCACCCACTTATTCTCTGCCAAATTTCATATAGATTGGACCAATGGTTTGGATTTTAGGACTGTAGAATGTTCAGGGCTTAAGGTGAAATGCAGTTTTTACATTTTGCCTTAACTGTAACAGCACTAATGTACCTGTATAATATTACAGTTCACATTGCCCTTAAGTATAATGTAACTCCGCAGGGGCACATGGAGTAGTTTATTAAAGTCCAATGCATTTTCAGTTGGGAGACTTTTTCTTTAGGAGCAAATTAAGCTGTTTCTTTAAAAAATGAATAATTTTGCATACTGTAACCCTGAACTGGATCACCTTGTTTGTAGTAATGTTGCCAGCAAGTGAAACCTCTGGCCACCTAGAATAGAAATCCACCATCACTATAACAAATCTTTGCTTTGTGGGTTGGTTATATAATGGGTTGGCCCCATTATATCCTGTGCAAGCTTTCCCCCAGGGACCACTGGGATACTCTACTGGAGTCAAGGGTGTGGTAAAAGTCTTCTGCTATTTGTCAGATACAGAACAAGCCATACAGTGCCGGATTACATCCTCAATGTGTTTGTCCATACTTGGCCACCAAAAACTTTCTCTCATTCTCCTTTTAGTCAAGCTCATACCCAGGTGCCCTTCATGGGCAATTTTGATCACTTTAGTTTGTAAGGAGGTTGGCACCACTAAATGATCAGTCCTCAGCACCAGCTTATTGAGAAGAGACAATTCATTCGTGATGTGCATATATGGTTGAATATATGCATGTACCTAGTTTTTGCATGGCCATCCATTAGTTATGTAAGGTTTAAGTTCAGTAAACACTTGATCAGCACTGAGGGCTGCTTTCCATTTGTTGTTGTTGTTATTATTAATTCGATTTCTATACCGCCCTTCCAGAAATGGCGATTTACAAAGAGAAATAACAAACAAATAAGATGGCTCCCTGTCCCCAAAGGGCTCACATTCTAAAAAGAAACATAAGACACACACCAGCAACAGTCACTGGAGGTACTGTGCTGGGGGTAGATAGGGCCAGTTACTCTCCTTCTGCTAAATAAAGAGAATCACCACGGTAAAAAGTGCCTCTTTGCCCAGTTAGCAGGGGATGTTAGAAGATGTGATCACTCCATGAGTGGATGGTTGAAGCTATTTGTGCAACTATTACTCCTTCATCCTCATCGTCTGAGATCTCCTCTTGGCTTGGAAATGGAAGTCAAGATAAACAACCTGCTGTTGTATTCCAAAGACCTAAAAGATATTCCACCTGGAAATCAAAGTCCATAAGTCCGGTGATCCATTTGGCTGTTCTTGGGGTTGCTCAGCTTGATCCCCGAATAATAAATAAAGCAGATAGGGTTTATGATCTGACTGTAAATTGAATGTTCTGCCCGACAAGTAAGTCTTGTAGTGCCTCACTGCCCAGAAACATGCTAAAGCTTCTTTTTTCAATGACAAAATAAATCTTCTCTGAAGCAGCAAGCACTCTGGAAGCAAAGACAACTATAACTTCCCTGTCTACTTTTTGCTGGGTCACGACAGCACCCAAACCATATTTAGAAGCATCAATGGTTATAATAGTGTGCCTGTTGGTGTCAAAAGAAGTGAGAGCATAGCTTTCAGCAATGGCTGATTTGATGGTCTGAAAACTAGCCTTGCAGGATGCATCCCAGTTAAATGCTACATTCTTTTAAAAAAGAAGACACAATGGAGCAACTTTTGAAGCAAATTGCTAACAAATTTAGAGTAATACTTAGAGTCCTAAAAATGAGCAAAGTGCATTCTTGTTGTGTGACTCTGGTGCTTCCCAAATAGCTTTCACCAAGTCTGTTTTGGGATGTACACCACTCTGAGATATTGTGTGTCCTAAGTACGTCACAGAATATGTGCAAAACTGATATTTATCTGTAAAGATAGCAAGTCTGTGTTGTCGAAGTTTTCGTAAGACTTCTGCCAGTTTAACATCATGCTTCTCAGTGGTTTTGTCATACACAAAAATGTCATCCTGAAAGCAAGTGATGCCATCTTTAGTCCACAAAATTGCATGCATCATTCGTTGAAATACTGAAGCTGCAGAGGCTAATCCAAAATGTCTTTTCTACTGGAAAGGACCCTTTGGGGTAATGAAGGCTGTCTATTTGCAAGTCCTCTTGAGCACAGGAATTTAATGATAGGTCAAGGACAAGTCCAAAGTTGTGAACACTGAAGCCTCTTTCAGAGTAAGCAGCATTTAATTGATATTGTGTAATGGATGACAATCCGCTACCATGTTGAAGTTCACATCTCTTAAATCAATGCACGTTCAAAGTGCATCATTTGATTTCCACACAGGGACAATGGAAGACCCATTCTGATGCATCAACAGGTTCTGTGATGTCAGCACACTGTAGTTTTAAGAGCTCCTCTCTAAGTGGTTGGCTTGTCTTAATCTGAATTTTCTGTTTGAAATGTATGGCAGTACCAGGAGTATCAGCAAAAACATCTGAGAAATCAGCAATAATATCAGCATATGGATGCTCCACCATCTGTAATACGGGTTTCATGCTATTTGGGTCTAACACTATCTGTAGATATTTCTGATGTTCCCAGCCCAATATTGAGACTCCTTTTTGTGACACATACACTTTCCCTTCTGAAGTACATCCTTTTTATTCCAGGACAGCAGTGAAGTATCCATTAATGGAAATAGGGGAACTTCCATATCCCCATGGGTGGATGTCTGAAGGCTGCAAGTGCAGATCTGTGGCAGTGAGGAGTTTCTTATAAAGCATATGGGAAATGATAGTGTATGGACACCCAGAATCAGCCACTATCCTCAATTCATGTCCATTAAGATTAACTTGACAATGTAGAGAATCAGGCTCTGCTTCTGTCACACACAAAATGCTGTCAGGAAGTGGTTCATCTGCCTCATTCTCTTTTTATTGTGAGTCAGTAATGCAGTGCATAGCAGACTTGCAAACTTTAGCAAAGTGCCTCCTTTTTTGCACCTGTTGCAGTAACCTGTACAGGACAGAGAGCAAAATTGTCTATGTAGGCGGAGTCTCCACATTGGTAGCACCTCCCTTCTTGTGCTGCCACTGTCTGGGGCAGTGCCATATGAGAAAATTGAGTTTGGATGGATTTAGACTGAACAACCTGGATTTCAGGAGGTTGGTTTAGGGGTACCAAAGAGAGTGATTTGGCACAGTGAAGAGCATTCCCCCTGCCTCCTAGCCATCTCGCTAACTTTATCCAAGGTAAGATTCTGCTCCAATGGTAGTTTCACGTGCAGTTTGCCGCCGATTGTTTTCATAACAATCGGATCCCTGATAATTTCATCAGTAAAGTTGGCAGACTCACAGGTTACACTTAAGGAATGTAATGCTGTGACATACTGATTGACAGATTCATCAGACAGTTGGGATCTAGAACAGAACTTGTAACGTTTAGCAATCGCATACAAAGTTGGGTTGAAATAGTCATCTAAGGCTTGAAGAACAGAATTGGCATCCCCTTCCAAGGTGTCAGGAAAGGGCAAATGATTATATATTCATATGCCTACAGAGCCAAGGCAGTGAAGCAATATAGCCTTCTGCTTTGCTGGAGTAAAACCAGGGCGCTGTATAGGGAGGAGGTAATTGTAGAAATAAGGCCTCCATTGTTTCCAGGGAAGAGCAGGTTCTCCTGGGGTGGGTGAGGAAAAAGAAGGTGGTGATGGGATCTGAGCCATGCTGCAGTGGGCATCCAGTGAACAACAGAGTCCAGAACTGAGAAGGAAACAGGACTTTCAGGGGTTCTGCAGTTCAGGAAGCTGGAGAAACAATAAGCAGTGGCAAGAGTAGAGAGCAGGTCATGAATGTTGGCCCAGTAATGCAAGGAAATGAGGTGCCAGGGACACGCACAAGCTTTGCAGGCTCACACATGCTTAGCTGGGTCAAAATCTCACCACCAAATGTTTTATATGTGCTTCCCTCATAGAAATAAAGAAAACTTAATTAGACTTAATGAAAGATTTTTTCAGCAACAGCTCCATTTTCTTCTCCTTTCCGACTCCACCCCCGCTTTCTCTATGGGATCTCCACTCAGGGGTGGATTAATCTTTTTGCCGCCCAGAGGCAGCCAAAGATTTGCTGCCCCAGGGACAAGAGTAAGGGGGGTTGTGGTGGGGAGGGAATTCTTTTTTTTTAACCTTTTACAATGCTGCTGTGGAGGCTCTGCCCACCTCCTAAGCCATCACAGGAGGTGAGGTCGGGCACTGGAGGATGGCAGCAAAAGAGCTCCACACTCAAGCTCAGCTTACTCGCAAATGACACAGAGTGGGCGGTTTCGGGCCTGTGCGAGTGTGTGCACAGAGGGTCTGCCGCTACACAGCGGCATTTTTAAAGGTTGGAAAAAAAGGAATGAATTTTCCCTCCAAGATGCTGCTCCCCGAGATTTGCCGCCATAGGCGGCTGCTTATACAGCCTAAGTAGTAATCCACCATTATCTCCACTGGGACAAACTTCTCAACAACAAAACATAAAATATTACTAGATAGAATACAACCGTGCTTTTTCAGGTTTCTTCTTTTCTTCATTCTTGTACTGGTGTCTTCCCTTTCTTATTTCTAGTAAAACACACAGACCATCAACAAGTAATGATTAAGAGCTGTATACAGCATCTTCCTCCCACCCTCAGGATATTCAAAGACCAGGAAAATTGGGGAAACCTTGAATTCCTTGTTTTAAACATAGATTTGGCTAAGAATGAAAGAGATAAGAATGAAAAATGATAAGGCAATCTAGTACAAGATATAAGTGGCTGGCATAGTCTTGTAGATAATAGGCTGTTGAAGAATTAGGTAGTCAAGGGCGGGGGTACGGGGGGAGGGGAGAAAGTAAGATCCATGGTACTGTTAGTTTTTAGCGGACAAAAAGAAAGAAACCTGTTACCATGTGCTGCTGGTGTTTTCAGATTAAGATGGGGGATTAAGGTATTTTACTCAGCAATTTGAGATGCTTTGTTAAGAATAGAGGAGATTTGAAGTGCTTTGTTCTCAAACCACATGTTAGTGAAAAAGCAAACAGGCACTTAATCCTGACAGACAGCAGAATTTGACATCAATTTGTCCCTTGGGAGGCGGACCAGGAGTTCTTTGGGACTGGCTAAGACTGCTGGAACCTAAAATGGCTCTTAGAACGGAATGCCCGTCCTTGGAGCCAGCGACACCAGCCTCATGAAGCCCTTGCATGCCATAATTCACAACAGCCGGGGACTGGTCAACAGTTTTATAGACCCCAACAAGGCTGAGTGTTTAAAAAACACATACAAGGTGCCAAAGTGTTTACTAAATAGAGTTAAAATATGATCAAACTTAAGGTCATGCCTTCAGTCTTAAAACAGACCAAGTCAAGAATGAAGAAAAAGCTGATAATTATCCCGTTTGTGATGTTGGATGTTTCTTGTAACAATAAAAATATCTCAGCTGACATCTTGAATGTTGAATATATACAAGCCGGTATAGCGGCCTCTACATACGCTAATGTCTTGCTCAGCTCTTTGAGAGCGTTTTCAGAGACAAAACACTGAGCACCTTTTAAAGGTTAAGTCCTCTGACATCATTGTTGTGAGTGTATTTATATACATATGTAAAAAGGTATTGTATTGATTGCTTGTTTTCTTTTCATGTATAACAGCCCCAAATTCAAACAATTATAAAATCTGGCCACAAAATTCAGGTCGATATAACAGGGGATTTAAAGTGCAAATGGTATAAGGTAAAGTGTGCCGTCAAGTCAATTTCAACTCCTGGCACACACAGAGACCTGTGGTTGTCTTTGGTAGAATACAGGAGGGGTTTACCATTGCCTCCTCCCACACAGTATGAGAAGATGCCTTTCAGCATCTTCCTATATTGCTGCTACCAATACAGTGCCAGCAGGGATTCGAACTGGAAACCTTCTGCTTGTTAGTCAAGCATTTCCCAGTAGACTGTAGAAAATGTTGGCATTGCAAGTCACTCAGAGCAACTTACTAGTCACTCAGATCAGGTAAGAAGAGTTTTATAAAACACCCTTTTAAACCAATCTTATTATACAAAGGCAAAAAGGCATTCAAATGTTATATGCAGCCATTTAATGGATTGTGCTTACAGTAAAGGATAAACATAATTCTAATTCCCCCCCACCCTACTTCATGCAGTCCTGAACAGAGGGAAGTTATGGCACCAGAGATCTCATTACTTAAACAAACAGCATTAATTCAATTGAGTAAGAGTTGTATTGGACCACTTTTTCCTTTTCTCTGCAGTTTATTAGTACTGCAATACCTTCTTAGAGAATAGCTATCTGGATCTTAGGGAGACATACTTAGAGTAATTTGATACACTTTTTAATTTGCTTATATTCAGTTTACAGCATCTATAGTTTGTCATGACCATGACCTGTACTCTTTTAATGCCACAACCATCTATGGACTGAAATACAACATTTATGTGCTCCAAAAATTTCCCCTCTCTATCCTTTTGGATTATGTATCATTCTTTCTGATAGGGAAAAAAAATATTTCAACATAAAGTAACTTTTTAATAACATCAGTGATATATAACCAGGACAGATGAATACATGTTTTATTATTTAAAAAGCTAAACAACCCCGCCCCCCGCTCTGCTTCTCATTTCTGTTTTTTAATGATCACATTAGGCAAAATATACTCAAAGAACGATAAAAGAATACCTTGACCCTCTGTCCTTTTGAAAATGATCAGATGCTTGTTAAAATCCTGTCACACGATGCATGATTTTCATTACCTTCTTGCACATAAAATAGCAAATGTTGATGAGAGAGTTAGATTCTGCATCCTCACACAAAACAAAACAAAATCCCAATTTGTTAATTCAGCTTTTGTGGAAGAGCAGAGAACTGAAATCTTTCTATATTTTGTGTGTGTGTGTAACAATAGTGAGGGTAGAAGGATCAAAGAAGGGGTGAGCTGAAATCAAAAACACAGTATTCATTCATTTAGCTCCACTATAGCAGAGCAAATCTAGGGTGACTCAAGGGACACAGTGTCTTGTAAAACATATGTACTTAATATAAGGGTCATAAAACTTATTAAATTAAAAGCTAGGTTAAAAATAGGAATAAAATTTATGCGGCTGTCTGAAGTAGCAATAATTTCCCTTTGGCCTTTTCCCTTTGCAACCAATGTGAGTTTCTTGCTTTCTTTGTCAAATCTTCATACTTGGGAAGTAAATGAAAGTTTTTCACTGCTAAGTAAGTTGTTCAGTTACTGAAGGTAGACATGCTTCTGTGCTAACAGGGAAACAGGGTTCTTCAGTACCTCATTTCAGAAGCGGGTGGGGACGGGAGGAAGACAATAGCTATGCTCTGGATACTAAACATGCAACAAAGGCTTCCTGTTTTGTCAGAGATTCTCAGCCTCGGGTCCCCAGATGCTGCTGTACCGCAACCCTATCATCACCAGCCACAATGGCGTTTGAGGATAATGGGGGTTGCAGTCCAAGAATCCCTGGGAACCCAAGGTTGAGAGCCCATGAGGTCATTCACACAACCCAAAACATGGTTTGTTCACACTTTTGTGAAGCGCCTCATTATTTCTGAGAAAACATGAGATGATATGGAAAATCTGTTTGTAGCATTGTGTCTGATATGTCTCATTCACACATGCATGTTTTCACTTAGTGTTGCAGCCATTGAAATTGTTGATTGGATTCCAGTTTGTTTGTTTATGGCATAAAATGGCTCCAGTTTTGCAACAACAAAACAGAGCACAGTGAATCTGAAGGCAAGAAATAGAACTGAGAAATCAGAAATTGGTATGGGTAAAAACCCACGGTTTCTTCTAAACATTGCACACCCACATAACATTTATCATTTACCTGGCAAGCCTGTCTTATTAGTATTGATCTTTATAAATTTATATCATGCAGATACAACCACTCTTCGTACATGTTGTTGATGCATTTTTGGTTTTCTCCATGACGAGATAATCGTGCGACTCATCCTCCATTGTGAGGATTTTTGATGCCTCATTTAAAATATGGCAAAGTGGCAGTTGATTTTTTAGCTGTGTGTGTCTAAGCTTGGCCCACCAACACCAGCCCAGAGGCCTCTCTATCAACAACCCATCTCTCAATAGTCCTGCGTTCAGTGAATTCAGGTTTAACTAAAGCAATACATACTTCAGTTTTCTTTTCAGCAGTTTCTCTTTGCATGAGGTTTAGACATTAGGATAAAGCAATGTTCACTCCAGAGCAAACCATCTGAAGCTAAAATAAATGATCAAGTTCAGCCCCCAAACTGGTTTGGGGTTTTGTTTTTTGTTTTTGGTAGGATGTAATCCTTTGGCATGTTGAGAAATTAGAAGAAGAAGAGGGTCCCTGAGCATGTGCATAGTGACTTTACAGATTGGGGATTGGGGAGGGAAGCCAGGCCAGACGGTATGACTTCAGGGTGTACTTGAGTTTTGGCATCTCTCTTCTTAGAAATGTTGGTGCTTGTCAAATCCTTGGCAGCTTCGACTTACTGTTCTTAAATCAAAATTATACAGTGCATTTGAAAGGTCAAAAATGAATTCACAATTTCTGGGATAAAAACAACAGCTCTGAAACTGGCAGCCTTTATGAAATTTAAGCACACTGCTAATCATGTAATTATAGATGAAATATTAAAGAAGTGGACTAATTACATGCAATGCTCTTGAGCCCAATTAAAGTAGCATCTGCAATGTAACGTAAGAGTATTCTCTTTCACTAATAAGAGATACTTTCTTAACAACAGAGAATAAAACAGCTAAATTGGATAGGCAGTTGAGATTATAAATATCCTATTAGCATATAAAATGAGGATTAACCTTATTTAATCACCGCATGCTTGATCATCAAAAGTCATGTTTCACCTCCATAATGTAGCTGTACATAGCCTGAAAAAATATTAATAAATTCAGTTAACTGGATTGGTTTCCTTTACTGAAGAGATCTGATGGTAACAACTGACTAGCTGCCTGCCCAACGGCCATTAAGAAGAAAAACAAAATGCTGCAGTCCTTTAGGTACTCATTTGGTGTTCAGCTGCAGTTAGATGGGCTATATCAGTGTAGTTCCCATGCGCTTTAGAGGCTTACAGAAAAAATGAATTGACATTCTCCCCCCACCCCTCCGCCCATGCTATAAAGTGGTAAAGGGCTCCGATTCAGGGCTGTCTGCTCTGCAAACCTGCACACTTTACAGCAAGGGGAGAGTTTTCCGGGGAGTGGAAAAGGTGCTCTTTTTTCCTTTCCTGCGTTCTGAAACTTCCCCATGGAGCACAGAAAGGGATTTTTTTTTTAACCTCACACTATGCATCTGCCCCAATCCCACCACCACACACAGATGGAACTCAACTCAAGCAGGTCAACTCAGTTCCCTCCCTCCACACTGCTTTCCTTTCCTTCTTCACCTGACAACCTTAACATCCCATAGGTCCGGGAATACAAATATGACAGATATTTACATACTGCTTTTCAAAAGCAGTTCCCAAAGCAGTTTACATAGATATAAAAAACCAAACACATAAATAAAATGGCTCCCTGTCCCCTAAGGGCTCACAATCTAGGAACATAGGAAGCTGCCATATACTGAGTCAGACCATTGGTCTATCTAGCCAGGGGCATAGCTATAATTGAGCGAAAGGGTTCAAAGAACACGGGCCCCCAGCTCCCGAGGGCCCTCCAGCTCCACTCCTCCCTATTTTCTTCATTATCTCTCTCACTCTGGGGGGCCGCCAGAGAAAGGGATGAACACGGGCCCCGTCTCCCCTAGCTACGCCCCTGTATCTAGCTTAGTATTGTCTTCACAGACTGGCAGTGGCTTCTCCAAGGTTGCAGGCAGGAATCTCTCTCAGCCCTATCTTGAAGAAGCCAGGGAGGGAACTTGGAGCCTAGATGCTCTTCCCAGAGTGGCTTCATCCCCTGAGGGGAATATCTTGCAGTGCTCACACATCAAGTCTCCCATTCATATGCAACCAGGGTGGACCCTGCTTAGCTAAGGGGACAAGTCATGCTTGTGACCACAAGACTAGCTCTAAATCCAAAAGCAACATCAGATAGACACCACCAACAGCCACTGGAGGGCTGCTGTGCTGCAGATGGGCAGGGCCATTTGCTCTCCCCCTGCTAAATATATAGAGAATTACCACTTTTAAAAGGTGTCTCTTATAAGGGAAAGTCCAGTGAGCACAGGTTTTGTTGGGCAGGGGTCTTCCAAAATGTTTTGCTGCTTGAGGTGAAGGACAATATAACACGCATGCACACCCCATATGCAGGTGGATCTTGGCTTTCTCAAATCATGCTGCCACCCAGAGATCTGGGAGAAATACTCTCATGACCTATACAAAGACCCTGCTGCTGATTGCAGAAGCCCCACCTGTGCTATTTAGGCTATGTCAGCATGGGCTCCAGTGTCAACTTCGGCGATCCACAGTCTAGTCACCCAATTAAGACTGGGGAAGGCTTCAGGGGAGGACCTTATTCTGCCGGAGACTGCTAAAAATAATCTAGACTGGTGAGCCACTATTCTGGCATCGCTCTTCATCTATATTGACATGAATGGCCAAATTCCTATGGACTAGGTGGGTGTTTAGCAATCATTGTCCCCATATTTTTATTAACATATTTTTATACCACCCAAAACTTACATCTCTGGGCAGTTTACCACAATTATCTTAAAAGGGTAGGAAGGATGGCCCCGTCAATTACAGAACCATTAGTTTGCTCAACAATATTAGTAAACTATGCGAGACACCTACACAGGAAACTTAAGGATTGGCTGGAACAGGAAAATCTTCTTGCTGAGGAACAAGCAGGCTTCAGGGAAGGGGGCTCCACTATTGATCAGTGCCTAGTTCTGCAGTACCTCATTGGGAAATACTTCTCCTGCAGTGCTGTATCTTATTTGCACCCAGCATGTAGACACATCACATCACCCCCAAGGCCACCTCACAAGAGCTGTCACAACTCAGAAGGGTGTCAAGCAAAGATTTATTTTGGCCCCACTCCTCTTCAACTTCTTTAATTCTATGGTGGGCAACCCAGATTTCCATCTTCCAAAGCTCGCTGGGAGACACATTGCCATCTTCTTATATGCAGATAATGCAACCATCCTCTCAAGGACCCCCATTGATCTTAGAAGAGCACTGAGGGCCCTGATGCTACACTGCAGGGAGGACTGCCTGGAAATCAACTATCACAAAACTAAAATTATGGCCTTCGCCAGGAGACCCAAGATCCACTCTTGGTGGATTGAGGGGCATAAGACTGAGCAAGTTGCACACTTCAAATACTTGGGAGTAGTCTTTTATTCTGGCGGCTCTAGGAAAGCTCATGGAGAACATGTGGCTCTAAATGCTCAGAGAAGCTCTTCTGCCATTCTCAAATTCCTAAGGACGAGAGGAGGCCATTATGTACCTGCGGCTGTTCTCAGCCAAGCCGCTAGCACAGCTCCAATATGGTGCCCAACTGGGCCCCTTCCCCAACCTTCCGCCTCTGGAACCTGTACAGTCTAAATTCCTGTGGGCAGCGCTCCAAGTATCAAGATGTGTCTCCACTGCCACTCTATGCCTGGAGATAGGCCTGATCAAGCTGGAGGGTAGGGTGCAGTGTTCCCTCTAACAGAAATTCCCAGATGTTGTAGACTACAACTCCCACAATCCCCAGCCAAAGGCCATTGCATCTGGGGATGCTGGGTGTTGTAGTGAACAATATCTGAGAATCCCTGTTAAGAGGGAACACTGCTAGGGCGTGGATGGCCATACTTTGCTACTGGCTCCTTTTGCCCAGTTGGTCTTGCCCCCCTAACCCTATGCAGTGATTACCAGTCTAGCTGGATTCAGATAGTTGAGACAAAAATATCTACCCTGGGTCTTTCCCCCTTGACCTTATTTAGTATGGGTTATGACCAAGCAAAAGCCGCCATCAAGCAGCACATTATAGGCATTGAGTGCCAAACCGATCTTAGCAGCATCCTGAACTTTTGTATCAGTGATGGGCTTAGATATTTTGTCTAACCCAACAGGAGGTTCCAAAGCACAGAAGGGCGTTCACTCTGGCTCGCTGTCATGGCCTCCCTTCAGCAGTGCTAGAAGGCCATTGTAGGAGGACTCCCATTTGCAGAGCAACTATGCCCTTGTGGCCTAGGGCAGATCGAAATTACCGAGCATGTTCTTCTCTACTGTTTGTTCTGTAGAGACATTTGTGCCTCCCTCATCCTTCCATTGCTCTGCAAGGATCTGGGATATTCGAGCTAATTCTACAGCTCCTTACTGTTCTCTGACTCTAAGCCTGCCACCACATATAGCGTTGCCTGATACTGTGTGGCTGCAATCAGCATTCATTGGGGGATGGTAGGCAGTGAGTCCTATCAGCCTCAATCTGACCCTCAGTGCCTCAGGGTGGGCTCTAAAATTGCTCACAGTACTGATTCACTAGAAAGACAGACGCTCTCCCACTTTTTTTTTTAAACTGCTCCTTATAGCCTGGTCGTTATCCAGTTTTATTACTTAGGCTTTTATGTATTTCTTGTCTTCTCATGTCTTTTAATCTTTTTACATCCATTGTTATGCCCCCCCCCGCTTTTATACCTTTTATGCACTTTTCAGGCTATTATGCCCTCATGCTTCTGGTGTACTTTCTACTATTCTTTAGTATTGCTAGTCTTATTATGTACTTTGAGTACTGTTCCATATGTAATCACTTTTTATCTAGTCTCACTTTTAACATATAATCACCCTTATACTTTTGGCTGGTCTATGACCATAAGACTGACTGACTGACTGATTGATCGTGCTGCCAAAGCAGTGGCAGTGGTACACGCACACTCTCACACTAGGCCACCAAGCCAGGCAGTGGTGTACCTAGTTCTCATAGGACAGGGGAGGAAAGAGGGGGGAAGAAGAGGCACACGTAAGTGGCGTGAGGAGAGAATATGATGCCCCAGTGGAGTGAAGAAGGCCAGAGGCAGCAGGGAAGCCCAAAGGGGGCACCCATAATGGTGATGCTTTCTGTCCTCCGCACCCTGACTTGTGTCTGTGCCTGAGGCAACTGCCTCACCTTGCCTTATGGAAGGGTTGCCAACTTGCCTCTGTTGTTGGGCCATTGTTTTGGTTCTTTAAACATCCCCCCTTTTTTTTCATTTACAAACTAATATATTTCTGCATTCCTGGAGAGGCCCACCTACGCAAAAACTTATTTTGGGGTGGCCCTGTTTGATTCCAGACTGGCAGTCTAGTACCCAAGCTTGGTAACGGAGGGAATGATGATTGGGTGCTTGTGAGTAGCTTGTATCTCTGCCTGAAATGGGTGTGACTGATCAGCTAGCTTCCCTGGCCAATAAACAAAGTTGTGCCTCCCTATCAATCATGGTCATCTTGCACTTGCGCAAATTTTCCACCTCTTCCACCAGCAATTGAACTTTAGAGCTGTAGGGTCAGTCAGCTTTAAAAATAAATAAGAGCAGTGTGACTTTGCAGAAGGTTGAAAGACATACAGATCTGTGGATCTGTCAGTCGCCATCTTAAAAAGGACAGTGGCACTATGAAAATGGTTGAATGATTTGTAAGGGCTTCATATTAATTTCATTGTTCAATTTAGACTTAAAATATCTCTGTGCTATTTATGCCTTACTCCAGGTAAATCAATGTGGTTATTAGCAGTGTAATGAGGAGTTTGCTTTATGGTTTTGCTTGCCAGTTTAGCAAACATTCAGGATTGTCATGTGCACTAGTATTAATAAATGAGATGTTGCATGCCAGCAGGCAGCATAAAAGCTAACAGTTCTGGGTTTATGCCAGGTGTACACTCCCTTGTACTGTGGAAATCATTTCCCTCTGAGTTCAACTTAAGGCAAAAATTTGGCCCTTAATCCTTAAATTGATCTGCTATGCATAAAGGGATATGCCGTTTTAATCTGATCTATTCTGCGATTAAGGCAACTATGCTGCCTTGTTCAGTAAATATATTAAGGAGTGATCCTACTGGGAAAGATGCCATATAACTTTATTTTGTTTCATTTAAATTTTGGAGCTGATTTCTGCTGTGCCTTAAAACAAATAAAAATCTAATGAGAATTATGTGAATACTGAGAAAAGAACACCGTACTTCTGTTTTACAGGCATTTTATCTTACAAAAAGCTACATTTCAAATCCACATGGGATGGGACTACTTTCCCACATTGATAACCAGCATTATGGGCTATCCATACAATGGGCAATCCTGATCGTATGCAGGTTTGCTTAGATGTAACTCCCAAGAAAGTGTGCAGGGGATTTTGGCTTGGATCTCTGAAGGCTTTATCATATGCCACTGCGAGCAGATTGGCCTCCCTTACTTGGGAAACTACAGAGAATATACAGGATATCATCCTTCCCATATTCTGCAGTGGCTGCATCAATACGCACTCCCAAACAATGGCCATGCAGGCTCTGTTTGAATTTTCAATGATTCAAAAAAAAAAAAAATCTTAATAGGAAACTATCATGAAATCCCTTTCAGAGAAAGCTTGCAGAAGGCAAGTGTTGGATAAGCCTTGTGAAACTATGTACAAGCAGGATGCAGATTCTATAGAGAAAACTTGTGGAGCGTAGCTATGAAGCATGCAGTCTGTGGCAGGACGTCCCCAGCTTGTCTCAGCTCAGCAAGCCACTCTTTCTCTGCTTCAGTCTAATATGGGGATAATAATACTGGCTTACATGACAGTCTTGTTTGCAAGCATGATAGAGATAATGACTGGCATGTTTCATAAGAAAAGGTGGGTGGTTCTGAACTGCCCGCACTGCTGTGGGCACCTAAAGCAATACTTGCTGAGTTGTGGAACCGGGCTTATCTGCTACTAATTATTAAAATTGCACAACTGCACTTCCATGGTGCTATGTGCATTGCTTCCAATGGCCCACCTGATGCACAGCATTGCGGAGCTGTTACACTGCACCCTGGGGTAAGAATGGGCATTAGCACAAGCAGCGCTTCGGATGTTTTCCTCGTTCATGACAATATTAAAAGCTGTGGAAGCACTGCCGGCACTGCCACTGCTGGGAACTGACAGAAGAAGTATGACTCTGTTGGTCCTTTTGGACCTCTTAGTGGCTTTTGATACTATTCGACCATAGTATTCTTCTGGAGAGGGGGGTGGGAGGGACTACTTTGCAGTGGTTCCACTCCTACCTCTCAGGCAGATTCCAGATGGTGTCTCTCAGGGACTGTTGTTCTTCAAAATCTGAACTTTGTTATGGTGTCCCTCAGGGCTTTGTATTGTCTCCAATGTTGTTTAACATCTACATGAAACCACTGGGAGAGATCATCAGGAGATTTGGTGCAGGGTGGTATCAGTATGCTGATGACACCCAAATCTTTTCCACGATGACAACATCATCAGGAGGAGACATAACCTCCCTAAATGCCTGCCTGGAGGCTGTGATGGGCTGGATGAGGGATAACAAACTGAGACTGAATCCAGATAAGACAGAAGTGCTTATTGTGTGGTGGCAGAACTCAGGAAATGGTTCTGGATGGGTTCACACTTCCCCAGAAAGAACAGGTACATATTATGGGGGTGCTTCTGGATCCAAACCTTTCTTTGGTGTCCCAGGTTGAGGCAATGGCCAGAGGTACCTTTTATCAGCTTTGGCTGATATGCCAGCTGTGCCCATTTCTTGAGATAAAAGCCCTCAGAACAGTAGTACATCTGCTGGTCACCTCCAGACTTGACCACTGCAATGAACTCTATGTGGGGTTGCCTTTGAATGTAGTCTGGAAACTGCAGTTGGTACAGAATGCCACAGCCAGGTTGGTATCTGGGTCATCTCAAAGAGACCATATCACTCCATCTTAAAAGATCTACACTTCTTTAAATACATCAGAAGCAGGAAACCTGCCAGGGAGACAGTTGGGCCATTAGACAATGAGGGAGTAAAAGGGATTATTAAGGAGGATATGGAGGTTGCAGAGAAGCTAAATGAGTTCTTTCCGTCCGTCTTCATGGCAGGGGACACTGAGCATATACCTGTTCCTGAACCAGGCTTTTTGGGGATGGAGGCTAAAGAACTGAGTCAGATAGAAGTGAAAAGAGATGATGTTCTAAACTGTCTGAAAAAACTGAAAACTAGCAAATCACCTGGGCTGGATGGCATCTATCCTAGAGTCCTTAAAGAACTCAAATGTGAAATTGCCAACCTCCTTGCTAAAATATATAACATATCCCTACAATCAGGCTCTGTACCGGAGGACTGGAAAGTAGCAAATGTAATACCAATTTTGAAAAAGGGATCCAGGGGCAATCGGAAAATTACAGGCCGGTTAGCTTAACGTCCGTTCCAGGCAAATTGATGGAAAGCATTCTCAAGGATAAAATTGTAAAGCATATAGAAGAACAGGCCCTGCTGGGTGAGAACCAGCATGGCTTCTGCAAAGGTAAATCTTGCCTCACAAACCTTTTGGAGTTCTTTGAGAGTGTCAACAAGTGTGTGGATCAAGGTGATCAAGTTGATATAGTATACCTGGACTTCCAAAAAGCTCTTGACAAAGTTCCTCATCAAAGACTCCTGAGGAAACTTAGCAGTCATGGGATAAGGGGACAAGTACATGTGTGGGTTGCTAACTGGTTGAAAGAAAGGAAACAGAGGGTAGGTATAAATGGAGAGTTTTCACAATGGAGGGAAATAAGAAGTGGAGTCCCCCAGGGATCTGTCCTGGGGCCGGTGCTTTTTAATTTATTCATAAATGATCTAGAAGTAGAGGTAAGCAGCGAGGTGTCCAAATTAGCAGATGATACCAAACTCTTTCGGGTAGTGAAATCCAAAATGGATTGTGAGGAGCTCCAAAAGGATCTCTCCAACCTGGGGGAGTGGGCGACAAAATGGCAAATGCAGTTCAATGTAGGCAAGTGTAAAGTGATGCACATTGGGATGAAAAAACCCAACTTCAAGTATATGCTGATGGAATCTGAGCTGCCATGAGAGGGATCTTGGGGTTGTGGTGGACAGCACGTTGAAAGTGTCGACTCAATGTGCGGCAGCTGTGAGAAAGGCCAGTTCCATGCTAGGGATCATTAGGAAGGGGACTGGAAATAAAACTGCTAACATTATAATACCTTTATACAAAACTATGGCGTGGCCACACCTGGAGTACTGCGAGAATTCTGGTCACCACATCTAAAAAAGGACATTGTAGAACTGGAAAAGGTGCAGAAGAGGGCAACCAAGATGATCAGGGGCCTAGAGCACCTTTCTTATGAGGCAAGGCTACAACACCTGGGGCTATTTAGTTTAGACAAAAAGACGACTGTGGGGAGACATGATAGAGGTCTATAAAATCATGGATGGTGTGGAGAAAGTGGATAGAGAGATATCCTTCTCCCTCTCACATAACACTAGAACCAGAGGACATTCCATGAAATTGTTTGCCAGGATAATTAGGACCAGCAAACGGAAGTACTTTTTCACACAACACATAATCAACTTGTGGAATTCTCTGCCACGAGATGTGGTGACAGCCAACAACCTGGATAGATTTAAGAGGGATTTGGATAACTTCATGGTAGAGAGGTCTATCAACAGCTACTAGTCGGAGGGCTACAGGCCATCTCCAGCCTCAAAGGCAGGATACTTCTGAGTACCAGTTGCAGGGGAGTAACAGCGGGAGGGAGGGCATGTCCTCAACTCCTGCCTGTAGGCTTCCAGTGGTATCTGGTGGGTCATTGTGTGAAACAGGATGCTGGACTTGATGGGCCATGGGCATGATCTAGCAGGGCTGTTCTTATGTTCTTACACTGGTTACTGATAAGTTTCTGGGCAGAGTACAAGGTTTTGGTTATAACCTATAAAGCTCTAAACAGCTTGGGCCCTGGGTATTTAAGAGAACATCTTGTTCACTATGAACCACACTGCTCAATGAGATCATCCGGAGAGGCTCGTCTGCAGTTGCCACCGGCTTATCTGGTGGCTACTTGGGGATGGGCCGCCTTTGCTTTGGAACATACTCCCTGCTAAAATAAGAGCCTCCCCATCTCTGGCAACTTTTTAAAAGGCAGTCAAGACACATTTGTTCACCCAGGCTTTTAATTAGATAATGAGGCGATTCTCACGATCGCCAAAAAGCGGGCTAAGGGAGCCTAGCTCGCTTTCTGGTGAGTCTGAGAACCACCAGGCTTGTAGGTGAGCCCAGTGTCCTCAAAGCGGGTAACCTGCTTACGGAGCCGTCCCCTTAGATGACATTAGCGGAGCAAGTGCTCCGCTAACCCCGTCTATTTGATCATGCATTGCTGCAGCGCGGCTCTGCACCACAGCAACACACAAGGAGATCCCCGCCGGGAGGCTGAAACAAGCCTTCCAGCCCTGGGGGTCTCCCCAGGATGCCCCACACATTCGCACAGGGCATCTTGGAACTTCTGGGGTCCATGTGGCTCCCAATCCCCATAGCCCCTGCTGGCTCTGTGACGGAGCTGGCAGTCATGTGAGCAGCTGATCTGGCCACCCAGGGCTTCCTGTCTGATCGTCTGCGGGGAGTCTGGGTTATCTATCCTGGTTAAATGCTGGTTAACCAGAATGCTTTGACCAAGATTACCTTGACTGGCAGTGGATTCTCCAAGATTGCAGGCAGGAATCTCTGTCAGCCCTATCTTGGAGATGCCAGGGAGGGAACTTGGAACCTAGATGCTTTCCCCAGAGCAGCTCCATCCCCTGAGGGGAATATCTGACAGTACTCACATGTGGTCTCCCATTCAAATGCAACCAGTTAGCTAACAGTTAGCAAGTTACTAACTGAGTAAAAAGACACCTTTTAAAAGTGGTGAATCTCTTCTATTTATCATGGGGAGAGCTACTGGCCCTATCCAACCCCAGCACAGCATCCCTTCAGTGGCTGATGCTGTGAAGGTAATGGGTATTGCCTTACATTTCTTTTTAGAGTGGGAGCTCTTTGGGGACAGGGGATATTATTATTATTATTATTATTATTATTATTATTATTTCTTGTTTACACAGTCAGACAGGTGTTATTGACTGGTTTGTTTTATCCAGACATCGAGTCCTTCCCAAGGACCTGGGATGCCAGAATTTTATCATCAATACTGTTGGTTATTATAGATATCGTCGCAAAATATAGGCTGTTCCCAGTAAAGCTGCCTTTTGTAATTGGCTGATGGTGATTTCTGTGGCCCCTATGGTGTTGAGGTGCTCTTCAAGGTCTTTTGGAACTGCACCTAGGGCGCCAATTACCACTGGGATTATTTTGGTCTTCTTCTGCCACAGCCTTTCAATTTCAATTTGTAGATCTTTGTATTTTGTGATTTTTTCTATTTCTTTTTCTTCTATTCTGCTATCCCCTGGTATTGCTATGTCGATTATTTTGACTTGTTTTTCTTTCTTCTCGACTACAGTTATATCTGGTGTATTGTGTGGCAGATGTTTGTCTGCTTGTAGTCGGAAGTCCCATAATATTCAGAATATTATTATTATTATTATTATTATTATTATTATTATTATTGAAAACCACTGTGAATCCTTCTGAAGAGCTGTATATAAATGTTTGTAGTCGTAGGGTGCTGAGTGGGAGGCCATGCATGCACCACTGCACGAGCATGCAAAGAGGCTGGCTCGGTCGCTAGCTGGCTGCCCTGCCTCCAGCCAAGAGGTGAAGCTGCTGGCCTGGCTGGGGAGAGCAGGCTGGGTGACCCACTGGGGAATCAGGACAGAGGACTGTGTGTGGGTGGTAAACCTAACCAGGAGATGAACTGACAGGGGTTAAGCAGCAGGGGCCTGGAGAACTCTGCACCTAGACAGCAGACCAAGCAGACATACCCCTCACCTGGTCATCAGCTTCACAGGGGTGAGCTGCATTTATTCTCGATCTATCAGTTTTTAAAATCAAAATACACATATATAATACTAATAAACATATGCAAATGTTATGCGAAGTGGAGACTTTTTGGAGACTCTTTTAGTGAAAAGAGCCCTCTATTTCCTCCCCTTTTTGGAGATGAATAACGACTTTTTCCACCGTCTGGACCTGGCAACCCTACTTTCCAAACTGTGGCATTCCAATCAATGCCACAGCACAGAACCTTAACTAGGTGCAGGGGAGACTGAGCTTAGCGGGGCAGGAGTATACATGAATCTCTGCAGGAGTCACATATTAATGTAATAGGAACCTCTGACCTCTTCAGTCTGAACATTACATGTCTGATATAAAATTTCTGCAAAGCTCAGTGCTACTGAAAGTTTATCACTCTCCCAGAATTTAGACCTGTTGAAACATATATTGTGTGTCCTCAGATTAATGCAGAATATGGCCACCTAGGTCTGACAAATGCAGGCACTAGGTCCTCGGTCAGAGCCAGTAACCACTAATATCAACCTGTGGTGGTTGATGAGTGCTGTACAGCTTTGAGCAGGTTGTTGGTGACAATTTAATGTTCAATAACAGTTGCCAGAAAGCTAATGCAGTGAGCAGTGGTTGTGTGTGTGTGTGTGTGTGTGTGTGTGTGTGTGTGTACTATGCTACAAACTCACCAGGCTCACTTTAGTTTCAGCTTCCCATCTGTAAAATGGGTCTAATAATTTTGACCTACCTTATAAGGCTGCCCTACATTTCAAGGTTGTCCCTGATTACTGAGATAATGCAATTGAAAAACACGGAACATGTAATTTGTGCTATATAAAAGTGTATTGGCTGACATGATGCGCAATTCAAACACTCCATTCTGGAGCCACTACAGAGTCCAAAGGTAGTGACAGGGCTGCTGAGAACAAACAGTTACACTAGCAGTGCTTCTGCTGTTCCCTCCCCCCTTGCAGTTCCTAGTGCAATTGCACATTCCCAGCAGTCCTGACGCTGCCTTTGGACTCCACAGCAGCCTGGGGGTGGAGCATTAGAGTGATGGAAGGCTGAACATCATGTTAGCCACTATTTGTTGTTGTTGTTGTTGTTGTTGTTGTTAGTAGAAGTAGTAGTAGTAATGACTTCTACATCTTCATTGTAGTGATCAGTGCTCCAAAGCGGAAATAAAATGTAATCAGAAGTATAACATCATGCTGTACAGTACTGAGTCTCCCATATTCCATGGGGATCAAATTTCAGAGGGTTATGTTGGAACGGGATCTCAGCCACATGAATTTATTCCTGTCATACCCAGATCCAAATGGTGCATAGGCTGACTTCCTATATAGCACAGCCTCTCCTCTGTATCTACTGAGAGAGAGCGAGAGAGCTCAGAACCGATAAACCATGCTCAAGAGACTATCTCAGGCTTCTTTCTCAAGAAAAGCCACAGTCCTGAAACCATGTACCCTTAGAGTATTTTCAGTAGCCTGCTCCAGGTAGAGCAGCTTACAAGAATAGGCAGTGAGAAATAATGCTGACTTTTGCTTTTGCTCTTTTATTGAAATCTAGATGATCGGCCTTAAAGGGAGTAACGTTAGGATGAAATGGAAAACTTCCTCTCAGTGGTGCCTGTATATTTAAAGGCACATTTTGATCTTGTGAACAGCTGTTGAAGGTAGAAGTATAAACATACCTCTAAACATGGAAAACAGCATGGAAAAGTGTGGCTGTTAGCGACTCATGTTCTTAAATGGATATTTTCCAAGATTACTACTTGTAGAAGCCTTCTCACGCTACCTTTTTGACTTGTGGTCTGCCTGCTGCTGCTTCTCTCGTTTATTTTTGGTCCAAGAAATCACATCTACGAAAACCTTCAGGGCAGCCTTGGATGCAAATTGAAAGTGACTGGGAAGAAAATGGGCTTTGCCATTCAGAGGGATTTGAGGTGTTGTACTGTCAGAGGCCTGTGGGGGAAGTGACTGAATCCAGAGACCTACAGGGTACTGTAAGGTTTGTCACTGAATCTGACATCAAACACATGATAGAAAGCTATGCTGCAGCCTGCATGTGAAAATATAAGTTCTGGGATATTATTGGTACAAGAAAAATACATGAGAAATGCCCAAACAGGCTTCTAGTTTAAAAGATAAGATAGATATTTTTTTTTATTTCAGTCAATGACCAGTAAAGTTTAAAAGGTAAAAGAGGTTTCCCTCCGCTTCCTTCTTTTTAATATAAACATATTTACATTTTCATAAATCACCACTTCTGGGGCAAATGTACAAAAGTTATCTGAAAACCTTGCTAACAATTCATGGCTCCTTTATGGAAGCTTCTTCATATAGGGACAATCGCTGCTTTTCACATGAATCAGCTCAAAGAGGTGGCTAATCTTCATGCTGGTGGTAGCAATGATCAAGAACGTGTGTCCAGGTACATAGGAACCCTTCACGCTGGTCAGGCCAAATTCACAATTACTATGGCCCTCGTATGTAGCACTGTCATGTGGGAACATTTTTTTGGCACAGATCTGGAAGTCCCCCCCTAACATTGAAGCCGCCCTCAGTTCTACCAGTTCCAGCATTGTTGGTCGCCATTTCCATATATGGCGGAGGTTCAATATCTTTCCCATCATTTCTGTTCCCTTTTTAAAATTCTGATAAAATTCAGACCTCGGTCACTATCTAACACACATTTAGATAAGCACAATTCCAATTGAAACCGACAGACTTCACTCTGGGCTGGATCGTTGCCCTTGTGGCCAAGAATGTCTAATTTTTCTGCAGATATTGTCAACATATTTGCAGTAGTTAGTTTTGTTTAGGGGTTCCTAGAAGCAATGTTGTTGTAATTTCCCACTCCAAGTGAGAAAGTAAAGTATCTTCAGAGGTGAGAATTACTACAGTTGTTGCATTATATGCAATAGAAGCAGCTAAAATCAGGGGAAAATACATTCAGAGAGATTGTGGCTAGTTTTGTAATGCCTGTGATCTAATGTTATTAGACTAGTGCTATGTTTAATTATCACTGATATCATGCTAGTGACTCCTCTTAGTTTGTTTATGACCAATTAAGTATAGTGTTGTTTGATATTATGCAATTACACCTTTGGATTTATAATCTAAATGCATAATTTGCATTTACTAATAAGTTATAATTTGCTGTATTGTATAATTTCTGACTGTTTTTGTTCTAATTTTTGTTCTAATATGATGAATCTTATTTGGTCATCTTAGCCTTTTGCTTTTTATCACAGTGTACAAGGCGTTTTGCTGTATATGGGCTAAGTGTTCACAAGTACGTTGTAGTGGGCTATCCATAAACAACAAGATTGATTGATTGACTGACTGACTGATTGACTGATTTTGCACCACACATTTAACTTCCTCAAGACATTCTAAATACCTTGAGGACCACTAAGATATGGAAAGATTCAATGTGTTACGAGATTTAATATTTTGCCACTTCTCCATGACCCTGGGAAGATTTACAAAATGCAACCTGTGTTGGGAAGGCGGGCAGTGGGAAGGAAACTTAGGTGTGCTCAGACTAGTTATTACAATTACAGTGTGGGAGGATGAAATGCACTCAATGAGCACAGAAATGGATGGCAATTTAATACTGGAAATGCTTCAAGTCAACTCAGAAGCAGCCACACCTAGAATTTCTGCCTTGGGACCCAGAGCTGAAGCAGTCCCAGTACCATTCTCAGAATACAATATTAAAAATATATGACAGGAGAACTACTACTCCATGCCTCCCTTTCCTGCTTTTGGTGCCTTGAAATGTGTTCTCCATCTCTGGATTGGCAGTAGCATCAAAACCTAGCTACATCCTTCTTCATTTATTTTGTGTGACTAGATAAATTATATACCTGGTTCCCAGGTAAGTCATCTAGGACAGGGTTTCTTAACCTTGGGCCCCCCAGATTTTGTTGGACTACAACTCCCAGAATCCCCTTTGTGGATGAAGCCTGTTCTCACAAGCAGCCTGTCCCAGCCTAGGGCATCCCAGCTTGGGTTAGGCTGCTCGTGTGCAGTGCTGGATCCTGGCACTGCTCACTTGCTGATCCCTACTTTGTACCCCAACCTTTAGCCAAAGCTAAAAGCGCAAGCGCGACCTTAACCTTGGTGCTGGGGTAGTGTGTGTGCATAGAGTCAGGGGCCTAGAGCACCCAACTCTTGGGGGATTCCCCCAATGCACTGTGCTCATCATGCATGCATTGAAGGATATCTGGAGGCTGGGAAAATGAGTCAGCCTCAAACGATTCGTGCAGCATGGAGCAGCGTGGATTGTCTGGGCTCTCGGCGGTATGCCAGAGACTTGGCAAAGGATTGTCTGGGGGCGGGGGGGGGGAGGAAGGTGAAGCCCTGCCTTTCCTCACACCATGCTCCCTGCCCCAGCGGGGATTGTGTGGATAGCCTCTATGTATCACAAACATATCCAGCATGTGCCCACACAGTGAATACCACATGTTTGAAGCAAAGACATATCTGCAGACATGGTGACAAATATGCATCAGAAGACAGTAAGTGCATGTGCCATGTAAAGTATGATGCAATGCTGAGAGAGTTCCAAGGGAGGGCAGATCACATAGTAAACACTGAGCCAGGGAGCCCTTGAGAAGCCTGTGAGAAAATACAGCAAACGTGGACAAGGGACCTCAGCGCAGACAAAGAATTCTGTCCAAAGAATTCCGAGCAAAAAGACACCTTTTAAAGTAGCGATTCTCTTATATTTAGCAGGGGGAGAGCAACTGGACCTATCCAACCCCAGCACAGCATCCCTCCAGTGGCTGTTGCTGGTACTGGTCTTATGTTTCTTTTTAAATTGTGAATGTTTTGGGGACTGGATCCCATCTTCTTTATGTATTATTTATTTTTCTATGTAAACCATTTTGAGAACTTTGGCTGAAGAGCGCTATATAAATATTCCTAGTAGTAGCTGAACATTTCCTGATTAATACTTGCTTGATTGTACTGAAGAGTCACAATATCATACTTCAGGAGGCACGAACATTTACCAATGTCGTCCTAGTGCATTTTCTGACTCCCATTTTAAAACATTTCCCTAAACACCAGGAATGTTGAGGTCTGTAAACATCTGGTCTCATGATGCTTATTATCAGGGAAGGGGAAATATAGCATTTTAAAAAAAAAATCCTTTGTGATGTTTTATACGTTACTTTTCCCCATATGGAGATAAACCCCCATTTATTACCTACTGGGATGTGTATATCCAGTTTTGCTGTCCTAAGTTCCTAAGTATCAATGGGTGTTTCAGATAATCTTGATTTGTTTCAGATATGCTAATTATCTTTGATCTTTTCACCATGCTATGTTCAATCATATTTTCAGAGGAGGAGCTAATAATGCTGGGTAAAAACAGAGTTGAGGGCTCTTGAAAAACTGATCCAAGCAACAGGTAATGAACAAGCCATTTGCACATCAGAGTGCTAAATGTTTAGCATTACTTTGTTCAGCAATGCAGCCTCAGATTAGTTATATTACAGGAAAAAGGTCTTATTGGAACTTTAGGTAGTTTCCCTCCTAAGACAGAAGACAGGTCAGAGAGGGAAATGATTGACAAAATCAAAGAAACATGAAGAAGAGGAACGAGTTTCATTGTAACAAATAGAGGAAAGATCTCTGTGTACCTTATTGTAATTCATTGCTTGTTTTCAGGGCCCATAGTAAAAGTCTGGCATAATCGACAGAGGGCTTTGTTAAATTGTAAATGAGAATTACTTCAAGCACTCTGTAGAAATATGCTCTTTTCCCTTATAGTCATACATTATTTTTGCTTAGTGATAGTAGTTCACATTTCCTGGAACTATTGCATAGGGTTTCATTCTCCCCACACGCCATTACTTTAAAATCGTGGCGCTCTCTCTTTAATCAACCTTTGTATCAGCTACAAATTTGCCATATGACCTAATTTGAAAAATGTCTTGAAGTGCTGACTCAAACTGTTCGTGAATAAAGGCCAGTCATTACCGCCCTGACACTAATGTGATGCAAAATAAAATTGAGTTGCATCAGCTGAACATTAGTTTACAAAAATGTTAGTGATTGGAGCCATTTTCTCTTCATATTTTATTTATATTTCTAAGATTTATACTTTTTTTTGTTTCAAAGCGCTTGGCAAAAAATGTCCTGAGTGTGAGCACAAATAAATATTTTAATGTTGAGGTGGGATGGGGTGGATATCAAGCCAGAAATAGACATCCAAATCTGCATCATTTACCCATCAGATTCTAAGTCTATCTTGCATAAATACACAGGAATACACATTATTTTACAACTTTTATTACAATATTTATACAGAAACATATGAGAACTCTCATTCTAACAGACCATTTTACTTTGCCGTTTGGACCATATTTCACGGCTTATCTCACCCACAGTTTATAACAGAACTTACTCATAGTGCATACAACTTTTTCCAAAAAATTTTATTGCCTTGCGAAATCATACAAATTCCATATATATCCATAAAGCATTCTTCAAACTGTAACATCAAACTTAAAATGAAACATCCATCGGGATTGTATGTAGGACAGTTGTTTTGCCTTTTTTTTGCTTGCAGGAAAAAATATTTATGCAATTTCCCAATCTCTTTTAAAAAGTCTCTCCAAAAGCCTTCTACCTTTGATAGTTTCAGGAAAATGCCCCGCCCCTCTACACACACACACACACACACACACACAGCTCCTGCTTTGCATTAAATCTTCAAGAGGTCCTGATGCAAGTGTCCTCTGCCATCTAAGGTACAGCAGGTGGGCTTCTTGGTAGTGGCTCTTGAAAATATGGAATTTCCTGCTAAGGGAGGCTTGTCTGTTCTCCCTTTTTGCTCTTTTAGCCTGCCCTCCAAAGGGAAGTGGGTATGAGATCACCAGGGAGTTTTTTTATACAGGGCTTTTAAAACCCTTTAGCTTGCATCTCTTCTGGAATGGAAGGTGTGCATTCACATATCAGGCAGATTTACCCAAAAGGCCCTGTGAACTATCGGGGAAAACTTCACAAACGATTTGGGTTTTTCACTGCATGTTAGAGTGAAGCCTGATTTCTATCCGGGGTAAAGAGATCCACTTTTTGCATCTTTCCCCCTCCTTTTTAAATAACTTCGAGTTCGCAGTAAAGCCTTGCAGAAAACTCGCGGTAAATCCTGCTGTGTGAAGAACTCCCAGGCCATGACATCTAAAATACCTTTGGGAAGATCCTTTGGGTGAACTTCACAATGGCCCACGTGTTTACAGACTGATACAAACCAAATTCACAGTACTTAGAAGTGGGCGTGGATTATGCTGACAGGGCTATTTGCACCCCACCCCCCATCTGCCATCCTGAAACAAGATGGTGGCCTTTCTTTATATATCATGTGCTAACGGTTCAGTACAAATCATAGCACATAAAAGAGTACCCCAAGGCATCCTGATGAGGGTCTTTTTGTTGCAATAGTGAACAAACAAGCCCAGTTTCCAAGTCTAGTAAACAAATAATACTATTCAATGGATTTTATTTTAAAATGTTGACTTTGATGTTGAAAGAAACAAAGTTAGCTCCATATATTCTACTTAGACCTACTTGTTTTTAAGAAGGCAGGTGGGCATTTTGCTAGCTAGAATTGTAATTACTGGATTGCTTTTACTGGAGTTCTTACTGAACTGCTGTTAATTTCTTGGTTGACATTTTTATGCCGTTGATGAATGTGTTGTTTTATATTGTTGCTTCGTTGCTGTAATTGTTTTTAATGTAAACCACTTTGAGAGTTTTTGTTTAAAAAGAAGTAATATATCCATACATTCTAATGGCACATATATGTGATCTTGTCCAATGTTGCTTCTCGGGAATGGTGTACATATTTACCACAAGCCATTTTGCTTGAAGGAGCTCCCATATTAAAATTTTTCTCCTGTGTCTGAAAATTTCTGGAAGCCTCCTTCAACCTTGGAAAGGACTAAATATTTAAAAATGCATACGTAAAATGCTGTCTTGTTAATTTCAGTGGAAGAAGCAGGTTCACATAGGCTTTCAGAGGTGCTCTCTAGTCAGAGACTGGTTCTCAAATCTAGGACCTAGTTCATATTGAAGTGGCAAAGCAATATTAGGGTTGTATTGCAAATTTTGCTCCATTAAAAAAATCCCTGCACATAGAAGATTAGCATGTCAGGGACAACGCTAGGCTAGAACCTCTCCTCTGTCATGTATCATTTTCTAGGTGAGTGCACTTTCTGTCTGGAGAAACATTCAATCATATTAGATAGCCCCTACCTACAGTCTTAATCTTTCATGCACTGATAAAGTGTCTATGACTTCATTGTGAAGTGGGTAAAAAACCAGATAGACATCAACATACAGTAAGAAGACAGGTCATTAATTTAGATTTTAGAGGACCAACAAGGTTATGTCAGCAGTGGGGATACTATTAACGATGGCATAACTTTTTGTGGGTTAAGTATGAGTGCTACATAAAGTGCTTTATTGAGGTCATGCATGAGATTATGGCTTCTGAAATGTTAGAGTTAATTGAGGAAAATAGCATCGGCATTAGAAATTGGTGCCTACAATATAACTAGATACACTTGCAATAGTGAAAATACCTACAGGGAATTGACCTACAAGATCATGTGTTCTTGTATGTTTTAGGAGAGATTTCACATGTGCCACTTTCTTTTTTTGCACTTTTCTCCCACTCTGGATGTGCATGAGTAAAAGATAGAAATGCAGTTCTAAATGCAATTGTTAATGGGTGGCAATGCAGGAAGGTGGATTTACAACCACATTTCAGCCTTCATGTGGTGTTTTGTATTATCTGTGAACAGATGGGTTCTATCTGAAGTTCATTTTAAATCCTTTAGCCCATGGGTTTTCAAACCTAGGCCCCGATGTTGTTGGACTACAACTCCAATAATCCACTGCAGCTGGATGATGATCTGAGGACCCAAGTTTGAGAATCATGGCACCACTCCCACTTTCCCATAGAACTGTACACACTTGGGGATGGCTTTAATCACATAGCTTTATTTATGGGGAATTATTTCCTTGTTTGCACAAAGCACAGAACATTTAACTCAGCATGCTATTAGGATGAAAAAAGGGAATTGAATAGAAAGGATGAATCCCTTTTCTGCAAAGGGTTGTCTCTTGCTGCTGTGTAGAGGCAAGGGGAAAATGCCTTGACAGGATTATCAATGCTGATTTCTTTCACTGCCCCCCTTGTCTGCTTGCTCTCCAGTGACAGCAAGGCGTTTCCCTGACCTTGTCAATGCATTCCTCACATCTCTGTCCCACCTCTCCTCTGAAGAGCTGAGGGTATAATGAATGGTGTTGCTTCTCTTTAACTTCACATCAACCCTATTATGTAGGTTAGTCAGAAAGTGAAGCCATATCCACATTATGTACTTACAGTTTGTGTACAGTGTATGTGTGTACGTAGAGATCTGTATGCATAGGCAGATAGATATTCATTCATTGGCTCACATATCACCCAGCGAGCAACCTGCCTGTCTTAGTGATAGGCAACTTTGCTGCTTCCAAGCTCCTTTAGCCACCACCAGCATGGCTTGCAAAGGCAAACAGGCTCTGTGGCTAAGGAATGATTTCACTCCCACTGCTAACCCCTGCTAACTTGGCAAAGAGGCACCTTTTAACATGGTGATTCTCTTTATTTAGCAGGGGGAGAATAACCGGCCCTATCCACCCCAGCACAGCACCTCCAGTGACTGTTGCTGGTGTCTATCTGATGTTTCTTTTTAGATTGTGAGCCCTTTGGGGACAGGGAGCCATCTTATTTATTTGTTATTTCTCTGTGTAAACCGCCGTGAGCCATTTTTGGAAGGGCGGTATAGAAATGGAATTAATAATAATAATAATAATAATAATAATAATAATAATAATAATCAATAATACTCCCATTGGAAAGAATGAGAGTGGCAGCAGGAGTGTAAGGATGCACTCCTTCGTATCCACAGAGCCTCCCCACTTTCACAAGCCACACTGGCAGGTTTTAAAGGGGCTCAGAAGCAGCGAACCCACCCGTTGCTTAGACAGGCAGGGGGCTTGCTGCCTGGTATGTGAGCCACTATGTTGAACACATGCACAGTAGTAGACTTCCTTTGTGTACCCTGCCTTGGAGGGAGCCTGCGTCCAGGTTCACTTTTTAAATGAACACATGTACAGTCATTCACACCAGAACACGTACATGCGTATATATACCTCTGTACGCTTTATACAATGTAATGTCTGAATAGGGCTAGAGGATCTGGTCCAAATTAGGATCTGAACTTCATTCCTCTCAGTCCTAGCTCAGCACTCACTATATAATTTCTGTTGTGGGTCACAACAGGGGGAATGCTGAAATAAATGGCAGTCAGGTGAGCTGGGAGGATACCCGTGGGATTGCATCTGAGCAGTATCTATTGCACCCCCAGGCCCCAATAAAGACAAGACACGTATAGCTGAATGAACTTGGCCACTTTTATTAATTTAGATAACACAAATCCTGCAGCGAGGCATGACAAGTCAGAGTGCGGTTACCCCAAGTAAGGGTCTGTCTCATAAAGAGACCCGACCAACCCCAGGTGACAGACTGGATGATAGTTCCACCCGGACGGAACTCGAACTCATAACAGCTATGGGGTGATACCCCACTGAGGGGAGGTCAGGCAGCCCCACCCACCCAGGTTGCAAAACTCTGAGTGCTGGGTGCCAGCCTGCCTCCAAGTAGGGGCGGACCCCAGCCCAAGGCCTGCAAAACCTTCAAGTGCTGTTCCTCAGCTTGCCTACTCGCCTTAAAGAGTCCTCCAGTCAAACACCGATTGATACACTTAAACTAAACCGCACTCATCGGCAAGTGACCAGTCAAAAGATGACAACCCTAAATTAGTTTCAGTGAGAAGTAGGCGGAAAAAGGCCACACCAAGGCCAATCAGGTGTGACCCAAAAAATTCCTACTTGGGACGGAAGGCTGCTCAGTCCAAGCAACTGAGAAGGAGCTCTATGGAGCCGTCGTCTTAAACTGCTGCTCCTAGCACCTGATTGGCTGGCCCAGGTCATGTGACCAACTCCAACATGGCGGACTCCTTGCTTACCTCAAAGGGGCCGAGTGCACACACCCACCCCCACAGTCGCATGAGATAGGCAGGGAGCGGCATTGCACATGGTGTAGGCAAGGTTGGGGTGCCTCCTGTTGGTTTATGTTCTGTGAAGATATTTAAATCAGAAATAGCATAATTTGTGAATGGTGGTAAGCATTAACAGAATTAAGAAAATATATTCCCAAATTGTTAACTGAAGTACTTTAAAATGCATGTGTGAGATTTGGGCCTTCTTGTTAGTGGCAGATGTAAAAAGAAGGCTAATGATCTGTGTTCTGCTTGTTTGTTTGTTTAAAAAAACTTGCTATTCTGTTGCATTCCTCCCTTTCCCCCCAAATATGCATTTGAAATAAGTGCAAAACACATGTGTATATTTTATGCAGCAAATACTCTCAACCATCATTTTCAGATAAAATGAAATTGTTGTCACTCTGGAGACTACATCAAAGTACATTTTGATCACTGCAGATGATATGCAACCTTTTCTTTTCAATGGCATCCATAAAGTTCCCCATAATTTTATAGATACAGTCTTTATTATTATGTGTTGAACTGCACTTTCTGTAGCCTCGTTCTAGGGTCTAAATATAGTTCTTCCCTAGATGTAGCATAAGAGAGCAGACAGTCATTACTACTGGGTGTCTTTACCCTTATGTTTTCCCAAAATGGCCAAAGATCAGCTAAGCCTTTTAAAATGGTTGATTTACCTCCCACCCTCCACTTCCCGTGCCCTGCTCTTGGACAATGGCTGATGATCTGCAAGCTTGTTGAAAAAGTCTGAGACAAATACTAAATATAATCAATATATTAAAAAATAAGAGGGGAAATGCAATGAAAATTTATGACCTTAACATTCCTTCAGGGTCAAGCCATTTATCAAATTCTCTCACTCTGGTTTCAATTACACAGCTTTTGTGGAAGGAACTTATTTTAGCAGGTTCATTTGCCTCAGTAGGGAATACAGGACTTTGGCCTAATGCTTCACCTTTAGTGCAGGCCATTTGAGCCTTAGAACAAATACCAATCATCACTCTTTGGGAGGAAAAAAAAAAATCTGCATCAGAGTGGCCTATTGGAATGGGATTTCTGTCAAGGTAAACGGTTGTCGGCAATGACTGTGGTAGAGTGGGTGATAAATCCCATTTTATTGCTGAAAAATTCCAGCCTCTCTCCATGCCTGACAGCTCCCCACATTCTCATACACATTTGGGCAATTTCTGCACTATGTCCATCTGGTTCTTATTACCTCTCAACCTGTCTGTGTCTGATCCAGAAAAAAAGTGCAGGTCAAAAACAGGGAAAAGCAACCAACATGATGGACAAGAAAGAGAGACAGAGAGAAATAAGCAGGGAGGCTCTTAACTTTATCATGCTATTACTTAGTGCCTATACCATCAGATCCTTGTGATCACTGGCATAGGTTTGAACAGACTAACTAAATCAGCACTTTAAGGAATTTGGTGGGGGGGATGTCTATGTGAACTGGGCTGCACAGATAATAGTAGGCCGCAGCAGTTTCTGCTATTACATATGATAGCATTTGTCTGTCTGTGGCAATCACAGGAATCACTGCTGGCCGCTGCTTGCTGTATCTACATACAAATCAGTTTATACCAATATTTCTCTATGTAGTACAGAGATGGCCCTGCTTGCATGTGTGAACAAGTTTCTAGTGTTCCTATTATAAGGATGTTTTTAAAAGGAATTTTCAGATGCATATTTTTGAGCTTAAGGCTGTATGATGTTAAGATTGCATGAGCTATATCTTTTATGTCCATCCAGATATCATTATCTATTGCAGATGCTGAATAATTCAAAACCAAATGGTTCCAATATGAAATACATAAATGTGCATGTAAATGTCTCTTGAATCCAATGTTATTTACTTACACCCAAAGCTCCAAGCCATAGCCCTGTTCCCTTTGCAGTAGGGGTAAGCAATCTGCAGACCAAGAACTTGAATCTGGCCCAAGGCCTTTCTCCCAACCATATAGCCCAACATTTACACTAGATGGTGGGAAAAGGCCACCCTGGCCTGTGGGCCAAACATTACCTACTCCAGCTCTCATTAACTCATTAAAGGAATTGCTAGAGTAATTTGTGGATTGTGCCTAAAGTTGTAGTCCTATGCAAGCTCCGTTAGAAAGCACCTTCCTCTGCAATGAATCAAGTTTGCTTCTGCACTGATGTTATTTAGGAATGTAATATTAATGTTTTTAGAAGAGGGGCTGCTATTTCAAAAATAGGTGCTGAAAACAAATAAGTACTATCAACATTATTTTTAACCATTGATCAGGATGTTGAATGTGAGATAATGAAAACTAAATGCATACAAGAATAGCTCTGTCAGATGAAACAGAAATAGTGTATGTAAAAATTATGAAACATCTTCATAAGTCTTTCCACCTAAATGAAAGGTGTACTACATCGTGGAACATTTTCTCAAGCATTTTCATACTATAGCAGAAGATCTAGGGTCCATTTGGTCAAAAGCCACTCCTTTTATAGAATTCAACTGAGCTTCCTAATTCATATCTGCCCATTAGATACGTTTGAAAATAATTCTGCTAATATCCATTGACTCATTTGAGTCAAATAAGTTCTTTCCAGATGCTTTTAGGCAATGGTTTCTTTCTCTTGTCTGCTTTTGTTTATGTAGCTATAAAAAGAATAGTTTCTACAACATTTAAATTCTGACACTCTCAAATTACAAGAAATATAGAGAGTGAGAATTACAAACCTCTCCTTAATTCACACCTTTCTTCTGTTTCAGAAGTCTTTGTGGTAATCTTCTGTACAATGTGTAGTACAACACACAGGGTAAGTGTGATGGAATTTGTTCATGTCTTGATACCTATATGGGAATGCATAGACCCAACTACCGATAAGTATTTCCATAGAGCAGGTGATTATTAGGAACTTGTGACATCTAGGCTGGGTTCCTTGAACTCAAGAAGGGGTTTTGGGGTTTTTATATCAGAAGTTGCCTTTTATTTATCAGTTGTACATTATTGCTTGACGGTAAAAATTATTTTTTAATTTGTTCTGATGCAATTTTTTAAAATTATATCCAGCTTTTGTCCTGTATATACAGAAGTCAAGTTGCAGAGAGCACCAAAAGCACACAAAGTGAGCCCTGATTCAGTTTCTGCCTACTGAGTATTCTTGGAGGCTTTTTCATTCAGATAAAGTCATGTTGTGCCATATCATGCAGTGGCACTCTTACCCCTGGATTTTGGGGCCAAAGTCCAGGGCCTCCACATCTCCTGGGGGCCATCAAATCCTCTTTAGTCTGTCCTGGGTGGTGTGGTCACTGCTGGCCCGCACCGTGACAGGTGGCCAAGTGTGATTGTGACCTGTGCCCAGTGTTTTAGAGATGGGGAGAGTGGGGAAAGAAATATGTGGAATGGCAATATGTTAAGTTGTGTGTTGAAATGTTTCTGCTAATGCTTATTTGCATAAATATACCCATTTTATATTCTTACATTCTTGTGAGCAGTTGCTGTTTGTGTCTTCAAGAACCCATGTGTTAAAAATACTAGGGGTCTGTGTGTAGGGGGATGAAGTTTAACTCGCAGCGGGGGCTCAAGCTGGGTGGTGGGCTCCGAAGAAGGACTTTAGGTCCAGGCTCCAAAATTAGCTAGGTGTACTTCTGATATCATGCCAAGCATTGGTCTGCCAAGAACATAAAGGACTGGAATTTGAGTATCTAGCAGTCTTGATTTTCTGTGCCCAGACTTAGAGTGCTTAGTGGCTCCAGATGCTTGTCCAACTGCTGGGTTGTGGTTCATGTAAAAGGTAAGGTAGTGCTAGGATCTCATTGCTGAAGGCTGACGGGGTTGGGATGTCCTCTCATTTATTCAAATGAAAAAAAAAGCTCCAAGTATACTCAGTAACCCCTTCTTGAGTTCAAGGAACCCAGCCTAGATGCCACAGGTTCCTGATAATCACGGGCTGTGTTGGTTGTACCCTGCACCGCCAATAGTCTCTACAGTGTGTAAAGGATGACTCTTCACTCTCCAGTTGTCCATCAGTGATGAGGGCCTAGCAGTGCTTTCCTAACAGTTACACACTCTGCTCTCCCCCATGTACTCAGCACTGGGTTGTGCACTCCATGTTTTTCTAAGACCAAGAATGTATTGGTTTTTGGTTGGGTGTTTTTTGTTTTTTTTTAAATTAAAAATAAATCTTGTAGCACTGTTAGAATTAAAGAACAATCTTTCAGGAATGATTCCAGTCAGACATGTTTTGAAAATATGTTTTGAAATGTCATTACACATGGGGCTTCAGATTGGTGGCTAAAATGTCCCCACAAAATTGTGGAAGTTACAACAAAATTATTTGGAAAGACTCTAATTCAGACGATGCAGTTCCTTGTGATCATGTTAAACAAAAAAGCTGGTGAGACCACTCATCCTCAAAGCATATGCTTAAATTACAAGATGGCTTAAGATGCACACAAGAAATCAGTTTGAATACTCTGTGTGTGTGTATACAATCAAACAAACAAACAAGGCCTGCCTCAGGAAATACCAAGTTGTTAGGCATAAAAAAAATCAGCAACAGAATGGTTAATACCAAGTAGCGTCGCCAGAGAAGAGCCTATTGGCTAACCCTAAAGGATGCCCTGCAATTGTTGTTAAACTCATCGGATGAAGATAACCTTCTCTGCAAGCCTTGAGGTTTGTCTGACTAGCAGCAGAAACATAGTATATCTGTAACACACATTGCTAGAAAGGAATGCATCATATAAAGAAAGAATCAAGAGATCAAGCAGCTCAAAAAAACACTGAAAATGAAAAGATGAAAACCTCCAGTGTGTAACTGATTAATGCATTGTCAGTAATGTAAAAGTCTTATATACCTGTGCTTTGTTTATATCATTCCTTATTTGTACCTTCCTTTTCTCTTCTTCGGATTACATTTTAAATCAAAATATTCTCTGTGATTGCCTGTTACGCAGCATTAGGGTAAGTCCCATTTTCCCCCCACAACTTTAAATTATATCTATAGCTTTATCTATATATACCGTAATAAAACTGTGTCAATAGGGACTTCCTAAATTTCATATTTAATTAGATACATGAGATAATCTTTTAAAGCCAAAGAGAAATTTGTTTCAGCAAAGGAGCTTGTGACATTGTACATATGCAAACAGGAGTGCTGTCAAGAAAGCTAACCCTGGAATGCATATGACACATCTCCAGACTCAAACAAATTATCCCTAGCATTTAAAACACCAAAACCAAAATCTGTTTGGAAAACTATTTGATATTTTAGTTGGCTTTATTATTATTTTTAAAATGAGACCTCCTTTGAAAAATGACACAAAGTAAATAGTTTCACAAAGCAACAACCTAATCAATCTCACAAGCAGAATATAAATCAAGGATTTCATTAACTGCTGGTAGCCAGTTTAAATTGTACTCTTGTCCATAATGTCTATCTATCTATGTATGTCCGAATTATATTAAAAACCTTTAAATGGCTTTGTAATACCAGCTACATCTAGCTATTATAATAATTAATGATAGTGTTTTATAAATCAATATATATATTCTTGATAAATTCATATCCAGTTAATGGTGTAATTTAAATAAAAAATTAATGTAATAAAGGACATACAGGAATAGGCAGAAAATCTTTAAAGGTTAAGAGGCAAATTTGTCTAAATTCCTCCCCCCACCCATTTTTAAGCCTGAGTTTGGCAGTGGGGGCATGGTGTCCACTGAAATCCAAGCATTCACCTAAACGAGTAAACCTTATCTTTTTGTTTTTCATTTTGCTTTTCATATTGTTTCTAGTTATGGAAGCCTATGGCTTCAGAAGGTCGCACTTCTGCAGAAGATTTTGTTAACAACATATCAGAAATCAGAGTCAGAGCAGGTGTTCTCATCATGGATTTAGTAAAGAAAAAAAGTATGTGTATCTATATACTGTATGAACTTTTTATTCCAGATTTGGGTTGTTGTATGTTCTTTCTCGTACGTATGCTCTGAAACGCCATAAATACAGTATGTAAATCTAGTTGCAGAAGCATAAATGTATTGCAATGATTGTGTAAATCCTCAAGAATGTTTTCAAGCAACAGAAATATGTTCCTTATCTGCTGTCCTAAGTACAGTTAATCCAGTTTATTCAAAAAAATACGGGGGCGGGGGGGACACTTGGGAGTGAGCTAAAAGGGGAAAAAACAAAACTTTGACATCATTCCCTGCTCTCCCTGCTATGCTGCATGTTCATACTAAACTACATCAAGTTTTTTTATGAGTTATTTTATGGTTTACAGTATATTTATAATTTGTACCAAAAATGTATCCTAAAGAATAACACAAGATTATACACACATACACACTCACTTCATACTGCGCATGATCACTCTTGTAATCTTAAACGTTTAATCATAATAGTTTCTTGTTTATGTATTGATCATTAGGTAACAAATATTTTATTAAATTATGTAAAAATAAAAAATTAGACATGGCCGTCAATGATGACATGGTGCAGAAATGTTATTTGAATCTGGTAAGATTTATTTCTGACATCTTTCTTAACATCGCATTGCCTTATTTAGAACAGCAAAACTGATTTGCCTAGTCTCCCCCGACAATAATGGATGTTTTGAAAATCTTACATGGAAAGAAAAAGGAAAGAATTTGCCATCATTCACTTTGTAATGCACATTCACAAGCAGTTGTTTTAGAAAGTTTAAATTTAAATTACCATGTGCATCTATGGAGTTTAGCTCTTGGCTGGGCCAACTTATGGAAGGTGGGATAGAAGGAAAGGAAAGATGGCAGGGCTAGAAAAGAGAGAAGGAAAAATTCCAGTTATATATACACATATCAAACTGAATTTGAATAATGTAATACATTTAAACTGCATTGTGTTTTTAGACAAACTAAGCCACACATTCCTAAGAAACCTAATTTAATGGGAGAAGACATCAGATGGTGTGCATCAAGTGATTCACTAAATTATATGAAGGTTTTAAAAGTGTGTGTGTTGCTCTCAAGAGATAAAAAACAGAATCATGTTTGTAAAAAACTATCACCCTTCAGCTATCTGAGTCTTAAGTAGAGCTTCAGCCATTCCTAATGGTATCACTGCATTCTACCAGTAAAGCAGTCATATTCTGAACTGAAAGCAAACAAGAAGCAAAAAATACAAGCAAAAAGGAATTTACAAAAATACACTGTTTGACCAGAAATGGAAGATTTCTCATTTTAGAAAACACTTAATATCACACTAGTTTCCCACTTATTTGAAGGATTCTGAACATAGCTTAAAACTCTGGGCTTAACTTCATGGAAAGATCAAAGTACTTGGTCATTTTGTTAAAATTACTTTCTTGCTCAGTGTGTCTGTCAGGCAGCCTGATCCACAATCCAGTTAATACTCGGATTTAGGCGGATTTAGTCCTATTATCTTCAATGGGACTCTCACGAAAATCCCATAGACAGTTAATTGGCATGTATAAAACACTTACTTTTGGAGTAGTCCCTTTTGACTTCAATGGGATTATTCTAGACTAGGCAGTTTAAGACTTCACTTATCGACAGGCTAAATCCATGTAGGAAAGTTTAACTGGGTCGGGAATCAGCCATTTTGCTTCTCTGTTTCATCCCTGCTTGAGCCAAGTGAAGTAGGTTGGCACCACACCCAAGAGTTCTCGGATAATTCAAACTTAATTACTTACAGAAGAAAGAGCATCCATGTAAACAAGTGCATGACTCAGCTGTGTACAGTTGGCTCTCATCTCCAGATATTTCTATCCACAAAACCACATTATTAAAGCCAATAAAATTATGCAACAGTGACTTGTGGAGAGGTTTTCCTCATCAAATCATGACAAGTTTAAGGAGTGCACAGCACTCAAGGCAAAGCTGAAGGTGCTCAGTGTACTCAGTGATTTGGCTGTCTGATGAAGACCAGGATGCAGGTAATTATTGCTATCACAAGAGGATGGGTAAAAGGAGAAATCAGCCAGTGCACCCTCATTGCTTCAATAGGACCAAAAGGAATGCTTAATAAGGATATCCAGTTTTGGACATCCTAATTGTATGATCAGTTTTGGCAGCCATAAGCTGAGAGGTGTGTTGGAGAAATTGGAAAGCATTTTTCAGCAATGGCACAATTCTATTGGCTAAAAACATCTGACAGGTTTGAACATTCTGTCCAGCCCACACTGTCCAAACCCACTGGGTCAGGCCACTACCTTCAGGGACAGAACTGAGAGAATCTGAAGTCTTCACTACACAACAAAGCAGCTTTGCTTCTTCAGGAATCTTGTGATTACCAATTCTCTGTGAGAGAAAACAGTCTTTGCTTATTAAGATGCTGAAGCTTTTTCTCTAGAGGAAATACTAATTTCTGTGCAACAACCACATTATCTTGTAAGAATCCTGGCTGCTCAGGCACACATCATGATTTAAAGAGGCAGGAGGCTGAGCATTATTGGTATTTCAGTGTTAAAAGCGGCTATCTGTTTTTGACTGAGGTACAAAAAAACAGTGAGTGGGGTGGGGAGAAAATACCACAAACAACAACATGCAGAAACAACAACAGCAGTCAGCTAATTCAAAAGAACCACAATTTCTTGGTTATCATTATTGAGGTCAGTGTAACCGATTGTGGGTGGGCGTGCTTTTTGATAATATTTCTCACTTAGCAGACAGCAAGTTCTTGAAGCCTCCTGTGGCTTGCAGTGGACTCAGGTAGCTGCGAAAAGAAATTTATTGCAATTTTACAACCCTCATATAAAGCTGGAGCGTGGGGGGGGGGGAGGAGAGAGTTGGAATCTAAACAAAGGATGTGTAAGCAATTTCATTTATTTTGATAAACCTCCCTCCTGCTCCAGAGCATTTTGCTGTCTTTGTCAAAGTGAATGACAACAATTTGGCCAACTCTCTCTAAGCCACACTCAGCAGTGACAGGCAAATTATCAGAGGCCCTGCACTCCTTATTATCAGAGGAGAAGTCATCAGGAGGACGCGTGGAGGATCGCTCTCCCCTGTCACTATTTGTCAGTGGGACAAGGGCCACTGCTATGGGTAGCTGACAGGTAATTTCAACAATAACAATTACTCCTATTACTGGTGTCATAAACAATTCGCCCAAGGCATGACAATAGCAAAGCTTTATAATTCAATGCCATATAAATAAATGCCAGCAGGTAACAAGTAATTTAGCTCCAATCAGGCTTTGGCCCTGGCATTAATATTGTTATTGCACGAAAATGGAAAATTGAAAAAATTTTCAGTATGTTAATGAATTAAGAAAGGGTTCAAGAGCTAGAGAACAGAAGCTTAAAAATAATTACTTCAGATCCAGCTAGTATGTTGCAATACATTTCATTTACCGTTTCATATGATGACATCAAAACCGTGATTTAGCACACACATGTTTTGAGGCTATAGAAAATAGGAATTCCACTGTATGACTTGCATCACTGAAGTACATATTTTAGAATGGCATTAAGCATCAATGCATGTGTACTTTCCTAATGGCTTATTGCAAGCAAAAGCTAAGAAACTGGTTGTATTATGATAAACTATATGGCAGACTGATTTACAACCCAATTGAGTACTTAGATTTACATAGGTTTTTGCCCAGTTAAGTTCAGTGGGACAATAGTGTCTGAAATATAAATAATTTAGCCTAATCCACAACCCTGGAAAGCTGAACAATGTGTATTTAAAAATTCAGAATGAGTATTTTTTCATTTGAGTTCAAATTTGATGAGCAACTGAAATTTGTATTTACTACCAAGTGTCACAATAAAATACTGTTTTATCTTCTTGTTTCCTGCCTCTTTTTGTAACCAGACCACAAGCTTTACCAAAATGGAAATGCTGACATTAAAAATAAAGCACAAACAGTCTAGTTACTTGATCAGACCAATTTGCAATTTTATTCTTTGTCCACTAAGGCAATGTGGCATCAATTTGACAGGAGTAAAAGAATTTGAAAATCTCTAATTAGAAGAGCTGCGGAGCAATTAACGCATGTCAAATTTCACTTCATCAAGTGCCACTCTAATTTTCTCACTAAAAATTAATGGACTTTTTTTTGTATGTGCATGTCCCCTCAAGGCAATGTTGATTCAAATCTGCTCAAGATGCAGTGTTGCACAGCTAAGCATCTTCTTGATTACAATCCGACACACTTCTAACTGCTTTCATTCTCACTGCCACAGATACTTTGTCAACAGTCAAATTACGCCATGCTGATAACAATGCACAATGGTGTTCCTCAAAGGAGGTGTCTCTCATGGAAGAGTGTTCATAAAATGCACCAATTTCTTCACCAAGAAAGATCAGTGTTTTACAACAAACTTTTGGGGGCTTCAGCAGTGTTTGCTCTGCCTGTTTGCTTCTTTAAGTGTGATTTAGTTAAAATTACATAATATGAAAGCACAGCAGTGACTGTTTTAAGATGGCAAATAATACAGAAAGAAAAATAGGATAGCATTGTTTTGTCATTTCTTCTTAAAACAGGTTTAGCTGTAATATCCTGTAATTGTGCAACAACTATTGAGCAAAAGACAAAGGTGTTGCTCCTATGAAAAAACCTTCCTGTAATGTCAATGGCAAATGTTTCCTGAGCAAAAGCTGCAATTTTTGGCTTCAAGACTATAAACATAATAATAGAAAGTGCTCTTCTAAAGGACAGTATTTAGATTCCAAAAGGAATTTGTTTAACAAGAACATTTGACAGATTTCACAAAAACATCAGGGGATGTACATGACAAATTGCTTTTTATTGCAAAAAGAATTCTCAATATGGCAAATGGGGTCATCTTAAGTTTTTTTTTTAGAAGACCTATGTATTTAATTTATTTATTTATTGCTAAAACATCAGTGCAGAAACAAAGCTTCAAGAAAGGGGAGATTCCTCTCCTATGATCAAAGCTGACTCTTAAAGGCCTTGGAAAATTTCCAGCATTATTAAAATACTTCCCCCTCCCCCCAAATTAAAACATGTCTATGTTGATCCACTAATTAGAGAGTTAACTACTGTAATATACAACTTTGCTACAAATGTCAAACGTTATCTTTTGTGTTTGATTGCTTCCTATCATTTTAACCATCTAACATTTACATTTTTATGCTAAATTCATCTGGGTCTAAATTCTCTGTTGCCAGAATTTAATTAACCTGAATGGAACTAGACCATTAGATAATTGTCCACAATTTTTTTTCTCCTTCCCTTTCAATTCACCATGTTACAATTCAGTGATTGGTGTGACTTTATAAGAATGCTGTGCAATCCACAGATGTCTGTGGCAGAAAATGGTAAGATATTTTTCAGAATTCTGTGGACAGACCCCTAGATTTTCCATTTTAGGCATATTATGTTCACGGAATGCAGATCTTAAACATACTGCTGAAGCATTAAAAACTTCCTGGAGATGGGAGGGAGGGGAGTATCTTCAAAAGTTAAGCAATCCAGCTCATAGGAAACATTTCCTTCTTATTAATGGTTATACCATATGCTATTAAAATTGTTATGCTGGGATTAGACAAAATATCTAAATATACATTGCATATCAAGACTAGATAAAAAAGTATACAGTCATCCTTGCACTTAATAAGCAGGATGGTAAATTTAAAATAAAGTGGGGGGGGGATTGGTCCAGAAAAAATGTGGAATGATTATTCTGATGCAGAACAATTTTATCTTCCTTTTTTTTGGCTTTTGTTTTCAAAATGCTAAATAAACAATACATAATGCATCCCTCATCAACCCCAAACCATGAGGACTCTGCACTCAAATAACAGGAAACATATTCAATTTTCCTAACAGAAGACAGTTCATTAAGCTGTGCCACATCAAATAAAACTTTAATTTCTCCAGCATTCGAGTCGCAATGAAAGCAATTGATGAAGATGAGCCATATGGTACTTCTATCAGCAAACACATATTGCTCATTCCCCAAAAGTTTTCTAATTCTGCTCCCCAGGCCTGCGTAATATAGATAATGTGCTCTGAGAGCAGCAAGCATGAGCTATCTGGTGTACACTTCTAATACTGTATTTAATGGGAAATAATGAATCATAAAAGCCTGCGGAAGACGGCTTTTGCTAACCTAAATCTCAGCTGTAATTTCATTGTTCTGTGCCTAAGATGCTGTTTGCCCTTTCCAAACAACAGCAACTGAATGTAATAATGCAGCCGCTTCAGACCTGGGCGGGAGGAGAAATCCTTCGTAATACAAAACCAGATTTCATTTAACTCTTGAGCTTCTGAAAGTATGATTATCAAAACAGAAGTGTGTGTGTGTGTGTGTGTGTGTGTTTGTGTGTGTGTACATGCACAGACTTTCATCTATATCTCTATGATGAATATATTAGAAATGAAGCTTATTCCTCCAAAAAATAAACATAAAATTTATTTGAGAAAACAAAATCTAGCACATTTATAGTGTAACAGCTGTAAATATTCAAACCATATAAGAATGCTTAAACACAGGCTTTCCTCCCCCCATGTACAAAAAATGTTGAAACAGTTTGACAGAAATAAGTCTCCCAATCCATGTACAAGTATTTATAATTCACAAAACTCTTAAATATTTGTATTCAGATTTATACAGTCCAGTTTCATGCAAACTTTTCTTCACCTGCCACTAAATTAGATGGATACATAAGGAAGAGTTAAATAAGAAAGATTGGTATGCAAAAATACATGGCTTTATCAAGAATACAGGCAAACAAACTTTTCTTTGTGCATAGAACTGTTTTAAGAATTTTCTTTCTTTCCCTCCCCAAAAGAATTTAACTATTATTTCAAAGCATTATCTTAGATATATAATACTTACACACATATTGGAAACATATTAGGTAGATGTGTTTGTTTTGACAATATATGAGCCCCAAACAATTAAATGAAAGAGAGACACTTTCAAAAGTTAGAGATTGCCTTTAAAAAGCTTATTAAAATCAGCATGTTACATGTCTGTCTTTGAATTAGCTAGAGAGACTTTATTGCCTTCATTAATGCTGGCTGTTTGGGTGCTGCTCCGCGAATGTTCAAGTGTCTGTTTGTTTGTTTGTTTTCTCTCCTCTCCAACACTGATCCTCACTAGTTGTCAACTCAGAGTTTTCTCTCCATGCAATCTTAAAAAGGACGGCAGGGTCTTTGTTACACAGCTATATTGAACCGCAGGTGAAATAAGCAACACAAAGCAGCATCCTGGAGAACAATATCCTAAAACCAAGAAGTAGTAAAAAATAAAATTGACAATCGCCAAAACTCGGGGGAAAAAATTACAGCTCCCCAAAACTAAATAAAAAACCAACCCCACATGGATGATAGGTCCTGAATACCTTAAAAACAAGTGTTTAACTTCCTCCCCCCCCCCGCCCCCCAGTGCAGAAAACTCTGCATACTCAGAAGGGTTACGGTGACAATGGTCTATTGCAATGTAAAACAAGCTGGAGGATAAAAAGGTGCTTTCTGTTACCATTTTATCAAAGCTGTTCATCTTCTAGCTGCAGGCAGCATTTTGCTGGAATTGCAGATATTTCTCTGTCCAGGCGCCTTTGTTTGTGCATCTCATTTGCATATATTTATCTCCAGCTGAGGGTGCTTTCAGCTCATTAAGGCCTCCCCTCACATTATTTCATAAGCCAGCTGCTAGGAGGGATTTCACCTGTGGTGACTGAGAAAAGAGGGATGAAAAAAACCCAAATTCTTCATAAAAAGGAAATCTTCTGAGTCTCTTCCCCTATAAATGGGCACCATTTGTGTTAAACAGCCTCTTGTCATGATAGATGCCTCCAAGGGTCAGGGGTGAAAGTTGATTTGAAGGTCAGCAGTAAAACAACAGACAAACCAGACGCCAAACTGGTTCCTTAGCTGTCGGTGGGAGCAGTGGTACAACCAGGTCTTGAACCTTTTTCAACCCCTAATAAAACAGGGTAAGAATCTGAAGTGGATCAAGCAGGCCCCTGAGGAAGCTGCACAGAAAAACACAAATAATATCAATATCAAGCAGCACCAGGAAACAATTGGGGCTGCTTTCAGTAGTACAGGCATGCTTCTATTGTTTCAAGAGCTGGGGAATTAATTCCACTTATTTATTTAAGGTGTGTCAACTCACTGCCTAAACCTGTTTCAGTGTCAAGATGAATAAAACTTTTATGGCTCATAAAATAGAGTAATTCATCTCAATGTTCTTTGTGGTGCCTTTTTCTCCCCTGGTAGATCGAGATAGGCCTCTGTTCAAAATGGTTGCAGCCAAATGTACTGTTGCTATGGGCTGCACTATATGAGAGAGGGAGAAAAATTATTTGATGGGCAAATGGAACTCAGCACAAACAATAAAGCAGAATGGGTTAGAAGCTGAGTAATCACCTCCAAAATTCTCACAGGCAGAGCCTTCCTTGACTGGATTTCGAGCTTGCCTGGCTTCAAGTAAAGAGTTGCAGTGTTTATGTTAAAATATTAAAACAAAATAAATCCCAGTGAGAAATCATCATTATATTATTTGCCTACCATCTCACAAATGTTCAGTTTCCTTATTCAGTTTGTACTTCTCAATTTTCTGCTAATGCAAATCATACAAGATTTCTAAATGTATCAAAAGTAACTACAATGTTTAACCATCGTATCTGATTTTCCTATTGAGGTATGACAACCAACAAGTCTCATGATCCAATTTTGTTCCTGATACATTAATTCACAACTAACTTTTAAACATATAATTTAAATTGTAATTATTTCAACACACATGATTGAGGTGTGTGGAATAAGTGTGAGACAGAGGAAACTATCTGAAAAAACAAAGCTTAAATTGATTTTCTAAGTTTGGAAACAAACTTGTTTATTACAAAACTATGGCACTTTTGAACTAATCAATAAGAATTTATGGCAGAGTTTTTCTCTCCTGGAAGCAACACAAAACAAAATACACACTTGTAATGTTAATTACATTTCTATAAAATAAAATATTCAAATTTTGGCCAGTCTTTAGTCCTATCTATCAGACTCTGTTATGGTCTAATGTTATTAGTTAGTTTATAGTGAAAGACAATCTGGAATAAAAAAAATAGGTCATTTTGTTTACCAAAATGTTCATCACAGTAATATCTTTATCATTGTGCGACCTCTGGGTACTCTCCAAACTTACATTTCTTTTTTGATTCATGTTGTTGCCACTTTCTCAGCTGTAAAGATGTCCTAATGGTTAGTTTCAGCCCATCTGATTAAAGCTGTGTCTGAACCCACAAATGTGAAATTAGGAAATCTTTGTTATGAACAAACTCTGAATTAATAATAGCTTGCTGCATGTGGACACTATATTTTCCATGGTTTCCCCTTTTAAAAGTTCCTATTTTATTTCACCTAAAGAAAGACAAGTTCTGACTGAAATGCTTTTGATATCTTGCTTATACCTTGGGTTCTTTTTTTTCATTTTATTACAACTATATTACCATTTGTTCTCTTAACAAATACTGAACGCACCCTGAATCCAAAGTATATCTTTTTCTCCCAAAACATCTTTAACCATGTTTCTCATTTTTCTTGGTCTCTAATCTAATCTCTAATTCCTTCGCTTGGTCAAGAAGTTAAAAATGTTAAGTGCTAGCAGTGCCTCCTTCCTCCCCCTCATATCTGTCTCTGTTTATGGAACGGGCCCTGGTTTCCTCCTTTGCTTGTTCAGCTCCAGGTCTTCAGGTCAGGAGACTGTAAATACACACAGCACTGCCCCAGCCCATAAATCTGAGCAAAGGGCAGGCATATATATTCAGATAAGCAATGTGGAAGGGAAAGAAAGAAAAGACAGAACAAATAGATTCTGTGGAACAGCAGGCACTTTCCTAGAAACAAAATGAAAATGCCAACAAACCTCTTTGTTGGCAAAAAGAGTTGAAAAAAAGAGTTGGAAGAACAACAACTCTTGTTACCACATATTTGTTTCTAAAAGATGAGTTTGGAATGATCACTTTTTCCTTCCCACTGTTTATATACAAATCAGTGAAAATGCATTTTATTACCTTGGAGACAGTGCATTAAACAAAGAGACTTCACTGGCATTCTAACACGTTCTACTGTCTCCAACTGCAGTTGGCTCTTTTGATTCCCAATTCCTTGCCATCTTTTTAAAAAAGACACTATCTGAAGCATATCTAAAGTTCCAAATAACCAGGTGACCATAAACAATGTTGAAATTGCCTTAGTAATTTTTCTATAAGAATTATTGCTGCATTAAATACATTTGGTGTTAATGTCTACAAAATGATAAATGGAGGGTTGGTACCTACCTCTCAACATGTGTGGAACACTCATTATCCTACCATGATCCAAATCTCTGGGTGGCTTTGGCAGGCTCTATGAACTAACACCTAAAGTATTCTGTTCCACTTTAGGATATTTTCCCCATCCCTAACATCCAATTAGATAAGCTTTAACCTTTGGAACAAACACAAGGTGGAAAAAAGATGCAGAAATTTCACAAATAAGCAACCTAGTTATTAAACAAAGGTAACCTCTTGTACTGCTGCTGAGTTTTTCCCTGAGCAAGGAGAGCAGGATGGACTGACATCTTGTTCCTAGGCAAACATACTGCAAACATACTAAACCTTCACAAAGACTTCCCTATTCAGCTCTCACTGACATTTCCTCACATTGCTCTCATAGTCACCTCTCTAGCTCTCTGATATCTGGTGTAAATGGGACCTGCTGTTAAGATAGCTTTCCTTTTGCACTCTTATTCAGGTGAGGTGTAACATACTGCAGATGTACCAGTGATAGAAGCCATTACACAGAGGGCCTTTCCCTTCTTGAGTGGAAAAAGAAGTGGAAACTTCAGTTACTTGACAGGCCTCTGCAGAAAACCGTAGCAGAGAGAGTAATTATTTTAAGGCCAATTCCCTCCTCAGCTTTTTGATGTAAATCAAATATCTTTAGAGCTGGCAGACCCTGGCAAATAGTTGAATTAAAGGTTTCTTCTTACAGAAGGATTTCACATGCCAGAAGGATTCTCCTTCTTCCATGCCCTTCCCAAGACACAGACTTCATTTACTAAATGGAATTTTCACCACGTAACTTTATTTTCAGGGTTTAAAAAATATTTAATTGAAGCAAAGCATGCACAGAAAGTTTTCATTTAATTTTTGAGCTTAGTGGCTGACATCCAGACTAAGTTACTCAATAGTACTGCAAAGGATAATTAATTTCAATTGCACTTCCGTCATGTAATTTAGTCAGGATGTCACCCAGTGCTTTAAAGTGAAATCTTTGATTTTTTTGCACTCAAAACAGAAGTACTGTTAAGTTTAAAACAAACTACCATGCCAAATTGTTTTTGTTTTTTGTATTCATTCCAGTGGTTAAATGGTTGAAACATATAATTGAAAATAAATCATAATATACTAATAAACATCCAGGAGTTTGGTAATAACAAGTTTCTAAATGTTTGTTGATATGATTAATGAGGCTTTTGTATTGTCCATATGTGAAATTCCTTAATTTGAGTCTGCTAAAGTACATCTTGCTTGGTTCATGTTCTGTCCTAATCTAGAATGATCGACAAAGAAAAGATGTATAAAAGCTGCACTTTTAAAAAGGGGAATTCAGAACTGCACAATGGTTTATGAATATAATTCACACACATAACATGAGCCACTACAACACACACCCATACATTTTCCTTTCCTCTGCACATATACTTTGTTGTCTGGAGTCACACTGCATGACATTTAGAAGCCTACAGAGAGTGGGAGAAAATCTTCAGAACTAAGCATTTGACAGCACAACTGCTGAAGAGTATTAGATTCATTAGTAAAGTCTCTGTGGTAGGCAACAGTGGAATTTCCGAGAAGCGTCTTTGGCAGGGACAGAATAAATGGGTACTCTTTATCAGGATCTGGGTTCTAGTGGAGCCTGGACTACTTGTTACTTTTACAGATGTAGTGGCTCATGCTTTTGGGTGTGTGCATGAGACTCTTTAACTCCATGCCAGCTGTTCAGTACAAGCAGAATATAGTACATTCGTAAACCTATAGCCATTTATAACTCCCAAAATTTAATGAGTGGGAAAGATCTATATTACTATTGTATGTATATGTGGACATTTCTTATATTCTCAGATGATTTGTCTCATTTTTTAAAAAATGGGAATAAAAACTAACTGACTTATTGCTATCAAATTCCCCCCAAATGGTCACAAGCAATTTATGTGAAACTTAGAACTCAGTGTTTGACTGGCTAGCCATAAAAATGTTCAGGGCTTATCTAAGCCCCACTAAACCTATCAATACAAATTTTAAACTCTGAAAATTGAGCTAGAATTGTCTTGTGAGAGGTGTCTTTCTTTGTAAGATTACCCCCTACTTCCTGACTGAAACCAGGCTTGAGAAAATATGAGAATAACCTTTTTGTGGCATTTCAGCTTTCAATCCCAGTCAAAACCAGGAAGTGTAGAAGTAGGTGAAAATTAAAGTCACCAATAAGGGCCCAGTTCCCAAAACCTTCTAGCAAGCTGAAAATTCCCATTTACTCCCATGAACATCTTTTATGCAAAATGCTTTCCATAGACAAATACTAGTTTTGCATTCTGAATCTCAGTGTGCGCTCCCTTCAAAAGTCAGAGCTGTTCTCATTTTCCAGGCTGGTACACATAAATTCCCAGTCATATATCAACATGCTATCGCAGACTTCTGGATTTTATATCTGTAACTTTGGAAAGTGGAAAGTAAAAAGATTTACATAACCACATATAGCCGTAATCCTCCATGTTGATTCATCAACTGAAGGACATCTCTGTGCTGCTGCTTTGAAGAAGAATTGTTTGGATACATTCTTTTGCTGAGATCTATCTTCCTGAGATTTGTTTGTTTGTTTGTTTGTTTAACATATTTCTATACCACCCAAAACTGGGCGGTTTACAACCAAATGAAAATATGCCTCCTAGTAGGGCTGTTCACAGATCAAAACATCAGATCTGATCTGATTCATGAGATCATTGCATTGTTCCTCAGATGGCAGACTGAATCATATTGCAAAGATACATAGTTCCATAGGACATAAAGGTATGAATGCCTATGCCATCAGAATGCCTATGTGTGTACTATTGTAATGCATAATGGGATGAAACTTCTAGGCATGGTAGACCAATATTAGAGTTGATATATCAAGCCATATTATACACCACATGTAGAGGTCCCAGGGATTCTGAGATGTAGCCCCCCCAGGGCTGTCATGACCCAGGCCACACAGAGGCCCATTGCGTATGTGCGGCAGCCTCCAAAATGGCCACCGTGAGGGGGAAAGGCCAGGAAAGGTCCAAAGAATGCCCAAACTGGGTGATTTTTGACATAAGGAAAGCCAGCTGAGGGAGGGGGAACTTCCACTGATCCCCCCCCATGGCCTCAGAGAAGCCCCCTGGAGGGATAAGTAAGTGTGTGTGTGTGTGTGTGTGTGTGTGTGTGTGTATAACGAACCCCCCTGAACCGAACCAGGTGCGGGGGTGGGGGTTGATGGGGGACAAAACCAAACTGACCCGGTCCAGTTCGGGTCCAGTTTGGACTCAAACAGAACCAGGCCAGCCAGTTTTGAGCGTACCGCTACTTCCCGGGTAGGCAGCACTGGGATTAGCTTTGATCCTGGCACTTCACATGAGCAGCCCTACCCAAATAGGGCTGTCCAAGCCTGGGTAGGGCTGCTCATCTGAACAGCCTCAGTATGTAGGATTTAAAATGTGCCTTAGTCACTATAAAGTGATTAGATGATCATCTGGATTGCTAAATAGTGTTTTTTTCCTCCTCACTATTGAGTTCAAATTGTAAAAACAACAGAGCCCAGGATAGGATCATTCACTCTACCCACATTTGTCTGTTCGTCTTAATTTGTTTTCCAAGTGGGTATAAAAAACAACAGATATACTGTCCTAATAGTGCTTTTAAAAGTATCATCTTCTGAACTGGCCCTCTGATGCTTGGATCTTTGCTTTAGTTGGATACTTGGAGGCACTGGTAGCCTTTGCTGTGAGTACTTTGTCCCCCAAAGTGCAGGCTGATGTGTGCTAGGGTTTGTGAGAAAGGGGCACACTCTCTCTTTGATATTTCTGCTTTGCTTGGATGTGTTGCAGCTATCAAGTATTCCTCCTAAGAGTCACTAGCAAAAGGGTAGGGTTACTCACTAGCAAAAGAACAGTCTCATATATTATTTCTATGTCCCTCCCCACAGTGACTGGAAGGAGAAAGAGATGCAGATGAACTAACTGAAACACACTTTCAGCATCTGCAAGCCTGTGAAAGTATTCAAGCAATGACCAGCTACAGATGTCAATCAGTTAACTACCCGCTTCTTTACTTTTCATATATGGAACATCAACAGATTCAAGCTTTGGATAAAACAACAGCAGTGATGGTGGTAGTGGGGAATCCAATCAGGTACAGCCTGGAAAAATATTATCTAGTTTTGTACTGGGGTGTGTGTGTGTGTCTCGATTAAGATATTTGCATCAGGAACGATATGATGCAAAAACTCAAAGATATGAACAATATCAAACTGGAAATAATGATTATTCCAATTCAATGCACAGCCCGACTTTCTAGTTGCACAGGGCTTTTGTGAGGGACCGGATGAGCTTATTCATTGCATGCGGTTCTTGCAGTCCACATACCTGTTTGTCTTCTGCCTACACTGATCTGCTGCCTAGCAAGGCCAATGTGGACTACAATTAATGACAGTACAATCTATGCTGCAATGTTGGCAAGGCATTTTCTGTCCCATTGTAGCTTTTGTGTGCATGTGGGCTCCTCCAGAACCTCTAAATGGTGCATAAGTAATGCCCTGGAAATAGCAGCTCCTGCAAATATGTGATAAGCAATGACTTTATGAGATAAGTGGATGGAATTAATACCTTTGGGCATTTGGTAGGGCTGCTAATGTCATTTATTTTAAGAAGGGGGGAAAAAAGACATAACCCTCGAAGGACATTCTGTAACAGACCTTAAAGTTGCCGTACTCCCACGGCAAAAAAAGTTAGCCCTATTTCAAAAGACGGTAAGGCTATTCACATGAGCAGCCCTACCTGGGCTTGCACAGCCCTACTGGGGCAGGGCTGCTCATGTGAAGTGCTGGGACGGGGGCTGATCCTGGCCCTGCCTTGCCAGGTATCCCAAGTTTTTTCCTTAGGCTTTGACCCAGATAGAAGGGTGCGAGGGCACCCTTTTCCCTGGGTCCCCGGGGCAGTCCGAGCACACACACAAAGCCGGGCAGCAAAAGTGCCCGGCTGAGGGGGTACTCCTCAATGCACCGTGCTTATTGTGTGGTGCATTGTGGGATGCAGGAGGCCTTAGCCTGCTTTCTTCCCACTCCTGTGCCGCTCTCAGAACTGCCGTGCACTCCACAGCTTCAAAGTGACCTTCTCTATTTTAATTGTTGATAATTTGTTTTAGGAGTCCTAGTTTGAGTTTATTTTCAAAATCTTGGCGTAGTTGTACTACTTTTATATCCATATATACATTCACACATGTTTCTGGATGAAGTGCTTTTGCTGAAACGTCCTTTTAACTCTCATGGGAGCCATCAGTTACTGGTGTTCTTCATCTGTTCAGGGCTTCTCAGTCTCAGTTCCCTACCCCCTCTGCCAAGCAGGTATATAGTGTGAACTATCTCAGGAGGTTACTGTGAGAATGCAGTTAAGTATTGTAAGAACATTGCTAAAACTTTGTTTTACACTTATATGATTGAGCCAGCATGGTGTAGTGGTTAGAGTGCTGGACTAGGACCGGGGAGACCCGAGTTCAAATCCCCATTCAGCCATGAAACTAGCTGGGTGACTCTGGGCCAGTCACTCTCTCTCAGCCTAACCTACTTCACAGGGTTGTGGTGAGGAGAAACCTAAGTATGTAGTACACTGCTCTGGGCTCCTTGGAGGAAGAGCGGGATATAAAATGTAAAATAAATAAATAAAATTTAAATGTAAATAAATATGATTATAACACATTCATTTCTGATAGCTCTACAAGTTTTGCTGGAACTTAATTATGAGGATTGTGCAGCTAAACATCATATATATGATGAACCAGAAACTCATGGAAATTAATTTTAATGCTTGCAAGATATTTATTTGGTGTTTAATTTAGGCTTAAACTAGATGTGATGGTGGTAGACCTATTTGTCTAAATCTGGGTCTGCCCAAACCCAGGGATGTGGTGGGTCCAATTATTAGAGCAAAAGAGACATACAAGTGACAGCCACTGAACAGTCCCTATTCCTGCCTGCCACTTGCATCCCTATATCTCCTTCTCCCAAGTGGGATAACTTCTACTGTCAGAGCCCAGATGGGAGGAGAGAATCCTTGGGAGAGGAACTGAAGAAGGTAAGCAGCAGGTGGCAAAAAGTGGAGGAAGAGAGTTTAGCATGCCTCCACCTCATGTCTCTAAAAAATGCACCCCACACACCTTTATAGATTACTAGATCAGAACTGGGTTAAAAAACAAACAGATCTGCTGCTACTTATCTGTAATTTATGCTTGATACAGAACAAGTTTGATATGGAGTTCAAGAATGAGTTCAATACCTATAAGAGAAATAAGTTCTCTCCTTTTAGGGATAACCCAAGGGCTTTTGATTAGCTACATTTCTATTCCACCCTTCCTCCAGAAAGCTGAGGGTATTGCACATCATTCTCTCCCCACCTTTGCTTCTCATATCAACCTTGCAAGGTAGGTTAGACTGAGAGAAACAGACTGACCCAAGGTCAGCATGTGAGCTTTAGGCCACCACTCGGAGTCTGTGAAACACTCCCTTATGATGGCAGGCTCAGCATATGCAACACATACTAGAGTACATGGAAGCTGATTCTTCCTGAATTACTGATCCTGAGGAACAGCTACCAGCTGCCTGCACAGTGGCTGCTTGATGGAAGATGTTGCCTCTGTGCATGTTATCAGCCCCATAAAGTCTACTTCCAAGTGGTAACAAACCTGACAGGATAAAATAAATATAATTGGCTATGCAATGGAGTGATTTCATGCTGTTTAGAATTTTTAAAAAATAATCTGACACCTGTGCCACTGGGCACTATGACCTTCATCCACTGTTAAAACAAACATACCTTGCACCTGCACAGTATAGCATTTAATCAGCTTGACTGTGGAAGAAAAACAAAGCACATGCGCAAATGGGGCCTTCTTTGTCTAAACCATTTTGCCAACTGGTTTCTCAACAGAGGTGCAGAAATTCTGAATCAGGGTTTTGCTTAAGTTGACAATACAGAGAGAGAGGTATAAGCCAGCCTTTCCTCCATCCCAGGCAAATTTGATTTCAGTCTCTTTATTTCGGTCAGCGACCAGCATGAGATTAAAACAAATGTAAAAGAGAGGACAATCAAACTTCTATTACAAATTTGATTTGCCACCTTATGGATCTCTGAATGGTTGATGTAAACATAAACATGTACAAGTAATTATTTTTATCTTCAACTTTCTTTGGGTAGACTTATAATGACTTCTACATTTTCAATTGTTGCTTGTTTCATTGGGCTCTTAGACACATTTTTTTACATTTATCCCCCAGTATGGTTGTCCTACCTCCTAGTCCTAGTTGTTCCCATGCTGATCTGTATCTGTGAACATATGAAACTGCCTTTTACTGAGTCAGAGCAATGACCTTGGCAATGACCTCACTTAAGGTGGAATTATTTCCCAATTCTCTTGCCTGAGATTCCTTTAGCTGGAGATGGCAGGGATTGAACCAGGAAGCTTCTGCACATTCTGCAGAAAAGTTTATTTAACAGTCCTGTGGGGAATGATCGGTTAATAATGGAAGGAGGAGCTTATAAACTAGAGGAATCTGGGGAAAAGAACTCCCTGGGTCTTCTCTGTGTATGTTAGCTATCATGCGGCCAATTGTATCTGAAACTGATGCTGAGCATATTAATTCTGACTAATAAAACTCGTTTACTTAACTTCTGAAGAAGCAAAGCCCATTCTGTTGTGAAAACTGGTGGGACGGGTAGTACAGTTCAGTAGTGGCTGGTGCAGGGGCCGCCAGCAGAGGTGGCAAGAGGCACCTTTAAGAGCTAGTGTGGTGTAGTGGTTAGAGTGCTGGACTAGGACTGAGGAGACTGGGGTTCAAATCCCCATTCAGCCATGAGACTTGCTGGGTGACTGGGCCAGTCACTTCAATCTCAGCCCAACCTACTTCACAGGGTTGTTGTGAAAGAGAAACTTAAGTATGTAGTACACTGCTCTGGGCTCCTTGGAGGAAGAGCGGGATATAAATGTAAAATAAAATAATAATAATAATAATAATAATAATAATAAAGCAATCGCTCTTGCCACACCTGGATGCTGCTTGGAGCAGCAACGTGCTGCCCAGCACCCCCTGTGGTGGGGGATCACCTCCACCACTCACCTGGCCTCCGTGGAGCCGATCCCCTGCCGGCGTCCAGGTGAGTGGTGGAGGCGATCTCCCACCGCAGGGCGTGCTGGGTGGCACGCTGCTGCTCCGGGCAGCATTCAGGTGTGGCAAGAGCAGAGGTGAGCACTGATTGCTTTAATCTTAAAGGTGTCTCTCGCCACCCCCTTGGCAGCACCTGCACCGGCCACTACTGGTACCATTATAACAATGCAAAGCACCGAGCTGCATTCCTCCCCATAGAAAAGGCTTTCACCCCCACACCGTTCCACTAACAGTGTATTTAGTATACCACACAGGTGACACACCTCCCAAGGTGAAGGCAGTCAGGCAGTTGGAAGATTTTACCTGTCCTGCCTGGCAGAGGAGCAACCACAGAGCCAGCGTGGGCCATGTTGGTCCGGGTACATGTAATGGTGGTCTTAATGCACAGTTTTGCTTAAATTTGGAGGCATGCTATGGGGGAAGCTCATGAAAGAATGTCACACCTTATTGCTACATAACTCTCACTCAGGAAAGATATAACCAGGCTTGGCATCAGGATTATGGGGACCATTGGGCAGGATCAGTGCCTGCCCCCGCTGACTGAGCCTTCTCCTAGCGTCGTTCACCTAACTCTTGTGAGTGCTGCCCACTCGCTTCATTATGCACTTAGCTCATTTCCTGGTCATTCATGCCCGCGCACTCTCTGAGAAAGAAGGCGAAGGTGAAAGACCTCACTACCAAGAAGGCTGGAGCATCGCACGAACGCTTGTGCCGCTCTGGCACTGCAGGATGGCCAGCTAGCACACTGCTCCCCTTTCCCCTTAACTCTTTGTGATGCAAGAACAAGAGGGCATATTCTCTCACACTAGCTTGGGGCTTCCTGAAAGTTTAGAAGCCTATGATTTGTTCAAGAGGAGCTGCTGTTTCTCCTCCTCATATACTAGCAGCACCCTCCTATGGATCTGCCTTCTCCCGGTCTACTTAAAAAGGATGTTGTTTGGGATCACTGAGGCTTCCTGCTTTCCTTGTTTTTTAATGAGAGGAGAGTGGGCAAGGAAGTGAGGGCAAGAAGGGACAAACAGGAGCTGTAGCAGCAGCAGGCACAGTGGTGCAGGCAAGCAGCAGCATAAAGCAATGGGCCATCTCTCAAACCTTGGGCCTGGCAGATGCTGACACCAGGCCTGGATGTGATGGATTTGACTTGCAAAGTTTTGTTTTATCAGATCTCCAAGCATTTGCTCTGCTCCTGCTTATGGAGCATGAGGGGCTAGAATGAGGACAAGTAATTGGGAGCATAGTCCTTTGGGAATATACTTATCTTAGTGGAGTTTTTACTGGAGTTAGATTTTTTGTTTTTAAAATCTTTCCAAGTCCTCAAAATGGGTCCTGAAATTTTAAAATCCTGCCTATGGGGAACCCATTCTAGTAAATCTGTTGCATTTCAACAGCCCAACAGATGCCTCTGGAGTAGGGAATGTATAGAAAACCTCTTCAAACATTAAATGAGGGTGGGGCTTCTCCCCCTACCAGTTCACCCAAGGGTTACTTAAAAATTACCTTTTCTCTTATTAATAGCATCCACCATAAAGTTGTTCTGATCCTTTTATTGTACCGCACTAATTAAAAATGCTCCGCAAGAGCTAGTATTGAGCTAATGAAAGGCCAATAAAATGAATTTGCAAATAGCAGAGCTCTGTAATCAATTATCACTTTTTTTTTTTTTGTAAAGGCACATTCCTCTCAAAGAATAAGATGGAGTCATCTGGCTATGTGCAAACTGGATCTCTAAATGTTAATGAACCCCAGATTTACCACCGCTATAGAAAAGGGTTTAATGGGGTGCAAATCTAATACATCGCACCACTCTGGATAAGGCTATAGATTGAGCGATTTGTTCCTTTAAAGCCAGCATCTGTATATTTAAAATTCTTGTTACTTCCCTAATGCCAACTTCTGAAGGATATTACTGAGAATATTAATGAGAGCTGGGAACATAGTTAAAACATCTCATGAAGATTTGCTGAAATCTTTAATTCAGTTACATTCATAACTCTTCAGTGTTTCCTTTCCATAAGTATGGGTCATTTAGTTTAACTAGCCATGAAAGCAAATTACAAGGCTTTATGGTAAATGCATTCTTGCAGCTGTTGCAGTCCAAAAGCTCAATCCAGCCCAGTTCTCAACTTCCAACTTTAAGCAGCTATGCCAGTCAAAGGTACCATCTCTATAGCTCAGATGGTTATATATACCTCTATAATCCTACCCTGCTAGCATTTCACTGCCCTACTCTAGAATCTACAGATCTGTGCAGAAGTTGTCTGAGGGCTATTATGATCAGTGAAGGCCTTCTTGAGCAGGTCAGAAGATCTGAAAGTGACAACCTGGGAAGGACTTTTTGAGTTGTACTTTTATTGAAATTCCTGTAAGTCACCTGTGGTGCCCAATTCAGGCCCAGAGACAAATTAAAAACAAAGTAAAAGCTGGAGATGAGATGTAGTCTCTTAAGACAAAATGTGGTTAAATTTACAAACATGTATTGAAAGGGAAAGAAGTGATGCAGTTCCCAGGTTTTCTGGGCTGCAGGGATGGCATAAAATGCACCAGAATGCTCTTTCCTGACTCAGTAGCTTCAGGTGAAGAGGACTGTCCATGAAGAGAGACTGCCTTTGAAGAAGAAGCCTCCTAGAGCAGGCAGTCCTTCCTTTATTTAACTCCATCTCTTAATATGTTAAACCTTTAACACTTTAGGCAAAATATGTGGAATGTAGGTGTTGCCATAAAATAGGACATTTTGCAGCTGCCTGCAGAACACCCCAAAATCTGCAAATAGTTCAAGAAGACATTCTACAAGCCAGTGATGAAGAAGCAGTGGAATCTATCTATCTATCGAATTTATATACCACCTAACATCGAAATCTCTAGATGGTGTACAGAATTAATATAATATACAACATTAAAAATTTAAAAAAAATTATAATAGATAAAAACACATTAAAATTTAAAAATTAGATTTCAGTTAAAAGCCTGGGAAAACAGGTACATCTTCAGGGTCGTCCTAAAAACAAACAGAGAAGGAGATGCTCTTATTTCAGCAGGGAGCAAGTTCCAAAGCCCCGGGGCAGCCACAGAGAAGGCTCAGTCCCGAGTTGCTACCAAACAAGTTGGTGGCAACCATAACCAGACCTCTCCAGATGATCTTAATAAGTAACAGGGTTCACGACAGAGAAGGCACTCTCTTAATTACCCTGGACCTAAGCCGTTTAAGGCTTTATAGGTAATAACTAGTACTTTGTATTGTGTTTGGAAACATAGCAGCCAGTGCAGTTCTTTTAGAATCAGTATTATATGTCCCTTCAGGTAAACCCAGAGACCAATCTGGCTGCCGCATTCTGAACCAATTGTAGTTTCCGAACTACGTACAAAGGCAGCCCCACATAGAGTGCATTACAGTGGTCAAGCCTAGAGGTTACGAGCATATGTACCACCGTTTTTAGGCTCTATATCCTCTATTGATCAAATGTCATCATGGTATGCCAGTATCAACTTGAATGGCAAAAAGATTCAATTTAAAATTCATACAGGAGCTGCAGTTATTGTCATCCCTATGAAAGTCTATGGCCCATCCCAAGATGGATGTTTAATTCCCACAACTAAAGTGTTGCAGGGTGCCTATAACAATCCTTTGTATATATCGGGACAGTTTCAAGCCATGCTGGAAAAAGAGGGGAGTGTTCTACATCATTATATGTGATACAGGATCTCAGTACACCCCTGCTGGGATTGCTTATACTACACCTCCTGATGCATGACACAGATTCACATGACACAGACATGACACAGATTCCTGATGCATATCCCTATTATGCATATCCCTGATGCATATCCCCATGGACAATGCTTTCAGGACAATACAAAATTAAGTCAAAGTCATTAGTTGTGCCCTTTGCCTTGGCAGCACCCCCTATGCCTTTACAAGCTAAGGTCAAATATGAATTAGCCAGGATGGAAAAGATGGGTGTCATTTCTGTAGTAGATGAGCCTACGGACTGGTGTGCTGGACTAGTAGCAGTGCCAAAGTCCAATGACAAGACCCACATTTGTGTGGATCTCCTAGAACTTAACAAATATGTTTGCAGGAAAAGGCATATGCTTTGGGCAGTTGACCAAATATTGGCTCAATTATCTGGTGCAAAGGTTTTCTCAAAGCTTCCCCTGGCAGAAGAAGAATGACTATGCACTACCTACATTGCTCCCTTCAGCAGGTTTGGTTTCAACCACCTTCCATTTAGTCTTGTATCTGATCCAGAACACTTTCAAAAGAGAGTCTCACAACTGGTATCTGGAATCCCAGCAGTTTCACACATTATTTCACAACCAAGAATCCACAACACATAAAAATTCCTAAAAATTCACCCCTTTGCCCTATTCCTTTGGGGGTTGGATGACAATTGTCACCCATGGGACCCTGCCACCCAAACCACTTTGGTGCCCCCTAGCCTTTAAAAATTAGGCCGAATCTATTCAAATAGAATCAAATCAAATTCATATCAAATTGACCCAGATTTGAGGGCAGCAGATTGGAGCTCGAATCGAATCAGGCTGATTAAATTTGAACATGAATTGAATTGCAAAAATCAGTTCATGCAAATGCACCTCTTTGTGCATAATCACAGGTCCACAGAGCATCTCTGTGGAGAAGTTCCCATAGGGGCTTCATGACTTGTGCAAGATTTGGTAAAAAATTTCCAAAATTTTCCTTAAAAATATCACACTGCCGATACATCCAGAGGCTCTGGTAGATTTTCAAGGGTGGTCAGGGAGATATGTCAGACCTCCCCAGAAACTTACTTTGTGATAGGCTCAAATGTCAAATAAATGGTTGGATAACATTTACTTTCATAAAAAGACATTTTGAAATTCAAAGGGTACTTTTTGGATTTATGTTGAAAACAGTTTAAGATTTTAAAGATGGAAGAAGGGGAGATGAGATATAATAGTGTTTAGCACTTAAAGGGTTACAGTTCAACATGTTAAGAGATGGAATTAAAGAGATGGAATTAAAGAGAAGGAAGGACTGCCTCTCCTGGGAGGCTTCTTCTTCAGTTTGTGTTCTTCTTAAATGGCTGCTGGTCTTTCTTTGCAAACACTAAAGTGCTTCTCCCCCCCCCCTCCATTTTGAGCAATGATGTCTATTTGAATTTCCAACCTTTTTGCCTCCCATTGACTTCAATGCAAAAAGGTCCGATCTGACATCTCCTTTAATTTCAGGTCCCAGGGCCAAAAAAGTGGGGTGGGGTGGTAGTGCCTAATGGGTGGAGGCTACCAGCCAAATTGCAGAGGGATTGGGCAAAGGGCTGATTTTTGGTGAATTGTTGAAGTTTTAGTGTCTTTGGGGTAGATTTGGGGCATAAAGTGGGATCTGGGGCGGAAGAGTGGGGTGGGGTGGTAGTACGTAATGGGTGGAGGCTACTACCCAAATTGCAGAGGGATTGGTTTAGGGTTAGCAAATGAGATTTTCAATGAGATACCATGAATCCACTCTCATTTGCTATCATAGAATCAACACCCAGAACACCTCAGAAGCAACAGAACCCTGTGGTTCTGTCATGAACCCTATCACCTATTAAGATCATCTGTAGCGGTCCAGTTACAGTTGCCACCAGTTTGTTTGGTGGCAACTTGGAACCGGGCCTTCTCTGTGGCTGCCCCCAGAGCTTTCGAATATGCTTCTTGTCAAAATAAGAGCATCTCCATCTGTATGCTTTTAGGAAGACCCTCAAGACATACCAGTTCTGTCAGGCTTTTAACTGAAATTAATTTTAAGCTGTTTAATTGTTTTTATGCCATGAAATTGTTCTGTTTTATTCTGTGAAACTATTCTAATTGTTTTTACTCTGTTTTATATTTGCTGTGTTTTAAATTGTGTTCACTGCCTAGAGTTACACATATCAGGCACTATATAAATGATATATAAATAATAAATTCAGTTATTCAGATCTCTCTGATTCAGATCAAATAGAGGGGTCAATAATTCTTTCCTTGAGTCGCAGAACAGAGGGCAGTACAAAAGCACGTGAGCAACTGTTTCTAAGCAGCCCACTCCACAAGAACATAGCCCTGAAACAGAGGAATCCTGCAAAACCTTCTAAGGAGCAAGGCAGAGGGTAAAACATTTAGCCTGGCTCTTGCAAAGGCTGACCTCAGTTTAACCAGATGGAGCATGGAGAGATATTTAGCAGGATGATTTCAAGCAGGGAGGGAAATACCATGATATATGGGAGAGCAGCATCTATTCGCTAAGGAGACAAGGTGTTGATACTCAATGGGGCTATTCTCATGATCTGCAAAAATGGGGCTAGGAGAGCCTAGCCCGATTTTTGCAGATCGTAAGAACCACCGGGCTCGGCTGCGAGCGTGGTGGTTCTAGAGCAGGTAACCCGCTCTAGAACCCCTGCCCCAAAACCAGGTTTGCAGAGTGAGTGCTCTGCAAACGTGGTTTTCCAGATCGTGAGTAGCAGCGGCGTGGCATCGCACTACACCTACTCATGAGGAGACCCCCAGAAGAGAGGCGAAAAGTCACCTCCCAGCTCCGGGGGTCTTGCCAGCATGCTCTGCGGCCAATCCAGTTGCCCAGGGCTCCCTCCCCGCTTGTGAGCTTAGGAGAAAAGCATATAATGTGGAACATGCAGTATGGATCGCATGTAAATGCTGTGATTTCCAATTAAGGTTTGATTGGAAATAAATGCCAAGGTATTTAAACTTAAAAACCTGGTCGATCTTAATATGATTGATACTCCAGCTGTAAACCTTCCTGGCATTCGAGAACACCAACACCTTAGATTTAGCAAAGTTAATGGAAAGATGGTTATCATTACAATATTGGACAAACACTCCCAAAAGTCTGAGGAGACCAATTCAGGTCTGGGACAAGAGGACTGAATCATCAGTATATAGGAGCACCATAACCCAATGGTCTATCAGCTTAGGGGAGTGACTGTCCACCTTATTCAACTCAGAGACCAGGTCATTAATAAATCAATTAAAGAGGGCTGGGGCCAAAAGACAACCTTGCCTGACTCCTCTAGACGAAAAAATGGAGTCTGTCAGTGCCCCTTTTGGGTCAAACCTGACTCGAATAGGGGAGTCAGCATAGAGTAATTTATCTGAAATAAAAGTCTTCTATCAATAGATGTTGTTGTGAGTTTGGCCCATAATAGCTTTCTAGGTATAGAGTCGAAAGCAGCTTGGAGATCCATAAATGCAACAAAGATTTTGCCCTTAAAGGTACTTGTATACTTAGTGGCCAAGTGGTGCAGTAACATACAATGGTCCAGGGTGGAGTGGTCCACCCGAAAGCCAGCCTGTTCAGGACCAAGAACATTGAAGTCAAGCATCCAGCCCTCCAACTTAGCCAGTAGATAACACGCATAAAGATTGCCCACTATCAACAGAAGACTAATTGGTCTGTAGTTGGAGGGATCTGAGTGAGAACCACATTTATAAATGGGTATCACAGTGGCCTCCTTTCAAGAGGGAGGAATAATGCCAGTATTATTAATTGAAGAGAACAGGCTGGCCCAAACAGGAGCCCACCAGTTCAGGTTGGCCAACAGGGACTCAGAGAGGATACAATCTGGACCAGGCGCTTTAAAGCTGAAGCTAAACTAACTATATCAGCAGAAGTTACAGACAGCCATAGGGGCAGCCTCTCCGGAACGAGGAAATCATTGCTTAAAGGGCACTGTTGTTGTAGTAAGTGTGAGTTTGTGGCTTGGTCTCCCATACTCCAAAATATAGCAAATGAAAAAATTGAATTACTTTACTATGCAAGTGAATAATTTATGTTTTAATATTTATGTGCATTTAAAAAAATTTTTTTAGGGCTCCTTTATAACATATGCTACAGGCCCCACACTAGCTTAATCCGGCCTTGATTATAAGTGGTTTGCTTTCAGGTAAAATGGGATGAAGACAGAAGGGATGGTAACTTGCAAAAGCTCAGCAGCTCTCAGAAGGCAGGGAAACAGAGGTAACACAGAATGATACTGTCTATTATTTCTAAGACTCCTTTCAACAACACTGTGATTGGAAGAGAACAGAGAGGCAAAGCAAAGTCATTGGCCAACTTGAGATTTCAATTTCACAGGACTTTTTCTCTGTCTCAGTATTTTCCATATGTGGAATAGCATCGAATTCCCTCATTGCTCAGTGGTAAAGCAACTGATTTGTATGCAGAAGGTCCCAGGTTCAATCCTTGGCATCTCCAAATAGGGCTGGGAGAGATTTCTGCCTGAAACCTGAAAGTTGCTGCCGGCCAGTGTAGACAATACTGAGTTAGATGGACGAATGTTCTGACTTGGTATAAGGCAGCTGCCTAAGTTAGTTTCAATAAGTAATCTTTGCCACTGAAAAACAGCAAGCAAACAGCCTTTGAATCTCTCCAAATCAATTCAAACATTACTAGTTTGATTCAGAGATATAGAAATTAGATTTGGATTTGACCATCTTGGTCCCCCCATGCCGCCATCTAAACTGCTTTACGAGCTTTTTGTTGAAAACCAGTATATAAGCAAATGCTGCTATTCAGTGCCGGATTTAGCCCAAACCATAGATGAATTGAATAGCAATCTGAAGTTCACACAGCCCTAGCAGGGAGTTCCTTCCCTGTTCATTAGTTCTGAAAATAAAGCGAATGCTATTTGCCCGTGCTAATTCAGATGTTTTTAAAGAGAACTTAACCCAGGTTCATTGCTTGCTACCAGGGTTGCTAGTGCCTGACCTTGAAGTCTGATTCTCTGGGATTAATAACTGCATGGAGGAAAGCAATTTAATATGATATTCCCCAACCCTTCCAGAATAGTATCTTTGTGACAGGAGAAGCTACACCTGCAGACTTTGTCCTTGGGTGGCCTTAGGCTTCAGTTTACCAGCTGCCATATTGAAGAGCCAACAGATGTGACTGAGTGCTTGATAAACTTCAAAGAAAGAAGAACAGTGCTGCTTCTGTTGCTGCAAATACATTGATGTAATGCATTTAAGGGTGTCTGTCTTCTTTGATGCTACAACTCTGACTCAACAGGAAGCACGATAAAAGGTCACGTGGTGTTTTGTCCTTAAACCAAGAACAGTATGACAAGGAATGAACTAAGGGCCAGTTAAGACAACACTTCCACTGAACTGGGCCACACAATTAAGAAGGAGGATTCATCAAGAGCATGCCCATCCTGACATCTCCCCCCGACACCCTTATGTCCCCCTAGTCTGTATCTTTATTGCATGGAGGGGTGGGGTCATTTGAACTAGGGATGTGCACAAAACCGGCTTGGCCTGTTTGGTTCGAATTTGAACCAGCTTCAAACTGGAGTATGGGGGGGGGGTGATTTTAGTTTTGCTCGAACTTCGCTTCGGTTCGGTTCGAACATGAACCAAGTTCGAACCGGTTTGGGAAGGTTTGCCATAGGCTATAATGGGATTTGAACCAACCCATTATAGCCTATGTAGAGCACCTAGGGGCACAAAAGTCGGGTGGGTGGTAGGCACCCATGGCAAACCCCAAGGCAATCAGACACTTCTCTGATTATTGGTGAATTTTTGAAAATATTTTTTATTTCCCATAGGGAATAATGGGGGTTTGTGGCAGCCCCACCCCACCCCCATCTGACTTGCCACACCACATGCAACCCCAAGACTAGCGTAAACCTACATTTAGGTCACATGTAGAGTGGCGGTTTGGATGAACCTCCCCTATGCAATAAAGCAGCATGCCAGGAGGACATCAGGATGCCCAGGAAAGAGGTTGGGACTGGCATGTTCTTGGCATAGTCCCCTTCTTAATGACATGGACTGGTTTGGGGGAAAGTATTTTCTGAACCAACCAACAAATCAAATCAAATCAAATCAAATCTTTATTACAGTCTTAGACCACCGTAAAGTAAAAAAGGCATGCAACAGGTGAATTAAAAGCAGTTAAAATTATAGAGTCTATGCCTCTTAGCACAAACACTGTGAGAATACTATAAAATTACTATAAGATTACTGTAAAGCTAAGATCTATGAATAACTAAAAAGCGGTGAAGGCACTGTCGAATTGTTAAAACAGTAGCATGAGGACTAATGGAGTCACAGTAGGACCAAAATCTGTAAGATGTTGTAAAGGCTGCATGCTATAAAATTGCTGCAGTGCTAAAATAAGGCAATGTCTGTAAAATACTAAAGGATAAACAGAAACAGTAAAAGCAATAGGGCTGAATTACTGAAGAATTAGTTTTTGCTGGTGGTCAGCGAATTCTGCACGCTGATGCTCACAATTTGGCAACATTGTATGTTCTAGAGGGATTACAGTCTGAGAGTAATAGGGAGACATAGGATTGACCTGAGCATCCTGGTGACTTGCCAAGTAGTGGGAGAATAAGGGCATTTCATACGTCTCTATAGAATAGGCAGTGAAGGAGGGTATGCTCAATGGTTTCAACTTGGCCTGAAGGGGCACAGACGTTCCAGGTCTCTAGGACAGCCAAGGGAAAGGCGTCACAGTGAGCCAAGGTAAAGGCCCTTATGTGGTTAGATACTTCTAGCCGTGTAAGGTATCCAGCAGGTGTTGTAATATACCTAGACGTTCAGAGAGAAGAAAGTTCAGGGACCTATCTAGGTAGGCTTGGTGTTCTGCATCAATTATGTGCTGTTTGATAAGTGTCCTGGCCTGCTTGTAACCCAAGGAAAGTAGGTGGGAAGGGGAGAGTCCAAGTAAGGATAGTTTCACTGATAGAGGTTGTTGCTATGTGGATTTGTGGAAGCAATCCACCAGTGTCAAGAGGGCTAGTCCCATTGGGAGGAGGGATAGTCTTGGCCAGTAGTTGAGTATGGACTGCAAGACTCTGGCCTCCATGTTCATCAGGCCTCCCTCCAATTGTAGACCAGTGTTAGACACAATGGGGGAATTGAAGTACTGCTCTTAGGAATTTTGATTAGACAAGCTCTAGAGGGGCAAAGCTGGAAAAGGGGCCTAGCTGGACACCGTATCGCTTCAAATAGCTTAAGGGTTGTGAGTATGTATTGGCCCCCTTTTGAATTTTAGGATGGCAGCAGCACCTTTTTGAGCAACATATCTGCCATGGGTCTTCCTAGTCCCAGAAGTGTGGAAGAGGATCCCCAGATATTTGCAGTATGAGATCTGGTCAATGTCATTCCTGTTTATATCCCAGGAGTGTGTCCTTGGTTTCTTAGTGAAGACCATAATATTGGTTTTATGGTAATTAAGGTCTTATTTGCAGTATTGGGCAAGGGCTCTCAGTGGTAGATAGATAGATAGATAGACAGACAGATAGATAGATAGACCTAATCTTACATGCGGCCACACAGAATTTGGCCACATACAGCATTATGGGTACATGGTGATCAGTTAGTAAAAAGGATGCATATCCATCTAACAGGGATATTTAATAAGAGGAGGGAGATAAGAGAGATACAAATATCCCTATAAAATGAACAATATAAAAGGATGTGCATCACAGTCTCAACGCTTGGCCACAAGGACAGATCCGGTTAGTGATAGGGATTTTATGATACCTGCCCTCCAATACAGCTGATGGAAGTGCATTAAAGCATGCAAGGGAGAAGGCCGATTCTCTGGGATAGAGTAGTTAAACGCATTAAGTAATGGGTTGGTTTAGGGTAGTTTGTAAAACTACCAAGGATGTTTCTTGCAGAGATTCATGCCAAATCGCTCTGCTTTTCAATGGACTGGGTCTCACGATCCATGAGACCTGGTTTGGGGCGGTGAGTGGGAAGAGTGGGCTAAGCCTGCTCTCCCCGCTCACAAGTGGGGAGGGAGCCCTGGGTGGCCGGATCGGCCACCCACATGATTGCCGTCTCTGAGACGGAGCCAGCGGGGGCTGGGGAGCTCGGGGGCTGCGCGGCCCATGGAAGCCCCAGTATGCCCTGCGTGAGTGCGCAGGGCATACTGGGGAGACCCCCGGACCTGGGAGGCAGCTTTTTGCCTCTCCTCCAGGGGTCTACTCATGAGTAGGCATGGCGCAAAGCCATGCTGCGGCTACTCACGATTAAAAAAACTAGGTTTGCGGAGCGCTCACTCTGCAAACCTGGTTTTGGGGCAGGGGTTCTTGAGAGGGTTACCCACTACAGAACCACCGGGCTTGCAGCTAGCTTTTTCTAACCCGATTTTTCTCAATCGTGGGAATAGCCCCAATGTCTACTATACGTTGTTTTATAAGCCCTTTGGCAGCATCAGAACCCAGAGGCATTAAAAAACTGGGGAGAGTGTCTGTGCTTGCCGCCAGTGCTCTTTAAGTCCTTTGGGGGTCCTTGGGAGGATTGCCGCATCGTCTGCATAAAGCAGGGTGGAGATATGTTTCTCTGCCAGCTTCGGCGAGTGAAAGTATTTTCTGAACCAGCACTAGAAGTGCTGTATCTCTGGAACCTATGCCAGTGTTGACATGTCATACAAGTTTGACATTAGATTTTCCATATAAAATGTATCTGAATGCTGTTCATCAGGATCACGGCGTAGTGTAAATTTCATTGGTTGGTTGCACATTAAGGGAGGAGAGCTGGTCTTGTGGTAGCAAGTATGACTTGTCTCCTTAGCTAAGCAGGGTCTGCCCAGGTTGCATAAGAATGGGAGACTACATGGGTGAGCACTTTGAGATAATGGATGGAGACGCTCTGGGAAGAGCATCTAGGTTCCAAGTTCCCTCCCTGGTATCTCCAAGATAGGGCTGAGAGAGATTCCTGCCTGCAGCCTTGGAGAAGCCGTTGCCAGTCTGTGTAGACAATACTGAGCTAGATGGACCAATGGTCTGACTCATTATATGGCAGTTTCCTATGTTCCACATTGATGTATAGCTCATGTTAACCTCATATGTAGACTTGTCCCTTTATGGATATACTTTTACAGTATTGTTGGTGCATTTTGTGATATTAGCTTTGAACCCAGGCTAGATCATAGCTAATGATATCAGTGTCTATATATGTGTCAGAAAAATAACAGATTAGTATTAAAGCATCCGCTTAGAGAGCCTGAGATAATTATTGTTGCATTATAGTATTCTTAGGTCACAAAATAAAACAGAATAATAGTGTGGAATGATACTTTTGTGTGTATAAGGTTGTGCAAAGGAAAAAGAAAAACTTTTCAGACTGTGAGTTTGAAAGCTGATAATGCTTTGAGTTCTCATCTGAATCTTCTGCCAAGAACCACTTGGACGTTTCTGCTGACAACTCTGAATCAGACACTTGGAAGCAGACAGCACAACTTCCAATTTAGATCAAAACTGGATTTCAATTCCTCAGTGAAGATCAGGGCTTACCAGTAAAACTGAAGGGCCTTCAACACCCAGTGAATATTTGGGATTCAGGCCCTCGGTTAGGTAGTGTGATTCTTGGCTATGACAGACCTTCTCCCACAAGACTCTTTTTAGAATTGCTGGAGTAAAATAACATAGTGGTGATTTACTGGGGGGGGAAAGGTTCTGGTGTGCATGCAGAGTGTGCATCCTAAGTATGTGCTTTCATGCCAGGAAGAGGTGTCCTCACTATGGAGAGCTTCAAAAGCTCTGCAGCACCTACTGCATGTATGTTTGTATGTGGGTGGTTGTTGTTTTTTTTGCTGCTCTGCTTTCTCCCTGGTACATGGGCACACACATAGTCAGGATGTTGGTCATGAAGATCAGGTCTGTAAATTGAGAAATTAGCTTGAGGAGGTCCCAGAGGCCTAAACAGCAGGGCAGGGAAGGATAGGAGTTGATCTCTTTAGGTGAAAAGAGTGCCCTATCAAAAAGTGCCCCATCTGTACAGCTGCAGAAAAACAGTGGCTGCAAGAATAAACCCCAATCTTCCTCCTTACCCAAACATGCCCCAAAGGTGTCTACAGCTGATAAATATATCAAACATGAACTTGGAAGAGCTGTGCTATTGAGCTATCCTTGGATTTTCAAGAGTTTTGTAGAAGACTCCTTGAGCCGGGTCTCACAATCAGTGAGACCCGGTTTAGAACTGTAAGTGGGGAGGGAGCCCTGGGCAGCCGGATCAGCGGCCCACACAATTGCTGGCTCCGTGACAGAGCCAGAGGGGGCTGGGGAGCTTGGGGGCTGCGTGGCCCCTGGAAGCTCCAGTATCCCGGCTCCGGGGGTCACCCCAGTATGCCCTGCGCAAGCGTGCAGGGCATACTGGGGAGACCCCCGGAGCTGGGAGGCAGCTTTTTGCCTCCCCTCCGGGGGACTACTCGCGAGTAGCCATGGCGTGGAGCTGCGCCACGGCTACTCATGATCAGATAGCCCGGGTTTGCGGAGCGCTTGCTCCGCAAAACTGGGCTATGGGAAGGGCTACAGAAGTGGGTGACCCGCTTGTAAACCACCAGGCTCGTCTGCGAGCCCGGTGGTTTACACGATTGGCAAAAATCGGGCTAGGCTCTCCTAGCCTGATTTTTGCCGATCGTGAGAATAGCCTCCTTATGTAAAGGAGCAATTTTGCAGCCAATCACTTTATGGTGGTATCATGGAGAAGAGATTGCCAGCAACCTAGAAAAATGTGCCTTTGAACCCATTATGCATTATATTGTTAAATGTTTATACCCCCTTTCATTAAAAACAATCTGAAGGTGGTTTACAAAACATTTTAAACAATATAAGATTATAAATATTATACAATAAGAATATTAAAATGGAATATAAAAATACAAATCTACTTAAAAGTTTTTAAAAATACACAATATAACCATAACTTACAAAGCAGCAGCAGCAGCAACAACAAAAAACAACAACACTCAGCCTGGGTAAAAAGCCAAGCTTTGACTAGCTATCTAAAAACTGTGCTGGAGACTGAGGAGCAGATGCCCGGAGAGCATTCCAAAGTCTGGGGCAATAACTGAGAAGGCCCTTTCATGTGCACCTGCTCTTCCAAAGAGATTGCAACCCCATCCAGAACCAGTCTAATCTCCTCATTCTGATTGGCTCTCCTACTGACCAACAGCACCTCTGTCTTGCCTGGATTCAATCTTAGTTTACTAGCCTACATCCAACCCATCACAGCCTCTAGCCCACGATTCAGGACATTCACTGCCTCCCTAGGATCAGGTGACAAGGAGAGATAGAGCTGAATGTCATCTTTGTATTGCTGACAACTCAGTCCAAGTCCCCGGATGACCTCTCCCAGCGCTTTCATGTAGATGTTAAACAACATGGGAGACAAAACCAAAACCTGTGAAAACCCACAGGTCAATGGCCACAGAGTCAAGCAGTAGTCTTCTAGCACCACCTCCTAGACTTTCCCCCTGAGAGAGGACCAAAGCTACTCCAAAGCATTATCTCCAATCCCCATACTCGAGGTGGTCCAGAAAGATATCATGGTTGATGGTATCGAACACTGCTTAGAGGTCCAGCAGAACCAACAGGGACACACTCCCCCTGTCTAGCTCCTGGTGAAGGTCATCCACTAGAGCGACCAAGGCAGTTTCAGTCCCATATTCAGGATGGAAGGCAGATTGAAAAGAGTCTAGATTATCCATACCATCCAAAACCCTCTGCAACTGAGACACCACCACATGCTCTATCACCTTGCCCCCAAAAGGAAAGTTAGAAACAGTTAACAGCACAAAGCAGGTTGTGTTAGTGGCCATTTTCTTAGCAGGGTTCCCATCCAAGTACAAAATGGACAGTTGTGTTTCCACTCCAGTTCTTCAAATTATTGTTCAGATCATGTTTTTGCACACTGCAAGCCAAGCAGACTTGAGAAAAGTGTACAAAATTGCTTATCCTTGAGTTTCCTTGTGGATTACTTTCCCACTTAAACTCTTCTTCCCAAAGTGGAGTTTTTATAGTGATAATAGCAAGCTTGAATTAATCAGCTAATGAAGTCCCTGAAGACCATTTGCTGCTGCCTAAGATCCACACCTGGCTTTCTTTACTTGTGTGTTATTGCTTTCTTCACTAAATTGCTTTATGAGACAGCTTCTCCCCTCTCTCCCCATTTCTATGCTTTGACACCACACTAAGGGCCAAACTAGACCCGACACCAGGAAATCTACAGCTTTAAAAATGTTTAATTACAGCCACAAAGGGCCAAATCTGGTTGGAACTGTGGTGCTCCTGGAGGAGAGATTTAACCCATACCATTTTCCCTGTGAAAATTGTCCCACAGCTACTGCTTGCCCCATGGAGGAAAAAAAACCTGGGGGAAACAGTATGGGTGATAGGGGCTGAACTTGCCTTACCCATCACCATGGTCCTGCTTGGATCTGGCCACTGCAAATAACATTACACTGTTTAAAACAAACAAACATGGATCTCTTGACTTTGCCCTAATTGCTCTGTTCATTGCTGGAAGTCTTCTCAAGTATTATTCTCAAGAATAACTTTTTATTTATGTCTGGTCGCATACTGTGACAGGTGGAGTTATGTGAATTGCAGGTTATATATCATAAGGCCCTTGTGGGGTCCACAGCATACAGAAACATTGCACCCTCTGTAGGGGATACTTTTCAGTAAGGGCTGGGCCACACAGCTAGAGGTGAAGGGCACCCTGACTACAGTATTGCCTTCAAGTGCAGTACCTTACTACATCCATTCAATTGTATGGGAGAAAGTAAAAGGGTGCTGCATTTTAGGATAGAATTTGGGTAGGGGCTGAACCTTCTTCCTGTCCCTAGGCATTGAATCAATCATGCTCCTATCTGTATAGCTTTATGCTGTGTTTTAAAGTCACAGACTTGATTTTATAGATATAAGATTGTTAAGGTTTATGATGAAGCAGTCTTTAGGGGCTCAGATGAGAAACATGGCACCATCTTGCAAAATAATTAGAATAGCTACAGAAATATGGCAGGCAACAGAAGAAGAATCAGTCAAGGCTCTAACCAACTATGCCAACAAATGTTGAGAACAACACAGTGGCCAACGGATTGGAAGAGGTCAGTCTACATACCCATACCAAAGAAAGGAGACTGAACAGATTGTGCAAAACATTGCACAATATCCTTAATTTCACATGCTAGCAAAATAATGCTCATCCAACACAGATTAGAGCACTACATGGAAAGGGAAAAGCCAGATGTTCAACTTGGTTTCAGAAAAGGCCGAGGAACAAGAGACATCATTGCTGATGCATGCTGGATAATTGAGAAAGGCAAAGAGCACCAAAAAGAAGTCAATATGTGACTACAGAAAAGCCTTCAATTGCATCAACCATGTCCAGTTGTGGAATATCCTTAGGAAAATGGGCATCCCAGAACATCTCATTGTTCTCACAAGAAACCTAAACACAGGACAAGAAGCCACAGTCCAGACAGAACATGGTGAAACAGACTTGTTCCAGATCAGCAAAGGAGTAAGACAAGGCGGTATACTTTCTCCGTATTTATTCAATTTATATGCTGAACATATACTGAGAGAAGCTGGATTGGAAGAAGATGAGTGTGATTTTAAAGTTGGAGGAAGAAACAGCAATAACCTGCACTACGCTGATGACACCACTGTGATAGCTGAGAATGCGAATGATCTGCAAGCTCTAGTAATGAAAGTCAAGGAGCACAGTGAATAAATGGGACAATGACTAACTGTAAAGAAGACTAAACTAATGACAACGGGTACAGCAACCAGCCTCAGAATTTATAATGAAGACACTGAAGTGGTGGATAGCTTCTGCCTTTTAGAATCGACCATCAACAGTAAAGGATCCAGCAGTCAAGAAATACGCCACAGATTAGCACTTGGTAGGGCTGAAATGAAGGCCTTGGAAAGGATATTTAGATGCCGTGACCTGTCTACACCTACAAAGATTAGACTCGTTCGGACCATGGTTTTTCCCGTGACAGTCTATGGATGTGAAAGTTGGACTTTGAGGAAGCAAGATAGGAAAAGTATTGACACTTTTGAACTTTAGTCCTGGAGAAGACTTTTGAGGGTACCACGGACAGCCAGGAACACAAACAAATGGATCATAGAACAAACCAATCCAGAATTTTCACTCGAGGCACAAATGACCAGGCTCCAACGATCATACTTCAGACACATTATGTGAAGACCCAGCTCCCTTGAGAAGTCCATAACGCTGGAAAAAACTGAAGGAAAGAGAAGAAGAGGATGACCAGCAGCAAGGTGGATGGACTCGATTACGACAGCAGTGAATCTACCACTGAGAGATCTTAAAGGCCAAGCTGAAGACAAATCATCCTGGAGAGAATCTATCTTTGTGGTCGCTAAGAGTCAACACCTAGTTGACGGCACTTAATAAGTCAAACAGTCAATATTATTTATTTTAATTTTTTGATATACTGCCTGATATGTGTATCTCTAGGTGGTGTGCACAGTTTAAAACAACTAATATGAAAGAGTAAAACAATTAAAACAGTTTCACAGAATAAAATTAAAAACCCAATTTCATAGGATAAAAATAGTTTAAAATTAATTTCACTTAAAAGCCTTAGAAAACAGGTGTGTTGAGGGTCTTTCCAAAAGCAATCAGAAATGGAGATGCTTTTGATAGGGAGCATATTCCAAAGCCCCATGGTAGCCACAGAGAAGGCCTGGTTCCAAGTCACCACCAAATGAGCCAGTGGCAACCGTAACCAGACCTCCCCAAATGATCTTAATAGGTGGCTGGGTTCATGACAAAGGAACCATCACTTTCTCTTAAGTACCCTAGACTCAAGCCATTGATGGCTTTATAGGTAATAACCATCATTTTGTATTTCACTTCAAAACATATTGGCAGCCAGTGCAGTTCTTTCAGAATCTACCAATTGTAGTTTCCAGACTACATACAAAGGCATCACATGGAGAGTGCATTATAGTAGTCAAGCCTCGAGGTTACCTGCATATGAACCACTGTTTTAAAGTCACTTACCTCCAGAAATGGGCATAGCTGACATATCAGCCGAAGCTGATAATAAGCGCTCCTGGCCACTGCTTGAACTTCAGAGAGTTTGGGATCCAGGAGGACTCCCAAGCTATGTATTTGATATTACAGGGGGATTGTAACCCCATCCAGAACAGGCAAATCTAAACCAACTCTTGGGTCACCCCCCCCCCGCCCCCTCTGCCCGGTCAGTATCTGTCTTGTATGGATTCATTCAATTTCAGTTTGTTATATCTCATCCAGCCCATTATAGCCTCCAGGCAGGCATTTAGAGAAGTTATGCCATTTCCTGATGAGGTTGATATGGAGAAATATTTTTGGGTGTTGTCAGCATATTGATAACACCCTGCACCACACCTCCTGATGATCTCTCCCAGTGGTTTTATGTAGATGTTAAAGAGCACTGGAGACAGTATGGAGCCTTATGGAACTCCACACTTCAGTTCTCACTTTGCAGAGCAGCAGTCTCCAAACAACCATCTGGAATCTACCAGAGAGGTAGGAATATAACCACTATAACATAATGCCGCCCAATCCCACCTCCCTCAGGTGACCCAGAAGGATACCATGGTCGATGGTATCAAAAGCCACTGAGAGATCCAAAAGGATATGCAGAGTCACATTCACTTTGTCAATAGCCATATCAATAAAAGTTCTGTAGGTTCTGATTGTGCATGAGCAGAGCTCTTATTTTTGCAAAGAAGATGCAGAGCTACAGCTGACATGATCTGCAGCTGATCTGTAGATGGTGGGATGCTGCTGTGAACTCCTAAGCAGTGAAGATGCTGGTGCCAATGTTTGGGTGTGAAAGCACCATCCCCACAGTTCCTCCATCCACAGCAGCATCCCCACACCTACCTCTGTCTCCATTACCATGGTGGGTCTTGTCAACCTATGGCTTAACAGCCATCATTCATTGCCAAGCAAGATATTTACTTGCAAACCACTTCAAAGATTACTAAGCCAGTTGACTTAGTACAGTACTTCCATATGAAATAAACAATGTGGTAACTTATCACCATGTGCAATTGCTTTGTTATCTGTATTTTCTTGCCAAATGTAGAGGAAAATGTTACCGTACTTCTGCACCTGATCAAAAATATAGCAAAGCAAGTTTCATATCATTGGGTGGGACAGTACAGACAACTGGACTACCAACTTGCTGTGGTAAGCTTCCTCTTGGAAAGTGGTACCTCAGGACCAGCTCCAAACTGGTTCAAACTGAGGTGTCTTGGCTTGGCCTTGACATGAAATACTGTAAATACACAGAGAGCAGGACAGTTGTGCTGTGGGCAGATTTCCTCTGTTTTCTCTAGAATGAACTCATTCATTCATCCACCATCCAGTTTCCATCTTGCCACGTGTTTACTGCTTTTGCACATCATGAAACTGGTCCCAGGAGCATCTATATGTGGAACTGCAGGAAACAGTGAGGAGCAAATATTCAAAGTCAGTGAAAATATACAGAGACCCAATTCAGTACCCAGCTTCTTTGCACATTTCAAGGATGACGGTGAAAAGATGCCACATTTTTACAAGCAAATGGGAAGAAAAAGCCAGAACACACCCTAACAACATGTTTAAGAAGTTGATTTATGTCTCATGCTGCGTCTTACACCTGCAGTTCAAGCAAAATTCAACTTTGCCACCCCACAGAGTCTACTTTATTAGGTATGAAGGAGTCACAAGAAGCCGTGTAATTAAAACTGTAATTAACTGGAAAGAGAAAGTGCCACCTGAGTTTTGAGAGGCTGTCAATTTTATTTGCCTTACAGCTCTCCTTCTGGTTCTTTTCTCTGTGTGGGCTTATTCTGTTCTTCAATCTAATCCGCCTTGTCCCCATTCTTTCCCCCTTGCCCCAAATTTTCATTGTGTATTCTCAGCTTCTTTGTCTCAGTGTTGGTTTTTCTGTCACTCTCAGTTTTTATTGTTGTTGTATTTGTATTTTAATGATATATTCTTTTAAAATTAATGGCATACACCACTTTGAGTATACAAAAGGTGGAATAGAAATATTTTAAATAACTTTTTTTGTTCATCTATACTAGAATCTTCATCTAAATTTCTCATATTCAAAGATCAGATATTACTCCGATCCTCGTAGTGTTTCAGGTCAGACCCCACCCCCTTGATTCTAACTTGTGATTGGCAGAATTTGTTTTTATACATGCTACCATGAACATCCAAAATATGAAGACTGTCTACCTCCCCAAAGGCATGTTGACAATTTTTCTTACAAATGATGAAACTTTGACAATATGGAGATTCCTCATATTCACTTATTCATTCTGTAATGCTTTTTGTCAACATGTGTCTCTCTCTCTCTATACATGGGATATTCTGTCATTATTGTTGACAACAACAACAACACCAGAATTAATAAGTGAAAGAGCAAAGAAAATTAAGAATTGGACTGCTCCAGGCGACGATGAACTGCATGGCTTTTGGCTTAAACACCTAACAAGCCTTCATAAATGACTATCAAAACAGTTGAATCACATTTTGCAAGGAGGTGATATTGAACAATGGCTAACAACTGGGAAAACTCATCTCATCATGAAAGACCCAGCAAAAGGTGCAGTTCCAAGTAATTATAGACTGATAACCTGTCTGCCATCCATGTTCAAATTATTAACAGGAATAATAGCAGATGAAGTGATACAACACTTATTAACTAACAAACAGCTTCCAGTTGAAAAGAAAGGAAATTGCCCGAACACCAGAGGCACAAAAGACCAGCTGCTGATTGACAAAATGATTTTAGAAAATTGCAAGAGAAGAAAAACCAATCTAAGTATTGCATGGATTGATTACAAGAAAGCCTTCGATTCATTGCCTCACACATGGATACTAAAATGTTTAGAAACAACTGGTGTCAGCAAAAACATTCAGATATTTATTTAAAAAGCAATGAGCATGTGGAGTACACAGTTAACAATCAATGGCGAGACACTTGGACAGGTGTCTGACACTTGGACAGGTTAGCATTAGAAGAGGCATTTTCCAATGGGACTCACTAACCCCTCTGTTGTTTGTAATCACCATGACCCCACTTTCACAAATATTAAACAAAGCAGGCCTCGGATACCAAACATCTAAAACATCCAGTAAAATCAACCATCTGCTGTACATGGACGATCTGAAGCTGTATGGAAAGTCCCAGTCAGAAATCGAATCACTGCTAAACACTGTCCGTATATTCAGTAGCGATATAGCAATGGAGTTTGGACTAGACAAGTGTGCTGCATTAATAATGAACAGAGGGGAAATAACAAAAACAGAAGGAACAGAACTGCCCAATGGAAGCAAGATCAAGAAACTGGAAGAGAAAGAACATTACAAATACTTGGGCATTCTCCAGGCTGATAACATCGCACACACTGAAGTTAAAAGAAAAATGGGAAGTGAATACATCAGGAGAGTTAGAAAAATCCTCAAGTCCAAACTCAATGGCGGGGACACCATACAACCATAAACACCTGGGCTATACCTGTTATCAGATACACTGCAGGAATAACAGACTGGACCCAGGCAGAGCTAGAGACGCTAGATCGTAAGACCAGGAAAATCATGACCATCAATCATGCTCTGCACCCCCGCAGTGATGTCGATAGGCTCTACCTCCCTCGCAGCTCAGGTGGAAGGGGAATGCTGCAAGTCCATCAAACAGTAGAGGAGGAGAAATGAGGCCTTGAAGAATATATAAAGGTCAGTGAAGAAGATGCACTTCAAATGGTCGATAATGCAAAACTATTCGACACCAATGAAATAAAGCAGGCCTACAAGAAAGAACAAGTCAAGAACTGAGCAGAAAAATGGAAAAATAAGCCACTGCATGGTCAATATTTGCACAATATAAGTGGAAAATCAGACATCAACAAGACCTGGCAATGGCTTAAGAATGGCAACTTGAAGAAAGAAACAGAGGGTTTAATACTGGCTGCACTAAGAACAAATGCAATAAGAGCAAAAGTCGAAAAATCCACCACAAACAGCAAGTGCCGCCTTTGTAAAGAAGCAGATGAAACCGTGGACCAACTAATCAGCTGTTGTAAAAAGATCGCACAAACTGACTACAAACAAAGGCATGACAAGGTAGCAGGGATGATACACTGGAACATCTGCAAAAAATACAAGCTACTTGTAGCCAAACATTGGTGGGACCATCAAATTGAAAAAGTTGAAGAAAATGAAGATGTAAAAATATTATGGGACTTCCAACTACAAACAGACAAACATCTGCCACACAATACACCAGATATAACTGTAGTCGAGAAGAAAGAAAAACAAGTCAAAATAACCGACATAGCAATACCAGGGGATAGCAGAATAGAAGAAAAAGAAATAGAAAAAAATCACAAAATACAAAGATCTACAAATTGAAATGGAAAGGCTGTGGCAGAAAAAGACCCAAATAATCCCAGTGGTAATTGGCGCCCTGGGTGCAGTTCCAAAAGACCTTGAAGAGCACTTCGACACCATAGGGGCCACAGAAATCACCACCAGCCAATTACAAAAAGCAGCTTTACTGGGAACAGCCTATATTTTGCGACGATATCTATAAAAACCAACAGTATTGATGATAAAATTCAGCCATCCCAGGTCCTTGGGAAGGACTCGATGTCTGGATAAAACAAACCAGTCAATAACACCTGTCTGACTGTGTAAACAAGAAATAAATAAATAAATAAATAAATAATAATAATAATAATAATAATAATAATTATTATTATTATTATTATTATTATTACATTTATATCCCGCTCTTCCTCCAAGGAGCCCAGAGTGGTGTACTACATACTTGAGGTTCTCTTTCACACAACAACCCTGTGAAGTAGGTTAGGCTGAGAGAGAAGTGACTAGCCCAGAGTCACCCAGCTAATTTCATGGCTGAATGGGGATTTGAACTCGGGTCTCCCCAGTCCTCGTCCAGCACTCTAACCACTACATCACACTGATTATGCAATCATTGATTGAAATACATATGTGATCTTCTATATCATGTATAGTCTTATATCTTAGATTAAATAAATATGTATAGTATCAAATGTCAGGCAATATTTCTCATAATAAAAATTTGAACCTGAGATATCTAAGCTCTTAAAATTCAAAAAAGTTCAATTGCCAGCATAATCAGATTATCTCAGTCCAGTGTTTGGTGGTGACAAATTAATCCAAAGCAGCTAAAATGGTGGCATCTCTTTGCACCAGAAGTAGAAACGAGTGTTATGTATTGGGAGAAATCCACAAGAGGCTACTTGACTCCACCCACACACTCTATACTGGATCCCTGTTGGGACAAACTTCTAAACAACCAAATATAATAGATACTGGGTAGAATACAAGAAGTAGGTTCACTGACACATTGCATACAGAAGATGCATTCCTCAGCAACATTATTTGTCAGTCAGAAGTATGAGAGCAGACAATGGACCAGGCCCTCAGCTGGTGTAAATCAGCACAGCTCTGAGAAAATAGAAACTGACACACCTCAGCTGGGGATCTGTAGCAAAATTGTCAAGAACATCATCACCTGGTAATGCAAAAGGTGTTCCTGCTGCTTGTGTTTGCAGCTGCCCAGTTATTCAACTTGGTTTTCATCTCACCTGCAGCATTCCTTTGCCTTTCTGCCTAAAAGAGAGGGCCCTAAAGACCTACCTGTTCAGCCTGGCCTTCGAGGGTTTTTAAATTATTTTAAAGGGTTCTTAATGTATCAGGTTTTTTAAAATCAGGTTTTGGATTGCTTTATTTTTAGCTGCTTTATTGTATTTTAAATTCTTTGTTTTTGACCATTGATTGATTTTAACTGTTTTGTGGTATTTGTGAACCGCCCTGAGCTATTTTGTAAGGGTGGTCTAGAAATTGAACAATTGAACAAACAAACAAACAAAATAATAAAATCACAGGATGAAGAATATTTGCACTATCTAGATATCATGTTATTATTTTTATTATTTTTACATTTATATCCCGCTCTTCTTCCAAGGAGCCCAGAGTGGTGTACTACATACTTGAGTTTCTCTTTCACAACAACCCTGTGAAGTAGGCTAAGCTGAGAGAGAAGTGACTGACCCAGAATCACCCAGCTAGTTTCATGGCTGACTGGGGATTTGAACTCAGGTCCCCCCGGTCCTAGTCCAGCACTCTAACCACTACACCACGCTGGCTCTCGTTCAAGTTAATGACTTGAAACAAATGCACTGGAATGGAACGGGGGAAGGGAGCTTGACGACTAATTTGTGAAATCTTTTCTTCCTAAGTGTGTGTACTCGTTCTTTCTCTCTCTCCCCTCCCTCTTTAGACTGAATAATATATAAGAAGTCTGCCCTCTTTCTAAAACTCTTTCCTTTTTTTAAAATTTCAAATGTTTATTAACTTTTAACAATAACAGTCATAATAAACACAATTACAAATTGACTTCCCGCGCACCTCTTTTTGTGATAACAACTATAAATTTTACCCTTATTATAATATTAATAAAAAACACAAATTTAAACCTTCCACCACCATTAATCTACCCAACCTGCATTTCAGATTTCAAATCCAGCTGTAAGATCCATAGTAGGAATTCTTTAACTCTTTCCTAGTACCAAGATCTTCCAACTGTTCTCTTAAACAGGCACTGCAACAAAGAGATGCTATTGTTCTAGAACCAGTAAGAGGGAACAGATTATTGTGGCAAAAATATTACAACCCCATTAAGTGAGTTATTCACAGTCCCATTTTATCACTGGGGAACTGAATGATTTGCTTAATGCTTTACCAGAGAGTTCACAGCTTTGAAAGTAGGTCTCTCCCATTGCAATCCAGTACTTGCCACTAATCTAGAACTAGCTGTCATATGAACATAATTAAAAGAACATGTGTGTGTGTGTGTGTGTGTGTGTGTGTGTGGGGCGGGGGGGAAGCCTCATGATAATGCACATGTGGGCCAGCCTTGCATTGTGGAGAGAAGTGTGTATTCTCATCTCCATGGTGCTTACCAGGTGGCAACTTAAAATTGCTTCACTACCTACAGGCTCGATGTGCATTCGTATGATCTGAGTTTTGACACTGTTTTGCATATGGGAGCAGCAAGGTGCCAATCACAAAGACACAGCCTGCATGCAGATCTTATTTTGACATCTCAGCTACTATTTTGTAATGAACATACAACATTTTAAATAGTAGCTGGTTTGGTTTTTAAAAAAAAGTTTTTAGAACAGTTTGCTGGCTTGATGGGTTTACTCAGAAGTAAACAATTTAGTTCAACGAGCTTCCTCCCAAGTAAGAGTGCATAGGAGTGCAGCTGTAGAAGTGTGGCTAGCACAGAGGCAGACTATTTTTGCCAGTGGTTTTGTGTGGGGTTTTTTTTTTTGCAAGGAGTTAGTGCTCTTGCACAAATCACGGGATGGAGCCAGAAGAAGAGCAGCTGATTTCAACCCGCAACCCGTTATGAGGGCTGGAAGACACTGCTCGCCACCCTGGTGCTGCATTAGCAGCTGCTGTGTGCAAGGGTTGGCTGGACAAGATGCTAGCCGCAAACTCCTTCTGAGCCTTCTGGAAGCTTGCGCCCCGTGCTAATTCACCAAGGTGGGGGTGGAGGTGGCAAGGGAAAGCCATCAGTCACATGCCCCCCTCTTCCTCTTCTTTCTCTCCCTTGCTCTCTCCCGAGAGGAAGTGGTGTGAAATCTGACCGTGGCTTCAAAATGTTAGGATTTCACACCACTTCCTTCCGTGCAGTGTGGAAAGCAGCCATGACATAAAGAAAGCTACTGGGTGGTATGTGTGCAAACCAGCCTCTTGTTTTATCATGACTGAATATATTTGGTGGATCAAGCTAAAATTAAGCACCTTTCAGTTCTTTTAATGCAATGGAAATATTTAATCACATACTGTTTAATTGAAATCAATTACATTAACAGAGTAAGCCTGCCGGACACAGCACATGTATGTGGGAGTAAGGCCCATTTAACACCATAAGATTTGCTTCTGAGTAAATGTGATTGATTCAAACTTCACAAGTCCCTTGAGGAGAATGACTTGAAAACAGTGGGACACCGGCTGGTATCCTCCAGGTTGGGCTACTGCAATGCTCTCTATGTAGACCTGCCTTTGTATGTGGTTTGGAAACTTCAGTTAGTCCAAAATGCTGCAGCCAGGTTGGTCTCTGGGTTATCCTGGAGAGACCACATTATGCCTGTTCTTAAACAGTTGTACTGGCTGCCGATATGTTTCCAGGCAAAGTACAAAGTGCTGGTTATTGCCTTTAAAGCCCTGAATGGTCTAAGTCTAGGTTACCTAAGAGAGCACCTTTCTCTACAAGATCCCCATTGCTCATTATCAGGAGGGGTCCATCTTTGGGTGCCACCAGTTCTTCTGGTGGTGACCTGGGATTGGGACTCCTCAGTTAACGCCCCTGGGTTGTGGAATGCGCTCCCTGTGGATATAAGAGGATTATGTTCCTCGGAGGCCTTCAGGAGAGCCTTAAAGACCCATCTTTTTAGCATGTCTTTTAATGATATCTAGATTTAATTTTAATCTGCTTTAAATATTTTCTGATTTTAATTGTTTTATTATGTTTTTTATTTTAATGTAAACCACCCTGAGCCACTTTAGGATGGGTGGTATATAAACTGAATGAATGTATGTACGAATGAAATGTAGATGAGCATGGGCTGTTAGAACTGCACAATCACTTCTGGATCAGGCCTATTCTGTAAAAACCAAAACAGATCCCACCCCCCACCCCACTTTGGAGATGAAAACTTATTTTGGAAAGATTCAAGATAATAGAGTTAACCCTTTTCCCTTATTGATTTACCAGATGACAGAAAGTGTCAGTTTAGACTCTTCAGCCCCAGAGAAAGGAAGCAATATTTCTTCCAATTCATTTTCTTTTCATGTAGTTCATTTATATCTGCCTTTCTAAATTGTATTTATTTGCAGTTGCCCCTGCCCCTCCCAAATAAGCCTCTAATTGCAAAATTGCTGGTTCCTGGAATCTTTGACGTTAGAAGAGATCTCAGCATCAGTGTGTAACTTTGGAAAGTCAACTGGAGGTATCCACAACACATGACACATGAGGCCTGGTTTTATATTGAGGTACAAGTCAGCAGGGGCACTCCCTGACCATCTGTGTTCTATAAATTACAGTAACACCGGCACATGCTGCTACTAAATCACCAAAGAACAGGCTTTACCTTGTGACACAGTACATGAACCCTGTTGGATATTCCAATAAACTCTCATAAAGCATCTGATATAAACTCAGGATTATGTTTCCTTCAGGGGTTGGGAAACCCAGATTTTTCTTTCCTTGTGGGACTTCTTGTGCTTATGTCAAAATGTGTGCATGGTTACTTCCACACTAGGGATTTGCACAATATACTTTGGCTATTATCTACAAACAAGTTATCCTCAAACAATTAGTACTTCAATCCACCCAAATGTTATTTCAGTGGGACTTGCTTCCAAATGACAGTTGCCTTTCAGAACTCACTTGCTAAGGAATAAGTCCCATTGAACACAGTGGGATTTTCTTCCAAGTAAACATGCTTAGGATTGTGTGTTTAGGATCTAAGGCTTTTCCTTACAGTTAAAGAATTAATTTGACTCAAATGCAAGTAATCTTTGTTTCCAGATTGGACTGTTAGCTAAGTCATCCAATCTAAGTCATCCAATATCGACATGTTTGTGGTATATTTTATACCTCAAATAATAATTCATATAAAGTAAGTAAGGATAATGATAATGATAATGATAATAATAATAATAATAATAATAATAATAATAATAATAATTCAATTTCTATACCGCCCTTCCAAAAATGGCTCAGGGCGGTTTACAAAGAGAAATAACAAATAAGATGGCTCCCTCTCCCCAAAGGGCTCACATTCTAAAAAGAAACATAAGACACTCACCGGAGGTACTGTGCTGGGGGTGGATAGGGCCAGTTACTCTCCCCCTGCTAAATAAAGAGAATCACCACGGTAAAAGGTGCCTCTTTGCCCAGTTAGCAGGGGTAATGATGATGATGATGTTATAAAAAGTTTGCACAGACTGACTACAAAGGCATGACAAGATAGCAGGGATGATACACTGGAACATCTGCAAAAAATACAAGCTACCTGTAGCCAAAAATTGGTGGGACCACAAAATTGAAAAAGTGGTAGAAAATGAAGATGCAAAAATATTATGGGACTTCCGACTACAAACAGACAAACATCTGCCACACAATACACCAGATATAACTGTAGTCGAGAAGAAAGAAAAACAAGTTAAAATAATCAGCATAGCAATACCAGGGGATAGCAGAATAGAAGAAAAAGAAATAGAAAAAAATCACAAAATACAAAGATCTACAAACTGAAATTGAAAGGCTGTGGCAGAAAAAGACCAAAATAATCCCAGTGGTCATTGGCGCCCTGGGTGCAGTTCCAAAAGACCTTGAAGAGCACTTCAACACCATAGGGGCCACAGAAATCACCATCAGCCAATTACAAAAACAACTTTACTGGGAACAGCCTATATTCTGCAATGATATCTATAACAACAGCAACAACATTGACAATAAAATTCTAGAATCCCAGGTCCTTGGGAAGGACTCGATGTCTGGATAAAACAAACCAGTCAATAACACCTGTCTGACTGTGTAAACAACAACAGCAACTATTATTATTATTATTATTATTATTATTATTATTATTATTATTAAGAGAGCCAGCATAGCATAGTGATTAGAGTGTTGGACTAGGACAGCAAAGACTCGAGTTCGAATCCCTATTCAACCATGAAAGTCGCTGGGTGACTCTGGGCCAGTCGCTTCTCTCTCAGCCTAACCTACCTCACAGGGTTGTTGTGAGGATAAAAATAACCATGTACACCATTCTGAGCTCCTCGGAGAAAGAGCGGGATATAAGTGTAAAAAAAACAAAAAAACCCCAACCAACCAAACAAATAAATATCGATCAATCATGCCTTTAAAGCAGAGATTATGGTGGATTTCTTGAAACCATGAAATCCATAATATCTGCATTAAAATAAAAGAGAAGCACATTTCTAGTCCTACAGCAAAAGGTGGAAGCAGGTAGGCAGTTTCCCCCTAAAGGCTTAGAATTCAGAATAGGACTACAGAGCACCACCTTTGGCCAAGGAGATGTGACTTCATTGGATGCCTTAGCTTCTTGTTCATGGCTAACGTGCCAACACACTTCTTGTTCTGTAGTGCTCTTTGGAAGTGCACTGAGTGCTCCTCCCACATTATTTCAGCAGTCTTTACAATGACTTTGTAGGAGAGGCTGATGAGGGCCCGCCTGCTCATGAGGCACGGTCAGGTGGAAGATTTGTGATGGCAAGGAGCCCCCCCGTGCCTCCCACCTCCACTAACCACCTCCCCAGCTGCCCCCTTTGCTGCCATTCCGCTGCTGTTGCTCTTCCTCCTCACCTCTCTTCCTACACGCCTTTCTGCTCTGTTCCTCTTGGTGTGCTCTGCATTCCATGGGTGGTGTGATGTGGGTGAGGTTGTGTGGAGTGAGTGCAGTGCTGTGCAGCATCGGTAAGAAGATTGGGATGGGGGTGAAGAGATTGGGCAGGGGTTCGGGGGAGACTGGTAAATGACATCTTATGTGAGCCACAGAGGCAGGAAACTGGCTCTCCATGGCTCAAGCACAGGGAAGCTGAGGCTCAGGCCAGGTCTCAGTCCAATATTTACTAGCCCTGGATTACAGATGGAGAGGGGTGTAGTGAGTGATAGACAATGGCTTGCCCCAACCCCTCCCAGTAAGCTGAGCTGCAATTTGAAGCAGGGACTTCCAGCCCATCATCCATGGTCTTAACTGTTAACTTAATGAGCACCAGAGATTTATTGCTGCCTTGCACACGCATCAAAAGCAATGCATAGATCTGGTTTTTTGCCATCATTGATGCAATAAATAATAATAATAATAATAATAATAATAGTAGTAGTAGTAGTAGTAGTAAAGTAGTAGTAGTAGTAAAGAAGCAGATGAAACTGTGGACCACCTAATCAGCTGTTGTAAAAAGATCGCACAGACTGACTACAAACAAAGGCATGACAAAGTAGCAGGGATGATACACTGGAACATCTGCAAAAAATACAAGCTACCTGTAGCCAAAAATTGGTGGGACCATAAAATTGAAAAAGTGGTAGAAAATGAAGATGCAAAAATATTATGGGACTTCCGACTACAAACAGACAAACATCTGCCACACAATACACCAGATATAACTGTAGTCGAGAAGAAAGAAAAACAAGTCAAAATAATCAACATAGCAATACCAGGGGATAGCAGAATAGAAGAAAAAGAAATAGAAAAACTCACCAAATACAAAGATCTACAAATTGAAATTGAAAGGCTGTGGCAGAAAAAGACCCAAATAATCCCAGTGGTCATTGGTGCCCTGGGTGTAGTTCCAAAAGACCTTGAAGAGCACCTCAACACCATAGGGGCCACAGAAATCACCATCAGCCAATTACAAAAAGCAGCTTTATTGGAACAGCCTATATTCTGCAATGATATCTATAACAATTGACAATAAAATTCTGGAATCCCAGGTCCTTGGGAAGGACTCGATGTCTGGATAAAACAAACCAGTCAATAACACCTGTCTGACTGTGTAAACAAGAAATAATAATAATAAATAAAATTAAATCAGACCCCCCTTCAAATATTTTAATCAAAATAAAGGATAGACATGTTATTTAAACAGGTAATATATAAAATATTAATATAACAAAAAATTGCAGAGCTTAGTTATTTTTGCTCCTGTCAATGCAATGAACTGCCTGAACTTTATTATAAATGCCTACCTCATCTATGCCATGTAATTGTGCTATATTGCTGTCACAATGAGCCCCCAGCTGCAGCTATTGCTGAGTTCCAGGGAATGCAGCATTGGCAAGGGAATCAGTCATAGTATTGGTTCTGCTTACATGGTTCCTTCATCCATACTTATCAAGAGAAGAAGCCATGAGGGCACCACTCTGCTCTGTTTCCGTATGCATCATTGCTGAGACACCTACACCTTACTGACAGAGGTTTCCAGAATGTGGAGAGAAGGGGGGGGGGGGGTAAGAGATCCACCTTGATCTTACAGTCCAGAATGGCATCACTGCCACGTACAGTGAGATACAGGAAAAAAGGAGGACAGCACGGTTTTAAAAAACCAACAGTGTGAGAGGAACTTTACAAGAAGTTTAAAACCATACGTATTTACTGAAATACTCCAGAAAGCTTGTTGCATATGAAGCATATTGGGTAATATGCTTCATATGGGTTAATGGGTTCATATCTCATGCTTCATATGAGAAAATGGGTTATTTCATGTCTCCTGTGAAAGAAACAAAAAGAACAAGAGAGGGAGGAGGAGAACACCAAAATGTATTCATGAAGTGGCCTTAGGCAAGCCATGTTTTTAGCCTCAGCTGCAGTCTACAGGTGGAGATATCAATGCTAATGAACCTACTGTACAGAGGAATTGTAAGGATTAGAAATTGATGTGGTATGTTTTGAACATTCTAAATGTTAAGTATTCTGTTACTTATATTGAGGCTGTTCTCACTAGCAGAGAACACTAGCTTGGCTCCCATGACAACCACCGGGATCCATGTGGATTCTGGTGGCACTGCAACACTAAATTCAGCGCTGAAGCCTGGCTCTCAGCCAAGGTTAAGGGTGCAAACTTGCCCTTAATCTGACTTCTGGGATCGTGTGTTAGCACGAGCCGTTCGCAGCTCCTGCTGACATAGAGACAGGTGCCTAGAATGCCCATTCCCTGGGGGAATCCTCCAGTGCATTGTGCTCAGCACACTGTGGGATTCTCTGGAACAATGGGTCCTGGCCTCTGTTTACCCATGCAGTACTGCTGGGAGCAGCACAATTAGTCATCTGTGCTGCTCCCGGAAGCACTGGGACGCAGCTTGTGCACCACAGGGGCTCAGAGTAGTTGTATGGGGGAAGGTAGGTCGAACCCTGCCTCCACCCCGCCCCCTCCGCCTGACCGCGCACGATTGTGTAAATAGACCCACTAAGAATTTTTATATGTAAACTTCAATCTTTTCTATCCAGAGGGTTTCCTCTCCCGCCCCACATACATCGCTGTTCACACATTCAGATTAATCCACACATTTAGATTAATATGAGTGGACTGCAAATATAATTAATTCTAACTGGACATAAACCCAAATCTCAAAAGTCCTTGACCACAAGTTCACTACAGAACATCAAGAAAGCCCTATTTCCTTCTTCGCCCACCTCTTCTTTCATTGCTATTAACATGAATAAGCAATATCATTAAAGTTGGATGAAAACGGTTCTCACAAAGATGTCAAGATTTCTTAAGAGACTGGAGGCAAGACACCCAGTCTTAGGAGCTCTATGATCTATGTGTGCTGTATATGGAAATAATAAGCACACATCCTGTAAACCAAAATTACAAGAAGAATGTTACTAATCAAACATCTGAAATGCTGTTACTGCTGGTTTCTGTGTCTGCTTGTTAAAATAGCAGATATTTCATCTTGAACATACACTCCGAACATGACCGATTGCAGATATAACTTTCAGCAACTTTAAAACACCTAATCCAGTTCTTTAATTAATACAGTCTATCCTGAAACATGAGGGATTTATTGGTGCTGGCAGAAACATTTGAAAATAACTTCAGGAAGTTCATGACATACCATGTATCTCAAGGGAATTCATTCATTTTCCTCCATATTTTTTCTTTGCCACCATCAATAAATTCATTCAGAGGTTTAATATACTAAGCTAGAAGGTAGTTAAAAGGCTGTTGGAAATTTTCAATAGAATGATTTAAGAAAACATAAATATGAACAAAGAGATCCACTGTATTATTATTTGTTTTATTTCTATTTAAATAAATCTAGCAGAGTCCCAGGAGACTTTTAAGATCCATAAGAGAAAGCAAAACCAGGAGATACTCAAACCAAGCTACAGGGGTTGCAATTTATAAAAAATTAGTAATAATTTATAAAGAAAATAAAGCTGCACGGTCTAGTCATTCACCAGTCTGAACTGTGCAGGCTGGTCATTTGCTTGGGATTCCAGCCCAGAGAATGACCAGCCTACGTGGTTCAACCCATTGAATGATCAGCCTGTGCAGCTCAAATTACACTCAGGGCAGGGAGGGAGAGAGAGCGCGAGAGCTGCGGCCCGTTCTGCACCTGTCTGCCCTGTTCTCTGTCTCCCCGGCCGGTGGCATTGGCCACTACTACATTAGGAATTACCTCAAGTAAGTGTGCATAGTACTTTAGTCTTTGTATGATAATGGTAAGAATGGATCAATCTTCATAAAATGACCATTTTCAAAGGAGGTAAAAGGTAATTGTGGCATATTTCATCTCTGTCAAATTATTCTACTCAGGCAGTTGAATGTGGAATTTTCTATGCTTTTACAAGGTTCAGTCAAGTTAGTTTACCAGATAATTACAGAGTGATATTTGATACGGATATTTACTGACCCAAAATGCCAAAGAATGGCAGATACTGTTAAACACACATATAGGAATTATGATTATATATCAGGAAGCCATGTCTCACAGCACCTTTGTAGTAAAAGTTTGAACACACACACACAACTTGCACAAGGTGACACATTAGGGCAGGAAACTAAAAAGGCATATTCTCAATCCAGTGGGAGTACGTTTGCCAACTTGAAGAGAATAGAGCCTTCCAAAGCTGACATAAAGAGACACCATACAAAGTGCTGTGCTATTATAAACATTTGTAGCATTTGTGGTGGCCAATTGCTGTTTTTTATGCTGTTTAGATAAGTGACCAGCTGTAATGGGAAATCTCTGACAGAGGAAAGCCCTGCATAGCACCAATTGATATTTTATGACGCATGCTAAGTCCCAGCAATATGATGATAGTTGTTTTATGGACTCATTGGTGAGAGGCACAGTATAAAAAGTAACAGCCCTTCTTATTTTATTCTTTGTTTTATTTCTGGGTAGAACAGCACAGTGCAATGAAAGAAGCAAGTGCTCCCATTCTTTACTTCCTCAAGGAAGGGGAAACTTTCAAGGGAGAACAAACAGCTCATCAGAAATGTTAAGTGCTATCCACTGAACTTTGACTCCTGTTCAGTTGTATCATCGAAGTGAGTAACCAAACTGTACACATGCCGGTCTCTACAACGAGAGAGAGCAAAATGTCTGACTCCTCAAAAAGGAAGTGTAGAGTGGTTTTTAACAGAACTGAAGCAAGCAGCTTCTAAGGAAAGGAACACAGGGACACTGTGCTTGACTTCTCCATGTACATGGTATTATTTATTTTATTTTATTTTATTTTATTTTTCTACATAACAAAACTTGTGTCTCTGGGCGGTTTACAACAAGATAAAACATTAAAACATTAGTTAAAATCAAAAACAAGAAATTTAACCCACAACAATTTAAAATTCTTAAAACAATATTCTAAAACAATATTAAAAACAATCAAAACAGTATTAGTTAAAAGCCTGGGTGAACAGATGCATCTTTAAAGATGTTTAAAAAATGGTCAGAGATGGGGAGGCTCTTATTTCACTAGGGAGCGCATTCCAAAGCCTCGGGGCAGCAACGGAGAAGGCCCGTCCCTGAGTAGCCACTAGACGAGCCAGTGGCAAATGCAGACGGACCTCTCCTGATGATCTCAATTGGCGGTGGGGATCATAACGAAGAAGACATTCTCTTAACTACCCAGGGCCTAAGCTGTTTAGGGCTTTATATACAAGGTGTTATATTCTAACACCTTGTATTTTGCCCGGAAACATATCGGCAGCCAGTGTAACTCCTCCAATACAGGAGTAATATGGTCTCTCCAAGATGACTGAGAGACCAGCCTGGCTGCCGCACTCTGAACCAACTGTAGTTCCCGGACTACATACAAGGGCAGCCCCACATAGAGCGCATTACAGTAATCCAGTCTGGAGGTTACCAGCAGATATACCACTGTTTTGAGGTCATTCACCTCAAGAAACGGGCGCAGCTGGCGTATCAGCTGAAACTGATAGAAGGCACTTCTGGCCACCGCCTCAACCTGGGACACCAGGGAGAGGCTCAGATCCAGAAGCACCCCTAGACTGCGTACCTGTTCCTTCTGGGGAAGTGTGACCCCATCCAGAACAAGCAGATCAAAAGCATCTCTCGAGTTCCGACCCCGCATAATGAGTACCTCCGTCTTATCTGGATTCAGTCTCAGTTTGTTATCCCTCATCCAGCCCATTACCGACTCCAGGCAGGCAATTAGGGAGGTTATGCCCTCTCCTGATGATGCTGAAATGGATAGATTTGGGTGTCATCAGCATACTCATAACACCCTGCACCAAATCTCCTTATGATCTCTCCCAGCGGTTTCATGTAGATGTTATACAACATCAGAGACAATATGGAGCCCTGAGGGACACCATACAAAAGTTCAGATTTTGAAGAACAACATTCTCCAAGGGATACCATCTGGAACCTGCCCAAGAGGTAGGAGCAGAACCACTGCAAAGCAGTGCCTCTCACTCCCAACCCACTCAGATGCTCCAGAAAGATACTATGGTTGATAATATCGAAAGCCGCTGAGAGCTCCAAAAGGACCAACAGAGTCACACTTCCTCTGTCAATTCCCAGTTGGAGATTATCCATCAGGCTGACCAAGGCAGTCTCCACCCCATAGCCAGCCCGAAAGCCAGTTTGAAATGAGTCTCGATAGTCAGTTTCCTCCAAGACTGACTGGAGCTGGGAGGCCATCACCCTCTCAATTACCTTGCCCGGCCACGGAAGGTTGGAGACAGGCCTGTAGTTACTCAGCTCTGAGGGATCCAAGGTAGGCTTCTTCAGAAGTGGTCTAATAATTGCCTCCTTAAGACAAGGAGGCATCCTACCTTCCCTCAGAGATGCATTTATAATCTCTACCAGGCCTTCTACAACAACCGCCCTGCCAGATAGTATAAGCCTTGTCAGGCAAGGGTCAAGAGGACAGGTGGTAGGCCGCACCGTTCCAATCAGCTTGTCCACATCCTCAGGAGTCACAAACTGGAACTGATCCAATCTAACCACACAGGAGGAGTCGCTGGACACCTCCACATCAGACACTGAGGTAATTGTGGAGATTGAGTCTAAGTTGGCCCGAATACGAGAGATTTCCCCCACAAAGAATTCATTAAACACATCACAGCAGATGGTTCCAGATTCTGATTCAAGGGAGGAGGGGCACATACTAGCCCTCTCACAACCCTGGACAACTCCGCCAGACGTGAACTTGTGGATGCAATACGGGAAGAAAAGAATTGCTTCTTTGTTGCATGTATCGCCTGAGCATAGGTCTTCAAATGAGCTCTGTGTTGCAATCTGTCGGATTCAAGCCGAGTCTTTCTCCACTTGCGCTCCAGTTGCCTACCTCGCCGCTTCAGCCCCTGTAGTTCTTCCGTATACCAAAGGGCCAGTTTTGAAGTGGGCCAGAGAGGACGCTTAGGAGCAATCATGTCTACTGCCCCGGTGAGTTTGCTGTTCCAATTCTCCACCAGGGCATCAACAGGATCACCAGCAGATCCAACACAAAATCCCTCCAAGGCTTCTTGAAATCCTATTGGATCCAATAACCTTCTCAGGCGGACCATCCTAATAGGTCCCTTGCTCCTGCGAAGGTGGAAAGGTATAAATTTAAAATATTTATACCTGCCCCTCCAGTACACTACTGCTCAGGGTGGCTCACAACATTAATAAAAAGATACAGTGTAAAATAAGACTAATAATCAAATATAAATTAAACAAGTTAAAAGAACAGGCTAAAACCACATTTAAAATTACAATTTTTAAAAAAGTGTTTCAAATTAAAAGTTATTTTAAAAGCTAAAAATGGAAAACTATAAAAACTAAAGAACCTAACAGATATAAACAGAGATGAAATATTAAAAAGCCTCTTTTAAAGATGTGTTTTCAATTGTTTTTTAAAAACACTGAGGGAGGGAGCATGTTGAAGCTTTTCAGGGAGGGCATTCCATAGCCTAGGGGCCACAGCTGAAAAGGCCCTGTCTCTAGTCTCCGCCAACCAGATCTCTGTTAGTGGCAGGGCCTTGTGCAGGGCCTGACATCACCAACATCATCATCATCACTACTACTACTACTACTACTAGTAGTAGTAGTAGTACGGGTTGCCAAGACCTCTTATTATCTGAGACTAAATCTTGGCTGAGCAGGTCTTACACCTCTGGTCCTGAATGACCACTTTGCATCTGCATGGAAAGAGGGAGTTCAGAAAAAAATTAAAAAGTTATGGGCTATGTATCCCAATGTTCGTCTCCCAAGGGTCTCCCTAGGGATGTTAAAGGCCAAGGAGATAATTAGGCAGAGGTTCTGGAATATAGTGACTCAGGAAGATAGTGCTTGAACTAGACATTTCTCCTTTTTAGGTAATGTCTCACCCCTATAGACTGGCTAATTATTTGTATGAGCTTGTTCTTGCCAAAATGAGAAGGGTACATTCAAGTGTGTACCTTGGCACACTTGAATGTGTTGCCCTCAGCTCTTTTAGAGGGTCGCAATTTTGGTATTATTTTTCTCAGTGGGTATGCCCGTGTCAGTCGGGAGAGATTGAGATGATTGATCACATGGTGCTCCACTGTTTGTTTTATAGGGATATTTGGTTGGCACTTTTGTTACCTATTGTGTCTAAATTCCCAGGTAGGCCATTGGCCTTTTATGTGTCTCTTCTTTTGTCTGACAGTAATATTAATGTTTTAGTCAAAGTGGCAAAATTTTGTTACATCGCAAGTTGTGTAAGGAAGCAATTGATAAAATCACGTGTGTCAGTTGTATTATTTATTGTTATATGCTGAACGGTGTTCTGTAAGAAAGTACAGGTAAAATCACGATTGCTGTGGGTTATTAATTATTGTATTTTATTTTTGTCTGGTCAATAACTGTAATAATAAAGATTCCACTTTGGAATCTTTACTACTACTCTTAGAACCTGTTCATGCACTTGGTGGTTTGCGGAATAAATGTGCATGTTCTTCATTTGTTGTTCTCGTGTGTTCCCTCAAGGTATTGCTTTGGTTGCAAGGACCAATCTTGCCTCAGGCATAGCAGATTTGTCCCACTCATTGATTGAAGCACAAGGCTGGTGGGGTGTTTTGATTGGTTGGAGGGCTGAGGTGGATGGAGCAAGTGAGCCATTTAGATGTGTGTCCACTCAGGCCCTCACTTGGCGCTTGAGTGGCATCTCTCTCTTCACCTGCCCTTGAACATATAGAGGCTATTCTCATGATCATCCAAAACTGGGCTAGGGGAGCCTAGCGCGATTTCGGATGATCATGGGAGCCACTGGGCTGGCAGCCGAGCCCGGTTGCCTCCCAGCAGTTAAACTGCCTAGGTACCCCTTCCCTTAAACCAGATTTGCGGAGTGAGTGCTCCGCAAACCTGGTTTTTCTGATCGTGAGCAGCTGCGGTGAAGCTATGTGCCACGGCTACTCATGAGTAGACCCCCAGAGGGTAGGCGAAAAGCCACCTCCCAGCTCCGGAGGTCTCTCCAGTATGCCCTGCGCACTTGTGCAGGGCATACTGGAGCTTCCGGGGGCCATGTGGCCCCGAACTCCCCAGCCCCCACCAACTCCATCATGGAGCCGGCAATCGTGTGGGTGGCCGATCCAGCTGCCCAGGGCTCCTGCCATGCTTGTGTGCGGGGAGAGCGGGCTTAGCTCGCTCTCCTCGCTTAGCTCCCCAAACCGGGTCTCACTGATCGTGAGACCTGGCTCATAGTGTGGGCTTTTGCTGGTTTTCTTGTTGGAGGCTGGGTAGGATTTTGTTTTGCCTCTTCCAGGGGTGTAGCTATAATTGAGCAGATGAGTTCAAAGAACCTGGGCCCCCAGCTCCAGAGAGCCCCCCAGCTCCAACCCTCCCTATTTTCTTCATTATCTTCCTCACTCCATGGGGCCGCTGGGGAGAGGGGTGAACACAAGCCCCATCTCCCCTAGTTATGCTCCTGGCCCCTTCATATAGTTGGCTGAACTGGGGGTCTTTATTGCCTGCTTCACACTATTCTCCATAATTAATTAGGATTCCCCAGCCACAGCAGGTAGTTCTGTGGATGCCTAGATTAGCTTAGTGGTGAGCACCATAAAGTAGGTGTTTGGGGTGAGGAGGAGTTCCAGTCATTCCCTAGAGGTTTCATATCTCACTCCTCAGCAGTGGGGGAAATTGCAACTCTTAAAGAATGCAGGGCTTTGCGGGAGGCAATGCATCCAGACAACACTTTATTAGATCAGCTAAGAAGAGCATAGATCAGATTCAGGGCTGTAATGTTGCTCTGAGCCAGGGTTTAAACACCTGTAATATTCAGGCTAGGGGCTCACAGCCGGCCCATTTATTAAGATAGATCTTGCACTGTATTGAGGGGTGGCGCACCAATCCCTTCCTTTGATTATTTAATCGACTGCCTGACTGAATCAATAAAGTTGTGGCTCATTACTTCCAATATATAAGCTTTGTATTTTCATTGGTTTGGGGGCAAATCCCAGTTGCTAGGTACTGAAAGCACACTTTTTTCATATGGGAAAATGCAATGCCTTCCCTGGACACTGCCCTCCTCCTATTACAAGACGACTCTGAATTTAAGACGAGCCCCTTGAAAAGCAGAGGCTAGATACAGGTTAGACCTTCATTTCCCCAAAAGGAAGAGGTCTCTGAATTTAAGATGATCCCCCTGATTTCTAACATCAAAGAACTTGGAGAAAAAACTAGTCTTGGTTTTAGGTAAATACAGTATTTCTAGGAGTAAGTCTTTTTCAAGTTTGGCAAGGAAGTCCATCAAGAAATTCTGAAATCCAAACAACATGAACAGGGTACCTAAGAACACAATTTTTCTCCATTTGTAGAATACCAGAACACAGACTAGAAAGTAAAGTGCCAGCGTGGTGTAGTGGTTAGAGTGCTGGACTAGGACCGGGGAGATCCAAGTTCAAATCCCCATTCAGCCATGATACTTGCTGGGTGACTCTGGGCCAGTCACTTCTCTCTCAGCCTAACCTACTTCACAGGAGAAACTTAAGTATGTAGTACACCGCTCTGGGCTCCTTGGAGGAAGAGCGGGCTATAAATGTAATAAATAAATCAACAAATTAGTAAATTAGCAAATAAATAAATTAAGTAAGTAAGTAAGTCAGAACAGAGGGAATGGAAGTGTGGAGCATTCTGCTAACCAAACAACATGCACTGTCTCTATATATGAAGCTTCTTGGGCCTCACTGACTGACATGAAACACCCAGATCAAACCACAAAAGATAGAAATATGCCATTTTCACAGGTAGGTTCCACACTTCACCCAGACTCCCAGAAAAATTGAAAATCTCAGGAAAATTGATTACTTTGTGAGGAAATGTGGGAAAACTCTCCCACTGGAAAACAATGGGGAATGATACCCTCTGATAAACTTAATTGGCAGTTTTCTTGGGTACATTTCAAGACAGAAACTCTGGACTTTAAATTATGAAGCAACGATCATGCTATATTTTTTCAGTTCATTGCATTTCAATCCATGTTAATTTCCACAAAAATTGCTTAAGCACTTGAAAAATACTAAAATGCTTAAGTGCTGGAGCTATAAATACCTATTTCTAAACACACAAACTCTTCTGGACATCAACTAGCAATGAGTGAAGAGAGAGTGCATGGGCATTTGATGGTACAGGAGGAATGCATGCCAACTGCAAGCCCAGTTTACGTATGTGTCTGTGTCTGTGTATAGAGAGAGAGCGTGCTCCAAAGCATGGACATAGTAAGTTAAAGCACCCACCTTAACTTCCTTGCCATGTAAGCATATGATACAGCATGTATTTTGTGAAAACACATAGCAGTGCATCACACACAAACACATACTTCAAAACTCATGCACAAATAAATATGCTGCACAATGCCACATGCAAACATGAGCAGGAGCATCTCTCTCTCTCTCTCTCTCTCTCTCTCTCACGCACGCACACAGACACACGAAACAGCTCACCTTCATCTTCAAATACACACCGCTGCAGCCTGCTCACTCCACATTTTTGTTTTGAGAAGCTGCTTCCACCAGAGCAGCTTTTGCCATTCATGATATGAATAAATGATGATATAAATGATATAAATAACAGATTTTCATAAAACTAGCTAAAGGCACACCCTTGCAAAATCTTTGAATTTTCATCATAGTCTAAATTGTCAAAAGAAAAAGTTGTAAAAATGGGCTTGGGGACCAAAAAAAAAAAAAAAAAAGAGAGAGAGAAAAGAAAAAGGTTGCAAATACAATGATGGATCTGTTTTAAAGCAAACTTTTAAAATTGCTATAATTCAACAGTTCTTTATCAGAACTAAGAAATTTGGTCAGATTATACCCCACAGAAGGCAGATACTTCTTCCAAACTTCCTGTTGATGTTTTGATTTTAGAATTTATAGAGTTTCCAGGCTGTCAAGCAAGAGAATGCTGACAAACACACCCACTTTAACTATCAAGGCGCTCCTGCATCTGCATTTTAAATATTCATATCTATAGTCATAGTCTTAAGAATCAAATGTCATGTTCTTGTCTTGAGTCGCAACCAGGACTCAGGCACGGAAGGAGAAGAACCAGCCAGGTCTGGATAGCTGGTAGCACCTGAGCCTGGCTCTGACAGCCAGAAACCCTTTGAGCCAGAGCATTTCTAACCAGGACCTTCAAAAGCTGCACCCTTGAGCAGACTCTCCCAAGGCACTGAGCCTCACACTCTCCAGTGCAAGCTGTGCTCCAGATAGGAATGGGTGGAGAGGTGACAGAATGCTTAGTTTTCCAGGACCAAAAACTCTTTAAGGCTTTTCACTCTTCAGCAAGGGCAAGAGTACCTCAGAGAGGAGTGTCAGGGCTAAGACTTTACTGGGCTGAGACTCCCAGCTTCCAGCAATCTGTCCAGGATCCTGAAAAGCCTGGCATTCTTAGTTATCTAGTAGAATCTCTACACTCTCTTTCCTGTCTGCCTGTGGGGATTCTCACCCTCTCTAGTCTTGGTTCTAGACTAGACCTGCCTGCCTTCTTGATTCCTGTCTTCTCATCTGCACTGACCTTTGCCTCCCTGACCACCTGTGGGACAACCCTCAGACTGGACATCAAGCTACTGCAGAGTAGTTTACTCATGCCGCAGTGGCAGAAATCTGTTTTACTGTTGGTTCAGTTCCTGGAGAGGAGCTCTGATCTCAGCCAGGAATGGTTTATGGACGAGGAAGTCCATCCCAGACGCAAATGCCCACTTTCCCACACAGACTGATACGTGAGTGTTAGCATGCAATCTGCTCCTGGTTCTCCAGGCAAGAACCACAACGTATGAAGGTCTTGAAATATTTTGTACACAGCATTGCTCATCAGTGGTTTTTTACTGCAGTCCCTGATGGCGGTGAAGACTCCTCTTAACAATATGGAGCCTTGCATTTGATTAATTCCCATTTCCCACAAATGTTTATTTAGCGCCTCATAGCTCTTGTTACTCACCATGACTGGCTAGTACACACTGCTTCACATGGGGAATCAAACGGCAATATGTCCAGTCTGTTTTCCTCGCCTTGTGTGCAAGCATACATTAGCCGTGCAAGTATACAAGACCGTGGCAGAATGTTGTTTCTCAGGGGTTTAAAATATTGACATTAGCTCAATTCAGACATCACATTAAACTCGGTCTTGTCCTACTCTTAGTTTAGAACCCAAATCCAATCCAGATATCATTTCAAACTATAGATAAGCTTTCTTAACCATGATGTCTGAATTGAGCCTTTGTCTTTTAGTAACTTGTCTATTAATAAAATAGACCTGCACAAAAGAAAAGCAAAACTATAAAAGAGCTGCCAAGGAGGAGCAGAGAATTGGCTATTGAGGCAACATAATGAAAAGGGAATCGGTCCTCCATAAAACCTTCAAATGCAGAGGTTTTAAAAATTATATTTCTATTTCAGCTTTATGTTCAAGGAGATGTACTACTTTCAGAGCACCTTGGTATCTGATGCTTCACAGTGAAAGAAAATTGTCAGTGAATGAGCCTAAAAATGCTATCAAAAATGAAAGAAGTACAATGAAAATGGAGTCTAACAGGAGGGTCTTTGCTTCGAACCTTTTTATCAGATATAAAACTTCTGATTCAACTAGTCCTCTAATAGTGATGCAAAGGCTGGGATAGGGAAAGAGCAACCAAGCTATGGAACATTGATTTCAGTGTTGTAGGGATCCCACCGCCCTGCTCCAAACATAAAGGACACAGGACAGTTCTGGGTAACTCAAAAACATAGTTTTGATGTGTTTAAAAGTTCATTTCAAAAATCAGTGATTGAGGTCAAGAATACGACCTCCAACAGCTGCTGAGAAGGGCTGTGGGCAGGGGCGGTTGGAGTGGGCCCAGAGACAAGATTTTAAAATGGCCCCCCCTCACTGAATCTCAGCTCATGAAGTAAAGAAATTTTAAATGAGGCTGAATAGTGGTAACAAAAAGCACACACACACACACACACACACACACACACACACACCCCTCAATGTGCCACAATAGAATATCATCATAAATTATTTTTTAAAAGGTTTTGTAAATTGTGGACGATGCAAGTCATTTAATGATACTAGAGAAGGACATGCTGTTCTGGTAGCTCCAGGTCTTAACACTCACATCAATTTTGGAGAATGAATACAACTGAAGGAAGCCTGGGTGGGTGTGTGGCTGGGGGAGTCAGTCATGTGACTTGCCTCTGGGGGGCTCCCCAAGGCAGTGGGCCCCCAACAACTGTCTCCCCTTGCCCTATTATAGTTACGCCCCTGGCTGTGCGGAAGGCAGGAACTCACTTTCCTTCTCCAGCAGAAGAGCAGCAGCTGCCCTCCCCTCCATGTGCCCAGATGAGCAGCGGCACAGTGACGGCCAGAGCTGGGAGTGGGAGGACTTCACCTTCTCACATCCCAGAGTGCCGTGGGCATTTCGGCTGCTCTCATTACAGCAGCCGCTGCGCTTGGTGAGGTCGCTCCTTCTCCCTGCTCGCTGTGGGGAGCCTTTTTACCTGGCAGCAATTGTGCTCACGATGGCCTGCTGAGATGAAACAAATCACAGGTTTGTTTAACCTTGGCTAAAATGCTGGGTTAAAGAGTTGGGCTAGCAGGGCTGGAAGTGCTGGCACTAGGAGAGTTCCTGGTACTCCAAATGAGCAGCCCAACCCAATACATGGAGGCCATTCACACGGTCCACCTAAATCAGGCTAGGGGAGCTTAGTCCAATTTTGGTGGACCGTGAGAACCACCGGGCTCCCAGGCGAGCCCGTCTTCTTCCAGGTGGCTAATCTGCCAAACTACCCCTCCCCTTAAACCAGGTTTGTGGAGCAAATGCTCCACAAACCTGTTTTTTGTTTTTTTTTAAATTGTGAGTTGCCATGGCGCGGCTCCGCGCTGCAGCAACTCACGAGGAGACCCCTGACCAGGAAGCTGAAAAGCAGCCTCCCGGCTCGGGGGTCTCTCCAGCATCCCCTGCACGCTCGTGCAGGGCATGCTGGAGCTTCCGGGGGCTGCACGGCCCCCCAATTCCCCAGCCCCTGCCAGCTCCGTGACGGAGCTGGAAGTTATGCGGGCAGCCACTGCGGCCACTTGGAGCAGACTGACTGCTTGTCTGCAGGGAGAGCAGGCTTAGCTCTCCCTAAGCAGGCTTAGCCCGCTCTCCTCACAAACCCCCTCATGGCTCTTCTCACCGATCATGAGAAGAGCCTCATTGTCTCTCACTTGCCTTGTTGTCTTTCACTTGCTCTGTCCCCCCCTCGCCACCATCTACTAGGATGTTGCTCTAAATCATTTTCATTCAATTATACGTGTGTGTGTGTGTGTGTGTGTGTGTGTCTGTCTGTCTGTCTGTGTGATATTAACTGTCACAGATGCTTGACTCTATACAGAGTTGTATAAAGCTGTCTTGATATGCAGTTAATTTGCAAGCATGCACTGTCCAGTTCCTTATACAGTCATCCCTGAAATTGTGACGGGTCGACCCAGGTATCCGCAGTTGGTGAGGTTTTTTAGTGATTTGAAAGGGGGGGGGCTCAGCAATGGGGGGCGTTCAGAGGTTCAATAGGCTCATTTCTCTGGCTGACCTTGCTGTCCCTTGCCAATTTAAAATGCCTTTGAGTGATTTTTTTGGGGGGGGTGTTCAAAAATTTTGATCTGCTTATACTTCTTGATGACTCTTGGTGATATTACAGGGTTGGGTTTTTTTTGATGATTTTTAAAGCATTTTTTGCTCTTCCCCCCTTTATTTTTAGGTCTTTTTGCAGTCGTGGTCCCCCAACCCCCCTGTTTCCCATAGACTTTAATGCTTCGCCAACTGCACATTGGCCAACGGCGAGGTTTTTTCCAGAATGGAGCCCTAGCGGTTGGCAAGGGATGACTGTAGGGATGTGCAGAGTGTTGAAATGTTTCGACTCGAAATGGGCTGTTATGAGTGTTTCGAGCTCAAAACAGAACACCCTTTAAATAAAGGGCCTGTTTTAAGCTCAGCACAAAACAGCTCAATTTCAATCAAAATGTTTTAATGTTTTGAGTGCCATTTTGGAGGCCTGTTTTGGCCTTGCTGGTTGGTTTTCTGGCACTGACTTTGGATTGACATGCTGAAAGCTCACCCTTTGTGACAGTCTCTGTGCATGTCCCAGTGCCCTCACAGCATGTCCTTTATCATAGGAACATAGGGAGCTGCCTTCTACTGAGTCAGACCAGCTCAGTACTGCCTGTACAGCCTGGCAGTGGCTTCTCCAAGGTTACAGGCAGGAGTCTCTCTCGGTCCTATCTGGAGATGCCAGGGAGGGAACTTGGAACCTTCTGTATCGAAGCATACAGATGCTCTGCTCTCCCTAAAGGGAGTATCTTACAGTGCTCACACATGTAGTCTCCCATTCAAATGAACCCTGCTCAGCAAAGGGGACAAATCATGCTTGCTACTATAAGACCAGATCTCTTTCTGTGTGGGGGTATGGGGGGAGGGACTGTTCATCCAAATGACCCCTCTTTATTGCTCCAAATACTACTTAAAACAAATATTTTGAGCACATTTAAAGTATCCATTTGGAAGAACAGCCCCACAGGCAAATAAGGGATGTGCCGGGAGGCGTTCTGATGGCTGTTTGTGTGGAGTGTCCCCTTCCTAACTGCATGTGCAGAAAGGCTATCACATGAGCTGCCTCCTTGATGTTTTGACACTGCTCATGTGCCTTGAGACTGTAAATGGTTTGTTAATGGCAAATATTTGCTATTAACAGCTCTGAGTCCACATCTGAAATCTGTAATGCTTAGAGCCATGTCAGTCAGGCTTTTGGTACATCTGTGAGGGAAATAGTTCCTGGATTCTGAGCTGTGGGCGGTGTTGACGGAATCCAGCATAGAGAGAAGGGCAGGCACTTCCTTGTACTTCCCGATCAGGGACTCCATAGGGGCTGAGGCACTGATCTGCAGGAGATCCATGAAGCAGTTCAGCTGGAATATTTACACTTAAAGTTGATGAGTCTGACTTACTTCGGTGGAACTGAATTGCTTTAAATCCAAGTCTTATACTGGCTAACAAAGTCAGGGAATGTGATCTCTCGCTCTTGTGTGCACACATGTGAGTAAGATGTACTTTTCACTTTTGCTGTCAGTGAAGAGCCTTTGATGGCATGGGCGTTGTGAGGGCGGGGGAGAGAAAGTTCTGAAAGTGTAACTACCGACCCAGACATATGCAAAGCATCTCAGCCATCATGTTTGCTCGGACTTCACATCACTCATCACCTGTATCATCCATTCTAAGCAGGATGGGATGAGGCCAGAGGGAAATACGACTGAACTAGAATAGATATTAGTAAATTGCCTGCTTGCAGCTTTAATAAAACAGGACAGAATAAATATGGATTAGTGTTAACATTGAAGTTTTTATTATGTGAGGCACTTGATGGGCTACAGGGAAAGTTTCAAAGATAAAGAGAGTACCAACTAGAGAAGCAATTTGTTTTCTCAAGCCCCTATAATCTTTTCCTTAGCTCCCTTCTAAGCCTGAGCATTACAAGTGTTAACAAATCTGACCACCCTATATAGACCTCTAGTGTGATGAAGGACATTTTCTTTCCCAAAGCATACATAATACTTGTTTTAGTAACAGTGAGTCAAAGCATCCATTTATTTATGACACCTTGGAGCAATTGGTTCCCTTCTGCATGGGCTACCCACATTCTGGACCTCTCATGGTAAGAAGAAATCATTTATCCTTCCTTCCTTCCTTCCTTCCTTCCTTTATTTAGCTAGCACATTTTTATAGCACCCTAACCCAAGGTCTCAGTGCATACAGCTAGGCAAGCTGCATACAGCTAGGTGCATACAGACAGTGCATACAGCTAGGCAAACAATGACAGAATGTTTCTGTGGTTACTATTGGCTGGTGAGCTATGCAATGCAACAATGTGTGAGAGAGTACACTACAAAGTTATTGCAATATAAGATATTGCACTTTCTGTACTTTGATTAGTCCAAGATCAGTTAATTACTGAAAAGGCAGCTTAATGTATTTGAGTTGCCATTTGTACTGGACAGAAGATTCTTAAATCTTGCCAGCATGGTGTAGTGGTTAGAGTGCTGTATTAGGACTTGGGAGACCCAAGTTCAAATCCCCATTCAGCCATAATACTTGCTGGGTGACTCTGGGCCAGTCATTTCTCTTTCAGCCTAAAGCAACCTACTTCACAGGGTTGTTGTGAGAAGAAACTTAAGTATGTAGTACACTGCTCTGGGCTCCTTGGAGGAAGAGCGGGATATAAAATGTAAATAAAATAATAAATAAATAAATATTCTGTGTTATGTTTTTATAAGTTTTCTTGTATATATTTTGCTGTATATATATCTTGTATATATAATGCTGTATATCTTCTATATATATAATTATCTAAGACATATCTGTGGCTAATCCCATGTGTGGCAGCTCTCGCAAGAGTTTGCGAGCAGCTGCCAGCAGTAGGAGAAGAAAGCGGCAGGCAAGGCAGGAAACAAAACGATGACGGCAGCAGCAGCAGGAAGGTGGGTGAGAATGGGAGCCAGCCAGCCAGCTGGTAAACAAGTAAAAACAATGGTGTCTGGCCAGCCGGCAGGGAAAACAACAGTGGGCGGGCAGGAGGGGAGCAAACAACAATTGTGGCAGTGGGCAGGCAGGCGGGGAGCAGACAGCAGTGGTGGTGGGGGGAGAAAATGACACAGCAGGCAGGCAGGAGTGGGGGTGGGGAGAGAAAATGGCGGCGGCAGCAGGCAGGCGAAACTAGAGGCGCAGATGCTTTGCACCCGGCCCAGCTGGTTGTATATATAGACCTTAATAATTTTTTGATGGACTGATTGATATTGAACTTGGCATGGCACACAATACACCCTTGAGTAGACTGGACATTCACAAGTTACTCTGGTTGTTCACTGGTCACACTAGTGCAGAAAAACCAAAATTATCAAGGAATTAAAACCACTCCCTATAAAAAAAGGGTAAAGTGGGAAATTAGACAAATTCATGGCAAAGAGATCCATTACTGGCTATTAGCCAGGATGGCTATATGGGACAGCCATGTTCAGAAGCACTATGCCACTGAATGCTAATTGTTGAGGATAACAGCACTATTATCCCAATACAGCATGAAGAGAACTATTGGCTTAATGCCCTGCTTGGAGGCTTCCCAGTCCCACTGAGGCTGGCCATTATGGTAAACAGAATGAACATAGGAAGCTGCCTTATACCAAGTCAGACCATCAGTCCATCTGTCTACACAGACTGGCAGCAGCTTCTCCAAAGTTGCAGGCAGGAGTCTCTCTCAGCCCTATAATGGAGATGCCGGGGAGAGAACTTGGAATCTTCTGCTCTTCTCAGAGCGGCTCCATCCCCTGAGGGGAATATCTTACACATGCTCACATGTGTGCTTACATGTCTCCCATTCAAAGGCACACTAGGGTGGACCCTGCTTAGCAAAAGGGACAATTCATGCTTGCTATCACAAGACCAGCTCTGCTCCTCCTACTGATCTCGATGTCCAGCAGGGCCCTTCCTTATAGTGTAGACAGTGTGCCATGTTCCATAATATCTGAAGAAAGGAGAAACCTGGAATGGTACCACTGCTATGTCTACCATAGGCAGCGAAGGACATGTTATGACAAATGTTTGATATCAAGCATTTTGTTTTCAAGAACTGTATCAAAGTATAGACTTTTTAGGACTTTTCTATATCCTGTTTCACACATATATGCTCATGGTTTTGGCCTATGGGGTACTGCCAGGTTCCACCTTGTCCCCTGTGCTTTTTAATATTGTTGGTTGAAGTCTTCTGGAGATTTGGGTTGAGGAGTATGTTGATGATACCCAACTCTCTCTTTCTTATTTTCCCTGGATCCTAGGGGGCAGTGGAAACTCTCGGTTGCCTGATAGCTGTGAGTGACTGAATGGGTAAGAATACACTTCAAGGCGATCTAGACAGGATGGAAGCAAAGTGCTGTTGATCAGGGGATTGGCTGATATGAGAATGGATTTTCTACCTGTCTTGGAAAGTATTGCACTCCCTGAAGTATCATGTTCTCAATCTGGGGGTGTTGCTAGATTTGGGGCTTCATTTGGCAGCCTAGACAGTAGCAGTGAGTAGGAGCATCTTTTATCGGCTTTGGCTGTTGCACTAGTTGCAGCCGTTCCTGAACAGGTCTGATCTAGCCATATTCATCCATGCCCCAGATACCTCCAGACTGTATGACTCTAGGGTTGTGCTCGAAATGCAATTCGGCATCCGAACTGCAGCACAATCCCTTTAAAACCAAGGGCTTAAACAGCCACAATTGTGGAAGTGGCTGCAAGTGGAGGAGGAACAGATATGGACTTGCTCTCCTCCATGTTCAAGAGCACCAATTCTGCCAGCTGGTCGGCACGAATTCTGTGGGGTGCCCTCTCTGAGGAGCTTAGCTTAGCCCCTACACTATATGCCTTCAGGTGCCTCTTTTGAAAGGTGTGATCTTAAAATCTGCTTCTCTTATGCTTTGAACTTTGCTAAATCTAAGAGAATCACCACTTTAAAAAGGTGCCTCTTTGCCACTTTCTATATCGCTTTTCTATATGGCTTTTCATTAAAATAATCCCAAAGCAGTTTACAATATAATTGAAAGAATGCACAATTAAAATACAAAAAGTACAGACATTAAAAATAAAAATATCTCGATTTAAATGAGTAAAAAACCTATATAAAACAGCAAAAAATAAAACACAAAGCAGCAGCAGTAAAAACTGTACTCTCACATAAAAGCCTGGGTGAAGAGCCACATTTTTATTTGTTTTCTAAAAAACTGATGCAAGCTGAGGAGCAGAATCTAGCTGGGAGAGCACTCCAAAGCCTGGGGCAATGACTGAGGAGGCCCTATCCCACGTGCTCGACAGCCAAAACTCTCTCACTGTTGGTATGTGGAACAGAGCTTCCTTTGATGATTTTGTCGAGTGGGCAGAAACCTATGGGAGCAGGCAGCCCTTCAGATATCCCGGGCCCAAACTGTTAAGGGCTTTAAAGGTCAAAACCAGCACCTTGAATTGGACCCAGAAACAAATTGGTAGCCAGTGCAGCTCTTTCAGAATGGGTGTAATTTGATCTCAACAGGCAGCTCTGGATCAAATCCTAGCTGCCACATTTTGCTTTGTTTAAAAAGCTTTGTTAAAAAGCTTTATTTAACAGAATGCAGGTTTTCTACATGGAAATATTAACAAGAGAAACTTTCCCCAATATGGAGAGGACTGCTGATCTTGTGGTAGCAAGCATGACTTGTCCCCTTAGCTAAGCAGGGTCCACCCTGGTTGCATATGAATGGGAGACTGTGTGTGTGCACTGTAAGATATTCCCCTCAGGGGATGGAGCCACTTTGGGAAGAGCAGAAGGTTTCAAGTTCCCCCCTATCTTCTTCAAGTTAGTGCTGAGAGAGATTCCTGCCTGCAACCTTGGAGAAGCCACTGCCAGTCTGTGAAGACAATACTGAGCTAGATAGACCAATGGTCTGACTCAGTATATGGCAGCATCCTATGTTTCTACGGCTGCCATGACTTTAAAAAAAATTACAGTAAAAGGGGGGAACACTCCTCTTGCCCCCTGTCCCCGCAGCTACTGCTGCCGCATAGTGGCAGCTTCGTTTTTTTTAGGGGCCTGCAAAAACCTTTTTGCCTGTGGGCGGCAAAAAGGTCAATCCACCCCTGATCATTCTGAAAGGAAATTCTGCATGATAATCAAAGATAATGAGGTCTGACTTCCAATGTTTTCCACTTGAACACTTTCTAGTAAAAATGATCTGCTCTCACGCCCATGAAATACAATGGTCATATTCCTTGTAGTCACTGAAATGACATCAAGATGGGAGAATATGGTTTTTGTTAAAGAACTCTCCTCCTTCTCCCATAGTTAATCCTTATCTCAAAAATAAAATCTTTCTGCAGCTAGCATATTCCCAGAGCAGCAGCCTTCTCCTTTCCAGTGGCCAGCTGGATGCCAGTTTGGATTTTGCACCGTAGCAAGATCACTTTAATCTATTTCTATTTCCATTCCAAGAACACCATTTGTATGTTGTCCAGCTTGGAAATGTTAACCTGACACCATTGGCCATGATGAGTCTTTTCACTTCCAGTGGCAAGTTTCCAACTAGCTGCCGGTTGAGCATTTACACTGGAATGTTTCTGCACACCAAAAATATACTGTCCATTCCATTATAAAGAGCACAGCTGAATGTTAAGGCCTCTCCTGGCTATGGCACTGTAGATTCTTGAAACATCCTTATATTGTCAAGAACATATATGCAAAAAGGTAACACCCTTCTAGGCCTGCCCTCCTGACAGCCGTTGCTGGCTATTCTTCATAGAGATGCTTTCTTTTGTAAATAAGAATAATTACATCATTAATATAGGCAACATACAGGCAACAAAGACATACGAACACACAAACACACACAAACGCACAGGGCCGTAAATCATAGTGGCTGGCTCCTTCTAAACATAGTCCTGTGCCCCATAGCGATGAGCACAAGATTTTAGAGCTTTCTACAGCCATGTATACTCAACAGCCCCTGTTTTGGGGCACTCCAGCTGTATGAAGTACATGTCCCAGGTTTATGAATGGAGCCCTTCACTAAAATGATTCCTAGGGGGGTTTTCAAAGGAGATTGCTATTACTTCCAGCAATACAATTTATGGTTCCTGAAAAAATATTAGACTTTGGGCTGTCTTCCATAATTGAAATAAGAAGTTGTGTTTGGTTCTGTGATTTGGCATAAGAGATATTATGTAGCAGGAAAGGGTGTGTTTCATGTACTTCATTCAAGTAATTTCCAATAAAACATTTCCTTTCCTTGTGCTTCTTTGGTAGCAGGAGGAAATTGAAGGCGAGGAAAGATTATGGCATCCTGAACACATACAATTCAGGAACAGAAAATCACTCCCTTCCTTCTGCAAAGAAAGAAAGAAAGAAAGAAAGAAAGAAAGAAAGAAAGAAAGAAAGAAAGAAAGAAAGAAAGAAAATCTGACTTGTTCTCTGTTAGCCAACACATTGTGAAATAGGTTAGGAAAAATCTTGAAGAAAAGGAAAGAAGTAGATGTGTATTTCTCACTTTTCCAAATCCAATCTTGGCAAACAACAACAACAACAAAATCCCATAAATTTTTTAAATGGCAAAACTATGGCCTCCTTTAGACGTCACGGGAAACCTGAGGGAAACCCACCTTAGGTTGGGCCTCTGTGACGTCTGAATAATTGGAACTGTGGTTCCCAGACCTAAGCACAGTTCTGATTCCAGCCCCGAAACCTCAGAATGAATTCTCGGTTTGTAGTGGGTTACACTTGCCAAACTGAGGGTAGGGAGCCTCCACTGCATCATCTGGTTTGGGCAACTTGCCCAAACCAGAGTTAAGGAAGGAACTCCTTCCGCACCTTAAAACCTATTGACTGGCACAGCTTTCCTTCAAGGGCTGAGGGAAGTCCGCACAGCCAGTTCTGTCCCCTTTGTGTTTTTCCACACTGCAGTTCCTGATCATCAGGTAGACTGCTGCCGGTGGGTGGGGGATTGGGAGGCAAACTGTTGGTCTGTTGGACCTGCAGTTACACATATGTCTGAAGGCGGCCTATGTCATCTGTAATTTTCCCCCACCAAGCTTACTTCTGAGTAAAAATGCATAGAATTGGGCTGGATGTCTCCTTGTGGGCCACTTTCCATTTTGACACTAGATGATAATACCATGGCTTGTTCTTATACTTCTGTTCTTACCCTTCCTGAACGTTTATGCCTTTGGTCTCATTTGGATTCTTTGCTGTCTTTCCAATTGTTCTGCCTCCCTCAGAAAGAACCCAGGAGAAATCTCAATGGGGATATTTACAGTAAGCTGTCTAGTTCCTAGCCTCAGCCCTTTTCACTCTTCTGTTCCTTTACTAAAAGGAACCTTTTTTTCAAAGAAGGAGAAAAGCAGCTTTCTTTTGGGACTAACCTTCTGATGGCCTCAACAAAGTACCTCCAGACAGTGATTGGCTGCTACCTCAATTTTGCCTGGTATTTGTAATGATTAACTTGCCATTGCTGCATTCTTGCATCAAGGCTCCTCCTTAGGGCCAAATGAGGCAAGCCCTCCCAAGAAAACAAACAAACAAACAAAATATTTAATTGCATTAAATCAACTAAACAAAAACTTCTGTGTGACCTTAATCACTGTTGATTATTTAATCCTAGTTTTATTTGGATTTTCCCATTGCTTCTCTCATGTCTGAATCATGAGTTTAGACTCCTACTGGCAGAGGAAGTCACCTGCAGATTACAGATCACATGAAAAAGTTTCCTTGCTCCAGGCTTCTCAAGACAAGGAGGGCTATAGTGGCTTTTCTTGTCTTTGTCCCCTCTGGTCAGGACAAGTCCCACATAAACTGTTTAGTTGGCAAATTATCAGCCAACAGAAATGTTCAGCAAACAGGAATGTTCAGCCATTCGCATAAAACACAATGGCATAGAGTAATCTTGGACAGGGCTGGCCACCTTGGATATGCCTTCAGATACAACTTTTCTCTGATTAGTCAGCTTTCCACTGTGAGGGTTGGGCCATGCACGTAGAGATCAACTGTCATATTGGGAAGAAGAGGGACAGTTATATAGAGCAGATTATTTCCCTCCCCATCTGCTTTGCTGTTTCTAGACACAGCAGAAGGGCCTTGCTCCAGTGGATGGAATTCAAGGTAAGTAGGCCTAGGTTAGTAGGCCTTTATTTTCAAATCTGCATTCCAGTTAGTATTCCTGTAGGCAACTCCTACTGCAGCTATTCTTGGAGGATCCCCACCCCCACCATAATGCTTTTCACAATATTAATATTAACTTCTCAAAGTAGTTTACATAGCAAAAGGAATGGTTCTCTCTGCTCCTAAGGAGGACTAGTTTTTTTAAAAAACTGATCTGTGCTTATAGATGATATATTATTTTGTGGTCTGTTATTTTTTGTTGCATCAAAATAAGATTTTGTAAAATGCATCATGGGGAATTGTTTTAAGATATGCCCTTCTGCAATGCCAGTGAACTGCTTGCTTATTCTTAAATCCTAAAAAAATGGGTAAATACAGGTATGGTTTGAAATCAGATTGATGGTCAGTATGTATTTCCCTATATTGTCTGCAATTTGGCATCTTTTCTGTCTTGATAGATCTTTTGGCAAGGTAATTCTAATCTCATTTTTTGTGAGGCAGAAGATGTATTTGTCAAATTGCACTCACACCCCTAAGGACACATGAAACACAAGCTTATGGTCAAAATGCCCACAATTTTATTGAAACATAATTAATTGGAACTTTAAAAGATTGAACTGGGATTGGCGCTCCACCCTGACAGTGCAGGCCGGCCCGCATGGGGCCGCCTCAGCCTAGATGACACAGGCGATAACACCTTGGCTCTGAGCAGACCCATTGCTCTAGAGGCTGCCCATCTTAGCCAACTCAAGGTCAGGTTCCTGTCATTGTCCACACTCCCAGCCCCATGAGGCTGCCTAGCCTTTCGGAAGGATGTCACCTGACACAGTGGAGTGGCTACGTCAGCATCCCTGATCTGCCAAGCCTCAAGGGATCAAACCACCCTCCGAATAGCCAAGCGCTTACCTAAGGTGCTCACCAAAGCTTCGTTGTTATTTCCCACCTCACTGTACCTGTCAAATTGTGACCGGAAAGAAAACTTAACTATCTAACTAGAGACATAGTCCGGGGCAGGCGAAAAAGGAAGCATACCCCAAGCCAATCAGGTATGTGCCCCTGAAATTCCTGCCTGGACCCAAATTGGCAACCAGCCAAGCCCAGACTATATCCAAGGGAAGAGTGGGAGGGTGCTTGAGAGAAGCAGACTGGAGAGGAGAAAGCTGATGTGTGTGTTGCCACCTAAGCCCCGCTACCCAATACTCGAGGAGCCAATCAGAGAAGACCAAGCTTTCTGCTCCTTGGCTCCAAAGGGGGCTGGGGCAAACAAGCCACGTCACCCATTCGGAGGGCGAGTGGCTGGATTCTGGGAATATGAATAAGTTCTTGACCACACTTAGTGGTATTCAAAGGTATACTGCCCCTGAATCTGGATGATTCAGATTATAGCCATCATGACTAACAGCTAGTGACAGATCTCTCTTTCTCTATGCATTTGTCTAATTTGTGTTAACATGCACTAAACTGTGCTAAATTGGTGTGTGTGTGTGTGTGTGTGTCTTTGGATAGACCTACCAGTGATGGAATGATGGAATGATGGATCCTTGAGGACGGTGTAGGAGACCATAGGAAGCTGCCTTCTGATGTGTCTATGTTTTGATATTTGTGGGTACTGTAGGAGAGAACCTAATCGGGGACCTTCTGCACACAAAGGAGGCACTCTACCACTGAACTCTGGCCCCTCTCAAAAAGCAAAACTTGTTGCTGTAGTTTTCCTAATAATGTCTGGAGTGATTTAGGCCGTTATGGTTATTATGATGATGATGGACCCGCAACAAAATGTCACAGTATATCCCCAGTGTGTATGTGTGGCTGAGGATGGTGAAAAAAACAGAAGTTAGCAATAAAGGCACAAGTCCCTACTCTAGCTTGGGTTTTCCTTCATATGCAAATCCCCCCCCCCCATTTTCTGGGTTTGTGTGTGTGTCTGTATGGGAGAAGTTAATGACAGGTTAAGGGGTCAGTTTAATGTTTTCATCAATAGTTGCTGAGGTTGTAGAGGTAAAGGGATCATGCAGTAGGTTACATCTAATGGTGAATTGTGTTAGTTTATTGTGTGACTGTGTTTGTGCATAAGCACATACAATGGCCAGCGGATCAGCAGATTCCGTTCTCCCTCCATTCCTCAAAAGAGTTTGCACACATGCACTTGTTTCTTGCAGGGGCAGGAGGAGTTAACTCTCCACACACCAAGAGCTTATATGTGTAATACCCCCTCTCCCTTAAAAACACAAAGATGTGAAATAGCTGGTAAGAAAACTAAAGGGTGACACCTTTCCCCCTCAAAAAGCAGAAGAGGTTGTGCCTGTCTTGAGGGAGTTTTCTTCAAGCTGAAAAACTTCCCACCCTTCTTGTTCAAGTCTTCTTCCCCCTCACCCTCTCACCCCAGGGTTCCATTAGCTCTGCCCCCTGCTTATTTTTAAACTGCACTTTGAGTCCACGAACGTTCCATCCGATTGACTATTCCATCCCATTGAATAACATGTGGAAAGTTTTTGGGGGACTTGGCCTCTTTAGATTTTTTTTTCTTCAGATGTTTTGAACACCAACTTACTTACTTATTTATTTATGTGTTTGTTTATTTGTTTGTTTGTTTGTTTGTTTGATTGATTGATTTTTATACCACCCTTCCGAAATGGCTCAGGGCGGTTTACAATTAAAAACAGAAACCATTAATACCAATAACAATTAAAACAGAAATATAAATATGAACACCAATTTAAAAACATCTTAAAAAACAATTAAACTATCAGAACAATTAAAACCTTGAAAACCAGGTTATCATTAAAACAATTAAAACTAATTAAAAACCCTGAAAGGCCAGGCCAAACAGATGGGTTTTAAGGGCTCTCTTGAAGGTCAGTAAGGAATTAAGATTGCGAATTTCTACTGGGAGCGCATTCCAAAGCCCAGGAGCAGCTACAGAGAAGGCCCGCCTCTGAGTCACCACCAAACGAACCGGTGGTAACTGGAGACGGACCTCCTCAGATGACCTTAAATTGTGGTGGGGATCATGTAAAAGAAGGCAGTCTCTAAGATATGGGCCACCCTGAGTCTGCCAGTACCTCCCACCTTCCAGTTATGCATCCATAAGGATCATAAAGTTTCCAGCTCTTTTGGAAATACATAGATGATGATGATGATGATGATGAAGAAGAATAATTATACCACGTTTCAACAAAAAAAGTTTAAGAATTTTTTACATTAAAAATAAGAACTAGACGGTTCTCAGTCCCCAAGGGGTTCGCAAAGGAAACACACAAATTAAAAAGAAACACAAAGCAAACACCAGCAGGGAGGGGATATTATGCTGAGGCTGAATATAAGAAAGCCACCATTTTAAAAGGTGTCTCTTTGTTGCCCACTTATCAGGGATTTTAAACTTGATGCTGGTGCCCTGGTGGTACACATTCCCAATATCTCCTTTGAATTGAGCTGCTGTGAGTGCAATTTGCAGATGAGATGTCCTGGTTTAAAATTTAGTTTTAATACTTTTAATGCATCTTTAAATTATTTTAATTGTTTAATTGATTTTAATTGTAAACCGCCCAGAATTTTTGGTGGTATAGAAATGTTAAACGAACAAACAAACAAAAAACCAAAAAACCACAAACAAATTAGAGACTGTGGGCACATGCATTTGATGCACATATAAGTCCTTCTTCCTCACCCAACTTCACATTTAGATTGTGCCTGATTTACCTAAAAGCAGTGCAGGCTCCCCCACTATATTTAAAGAAAATTTGACGAGTATTAAGCTGGCCTTGAGTAGCATAAATGTGATCTATCGGTATGTGCCTGGAGTTAGGAAACTGAAGCAGACAGATCTGAAGTCTGCAAGAGGGCATTTGGACTCCAAGGAATGAAGAAAATCAAGTGCTTTTGGAAGAAATCTGATCACCGGGGAAAACTGTGAGTGTCTGCAGAAGGATAATGGGCCTTAAAAGAGTGATTGGAAGACTGGGAAATAACATCAGACTTGCAGAAGGGAGAAATGTTCAGTGGCTGAAGAAATATTTTGGAAGCTGAAAACTGAAGCAAATAGGCCTAGGGCTAATTTTCTGTAGATTCCTCCCTCCGCCCCTCTGTTTGCTTATGTGCTACAAATCAGATTTTTGAGTAATTAGCAAAATATCATGCAAATATTCCCTATGTGAATGCACGCAAATAACTTTAATTTAGCTGAACATTTGTCTCATCACCGCAAAATTCATCTGTTGTTTGCATTGACTTAATATGGCAAGCTACGTTGCAGATTTTTAGAACTCATTTGTGAAACAACTTGGATTTCTACAATAGCCTACATTTTGGCTCAGGTGCCCTGTTCCCTGGTGTATCACTGAGGATCTTCAATTACACACTGATTAGGAGTAAAGCAAATGGAAGCGAGTACTATCTTCTGAAAGAATTTCAAATGATTGAGCATGGCCCAGCATATATGTTGAATATCATCAGGAAATAGTCGCTTCACCTGTTCAAAGATCTTCTGTTTCCTGAAACTATGCTGTCCTTTCCTCCTTGCTACATCTTAGGCCTGAAATTGCCTCCTGAAATACTGATGTGATGCCATCCCTCTTATTCCTTTCAAAGCCTTCCTCACAGGGGTGGAGCCACCATTGGGCCAGCGGGTTCAAAGAACCTGGGCCACACCCAATCAGGGGCCGTGCCTCGCGGCCCCGACATGCCCCCTGCGTCTGGCGTCAGACGCGAGGGTGCTGGTTTAGCTCCTGAGCGGGGGCTGTGAAGCCCCTTCGGGAGCTAAACTAAGGCTGGTGCTGCAACCTGTAGCTCCTGAAGGGGCCGCAGGCCACCGCCGCACATGGGCCACCGGCGGTCAGGATCTGCCACCGCTTCCGCAAACACTGTATAAGTAATAAATGGGAAAAATTGGTTAACTCCTTCAGAACTGGAGGGCCTTATCCTGTGAGCAGCAGCAATGGCAGGACAACTTTGGCTCAGCCAAAGAACACATCATGCTGAATAACATACTAACTTGAGATGTAATGTCATTCCAGGGCAGTGTGGGTTAAAAAAAAAGAGAGAGAGGCAGTTGCCATAAAAAAGCACAACTTCATTGTGGCCAACAATATTTTCACCTATACTAACCCAGTAGGATGCTGCATCACGAGGCAGTATTCTACTCAGTATAGTGACTGCCAGAAGATGGCTGTGCTGAAGATTTCCAGTGCTGCTGCTATATTCACCAATGCTAAAATACTGGTAAAAGAAAGGGGAAAATGCAAACAAATGCAGTTCTAATGGGGGGCGGGGGACATATGCATGAGTTGTGAATGAAGGACGTAAACCTGAATGAATAATGTGATGAGTAAAGTTTCAATAAGCAAATGAATGGGAGCTTTTAGAGTTTTTAATCTGTATTTTAAATTGTTTTAATGGTTAATGTTTTATTTATTGTTGTATTTTTAGATTGTGAACTGCCCAGAGACTTGCAAATGGGGCAGTATAAATCTGTGCAAAGTAAAGTAAAATAAAATAAATCCCCAAATAAGTTTTCTCTCTCTCTGCTCAACCCACCATATCCTATTAAAAATATGTATAACCCAAATAAATGCATATTCTTCCCCTTGTTTACCCTTCCCATGAGCTTGTTGTCTCCCTTACGTTGAATTATTGATTGTAAGTCCCTCAGGCCAGGTACCTGTCCTTGTGTGCATTATAAAGTGTCATGTACACTGATGTCACATCATCATCACCATCATCATCATCATCATCATCATCATCATCATCATCATCATCATCATGCTACTACTAGTATTATTTTGCCATCACTATGATAAGTTGCAAACTAATTTACTCAAATCCTATCCAAAGTGAGCATGTTGAATTCTGAAGGAATACTGTAAAAAGTCCTAACGTGATTATCCAATAGTGAGTTTACAGTATTTTACAACTGTTGCAAACTATGGTTGCAGTCCTAAAACATGCACAGGTAGTAAATCCCATTGAATTGGATTGGGCTTACTTCCAAATAAACATGTAGAAGAGATACTTGATGGTGGAGGAACCTGTATATCCATTTTTTGAAAAATAAATGATCACACACACACACACACCTTAGTTTCCAAACAGTATTTGGCATTTTGCCTGTGCTCAGATAGTCTTGAGCTTTATGTTTAGAACAAAGCATGCTGGATATTTAGCCAGTGGAACAGTTTAAATAATCCAATAGAATTGTATTATCTTCTTTAAAAATCTAGCGTGATGTTATAGGATGAAGTGGGATCAATGGGCTAAATGAACATTTTGAAATTCAGAATGGAGGTTTTTTAATCTGTTGGTGTACTTTGGCACAAATCTCAATGTACTAAAGTGACACGGTACCCGCGGAGAGGAGGCAGTGACCAACTGATAAGGTGAGCAAACAAGGGGCCCTTTCTCATGATCAGGGACCCAGATGGGAAGGCATGCAGGGAGGAAGGCTAAAGAAACATCCCCCCCCAATGACTGGGTTCCAGTTGCTAGGTGTGCGTATTGTACTCCCAGACGATTTGCTGCTGTCCCAGTCAGTGTAGAGTTGGAATCCTGCTAGTGAGTGGTGCATTGTGGGTATCCCCCCAGTGACAGATGGGCACCCCTCAGTGTCTCACCGCCAGCTGAAAGCAGCCAGTGCTGACACACATTCAGTTAAACAGGGTCAAGGGAGTGCTTGCTCCCTTAACCTCATTCAGCTGTCAGGCTTCATAGCTGGGTCTTCCATCAAGGTGCCGCCAGGAGCTGTGTGGCTCCCGGCGGTTCTCACAGGCCGCCAAGCCTGGCCTTGGCTGCCTTAGCCCTATCTTGGCTGCTCGTGAGAACAGCCTCAAGGTTCAGGCTGATTTTGTGAAAGGTAAAACAGAACACCTAGGACAGTAGAATGGTTGGGATAAATGTAGATATTATTATTGTTGTTGTTTACACAGTCAGACAGGTGTTATTGACTGGTTTGTTTTATCCAGACATCGAGTCCTTCCCAAGGACCATTATTATTATTATTATTATTAATAATAATAATAATTCTATTTCTATACCGCCCTTCCAAAAATGGCTCAGGGAGGTTTACACAGAGAAATAATAAATAAATAAGATGGATCTCTATCCCCAAAGGGCTCACAATCTAAAAGAAAGACATAATATAGACACCAGCAACAGTCGCTGGAGATACTGTGCTGGGGGTGGAGAGGGCCGGTTACTCTCCTCCTAAATAAAGAGAATCACCACATTAAAAGGTGCCTCTTTGCCAAGTTAGCAGGGGTTGGTTGCTACTTCGACGTGATTTAGGCAAAAATACCCAAAGAACATTTTAGAATTGGAACTGAACATAGATTGTCTGTGAGTTTAGTGATTAGAATTTTCTGAGAGAATCACAAATCAAGCTTTGAATGATTCAAAGCCCAAGTAGATTTTTTTTATTTTTTAAAAATCAGTGTACTGACAAAATTCAGTCTGATTTATGCTTAATTCTTACTGTTGCGTATCTAAGGGTTTCACGCACACCTGGGAGGCGGGGGGTTACCTTAAGGCATGGGGAGGGTGCCCTTATATCCCCCACCATGCTTCCCCCTCTGGCACTGCTTCAAAAACTTCTGGCACAGGGCGGCTGTATACCCTCTTGCTGTCCTGGTCAGTGTAAAACCAGAAGTGGCGGGTGTGAGTGTGAGTGTGCCACTTCCGGTTTTACACTGACCAGGGTGGCAAGAGGGTATTCAGCCGCCCTGTGCCAGAAGTTTTTGAAGCAGTGCCAGAGAGGGAAGCACGGTGGGGGATATAAGGGCACCCTCCCCATGTTATAAGGGCACCCTCCCCAAATTATCTACTTGGGCTTTGAATCATTCAAAGCTTGATTTGTGATTCTCTCAGAAAATTCTAATCACTAAACTCACACACAATCAATGTTCAGTTTTTGAAGCAGCGCCAGAGGGGGAAGTGTGGTGGGGGAAGGAAGGGCATCCTCCTCCCCATGCCTTAAAGCGACCCTCCCACATTCGAACTGGTTCAAACTTGGGGTTTCCAAAACAATTTGGTGTTCTAGGAATAGAATGCGGAACTGGTTCGTGCACTTCCCTAAGTGTATCCATTATAAAAAAACACAAGATTATGCCACAAGCTTTAAGTAGTAGATTTGGAAAGGAAAAGTAGCCCTGGATATCTGCAACCAAAAAGATTAGTTTAACAGATCAGTTCTATAGTCTTCTTTTGACTACGCTGAAATTCAGATACTGCACTGCATATTTAATGCAACAAAACATTTTTGCCCACAATGCACAGAGATTGCTATTTAATCCAACACTTTCATAATGTAATATTTCCCCTCATTTTATTCAGTTTGTTTTTGTACTGAAGTCTATAGTTATGAATTGCCAGCTACTTTTCTTGTCTTCAGTGCTGGGGAAATATATTCTAAATAAAAACAAGGATCAGGATTCTGCACATGCTCTGACTAACATACGGAAGCACTCCTGCCTTCTGCTGGTGAAATCAGCATTACCAGTGCTGTGTCACAGGAGTCAGCAAAACCATGCTGACCATGTAGATGGCCACTGCGCATGTGCCATGTGTGTGCCGAGCCGACACCATGCGCAGGCTGCTGGAAGCAGCCCTGCGGCCACACGTGGCCTTTTGGAAAGCGGTTGCCGCACCTGGAAAAGTGGTGGGGCAGCAGAGGAGCAGGTTACCTGCTTTTTAAAGGAACCGATTCCTGCCCCTGCCCCGAGTTGGTTCGGGCACATCCCTACACACGACCCTTGTGCTTTAATTCTTTTAGAGATTCTCTTGAACATCAAAATATCATCCACTGATGTGATTTTAAAAGATCTGCTCTGGATTCTATTTTTCATACACCAGGACACTTGACACTTAAAAAAATTAATTTTATCATACTAAACAATATATCAGGTGGCGCCTGATGGAGATTAGGAGGCTAGGAACTGAATCCCACACCTAAGGGTCCAGGGAGCTACAGGTCAAAAGGCTGGGAAAACAGAAACAGAAACAACAGCTACATTAGAACAACAACAACAACACCCACCACAAGACATGTCAACACATATGAAAAGAGGTCATTCAACAACGTTCCTGAACATCTTTAGTCTCCCATGGCATGGCACTTCAGCACTGGCATCATAGGACCATAGGCAACTGCCATATACTGAGTCAGACCATTGGTCCATCTACCTCATTATTGTCTACACAGACTGGCAGCAGCTTCTCCAAGGTTGCAGGCAGGAGAGTCTCTCTCAGCCTATCTTGGAGATGTCAGGGAGGGAACTTGGAACCTCAGATGCTCTTCCCAGAGCGGCCCCATCCCCTCAGGGGAATATCTTACAGTGCTCACATGTGATCTCCCATTCAAATGCAATCGGGGTGCACCCTGCTTAGCAAAGGGGACAATTCATGCTTGCTCCCACAAGACCAAAGCCTTTGCTTGGTGATGTTGCTGCAGGAACATCCTTTCATAAGTGTCTAGGTGCTGGCACAGGATATCTTAGCTGTAAGTCAAGGAGAAGGGAGTCGGGAACAGGAAGCGGAGGGCATCGCTAGCTTGCTTGCTTTTCCACACCATTTGGTATGAATGTGATTCTGAACCAGCTGCTTGTTTGTAGCCCAGGACTAGGTTTAAACTGTTTTGTAGTTATAACATTATAATGATTTTATCCCTGGGGTACCAAAATAGCTGTTGCAGCAGGCTGGAGACACATGATTTGTAGGCATTAGTTCCATGTTTAATCTTTGGTATCTCTAGTGAAAAAACTTCAGATAGCAGCACTAGGAAAAAATAGAAGGGGCAAATTGCATTTCCAGGGGCAAATTTTTTCCTGCCCGTTAGATTTCTGAAATAAAATCTAATCTAATCCAACCTTGTACTTCCTCTGAGCAACACTGAGAAAACTGTTTCAAGGAAGTCAGAGCCAATAGCACTTACATTTATATACCGCTCTATAGCCGGAGCTCTCTAAGCGGTTTACAATGATTTAGCATATTGCCCCCCAACATTCTGGGTACTCATTTTACCGACCTCGGAAGGATGGAAGGCTGAGTCAACCTTGAGCCCCTTGGTCAGGATCGAACTTGTAACCTTTTGGTTACAGGGCAGCAGTTTTACAACTGTGCCACCAGGGGCTCCAATAAGGGGCGCCAATAAGGGCTCCAATAATGCTTTTAAAAATATACCTTACTAGTATTTTTAAGCCCGTTCTGATAACGGGCGCTAGCTTTCTCTCCCGCCTTTTTGTGTTCTTAACCTTTTTTCCCTCCTTTTTTTTTAACCTTTCTGTTTGTGTGCCGAGGGGCGGAGGGGAGGGATGCGCTGCAGTGGGTCCCGGGCTCTCTGCTGCCCTTGGGAGCTTCGAGAGGCTATTGGGGAGGGCGGACATGTGTTTTTGAACGTTTATTCTCTGTCCTCTTTACTCTCGGCTCTCTTTCTCCTTTCAGCGGCTCCTGGCCCGCTGTTTCAGCTTTTCCTGCGGCCGGACAGAGAGTGATGCCCCCGCCGGCCATTGTGTCGCCCGCCCCCGCCGTTTCTCCCTTCCTTGCCCACCTCTCAGTTCTTCGCGGCTGGCCTGGTGCCGCCGCTGCCGCTTCTGCCTCCCTGCGGCCGCCTCTGCCCTTTCCTGTGGCTGCCTTTGCATTTCCGGAGCCGGGCAAGGGCCCCAAATTCTCCCTCCCGCCTGGCTCCAGCAGCGCCGCCAGGCCACGGCGGCGGCTCTGCCGCCACCTCGGCCAGCTTCCCCCGGCGCCTCTTCCCCCCACCCGGCTTCGGCGGCACCACCAGGCCTCGGCCTCGCCGCGTCCTCTGGCCGAGCTCGGCCAGTGCTCCCCTCCTCCGCATACCCGGCTTCTTTGGGGCGGCCGCTTCTGGCCGCCCAAGATGGCCGCTGGGTGCTGGCGGTCGTGTCTCCCTTGCTCTGTTCTGGGCATGCGCTTTGCGCATGCCCAGAACAGCCCAGGGAGGCACGAACGCACGCCTTGGTGTCCGTCTATGGACGGACACCAAGGCTTTATTAGAGAGGATTTTTAATTTTTACAGAAATGTACAAAAGAAAACAAATTACAAAAAAAACCCAAACAAAACCAGATAAAACTCAGCTCAGAGCACATAATCCTGAATTTGACTCAGAACCGTGCAGTGTAGGGTAAATATAAAGACAGCTTCAAATTCCAGCTTTGTGAGGAGAACCAGAGTTACCTCTAGGCAGAAAAGGCACATACTTCAGATTTCACATTGTTAGGAGCCTCAGAATGTCCGAAGAAAAAGAAATATGCCCCATGCAAAAATCCATCTGAAGCGATTACTTTTAAAAATAAATGTTTATAATTTTTTTAAAAAAGTGCAGGAGAAGCCCTTGCTGATTGATGGGTTTTCAACCCACAGCTTCCAAACAGCATAAAACAATCCAGGCTTTATCGGGAAGGGGCATCTGGGTCCCAGTCATGTCAGCCCCCCCCCCCCATTTTAAAGCGCAAACACACAACGAAATCTGATTATTTCATTTAATCAAATTTTGACAATAAATAGATAAGGTAAGAGTTTCAGATCAAAATGATGGCCTCAATTAATAAACTGACTAGGGCTTTCACAAATTGCAATTTGGACCTCTACTTCAGCTGAATTTAAATCTCTTTTACCCCTCTAGAAAGCTCATCAAGGGAATTTAGTGTACTTCCACAGCTTATAGACAAGATGCATGTCAGGTGGTGGGTGTTTATTGCTTTTACACATCATGAAAACAGCTCTCAGAACCCACCGTGGTGAGCTGATCCGGGGCCAATTTCATGCTGCGTGAACACTCTAAAAAGGAGTGCTGTGGCCCAATAAATCTATCTTTAAATCTTGACTTCTGCTTTATCAACAACAAAAACAACATAGAATTAGGGTTGATACTTAGTTAAGTTATAAAAATTCACATTGCTTACTTAAGATTAAAGGCACTTTTGAATCCATGTCAATAGATGACAACATACTTGTTCAAAACCTAAGCTCCCTCCCCCCGGTAATTTGCTCCAAAACCGATGACCAGCATTGATGGTCTGCTTTTCCACTTTGGCTGCATGCTTAATGAATTTGTAGTCAAACGGGCAAGAACATATATAAACAGGAGATCTGGTACAAAAACATATAGCCTGCCAGTTGAGAACTAAAGCTCAAATGCTCCATTACATTATTTGTTTTAGGAGTGCTGAAGGAAACTATAATTTATACTTACAATTAAATCAACTGCAGATGTTTTTCCTTTTAAATTATGAAGAGTATTTATGACATTGACAATTCTCTTCTTGGTTTAGCAAAGGCATCTAAACAACACTGTAGAACTCTACAGCTGACTGCAAAGTGAGTTGCTTGCAATATTGTGCTGGATTTATCCCAAAGCAACGGTGTAAAGGAGGTGGCAGCAACTCCAGGTCAATGGAACATTTTTACTTGTGATCCATACTTTTAATCAAAGGAATACTGCAGGAATGTGATAGTTGCCAATAGACCAAGGCACACCTGTCAGTCCTGTCCCAAGGCTTGCCCATTACAGAGCAATATATGGTATTAAGAACATAGGAATATAGGAAGCTGCCATAAACGGAGTCAAACTATTGGTCTATCTAGCTCAGTATTGTCTACACAGATTGACAGCGGCTTCTCCAAGGTTGCAGGCAAGAATCTCTCTCAGCCCCATCTTGGAGATGCCAGGGAGGGAACTTGGAACCTTCTGCTCTTCCCAGAGCGGCTCCATACCAAGGGGAATATCTTACAGTGCTCACACATCAAGTCTCCCATTCATATGCAACCAGGGTTGTTAGCTAAGCTAAGGGGACAATTCATGCTTGCTACCACAAGACCAGCTCTCCTCTCAAATAAATCAATAATAAAATAATATATGGGAGTCAGCCATCTTTTACTAAGTCTGACAATCTTTCCGTCATCATTCAGTGGCATGTAACTGGCAATATTACTGGATGCAAAAAAGTACATTTTTAAAAAAATCAAAGTTAACCCCCAAATGGAAAAACTTGTCCTTATTTGGGGGAAGTATATGGGATCTTCCATTGTAAAGATGTGACACCTTTTGAGTGATGCATAGGACAATATCATTCCATGGAGAGGTCAGTTTAGTGGTACAGTCCACAGCACCAATTAAGACACATTTCATAGATAAAACCCTTTGATTGCAGGGAACTAAGTTCGTGATTGGATTCTGATCTGGACTGGTAGTAAGATGCTGAGTAAGCTCAAACCAATTATAATCAATGGGTTTAGAGGGACCTGATTTGTTATTGTAATTTTAAAAAACCTCTTTAAGCACATCCATACCAACGCTCCTAATAATTTTATGTCAGCCTGTTGGGCTTGTCCTTCCCCAACTCATCCCCTAGTTTAGTTTCATACAGGAAGATGCAGATATGTGAGGTTTTTAAAAAAAATGCTTCCCCAGATTAACACATGAAGTTTTATCAGCACAGGATCCAAACCCCAAAGTATTTCCAGTCACATCTGCTTCATGTCTGACTGCTCAAGCCTAGAAGTATTACAGGAGCTTGTGGGTATTTGTGGTTCCACAGCTAGTGCTCCAAAGATCTTGGTTTAAAGGGCCCAGTACAAACTCAAAATTAAAGTTGTTGTGTGGTTGCCATATAGAAGAATGTATGATTCTATACTACGGACAGCAATTTTACAGTAAAAATAATCATCTTAGCAGAGTCAGATTGAAAGCATGCATATACCACACACAGACTGCAATGTTATATACATTGACTTCAAAGTGAATTCCAAGTAAATGTGTTTAGGGAGTGAGCAATTGTGTTTGAGCAAAAGATGTCTATTCCTCTGTTTCTGCAGGATAAAATTGTAAGTGCATGATTTTTTGTGAACTTGCCTCATTAAAGTGAAAGCAGCTGGTTCACAGGTACATGTGCATAGTTCTTACCCCTGCTAACTGGGCAAAGAGGCACATTTTACCGTGGTGATTCTCTTTATTTAGCAGGGGGAGAGTAACTGGCTCTGTCCACCCCCAGCACAGTACCTCCAGTGACTGCTGGTGGTGTCTATCTTGTGTTTCTTTTTAGATTGTGAGCCCTTTGGGGACAGGGAGCCATCTTATTTGTTTTATTTCTCTTTGTAAACCGCCCTGAGCCATTTTTGGAAGGGTGGTATAGAAATTGAATTAATAATATTAATAATAATAATAATAATAGGACACGTGTCTTCATGCATATGTACTTTCACAATATATAATTTCATGAAAAATTGTGAAATTCTCTAGTATTCATTGTATTTACTGACTAATATAATTTCCTCTTGTCTGGAGATGTTTCCAGAAGAATGTTTGTAGTTATTATCAATAAAAACCTTCCATAGTTGGGCAAGGTGATTGAGCAGCTGGTGGCCTTTCAGCGCCAGGCAGCTTTGGATGATGCAGATTATCTAAACCCATTTCAAACTGGCTTTTGTGTGGGCTATGGGGTTGAGACTGCCTTGGGCACCCTGATGGATGATCTCCAACTGGCTATCGACAGAGGGAGTGTGATTCTGCTGATTCTTTTGGATCTCTCTGCAGCTTTTGATACCATTGAACATGGTATCCTTCTGCACCGCCTGAGGGAGTTGGGATTGGGTGGCACTGTTTTACAGTGGTTCCGCTCCTACTTCTCTGGTAGATTCCAGATAGTGTCATTTGGAGACTGTTGCTCTGCAAAGTGAGAACTGAAGCATGGAGTTCCACAAGGCTCCATACTGACTCCAATTGTCATAAATCTGTTGGCACGGCTGACCCAACAGGATTTACGATCCCTCTAGCTCCACTTCTGTGAGTCAAGATCAAAATTCTGTAGATAAGAGTAGCAGCTTAGCTGCATGGACGAAAACGAAGAATGACTCTCAAAGATAAAGTAGTATAAGCAAAATAAAGTCCCTTGAAACTAAACTAGGTACTCCCCTCTACGATAACTGAGCAATAACTGAAATAAAGGAGCAAGGAAGGAACAGAACAAGGACAGGCTGAAACAAGAAAGGCTGAACAATTAAAGAACGAGGAACACTGTCTGCGGAAGGCAACATTGCTGACAATACTGTCTCAGGAACAGCGTCTGCTTGATATAGGGCTTGAGATAAGCGGCAGCCAATCAGGCTTTCCTGACTCAGCATTTCTATTCCCTCTCCTGTGAGATTTTGCGCCTGTGTGTCTCCCACTGAGCCTTCCTCTTGAGATGTCTTCTTAACACAGGTGAAATTCCAGCTTCCTCCTGATCAGTCTCCTCAGCCCTCATCTCAGCCAGTTGTCCAGATTCTCCTGCCTGTTGCCGTTCCATCTCAGCTTCAGAGTTTGTTTTCACAGCCAAGTCCTCCTGCGGTCTTCTGAGCCTGCTCTCCCAACCAAGTCCTCTTGCTCCTCCTCTGATTCTTCTGACTCAGAGTTCTGAGCCATGACACCAATGCTCTTTAACATCTACATGAAGCCGCTGGGAGAGATCATCAGGAGGTTTGGTGCCAGGCGTTATCAATGTGCTTATGACACCCAGATCTACTTCTCCATGTCTACCTCATCAGGAAATGGCATATCTTCCCTAAATGCCTGCCTGGATGTGGTAAAGGGCTGGATGAGGGATAACCAACTGAAGTTGGATCCAAATAAGACTGTGGGTGGTTGGGACACGAGAGATGGTTTAGATCTGCCTGTTCTGGATGCAGTTACACTACCCCTGAAAGATCAGGTTCATAGCTTGTGAGTGCTCCTGGACCCAAAACTCTCCCTGGTTTCTCAGGTTGAGGCAGTGGCCAGGAGTGCTTTTTATCAACTTCAGCTGATACGTCAGCTACATCCATTTCTAGAGGTGAATGACCTTAAAACAGTGGTACATATGTTGGTAACCTCCACACGTGACTACTTTTATGCGCTCTATATGGGGCTGTCTTTGTATGTAGTCCAGAAACTACAATTGATACAGAATGCAAAAGCCAGATTGGTCTCTGGGACAACATGAAGGGATCATATAACACTGGTTTTGAAAGAATGGCATTGGCTGCTGATATGTTTCCAGGTGAAATACAAAGTGCTGGTTATCACCTATAAAGTCCTTAATGGCTTGGGTCCAGGCTATTTAACAGAGCGCCTTCTTTGTCATGAACCCTGCTACCTGTTAAGATCTTCTGGAGAGGTCAGGTTACCAGCTCGTCTCAGGACCGGGCTTTCTCTGTGGCTGCCCCAGGGCTTTGGAATATGCTCCCTGCTGAAATAAGAGCATCTCCTTCTCTGTTTGTTTTCAGGAAGACCCTCAAGACTCTCCTGTTCTCACAAGCTTTTAATTAGAATTAATTTTAACAATTTTAATTTTTTTATACTATTGTTTTTATTGTGTGTCGTATTTTAATCTGATTTTTAATATCTTTAATTTTGTACACCACCTAGAGATGTACATATCAGGCAGTACAAAAATATGATCAATCAGTAAGTAAGTAAGTAAGTAAGTAAATAAATAAAAACATGTCATGGCCCCAGTTTTTTAACTTAGATTAGATTAGACCTCATAAGAACACCCCTGCCCCATTACATGTCGACTGAATCACCTTTATTCACACACCTGTTGACTCTCTAAAATTCCTCCAAAAGGTTGGTGAGGCAAGATTTATCTTTGCAGAAGCCATGCTGGCTCTCCTTCATCAGGGCCTGTTCTTCTATATGCTTAACAATTTTATCCTTGAGAATGCTTTCCATCAATTTGCCTGGAACAGATCTTAAACTAACCAGCCTGTCATTTTCCATATCCCCCCTGGATCCCTTTTTGAAAATCGGAGTTACATTGGCTACTTTCCAGTCCTCTGGTACAGAGCCTGATTGTAGGGATAAGTTACATATTTTTATAAGGAGGTCATCAATTCCACATTTGTGTTCTTTAAGAACTTCTGGGTGGATGCTATCTGGCCCTGGCAATTTGTTAAGTTTTAATTTTTCCAGACAGTTATCACCTCTCATCACCTCTATTTGACTCAGTTATTTAGCCTCTATCCTTGATAAGCTCAGTTCAGGCACAGGTATACGCTTGGTATCCTCTGCTGTGAACACAGATGCAAAGAACTCATTTTGCTTCTCTGCAGTCTCCACATCTTCCTTAATAATCTCTTTCACCAACCATCTCTCAGGCAGGTTTCCTGCTTCTGATGTATTTAAAGAAGTTTTTGTTATTCCCTTTGATGCTTTTAGCTCAATGTTCCTCATTTTCTCTTTTCACACTCCTTATTCTGCCAGAGTTTGGATTTCTTTCTGTTCTCTTCATTTGGGCAGGCCTTCCAATTTCTGAAGGAATTATACTTCCCCTTTATAACTTTCTTGACTTTACTTGTTAGCCATGCTGGCATCCTTCTGGGCTTGATGGTACTTTCCCTCCTTTTTTGTATACATTCTAACTGGGCTTCTATTATTGTGGTTTTAAATAAACTCCATGCATTCTGGAGCCAAGTGACTCCCTTGATTTTCCCTTTCAATTTTATTTTCATCGAACTCCTCATTTTAGAGAAGTTTCCTCTTGAGGTTCATAGTGTCTGTATTAGACTTTCTTGGCAATTCTCTTCTGGCATATGTGCTGAATTTGATCACACTATGGTCACTGTCCCCTAAATGTTCCATGACACTGACATTTTGCACCATTTCCTGGGCACCACTCAAAATTAAGTCCAAGGTCACCTTCTCTCTGGTTGGTTTAATGACCAACTGTTCTAGAGCACAGTTGTTCAGTGTATCTAGAAATGTGGCCTCTTTGTCATTACTACTACTACTACTACTACTACTACTGATATTTACATACCGCTCCAACAAAAATTCTCAAAGCGGTTTACATAGATAGATAGATAGATAGATAGATAGATAGATAGATAGATAGATAAATAAATAAGATGGCTCCCTGTCCCCAAAGGGCTCACAATCTAAAAAGAAACATAAGGCAGACACCAGCAACAGCCACAGGAGGGATGCTGTGCTGGGGCTGGATAGGGCCAGTAATTGGGAAGTATGACTTTATTTTGCAGAAACATACAGATTCTTCAAAAAATATACAAACAATTCTACAAATAGTTAATACTTCAGTGATATTATTTACCCCTGTTAACTTGGCAAAGAGGCATCTTTTAAACGTGGTGATTCTCTTTATTGAGCAGGGGGAGAGTAACTCGCCCTATTCACCCGCAGCACAGTACCTCCAGTGACTGTTGCTGGTGTCTATCTTATATTTCTTTTTAGAATGTGAGCCCTTTGGGGACAGGGAGCCATCTTATTTATTTAATGTTTCTTTGTGTAAATTGCCCTGAGCCATTTTTGGAAGGGCGGTATAGAAATGGAATAAATAATAATAAATACTAATACTAATACTACTAATAATTTATAAGCCTCCCTTCCCATTATTATTTAATGAAAATCACATTATTTTACACATATATTTATTGTACATGCTAAAATCCAAATTAAACACGACACACAGTTGCGTGCACCTCTTTCTACTTTAAAAAACAAAAACAAAAGCAGCCATGGGAGGATGGAAGTTCCAGTGAAGAAACAGTGGTTGTAGTGGGGTTTAGCTGGAAAAAATCCAGCAGTTTTTTCCACTCAAAATCCTCAGCTCAAGCTGTTCTTTTTAGGGAAATGGGAATTTTTAGTGGGTAAATGGTGAAAGGGCAATGGATTAAACAGCTCTCGCCACCGCCACCACCACCACCGCCTGACTGTTCATCTGTTTAGATTTGCAGATTCCTGAGGCTGCATTTGGTATGTATGTTATATATAGACAGATAGATAGATACATATGGGGTGGGGAGAGATACATGTAATTGTGAGTCCATTTGGACATAACATGGAACCGAGGGTCCAATGGACCAATTGACCCTTGGTTCTGTTCCCCCACATATGCTTACCTGTCCAAATTCGGAAATAAGCTCTGGCCTCCTCTCTGCAGCCTGCAAGACTGCAGAGAGGAGGGGGAAGTGGTTCCTGGGCTTCCTCCATTTTTTTGATGGACAGCTGCAACAGCCAGTTGGGATGGAGAGAGGGAGGAGCTTCCTTCCCTCAACTCTGGTCCCAGGGACGGCTGCCCTCATTACTGAATTTGGATGTTATAGGAGGCAGCCACAAACTAGAGGCTGGGACAACAAACCTTACATTAAATTGAGGGTTCAAACTGGATTTGGTGAGTGAATCCTCGGTTTGAGTTAGGGTTCAAACTGTGGTTTCCCGCATGCGGACTTTGAGGTTTGGGAACCTCTGGCTGCTTTGCTTCCGGTTCCCTGTTATGTCCAAATCTGGCCTGTGTGTCATGTATTATATAGTTTGGTTCCAACTGCAATGCCAGTTCTGTTCTCTTCTGTGAAAATATAGTTTCTTCCTAATAGTAGAGTACTCTGAGAGGGACAACTTCAATAGTGTAGCTATTATTTTACTTTGGCTCTCCGAATTTATTCCTTGTTATTATTTTGGTCAAAAAAAGGTAGTTGCTCAAGTCCATTTGAAATTATGGGACTATTCAGTCACAACAAATTTAAGCGCTACTAGGATGGCTAACGTTCTCTAGATTTGGACCTCTGGAGTTCAGGAATCATGAAACAGTAGAGTCAAGTCATGTACACAGGAAGTACAAATTAGGGTTGTGCATTTTGTATTTTTTTCTGTTTTGTTTTTGGCCCGAATCAGAAACACCCCCATTTTGTTCTTTGTTCGAAATCAGCCGATCCAAAACACCCCAATTTTGTTCTTTGTTCGAAATTGCAAAATCCGAAATGTTTTGGATTTTAAAAAATGGCCTCAAGGAAAAACTAGTGGGTGGTGGTGGTAGTGCCCGATGGGTGGAAACTACCACCCAAGTTTCAGAGGAATTGGGCAAAGGGCTGATTTTTGGTGAATTTTTGAAGTATAGGATTTTTCCCATAGGGAAGAATGGAGGTTTCAGCAAAAGTATAGCTTCATGTTGGGGGGAAAGGGGTGGCTCAGAGCAGAGTAGGGTGGGTGGTAGTGTCCAGTGGGGTCAAGGAAGCTGCCAGAATTATTTCAAAGGACTTGGGCAGAGGGCTGATTTTTAAAGATGTAATGGAGTTTGTGCGTCTGTAAAGTTCTTCCCCATAGGGAATGATGGACCTCCGTAATTCCTGCCCCATAACTGCACTTGGGTGGCACCGGGGTGGCCCAGAGCGAGTAGTGGTGTAGAGCACATAGGGTGCCAACCACCCACATGGGTTGCTAACCCATGGGGTACTGGGTTCTGTTGCTTCTGAGATGTTTTGAGTGTAGATTCAGATTCTCTGGTAGCATATGAGAGTGGATTCATGGTTTGTCATTGAAAATCTCATATGCTACCAGAGAATCTACACTCAGAACACCTCAGAAACAACATACCCCAGCACCCCATGGGTTAGCAACCCATGGAGGTGGTTGGCACCCTATGTGCACTACACCACCACTTGCTCCCAGCCCCCCAGGTGCCCCCCAGGTGGAGTTACGGGTCTGCTGAAACCTCCATTATTCCCTGGGGGGGGGAACCTTAAAGAAGCATAAACTTCAACAATTCCTAAGAAATCAGCCCTTTGCCTTATTCCTTTGGAATCTGGGTTGTGGCAGGCACCCCTTGGGGCACTGCCACTCAACCCACTGTTTTGCCCCTCAGGCCCCCTTTCTGCCCCCAATCAGCCCCAAAGACATGTCAACTTCAAAAATTCTTTAAAAATAAGCCCTTTCCCCAATTCCTTTGGAATCTGGGTGGCAGCAGGCACCCATTGGAGCACTACCACCTGACCCACTCTTCTGCCCCCAAAGCCTCCTTTCTGCCCCGAATACACCCAAAATTACATCAACATCACACATCAACAACAGCAGAGCTTTGGAAGAAAATCAGGCAGATTTCCTAAGGTCATGCACATCCACATCCCCCCACTGTCCGAAATGCAATTGATCTACACACAACAGTGTGAAACAACAACAATGAAATGCACACTGCCCCACTGGACAATGAGGGTAAATGCACACTGCCCCACTAGCCAATGAGGGTAAAATTTACGCTTAAATTTGCTTAAAAGGAATAAGGAGGCAATTGCCAGCAGATCAGCCCATGCTTTTGCTGGCCAATCTGCGGGCTGAAAGGGCTGGAAATTCAAACAGATGTCAAAACTCAAAATGGAGACTGAAGGAGAAAGACTTTTTACGATTGCAAAATGGAGTTCCAAAACAGCCGAAACTACAAAACATTTTGTATCCGAAACAGGGACATTTTGTTTTGGCTACAAAATTTTCTGTTTTGAGCATTGGGTGTTTTGTTTTGGCTACAAAACAGCCAAAATGGCCTGTTTTGTGCACAAAACGTTTTGTATCCGAAACGAAACGCACACCCCTAGTACAAATGCCATATTTACCCAAATCCAAGATGTTGTTTCCCCCCAGTTTTTTCCTGTTAAGTGTGTATGTGTGTGTGTGTGTGTGTGTGTTCTTGAAATCGGTCCTTTTTCTTTGATCTAGGTATAACCTGGATTTAACCTCTATTGTTTAAGGCATTATCTTAAATTCGGAATCACCTTCTATTCAGGTAAATATGGTGTTTTGCTTGTGATTGGACTGAACCCTAAAGTGCAATAATGCTGGGAATATTAAAGAGGCACACACACACCACAAACACACACTCCTTACATCAGTCTCTTCCCTAAGCTTGAAGGTGGTGCCATATCCTCCAGGCAGGCTCTCAATATAGATCTCCAGGCATCTGTCTGCCAGCCATTAGCTTGTACACACGTAAACATCACCTAGGCATCATGGACCTCCCTTACACACAAGAAATGGCCAGCTAGCAGCCACCACAATGCAATGCTTAATTTGACAAGCAGCATAAGCATGTTGAATTGAAAATAATGAGCTAAGGGCACTTTTAAAGCTGTTTCAGATGAGGTTCTACATATGCATACAATGGTAGCTAGCCTCTTCTTCCTGTTCACATGACATATAGAACCTATATCAAATGACAGCTGTTTTTCTTGTGGTGTTGTTACAAAGCTGCCTGCTTTTTGCGGGGTGGGGGGTGAGGGGTGGGTCTCAAGCTCCTTGGGAGTCAGGTTGCCTGGTATTTTTGTTTAAGAAGATTATTTTTTTCATGAGCTGAAAAAAAATGCTGTTTGAGATCATAAAAAACAAAAGCAGATAATTATGCTCAGATTTCAACACAGAAATCCATTGGGTAGGAGCATTCTTTCTTTCAGAGCTATTAATTAAAATTTATTTTGTTGGATTGGGAGACAGTATGGAGACTTCTCCATGTTGACCAAATCTGGGCTATAAAATGTTGATAGAAAACAAATGACGAATTCAGTACTGAAAAGGGATTACTTTCTTTCCCCAAACAAATCATTGGTTTGTTAAAAGAAGAAAGAAAAGAAACGGATGTGAATTTACTCAAATATCAGCTACCCAAAAGGGCTGGTCTTGATTGACACTTGGATAGATCAGTTCTGCTTCTGAACGTTTGAACAGACTTTCTTTTTAGAAGCTGAGAAATGTTGGCAGGTTTTCTCTCTCTCTCTCTTTGAGCTCCTAGAAATATTTTTGAACTGTGCTGCCACCCTTTGCTCTCAGTCAATTGCATTCTTTGTAAATAGTGATGAATCTGCCAGAAAGAAAGGTGATGTCTGGGATGCAGGGCCATGCAACAAATGGTGAGCCTTTCCTGTGCTACTTGAAAACCCGGATTCTGAGCTGGCCTTTGGAGAGGAATGTCAAGTAAGATCACATGGATGTCAAACTGTATTTTTATACCTGACTTTGCTCCTCTTGCTAGATAAGCCATTTTTCATCTACCAAATATGGACTGTACCTAATAAATAATATGCATGGTGCCATAATAAATAGACAATATATATTGCATGTATGCATTTATAGTGGTCCTTGTAGACTTGAAGCAGCACAGTCAAGGCCAAAGTGGCATTTTCATTATAAAATCTGTTCTCCAGACTTCAGATTATAGCGCCGTTTCACAAGGCACTGATATACAATCTGCTCAGCATCAGATAAGTTATGAACAAGGTCTTCAAAGGCTATATTTGAAAAGACGGTAGGAAAGGGTGCCCTGTTCTGTCTGCATGCATCACTACACAGGTCCAGTCACAAAAGGAGCTTTCTTCTCATTAAAGTTCTGAGAGGCCAATGTCAGTATCTCGAATCTCACTCATCTGTCACGATCCTGGCTCAGGCAGATCTTGTACAGCTGAATGTGTACCTAGGGATGATGAGAGACCCATTGCGGACTTCGGAAATGGCCTTCTTGGCGTGAAGGGACTTTGTAGAGATTTTTAAAAGGCAAAGACTGATATGCTGCAACATACTCCATTTCTCCTAGCAACCTAGTTTCATAATGCAACAACTTATTGTGCCTATCACAATAAAGGGAGTTGGGAATGATAACTGCACTGCAGTGGCCCGCCATTCTTTCATGCAGAAGTATCAGCTGCTCCTGTCTGGTGTCTCATAGCCAAATTAGATGAAACACAGGAGATGTGGGAGCAGTCTCTCAATGTTTTAAAGAATAAACTAAATTGCAGTTGCTGGGGACAGTGAATTTGAGCCGGACAGTGGCAGCCTCAACCCAACACACAGGTTAAGCACAATAACCTGTGTATTGGTGAGAAATAGTGTTGATCAGCAAATCAATGCTTGGGGAAAGGGTTCCCCTTACCACTGCTCCTGCCAACTGTCCCGAACTATGCGGGATGTCCTGACTTTCAGTGGGGAAATGCTCATCCCGCTGGGGACGCAGTTTCTCCGGCTTTTTCACTTTTTTAAAATAAAACTTTTAAAGCCACCGCTGAGCATGTAGAAACCTGAAATTGGCCCATCTGCCTCATGTGGAGGAAAACAAAACAAAACAAAACAAAACAAAACAAAACAAAACAAAACAAAACAAAAACAAAACACCACCCTATATCACAGCTATTTTAAACTACAGCCACCAATGATTCCCAGAGGCTGAAGTTTTGATGGGTGCTATGATTTGTGACTAAATGACTGTTTTCCTTCCCTGGGTGTTAACGTGCCAGCTCCTTTCCTGCCAGTCTAATGAAATGAGAGTGGGAAACCTTGCAAGCTGCTCATTCTCCAGCCAGGATCAGTCACTAACTTTTTCTTTTGAGTTTTAAGGATGGAGCTATTTTCCATGGAGATTCATTCATCTGTGGTATCCACCACTTGAAAACAGCCTGACCTGTCATTTGGGCGGAGGGTGGGCTCAGGGAAGGAGCTCTTGTTGCCACTTCTACCTCCCCGCCTTGATTTCCCTTCACCTCAAGTTCCCACCCCCTGCCAACCACCCCCTGTCTCCACTACCATCCTTGCTACACAGCGGCGGTTGAAAATGACTATCTTGCCTGTGCATTAATCTATTGTAGGGAAGAACAATAGAAAATGTAATCCACAAAACTTTGAAAGGATGCTGGAACAAAAATCATTTTTAATCAATGGTAGAACATTGATAAAGAAGGAGCCATATGAACCTCCTGCACTGGATAGTTCTACATATTGGCCACATTCACAAGTACTATGAAACCAAATATTGCTGAACCCACAGCTAACTTTTCAAACCACGAATTACATTGCAGATGTTCATCTAACTGCACTCTGGCAACTTCTGTATTCAGGGCAGGGAAGCCACTCCCTCTTCTTCATCTGCTGAGGCTGCAGGCCAGCAAGCTCCATAGCACTTGCATCCTCAGACTGTGGGCAAGGTCAGCATGTCTCTATGGCAGAAACCATTGGCCATGACTTTCAAGGGGAGGGGGTGCATGCCAAGTGTGATTGTGTCTTTTTGGAATGGTCCACCCGTCCTCGGCAGGGAAAGGGCATTCAAATCCTTTTAAATGCTATTCCACTCAAGCCCTTCCTCTGACAGCGACTGCACGGCTGCGCTTGTAAGAGCCTTGAAACAAACTGACTTGCACAAGCACAATTTCTCTCAGGGGAGGGGGATCTTGGGGGTCACTATTTTCCTGTTACCTAGGAAAGGGAAAGGAACATGATGACTTCCTAGGAGGGGATATGTATATGAAGGAGGGCAAAGGATCCTGGGGTCTGGCCTTCTGTGACCAAGGATGCTCTTCTAATGGCTCACCCTGGCAATGCAGTTCATGGAGACCAAACCACATTCTAGACCTCATGGCAGCTTGCCGCCAAGGGATTAGCATTCTAATGAGAGGGCCAGTCTACTGGAGAGGACCTTAGGCTTGACAACCTTTGGTCTTCTGTCAGAATGTGTGCTCATGAGTTGAGCTAACCCAAAAGCTAACCCTGCTTGTGTGGGGCTAACTACTGCTTGTGTTTATTGAGCTAAACCTGCTTGTGTGTGGGGCCCCATTCTCTCTGGTTAATGATAAAACTTTTGCACAGCAACCCCCTCCTCTCTGGCAAAGCCTTTGATGCACCCAAAGAAGATTTTGATGCTCCATGTGTCCAGGCATAGCCAGATGGGCAGACTGGGGAAACACTGGGACCAGGGGCAGATCTTTACTCTCATTCAGATTTCCTGGGTTTGGACCGGCATTGAACCATATACAGATCTTCTGCCGGGGGGAATCATGGGAGAGGAGATCACTTATTTCCAGTGACCCTAGGAGAGTGGGTGGTCGCCGTTTCGGACAAAACCAAAGATCGATATGTTCAAATGGGTGGATGGGGTGGCAGAGGGCATGCTTTGACAGATTCTTCATGTCACCAAGACAGGAATGAGTCACCAAGACAGGAATGAGGTACCCATCCCTGTGACTTGCTTGTATAGAGCAACCTGGCTGGGTGGGATTTGCCATCTGCTCCCTATGTGTGTTTCCATGGCCTGACACTCTCATGAGAAAGCGGTCCTTGGGAGATGGGGATATCATCACACATTTTTAGAGATTCCGCTCAACACCCCTGTCTCCACAGACAGTTCTTCTCATGAGTTGTGAAGAGTCTTACCGTGGTCATGATTGAGCGATCTACTCAGGAACAGCATCCATCATCGTCACAGATGAAAAATGGCTCATTTCACTGGGGCAATGCAGATCCTGCTTCCCTGCCCTTCTCAAGAGTAAGCCCAGATACCGCACACATTCCCCCAAGGGGAAGGGGCTGGGGTCCCCTTCCCCAACATGTTTGTACACAAAAATAAAGAAAGACATGAGCCATTCAATAATTCCTGGGTAGGGCTGCCTTTTTAACCCGACCCCAGGTATCACCACCCTGCCATATGTTGCTGTCACAGCACTCTAATGGGGTTGCCCTGCTTATGTTGCCACTTTGAGTGCATGTGCTTGTGAACATACATCTTTGTCACCTTATTTTCAGAGATCAAAGCACATGGTGCCCATCTTGCCATTCCATCCCCTTTCTCTCCTGCTTGCCAGGGACAGAGTGGGAAGAGGGCCTGCCCCTGTGTGACTTTGCCATTTGACAGGCTTTGAAGGTCGGGTTGGAACATGGTGGCAATGGCAATGGCTTTGTTGGATTGGAGATGGGGGGAGGGGGCAAGTGCTTGGAGAGGTGGCCAGCAAGAAGCACTGCAGGCACGATCCCGGGTGGGTCTGCACCACATTATTTGATTCATATGATTTATATACCACCCTTCCCAGATTGGCTCAGGGCGGTTTACCCCAAAACAAAAATATATAACCATTGAAAAAAGGAACCAATTAAAAACCCATTAAAATTACAATTAAAACTAAATATCATTAAAAGCTAGGCTAAAAAGATAGCCTTTAAGGCTCCCTTGAAGGCCTCCAGGAAGACAATCCTCTTATATCCAAGGGGAGCGTGTTCCACAACCTAGCGGTGACAACAGAGAAGGCCCTATCCCAGGTCACCACCAGATGAACTGGTGGCACAAGATGGATCCCTCCTGATGATCTCAATGAGCAGTGGGGATCTTGTAAAAATAGGAACCGAGGAAGCTGCCATATACTGAGTCAGACCATTGGTTCATCTAGCTCAGTATTGTCTACACAGACTGGCAGCGGCTTCTCCAAGGTTGCAGGCAGGAATCTCTCTCAGCCCTATCTTGGAGAAGCCAGGGAGGGAACTTGAAACCTGCTCAGGAACCCCAGACCTAAGCCATTTAGGGCTTTAAAGGTAATAACCATCACTTTGCCTGGAAACACATCAGCAGCCAGTGTAATTGTTTAAGAATAGGCATAATGTGGTCTCTCTGTGATACCCCAGAGACCAATCCGGCCACCACAATTTGAACTAACTGAAGTTTCCGAACTACACACAAAGGCAGTGCTACATAGAGTGCTTAGTCCAACCTGGAGGTTACCAGCTGGTGCACCACTGTTTTCAGGTCATTTGCCTCAAGGACCAAGAGGAATTGTTGGATCAATCACAGCTGGTAAAAAGCGCTCCTGGCCACAGCCTTAACCTGAGGCACTAGATTGAGACCTGGAACCAAGTGCACTACCAAGCCATGGACCTGTTCTTTCTGGGGGAGTGTAACCTCTTCCAGAACAAGAGGTGCTATCCCATCTTGAAGATTACGACCCCTAACAATGAGCACCTCCATTTTTCTTGGATTCAGCTTCAGTTTATTCTCCCTCATCCAGTCCATTGCTGTCTGTAGGCAGGCATTTAAGCGTCTAACACCATTTCCTGATGTTGGTGACAAGAAGAAATAGATTTGGGTGTCATCAGCATACTGATAACAACCAGCACCAAATCCCCTGATGACCTCATGCATCGGTTTCATGTAGATGTTGAAAAGCATTGGTTACAGAATGGAGCCCTGAGGGACTCCATATAGTAGCCCCCGTTTTGAAGTGCAATTGTCACCAAGCATCACCACCTCTATTATTATGGTTACAGAAACTGAACAAAACCATGATTATGGTGCCATCTGTTTGGATGTAATGCTGCAGCCAAAAACCCTCAGGTTACACCAGGGAAACTCACTACAAATTGAATGTTCAAATTGGAGTTTGGCAAAGGCAAACCTCAGGTCGCTTTTGCCATGAAACTGTGGTTGCACGCATTTGGACGTTCATGATTTCAAACCTCTGCCCCATTTAACGGCGGTTTCGCATTACGTGCAAATGTGGCCATTGGGTTTTGGAAAAAGGCCTCCCACATGACACTTCCAGTGTCACGTCAGTGAATGGAAGATGCCTTTACTAGAGAATGGGTAGTCTCATGGGGCAAGGAGGTGGCCCTTTAGGTGTCTTGGTTGTAAGCCATTTACAGTGTTCAAGGTAATAACAAGGTGCTTGAATTGCACCCAGAAACATACTGGCAGCTGACACAGCTGCCAGAGCAGCATGAATGAGATGCCCACCTGCAAATGTTGCACCTCTGGATGAAGACAACCAAGATTGCCCATCCCCAGGAAAAGGTCTCAGCAAAACCTGCATTTGCTAGGACATCAAGAAGCTGCAGAAACTGGTTTGAAAGGCAGTGTGCTATATGCAGACTGACTTGGGGACTGGCTGGGTGGTGCAGCAACCTCACAAATGATTTGCTATATTCCAAATGCTGAATTGATCCACTAAACCTGCATTCTTACTATGCTCAAACTGTGTGCCAGAGAGCAGATAACTGTGATTCATGCTATTTTATACCTCTGCCTGCAATGCGTGTATATACAACCATAAGTGAAAGCTTGTCAAAGGTTTTAAAATGCAAATATTATTCACCAACAGAAAAAGCCCTGATTGTTTCACCTCATTGAGATTCATGCCTCAGTACAGATTCCGCAAGCCTGTTTTAAACATTTATACATATGAGAATGTATGCCTTAGGTTGGCAGGATGTTAGACTAAGGAGTTCTGTGTATCCCTATGAAGGATTTCTTGCACTTCATTTCATTTAGTTTGAAAAAGAACTGCACTTTGAAGTGGTCATTTTGACTGAACTCAAATCCTTTGAGGAGAGGATCAGGAGAGTGAAGTTTACTCTTGAATTGCCTGCTTGTTTCAGATAAATACTTCCAGTTGGACCATACTAGAACTTTCCAGTCTTTTTATTTGGGGTGTGTGTATCACTTTTACAAGTACACTTTTTTCAAGTTTCATTGTCTCCAGGAATGGCTGCTATGTTCAGAAGCAGGCAGTTTACCTGCAGCGATGGAGAGACGTCTTCAGTTGCTTCTGCCTCCTTGTCTCTGCCCTCCTTCCCGGCTTGCTCCAGGGCTTTTAAAAAGGAAAATCCATAACTGCACAATAGTATGTGAATGTATTTCATGCACATGTGCCACTGCATCACACCTGTGCATTTCACTTGCTTGTGCACACATATGTTGCTGCCTAGAATCAAATTGCATGACAGTTGGAAACCTGTATATTCTAAACTGTCCAGAAAAATTAAAAATAAATAAATTGCCAAGGCCAGATGGCATCCATCCAAGAATCCTTAAAGAACCCAAATGTGAAATTGCTGACCTCGTTGCAAAAATATGTAACTTATTCCTACAATCAGGCTTTGCAGTCATGGGATAAGGGGACAGGTTCATGTGAGGATTGGTTGAAGGCCAGGAAACAGAGGGTAGGGATAAACAGACAGCTCTCTAAATGGAGGAAAGTAAGAAGTTTGGTCCCCCAGGGATCTGTACTGGGATTAGTGGTTTTAAATTTATTCATACATTATCTAGAATTTGGGGTAACCAGTGAAGTGCCAAATTTGCAGATGACACTAAACTATTTAGGGGTAGTGAAATACACAACAGGTTGTGAGGAGAGATCCAAAAGGATTTCTCCAAACTGGGGGAGTGGACAACAAAATGGTAAATGCACTTCAGTGCTAGCAAATGTAAAGTGATGCAAATTGGGGCAAAAATCCTCAACTTCAGATATACATGGATGGGGTCTAAGCTGTCTGTTACTGACCAGGAGAGGGATCTCAGGGTCTTGGTGGACAGCCCATTGCAAGTGTCGACTCAGTGCATGGCAGCTGTGAAAAAGGCCAGTTCCATGTTTGAAATCATTAGGAAAGGGTTGAAAATAAAACTGCTAATATTATAATACCCTTATACAAAACTATGGTACAGCCACATTTGGAGTACTGCATACAGTTCTGGTCTTAAGAAAGTTCTGGTCTGCATACAGTTTGTATCTTAAGAAAGACATTATAGAACTGGAAAAGGTGCAGAAGAGGGCAACCACCTTCCTTATGAGGCAAGGCTACAACACAGAAAAAAGACAACCGAAGGGAGACATTATAGAGGTCTATAAAATTATGCATGGTGTGGAACAGTTGATAGAGAGAATTTTTTCTCCCTCTCACATAACACTAGAACCAGGGGTCATCCCATGAAACTGATTGCCAAGAAATTTAGGACGGACGAAAGGAAGTACCTTTTCAGATAACACATAATCAACCTATGGAATTCTCTGCCACAAGATGTGTTGGAGATGAACTTCCAGTGCATTGACCTTTTGCACCAACTGTCCTAATGACCACTAGGGGCATTGGGAGTAGAGACAGTGAGTCAGGGTCTCCCTATCTGTCCCTACTCTATGACCCCTGAACTGACTCTGCAGCACTTCCTGTGCTGAGTCACAATCCTTCCTTTCCTCCTAGAGAGCAGATGGAAACATCTCTCTCTCTCTCCTTACCTATCCACTATGTAGTCCTTTAGATTAGAGATAGGTCTTTCCTATCTGAGTGTATTTAACCAATAAATGTTTAGTGTTTAGTCACACAAGGATCTCTGTGTGTTTTCTCTAAATAGCTGCAATATCCAAACCATCCTCTGCTACCTACTCTGTAACTGGAGTGTGTGCTCATTCCTTAGTGCTCTGCTGTTTTACCTATTGTGGGTAAAAATCAACAACCTCTAACAAGATGTAGCAACAGCCAACAGCCTGGACGGCTCTAAGAGGGCTGTAGATAAATTCATGGAAAACAGTTCTATCAATGGTTACTAGTCTGAGGGCTATAGGCCACCTCTAGCCTCTGAATACCAGTTGCAGGGGAGTAACAGCTCTTGCCTGGGGGATTTCCAGAGGCATCTGGTGGGCCACTGTGTGAAACAGGATGCTGGACTAAATGAGCCTTGGACCTGATCTATCAGGGATTTTTTAATGTACATAGAGTAGGAGAAAATTCTCAGAACAGTAAATTTGACAGCCCTATTGTAGAAGACTCTGTGAGGAGTAGCAGTGAGGTCTGTGGGTATAGGTAGTGTTTTTGGCAGGGGGAGGAGAAATGGGTACACCTGACCTGACTTTGGGTTCTAGAGGAGCCTGGAATACTCACTTTACCTTTCTCATTGTTATCGGACCCTTTTGGCAATATCTAAAATAATACAAATTTTTGCATAATTTGAATTTTTGAATAGCACAAATGTTCTTATTAGAATGGCATATTTTGTGTCTGGCTGCATATTTAAAAAGCCCTGTCTCGATGAACCTGCCCCTCTTTTGAAAGGTGGAGTCTGGGTTGCCACACAAGTGCACCTTACAAATGGGCAGTGCCATCTTGACTATCTACACATCAGACCAGGCAAAGCAATGGCAAGTGGTGCCTGTGGCAATGATGGCCCTTCAAACACATGAAAAATAATCTGCATGGCAAAGTGCCACCTATGCTACTGTGAAGTATCCCCAGTGGTACTCATACTATGGGATGAAAAGCATTGAACTATAGTCACACAATGATAGCACTTCCTAAGTCACAGGAATTGTTCAGGTGTATAGTTGCTAAAGCTAAAAGAAATGTATGTTAGCCAAAATATTGTGTCCTAATTTGTGGCAAATGATTCCCAAGTGAATCTACCTGCCTGACCAGGTCCTCAGGGTGGTGGAGGAGAGCCTGCTTCACATGTCAACAGTGGGCGAAGCCTGGTCGTCATGCGTGCTGGACAGGTCCTTCTCAGTTATTGCTTCCAGACACTGGAAGGTCCTGCCTGAGGAGGTCCACGTGGTTTCCTCCCTTCTGGCCTTTTGCGAGCATCTGAAGGCATTCTGCTGCAGACTGGCCTATGAGCAGGAAGGTGATTTGGACTATTTTCAGAGTTATATTCTGCTGTGAATATTTGTCATGTTTTAATGTTGGACGGTGTATTGTTTTTTAAACATGGTCTTTCCTTGTATTTTTATTGTGCCTTTTAATCTTATACTGCCTTTAGGCTGCGTGGTGAAAGCTGGTTTTATAAATACGCAGCGGAATAACGATATTGGTGGTGGCCTGTATTCAAAATGTTGCTGGCCACTCCCACAGCCATGCTCCCAGCTCACCTGCCACCTCTCCTGGCCCTTCAGCTTCCTCCTCTACAGCCACCTCCATGGCCCACTCCACCAGGCCGCCTCCTCCTCTACCCCAGTTTCCATGGTGACTCCTAAGCCCCCAGGAGCCATGGCCACTTCCTAAGATTTGCCTGGCCTCTGCATGGCATAAAGCCATTCCGGCCCAGTGCCTGCCGCTTTATACCATGCAGCAGCGGGCACCCCTTAATGAACTGCAACCACTCTTGAAGGCTTAGGAGCTGCTGTGGATGTGGTGGCAGGAGCTTGAGGGGGGCAGGTAAGCAGCAGGTGAGCGGGAGCCCAGGGGGGTGAGGCAGCAGGCAACTGGCCCCTGGCGGTGAGAACCCCCTCAATTCTATTTCCACCCATGTAAATACAAATACAAACAAGCAAATGAAATATATGCATAGCAGCATATACATCGACCAGGGTTAATCTGAAAGCATATTTAAATTGTCTTAAATTATCTAGCAAAAGCAAAAGAGAGTGATAAACTTTAATGCAACTTTCTGAGGTGTAACTTACCTTCTTACTTGTTCTCAGATTTTCCAAACTGTTTGCATAGACATTTCTATCAAAGGCCACTTTGAGTTTCATCAAATGATATACGTGTTGAGATGGCTGACACGAGCCCTTTAAAATTCATTCACAGAATGGAGGTATTCTACTGCAGGTGTATCAGATGTTAAAATACACACGATTAAGAGCTTTCCCTCCAAACAGGTTAGAGTGGACAAACTTCCCCTATAACGTACGGAGATGAAAGAATCATGATGGAACCTTCTGAGTAAACACTAGCAGAGACATTCACCTGAAGCAACACTAGTTCCTGAGTAAGTTCTTTTGGACTTAAGTCAGGTTTTTAAAAGTATTTAAAGCTGAATCACTTGTATTAAAATGTTACTTTGCAATGTATGTAATTGATTAATTTAATGTCATATTTTATCATCAGATTCCAATTAATCTATTTTAAATTCCATCTGCTGCATGGTACTTATTTGGCTGAACATGTGTGTACTACTATAGTTTGAGGTCTGCTCTCCCCCCCGCTCCCCCCCTTGCATCTTTTAACTCTACTAGTTCTGCCTTACAGGTTTGTTGTACATTATTATATTAGGAAGGTAATATATATGAAATATTCTGTATGTGAAGATATTATTATTATCATTTCTTGTTTACACAGTCAGACAGGTGTTATTGACTGGTTTGTTTTATCTAGTCATCAAGTCCTACCCAAGGACCTGGGATGGCTGAATTTTATTATCAGTGTTGTTGCTGTTATTATTATAGATATTGTCGCAGAATATAGGCTGTTCCCAGTAATGTTGCTTTTTGTAATTGGCTGGTGGTGATTCCTGTGGCCCCTATGGTGTTGAGGTGCTCTTCAAGTTGTTTTGGAATTGCACCTAACCCTGCATCTTAACACCTCACTCAAGGTGAGGTGTAGCCCACAAAGTCATCTTACGAGTGCCATCCTAACGCAGAAGGGCGTCAAGCAAGGTTGCATTCTGGCCCCACTCCTATTTAACTTTTACATCAACTCAATGGTGGACCAGGTCAGCAACATTGACTTCCATCCTCCTAAGTCTGCCAGGAGACACCTAGCCATCCTACTATACACAGATGACACGGTCATCCTCTCAAGAATTCCCGTTGGCCTTAGAAGAGCGTTGAAGGCTCTGACACTGCACTGCAAGGAAGACGGTCTGGAAATCAATTACAACAAAACTAAAATAATGGCCTTTGTTGGAGGTCCAAGATCTATTCCTGGAGGATCGAGGGACATAAAATTGAAAAAGTGACTCATTTTAAATACCTGGGCATAGTCTTTCATTCAAGTGGCTCCAGAAAAGCCCACTGAGATCATGTGGCCTTAAATGCTCAGAGAAGATCCTCCGCTATTCTTCAATTTATGCACACAAGAGGAGGCCACTACAGGTGAAACTCGGAAAATTAGAATATCGTGCAAAAGTCCATTAATTTCAGTAATGCAAATTAAAAGGTGAAACTGATATATGAGACAGACGCATTACATGCAAAGCGAGATAAGTCAAGCCTTAATTTGTTATAATTGTGATGATCATGGCGTACAGCTCATGAAAACCCCAAATCCACAATCTCAGAAAATTAGAATATTACATGGAACCAAGAAGACAAGGATTGAAGAATAGAACAATATCGGACCTCTGAAAAGTATAAGCACGCATATGTATTCAGTACTTGGTTTGGGCCCCTTTTGCAGCAATTACTGCCTCAATGCGGCGTGGCATGGATGCTATCAGCCTGTGGCACTGATGAGGTATTATGGAAGACCAGGATGCTTCATTAGTGGCCTTCAGCAATTCTGCATTGTTTGGTCTCATGTCTCTCATCCTTCTCTTGGCAATGCCCCATAGATTCTCTGTGGGGTCAGGTCAGGCGAGTTTGCTGGCCAATCAAGCACAGTATACTGTATACTTTTCAGAGGTCCGATATTGTTCTTTTCTTCAATCCTTGTCTTCTTGGTTCCATGTAATATTCTAATTTTCTGAGATTGTGGATTTGGGGTTTTCATGAGCTGTACGCCATGATCATCACAATTATAACAAATTAAGGCTTGACTTATCTCGCTTTGCATGTAATGCGTCTGTCTCATATATCAGTTTCACCTTTTAATTTGCATTACTGAAATTAATGAACTTTTGCACGATATTCTAATTTTCCGAGTTTCACCTGTATGTCCCTGCAGCTCTTGAACTGTTCCAAGCCAAGTCACTAGCCCAACTACTCTATGGCGCTCAATTGGGTCCTTTCCCCAAAATTGTGACTTTGGAACGGGTACAATCCAAGTTCCTCAGGGCAGCACTACATGTACCATGATGTGTTTCCAATGCTACATTGTGCCTGGAGACAGGCCTGATCAAGACTGAGGCTAGGGTATGGGTGGCCACTCTCTCCTATTGGCTTAAACTATCCCTCAGTCCATTGAGATGAAATTAGCTACCCTGGGCCTTGCCCCTCTGTCCCTGATCAACATGGAATATGATCAGGCGAAAGCTATCATCAAACAGCGCATCACAGACACTGAGCGTCAAGTGGATCTCAGCAGTGTCCCAAAGTTTTGTATAAGTGAGGAGCTTTGATATATAGCCTCTCCGGCAGCATACCTTTCCCAATTGGAGACCCCAAACCACAGAAGGGCGTTCACTCTGGCCCACTGCCATGGTCTACCCTCAGCAGTAATAGAGGTCGATACAGAAAGATCCCGTATGCAGAGCGATTATGCCCCTGCGGCTCAGAGCAAATTGAAACCACTGAGCATGTCCTTTTATACTGCCTGTTCTACAGAGACATTCGTGCCACCCTTATTTCTCCACTGTTGAACAAGCTTCCAGGACGTACGAATCACCTCTATACTCAATTGCTGCTATCTAACTCTAACCCCCCCACCAAAAAAATCGTTGCCAAGTTTTGTGCGGCTGCGATTGGCATTCGGCCGAAGATTATAGCTGATGGGTTCCCCTAATTTGAGTCCTGTTAACACTTGCCTCCATATTCCTCGTACCTTATTAATTGCGCCATGGCAATGCATAATATTTTATTAGATTAATGCAGTGTAACTTCACCATTTAGCGTATTTTATTTTATCATTCAGTGTAATTCCATGTAACTTTACCATTTTTAGTAATAGTCCAACTTATAGTAACCATTATAGTTTTAACCATTTTTAATTTTAATTCTAGCTTTTTACCACATATGAAATCATTTCCAGCTACATTACAACTACTACTTAAATTCCCCTTCTATCTTATCTGTGCATTTTATTATGGAAAAGTATTTTTAGCGGTTATAGTTTTTTAGTAGCTTGTTTCCTCTTAGTAGCTTGTCTCTTTTTAAATTGTAATTATTTTAAATTTTAGCCTTTTTATAATAGCTATCACCATATTTGCAATCACCTCTGTTAACATGTAAAATTTCTCCAGTATTACCTTCATTTAATGTTTAATTTTATGCTGGTCTCTGACCGTAATAAAGCTTGATTGATTGATTGATTGAATTGCACCTAGGGTGCCAGTAACCACTGGGATTACCTTGGTCTTTTTCTGCCACAGCCTTTCAATTTCGATTTGTAGATCTTTGTATTTTGTGATTTTTTTCTATTTCTTTTTCTTCTATTCTGCTATCCCCTGGTATTGCTATGTTGATTATTTTGACTTGTTTTTCTTTCTTCTCGACTACAGTTATATCTGGTGTATTGTGTGGCAGATGTTTGTCTGTTTGTAGTCGGAAGTCCCATAATATTTTTGCATCTTCATTTTCTACCACTTTTTCAATTTTATGGTCCCACCAATTTTTGGCAACAGGTAGCTTGTATTTTTTGCAGATGATCCAGTGCTACCTTGTCATGCCTTTGTTTGTAGTCAGTCTGTGCGATCTTTTTACAGCAGCTGTTTAGGTGGTCCACGGTTTCATCTGCTTCTTTACAAAGGCGGCACTTGCTGTTTGTGGTTAATTTTTTGACTTTTGCTCTTATTGCATTTGTTCTTAGTGCCTGTTCTTGTGCAGCCAGTATTAAACCCTCAGTTTCTTTCTTCAAGTTGCCATTCTTAAGCCATTGCCAGGCCTTGGTGATGTCTGATTTTCCAGTTATATTGTGCAAATATTGACCATGCAGGGGCTTATTTTTCCATTTCTCTGCTCGGTTCTTGAATTGTTCTTTCTTGTATGTCTGCTTTGATTCATTTGTGTTTAATAGTTTCTCATTATTGACCATTTGAAGTGCAGCTTCTTCACTCTCCTTGATATATTCTTCAAGGCCTCTTTTCTCCTCCTCTACTGTTTGATGGACTTGCAGAATTTCTCTTCCACCTGAGCTACGAGGGAGGTATAGCCTATCTACATCACTGCGGGGGTGCAGAGCATGATTGATCTGGTCATTATTTCCCTGGTCTTACGATCTAGCGTCTCTAGCTCTGCCTGGGTCCAGTCTATTATTCCTGCAATGTATCTGATAACAGGTATAGCCCAGGTGTTTATGGCTTGTATAGTGTTCCCGCCGTTGAGTTTGAACTTTAGGATTTTTCTAACTCTCCTGATGTATTTACTTCAGTGTGTGCAATGTTATCTTTGCAGTTCTTCCAACTCAACTTCTGTGAATACTTTATTTCTTATTATAAATCTTCTCTGGTCTGCTAGCCTTTGTTCTGTGATTTCTGTATCTGGATGCTTCTCTTTCCAGATTTGGTACATTCTTTTTAAGTAAACTCTTCTAGTTGGACTTGACTTGTAATAGCAGATCATTATTTCCTTGTTGGCTTTTTTTGTATATTTTTTCCAGTTAAGTGACGTTTCTTCCAGTAACCTTGTAGTCTCCAGCCCTGGTTATTCAACTGAAGATCCTGAGTCCTGTAGCCCACTTGCCACCAGATGTCCAGGGACTCCAGCACCTGGCGCAGTCCTTGTTGACCCGGGCGACGACCGATCTGGTATAGATTTATTAAAGTTACGTCTCACCATATTGTTGATGGGAGAGGCACTCTTTGTCTGGCTCCTCTGGTGAGACCTGTCCAGTATGGTTGGACCTCTGGCATAGCTCTCACCTTCCTCAGAGCATGCAAGCCCCACAACTACACCAAAGTAGTGCCTCACTAGGGGATTATTATTGTTGTTATTGTTGTTGTTATTATTGGTTGATATACTGTGCAAGAGTATGTTAGCCTAGCAACATTGCATTTCTGCAAGTTGCACAGATGCAAAAATTGTGTTACACAACAGTAAGCTTATGAGAAATAATAGGTTGACTCTTGCATAATGCAATCTGCACAAATTTTGCTTTTGCGCAAATGCAACGTCACTAGGCTGACGTACTCTTGAACAGTATGTCAGCCATTATCATCATTATTATTGATTGCCAGTCTGTAATAAATGATCCCCCTCGCAGTTACTGGAAGGCACAGCAACTCTTTCACAGACATGCCCTTCAGTTAAGTAAGCTGTGCTGAGAGTGTCAAATGTGTCATGCAATGTCCTGAGGGATTTCTTTGAGGCTGGTTTAACCAAGAAAATGCACATCTTTTATTACCTTTGGTTGAACACATTAGCCCTTTCTTTTTTAACAATGCTGTATGGTTGAGGAGACTCCGAACATTCCAGACAAGCGTCTGCAAAAACATCTCTGGATCAGTGACTGTGATCACGAGCTAGGTAATTTGTTTGATTAGAGCATCCATCTAAGACAAAGAAAGTGTAGTGGAGTGAGGCAGGCTCTGGTCTCATTTACAGGTCTGGAGATGCATGTAGAAGCTATTACAAGTAGCCTTTGACCCTGGCCACCCTCAGGTGAAACTGCTTTTGCCCAGTCACCTCCGGTTAGCCTCAGTCAAATGACATGCTTTTGGGAGCTATAGCTTCAGTAGTGGCTTGACAATTGTTAATCATACAGACAATATCAGAACCATAGGCCTAGCCTGGAGCTATGCAGATGCAAAAGCAGATGAAGCTGAACAATAATGGCTTTTCAAACTTATTATCACAATAGTGTTACTTACAACAAATCTGTCTGCAGATCTGGGGCTATGGAGATAAAAACCCTCGGGGTGCAAATGTTGGAGACTCCGATTTATTTATCTATAAGGTAAACATAAATAATGATGGCACACCACTAATTGTAGGGCATATTTATTCTGCACAAGTTGCTTCCACATTAGCAGAGTTGTTAAAATGCAGAGCATTGCTTCAGGAATTGCCTAACTTTTATTTGCTGTAGTTATGAATGTGGATGCTCCTAGGATCCAATGTGCTGGATGAAAAATGAGAAAAAATGATGATTCTTTTTGTGTTCTTAAGATTAACAGTAACTACACAGACTTCAAGTACAGAACTAACCACAAGTTTAGGAGAATTTAGCATTTCCCTCCTATTTCAACATTTTATGTCTGTTTGCTTCAGTTGACTCAAAAGATTTACCAGGTTTTTGTTTCAAATTAACCGAAGGGAACCTACTGGCAGGCTTAAATGTTCATGGCATTTATTTGGTAGTTTGTATTGATTTATGATACTGGCTATATCTGAGAGTTAGCAACTTTACTAAATGAGATTGGGTAGGGGGAACACAGTCAGCAAATAAGTAACCACACCCCTGCTATAGTACAACACAGTTGCAGTTTCAAATGCTGTAAGTAAATGACAATCTAAGAGATTTGTTGGCAAAGCAAGATTTTGCATCCAGGAATATTAACTGAAAAAGAAGCTTTGAACAATAAATTCAACAGTGGTAGGCAAGTATGCAAGCCATTTAACTGCATGGCCTCAACTTCTTGATGGAGGGTAAAGGAAGGAAGATTCAGTCTTGGGATGTATCAACATGGAAGAAGGTCTTTCTCCCTAATGCTGAAAAGGGACAGTTTACAGTCAAGGCTAAGAAAACATTTGTCGACTCGCTTAACTGGTACAACAGCTAACAAATCACTCCCGATGTGGATTCCAGAATGGCCCCATCCACAGAGGAGAGATACAGGCTGACATGTTTTTGGAGGTGAAACTCGGCCTTGGGGAAGGTGCTGTGCTGTGACATTCTTAGCTCTGGGGAGACTTCATCCATTGACTCACTCACAGTCACTGTTTAAGGCACGGAGATTTGCGAGGCTAATGCAAGCTATCTATTCAGCCATGCACTGATGTGTTCTTAAGCCACATTTCCATATCAGGATGCTTCTCAACTATAATCTAGCTCAGGCTAAACAAACGCATCATCAAAAATTCTTGCAGGAATCCTGGATCTCATTAAAGGGACTTGTTCCATAAAGTTAAAACAAAAAAACAAAAAAAACCCAAACCCCTACCTTAACCCTAACCTGAGAAACAAACAAACAAACAAAATATGGATAGTGCATCTTTTATTATTTTGTTTTCATAAAACCACTCTTAATTAGTTCAACTCAATTTGGGGGGTATGTGTGAATGCAGTCGTCTTTCAGTAAATACATATTCTGTATAAACAGGCTCAAGAGGTTGCTTCTGACTTGCCTGATATGATTTCCCACACATTTCCACACCAAATTGTACTTCCTCCATTTTTAAAAAAGATCAGTCGCTTTCATGCAACACAAGTCAGCCTGGAGGGCTTCAGTAATGGCCTGGTTTCATGACATTTAACAGTAGCCTTCAGCTCGTTGTCATTATTTAGATTTCTGCATCATAATCTGAGGCTGGAGAGATAGTATGTAAAAAGATGTCCAGGTACACCAATATCTCACCCTAGGTTCATAGAAGAATATATTTAATATATAGGTAAGAGAATGTTAGATAATGCCTGATATAATGAAATGCACCCCTTGATATTCAAGTTAATGAAATATTCCATGTGTCCCATGATGAATTTTTACCAATGAACTCGATTCAAATTCAAATACAGTTTGACTAAAGGAGCATTATTTGTTCATTCCTTGCAGTCTGCTGCACTTTTCCTTATATTTTGCATGTTTTATTCTGGAAAAAATCATCAAAAATATGATACAGTTGTTCTGCACAAGATATATAGAACTGCAATAAAGGCTGTGTTTATAGGGAGTTATTAGCTTTCCAATAAAAGCTAAGAATGAAACATAGTCTACATAACCTTACCCATGAATATACCATGTGGAGAAATCTGTGTTGGAAGACAAGGAAGGAACTGAATTCTGGTCTAGCATATGCCATTATGAATCTGAATTTGTCCAAACACTATTGGCAAGTTCGCAGTACTTTAGAGCACAGTTGCTTAATTTTTTGACAGCAGTCATGCTATTTGAGTGTGGATTCTTCTATTGATCGATAATGCCAGCTATGCTTGGGTTTGGTACAGTACAGGGAGGGGAGTGGACCAGTGGACACCATCAGTACAGGAAAGCCTCTGGAATCTCTGTCATCCACAGTGTTCTGTGATATAGATCAGAGACTGTACACAGCACGGTGTCTCTTTTTTTATTTTCACCTGATGCGCTTTTCCTTTCATATGCTTAATTCATTGGTAAGTGTAATGCCATAATTGCTAGTCTCTCCCTAACCATGCCAAGAGAGCAGCGACATAAAAAGCCAAGTGACACCACTAACACTCCAGTTGTTTCATGCATCAGAACTCCCCCTTCTCAAATATAGTGTGATGATGAATAACACTTCTGGGTGCTGAGAATGCATCCTATTAACAGGTTTGCTTTTCCATCACTTTAAGCAGCCTCCGATTAAAACAGCATCTTTCTTGCTATTATCATAGTGGTGATACTTCTATTATTGGAGCAGTGATACTCCAAATTGCTATTTAGTCAAAAACTAAAGTCCGTTTGGTTTTCTGTTTCTTGCGTCTCTAAAGATATGCGAATTTCCTTTTTAGCAGGAAAGTCAAACCATTTTAATTCCTACAACCTGATCCTACCTGCGGCAGAGTAGTTGGGTTGCTGATCATCACTGCCAGGCCACTGTCTCATCTTGTCTTATGGTTAACATTGACTTCTGTTTCTTCTTTGACATTTGTGGTTGTTGTATGCAGACTTTGTGTGCTCCATCCTGACGCCACAGCATCCTGATGGAATTAGTGTGCTCCATCCTGACGCCACAGTCTTCAAGTTGTTTACGATTATTTAACACTGCTTCAGCTTGCTTAAATTACAACTGTTATGTGTAGAACACAGAATTAGCCAAGCTATACTTTTTTTCAATCCCCCCACCCTCATTTATATGTCGCTCTTCCTCCAAGGAGCCCAGAGCAGTGTACATGGTTATTTTTATCCTCACAACAACCCTGTGAGGTAGGTTAGACTGAGAGATACATGATGTTCCAGTGAGTTTCATGGCTGAATGGGGATTTGAACTCGGGTCCTCCTGGTTCTCATCCAATAGGATTAGGACCACTAATCAGCAGAATTGCCTGGTGCCACTCTTGCAGGTTTCTGCTGCTGCAGGTGGCAGGAGAGGAATCATTTGACTATCTCCCTTTGTTAAAAAATGGGGTGGGGACCCTCTCCATATAGAAAATGAAAAGCACATCAGAGGGGAAAGCTAGTCTAGAGACATAAGAAGCAGTCAAATATGTGATTTCCCATCTAATCAATCTGCTGTAGGCCCTAATGATGCAATGTTCATATTGTTTAGTTTGGGCAGTGGGTGCCTACTGAATGGTACCTGTGATACCTCTAGCAACAAGCAACACAACTTGTTTCTACATGCCAATTTTGCAAGCTGTGCTTCCTCCCTCCCTCCCTCCCAAATAGCTTCACAATTGGGGTGCTGCCATTTGAAATAGGGCTGCCATCTTGAAATCCAATTGCATGGTAAATTTACAATATTACTCTTCCATGTCTATGGAGGCCATAAAACATTAACCAGAAAAGAACAGATTTTTTAAACATGGCTTCTGTTTAATCCCCTGGTCTATAACTCAGCATTTCAGTCTCAGTTTTGCTGCCTTATTCAAGCATTAGACCTTTTTGAAACAAAGCAACAAGCAGTTTAAAGCTTCACATTTTGCCATGTAATAATTGCACTCTGTACAGGAGGAGCAACAAAGCTTCTTCCTTACCCTCCACAGTAATTATCCCTAGCCCTTTATTTATTTATTTTATTACAGATAGGAAATATAATTATACAACGTATAACAACTTCCATTAAAAAATAAAAAAGATCTGACTTTACCTCAGAGGCATATTAGCATTTCTTATGGGTTTAAGAGGTGAGGGATTAATTAGAGATTTTCAAAATGTGCCTAATTACATATTTACTGGAGGAATAAATAATTCACATTTCTTAACTTTCCATGAAACGCTGGCTTTCTTTTGAAGATGCAAAAAAATCCAGGCTTAAATAATATTAAAGTTCAAATAATAAAAAGGCTCCTAATCCTTTATTGATCATCATTTTGCTCAGCTCAGAAATACAGGGGAACTTGCTCTTTCGCCCTAATGACTGGGAGGTCCATTGGAATTTCACAGCCTAGCAATTTATCAAACAAAATGAGCAAACATTAAAAAGGTACTTTGTTAATTTATTTTGACATTTGAGGGGAGATATTCAAAGGCAATGGACACCGACATTTTATTAAAAGTCCTTTGGTGTGCAGTATTCCATTTTTATCCTTCTCTTTGAAATCATATCCCCTTGATAATAATGACTCTGAAGGGTGTTGTAAAAATATAGAGATTTGATGTGAGACCTCATTCCAGCAATTATTTGCTCAGAAGTGTAGGTAGGTTACTATTTTTGTGCTGAAAATTAAAATACTTCTGGAATAGGACGAGGTGGGTGTTTATACAAGGTAGCATATGAGAAGGTGTCTCAGACTTGCATACTTCCCCTTCCATGCAGAAATGTGTTGTGTGGTCAGGCATGTATCTGCATACAACTCTACACATATATGAAGGTTCCAGTTTCAATTCTTGGCATCTCCAGAAAGGACAGGGGAAGTCACCTGTCTCAAACTCTGGAGACCTGCTGCCAGTTTGTGGCAACAATAGTGACCTAGATGAAGCAACAGTCTGACTCAGTATAAGTTAGGATGTGCAAACTGGCTTGACCTTGAGCCGATTTAACATTGAGCTGGCCCGGCTCGAGGTTGAGCCCAACCCCCCAGGCCAGCTCGGGCCCGGTTCAGGGATTCAACAGTTTAAAAAACCATTTTTAAAAACTTACTTTAATGGCCCCGGTCAGGTGCTTCTGTGACCACAGGATGGGGTCTTTGGCAGTTCCCCCTCCCCCCTCCAGCCTCCCCCCTCCCCAGTCTCCTCGGGGCTGCTTTGAACCATTTTTGGGTCATCCCAGCCCTTTCTGAGGCAACAATGGCCATTTTGGAGACTGCCGTGCATGTGCCCTGCCCTCGCCATTTGTATGTCTGTGTAATGACCTGGCCATGTACATGGCCCGTGCACAGGCACAGTGGCCTCCAAAATGGAGAAAGGGGCCAGAATGCCCCCGCAATTGGTCAAAGCAGCCCGGGGGAGACTGGTGGGGGGGGAGGGGGAACTGCCAGAGTTCCCTGCGGCTACCAGAAGCACTCCCCAAGGCCTCGGAGCTGATGTCTGCCATTTTTAAAAACAAAACAAAACAAAAGTTCCTGGCACCCCCAAACTGGGCCTGAACTGGATCAAATTTGAGCTGAGCCGGGGCCCTTGTTTGGGGTGCCAAAACCGAAAATGTCCAGTTCATTTCAAGCCCAGTTCGGCCTCAAACCAAACCAGGAAATCTGGTTTTGTGCACATCCCTAGTATAAGGCAGCTTCATATGCTTCATCATAGAAAGTTATCACCTTGCAGTGTTCTAGAGATGTACAGGATTATAATTTTTAGTCCTGTACAAGATTCTTTTTTTAACCAAACAGTTTATAATACAACTGTTCTGATTTTTTAAAAAATAATCCTGTACATCAGGTAATTGTAAATTACCAATAATGGATTGTTCTGATTTTCTACTTTACTTAAATAATTTCGTTGGTTATCTATGATGTTTTTCACCTTTTGAGTCCATGTGGGACAACCATCTCTCCATGCTTTCTGGAGTACAAATTCTACATAACTATCCAACATAGAAGCACATCTTGGCTCACACCTACCCACCGTACACAACTACATATGATCTACCATTTTGTGAGGGAATGACTTTGTAGAGTGAAAGTAATCTCAGTGAGTTCAGCCGATTCTGTGAAACTACTCAGGCATTTACAGATAGATATGTGTGCTTCCGTGCTTCACTTGACTCAGTGTTTCTGAAGCTACAATATGGAGATTCCAGGTCACTGCTTTATATCTCGTGGATCTGCCTTGACCAGCTTTAATGGTTTCTTTGTTTAAAAACATTTTGCTCAGTTTTAGCATGGTGAAACCAACCAACCATCAGTGGGTGTTAGATTTCTGAACAGGCCAGTTTTACCATTAACCTTAGCTGATAAGCTAAGCAAATTATTTAATTTGGTTTTAAAGTTATAAAAAAATCTTTTGTAAAAAAAGAAAAAAGCAAGTGTTTTCATTTGGAGGAAGATGTATTGTCCTGCATAAGCTTAATAGAGTAATTAATTAAAGCGGTTCTAAGTAAAGAACACAGATACAAGTACGGAACCTAAAGAAACGCACCAATCAGTACCTGGGTTCTGGCTCCGCCATAGTCTCTCCCCGTGACCTTTGGTAAGGAAACTGGATTTATTATTATTTTTTTTTAAAAAACAACAAACTTCCTCATACAGTATTCTAATTGAAAAATCTCAGATATCCTATTGATCTCCAACTACCTGGCCCCAGCCAGAGTGCTGATTAATCTAATCATTGGACTAGGGCAGGGGTTCCCAACCTGTGGTACTCCAGATGTTGCTGAACTACAACTCTCATCATCCCCATCTACAATTCATTGTGACTTGGGATGATGGGAGTTGTAGTTCAGCAACATCTGGAGTACCACAGGTCGGGAACCCCTGGACTAGGGTGACTGTCTCATGTGCAACTTTGGTTATTGTCATGCAAAAATGGTTTGCCCAATCCAAAATTGGTGCACTAAAATGAAAGATGTTGAGTTCCATTAGCCTTAGGGACATAGGAACATAGGAATCTGCCTTATACCGAGTTAGACCGTTGGTCCATCTAGCTCCGTCTTCACAGACTGGCAGTAGCTTCTCCAAGGTTGCAGGCAGGCGTCTCTCTCAGCCCTATCTTGGAGATGCCAGGGAGGGAACTTGGAACCTTCTGAATGCAAGCATGCAGGTGCTCTTCCCAGAGTGGCCCCATCCCCTGAGAGGAATATCTTACAGTGCTCATGCATGAGTCCCATCCAACCAGGGCAGGTTTTGCTTAGCAAAGGGGACAATTCATGTTTGCTGCCACAAGACCAGCTCTTCTCCTCCAATGAAGCCACTTTCAAGCATGGTAGTGTGGAACTCAACACATGCAGTGGCTATATTGGAACGCATGCAGTGGCCATCAATAGCTTCCCTGAAGGACCATGTGACACAAACAAAAAGAAAACAACAACAACACAGCAGCATACATAAAAGTTGTGTGATCCAGAGTTACCCTTAGTAGGGGCCAGGGTTAGGATACTAGTTTTGTGGAATATGTTAACGTATCTAAAGTGGCTTTATAAGCCCCAGCAGCTATCCTGATGTTTCATTGTTCTTCATATACCATTTTATCACATGGGTTGATTTTTATCTCACATTTGCTATGATTTGTCCTTTTAAAAATAATTGCAGGAGCACCATTAAAATATATATTAGCATAGGTGTGAAGGACAAAGGACACTTTAGTCAGTGAATGTGACAATTAGGGCTCCTCAGTTGTAATGCTCATTTTTTAGCCGGTAGATAAAATAATATCTAGCAAGAAATGAAAATCCAGACAGTCTACTCTTGATCCTTTCTCAGAACAGCACAACAATGAATGATAGACATGAACAAACAAACAAACAAAGAATTTTGAGGCTGTTCTTAGGATCAGCCAAAACTGGGCTAAGGACGCCAAGCCGGGTCTTGGCTGATTGTGAGAACCAGCTGGATTGTGCCTGATCCCAGCAGCGCTTCAGTGGCAAACATGCCAAAGAGGCCAGCCTCTTCAGTGAGGTCAAGGGAGCAAGGGCTCCTTTAGCCCTGTTATTCCTATAGTCTGCTGGCACTGGCTGCTTGCAGCCAGGGCTGGGAGACTGTGGGGCTCCCGCCCATTGCCAGGGGGATACCCAGAATGCAACACATGGTGCATCATAGGATTTCTGGGGCATCATAGGATTTCTGGGGTCCAGACCCCTGACTTTCTGTGTTGCCTGGGGTAGTGGAGGATCGTCTGGGTGTGTGATCTGCGCACCCAGCTCCTTCGATGGATTGTCTGTGGAGAAGGTAGGTTTAGTTAACCTTCCTCCCCGCCTACCCGCCAAGCCCTTCTCAAGGATCAGGGCAATTCAGAAAAAGCCAGAGCTTTGCAATATATGGGAAAACTCATAAAAATAACAATGGTATCAGCAAAAATAATGTGTGTCTGTGAGTGGGGATGGATGAACAGATGGATACATCCATGTTTGGCATTAAAAGATTGCTGTAAAAGAAGATTCATCACAATGACTAGGATGATGCTCATTGAAGAATGTGTGTTCAAAGGAATATACCTTGCATGAGGGTTAATACCTCTTACATTGATGTACAAATCACACATCTCACATCAACAAAGCAGGTGGAATGAACATACTACCCTCTTTCCCAGGGAATGGTCTGCAGGCACAAAATCCAGCCCTACTGCTGAAGCTAAGTACGTCTGGGTCTTGTGTGCAGTTTGCGTGTGAGACCAGCTGGGAATCAAATGTAGGCTGCTCAGAGTTCCTCAGAGGAAATGTGGACTATTAGTGTAAACAACAAATATATACTGTGTGTTAATAGATCTGTTCGAGAGTGCTTGGCTAGGACACTCCAACTATACTTTTGGCTTAATATGGGGAATCAGCTTGACTGTGGGAGAGCAGTCTGTTACAGTATTAATCTTGAGCAAAGCTTTGGTCTGGAAATGATGAGGAAGCGTATATGTGCATATATACGTATACATATGTATATAAGCATATATACAGTTTAAAGTTTAAATCTTTAAACTGTATAATTAGTTTAAAGATTTATTTGAGGGGCAAGGGGGTACAGAAAATGAAAAGTGGGTTAGGCAAAGTAATAAAATCTTAACTAACAGTCTTAACAAAAATCTCACAAAGAGGAATTTTAGCTTAAGGTCCAAATTGTAAATAAATCAGCTTTAGGCTTGCTATAGAAAGGGCTTGAATGCTGAGATGGAAAGGAAAGAGAAGCGGATGAGAAGGTTTACAGGGGCAGAAGGTTAGTATTACCAATCCTTGTCCGGTGGTGCATCCACTGCACTTGTAGATGGGCACACAAGCAGATTTCCTCACAGGGGGAAGGCAGCAGAAAAGCAGGAAGAAAAGGCAATTGGTGTAGAGCTACCACTTGCAAGCTTGAGAACCAGTATGGTAAAGGTCTGTATATATTTGGATTCCAGTTCTGATCCCCTGGCCATGTGGCTTGGCCAGGAGTACTTGTACTCCAAAACATGCCTGGAGGCAATGCATAAATCACACTCCCTCCCTGGAGGGGCTGAAACTCAGGTCCAGTTAGGTTCATGGTTGCAGGAGTTGGCCAACTTGGGTGTAGGCCTACTGAACAAAAGGCGGGAAATGGCTTAGGTGAAGTATAGGTGGAGGTCTGAATTTAAGATTGTGCCGTCGAGTCAGTGTTGACTCCTGGCAACCACAGAGCCATGTGGTTTTCTTGGTAGAATACAGGAGTGATTTACCATTGCCTTCTCCCGTGCAGTATGAGATGATGCCTTTCAACACCTTCCTATATCACTGCTGCCTGATATAGGAGTTTCCCATATTCTGGGAAACACACCAGCAGGGATTTGAAACAACAGCTGCCTGCTCTCTAGGCAGGTTGCTTCCCTGCTGTGCCCTTAGGTGGCTGGAGGTCTGAATAGGTGACCTGAAAAAGCTTATCTGATAACTGGGATATGTCTCCAGGTGGAGAGAGAGAGAGTTAACAACTTCACTCCTTAGTCTTAACAATTAGTTAATTCACTCCTTGGTCTTAACTCTTAACAACTTCACTCCTTAGTCCTCACCAGCTCATTAAGTTGAGAACAGTGGGGGGTGGGGCGGTGGGATGTGCCGTGCTTATCTGAGTTACAGCAGAAGAGAGTTATCTCTGGCAGGAGGGAGTTAGCTCTTCCCTCTGAGAGTATGTTTTTAACCTGAGGTCTACTTTGTCAGCTTTTCCTGCTCTTTGAAAGTCAGAGAAAGAAAGGTTTGGGGGATGATTCCCTTCAGTCCTTTTGTTAGGGTGACCTAAGGCTGCATTGCCCCATGCTTTGCTTGTGCTCAGCGACTGAATTGCATAGTTTGCCAAATGTGGCCGTGTGCAGCGTTCACCATCCCGTGAGCACAGGTCTCCCAATAATGGAAGCTGTGGTCCCACAGTTCCAAAGCATATAGAGGGGTGCTGTTTGCAGCCCCAGGATAAGCTGTTTGGGCAACACATGCCAGGAATGCCATATACAAAGTTATAATGGCTTTCTCAACTTGCACACAGCTCCACTAGAGTAAAGGCTCTATACAGAGGAACAAGTGGTGTGGCCCAGGTCTAATTGTGCCCTGAAGTTGTGGACTCTCTTATTTTCTTCTGTGTTCATGTAGCAACTCATGGGTTTGGCTCAGAGGGCCCAGATATAATGTTTGGGAATTATAGGGGAGATTTATAAATGGAACAAAAACCATTTATAATTTTTCATCCTTCCTCACCCCCACAATATTAATTACACACATGGGTTTGTTCCAATTCATTAAGAGGTGGCAGAGTTCTGGGTAAATGGTCTGATGCAATGTAAAGGAGCGGTGAATACTTGGAAATGTGTTTTTGGAAAAAAATTCTGGCGGTTTCATTCACTGAGTCATATAAATAAATTTCAGACTGGTGAGTCTCTGTCCCACAACTCCAGTGTACTGACTCTAATAATTCATCTCTAATACTGACAAGCCATCATTTAAAATGTGAACTGTGCCTTACGGGCACACAGTTTGCATTATATACAGATAAATATTAAGATGAACATTTTTTGTTTTCTGCTCATTGTTTTGAGATCTCTCTGAAAGTGCCACAGTCATATTATAATAATGCCAGTTCCAGCCAGGCTGTCTAGGATGATTTGAGTACAGCTTAGAAAGGCTGAGACGGCACAGGTTTATACCATCTTCTCACAAGGAGTAAACAAAGGAAATAAAAATGCTGAGCTGACTGAATGGCTCTGAACCTACAGAGGAGAAGATCAGTCAGAATGCAAAAAGGAGTAAATGGTGAGGGGTCTAGGAGGGGCTGCCTGGGACCTGGAAGTACTAAGGCTAGGGAACTGGAGGGGTGGGGATAAGAATGACAGGCTGAAAGAGAGTGTAGGCCAGAGGAGGAGGCCAGATGGAAGAGACCGAGAAGAGAGATGAACCTGGCTAGGAGTTGTAGATATGAAGATGTCTTATTGATTGATAGAACCATCCAATCCTGTGGCTTCAGGCCTCTGTCTTGCTTGAGGCCTGCAGCTTTAGCTGCCTCGGCCAGAACAGTGAAGAGGCAGAGAACTTCTCTGTTTCTGTGAGAATGGTGAAGTCATACCTTACAGCCTTCCTTCAGATTTATTGTTTTGCAGGATTGCTTAAAATATGAAAATTCAAGGAGACTGGATTTTACCTCATGACCAAAAAAAAAAAAAAAAAAAAAAAAAAAGTGGCAAAGCATCTGCAATTATTTTGAACATCTGTGAATATTTTAAGACAATGGCTGGCATCCCGACTAATGAAGCATGGACACTGGGAGGGATTGCAAGAGTGGGACAGGAGCCCTTGTGCAACTCCCCCTTTCCTCCGTGTGCACATGCCCAAGCCATTAGACTTCTGAGTGTGCCCCATGCTCTGGAACAGCCCTGCAAGCTAAGAATCTTGCAGGGCCTTCCAAGGCATAGGAGTTCTCAGAACTGTTGGGCTCTGGTGCAACAGTGTGTATGCAGGGGGACTGGGGGAGTTGTACAAGCAGAGGCGTAACTAGGGAAAACGGCGCCCGGGGCAAGCACTGAAATTGCGCCCCCCCCCACTGCGTCCCCAACATACATCTGACTGACACACATGTTTCAGAAAACTTTTATTTTAAAAATTTTAAAAATTACAAAAATTACCCAAAATTTCAAAATGCACTACATACTTAGGTTTTTCCTCACAACACCCCTGTGAAGTTGGCTTGTATCTCAAACATCAGAATTATGATGCAATGATGATGATGATGATTATGATGCCCCTCCCTCATGCCCTGGTCCTGTTCCTGACTTTCCCTTGTGAGTGACTGTATTTTAACAAAACGAAAACCAAGGACTCCAGAGTAATTCGAGGGACTAGGGTGATAGTGCTAAAGACTCCTTATTCTCCCGCTGTTAAAGAAAGACTCCTCTTTTCCAAAACCGCGCGCTATTTACACCAGAAAAGGTTTCAAATGGAGGGGGAAGCATTTATGCATTTATGCTTTGTTTTATGTTACGATTTCAAAGTTAGAAAAACTATAAACAGGCCATTTTAGAGAAGATATGCACTACCTTAGTTGCAAATCCTGCTTTTTTGAGATTCCCTGCAATTGAATAAAGCGATAATATACACCTTTGCTATTTAAATTGGTTGGAGAGTATTTATGACAATAAAAAATGAAATGGCATTTCAGATGCAACATTGGTTGCCTAAGACCACTCAGATTTAACTAATCTTCATCACATTGACAAAAAGAGCAATTAAAATTAAAATCCATGACTAAAACCAAACCACTTTGGGGTTGTTTTTAATGAAAGTTGGTATATAAATTTAACAATAAATGTTTAGAAGTATATACTTTCACCCCCTGCCCAACCTACAATTAATTCCAGCTTATTTTCAAAGGGCTTCAAGTTTTATTTACAAATTGCTTGGCAGCACCAATGTTTACGTAATTGCTAATTGCTCCTAATGATAGTTTTACTTATTGTTAAATGTATATACCACCTTTCATTAAAACCTTCTCTGTTCATCTGATTTTCAGTCTGGTTAATTAAATCGGTGGAGGTTTAGACTTTCCTGATGGGCTGAAACAGCTAATCCAGTTTGATGATGACATACAATTAAATTAGCTTGCATTACATAGTGAAAAAGTCCAGGAAGGGAGAGATGGGGGGGATGTGGAACCCAAGGTTCCACATACCCCCATCTCCCCCTCCCTGAACCTTTTCAGTTAGCAAAAGGGGAACTGGTTCGGGCGTTCAGGAAGTTGTTCAGAAGAGGGAGTTGTTCAGGAAGTTTGCTCTGGTGCATGTCCTCCTCTCGACGCATGCGCGACTGGTGGCGGGGCGGTGGGGCGCGCCGGGGAGTGAGAGTCAGAGACTTGGACTACGAAGACGCCGCAGCGCCCAGTGCTGGATGAGCAATGCCGGGGGGGGGGCGCGCCGGGACCGGGGGAGGGGGACTGCTCTGCAAAAAAAAAAAAATCAAAAAATAAAAATAAAAAATAATTTTCCCGGCAAATCGGCGGGGGCACTTTTTGGCGCCCCCTGCCAAGTGGCACCCGGGGCACGTGCCCCCCTGCCCCCCCTACAGTTACGCCTATGTGTACAAGGGCTCTCGTCATGCCCCCACAGTCCCTTGAAATGCACATGCTTCATTAGTTGGGATGTCAGCCACTGGGAGCAAACGTTATGAACAATGTTTAAAATGATTCAGCTTGTAACACTGAGAGATAATAGGGTCTTTCACATGGCCACACGGGGGTAGGTTGGGAGGGGGGTTAGAGATCTCCTATCCTAGTAGCAACGGACAAGCAGGAGCTCTGCTTTGGTCCACAAACTAGGAAAAACACAGACCAAGAAACAAGCCAGGTGAGACCTCCACTACTAAAATTGGGAGCTGGAGGCATGGAGAGTCCTCCAAAGACCTTCCAAAGTCCTCCAAAGGCCTTCTCCACATGTTTTGTGCTGCCGGCAGACTGAAAAGCCTCATTACATCAGCAGTTGTTATCCGATTGGCCAAAAAGGCCATGAGTCAGGCCCAGCCCCCAGGGATATGCAAAACCAGATCAAATCGAACTGGGTTTGATTCAAACAAGCCTGGTTTGACTGGTTCAAGCTTGAATCGGTCCAGCCCTATAAAAAGGGGGCCCGGACCAAGTTCGACCTGAAGCAGGCCCAGTGTTATGCACCTGCCCGAAAACTATGAAGAGGAGGGGGGCAGTGGATTTACTGGGAAACAGGGACACATCTGAGACGGGCCAGGGTGAGATATGGCTGAGGGAGGAGTCAATGGGGCAGAATGGTCTTTGGAAGGAAGGGTCAGAGTTTGAGCAGGAGGTTGAGCGATCATTGTCTCCCAGACAATGTAGGCGAGAGAAGCATCAATGGCAGGTGAGGAAGTTTAGAAGAAGTAGCCAGTTATTCAGTAAGGATTCCACTTTACAAGCAAGAGGGGGAACCTGATGGGGTTGAAAAGGGAGGGCGGAGGGGAAGGAGGTCACCTTAAGTGCGGCAGCAGTGGCGAAGCTCCTCAGTGGCAGCGGTGGGTTGGGGCTGGTGGTAGCTCTCCTAGGGCCCACCAGCGCTCCCCCGTGAGTGCAGGCTGGCGGGGGCCCAGTAGTGATGCAAATGGCCTCTGTGCTTGCGTGGAGGCCCGAACCAGGCCTCTGCCAGCCTGCTCCAGTTTGGAGGAGCACTGGTGGGGGTCTAGGGGAGCTGCTGCTGGCCCACTGTGGCCACCCAGGAGCCACAGTGCATAAGTGGACCTCTTGCCCCCCCGACCTCCCTTTTCAACCACATAGGGGTCCCTCCTTTACTTGTAAAAGGGAATCTTTACCGAACTGTTGGCTGGTTCTAACGAACCGGCTCACAGACCGGATGGTTTGGTTTGAGTTCTGTTCAAAGCTGAACTGATCCACCCAGAGTGGTTCCGTGCACACCCCTACCAGCCCTGCTGATGCAGCTGCAAGTATAGGATCATAGAGTGTGCTAGGCACATTCACAGATGGCAGTCCTTGTAGCCACAGCTCTCTATTGTTTCCAGGCCTGCTGCTGATAGAAAAGGTGAGTGGATCCATACAGCCAGAAAAGCAAGGCAGAGGAGCTCTCTTCTTCTTTTTCTTCTTTCTAAAGAGCTGAGTGAAAAAGCTAGACTACTCTGCTTTGGATTGGAGGGATTTTTGTGAGTTCACACAACCATGCAAAGGTACAAAGACTCCTACCATGATGTTGATGGTTGTGTGAAAAGGCTGAATGTGTATGCTTAGCACATAATACAACATCACATTATTTATTAATGTACAACTATTAAATTCAAATTCTCCTTGACTATGAGATGTGTGTTGCTTGGATACTAACTTAGCAGCCATTTATTTTTACTCTTAAAAAAAAAACTTTTTGAACCCATAAGTATCTGAACCACTAGAACTTTTCCCACATAAAACATCAACTTATACCTTGTTCATTAGCCTTTAATGCTTATTGTATGGACTATTTCATTGCTGACTAGGGAACCTGGAGAATCAAATAATAGATACTCATTTTACTTAAGACTTTAGCTAGAACTTCAACTGCAGCCATCGAAAAAAGTAGAGGCAACAGGGGACAGTGAGGAAAAGCTATTAGATCAATCCTGCCTCTTCAGCGGTTTATATGTTTAATAAAGATTGAATTTAGAGAGAGTGAAAACCCCAACTTAGTAATAATTCCCTTCGCAAGCCCTCCTATAATTAAAAAAACGGAGTCAAGGTCATGATGACTGCTATTGAAACTAAAAGACAGACCTTTAATTATAGCAAGGCCATCTTAAACCATGGGTTAAGGGTCTCTTAATTCTCTGTCAGCATTTCCACTATAACCCTTTAGTTTCAGGGGTTTACAGCTCAAACATAAATATTTGCTGCAGGACAAAACTGGTCCTTCAAGAGGTCAGGGGAGGGAGGTAAATTTTGTTTACATTTTTTTAAAAAATGTCTTTGATATTGAGAAGCTACATTGCCCTTTCCAAATGCAAAAAGAAAGAAAAAAAGACTTCACTCTGGAGTGAAAAGATACAACGGGAGGCCCCAAGGAGTTCTGCAGATTACTATATGTGTGGGAGGACTGATTGTGAGTAGGCTGGATGGAGAAGTGTCTGGCGCTCTGGTCCTTACTGGTGAAGTGCATATTCTAAAAGATCAAAGCCATGTTCTTAGCATGGAATGAATCTCTCCCTGAGTACATATCTTCAGATAAATGCTGTACTCATGCTGAGTTGGGGATAGGGCTTTCTAGTTAGTGATGTATACTGTACGTGGGTTACAGAATACCTGCTGAACAGGTCTCATGTCTGATTCATTATAGCCCATCTGTGAATCCTAACCTTACTAATGGCCTATTCCTCAGTGAGGTGATAGCTCTGTGTCTTGGCCATATCAGTTCAGCCTACAGGTGGGACTAACAGTCGTTGAATGTTCCTCCATACTCTGCACCCAGAAAACTAGATGTCAGGGATAAGGGTTCTATTTCAGCATTCTCAGCATTTCCATGTGGAGAAATTCTTTTTTGTTTGATTTGTGTGGAGGACCATTCAGTTATGCGAGTCCCCATCCGTAGTCTGAACTGGTACAGCTGAGGTACAGTTTTAGCACCTCAGAACTAGATCAGTGATGTTTGCATGCGAGTTATGGAATGGTAGCAATATCAATATTAAATTAGTAATCCTAAGATCTCTTATACAGTAGTAAACCCCATTCAAGCCCTATTCAGGCATTATACCTGCGTTTGAATGTCTATAAATACATACACATTTTTGCGTGAATGAATGTTCACTGTCAAAGTGAGCCTGGGTACAGGTCCCTCAAATGCATGGTACAGATAGGATTGCTTTACCTGTGTTGGAACATAATATGTGAATAATGTACCTGTGTATTCATACAATCTGTACCAGTACACAGATTGTATGAGTGCTGAACATAGCATCTGAATAGGGCATCAGTGAGGCTTACTTCTGAGTAGAATGCATAAGATTGCACTGTTAGTGCTTTAAATCATTCAGCTTTTGAAGGAAGGGCAATGCAAGTTCATAATGGAAACTCATGGCTTTTGCACAGATCTACTCTATGAAGCCTACATGTGACAACAGTAAAATGGGTCAGAAGACCCACTTATAGTAATGAACAACATTTCTAATGGCTGAAATTATCCTGTACTGCTAGGAAGATAGGAAACCTTCATCCATTACATTATCTGGGAATGTGGTGGAACATTCCTTAAAAGCCAAACATCCTATAAAAACTGAAATTAATTCACTTTAAGTTCAACTTGGCAATATTTAAGCACACTGTGATATAGATTAATGGTGGGTTGTTGTTTTTTAAAAAAGTGCTTGACATGCATTGGAGGCTGGAGCATTCCTTTAGTGGTGTTACTAGATTCTGTTAGAAGTGAGAATTCTAAAGCCTTGCTCTTAGTACCGCAGTTACCGCTTCTGGCCACTAGAGACATGAGTCATGTTAATAGGTCTCTCTTGGTCAGTTAAGAGTCAGAACCGTTCAGTTGTTGAAGGCTAGTGCTGTTTGTGTGTGCTGTTCAGTAAGTGATGTTTTAGTTTCTTAATAAATCTTTCTTTGTTTTTTGAACTCAAACTAATATCTCCAGATAATCTCTTGGCTTAAACTTCTTTGCCACCAGAGCCTACTCTGCTGTGTGAGAATTTTAATGTTTCTCCTCACACCCATAAACAGTTTCAAATTTCTAAATTTGTTTTTGATTTTGACTGGCCACCCCATTCCTATTCCTTCTTTGTGGAGGCCAAATGATGGAGGCTATTCACACCACTCGAAAGCAGGCTAAGGGAACCCAGCCCATTTTCACATGGTTGTGAGAGCCAATGGGAGCTGTGCGGCTCCCGCTGGTTAGCCCACTTAATTGCCCCCCCAAATGAGGTTAGTGGAGTGAGTGCTTCACTAACCCCATTTGGTGATCATGAGTCGCCATGGTGCAGCTTTGTGCCTCAGTGACTCATGAGGAGAACCCCAACTGGGAGGCTCCAGCAAGCCTCCCAGCCTCAGGGGTCTCCCCAGTGCACTTGTGCAGGGCATTCTGGAACTTTCAGGAGCCAGGCAGCCTCCAATCCCCACCACCCTTACCGGCTCCATGACAGAGCCAGTAGTCATGTGGGCGGCCGGTAGTCATGGTGAGCTCCCTGCTCCTCTGTGGGGAGAGCAGGCTAAGCCCGCTCCCCCCCCACCGGAACCTGGTTAGGCTCTACACACGGATCATGTGTAGAGCCTCATGATGTTATTCTACAAGATTTTGAAAAGCATTTTAAGGTTCAAAGGCTTAGTCTATTCTTTTCTCTCATGTGCTCTATTCTGTGCAGCTGATCTTGCCCTTTCTTTCTGCCAAATTGCACTTCCTCCCCCAGTGTGAACTTAGTAGGCCTTGCCTTTTTCCTTTAAGCCAAATTATATTGAGGATATACAAGTTATTCTTTTTCAAAAACCAAAAAGTTTCCTAGGAAATATTTACATGCAAGTCCTCAAAGATAAAAAGCATGAAGCTGTTATTCTCGGTTTTGTTTTCAGGGTTATTTACGTAGGTCTAAGCATCTCATTTTTCTTGTGTACAAAAAGTAATTATGCAGTCAAAAGAATTATAGCCCACATACTTCAAAACATATGAAAAATGTAAAACTTTATTACACACATTAATTTCTAACAAAGGACGGCCACAGCACCAGCCTAACTGGTGTAAGCCAGATATCTGATGTATGGTAGATATACTGATGTTCCTCCCAAATGGGCTTTATAAAGGCAAACAAACAAATAAACAATTTCTTCCATTATGTCTTTTCTCATATAAATTTCTTCTGCCGGCTGTAGGAGACTGTGGAATGAGAGGTTTTTCTTTCTTTTTCCTCTTTATCAGTTGAAATATTTTGTATTGGCAGTATGGTCCTAAGAATAGCGTATCAGATATAGACTGAAGTTTTAATTCCTGTTCATGCATGAACAAGGGAAGTCATTAGCCCCTAACCTCAGTTTGACCTGTGAAATGCATATATTAATAACTTGCCTCATCAAATCAGTGTAAAGACAAACAAGGATTGTAAAATAGTTTGAAAGCATTGAATTAATGTTGCTCAATATCTCTTGCTTTCGTATCCTACCTACTTTCATATCGCTGGAATGACAACTCCTCAGAATCACTGTAGACCCTCTTCCATCTTTCCAGCAAAGCCAGTTAGTCATAAGGGCAGTTCATAAACACACTCAGCCTATTTGTACTTTTTGCATGATGGAGGACTAGTATGCTTAGCTTACCTGCTCCACCAGGCAGATAAAGTTCAGTGTGATGAGCGGTACATGAATCAAGCCTTCACACAATCAACATTTAATTATGTACATGGAATCTTCTCCTCTACCACATGAAGACCCCACTCAGACATAATGGATAATTGCAGTTGGAAGGCAGAGGTCAGAACTCTGTTACGTATGAACGGATGAAACTGCAGTTAAGTGTAAAAAGTGACCTCTAGTTTGCCTCGCCAAACGGCAAACTGAACCTTCAGTTTGCATAAAGGTTTTCTGTCGAGACTTCCGGTTTGGCCGCCAAAGCATAACTGCTGCCAAAACTGCGGTTTTCTGCGGATTTCCAAACTTAAATCATAGAGGCAGGGGCACAGAACCACCCAGGAACCTGGCTGATCTATGCACACCATGGCTTTCGCTGGCTGTCTCTTGGCCAGAGCACCATGCCCACGCCATCCTCCCTCTCTTCTCTGTTCTACCTGTCAACAGTGACACATGCAGGGAACCTTAAAGATACAGAACCTTCCTCCTACTCCCGGCTTCAAGTCCCTGTGAAGTGTTTTGTTTCCAAGTAAAGTGAAATCATTCTTTCTTAAACCACTATGTTTCTTTCAAGAACGCAATCAGATCCCCCTTGGGGGTGGCGGGGAGGGGAAATGATTTCTTTGGACAGCCGTGAAGGGGGGAAGGCAAGCAGCCAAGGGATTGCTCCTGCGGGATTCCTTCTGCAGGATCACTCCCTCCCTCCCCCTCTCCTCTGAAACATTGTCCCCTTGAGAGAAAAAAGTGGACCATTGCTTCATAATAGAAGAACATGAGAAAATGCTCCGGGCATGTCATGATCTGCCTTCTGTGCACCCACCCACCCATTCGAACTGTCTTGGGATTTTCTCAATGAAAGGTGGGGTATAAATTTAACAGTAAATAACAATAAAAATAAAATCCCTCTCCTCTCCTCCATCTCTGCACTTTGTGAAGGCAGCAAAGTGGCAGCTTCCTTTCCCATTCTTTCTCAAACCATTGTGTTTCATCCCATTAGAAGTGTGGAGCTTCTTCTAATCCACTGCTTTGCAGAACATTTATTAGGACATCATAGATAGGAGTAGAGTGAGGAAGGAGTTAAGCTCTCAACGACCCAAGGAAGTTAGCCAAGGGTGAAGGACACGCCCCTTTCGAGATTGTGGCCAATTGTAGCTGATCCGCTGATGCTTTGCCCATAGTCGAGGAGAACCAGCATGGTGTAGTGGTTAGAGTGCTGGACTAGAACCGGGGAGACCCGAGTTCAAATCCCCATTCAGCCATGATACTAGCTGGGTGACTCTGGGCCAGTCGCATATCTCTCAGCCTAACCTACCTCACATGGTTGTTGTGAGGAGAAACATAAGTATGTAGTACACCGCTCTGGGCTCCTTGGAGGAAGAGTGGGATATAAAATGTAAAAAATAATAAATACAATTAAATAAATAGTGGGGCCGAGCAACTTGATGGGATGTGCCTCGGTGGCTGGGCAGCAGGGAAGGGCTTCCCTCTCCTGAAACAAGTTTGGCTGGCCACAGTTGGGTGAATGTCTGCAGTGTGATTCAGAGTTAAGAACTGGAACCTTGGCCAACGTTAACTGCAGCTAGCCATTACATCTGAATGAGGCCAAAGTGTATCAAAGAGATATTAGGCAGTTTTTGATGAAAGCTGATAGATGAACCACTATTTACATTTCTACCGTCTGCATCATACAGCATAGAATCTAGAACTGAGCATGATTCTAACCAACACAATTGCAGAAGATGTTTTTAAATGATCTGCTTCTAGGAATGGGCTTCAAACCATAAATATTCCCTTTTCAGAAGTCGAGAACCAGTATATGCTAAATGCATAGAGGAAGAATTGATCTAACCAACTGTTACTGTTGCTGAGGGATGAAGCTATAATTGAACAAGGTGGTGGGGGTGGGGGGGACAAACATCCCTGGGTCCATGAAGGAGAAGACCCCAATGGCTGAGACATAGCTCACTCTTTGTTCTCCCCTCCCACTTCCCTGACTCTGTGACAAGCTGCTGGCTCCTGAGCAGAGTGTGGAGAGTGTGTAATATTATTTGCATAGCAAGAGAAATGACATTCTGAGGTTTTGTTTTTCACCATGCCCATATCATTTTTTCTGCAGCAAAGCGCGGGGTGGGAGAACAAGAGGGAGAACAGAAGAACAGCCCTGCTGGACCAGTCCCAGGGCCTATCTAGTCCAGCATCCTGTTTCACACAGAGGCTCACCAGATGTCTCTGAGAAGCCCACAGACAAGAGGTGAGGGCATGCCCTCTCTCTTGCTGTTGCTCCCCAGCAACTGATATATAGAAGCATCTTGCCTCTGAGGTTGGCCTATAGCCAAATCACCAGGGCCAAACGGCAGTCACCCAAGAATCCTTAAAGAACTGAAATGTGAAATTGCTGACCTACTTGCAAAAAAAAAAAAGGGGGGGGGGAAAGTAACTTATTCCTACATTCAGGCTCTGTACCCGAGGACTGGGAAGTAGCAAATGTAACACTGGTTTTCAGAAAGGGATCCGGAAAATTACAGACCAGTTAATTTAAAGTTGGTGCCAGGCAAATTGATGGAAAGCATTCACAAGGATAAAATTGCTAAGCATATAGAAGAACAGGCCCTGCTGAAAGAGAACCAGCATGGCATAGATCACTTTCCTTACGTGGCAAGGCTACAACACCTGGGGCTTTTTAGTTTAAAAAGACGACTGAGGGGAGACATGATAGAATTTTATAGAATTATGCATATGTGGAGAGAGTGGAGAGAGAGGAATTTTTCTCCTTCTCGCATAACACTAGAACCAGGGATCATCCCATGAAACTGAATGCCAAGAAATTTAGGACCTACAAAAAGAAGTACTTTTTCACACAACACATAATTAACCCATGGAATTCTCTGCACAATATGTGCTGACAGCCACCAGCCCGCATGGTTTTAAGAAGGGCATAGACAAATTCATGGAGGTCTATCAATGGCCTCAGTAGTAGCCATTATTACAGCTCTTTCTCTTTTTGATGCCTCTCTGATTTGATTCTCCAACTCCAGGTCACTTCCAGCATTTTGATCTGGAGAGCAATCACATGTCCCTAGTAACACATTTCCTTTCCCTGTATTGTCACTCATAATGATTCTGTGGAATCCTCATTTCCCATTCAGGGCTCACTTCAACTTTGCTATGCCCCTGTTGTTGCTAATCTCTATTTGCTATGTTCTGAGAGCACAGAACCGATCATTGTCTGGAGGTCAGGGGCAGGGACATTGGGTGCAATCGTGCTATTTCTTTCCATGTGTTTAGTATACACAGATTTCAATGTCTGAAAAGGGCTGATACCATGATAGTTAACAGTATGGTTGAGTAAAAATGTCAGAGCTGGTGTTAATTAGAATGATTCCGGTAAAGGAACAACAACAACCCACCACCACCACCCAAAGTCACAATATAGCCTTATTTATCTATGATATCTGAGGAATAATGAGAAGTTATCTTTTAAAATGGCTCTTCATACAATATTAGAAAGACAGGATGTGACATGGGAGATTTGATTCACTGGGAAGTTCTGTGCTATTATGATGTAGGTGTAGCAAAGGGATGAAAAAGGCAAAGCAATTCTGTGCACTTCCCAGGTTGTTCACTCCAATGGAGAATCACCATCACTGCTCAGATGATGTGCCTTCTTTCTACCTTTCATTATCACGCCCCACCCCAGCTCTACTCTGACTGTGATGCTATACTGAAGCCCTTTAGCACACTAGATAGCTTCCTCCCATGTAGGTAGTTACATTCCATAATCAAGTTGCCTATTAACTTTTTAATAAGCTAAATGGATTTGAATTGCCCTGAGGGGAAGCTTTCACATTTTACTGGTTGCCACCAAAAGCACGCAGCAATGTGTCAATCTGCTACTTATATAGGTATTCAGCATTAAGGCTAATGAAGATAAATGCTCGTTGCATGTCAGTCTGTATATTGACTCACCAGAAACGATCCAGCTTTGACTTTGTTTCCAATGTATGTATGTTCCTGGTTTCAAAGGAAGGCAGCATGCAATGCAAATGTTCTGATTTTGGCAGAGTTTAAAGTAACATAAAAATTATGACTGTACTTTTAAAAAATAGGGGTTTATTAACCTAGGTCAAATATAAAGTTCACCTGGCTACAACTTGTGGTTGTTTCCAAGAATCCTCTATCTGTAAAAATACAGACAGAAAAGCACCCAGATTTATCTAGTCAGTGATTCCAAGGCCTGCATATGGAACTTTCTTGCATGTACCCCTGGAAAGCCACTTTCAAAAAAGTGGTTTGTTGTTGTTGGGCAAGAAGGAGGAGAACTGGTCTTGTGGTTGCAAGCATGACTTGTCCTCTTAGCTAAGCAGGGTCTGCCCTGGTTGCATATGAATGGGAGACTTGATGTGTGATCACTGTAAGATATTCCCCTTACGGGATGGAGCCTCTCTGGAAAGAGCAGAAGGTTCCAAGTTCCCTCCCTGGCATCTCCAAGATAAGGCTGAGAGACAGTCCTGCCTCCAACCTTGGAGAAGCCGCTGCCAGTCTGGGTAGACAATACTGAGCTAGATGGACTAACTTCCTATGTTCCCATGTTTATTTATTTATTATTTATTTATTATGTTCCATATGTAGGCCCTGTAATCCTAATCAGTGACTAGATAAATCTTGATGTTTTTATGTCTGTATTATTATGGATCATTTCTGTATTGACTGCCGTCATCTATATTATGCAAGCTAAAACTATTGATTTACAGACAGAACTTTGCCAATTGTATTCTAGATTCCAGGGTTAACAAACCCTGCTGACTTGGCAAAGAGGCACCTTTTAATGTGTTGATTCTCTTTATTTGGCAGGGGGAGAGTAACTGGTCCTATCCAACCCCAGCACAGTTTCTCCAGTGACTGTTGTTGGTATCTATCTTATGTGTCTTAGATTGTGAGCCCTTTGGGGACAGGGATCCATCTTATTTATTATTTCTCTGTGTATACCACCCTGAGCCATTTTTGGAAGGGCAGTATAGAAATTGAATTATTATTATTATTATTATTATTATTATTATTAATCAAAATAATTGAAATAAAATAATCAACATAGCAATACCAGAATAGAAGAAAAAGAAATAGAAAAAATCACAAAATACAAAGATCTACAAATTGAAATTGAAAGGCTGTGGCAGAAAAAGACCAAAATAATCCCAGTGGTAACTGGCACCCTAGGTGCAATTCCAAAACAACTTGAAGAGCTCCTCAACACTATAGGGGCCACAGAAATCACCATCAGCCAATTACAAAAAGCAACTTTACTGGGAACAGTCTATTTTTTGCAACAATATCTATAATAACCAACAGTAGTGATGATAAAATTCAGCCATCCCAAGTCCTTGGGAAGGACTCAAAGTCTCGATAAAACAAACCAGTCAATAACACCTGTCTGACTGTGTAAATAAATGATAATAATAAACAACTTCCAGAGCTATCTCTTTCCACATGCTTTTCCTCTTCAGTTTTTAAAAGGGATGTCGCTGGTCCCACACCAACCCCTCTCAAATTTCCAGACCCTCTTTATCTCCCAGCATGGATGTATTCAGGCTATGATGATACCTGAACTCCTTTTCTGCAGTGCTGCTATATTTATCCTTTGAAACAAACAATGCCAACACATTAGACTCTTAAATAAGATACTTACAATAAAAATGGACAACTATTTGAATTACACTCACCTGCTTTCTCTCATGTAGCATTCAGTGAGAAAGGTTCAATAGTGCAGGCGGACCTCGTTATCCACGGGGGTTCCTTTCCCACTGATTCTCACAGATAATAAGGAATTGAGTCAATGGCAATGGGGAGGAGGGTTAAGTTCCTACAGGGCAAAAAATGGCAAAAAATAAAAATAAAAATCAGAGAAATAGTCAGAAATCAGAAATCAGATAAATAGTTCTATACCATGCTCTGCTGATCTCCAGCTTTCCAGTGATGCTGCCCAAACCCTCAATTCAGGGATTTTCCTCGAAACATCACAGTGAAAAAAAATATCCAGGAAATAGCCACAAAATGGCTCTGCCAAGCAAATTAGTGGCCAGAAATTACCTTTGAGGTCATCTCCAGCCATAGGACCTGCAAATATGTGGATTTCAACTCTTTGCTTATCCTCATATACCCAGGTCAGGTGCACATGGCAAAACCATAGGTGTCTTCGGGGCCGCAGATGACGAGGTCTACCTATATACCACAAAGAGTCCATTAACATCATAACTACCACCACCACCACTCTCCAGCCTCATGCTGATACAGATAGCTGTGATTTAAAATAGCTGCAGGAAGGCAGAATATTATCTGAGTACTTTGAAGATCTCTTTAGTAATTAGACGAAAGAGAGGCATAAGATTTCCATCTCCTTTGTAGCCTATGGCTAGAGAGCTTTCCTTTAAAACCAAGATTTGCTGCAGCTGCAGCAAGCATAGATAAAGACTGTTTTATGTAGTAAAATGGGATGCTCATAGACAACAATACCCACCATCGAGTGACCCTGTGGTGTTTGAGAGTGCTTTGAAATTTGGGAGCACAACATGGCTGCCAACTGACATCATGTGCTAACTAGCAAAAGAGTTCCACTTTAACCTTGAATTAGTCTGCTCTCTGCTGGGTTGCTTTCTTTTCTGGTAATTTAATAACAAAGAATGCCTTTAATATAGAACAAGCTTTTTCTTCTTCAGGTGTTGGTAGACAAGCTTCAAGTGGTGTTCAGCTTATGTCTTCCAGCAGCCAATCCAATTCCAGCAGCAGAAAGAGATTTCTTCTTTTGTTTGCTTCTGAACACCTTTAACCCTTTGCTGATCTTAAAATCCAAAACATAATACAAAGAAAAATTATATAAGTAGCAATACCTTGCAAAAGTAAACAAAGGGCAGGTATGGATGATACTTTGCCCAAGCAGCCCACCTTGTCATGATCCCCACCCTTAGTCTGATCTCAAGATCACATTGGCCTGATCTCAAGATCCTGATCTTCAGGCCAGAGCGTGAAGCAGCCCTGGAACTGGAGCCCACAGAAATTGCACCCTCCCCCAGGTTTGACAGAAGTTTGGAGGTCTGCAATGACAGGTCTCAACCTGATAATTGGGAGGGGCCAACATGGTCCCTCCCAGCAGTGTCACTGTCTAGTTGGGTTGGGTCTTGCCTGAATCTGATGTTTTTGGCTATGCACAGGCCTAATGTACAGACACCTGAACACCCATACAATGTAATCTCTGAGTAGGATTTGTGTGAATGACTGTACATGTGTTCATTTTTAAAAAGAACCTGTTAAAAGCCTTTCCCTCAAATGCAAGCTAAAGATAGGACGTGTACTACGGTACATGTGCTGAACGTAATATGTGAATAAATTGGCATGTGTGCAGATCTGTACGTGATATGTCTACACTGAACACAGACTGCATGTGTGTTGAACATAATGTGTGAATAGGGCTACTGTCAAGCACCAGGGACCTGAAGACATTAGAGCTCTTCTCACAATATGTGAGAAGAGCTCGCGGGTGGTCTGCAAGGAAGGAGGGTTTAACTTACCTTCCTTGCAGATGATTGGCTCGGAGTCCCTCCCAGACAAGCAGCAGCTCCCAGGGCCAGGGTGCCAGGACATGCCATTGCGTGTCCCCCCCACCAAGCCCCAATAATGCACTGTGCAAGGGATCCCCCCCCCCGTGTGCCAGCGCCACGGCTGACACACGATCCAGAAAATGAGGGTAAGGGACAGTGTTCCCTCTAACAGGGATTCCCAGATGTTAACTAAAACTCCCAGAATCCCAGCTGCAGTGGCTTTTGCTTGGGGATTATGGGAGTTGTAGTCAACAACATCTGGGAATCCCTGTTAGAAGAAACACTGGTAAGGGAGCGCACGCTCCCTTAACCTCATTTAACTGGGATGCTACTCAAGCGGGTTTGCTGCCATGCAGCTGCTGGGATCGGCCCAATCCTGGATGGTTCATTTTATTTACATATAGGCTATTCTCACCAGCAGCAGAAACCAGACTAAGGGAGCCCAGATCGGTTTCTCCTGCTTTGTGTGCTGCAACGAGAATTGCAAGGCTCCTGGCAGCCAGCCCTCTTAAATTCCACCCCCCACCTGCTAAACGAGGTTAGCGGAGTGGTGCTCCGCTAACCCCCCCTTTTGGTTGTGTATTGCCACAGCAGGGCTCTGTGCCTCGGTGACTCACAAAAAGACCCCCGACAGGCAGCTACAACAAGCCTCCCAACATCAGGGGGCTCCCCAGAATACACTGCTCACTTGCGTGGGCCATTCTGGGACCAGCCCCCAATCCCCACTGCCCGAACCAGCTCTGTGAAGGAGCCGGTAATCATGTGTGCGGCCGATCCGGCTGCCCAGGGTGAGCTGTCTGCTCGTGTGCGGGGAGGTCAAGCCCTGCAAACCCCCTGCAGGCTCTCCACACTGCTCGTGTGGAGAGCCTCATGGAGTAATGACATATCTGCAACTTTCAGTTTAAGAGCCTTCCAAATCATGTGGAGAGTTTCCACCTTTTGGCAGGCCCTTCTTCTATGCTTTGAACTTGCCTGAGGAGACATAGAAATTAAGAGGAAAGCTTCTCCTGTTGTGTAAGTCAACTTTACCTGCTAAAAGTTCCAGGTTGCTGGTGAAGGGAGCAGAACCAGAAAGAAGAGTATAAAAGAAAAAGGTGATAACTCCAGGTAAATTCACTGCTGCCTTGAAGTTTTTACATTACAGTTATATAAGGCAGTAATGGAAATGGTATATGTTGAAAAGCATTATTCATTATTGTTAATAATAAGTGTCAACAATGTTCATAGTTATTTATATATTACATTTTAGTGTAGTAAGGGCTGTCCACTGTTTGATTTTACTTACACAACCATCCGGCAAGGTAGGTCAGGTTAAGAAAAGCTTGTCCAAGACTGCTCACTAAGTTGGAGGCTGACAAGTGATTGGAATGTTTGTTTCCCATCTAAACTCAACATTCTGCCTTCGAGACCACATCCACTCCACCTTTAAGCATCATGAAATTTGATTTCTCTCTATTTCCATCTTGGGTAGGATATGAAGAACTCCAGGATAATAGGGACAGGTTCCACATATGCAATATGGAAAAACTACCTGAATAATTTCTCCTTTCATATAACTGTTGACAGACCTGTTCAGAATGGAATGTAGAAATGTTAGATGAGCCCAATGCAGTCTGTCTTTCTTTCTTTCTTTCTTTCTTTCTTTCTTTCTTTCTTTCTTTCTTTCTTTCTTTCTTTCTTTCTTAAAAAAGAGAGTGATAGAACTACTTTTCATGTGGAACTAATATGGTTATAATGTATCACCACCAAAGGAAAAGTATGAATTCATTAGTGCTGGGGTTTCAAGCTCAAAAGAGTAGAAAATGAGTTTGTGATGTTGTAAGAACTTTGGAAATGTGTTATTGTACACATAGAAGGGGATTCATTTGCTTGAATGAATCACTAGAGCTAATGCATCATAAGACACATAATATGACTAATTATGTAACACATTAGGGTGTTACACCCTACATGAACAAGAATAGTACATTCTTATGACACTACTAGAGCTGTGCCGGCATTCTCAGTGGTAGCTAGGGCTGATTAAATCTGGCTTGTGACTTATACAGCGGAGTACTAAGCCTGTAGTCTCTGTAAATTGCTTTAAACTTTGAGTTTAAACTTTAAACACTTTGGCTGACATCCTGACTATGGCTGTGTGTGTGCAGCAGGAAGAAATGCTTGTGCTGCAGAAGGCTTTCTGAATCCCGCAGCACTGGTGCAAGGTATTGCAAGCGGGGAGGGAGATTTTCATCAGTCTCATGAATGAACATAGGAAGCTGCCTTATACAGAGTCAGACCATTGGTCTATCTAGCTCAGGATTGTCTTCACAGACTGGCAGCGGCTTCTCCAAGGTTGCAGGCAGGAGCCTCTCTCAGCCCTATCTGGGAGAAGTCAGGGAAGGAACTTGGAACCTTCTGCATGCAAGCATACAGGTGCTCTTCCCAGAGTGGCCCCATCCCCTAAGGGGAATATCTTAGAGTGCTCACACTCTGCAGACCCTGCTTAGCAAAGGGGATTTGTCCTCATTTGTCCTCAGGGACATATTTTCAGGTGGCAAAGGGCACTTTGAAGGGAAGGGGAGTTTGGCAAAAATGGTCCCCCACATGATTGCCCTCCTAGCTGTGGTAGTAGAAGCCTTCCGTCACATGAGCTCATCTCATGTCGCACATGCTCAGTCTCAGGATGCCAGTCCCTGATCTTGGTCAACAGTAGAACTCAATTTCAGCAGCAAGTAGGGCAAAGAATGTATTTGTGGAGCGGGGGCATGGGTGAGAGATTTTCAGCAAGGTTTATAAAACCTGCTCTTGGATATATATTCAAAGTAAAATGGCGACAATGTTCTTTTTTAAAAGTCTGTTACTTTCTAACATATAATTAGCAACAGTAGTCACCCTTTCTTTGTTTGTTCTGAAGGAATTGTGTCTTTAGCGGTATATCTAGTTTGGAGGCTCAGATCAGTGAACTGGCCAAACATGTTGGTGCACCTGAGGAACATTTGCATGTGAATGGAAAAGTGTGGAAGAAACTGCCCCATGCTCTCTCTAAATGATGCTCTTGCTCAGCCCCCTCACTCCGCTTGTTTGTAAATTGAAACCGCAGTCCAGCTCTAAGCCTGTTTTCTTGGAATGAAAGCAAGTCCCACTAAATTCAGTGCGTCTGACTTCCTTGTAAGTATATTTAGTCGGATTACAGTACTAGTGAAAGAACAGACTCTCCTTGCGAACAAGCTAAATCCTGCTTGTAATCTGTAGTGTAAAGTGAAAACAAAGGCATTCTCTATCCATATATATATATATATATATGAATGATGGCATGATGCAAACATAAAATAATTGTACACAGAGGCTTATGCAAAGAGGGCTTTGTTTGCAAGGGCTGGAAAGCTACTCACCCTGAAACAATGGGGGCAAATTAGCATGCATCAAGCCCAAGGGTGTAAGCAGCAGACACACAAACTCCTAGTGACGGATGCTGAGCTCTTGCTGGGAGGTCGCCATGAAACATCTTTCTTGAGAAGGCGGCATGTCAGATTTCAGACACTTTCTCTACAAATGGGCTTCTGACGCTCAAAGGAAAGGCTCCTTCCCCCTGTCCACATAGTAAAGACTATTTACATGAAAAGATGCCGCTTTCAATGACATGATTAATTTCGGAAATACCTGGCATCTGAATGAAGCAAAGCCTTCAAGAGATGACAGATGATGAGGAAAGATAATTAGGCAAATGTCAGGAGTCAGTGTTTTGATTGGTGACGGAGAAGCTGGCCTGGGTAGGTTATCGTATCCTCGTCCCAGATGGAAATGAAGAGTCTTTGCTGAGAGTTTAGGATTATTATCTTATGGTTATATGATAACCATATATATATGATCTTATGGTTATATTTTAAACATGTGTGTGTGTGTATGCGCGCACACGCACGCGTATGTAACAACAAATAAATCCTGCCTATGCTTCTTCATTCAGATCTGTTTTGTAGCAATGAGGTGACCACACCATTCAGAATGTTTACCTCAGTGGCTTTACATGTTGGCACCAGCAAATTTGCCTCCTGCCTTTGCTTTAAACATGATCATTTATCATCCTTAAAAAAAAAAAAAAAAAGTGGAGTCATAACCCTGTCAAACTCAGTTGAGTTCAATGGGTTATGATTCAGCTATAAAGCAGTGTTCACATTGGTAACTTCTTTTTCAACGTGATAAAACTGTGATATTTATGGTCCATTCTAAAAAAAAAAAAGGAATCCTATTAATGAGGTTGACACTCAAATGAACTCCAAATGAGTTCAAAATCTTGCAAAACATGCCCCAGATGTATATTGATACAAATATTTATACTAAAAAGAACTTGCAATGGTGACTCCTCATTTTTCAGCATGTGATGACTATTTTGCAGAGTGGAGCAGAAGACAAAGATAATGACTGCTCCAAAGGCAAAACCCTCTTCTTTCCTCCAGGTGTCAAGAATTGTCCTTTTGGGAAGAGATGGAACTGAATACTGGTGCCCTCCACAGGATGCCTCTGAAATTAGCAGGGTGCTGAAGACCCCTACAAAACAAGTTCTGACAGAACCCTTCCCTCTAGATTGATGGATAGCCTGCTCTCAGTGAAAGAAGAATTAACCATTCATTGTTCCTAATCCATCATGACATTTTGGACCGGGGCTGACATTGCAATCACATTATTATGTACATCAGATTTTATTTTATTTGTTTAAAGGAGCATGTGATGCAGCTAGGTTTGTGCCCTTGATTTTTTTTTTTTTTTAAAGACTACAGGCATTCCTGAGTTTTCAACGGTAGACTTATGAGATTATTCACTTTTTCTCACATCCACCAAGTCATGGCAAAGACTGGAAATCCAGCCTGCTTTTTCCCTTCTGCTGTACCGATTGCTGGCAAAGGATCTTCTCCAAGAATAGTCCGAGCATCAGGCAGACACGTCATGCCTAATTTGACTAACTATGCAATGGCTGCAGCTGCCATTAGTTAATCTTCATATAATTTGTTAGAGTAGGGCTTTGTGAAGTACTGGAAATAATTGTCTTTTTTTTCTTCCTGCTGAATTCTGTAGCTGTGGGCAGTTATTGGTATAATAACTGTCTGCATCATGCAGTCAGGAATGGTGATGGTTTTATGGCTCGGCACTAGCCAGAGGTGTATAATGTATCTCTGAAGGGCTTGATTGACTGGAAACATATTTTCAGCCTGCTTAAAACTGCTTAGAGAGTGTCACAGAGGTCCTCAAAAATAAAGCATTCAGTGTATTTAGTGAAACTCTACACTCTAAGTACATGCAAGGGCGCTGTAAGAGACTAATTAGGTTGTAACATAAAACACCGTAAAACCAATGGCAAAACTCCTAAGGTCTGACCAGCTTTTTAATGTTATGTTAGGAGTGCATTTATAAACAACACTGGCCGAGAGCTCTAGGCAGATCTTTTTCTAAGAGCAGCGCAAAGAACTGAAACCAAAATAAGGTACTCTGCAGCATACAAACAACAACGGATTAATGTCATGATGTTAAGGGAAACAGAAATGTTGTCCTGAAGCAATTCCCCCTCCACTCAAGCCATGGTAGGAGGAAAACCACCTTAAGAATGGGGTGAAAAAAATATTCAGAACGTATGTATGTATAACTATGACTAACATTCAGTATGTATACATTCAGTAGGTATACAGAATATTTTTCTCGCCCTATTTTTAAAGTGGTTTTTCTTACAGTTAATGGGCTCAAATGAAAGCTTCTTAAAAATTCCATTGATTTCAATGGATATTATGTGCCCAAGTGGGTTGCCATCAGACAGACCCTCATGGGGCTGAAGCTTGCCCCACTCATTCTGAATATTGCAAGAAAAATAATATTTTTAAACAATAGCCCAATCCTATGCATGCCTATTCAGGAGGCATCCTATAAAGTGTCAACCAGCTGCAATGGGATTTACTCCCCCCAAAGTGTACATAAGACTCCAGCCTAAGAAGCAGTTGTTGGTTTTACCAAAGATTGCACTGTGCTATGGATGACACCATAGATCTAATCCAGAGAAAGTGAGGTGTGCCTATGTCCCATTGATTAGCCATGGCTTATTTTGTCTGAACAGCATCTGTTAACTTATGGTCTTACATTGTGCCCGTTCATCTTCATGGGGCTTGCAATGGCGTCGCCTGCATGGATGGACTGTGGGCATGATGTAGGATTGTGAATTTGTGAATCCTGAGGTACTTGACTTCTTGGCTAGGTTTCAAAGATCTGTTTCTGCATGGAGAAATATGTTTGTGTGTGTGTGTGTGCATAGAGCTGTATTTTTCTTGTGTAATCTGCTTGTGCAAACCATAGTCAAAGATTCTCATCTGAATATGTATGCATATGCAAGTCCTTACCGATGGTATATGCACAATTTAATCAATTCTGCCTTCAGCATGTGCCAGAACTTGCATATCTCCATATGGAACTTTGTGAGTGGTAGTTGTTCTTCCCCAGGCATCCTCAGGAACTTGGCCTTCATGGTTTAACCTTGTGCTTCAGTGCAAACCTTCCTTTCCCCACTTATGCACATATTATCTAGCATCTCCCAAACTATAATTCACGGAACACACACAATTTTGTTTCCTTAATAGGAATTAGTGCAATTTTTAAACACTCACAAATATAATTCTTGCCATGCACCGAACATATTAGTTAGTAACATAAAACATATGAAAAGTGCTGGAAAATAACAAAAAGATTGAAAATGTCAGGAAGAAAATTAGTCTGATCAAACTAGATGAAAGTCTAGGCCCCCCCTCCCCCCAGGTTCTGAAATGTTTTATGTGGAAAACATCCCAGTTTTTATAATATACATCCCTAGATTCTTTGTAAATTAAATGCACTTGGAGCATAAAGGAAAGCACATAGACATTACTTTTTATTTATCATCATCTCCACTAAGAATATTTTAAAATCCTTGACATTGTTAGACATGATTGAAAGGAATGAAGTGTTAATTTAATAAATGTGTTGTTAGTTGTGGTGAAACTAAACACAATTAACGTGTCCATTGGTGGATGCATCTACGGTTGCAGACCTCTCAAACCCTGGGTATAAAATGTGCCTGCTTCTGCCTTGAGAAGTGACTTTATGCTTCACAGGGATTTTATTGTTTAGCTTTCACATTGACTGTCACTTTTCTTTCTTTGTTTTGAAAAATATGGTTTATAGTTCTCTCCAGATTGTTTATTTTCCTGCAAGGTTTTGTGATTAACAGTATAATATTTTTATTGAGTTACTTCACACACGCACACAATGACTAAGCCCAAAGGGTATTCTAGGTTTACAAGATTTTACTAATAAATGTGCTCCCCTTTGTATTGAGGCTGCTAATTAGTGCTTTTAAACAGCTCAACATTTAATTCTTTGAAGACACTCTATCAAGGGCTAATATTAAAAAACGGTTTATGTAGAAGGATATATAAAATAAGGTGTTAAACCCAACATAAATTGAGTGGCTAGGGGTTCCCTACAGTGCTAATTTTATGTTTGTTTTTGTCTCATTTAAAGTTAAGATGTCTGCATTATAACCAGAGATATGTTCTATTCGCTCCATACATATTATGTGAAAGGCGTCTGTTTATGAGCTTCAATTGTCAGGAGACACATTCAACTAGTAGATTCATCACATGAAGACATACACACATGCTAACAGAATGTAATCTATATAGCTCTAAATATATCTTTTTAAATTATCATTTTAATAAAAAAGGAAATATGGCTAATTATGGAGCTGTTGCTTTTGTGTGGAGATTTTCTGCATACAAAGTTTATTCTACAAATCTGAATCCTTTGACAAGGTCTCTCCACTTCTGGGCTTTGGTACTGTGCAAGATCCCATGCCCGATGCCGAGCGCATTGGTTTCAACTCTGACCCCATCTTTGACACCCCCACCAATCACTCGTCCAGCAGCCAGCCACACCAGCCGCCTCACTGAAAAAGAAGAAGAAGAGTCTACAACCCCCACTGCCTTTGGGACAACACCTTTCCCCCATCCCAAATTGGAAGTGATCATCAGATGATGCAGCAGTTCCCCTCAAACCAAAGAAGAAAAAGAAGCCTCCTTGTCCGGAGTTGGATTCCACGAACCCTACAGACCCACAGCTAATGCCTCGGGATGCTGGCCTGGGACTGAAGCAACCATCTTCATCGGCACCAAAAGCAGGCAGATCGAACCTGATGGCCCCAACACATCCTCTGTCACCAGTCTCAGTATCAAGTGCAGCATTGGATGTGGGATGATACTCCGGAGAGTATCTTCCCACCTGGCCACATTCTCCAGACTCTTTGGATCCCAAGGACAGGAACTGGGACTTAACACCTCCAGCTAGACCATTGCCTGCCTTGAGGACACACTATAGTCCTTTCTTCCCAAGAATCCAGGTTGGGAAGAGATGAAACCCGAGAACCAGAGAGATACAGGGACCAGTATGTGTGATACGATATGCCACGGGACCACAGGGACCATTCACCCACAGATTCGATCTAGTCAGATTACTACCAACTGGATCCATATTATGAACGGAACAGAGACTGCCACATGGATGATCAGTATGGAAAAGACTACTGATACAGAGAAGAAGGAAGGGACAGAAGAGACTCATAAAGGGCCTGCTACAACTCGTACGCAGATAGGTACCAGCCCTATTCAAGACATCACTGTTATTTCTCAAGATATAGGTCTTGCTCTCTGGAGCATACAGGTAGCCCATGCAGGGCCTGACATCAGAAAGTGCCACAGGGCACATGTGGGGAAGGCAGCAACTCACATACCCAAGTGCTCATGCTGTCTCATAAGCCACATCCTCCAGCCATGGGCTCTACTTTACATATGCTGCTACCCGATGAGCCTACACTGGGTCCATCAAAACCACCTGAGCCTAACCCCCTGAACCACCTAATCCCCTGGCCCCAGAGGACCTAGATTCCAAGGATAGTTAACAATCAGATCTGACAAAGAGATAGATGACTCAGAAGAAAGGCACTCCTGTCACTCAGAATTAACTTCTACAGGATGCTCACCCTTGGCGCTACTGACAGACCCGAAACCTATTTCACTATCAGAAGATCTTAAATTATATTCTGACTACATAGCCAGAATGCCCTCTGCCCTAGGGGTGCAGCTGGACCAACAAAAGGGAGAACTAGATTCATTCTTTGGCCTCATAGATGTGGATGTCTGAGTCCCTGAACTCTGCTCTCATGGAGATAGCAAGAAATAATTGGAAGAAGCCATCTTTCTGCTTCAACCTACCAAGTGATTACAGAATTGTTATAGGGTAGAATCAGAGGATGAATCATTTGCCTTCCTACACAAGTACCCTACACAAAATTCAGTGGTAGTGGAAGCTTAACTGACAAATCTAAGGGAAAGTTCATCTCCAACCCAAGAGACAAAGGACAAAAAGTTGTATATGTTTGGCAGATGGCTGTACTTGTCAGCAGCCCTGCATCTAAAGACAGCCAACTAACAGGCTTATAATGCACGCTACAATCACTTTCTTTGGGAGCAGATATCCTCCTTTCTGGATCTCCTACCACAGTACAGGAGAGAGACATCCAAGGTGTTACTTAAGGTGGCTTCACAATTAACCAAACAAGAACTTTACTCCACCAGGCACTTTAAAAAATGCACAGTTAAGGTTATGGCCACTTCTACAGCTATATGCAGGCATGCTTGGCTGAGATCATCTGGACTCACACCTGAAGCACATTCAAGAGCGGAGGACCTTTCCTTTGATGGACAGGCCCTCTTTGGGGACAAGATGGATGAGACCCTCCAGAGAAGGTCTCATTAAAGAGTACAGCCTGCTCCATGAGCTACCATTCAACCACGTCTTGACGCTTAAAGCAGAACAAATGGCCTACCTACTAATAATCTCAGTCTCTGTTGCAGCAAACCTCTTCTGAATGGCCCTTTTGTCCACAACACTATTTTCCTAAAAAGAAACAATCCTATCCTCCTGGCAAATAGCCGCAGCAAAAGCAGAGATCTTCCACCTACTACAAAAAGCAATGGCTCTCACATCCTGTCCATAGGAACCCATCTGACCCCATATGTACCTGCTTGGAAATGCATAACTTCTGACAATTGGATCCTCACTATAATATGAATGGGGGTGTGCCCTAGAAGTCACAGAAAGACCATCTTTCACTGGGGAAACTGTCACACCCCCTACAAGAACCCTCACGGAGGAGGTTGTAGCCCTTTTGGATAGAAAGAGTTCCCCAGACCTTGACACAGGTCAAGTCACACAAGTCTCTACCCCTCATACCTCACAATTCCGAAACACAATTACAAATACTTCCATATGATCATGACCCCCATGATTTGGTTGTGGATGGCATCCCTAGACCTAAGGAATGCATACCATCACATCTCCATCAGGCCCCAACATCAGAAATTCCTACATTTCCAAATAGGACCACATGCCTATCAATTCAAGGCTCTTCCCTCTGGATTGGCTTCAGCCCCAACATGCCTTTATCTTCCAGGTGAAGTCTGCACTATGATACACTGGTATCACATCACCTATCCACACCTATTCACTGGTTAGCAGGAAGTTCATTTCACTCTCCTGTTCCCTTCCTCATCCTAACTATGGAAGCCTCAGAGCTGGGATGGGGGACACACATGCAAGACTGTCATATAAAGGGGCACTGGCAGGGGCTGGAAAGGTCCAAACACAACCTATTTGGAGCTCCCTGTGATTTTCAAGGCTCTGAAATGCTTTCTTCCCATCATAGCTGCTTCTTCAGTCACAATTCAAACAGACAATACAACGGCCGAGGCATATTTCAACAGACAGGGTGGAACGAGTTCCAGAAGCCTCCTAGGCTTAGCCAACACTCTTGGGAATGGTGTATTCAACATCACATTACACCAGAAGCAGTCCATATTCGAGGCTATACAAACCAACAGGCATATACTCTCAGCAATTCTCCTATTATCTCCCATGAATGGGAACTCAACCGTGTGGTGATATAAGCCATCTTCCAGCGGTGGGGGACTCCCACATTAAATGTCTTTGCCACTGTGGGCAACAGTCAATGCCACCACTATTGCTCCAGGGTGGGCTCAGGAACCCATTCGCTTGGAGCTGCATTCTCTGTTCCATGAACGAACCACTTTTGTTACCTATTCCCCCCCAATCCTGTTGTTGCCAAGGGTCCTTCTAAAGATTCAGAAGGAAGATGCAAACTGTATCCTGGTTGCACAATGGTGGTCTCATCGGCCTTGGTTTCTATTACTCCAGAACATGGCGGTAGATTATATGAATCTCCCAAACCACAGCCACCTACTTCACCTAGATGCAAGGTTCCTCCACCTAACACTGTGGAGGATATGGGGTGCTTCCCCACAGATCTACTCAGAATTCTTCAAGCCACCTGCAAAACTGCCATGACAAAATCCTGTGCTCCTAAGTGGACATGTTTCTCTAAGTTTGCTGAACAGTAAGGTTTCAATGTTCCCTTGTTAACGGCACAACATGTGTGCACTTATTTGTTATATGTGAAAAGGTTTAACGTTCCTATCCCTAAAGGTACACCTGGCAGTCATTGTATCTCACACCTCAGGGACAGGTCAGGCTTGGTTCTGTAATGACACAATTAAAAAATTCTAAAGGGCTTGGCCCATCTATACCCAGATGCACCACTGATGGCACCAGCATGGGACCTCTTGCTTGTACTACACATTTATTACAACCACCATTTGAGCCCTTGCCACAATAGACCACAGATTACTTACCTGGAAGGTTTGTTTTTTGGTGGTAATTACTTCTGCATGCAGAGTCGGTGAGCTGCATGCCTTAAGAGTGGATATTCCCTTCCTTACATTTCATAAGGATAATGTTCAGTTTCTGAATTTCAAGAGGATGTTCAATTTCTGCCCAAGGTATCATCCTCATTCCACCATTCTCAACCTATATACATACCTGTATTTTTTCCCCAAACCTACCGTCTAAGGCAGAATGCTGCTGGCATTTTTTCTTAACCTACCTCACAGGGTTGTCTAACATACCTCACAGGGTTGTTGTGAGGAGAAACAAAACAATGTTTCCTGCTCTGGGCTCCTTGGAGGAACAGTGGAATATAAATGTAAAAATCAATCAATCAATCAATCAATCAATCAATCAATCAATCAATCAATCAATCTCCTGGATGTCAGGCAGGCCTTGGTATTCTATGTACAGTGTACAGCACCCTGGAGGTGGACAAACTTTTTCTTTGTCTGCTACAATGGTCAAAAGAAGGGTCTTCAAGTTTCTGTTCAATCCATCTCCTGGTGGATAGTGTCCACAATTGACCTCTGCTTTAAACTTGCAAAAAAAAAAGCAGCCACCACCTACTATAAGAGCAAACTCCACCAGAACCATGGTCACTTTGACAGGGTGGTACCATTGGAGGTCATCTGACAAGCGGCCACTTGGGCAACACTGCACTCCTCCATCCAGCATTACACAATAGATGCTTGAGCGGAATGGGATGCCAACTTCAGCAAAGCAGTTCTGCAGTCTATTTTCAGTCACTACCTTTCTCCAAGTAAGGCAGCTTGTTATGTGCCCAGAAGCCAGAAGTGTAAAAGCCGGAGACCACATCAAAGAACAAAAGGCTGTTTACCTGCAACTTTGGTTCTTTGTGTGGTCATCTGGGCTATTACATACCCTCCCATGTGTGTTCACAATGTGTCCCGGCCTCCAGAGATTTCTGCTGCACTGAGCAGTGTGGATTGTGTGGGCATGAAGTGGCATACGGGAGAGGACTTGAGAGATTGTCTTTGGGGAAGGGAGATTTCACCCTGCCTGCCTGCCCGCCTGGTCATGGGAATAGCCTTCAACAGTCATTACACAAATCCACATTCTTCATTGCCTTTCCTCCCTTTTCTTGGTTGCAAGACATGCAAAGAAGGTTGACTTGTGAGACTAAGGACTTGTGTAATAGTTGCTCATATCACAAAGGCACTGGTTCTTCTTTATAGCAAGGGTAAGCAGTCTTATTTCCCTATACAGTTCTTAAGAGGGGAAAGGCATTTCCTCTCACATGAAATGTTCCATAAACACTATTACTTCCCATTCCGTATCAGCTTCACATAATAACTCTCCAACTGGGGCCAGTAAAGCAGTTAGAGGATTTGAGGTGGACAAGACAAACTCACAGAGATGTGGAATAGTATTACAGAGGGCTATGCTTCGTAAGACAATCGAGTTCTCACTTTATCCGGTTGATTTACTCTTTCTTTATAATGAACATTGCCTGCAGCAGGCTGAAAGTTTTTGTTTTGTTTGTATTTTATGAAAACCCTTTTCTCTTCCCCAAATCAAATTCATTGGTTAAAACCAAGAATTTGTTAGGGTGCTGTGGAAGAAAGTGTAATAGGCTCTGAAAAAACCTGTTTTGAGGCTGTTAAACATTCTTTAACAGTAGGCAGCCATTTTTTTAAAAAAATGAAGTACCTAAGGAAGCTGAAGTGTACAACATTTGACTGCAGTCAGTAGACCTGCCAGCACAGACCTGTTGAGTGACCTTGAGATTGCCAAGTCACTTCCTGTCTCAAAGGTGCAGACTGTGAAGGTCAAAGCAGAGGTGATGCTAAAAGCATCATTATGGCTTTTTCCTAATGGAAACAGCAGCCACGAGGGGCAAGCAGAATCGAGACCATGGCACATTGGGAGGGAGCATTTTACTCTCTTACCTGCATGCCTCAGTGCCCATGAAAACTGCCATAAGCATTTGAGAGGGAAGCTTCCACTGGTGCAAAGAGAAGTTTCCTTCCTGTGGTTTATGGCTGCTTCAAGGGAAGCACTGTTTTCAATAGGACCGTAGCATGCAGGGGAAAGCCCTCCCCTACCATCTATCTATCTATCTATCTATCTATCTATCTATCTATCTATCTATCTATCTATCTATCTATCTATCTATCGCATTTTTATACTGCCCTAACCCAAGGTCTCGGGGCGGTTCACAACACCATGCACCATGGTCTTGATCCTGACTGGCACCCACTCTTGTGGCTGCAATTTTAATTAACAAAAAAGCAAGCAGGAATAATGTGTTTAGCATCACAACTGGTTTGGCCCTGAGATTACCCCTGATAGGGTGTTTCAGGATCTATTTGAATTTTTTAAATGTTCTTTTAGTATTGCCCCTGAAAAATGCCTCCGAGGCTGAAACATGTTGGGCGTCAATGAATGCTTCACAGCACTGTGAGACTTTGAGCCCTTTCTCACGATCGGTGACAAAGGGCTCGAGGGAAAGCAGGGAGGAAGTCTGCTAGCCTTTACCTCCCCGCAGATCCTTTTCTCTCCCTGGGCTGACAGATTGCCCACCCACACAATTGCCAGTAGGCAGCTGGCGAAAGCATGGAGGGTTGGGGGATAGGAAGCATTGCTCTGCCACCCCAAACTCCCATAATGCACCATGCAGGTGCCCAGGGCACTGTAGTGATTCCCCCAACACTGGCCGGGGACACCACAGTCTTCCAGCCCTGGCTGCAAGCAGCTGGGACTGGCAGATGACCCCAAAAATGAGGTTACAAGAGTGCTTGCTCTCTTAACCTCATTTTGCAGGAAGGTTTGCCATGGCGGCAGCAGCTGCTTGCATGCCCCTACTTTTCACAAGCACCCAAGAGCAGGCTTGGCTGCCTTTGTCCACTCTTGGCTGCTCATAAGAACAGCTTCTTTGTCTCCTTTTTTGCTTTTCTGGTTGGGTGCTTCCTGCCCCCCCCCCCCGTCTGCTGATCACTGTTAGAAACAGAATGTTGGACTAGATGGACTTTGTCTGACCTGGCAGGAATGTTCTTGAGTTCTAATGCAACAATTGAACCAAATCCACTCTTCTATCCCACATGTACCAAAAAAAAAATTTCATTAAAGATTCATATTCTTCCTAAATTTCCTCCAAATGTATTTTTCCTTAACATTGGCTTGTCCCCAGACCCCAGCCCAAGAAGACACGTGGACTTAGTATGGGTAAAAGGGCCACAACTTTATTAACTGTAACAAAAGACATGGTGGACTGGAACACCAGGTGATTAATCACCTTTAGAGAATCGTGCAGGCCAATAGGACCGGGTCAGGACTCTGATGTCCTACCCAGCACCTTACTGGGTGACACACCCTGGCTCGGGAAACGGGCAGGTACGCCCAGCCCAATTCCTTCAAAGCCAACCCCCACTTTCGTAAGAGAGGATCTGGATACTTCAAGGTCTTCGCCCACCCCGGACCGCTCAGCCCAAAGGTTGGTGAAGTCCTGAAGCAGGTTTCATGGCGATCAATTCTCCCCATGCCGCACAGGCCACAAAGGAGCGATTGACCAATCACCCTTTAAATATCCAAGGGTGCTCACTGATGTTCTAATCCTCGAATTACCACCCCACCTGCACTGTTACTGCCATTGTGACCGGCCTAACTCTAACTACACACCCAGAACACAGAACGGAGTAGGCGAAAAAACCCCAACAGTGGCCAATGAGTTGGGAGCAAAAAATTCCTACTCGGCCCCTTTGGGCGACCAGTCGCTAGACCCGCTCTGCACCAGGGAGGGAGGGAGGGGAATGCCTGGCCCAAACTGAGGAGAACAGGGCGCGGATCGGCCGATCCCAGCCGAAACCCCGCCCCCTAACTCAAAGAGGCCAATCGGCCTGCTTTTTGGGCCTTGTGCAGAGCGGGGCTGGGACAAACTCCCTCCCCTCTGCACGAGGCCAAGGGGAGGGGGATTCTCTCTCAGATTTCACCAAAATAATTGGATTTCCTTTTCCAAAAATGCACACCTCCCCAGATCCCCAAAATTAATTTTACCCTCTCTTTTCAACCACCAAATAGTGGCTGACATCCTGACTAACAAAGCATCAGTGCAATGCCAGAAGCACCAGAGTAGAACCAGTTTCTGAACAGTTCCAGACTAATACTGCATTGGTGCTAGTATGGATGTAGGAATTTCAGCAACCTCTCCTTTCCTGGGAAGCTCTCTGGGTCACCCAAAAATATGTCCTTGAGTGCTGTGAAACCCTTAGGGACATATTTTTGGATGTCACAGAGGACTTCCTGGGAAAGGGGAGGCTGTTGAAATTTGACCCCAACATTAAGCCAGCAGGGGATCTGAGTTAATTTAGATTTTCAGAAGCACCGGTGCTTCATTAGAATCTCAGCCAGAATTCCCAAAGCAGTAACTAAAGATCAATTTCACCCTCTGTCTCTTCCAAAAAAGAAAGAAAAAACCCCAATTTTTAAAATGTATGTAACCAGCTCTCATCTGTCCAATGTACTTGCAGAATTTATGTAGGTACCATGAATGTGCAATATCAATTTTCCTAAATATTTTGAACCATTGGTATTCCGTGTGGTTGTACCTATGACCAGCCCTACCTGGGTAGGGCAGTGCTAGTCCAGGTAGGGCTGGTCATGAGAACTGCTGGGATCTCTCCCAATTGCTCCTGATTCTGGTGCTCCTCCGCCAGGTAGGCCAGGTTTTAAACCCAGGCTAAAAGTGAGGTAGAAGAATACACACATGCTTCCTACTTCACTGCCTGGTCATGTAGGCAGCTCCTTTGAGGCTGCCATACCTACCACAGAGGCTGGGGAAAGGAGCATCCTGGCAGCCAGAGATATCCCAGTGTACCATGCTGCTTGCACAGTACTTTGTGGAATATGTGCTGGCCCAGCTACCTTGCTACCATGCAGTCTGTGTGGGTGTGCAAGTGACGAAGCCCTCTGAGGGCTTGGATCACGTTGAGGGGAAGGCAGGTAGGCTCTTGCCTCTCCCTCCAACCCTGGGCCAATTGGATTGTGTGAATGACCTTAATGTGTAGCACATTCTGGAGCTATTCACATGCGCAGGCAAAACCAGGCTAAGGAAGCCCAGCCTGGTTTTGCCTGTGCATGTGTACCTCTGGGATTGGGCCCAATCCCGGCGGCACCTTAGTGGCAAACCCGCCTCTAGAGTCACCTTCTAAAATGAGGTTAGGAGAATGAGTGCTCTCCCAACCTTGTTTCTGTGATTGTCTGCCAGCCATGGCTGCTGGCCGACTGCGGGGAGGGGTGATCCCCATAATGCACCGCACACTCGTGTGGTGCATTATGGGAACTCTGGAGGATGGGGTGATGGAGGGTGGCGTGTCTCAGCACTGTGACCCTCCACGCTATCGGCAGCAGCCAGTAATTGTCTGGGCAGGCACTCTGCCCACTGAAGAAGGAGCCCTCGGTCATCTACAAGGAGGTAAGCTTTTAAAGCCTTCCTCCCCACTAAACATCTTGCTCTTTCTCACTGCTCATGAGAAAGGGCTCTTTATGTAAGAAGCTACAACTGACAAAAGAAACATTCTTCTGGGCTTTCCCTTGTATTGTTCTGATCATGAAATTGGTCCATGAGTCACAAAACCTTTTAAATAATAATATGTGTAAATTGAACTGATCCTAAAACACAGTCACTCCAATACAGCACAAGTGACCTATGTGTGGAACCAGGTTTCCATGCACAGATGTGTCCTATTACTATAATAAAAGTCCACTGTTGGGGAAAATAAGTCAACTATTCCACATCCAGCACTTGAGGATAAATACACATATTGTACATATTGCCTGCTAGATGATCACTGCTCTTTGCTCCGACAGCACTGAATGCCTGTTAGATGAGAGAAGAAGACATCTGCACAGGAATCAGAACCTCTATCCTGCAACAGGTTTTCAAATTACTTTTAGGAGCCAAAAGTGCAAAATACCTTATTGAGGCTCTCCACGCGAGCAGTGTGGAGAGCCAGATGGGGTTTGGTGGGGAGAGCGGGCTTGACCTGCTCTCCCCACACACAAACATCCAGCTCTCCCTGGGCGGCTGGATCGGCTGCCCACACGATTACCGGCTCCGTCATGGAGCTGGTAGGGGCGGCAGGGATCAAGGGCCCTCTGGCTCCCAGAAGCCCCAAAATGTCCTGTGTGAGTACACGGGGCATTCTGGGGATCCCCCCCAACATCGGGACGCTTGCTGTAGGGGTTCTTCTCACAAGCTGCAGTGACGCGGAGCCATGCTATGGCGACTCACAATTCGAAAAACGGGGTTAGTGGAGCACTCACTTAACAGGGCGGGGGACAATTTTGGCATGTTAGTTGCTAGGAGCTGCAAGTCTCCTGGCAGTTCACAAGCATGGGGGAAACCAGGCTGGGCTTTCTTAGCCCAGTTTCCTCCGCACGTGTGAATAGACTCATTCTTTGTTTTCCAAAACAGGGGATAATACAAAGCCAGCCTTCCTTCCTTCCTTGCTTCCTTCCTTCTCTCCCTCCCTCTCTCTCCCTCCCTCTCCCTCTGTCCCTCCCTCTCTCCTTTCATTCTTTCCCCCATAGCTTACAAATATACCAGTTTTAGAGCTCTGCCAGTTTACTATCTCCATGATGAAATGGATTTGAATTTAGAATTATAGATTTTCTTAATTTCATATCTAACTATATTACCATAGCAGCAAAATTGGACATGGGTGACTCTTATTAGGTTAGTGCTCATCTAGCTCTTTTAGCTTTGGGGTTAATTCAATGAGCTATTCCTGGTTTTGTATATGTCAGTTATGGGAAGAAGTAAATGATCCTATATGGGGTATCCAACCACAGAATATCAGCATTCATCTTTTGAAATTTATTTTGCAATTTATAGAGGGCCTGAACCGTAATGCAGCTTTGCTATTACATACCTTGTAGCTGAATAACCAGGCATTTTGTGGTGATGAAGGTTACAGTATAAAAACTACAGAGAGGCCAATCTCTCAGAATGGAGCAGCCAACCAAATGGCCTCTCCAAGGATCATTTGCTCCCTCCTTCCCTTCCTGGTGATGTTTATATTTTGTATTAATTTAGACAGCAAAAGCATTTTTTACATTTGAACGGAGTGATGTAATAATTTGTGGCATATTGCTGGAATCTCAAGCACATCACAATTCGGACTGAATCCTATCACATTTACTTGGAAGTAGATCCCATTAAATACAATACGACTTACTTCTGAAGAAAGGTAGTATTGTGCAAACTTTGAATACTATGGGTGGTATTGTGCAAACTTACTGTTCAGCACAGAACTGAATGAGAGCTCTTGAATTGTGTAGTGTAGGAACTAAGAGAGTGTGCTACAAAAGAGAAATCCCCAGTCTGAATCTTGCCTCTTGCCTTGGGCAAGCCATTCTAACTCTGTTCAGTTAACAACTGAAGGGAGTTAGTTACACCACATATGGTTACAGCACCAAAATGAAGATACCGGGGAGGCCCAGCCTCTGCACCAACATGTTCTATAGCCCCACCCCTTGATCACCATGTAAATAATGCTTGACATCCACTGCACTGGTGCAACAGTGCTGATATTCAAACTACTGTTGCACCACTACCATTATACAAGGGAGGGAGGGGTGATTTTCTAATATCTGCCCTTGATGGAGGAGAGCTGGTTATACATTATACAAGGGAGGGAGGGGTGATTTTCTAATATCTCCCCTTAAGGGAGGAGAGCTGGTCTTGTGGTAGCAAGCATCACTTGTCCCCTTAGCTAAGCAGGGTCTGCCCTGGTTGCATATGAATGGGAGACTAGAAGTGTAAGCACTGCAAGATATTCTCCTCAGGGAATGAAGCCGCTCTGGGAAGAGCAGAAGGTTCCATGTTCCCTCCCTGGCTTCTCCAAGAGAGGGCTGAGAGAGATTCCTGCCTGCAACCTTGGAGAAGCTGCTGCCAGTCTGTGAAGACAATACTGAGCTAGATAGACCAATGGTCTGACTCAATATATGGCAGCTTCCTATGTTCCTATGTTCCTTTCCCTCCAAATCCCATTGTGCCTTTAGAAAATATGTCCCTGAGGGACTTTCATCGCTCAGAGACATACCTCCAGGAGGCATAGTGAGCTTTGGAAGAAAGGGGAGATCAGTTAAAATCTCCCCTGCTCCTCAGATAATGAGGCGAGCCTCACGATCAGTGAGACTTGCCGAGCGTGGGTTAGCGGGGAGAGCGGGCTTAACCCAATCTCCCTACAGACAATCAGGCAGGGAGCCCTGGGCGGCTGGATTGGCTGCCCACACAACTGCCGGTTCCGTCACGGAGCTGGTGGGGGCTGCAGGGATCGGGGGCCACACAGCACCAGAAGTTCCAGGATGCCCCACGCAAGCATGCGGGGCATCCTGGAGAGAACCCCAGGGCCAGGAGGCTTGTTTCAGCTTCCCAGCAGGGGTCTCCTCGTGTACTGCCATGGCGCGGAGCCGTGCTGCGGCAACACATGATCAAATAGATGGGGTTAGCGGAGTGCTTGCTCCACTAACCTTATCTAAGGGGAGGGCTCCGTAAGTGGGTTACCTGCTTTGAGGACACCGGACTCACCTGCGAGCCCAGTGGTTCTCATGCTCGCCAAAAAGCAGGCTAGGTTTCCTTAGCCTGTTTTTTTGGCGATCATGAGAATTGCCTCATTGGCTCAGCAGTAGTCCGGAGGTCAGCACTGTTATACCAATACCAATGTCTGAAAGATACAATCAAACAGCAGTCTGGAAGACACACTTTATTGTGAATTATCAAAACACACAACCTAACTAAAAATGCAGAGACAAATGCTCTATGGGGAGAGAGATCCTACCCATTATTAGAAATCCATTATGCTTAATAATGGGTTGGATCCCTCCCTAGAAAACAGTATTTGCCAATGCAGGCAAATGTGGTATCCTTGCAGAGCAGGGGGCAAGGCTATGGAGTGCATCAGTTCATGGAGTAAGTGCTTGTGGCTGCTCTGATTGGTGGTGTAACTACTGCATACAAGTTTTAATAAGGAACGAGGCCTCAACCTCCTCTTTTTGCATATAAGATTTTATGTTGCAATTGCAGTGGTTATTCATTGTGTTAAGAAAGCTGTGCAGGGATCAAAAGTCCACAGCTTCAGTTCTACAGTTTGCTTTTGAAGGGAGAAGAGTTTGGGGCTATTCTCATGATTAGCAAAAATCGGGCTAGGAGAGCCTAGCCCAATTTTTGCTAATCGCGAGAACCACTGGGCTTGGCTGCGAGCCCGGTGGTTCTAGAGCAGGTAACCCACTCCTGTAGCCCTCCCCATAGCCCAGGTTTGCAGAGCGAGTGTTCCGCAAACCCGGGCTATCTAATCGTGAGTAGCTGTGGTGTGGCTCCGCACCGCGGCTACTTGTGAGTAGATCCCTGGAGGGGAGGTGAAAAGCCACCTCCTGGCTCCAGGGGTCTCCCCAGTTTGCGGTCACGCAGGGCATACTGGGGCTTCCGGGGGCCGCGCAGCCCCCGCTCCTCCCAGTCCCCGCCGGCTCCGTCACAGAGCCGGCAATCATGTGGGCGGCCGATCCGGCCACCCAGGGCTCCCTCTCCGCTTGTGAGTGAGGAGAGCGGGCTTAGCCCGCTCTCCCCGCTCACCCTGCAAAACCGGGTCTCACGGATTGTGAGACCCAGCTCTTTGACTGTTAAAATCTTGGAGGGAAGTGGAGGTTTGAATTTATTGGATATGTTTCGAAAAATGGAGGGAACTTAAGTTCTGTTGATCTGATGGTTTGGAAAAATGGGAGGGAAGTTAGCGAATATAAGGAGGCTGCCCAGCAGAGTTTAGAGTGCAGTTCAAGTTGTAGAACTGAAGAGTCAAAAGGAGTCAGAGTGAAGATCAATGGACATCAGAGCTGGAAAGGGTTGCAGAGCTGGAGTGGAAAAGAAGAACTGAAAAGAGCTGCTGAGAATAAGGGCTGAAAAATTGCTAGGAGAGAATCCATCTATTTGGAGAGCTGAATCACTCACCAGCAGTCTGGGATTAAAACCCCATTAATTTGAAGTGAGAGCAGGACCTAAGGCCAGGTCTGCTGGAGAAGCTGAGGTGATTGCAAGAAGGCTCTGGGTTAAGGCTCAGTATTAGTGCAGGATAATTTGGATGTGTTTTGTTCATATTTTATGTCTTTCTTGTGCTCTTATGGTTGCTATTTTGTACTAAATTTTCCAAAAGAACTATTGTTTTGAATTGAACTATTTAAAAAGTAATGTTTTCTTGTTCTGAAGTTAAAAAATTGTAGCTTCTGTCTGTTCCCTCACCCCACACTTAGAAGCCTTTCCTCCCTACCTAACTTTGTATGAGGCAGAGGTTTGGAAGACTGCTTTAGGAGGACCAGCCAAGGAAAGCAAGTCTACTTGGTGGCAGCAGTGAAGCTTAAGATCATGGGGCTGGTTGAGACTGGGCTGTGACAGCATGGTGGGATCCATGACAGGGCTTAACAGGACCTCTCTCTCAGCCTCATTCCCCAATCTCAAATAGGGGGACCATAACATTGACCAATCTTACAGGATTGCTATCAGGATTATAATGAGAGAATGTATGTGAAACACTTTGAGTACTCTAAAAGTACAATATACATGCAAAAAATATATATTAACATTTAAGGATTGTGTAGGAACGTGGATGATTTTAGAGCCAGCGATATGTGCTTGAAATACTATAAGGCAGAGGTTCCCAAACTGGGAGCCTCCAGATGGTACTGAACTACAACTCCCATCAGCCCCAGCTATATTTTATTGTGGCTGAGGATGATGGGAGTTGTAGTTCAGCAACATCTCAAGGCTCCCAGTTTGGGAACCACTGCTATAAGGCATTTCAGTGGGATTGCAAGTGAACTAGGACAGCTCTGTTACAGTCACCTCACACTGAAGCCACATCAGCCAAGACTTTTTATGCCCCATTGTACAGTCACAACCCAATCCAAAAATAAGTAAACTAATAAAGCCAGTTTTAAATAAAGAATTGAGTACAAATTTGCCAGCTTAACATGTTGCAGACTTGGCTGTACACAGCTAGTCACTCGAGTCCTAGCAGGGTGGTTAACGTTAGTGTGGAAAACACTGAAAAGAGAATGCCAAAAACTTTCATTTCCTTAAAGTATTTTGGTATGCTCACAAGAAAGGAACAATTTCCTGTAAGAATCTATCTACATGACTTCAGTCCATCCTCTGAGTCTGTTGGGGTTGCCTCATTGTTTTTTTTTTAATCATCTGCCAGCCCAGAACTCCCAGAACTTCTGCCAGTCTGCCAGCCCAGAACTCCCAGAACTCCCAACCCACAATTGCAGAACTCCCAGCCGGTGTTGTTATGGGAGTTCCAAGGGCTGGGTCACTTTGTGTCCCAGTCCCCAACCCTCTGGGCTGCCAGTGGCTATCAGCAATTGTGTGGATGGGCAATCCATTTTCTCACGGAGAAATCATCTGCGGGAAGGTAAATGCAATCAGCCTTCCTTCCTGCTCTCTCTCAAGCCCTTTCTCACTGATTGTGATAAAGGGTTCAGTATATCTATCTAGCTATTTATTTGTTTAAAATATTTATATTCAGCACACTACTGCTTACAGCATCAATACAACAGATATAATATAGGATGGAAAATTTAATAAGGTTAAAAAGTTGAATAAGTCTTAAAACTGAAATTAGAAGTTGTTAGCTACATACGAAGAACCCTACCAGGTAAAAGCAGAGGATAAGATATTTAAAAGCCTCTCTTAAAAGATGCACCTTCAGTTGTTTCTTAAAAACACTGAGGCAGGGCGCATAATGTAGTCTATTAGGTGCTTGATTCTTCCAGGCAGGTATGAATAATAGGGTTTACTGAATTCCTTGTGGGCCACCATATATAGTTGGTGAGCTGCATCCAGCTTTTGGGGTCATTGCTTACATAGGTCTGATCTATGAGGATGTTGGACATCAGGAAAATGTTGGTGTACAACAGTGTATGACATAAGTCTTCTTATCCAACAAACATTGTATTTGCCATGTGACCCCAAAGCACCAGTGAAGTGAAATCTGTGCCATTTAACCTTTTCATGTTAAGGAGAACATGGGTGTCCTCTTACAACTTTTTCTTTCTGTCACTGAAGGAGATGTGAGTTTGTTAATAAAAAGCACGTTAAGCTCTGACTTTCTTTTCTCATTCATCTATGCCCATTTGCACAAATTATTTAAGAACAGGACTTCTGAAAATGTGGTCATTTTAAAAGTAATTCTTTTAAGTATAGAACAGTGATACTTTTATGCAAGTATTTCAATTGTAATTTCATCAAAGTATTAAAACAGCCAAGGGCTTTTAAGCATCTCATTTCACACACACACACACACACACACACACACACACACACACACACACACCATTATAACCTGCATAAACAAGGATGACAAGTTGAGATTAATGAGAGTCCCAAAGTGACAGAACAATTTAATTGTCAGAAATCATAGGAGGTGAACTTTGCCAGTATATTTATATAAAACTGCCATAGTCTTAAAAACTTCCCTAATTGATTATGAGCAATAAGTAATAACACTGAACATATTTTTCTGTAAACCAATAGCAAATGACCCATAATGGTTAATTGAGGAATTAAGATGCAAAAGAGAAGAATTGTAGTTGGAGAAGATAAATGACCCATAATGCTGTGCAAATCATTGTGCAGCTGCCACTTTCCTGCTAGTTAACATTTATTAGGTACCAACAGTGTGCAAAGTTCAGTACTGAACACAGAAGTGACGTGTGGTCATTGCCCAGATTATTGCCAATCAAAGAACTCTAAATGTTATGTTCTCTCAGTGCCCCCACAACAAGAAAGCCACGAAGCAATAATAACTCAGAGAACTATATTTGGGTGAAAGGGCCACAGCTGTATTGATTAACATTGGTAATGCAGATAACTGCAGCAGATTTAATTGTCCACCCACCCAAGCAGTCTGGGCACTAAACTCAACGGGAGGTCAGAAAACAGTCTTTTTAGATGATCACACCCTGGCTCTGAGCAGGTGAACAGAGCAATCACCTCCCTAAGCCATTCTGCCTTTGAGGTTTGTGGTGCAGTTGAAGTAGGGAGAAGACTCAATCCTCTCCCTCGTGCAGCCAAACATTGAAGGTTTGATTGACCACTCTCTCCTTGCTACCAAACAAGGCTGGATTATCCATTAGGCACAATAGCCACAGTGCCTAGGGCCTATGAAGCTCCCAAGGGCCTATGTAAAAGTTTTAAAGTGTGCCATCAAGTCAGTTTTGACTCCTGGAGCCCACAGAGCCCTGTGGTTGTCTTTAGTAGAATACAGGAGGGGTTTACTATTGCCTCCTCCTGCGCAGTATGAGATGATGCCTTTCAGCATCTTCCTATATCACTGCTGCCCGATATAGGTGTTTTAGACCCTCCAAATCTCAGATGACTAAAAAAAAAAAAAGAGAAAAGAAAACTGCCAAATCAAACTTAATATCTGAATTACTTTAACAGCATAAAAATAGGATAATCTTGAGTGTTGGATAATTGAATTAAGTTTAATGATATTAGCTCTGAATTAAGTACATGTACATTAAACACTAACTGTGCTTAATGTTATTTATTAGCAAAGTCATATTAGCAAAATCATGGACTACATCTTCCCATTTTTCCAGAAGCTCATTCTTAATTGAGAGCAGTGCAAGTGAAAATAAAAATTTCTGTCACATGGTTGACCTAAGACAGTTCTTTATATGTTTCAATTTTGAAAAAGCACACTCCCCTTCAGAGTTTGTTCCTGGCAAGATACTTTCTAAAAGTAATGTTAAAATTTTGAAAACTTGTCACCAAACTCTCCTCACCCCACCCCACAATACAGCTTCTTGTGAGGAAATTATCCTAACAGATAATCCAATCCTGTGGATGACCATTCTGACACATCATCATCATCATTATTTATTTATTTATTCGATTTCTATACCACCCTTCCAAAAATAGTTCAGGGTGGTATACACAGAGAAATAACAAATCAATAAGATGGATCCCTGTCCCCTTTTTGTCTCTGTCTAAAAAGAAACATGAGACAGACACCAGCAACAGTCACTGGAGGTACTGTGCTGGGGGTGGATAGGGCCAGTTACTCTCCCCCTGCTAAATAAAGAGAATCACCATGTTAAAAGGTGCCTCTTTGCCAAGGTAGCAGGGGTCTCATTAGACATATTATCCAGTTGTGTGCTGCTGCTCATCTGCAGTGCAAATTGTTTGCCCCAGCCTCAATCATAGGGAGCCCAAGGCTTGTCAGGTTCAGCCATTGGCTGATGGTCTTGAGGGGCAGGGTTTGGCTGACTCTTTCTGTTCCCACATCCTTGGCCCCTCAGTCTGCTCAGATGAAATGACCCCTCCCTCCCTGTCCTGAGGGTAGTGCAGGCTTCAGCTAATCATCCATTTGGGGACTGGGTAGGAATGTTTTTCCTCTCATCGAACTGGCCACATGTGAGAGTCATTTTCGCCTACCCCACACTACTTTCTCATAGTTGGCTAGGCTCTTTTAGTCACAACAACAGGTACAGTGCAGAATAAAAGGGTAGTGTAGGGTTAGTGAGTACCTTAAGGCATGTGTTTGGTGAGCCGAGGAGCCCCTGTCAATTCCTAGATACTTCACAGCTCAGGGAATGCTGGCTTGGGTTTCTCTGTTCTGCAGAGGCATAACCAGTCTTAAAGGCTTGGTTTCACGGCTTACTAGGATGATGCCTTGAGCAGACTCTTTGACCTTAGCTCTGCTAGGGAGAGCAGCATCTGCCACAGGGATGATGCTGTCTGGAGCCAAAGTGTTTCGCCCTATGCATCTTATGTGAGACTCGCACCCTGGGTAGCAAGTCTCTAGTTACTGCGCTGTAGGGGATGGAGAGCCAATCCCCTTCACTTCATTTGATTTACCTGATTATCAGTAAGGTTGTGACCCATTTAACTCCATATCTTGCCTCATGTCTCCATTGGTCTGGGTGCAATGGGACATATTGGGCGACCTTTACATTGTACAAAATGCAAACATTTATCTATAGATCTATCTTCAGGACCTATTATTATGAGAGTGCCTTGGGCTTACAAAGACTTTAATCCAGCCCTGCTCACATATGTCCAAGTGTGCTCACCAATGACATAGTCCCTACTCCTATCTCCTGCCTGAATTAAGCCTGCCAGTTGTGATTGAACAAACTAACTAAAATGAGACAGAACGTAGTGGGTGAAAAAACCTTCCATCCTGACCAAGCTGATAGAAAAGAAACAAACCAAATATCCTACATAGCCCCCAATAGGCCGACCAGTGTTGTCCATTCTCTCCCCAGGGAGGAAGTGGGGGAGTCAAAGATCGCACCAAATGAGACAAAATAGGAGACGTGCTAAAGGCCAGGCAAAGCCTCACTCACCAATGAGGGTTTGCCATAACCTCAACCCCTGCTAATGCATTTTCCAAAGGTGAAGGTTTAATTCTATGTTTTGGATCTAGTAATATTCATATTATTTGATTATTAGAAATTCAAATGCTGACTTGCAAGTATGAATGGGACATTACAGACCTACCATAACAGAAAAGTATTTATTTATTTATTTATTTATTTATGCCATAATATGGAAAATTACTAAAGTAGTCCCATTGAAATTAATTTATACCACTGAACTGTAATAGCCTAACTTGTCCTTTTAATCCCAGTGGGACTACTTGGAATAGTTTTCTCCATTGTGTCAGCCAATGCCCCTAAACCTAAGAAGTGCTGTACAAAAAAATAAAAACAAACATGCCCTGCCTTTGCAATATAAAGGTAAGGAGGAAACACATTAGGGTAGAATGTAAAGTGAAAGTGAAAGAGGGTCAACTGGGAAAAGCCAGGGTGAACAGATACTGTATTTACCTGAATTCAAGACTAGTTTCCCCCCTAGGTTTTTTGATATTAGAAATCAAGAAGTCATCATAAATTCCGAGTCCTGTGGAGTAAATGCAGGTATAACCTGTATTTATCCTCTATTTTTAAAGTGGGTCATCTTAAATCCAGAGTCATCTTAGATTCAGGTAAATACGGTATATCTTAAGTAGGTATCTGAATGTAAAGGCAGAGGAAGATAGCTGAATGTCAAGTGGGAAGTGATAGGGAACTAGAAGGGGGAAAGAATGTAAGCATGGAATAGAGAGGGTAATCTTAGATTTAACTGGAAGGGTGATACTCACAGGAAGAAAATTCCAAGCAGGAACATACGGAAAGAATAGATAGATACAGAGAGGTAACACCATTGAGATATCTGAAAGTAAGTTCAAAAAGCTTAACGTGAAGAAAGGGTAAACCAATGAAGTAAATGGTGTGGAGGAGTAAAATGGTGTGAATGAAACAAAGAAAATATCAAATCAGCACCATTTAGGAGTGAGGAGAAAGACTTAAAAAGAGAAGTAGGAAGACCTAAATAGTGCAGGAAATAATAAGAGAATGAATTATAATTTTGGTTATGTTTGTAAGACAAAAGAGCAAATTCTAAATACAGTAATCCCTCGACCTACGAACTACTCGACATCCGATGTTTTCGAGTTACGAGCAACAAAAAAGACCGGAAGTAGTTGCCGGTTTAGATTCAGCTTACTCAACCTACAAATTTTTAGATGCGGTTTCCTCGACTTACGAATGTTTCCAGACTTCCGTGGTGCGCTCTTCGACTTACGAAAATTTCGACCTCCGAACGTGCGTTCGGAATGGATTAATTACGTAAGTCGAGGGACCACTGTATGTTAATCAGTTATAAAGATTTGGCAAGAGGCTGCCTGGACACGGAGAGCAAAGGACAGAGAAGAATAAAAAAAGTACTTAAAGATTCTGAAGCTGAAGAGAACAGCAACAAAAACCACTGTCAAAGATAACAGAAGGTGATGTTGAAAAAGGCTCAGTAGCTGGCAGGAAAAACAGACTCTGACCAAAAATGGGAATTCATCTAATGGGGGTGGAAAGGAAGGAGGAACATGAGAAGCAAGGGCAAGATGAGGTAAAGAACAGTGGAGTTACAGGTCATTGGAATGAAGATGGTATTGAAGACCAAATTAATGGGAAATGGCAGAAGAGAAGAGAAGAGAAGAGAAGAGAATTATTCCCAAGAAATCAATCTACAGAACAGGAAGAGTTGAAGAAATTGAACCATTGAAAGAAAGAATGAAGGCCAGAAGAAGAATTAGAATAAGAAAGCAAACAAACATTTGTTAAATTGTGATCTTTGAAAGAAAAATGGAAAATAGAATTTACATGTTACTCAATGCCAGCTCTAACGCTGGCATATCTTTTTCGCCACCAGCCAGGTTGAACAATGAAATGCAGAGATATCACTTGATATTTCATAACTTTATGTGTGAACCAGCCCTAAGACAGGGTAAACAAGATCCTTTGCATCAGAATGAATAGATAGTACCATATGGAATCAGGCAATAGGGTCTTTAGAAACCTCATCCCTATTGTTATGAGACAATTGGGGCCATTGTTGTTTTTTGAAAGTTGAACAAGTCTTCTGCATCAATCAGAAACAACAGCAGCAACAACAAAGCATGGAACAGCAGAAGCTATGCATTGGCGATCTGATACCGGCCTTCATCCAAATGCAATGTGGTGACATCAGAATCTCATCTTCCTTTAAAAAAAAAAGGCTGCTTAACTAAGCTCTGGTTGGCTTTTTGTTTATATTATTCATCTCAGTTATCCCTCATTGCACTTGTTTGTGTAATGCATTATCAAATATATGAGCTGAGCATTTGATTATTGGCCATAATTTTGGAGACTAGAGCATAGGCTCTGTGTCATAGATGCTGATACTAGTCAATGCCATGATGTTTGCACACATTACAATTGTATATGTGAGCATTCAGTCAGAGATAAACAGGTCAACTTGCAGCAAGGAACATCATTGCCTGAATCAGCTCTAATTCTAAAAGAAACCAACATTTAAAAAGTTTTTTTTAATTAAACATATTTATCCAATTATCACTTAAACATATTTAACACTGTTGAACTCCATCACCTTGAAGAGAAGTCTTTTCCACCTGTTCTCCATCAAAAAATACCTCCTAACATTCCTGTAACAAATGTCTTCTTTTATCTTAAGTGTATATCCTTTGACCCCAAACAGCTCAAACTAATTTAGAAAATTACCCTCCGCTAGTTAAAATACATTGGACATTCTTGGAAACATTTTAAGTTTCATAAGGACATGTTTGAACTGAGATGGGGAAGCATAAGGCACTGACTCCCTAGGCCTCCATGGTATTTGTTTGACTACTGAGAAAATATAATATTTTATTATATAAAAGCTCATTTGTATAGCGCTTTAGAGTATTCAAAGAAGTTCATGTGAATTATCTTGTTATCTTTATGACAACCCTGCAAGGTATTATCATATGCAAATAGGGAGTTGAAACTGAGAAGGTGTGGCTTGCCTCAGACTAACTAGAGAGTTCATAGAAGAGTCAAAAAAGATTCGATTTGTAGCTTAGTCTGTTAGCCATGTCATGACATTGCCTTCTGGTGAGCTTCACCAAGAAATTCCAGCTAGTCTATATGATTTTTGTTTCTATGTTAGTGAGGACTTCAAATAAGGCATAGTAGCTTTTCCAAACCGTAGTCTTGCTGCATGTTGGATAAGTCCAGCTTTCACTTAAACAATCAAACAAACTGGAGTTTGTAGGCCTCATGCTGTAGGAAGAGTTTAACCTATGCATTTTGTAAGGGAGAACGGCATTCTGGAATCCAGGAGTTTCTCTCAGGCTTCCCATCTCCACCCATGCCTTGCTGCTAGACTTCTTTGTCCCACTGGTTCTACTCTGCTTTTCTTCCAGTGCCCCCCCACCTTTGCCAAGTGCCAACTCAGCTCCATCTTCCTTGCTGGCATCTTTTCTTCCTGGCCTCCTGACTGACTACACCTAGCTTCCCTACCTCAAGCACATTGGATGCATTTCTTATCCTGTCCTATTTTTTCTGTCAGTTACCCATTCACCACGGCTCATGCCTCTGTTCTTTTCCTAAAGTGGACTGACTTGAGCTACTTACAGGTAAGCAAAATGCCTCTTGGCCAGGAGAGGAACATTACTCTTGAAACTACTGAGGCCATACAATAATGTGTTGAAGGAATTAGTCCTTTCAATGTAATTCTTACAGTTGCTAATAGCACTAATTTATGTTGTATTTTCAATGTGCTAAGCTTGACAATGACCTAGCGAAGTGGAGTCATTACAGTCTGGTGTGCTGCCAGTTGGAGGCCAGCTAACAGTAGCTCTGGGAAGCATATATGCTACGGTAGACCATTTTTGTTCTCACACTTTTACTTGATAAGTCCAAAGTGGTTGAGTTTGACAGCTCCATTGTACGCCAGCTTGAAAAATAACCTATTTAAAATTCCCTAAGCCTAGTCCATGATCTCACTGGGAAACTATGCAAAAGATACTTTGGAAGCAAATATGCACCAGAAATTACAACTCTGTCTGAATGACCCTCTCTCTACCTTGGAATGTCTAGAACTGTGAGAATTATAAGGTCAGGCAAAATGTACAGGCCTACAGCTTGGAAAAGCGATGCTGCCTTATTTGGAGTCCACACAGACATGGAAACTGAAGTTGTATAAACTCATAGGAGGATTTTCCCCTGTCGCTTACATGCCTAGTCCTTGACCTCTCCCATTTATAGCTTCCTTTAAGATACGGCTATGCCTTGCCAGTTCATTTGTTTCCTAAAAGTCTTCCAACAACCATTTTCAGGCCTCGCCAGCATTTTATACAGAGCAGGGCAGTGAAAGTGAGAGTTTTAAACTGCATATCCCAGTAGAGGAAGGAAGGAAGCTATTTCTGACGGCATTGTGACATGGTACTTCTTTGGAGCTGTTTGGCTGAGAACTGTGACCCTGCATTTGTACAGGTAAATGTAAATACCTCTCTCAGGTTCCTCACATCATTCTTTCTCATTCTTGCAGCTGAAAATGTCAAACACAGCCACATATGAACATTTAGTCTGCTTGGTTTTAGTGAGAAGAGAAAAGGCTGGCTGATATAATGGGCAGCCCTACTTTGATGTTAGGGACCTTCTGGAGCTGCTGCACAACTTGAAAGCAACCCCAATGGTAATGGGGTTGATAAGGCTTGATAAGGCTGCTGCGGAACAACTGAAAACCATTTCTGGGCAGTCACGTAGTGCTACTTCCCATGGAAGTAACGCTGCTGTGACTGCTCAGAAGTGGTTTTAATCCTTCTGCAGCACAGCAGCCCTGTTGGACTACACTGCCAGGGGCTACCTTTCAAGTTGTGCAGCAGCCCTGGTGGGTCCCTAACATCAGCATAGGCCTGCTCATCATGTTGGCCACTGTTTCAAAAGAAAAGAAAAGAAAAGAAAAGAAAAGCTCACTGCTTCATAGGAAATTGACTTGTCCAGGCAAGACAATCTTCCTCAGATCTTTGCAGGGCCAAATTCCCATTGACGTTGTATTTGGCAATTTGCACACTTGCAAGCTGGTGTTTTATAGCGTTTCACACCTTGAATATGGAACATTGAATATCTCCATTTAGAAGCATATGACTTGTTCCCTCACCCAGTTCCCTCATGCTCTCTCCTCATGATAGGCAGCCTCCTATCTGGGAGGGGGAACTGTGTTCTCACTAGGCTTGAAAAGAAACTTATCCTTAGAATATCAGCAACATGCTGAATATGAGCCCTTGGCCAGGGACCGGAGAGAAGTCTGGCAGCTCTGTAAGCATTTTCTGTGGCGTGCCCTAAAAATTCAACGCCTGTGATCTCTGAGCTTGTTCGTATGAAACCACCTTTGAGCTGCTCTGTGGTGACTGATTATCATTTGTGTGGAGGATCAACTGGATCAACAGGTGGGTGACATACGGAACAAGGAAGCACTGGTGCTGCGAAAGGAGCAGTCCAACAGCACCGTCTGACTAACTGCACTGGTGGTCGACCAGGGAAGAGGCAATTTTTGATGACTTCCCTTATAGCCCTCAGGGACATATTTGCAGGTGGCACAGAGGGCATTACCGAACTTGTCCTTTTAATTTTAACGGGGGACTACTTTTTCCTCAACGTGTCAGCCAGTGAGCCTGCCATGTAATGGCTCCCTTTCCCTTTTAAAACATCTATGGTGAAAACAATGCACTCCCACTCTCCAGCCCAGACAATGCTCATCATTCTGAATATTAGAACGAAGGAAACCTTGTTAATTTCATGTCCCAGTCTGAAGAAATTGACAATGGCTGCAGCAAGGCATCCCCCCCCCTTTTTTTCTGCCTTGTATTCAGTTGGGGTGGATCAGCCCCTGCATTTTTCAAACATGTTTAAACATTTTTGTAGCTTTAGTGAAATTGGTTTGCTCTGACAGTACAAATCTCCAGTTACCAAGCATTCATTATATGCTTTTAGATAATCTTACAGCATGTTACACTTGCTTGTTTTAACTAAAAGTCTCGAGATATTCCTGTTGCATGAGTACAATGGTATAAACCTTATAGCTCAATTTAATTCTCCATCCATGCTGATCTTCAGGCTGATAATTTAGCAAGCCTTGGCTATGACTGCAGGCTCAATCATGGTTACTAAAGGCTTGCAATTGCCCTGCATTAAACTATTTCTGTTAAAGGAACTGCATAGCTAATTGACTACTAGAAGTTTGCTTATAGCTTTTGTAATGGTCCAAGCAGTAGTTAAGATCATATCCCAGGGCAGTTTAGATAACATAGTAGGGCAGTTAAGATACTAGTGTTGACCATTGTAATTTTATTGCTACATCTCATCATTTGAGGAAGCTCAGGAAGTATGCAATTGTAGGCTTGCCGTAACATGAAGATTGCAGCTGCAAACACACACACACACACACACACACACACACACAACCAAACACACACACACAAAACCCCTGTCTTCAGTTGTCATAAAGAAAAGACAGTCTGTTTAAATACAATGTACTTTGTAACCAAGTCAGAAGTTTAAAAGAAGAAAATCACTCGTGGCACTGTCATTCTTTAGCAGAGCATACATAGTTCATGTGTCTTTAACATCTGGAGGTAGTAATCCTGATTAGGGGTGTGCATGTACCATTTGGCACAGTTTGGTCTGAATTCAGTCTGAATTTGAACCAAACAGCACCAAAGCGAACCGGTTCAGTCGAACTGATCAGCTGGGCAGTCAGTTCAACAAACCAGCTCTAACTGGTTTGAAGTGGTTCACAATCGAACTGCTTGAACCAGACCAGTTTGTGGCGGTCCAGTTCACAAATGAACTGGTTCTGCACACCCCTTATCCTGATATTCCAATATCTTGCAATATCTTGCACTAGGTGAGGTAGTCAGCAGGATAAAGACATAATGAGATTTCATTTATTGCATCAGGTTAAAGGACATGTTAAAGTAGATCTTAAGATTTCTTCAAACATTTAACCCTGCCTCTTCTTAAGGGAAGGGAATCAGAAATCAAGCATTTCTTACTCTCACTTTAAAAGATTTTGCAAAGTGCCTGACTCCTCCCACATCTTTCTTCATTCCGGGTCAAACAAGTATAATCCTGCCTTGTGGGATTTCCTTTCCTCTAACTCTCCATATAAATGATCACAATTATATCAACAATCAAATGATAAATTTGTACTTATTTATCTTTCTTAAGATAACATACAGTTTATCTTTCTTAACTCAAACAACAGAATTTGCACACACATAAGAAGGAATTACAGAGACTTGCTTAGACTCACGTGTCCCAAACTGAGGTGTTGTTGTTGTTTTATTTGTTGTTTTATTTGTTTGAGAATCCTTTCTTGGTTGGTGTTGAGACACAGTGTAATGTTGCTGTCCCCTCTTCTTGTAGTCTGAAAGTAATAAGTATAGGCTGAGCAAACAACTAGATGGTCTCACAGGAGCTCTATAAACAGGAGCTCTATAGGCATATGAGATTTTCAATGACAAACCATGAATCCTCTCTCATTTGCTACCAGAGAATCTACACTCAGAACACCTCAGAAACCACAAAAACCAGTACCCCATGGGTTAGGAACCCATGGAGGTGGTTGGCATCCTCTGTGCACTACACCATGACTCACTCTGGGCCACCCCAGCACCTCACAAGTGCAGTTATGGGGCTACTGACACCTCCATGCTTCTTTATGGAGAAAAATCTTCTACTGCAGGCCGCTGGATTTACTCAGGATTGCACCTTTTTTCACCATATATGGTAGTCCCTACTCAAATTGTAACCCCCTACTTGACAATCTTATATAAACTAATGTTTTAACCCTTAAAGAGCAATGTGCATTGCTATAGGGCTATTGAAGGATATAGTCACTCTAGCTTGAGCCTCTACTCAGTATCTAAAATGAAATGACAGTGGGACATCTCATTGTTCACTTCCTTTGTATCTACTCTCTGCATGAACAAGAAGGCAGACTATACTTGCTGGCCCTACCTCCAAGGTCAGTACACCTGCTGGCCACACCCCTGAGGTCTGTGTATTCAACACCAGTGTGAGAAGGGCTTATGCATGTTCAGGTATAGGAACTCTGGGATGATCAAGGTTCCTGACTGCATGGAGGCCCTACATGTATATAGTAGTATGCCAGTAGACCCCTTTCACAGCAGTACTGAACGTATGGGCATTGGGGGGCAGGACCAGTGGTTGTAAAACTCACTCTCTCTCCCTGAATTCAGCATATTCAACAGAGAGGGAGACCTTTGGTCAAGGGTCGCATCACAAACAGGTTATTTTCTGTTTCAATCAAAGTTGCCAGTGAAAATTCAGTAAAGTAAGCATGGCCAAGTCACTTATACAAAATTCATGTTCAAAGCACATTAATGTGGCTATCAGTAGTCTTCAAATGAAACAAATATTCAAAGCCAACTTGCCAAATTTGAATAGATTTACTCTCTAGTAGCATATGAGATTTTCAATGACAAACCATGAATCCTCTCTCATTTGCTACCAGAGAATCTACACTCAGAACACCTCAGAAACCACAAAAACCAGTACCCCATGGGTTAGGAACCCATGGAGGTGGTTGGCACCCTCTGTGCACTACACCACGACTCACTCTGGGCTACCCCATCACCTCGTAAGTGCAGTTATGGGGCTACTGACACCTTCATGCTTCTTTATGGAGAAAAATCTTAAAGACACATAAACTTCAAAAATCACTTAAAAATCAGCCCTTTGCCCAATTCCTTTCAAATAATTCTGATAGCTTCCGTGCCTCCCTTGGGAACTACCACCCACCACACTCCCCTCTAGGCCACCCCCTTTCCCCCAACGTGAAGCTATACATTTGGGGCAATCCTCATGATTCCCTATGAGGAATTCAAAAATACTTTTAAAATTCACCAATAATTGGAGGAGTGTCCGATTGCCTTGGGATTTTGTGGGTGGGAGGCATCCCTGAGTGCCTACTACCCTTCCCACTTTTGTGCCCCTAGGTGCTACACAATAGGGGATAATGGGCTGGTTCAGGTCCCATTATACCCTATGAGAAAAATAATTAAAAATATTTCAAATATTCATAAAAAATCATAGGAGTGTCTGATTGCTTCAGGGTTTGTGTGGTTGTTAGCACCCATGGGTGATCCAAAACAGGGAATAATGGGCTGGTTCAAGTCCCATTATACCCTATGAGAAAAAAATAAAAATAAATTTCAAGAATTCATTAAAAAAAGTATGAGTGTCTGATTGCTTTGGGGTTCGGGTGGCAGGTACCCATGGGTGCCAGATACCACCCTACCCACTCTAAGAGGTTAAAACCAGTTAAACCAGTTCAAACCGGTTTGAATTAAAACTGAACCGGTGTGTGTGGGGGGCGGTTTCGAGCAAAACCAAAACCGAATCTCCTTCTCCTGGTTTGAACCCAGTTTGAATTCGAACTGAACCGGGCAAACCGGTTTTGTGCATATCCCTATTCACTGTGGCATTCAAACCTGTTGCACAAATATGGCTTAAAAGTTTAGATTACAAATATGGGTCTTATGCTTTTTTATTTCACATCTGTATTTCTGTTCTACTACTTTAAAAGACTTTCTGATTTGCTGTTGAACTTGAAGTAATTAATTCCCAAGGGATTATTAGACACCAATAAAAGTAAACTTGCTTGATCCGTATTTTAATTCATCTCAAGATTTTCTCAGTTCTGGAGTAGTTTCCTTCAGTGTTTTCTGTTATTTAAGACCAAAGATGTGGCTAAACTGTAATATGGATGGGTCTCTTTTCTCTTTCAGTCTCTGAACATTTATTGTTAAATGAGATCTGACTCTTAAAAATCTGTGACACAACCCAATTTGTAGCAACTTTTTTTTTGTGGCAGACCACCGACATTAATAAATCAGATTGTTCAAACCAAATGAATCTATTTAAAATACTTATAAAATATTAAAGATACATTTGGGAAAAGCCTCTAAGGTTGCTGTGACACCTCGGCACCTCAGAGCAACTAATTTATTAAAGGGTTTGCAAACCTGAGAAGAAAGGAAAAAGAAAAATGGTTTCATAAACCAAGAACAGGAGCCAATTTTTCAGCTCAGATGATGAAAGGAAGCATGCATTTCTAATCAAAAAGACAGATAAGCCCTTTCTCTCCCACCATTCCCTCACCAGCAAAGTGCCTTTTCATCATCAACAACACTCCATTCCTAATGTCTGCTGAGGCCTTTCTGCACCTTCTCCACACACTAGTAATGTATGCACAACATCCCTTTGAAACAAGAGCCCATTAGCTGTGACAGACTACCTTTTCACATGAAGTTCTTCTGTTGGTAGTCATCAACTGAGTGTTAAATCATTCCAACTGGGCATGCTCAGAAACATGGTGGTGGGATAAACAGATATTTAGAACCATTGAATGAAAATTGCTTTTCATCCTTTTTTGAAGGGCAGGGTGGATTTTTTTTTTCAAGGCAAAGAAGAAGGGAGGGGTAGCCATAAACTACACAGGGAACTTCTTCCACTTCTCATATATAGATTTTTTAAAAAACAAATTAATTTTGCATACACCAGGTCATCTGTAAATATAGACTTTCAAGCAACATCCGGTTCCCTTTGGAGATCACCAACCAAACATTGTACTGTAATAAAACAAAACAGACCAGCCTGAGCATGCCCAGATATAGGATTTATGTGACGGTTTTCTTTTCAGTGGGTATAGTGAAGGACTGGAAAAGCTGCCAGCAATGCCAGCAAAAAAGAAGTGTAAGTCTAGTTAGAGATGTCAAAGGGATTAAATCCAAAATGCAGACTGCCATTTCTCAAGATTATTAATGTTCTGAGTGTTGGGAAAGGCTTCGGACATTTCTTAACATGGGTTTTGATTCCCTGAAAAGTTTTAATTCAGGCAGTTTAGTGGAAATCTGACAAGACCTTTGAAATAATCTAATGAAGGAGTAAAAATCCCTTTCCCATTGTATTCTCTCCTCTCTTGTTCACTGGAAGGCTAGTTGTTGTTGTTATTGTTGTTATTAATTCGATTTCTATACTGCCCTTCCAAAAATGGCTCAGGGTGGTTTACAAAGAGAAATAATAAATACATAAGATGGATCTCTGTCCCCAAAAGGTTCACAATCTAAAAAGAAACATAAGATAGACACCAGCAACAGTCACTGGAGGTACTGTGCTGGGGGTGGATAGAGCCAGTTACTCTCCCCCTGCTAAATAAAGAAAATCACCATGGTAAAAGGTGCCTCTTTGCCCAGTTAGCAGGGATTAGTTATGCATGAATTTTGAAATCTGTTCCATAATCAAATACTTCTCCTAAAGTAATCCATGACTATTTTTAAACAAGTCAATTCTAGGCTGGCACAGCAAGCAACCTTTTCTGGGATGACTGTTGATCTGGTGTGGCAATTTCATGCTGCATTTCCAAACCACTTAAGCTGAAATAGCCTAGATGAACTCAGTGAGACCATTCTAGATCAAGTGGTTGAAGAACTGCACCTTAAAGTTCAAAAATTTTGGCAACCATAACTTGACGTATGTGAGATCATCAGCTGCTTTAAAAAAATACTAATTCTAAAGGCATTTAGAGTACAAATTTGGTATAGTGGCTAGAATGTTGGACTAATAGTACAGTCCAATGCATCTTTAGTCAAAAGTAGTCACATTATGTTCAATGGGGTTTACTCCCTTGTTTACTGAATGCACAGTAAGTACATTTAATATTAGGGCCAAGCTACACATCATTGGGCTGAGCTGGGTTGCATTGGGATGAGCCACTCTGGCTTAGAGCCAGTGGCTTACCCAACGCTATCTACACGAGTTTATGGCTAAGGCAAGATTTGACCTGTAGGTTCCTGATTCACAGCTCATACTCTTAAGGTCAAACTACATGTTACTTTAAGCATGTGCTATGCAGTCTGTTTTTAATTTATATTATGTGTCTGGGGCCAATCTGCGTCATGGCCACAGAAGAGGGAGGGTGTTCTAACCCTTTGCCCCCATTGTGGTTCCAGCTTGGATCCACCACCCACAGCTGCTATTTGACCAAGGAGAAAAGCTGTCATTGGCATCCATGAATGTTTGTCCCTGGTCAAATAGCAGCCATGGCAGCAGCAAAGGGATCTCAACCAGGATCATAGCAGGGCAAAAGATTAAATTCTCCCTCCACAATTCTGATCTGGCTGGATCTCCTAGTGTGTGCTGTGTAGCACATTCTTAAGGTAACACCTAGTCCAACCCTTAGAAGAGGAGATCTTGGTTCACAACACTGGAAGTGCTTCATTAAACAATGTCTCACTGTTTATATCTCTTATCCCAGGCTACTAAGCCATACAACCAAATTGGCAGAATTCTGGTTAATCATGGATATATTCCTAGCAAGAAACAAAAATCTAGAGAGGAAGAGATAGTCCCCAAAAACCATTTAGAGGCATAAGGTAGAAAGATTCCATATAATAAATGGAAATCAATTTTTCTTAGAAAAAATCATATCCTGCTAGAATAGTGGGAATGTCTTCTTAGCACTATATTTTGAGTACACACACTGGGTTTTGTATATGATAATTAGGCTTTTCATGTTCTCCACTCAGGCCGCAAGGAAATGACCCCGAAATTATTTGCAGGTTCAGACAGAAGTCCTAATCAGGCCCTAAATACTAAGAAATGTCTAGCTTCAATTTTTGCCAAACCATTCTACAGTACAGAAGCATTTAGATCTGCATTTTATAACAAAGCTCCTGTTAAGTAATTTAAACAAGTTTTTCTAGTAAGAACTAATCAGCCTACTTTCCTTTCACTGCCTCTACATCTGGACTAAATTTGGTGCAAATTGAGGTCCACAAGTTAGGTCTCTTGTGCCTCAAATGTTCATGTCTGCGCCATCTTGGATTGGGGTGGCTGTCATCATTACAAACTGCACCATTGAGGTGTCCCTGTGTGTCACGCACTACAGCTGTTCCAAGTTTGGTTCAAATTGGTTAGATGGTCCTCACATTAGTGCACTTGTGCCTCAAAAGTTTATGCATCTGCCATCTTGGATCAGGGTAGGTGACATCATCACAAACGATGCCGTTGAGGTGTCCCTATGTGTCCCTAAAACTGTACTTGATTTGGTTCATATTGGTCCAGGCGTTGCAAAGTTGGTGTGGGGGACACACACATGGATATACACAAGGACACACGGACACACACAGAGAATGCCGGGTGATCTCATAAGCCTACTGGAAAGTAGATTAAAAAATTAATCGTATGCATTTGTATACGAATAAAATTAACAGCATCTATTCTAAAATCCAAATAATTCTTTAAAATGCAGATTGATTGCTGGATAAGTATTTAATAGTGCTAAGTCTAAATGGAGAGGCCTATTTTGTAAACATTCCCCTATTCTGAGTCCTACTTCGGAAACGTTTTATGCCTCTTGGTGAAAGGCTACAAAACTGTAAGCAAGGGGGCATATTCTAGGGGAAAGAAGGGATGTATCCAAGTGCCAAGGCAACTGAGCTTCTAATCTCTTGCTATGGGATACACATCCACTGAGACTAATGCAGTGAATATGGTTATAGCTCAGTGGTAGAACATCTTCTTTGCATGGTTCAGTCCCTGGATCTCCAGATAGGCCTGGGAAAGACTCCTGCCTGAAACCATGGAAGTCAATGCCAGTCGGTGTAGAGACAATACTGAGCTAGATGGACCAATAGTTTGACTCAATATAAGGCAGCTTCCTATGTTCCTATGAGAGGAAAGACATAAGTATTTGGATGTGCATATGGATCCCAATAGAAGGGGATATCAGTTCTGTTGATCTGGCAGTGAGCACAAACTTACTCTTCCCCTCCCTCCAAGTAACAGCAGATCAGCTGAACAACAAGTGCAGATTTGAACAGGCACAAGCATATGCATAACAGTGGAATATAGCAGATAGATAGATAGATAGATAGATAGACAGATAGATAGATAGATAGATAGATAGATAGATAGATAGATAGATAGATAGATATTTTAGTGAATATTTTGCCTTTCTCCCAATGTCACACTTTTCATAGTGAAAACTGAAGCTGTCACAAATGTGGCACAGAATCTTGGGAAATGACATCTGAAAATGTTGTCTAATATATAATACAAAATGGATGTTTGATGCTGTTTCCTTAAAATACACAAACACACACAGTCACACAAACATCCATTTATATGGAAAAGAAACAGTTAATAATCCAACCAACACAGGCAGAGGAAAAAATGTTTAAAGCTTAGGGAGGTTATTATTTCCTTTTGTGCAGGCTGGTTTTAATCACTTTCTTGTACCTCTCCCTGCCTTCATTTATCAACCCTTCACATAAAAGTTGCAAAGTGAGGTTATTCAGCGGGTACCTCCATTCATCTCTGATTACTGACCAGGGAGGTTTCCAGTGCAAGCTAACCTGTGTGATGGAATTCTTCTTGTTCAAATTGTACAGCCTGCTTTTGTTTCAGACCAGAACCGTATGTTTTCCCTCCACCTTCTGATTTCAGGTTCCACAGTAAATACCAGTCATTCACTGTCATGTCGTATACTGCATGCTGGTCTGGCTCTAAATGGATAGGCGTTTGGACAGGACTAACATGAGAAGTGGGCCTGAACCACAGGCCTTTCTGGCAGCTGACTTCTTGTCTCCTGAATCCCTCTGTTAAAATTAGTTCTACCACAAAACAGCATCTTTTCTATCAACAGTAGCAACATATGGCCCTATGGTCTTTCTTCCGAAGGCAGTTCTCTACACCTGGAGGACTCTTGTTTGAAACTCAGGGATGGCAGTTTTAATTTTATTAAAAGTAAGCATCTAGCCCTCACTGATATAAAACTGAAATGTAATGGCATAGAAAAAGAACCCAAAATGTCTCTGTTCTTAACACTGATCATTTCAGAATATTGAAGTGTGAGATTTCAGTTCAGTCTAGCTGAGTATATTGAAAGAAAGACTATGAACATATTGTGCAAATTTAGCTACTTTCATATTGTGAAAATATGCTCATACGTGCCCCGCGATCCCCGCAATGTTGCTGATGGGAGGATAAATCACTGAAGCTTCCCCTTCTAGGGTGGAAGAGGCATACATTTTGGTGCAGAATTCATATCTTGTAGGAATCATTCGTCCTGTCCAGCCCATCAAGAAAGGCAGGCTTAGTTTGAACCTAGGCTCACCAGGGCTCTTTCCAGTTACACCCTGCAACAGGGTCATGGCGCATCTCAGAAGTGTGCTTCCACACTTCTTGTGTTGTGACACCATAGTCCCTATGCTGACAGCAGTGTGCCGTTCACATTTCTGATGCCTTGTCTGTAATTTAATCGCTGCGTGCTATGATGTCGTGTATTTGGCTTTAAAAGGTTGCTGTTTTTTTTGCGTTGTTAGTTTCAGCGAGACTGTTCCCCCTACTGTTTATGTTTCAAATGTGATTTGCCTGAACGGAAGCATTTTGCTGCTGTTGAGCAGCTAACCTGCAAAGCACCCAGGAGAACATTCCTGGAAACTGTTTGCAGTGTCAAGGCTAACTGTAATAAGAGAAGTGTGTCTCTGGGCATGTGCAAAGTGCATTTCCCTTCCTACCGAGCAACCACAACCAGCCATATACATTGAGGGCATGAAGTAAGGGCTATCAGGGCAGAAATCTGGGCAAACATTTGGTCTAACATCTCCCATTTGAGAAATTGCGTTCTGCTGGGAAGTGAAGGAATATGCTTTATGGAGTGGTCTTATTGTTGCATTTTTTAGAGAAATAAACATTTCAAAACTTTCAACTGATGGAAGAGGCCATAATTCAATGGCAGAACAAAGTCTTTCCATGCCTAAGCTCTCAGGTTCAATGCTGAGAATTTTTGCTTAGGGAGCCTTATCATGGAGCAAAGGCCCCTGCCTAAGGCCTGGGACAGCTGCAGCTAGTCATAAAAAACGGGCCTAAATCAGTGAATGGTCTGAAAAAATCATATACTCCCATCCTTGAACCTGGTGAAGGTGACTTCAGTTGGTTCTCTAATTCTTTAGTAGATGTCCGTCGGACTCTTCTTCAGAAAGAGGCTTTTTAAATTCACTATTCTACCAAGGCACCTCGAGGTTTGAATTCTTCCAACGATCTGTGCTGCTTTTTATAGTATTCCCTGCTCTGAGATACTTGGGATCTATCCATATGGGGTTCTCTTAGCCTATATATACCTCTAGGATCTGTTTCACCGCTCTGTGGTGTTCCATTCAATAGATTCCCCTTGAGGTCTTTTTTCAGTCATTTCTCTGTCATTACAAAAGGTATATAATATGGAGGGTTATTTTGCAGGTTCTTCGGTTCTCTAATTCTGGCAAATGTTTCACTTGTGTTGTAGTTTTCTCTTCCACCATTTTTCACTGCAAAGATGACAGCTAATCCTATATTTTGAGCATTGTTTTTTTTTTTTGCCACATTTATAATTTTATTTATTTAACCTTAAAACCATTTAGAACCACTGTCCAGTTAATAACATAAGAACATAAGAAAAGCCCTGCGGGATCAAGCCCAAGGCCCATCTAGTCCAGCATCCTATTTTCCACAGTGGCCCACCAGATGCCTCTGGGGAGCCCACAGGCAGGAGCTGAGGGCATGCCCTCTCTCCTACTGCTACTCCCCTGTTAAAAAGCTTGGGTGAAAAAATAAGTCTTCAGAGACTTTTAAAAAGTTGTCAGATATGGGGAGGCTCTTATTTTAAAAAGGAGCACATTCCAGAGTCTTGGGGCAGCAACAGAGAAGGCTCATCTCTGTGTAGTCACCAGACGAGCTCTTGGCAACTGCAGAGGAACCTCTCCAGATGATTTCAATGGGCAGTGGGGGTCATGGCGAAGAAGATGTTCTTTTAAATACCCAGGGCCAACGCTGTTTAGGGCTTTATAACCAGCACCTTGTATTTTGCCCAGAAACTGGCTCCCAAACGTATTGGGAGCCAGTGTAGCTCTTTTAGTATAGGAGTAATATGATCTCTTAGAGATGACACAGAGAGCAACCTAGCTGCCGTATTCTGTACCAATTGCAGTTTCCAGACTACATACAAAGACAGCCCCACATAGAGCACATTGCAGTAATCAAATCTAGAGGTTACCAGCATATGTACCACTGTTCTGTTGTTGTTCATCTCAAGAAATGGACGCAGCTGGAGTATCCATCCCAGCCAATTATTGTGGCTGGGGATGGTGGGAGTTGTAGTTCAAAAACAGCTGGAGGGCCAAGGTTCCCCACCCCTGACCTAAGTTAATAGAAGGCACCTCTGGCCACCACCTCAGCCTGGGACACCAGGGAGAGATTTGGATCCAGAAGCACCCCTCCCTCCCCACCACCCAACTGTGTACCTGTTCCTTTGACTTCTGTCTTGCCTTTCTAGTATGCACACAATGGCTCACAGCAGTAAAATCAATAAAATAAAAATAACTAAGTAATATATACAAAATTACAGACACACACTAAAACCTGGCAAAGAGGCACCTTTTGATTAGTGATTATCTTATATTCATTCATTCATTCATTCATTCATTCATTGAACATATATATTGCCTAATATAAAAATCTCTAGGTTGTTTGCAGAATTAAAACATAATATAAAATATAAAACAGTTAAAATACATAAAAAGATAAAATAGATAACACATTAAAATTTAAAAATTTAGCAGGGGGCATGTGTGTCAGGGAGAGCAAGTGTCCCAATCCGGTTCCAGCACAGCATCGCTCCAGTGGCTGTTGCTAGTGACTGATTGATTGATTAAGTGTCGTCAAGTCGGTGTCGAGTCTTAGCGACCACATAGATAGATTCTCTCCGGGATGATATCTACCTTATATTTCCTTTTATATTGTGTGCCCTTTTGGGATAGGGATCTATGTCATGTCATGCACATAGGAAACTGCATTCTGTGGCTTCTTTTTAAAGAAACTCTTTTTAAAAAACCCTTTCCTGGGTACCTTCTGGAATTCATAGTTTTTTCTAAGGCTGCAGCCAAAGAAAGTGATGGAGCCTGCCCTCTGCCCCATGGTCAATGATAAGGAGATAAAGGAGGAGGAGAGGAGAGGGCAGGGATTTTGGCTTTGACCGGCCCAACACAAATGTTGGATCCGAACCTGACAAAACATAATATGGCCCCTTCCAGTATTGTCACTGTTGAGTCTTGTTGGATTGGGTCAGAATCCAACATTTCGGATTATGCACGGGTCTAGTGGTTAGAGTATTGCTGTCGGACATATTAAGATCACAGGACAAGCCTGTGTTCAGTCATAAAGCTTTGTGGTTGCCATTCAACAAATACCTTGGAGTTCTCCAGACAGCAAGCTTTATCACAAGTTTTCTGTGAGACTTTACTGCAAACTCGATACTCGAAGATGTCCCAAAAAACCAACGCAAAAAGTGGATTCTTTTACCCTGGATATAAATCAGGCTACACTCTAATGTGCGATGAAAAACCCAAATCGTGTGTGAAGAGCTCTTCGATAGTTTGCAGGGACTTAGCAGTAAATTTGCCTGATATGTGAATGCACACCCTCCATTCCAGAGGAGATAGGAGCAAAAGGGCTTTAAAGGCTTGTGTGAAAAACTCCCTTCTTTTAATCTAACCCCCTTCAAAGGCCTTTTATGAGGCTGAATGCCAGTGAGGAATAGAACAATGAATGCAGAAATAAATTTAATTTAATTAATGTTGTTTTAATGGTTTTAATGCTGTTTTAAAATATTATTTTTAAAAAATTTAAATTTTTGTAATGTGTGTGTTTCCCCCTCCCCATTTTTGTCTTAACGAATGTTTTACTTTGTTTTTATCCTGTTGTAAACCACCCAGAGACGTAAGTTTTGGGCAGTATAAAAATGTTTTAATAAATAAATAAAAATAAAAATAAATACATGATATTGAAAATAAATTGTAAATTAGCACTCATTTCAATAGGACTCAAGGCACAACTTTCTTTGGATTATCCCTTAGAAAGGGGTGGATCGATACAGAGAATATGGAATGGATCAATCTAGAGAGTCAAACAAGTTTAATTTCAATACAGACACACCGGTATCATATTTGTGGCCATGCTTGGAAGCTGTTTCTTCCATTGATTCCCTCAACATTCCTTTTTCTATACAGAATGGGCAATCTGGTCTTGATCTTTTGCCGAGGCATATTAACACCAACAATCTGCTCTTGCTCTGCTTCCCTCTCTTTCGCACCCTCTCCTCCTAATCCCCACCACCGTCTAGTGGAACTCATAATAACTCTCTATTCCATGTCAACAACTGTACTGATATCTTTTCCCCATGCACTACAAACTACAAAAAAGAAACAAGAACCTGGCAGCTGCTGGCTAGTTGGAAAATGCAAAAACCAAACACCTGTTTGCCAGATATAGAGAGCTCAGAGTCTGACACCACTGATCCATCTGTAGAGCATAAACATAACTTTCATCAGCTGCTTCTCATAGCATGAGGTAGCACTGGAGTCCATTACAGAGCACATCAGCAACTTATTCCAACAACAATAACCATAGGAGAGCCCTTTATGGTGGCATGAACTGGCAGACCTCCATGAATGGTGGTCAGGCTGAACATCTGAGCATTGTTCTGTCTTCTGTCTGCATTCCTCCTCATCACCACGGTTGCTTCAGCTCTTTCTCTCTCCCGGCTCCCACCAAATATTTCTAAAATGCAGAAACACACAGAGAGTGTGATGACAGTAGTGGCAATATTATGACTATCAGTTAGGGGCAATCAAAACCACTGTGCTACAATTCCACTAGAAGTCAGTCAGTCAGACACACACACACACACACACACACACACACACTTACACTTCCATGAGTTATCCTCAGCTTGAAGGGGTCACACATACCCATGAATGGCATGCATGCCATTCTCCTGACTGATCCAGCTGTTGGGACTGCATATGCATAATAGCCCCAGTGATAAACTCTTAATATTGATGATTAGTTTATTATTACTGTGGATGCACAGTAGTGGTAATAGTAGTAAATACCTAGGGAGGAGAAGAGGGGGATAGATTTACTGCTCCTCCCCTTGCCTAAGCAGCTATTTGGCATTGGCAGTGTTCAGAACAGGGATGTTCCTAAAACTCTCCTCATCCAAATTTCTTCTAGGATTTTAGAGATCCCCTTGTAAACGAACAGGATGCTGATCACCCAGCATCCTGTTCATGCATGCTGTGGTGCAACTTTCAGCATGCCTTTCACCTCCATGGTGGATCAAAATCAAATGAATCACCTTCGTTGTCATGGAATATGATGATGTGTGTGGCCCATAATTCATATTATTATATCAAGATTATTTTGTGTTGTATTTTACTGATGCATGTGTGCAATTGTGAACTCTGTTAAAACACTGCAAGACAATCTTGATGTGATTTTTTAATTTTTTTGTGGTTTTACCATTTTATCAATGAACAGAAGAACATGTACATGTTTAGTAGGGATGTGCACGAACCGAGGTTCGTGCACTGGTTCGTAAACAAACAGGTTCATGGTCTGACAAACTGATTCATGCTGGCTCAGCCCAACCACAAACCAGTTCAGTGGTTCAAGTGAGGTGCTGGGATGGGTGGGGGCACCTTAAAAAGATAATACAGTACAGCAGGTCCTTACCTGTGTGACTGCTGCTCCATGCTGCTTCCTGCTGCAGTGGTGCTCTCCCAAGCAGCCCATGCACAGCGGTGGCACAGTGGCAGAATTCACATGGCCTCTGTACATGTGCGGTCAGTAAGTGCTGAGGTCATGTGTGTGCCACCACTGCGTTGCTGCATGTGGGCTGTTGGGGGGGGAATGTTGCCACAGAAGGAAGCTGCATATTGGAGTGGTATTCACACGCGTAAAGACATGCTGTACACTCTTTTAAAGGTGCCATTCGCTTCCACCCCCAGCGCCACACTTTCACCGCTGAACCAGTTCATGGTTGGGCCGAACCAGCATGAACCAGTTCGTTGGACCACAAACCAGTTCATTTATGAACCAGTGCATGCACCTCGGTTCATGCACATCCCTAATGTTTAGTGGCCTGCAGTTCTTTTCTGTTCCTTCTAGTCTGAGCTTTCAAATATAGTACTGGGGTTAAGTGCTTTTAGGTCACTATTGCAATTACTACATACTGATTATTGCAATTACTACATTTTGTCAAAACTGCGCTCTCCCTGCAGACGAGCATGCAGGGAGCCCTGGGCGGCCAGATCGGCCACCCACAAGATGGCCGGCACCGAGACGGAGCCAGCGGGGGCTGGGGAGCTCGGGGGCCACGCGGCCCCCGGAAGCCCCAGTATGCCCTGCGCGAGCGTGCAGGGCATACTGGGGAGACCCCCGAGCCGGGAGGCTGCTTTTAAGCCTCCCGGCCAGGGGTCTACTCACAAGTATCCCAGGTTTGTGGAGCGCTCGCTTTGCAAACCCGGGCTAAGAGGTGGGCTACAGGAGCGGGTTAGCTGTTCCAGAACCTCTGGGCTCGGCTGCGAGCCCGGTGGTTCTAACGATCACAAAAATCGGGCTAGGATTTTCCTAGCCTGATTTTTGTGATCGTAAGAATAGCCCCTCTATTTGGTGTGGATTAAAACTGGTTTTTATTAGATTTTATGTCTGAAATTTTGGAATCTGATATATAACTGTATCTAGTCATCATTTGGAGCACCTTTTTTCAGGCTATAAACTTGACTTCTTCTTTCAGATAGCTCAAATTCCCAGATGATGTTTGTGTATGGTATTCAGTGAGGCTATTCTCATGATTGGCTGAAATCGGGCTAAGGGAGCCTAGCCCGATTTCAGCCGATTGTGTGCTGCATCGGGAACTGTGCGGCTCCCGTCAGCAAGCCTCCCAAACTACCCCTCCCCTTAGCCGAGGTTAATAGAGCGAGTGCTCCATTAACCTCGTCTTTTTGATTATGTATTGCTGCAGCATGGCTCTGCGGGCTTGGGGGTTTCTCCAGCATGCCCTGTGCACTTATGTGGGACATCCTGGAACTTCCTGGGGCCACACAGCCCCTGATCCCCACAGCCCCCGCCGCCTCCGTGATGGAGCCGGTAGATGGGTGGCCAATCCGGCCAGCCAGGGCTCCTTGGGCAATGGTCTGCGGGGAGAGCAGGCTAAGCCCGCTCTCCCCGCAGACCTCATTTTGGTGAGTCTCACTGATCGTGAGACTCGCCTCACTATTTCTTTCCTTAGGTCTATGAGGTTCTTAGTCTCTTAGGTTGCTTTAGGTTTTCTTAGTTACCCCTGCTAACTGGGCAAAGAGGCACCTTTTAAACGTGGTGATTCTCTTTATTTCGTAGGCGGAGCGTAACTGGCTCTATCCACCCGCAGCACACAGTACCACCAGTTACTGTAGCTGGTGTCTACCTTATGTTTCTTTTCAAAGTGTGAGCCCTTTGGGGAGAGGGAGCCATCTTATTCATTTATTTATCATTTCTCTATGTAAACCACTTTGGAAGCTTTTGTTGAAAAGAAGTATATAAATATTTGTTGTTCTTTTCCTTAGACATATTCAGACATTGGGCTCTTTCACACAAGCATTTTGGGATGGGCTGGAGGGAAGGCAGGATTCTACCTTCCTGCTCCCAGATGACCAGATCCTCCTTTCAGCTCTGCACCTCACATGCCTACATGAACACTGCAGCAGTGTTCTCCATAGCTGATATCAGTGGCTGGGACCTCCACCTATCCCACAATGCATTGAACAAGTAGCAGAGAGGCAGCCGCCAGTACTGCAGCAGCTCTACTCTGGCCCAGCTTTCCACACAACTCTATGATATACCTGGCCGCTGGCTCCTGGGAGCAATTTAAAACACTGCAAAGGCACAGATGACCAAAACAAAAGGTAGGATGGGCTCTTTCCCCATCCTACCACATTTTAAACCTGGGTAGTAGATTTGGACTACCCAGGCTCAGAGCTGCTGAGTTGGGAGGACTTCTGGTGCTCCAGACGACTACAGATTCCTGAGTTAACCCCTTCCTACCAGGAATCCTTGGTCATGGGAATAATATAATATCATCATATCATGTTATATTAAACACTCATACATGTTTTTATGTGAATGACGGTACTTGCATTCATTTTAAAAGTGAATCTGGTTACAGGTCCTTCAAATGTATGGTACATTAAGGAAGTTTACTGATTTATCTGCATTCAGCATAATGTGTGAATAACTGTACTAGGGCTGTGCACGAATGGCTGATTCAGGCATGGGCAGGGCAGGGAGTGGTTTTAAGAAGCAGGGACGCAGGTCCTTACCCACTCTGTTGCTGCTCTGTTGCTTTTTCAGGCGCGGTGCCCACTTTAGCAAAGGATGAGAACGGCTGCAGTGCTGTTCCCTGCAGCCTGCGCTTGTGGCGTCAGCATGCACATGGCTACTGCACATGTGTGGCGGTTATGTGTGTGCTGATGCCATGCGCTCAAGCTGCAGGGAACAGCACCACAGCTGTGAGCAGCCTTTCCTAGAGCAGGCACTGTGCCTGGAAAAGCAGTGGGGCAGCTGTGGAGCCTGTAAAGACTGCTTCCCTGCTTCTTAAGGGAACTGCACCCTGCTGAACCGAGCCAGTTCGGTGCTTCCCACAGGAGGCACCAGACCGGTTTGGGCACATCTCTAAACTGTACTCGTGTCCAGCTCTATACCTGTGTATCCCTCCAGTGGCTGTTGCTGGGGTCTATCTTAAGTTTCTTTTTTAGATTGTGAGCCCTTTGGTGACAGAGAGCTATTTTATTCATTTATATCTATGTAAACTGCTCTGGGAACTTTGGTTGAAAAGTAGTATATAAATGTTTGTCATATTTGTAGTCGTATCCATACATTGTAAATAGATTGTGCAAGTGATAAACATAATGTGTGAATAGGGCTTATGATTCTGCCATTTAAAAAAAAAAAGGCTGCCATGTGTACTTAAGTCCTTTCTATAAGTTTCAATAAGCACTGATCTCATCTTGAACTTTACTCTTCTTTCTGTCCATCTCTACAAAATTCTATTACTATTATTAACTTTTTTCAAATCAAATCAAATTTTTATTGTTATGGTCATTTGACCAGCAAAACACAAAGTACAAAAGCTTTACATAAAAGTGAGCTTTACATAAAAGCGAACTTGGTCAAATAAAGTAATAAACTGTTAAAACATAAAACAGAACCATAGCACTCGAGTTCATCCATTACATAAAACAGAGGGCTCCATGCATTATAAAAATCTAAAATTTAATTCAATCCAACCCCATATCTCGGTTCTCAAAATTTCTTATCCTAGTCTTATTAGCCAGAAAACAATACTTCACCACTTTATAAGATACTACATCCCAATGGTCTGTCAAAAGTAATTCCAGATAGAACTGCTCAGAACTGGGGTATGCTGTTAAAAAAGGACATATCTCTCTCTCCCGCAAAGTTTGATTAAAACTGACAATTCAAGATAAAATGGGCTGTTGACTCCACTTCCCCAGAACCACAAGGGCAGACACGCTCCTTATAGGGGATCTTACAGTATCTCCCCTCCCGGACAGCTGTTTCTAAGGCATTACACTGGGCCAGCATCAGAGCCCTCCAGAAACTAGGTACTAATATTTTATTAAGGTATCTTGCTGAACCAGACAGTGATGTTTGATTATCTAAATAAGTATCAACCCCCATCTGGCTTCTGTCCATCTGTTTCTCCATATCCGTAATGCGTTGGCACAGATTAACTTTTGTTAAAAAAATTAAAATTCTATCATCTGAAATTCCTTTAAGTTTTAGTTTCAACCCAAGACTGACAATCTGGAGCTGTATATAGCAACATCTGCTTCTTCTGAACTTACTCCTTGTTTCATATATGGTAGAGCACCAAGAATTGTTCATCCATTGCCTGATTTATAAACCAGTTGCAGTTGATAGTTTGTAGAATTAGGAGTCACGTTTGGATTTTTGGAGATGCAGTATATAAAGGTTTCCTGAAAATTGCCTCCAGGGATTTGTTATCTGTTCACTGATAACTGTTGCAGAAAATGTGGCCAGTTTAACTGCATTGCTAAAATGTGTAAAGCTAGAGAAAGAAAACATCTAGGCAAAGTTATGTTTACGCTGGCAGAAACTGATATAACCCATACAATTTCTTAATTGGCACAGTGAATTGACTAGCTCTAGAAAATGAAAGTCATGTAGATCTTCTCATAAATTATCACAGAAGAGTGCGTTTCAGAGAGTTGACTCAGGGACACAAGTGAAGACCTGATGAAGTCATGGACCAGATGTGAAACTCTCAGCAATAAACCCCTCGAAGAACCTATGTTGCCTCATCACATTTTTAAAATATCTTGGCAGAAGCTGAGGATAGATTTATTTAAATGGAAAGTCTTCATTCCTCTGATTACTATTCAAAATCTATGGAAGTACATTTGTTTGAGTACATCATAAGTAAATCAGAAATCAATGCACAAATCATTTTGGGAGCTCCGTTCATTTTTGGGATTCTGTGGCATTTCATTTTGGGCCAATACAGTGGCCAGGCTATTGCCATTTAGCAGGTCCTGATTCATTTTAGAACTAGAATGTTCATTTTAGAAAAGATTCATTCTTTTCTCTTTTTAAAAAGAAAGTAACTCATGTTTTTTAACTTAATTGTTTCTTACTCAACCTAGCACAGTGTCAGTCCAGGGACTGTTGTTAGTGTTTCCCTTGTGTTTCTTTTTTGATGAACCCCTTTGAGACCCCCTGCCCCTTTTTAGTTAACCTCTTTGGGACAGAGAACAATTGCTCTTTCCTTTTGGTAGGAAAACCACTTTGCAAATTGGTTTTTGTTGAAAAGCAGTAAAATAATAAAATAATAATTAACAACAACAACAATAAAATAAGCATTCAGACTAGTTAATCATGACTAAGCACAGTGAAATCAATGAAACAAGTTATTCATGACTAACGTATGTCCCATTAATTTCAAAGGGACTTAGCAATGACTAACTTAGTCTGAACATAAGAACAGCCCTGCTGGATCAGGCCCAAGGCCCATCTGCTCCAGCATCCTGTTTCACACACTGGCCCACCAGATGCCGCTGGAAGTCTACAGGCAGGAGTTGAGGGCATGCCCTCTCTCCTGCTGTTACTCCCCTGCAACTGGTATTCAGAGGCATCCTGCCTTTGAGGCTGGAGGTGGCCTATAGCCCTCCGACTAGTAGCCATTGATAGACCTCTCCTCTATGAAGTTATCTAAACGCCTCTTAAAGCCTTCCAGGTTGTTGGCTGCCACCACATCTTGTGGCAGAGATTTCCACAAGTGGATTATGCATTGTGTGAAAAATTACTTCGGTTTGCTGGTCCTAATTTTCCTGGCAATCAATTTCATGGGATGACCCCTAGTTTAGTGTTATGTGAGAGGGAGAAGAATTTATCTCTATACACTTTCTCCACACCATGCATGATTTTATAGACCTCTATCATGTCTCCCCACAGTTGTCTTTTTTTCTAAACTAAATAGCCTGAGGTGTTGTAGCCTTGCCTCATAAGAAAGGTGCTCTAGGCACCTGACCATCTTGGTTGCCCTCTTCTGCACATTTTCCAGTTCTACTATGTCCTTTTTTAGATGTGGTGACCAGAATTGTACGCAGTACTCCAGGTGTGGCAGCACCATAGTTTTGTATAAGTGCATTATAATATTAGCAGTTTTATTGTCAATCCCCTTCCTAATGATCCCTAGCATGGAATTGGCCTTTTTCACAGCTGCCGAACATTGAGTCAACACTTTCAACGAGCTGTCCACCATGACCCCAAGATCCCTCTCCTGGTCAGTCACCGACAGCTCGGATCCCATCAGCGTATACTTGAAGTAGAGGTTTTTCATCCCAATGTGCATCACTTTACACTTGCCAACATTGAACTGCATTTGCCATTTTGTTGCCCACTCCCCCAATGTGGAGAGATCCTTTTGGAGCTCTAGATAGTGGGCAGTCTGGATGCTGCTCACTATATTTTTCAGCAATATGTTCCTCAAATTATTTTTTCACTTGTCCTTATTGACACCTTACATTTGTAAGTTTCTGTCCTTAGCAAATAGTGGCCATAGGTCAAATGAGTTTTTAAAAAGAGAGAGAGCAGGACTTGAAGGTAGGTCTGCATGTCCAGAAATCCCACCAGTTTCATTCTAATTAGGGTGACTGTTTCCCTGAAAAAGACAGAAATTCTGATTATTACTCAGCATATTGCAACTCTTGTCCAGTCTCACATTTAGAGGTGTTTTTTTTAATGCTCCAGAATACTCCAGGCATGAAATAGATACATTCCAGAAAATTCATTGTTTTCCAGCTGGACTGTCAACTGCAGGTGTAGAATCCTTTGCCTAGATGAGACCAATTTAAACTAATAAGGGCTTTGAGGTAGGTCTATCTGCCCATAACTCCTTACTTCTGTGTGATGAATGAAACATCCAAGGCCCTCTCCAATTGCTATCTTTAACCTCATCCCTAATATATTCTGACTTAAAGTGTACAATCTTGTTTAAAATGCATTGCTAAAATGCACATTTCCCTATATTGCTATGTCTGAATGCATGATAACCAGGCTAAAAATCAAATGATCTGTGTTATGCTGACTATTACAGTGTGAATGCTGCCTGCTGTGCTGTGAATTAATCTTGTAAACAAAAGTAAGTCTCTCTTTCTCTCTTTTGTATGTGAATGAACAGCGTGTACACACACACACACACACACACCCTTGCAACAAAAAGAATTGTCACCTTCTGCCATCCTATTGTCACAGCTGCTCTTCTTTATTGTGGATAACATCATCAGTTGACAACTCAGCATGAATCCTGTTTCCTGAAACTGCCCCCCCCCAAAAAAAACACACACATTACAGTTGCTGAATGAATAATGGAAAAAAAATACATGTCACACATGCTTTGTTTAACTAAAGGGACCTGCAGAGATCTTTCTCTTAGAATATGTATGCTCTATATTGAGCAGGTATTTAGATTATTCTCATTTCCCTGTTTGTTTTAATTCTCTAAATGAGATTACATCAGACCTGTATTTATTGGAGAAAACAGGTTGCTGTCACTGACACATGCACATACCACCAAGCTGTATGGGACCCACTTTTTCATGGTCTTGTTCCATGAAGTGCAATATGTGTGGGTACATCAGTGAGGCCAATCATTGTGGTTTTTCTCACCTGATTGGTATCCTCACTCCTGGCAGCAGAGCGGAAGTGTTTTCCATGCGGCTTGGTGTGTGTGTGTGTGTGTGTGTGTGTGAGAGAGAGAGAGAGAGAGAGAGAGAGAGAAGGATGGAGGGAGGGAGGGGGAGGGCAATGGTCCGCTGTGCTACAAAGGTCAGTCACCAGAAAAACAAAAATCTTGAAGCGGTGGCAACTTCTAATCACAACAACCATCGAAATGTTAAAATAATTCATGTTGGGGAGGCTGTTTAAGGATCCATTTCAGTGTAACAGCATCTTAATCATTTGGGGAGGGGGGTGGCGGCAGAACTTGAGAGACATGTTAATTAGATTATATGAATGTATAACATCAAAGGGGATTCAGTTGTCTTGATGCCATACAAGGCAAGGTTATTGGAAGATCTCCGTGAAGGAAGCCGTAAGCATGACTAGGCTGGATCGACAATCTCTCTTGGCAGCCTCAGGTGCTTATTCCTGCCAACTGTCAGACATTCCCAATCACAAATTTTAGAGAGAGAAAACAAGCCCAGTGAATTATTGGGGTTATGCTGACCATGGGTTGCTGCAAAAGCTATCTATTATAGAAAGAAGCTTTAGAACAGATTTTTTTTGGCATTTTTTTTTGAACCAGGCAAACTTGTAACGTGGCATTATCACGAACAAGGAAAAGCAAAGCAATGTCTTTAAATAATGGCAGTGCCTTCTAGTCCAGAAGGAGTCAGTAGGCGAATACTTCACAGACAAGAGCTATTTAGACCCATGGTTCATTCATCCTTATAAGGTGGACTAGTTGATGTTATTTTACCTTTCAATTTAATATTTTTCCAGGGTGATGAATGTGCCACTAGCCCTACTGTACAGGAGTGAGACCTCAACATGTAGTTGATTTTGAGATAATTGAGCCTTCAGTTTATGCTGGGTTCCCAAGCATTTGCCAAGCAACCTTTAACTCCTATTGGGCATGCATTGCTTGGTCACCGAAAAGAAGATAAAAAAACATCCTACAATGATGTGGATAGTCCCCAATTCAACCTGCATCTACAGGCTCCCCTATTACCACTCACATGTTTTATTTGAAATTTGTGATAGTCTACAGTCCTGTTCAAAATTTCTCCTCCATGTATAGCAAATGAACAAGGGGTTCTGCTGACTAGCCATGCTTCCTAATGCCTATGCACCCACTGGCCACACATCCCAGAGCAAACCACATACCCCCAGTGCTTTTCTGTAAAATACAGTGCTGAATGCAGGTAGGGCCTGGTACCCACAAGGTTCCAAACCACACGGAGGACAACTTCCTGTCTCCAGCAATGCCTTTGAGTCAGTTTGGATGATTCCTCTCCCTTCTATACAGGCTCATGTTACGAAGAAGAGAGCCAAGAGAGTGCGGGCCTTACATCTTTCCTGAATGTCCTGACATCCTCCTGGTGTATTCCTATAGCACATGGGGGACTCATCCAAACTTCTGCTCTGCATGTGACCCAAATACTAGTTTAAACCATTTCCCCCCAAATGAGCCACCCCTCCATGTTACCCCCTGCTAACTTGGCAAAGAGGCACCTTTTATCATGGTGATTCTCTTTATTTAGCAGGGGGAGAGTAACTGGCCCTATCCACCCCCAGCACAGTACCTCCAGTGACTGTTGCTGGTGTCTATCTTGTGTTTCTTTTAGATTGTGAGCCCTTTGGGGACAGGGATCCATCTTATTTATTTATTATTTCTCTATGTAAATCACCTTGAGTCATTTTTGGAAGGGCGGTATAGAAATCGAATTATTATTATTATTATTATTATTATTATTATTATTATTAAGGAATGCACTGGGAGGATGTGAGGGCATTCAGGAAAGACATCAAGAAAGACACTCTTGGCATACATCCCCTACTTCATCATGTGGGCTGGCTGGGGAGGGGGGCGGAGCGGGGGGAGAAACATCTTCCAAACTGGCCCATTGTCTAAAAAACAGTGAATATGAGGACACTTGGTGGTGGAACCAGTTGGCACTTGGGCAGAGTGATGCATGGACTGCCGGCATGCCCCCATGTCCCCCTCATCAGTTCACTGTATGCAGAGGCAATCATTCCATAGGCACAGAGGCCTCAGAAGTGTAACTGATAGCTTCCTTATCTCTCCAAGAGACTACTCTCACCCTTTCTGGAGAAGCCAAGCTGTGTTTGAAAACCACATATTTCTCTCAGCCTAACCAGTTTAAGAAAGGGAACTAACTAAAACAAACAAGCCTCCCCTTTCAAATAAGTGGCTGCTATTCCCATTTCTTTCAAGTGCTCCTTTCATGAAGTGTAGCAAGAACATTGAGAAATGTCCCAATGCCAGGGAATATGAAAACTAATACTAATCACATTGTCAAAATTCTCATAACTGTACTCTATTATTAGTGCCTCAGCCTTTGTAAAGTATTCTCTGGAATCTGGAAAGATTCTATGATGAAGCTGAATGGTAATCTGTTTGGGAACTTGCCCCAAATTCTTGTTATCCAGACATAATAGATGTAATCTAAAATGCCATCTTTTGCCTCAGTATAAGACAGAAGATTTGTTCCACTATTTTCAACTACGGTAACGAGACAAAGCATGTATATAATTTTTATAGTAAGGATTACAGGAAGTCCTCAACTTACAAATGGGTTGTGTTCTAAAAGTTCATTTGTAAGTCAGGTGTTTGTAACTCGGAATGCATTTTTCTATAGAAACAATGTTAGAAATGGTGGTTAGGTTCCCAGGCTAGTCCACAGAAGCTGATTTAAACCATAATGTAGCTGAAATACTATACATTTGCAAAAATAGTAGCGCACAATACTGTTGTAATATTAGCAATTAAAGAAAACAGGAAAATTATAAAATTAAATGAGGAATACATTTTCTTTTACTTACTTTGCATGCTGGTGTTGGAGGAAAGGCAGGTTAATTTGAGGGGAAAGAGTACAGTAGGTTCAGGGACGTAACTCTAATATGGCAAGGGGAGACAGTTGTCTGAGGACCCACTGCCTTGGGGTGGAGGCCCAGAGGCAAGTCACATGACTCCCCCAGCCACACACCTACCTAGGCTTCCTTCAGTTGTATCCATCCTCCAAAATTGATGTGAATGTTAAGACCTCGAGCTACCAGAACAGTATGTCTTTCTCTAGTACCATTAAATGACTTGCATCTTCCACAATTTACAAACCCTTTTAAAAAATAATTTCAGATGATGTTCAATTGTGGCACATAGGTGTGTGTGTGTAAATAAATTTTACTATGCTTTTTGTTACAACTATTCAGCGTCATTTAAGATTTCTTTACTTCATGAACTTCAGTGAGCAGGGGGACCCATTTTAAAATCTTGTCTCTGGGCCCACTCCAACCTTGCTATGCCCCTGAGTAGGTAGATGGACACTTTTCTGGAGATTCTGAAGGGGAGCTGGGCATTTTGTGGGGAGTCCAAAACCAAACTCTTTCTGAACCCCGCCCCCCTCCATCACAAGTGGGCTGCTTTCCATTCAGTGTTGTGGCCTCCTCCTCCTCTCCTTCATGGGCTGAGACAACTTCCTTTACACGTGCTGCTGCTGAAGCACCTGCGTGCACACGGCTGCAAGAACAGGAAAAGGTCACAAAAAGCAGAGGAGGTGCCAGCAATCCAAAAGCAGCTCTGGAGAAGGGTAGCTTTCAGAAAGAGTTTGGCTTGGGGTTGCTGCTGTTGAAGCACTCGCAGAAATGGAGGTGGTGCTGGCCTGCTGCTCTGAAGAGAGGGCTCGGGGCTCCCTTCAACTGCTGGGGTCTGGGCTGCAATGAGGTGGGGCATGACTGACTAGCAGCTTGGACGAGTGTCCACAACCTGACTTGTTTAGGGAGAGCAAGCTGCTGGCTGTTTGGGAAGAGAAGTACTGTACTGAGCAAAGTTCATTGTCTTGGAAATGCCAAGAAAGGGGCGTTTAAGACTGTAACACAGGACGTGGTCCTTCTAAATAAGAACCGCTGAGCCTATGCTGTGCTGTTATCACATTCCTGTGCATATGTGTGGGTTGGGATTTCTGTACTGTGGAGCTTGGTTTGTAAGTACAGGAGAAACTCCGTATTCACAGGGTTCTGTTCTCTGTATTCACAGGGTTCTGTACTACTGTGGATACAGAAACCGTGAATATGGAGGCATTGGGCCAATGCAAAGGGGGGGTTAAATCTCAGGTTTACACTTGTGATTACAACAGGAGTTGTCCAAAGTGTTGAAAACATGCCTTAGAGCCACATGATTTCATCTCAGTCTTCTTGATTAACCTCAGTTGCTTTTTGCTGGACCATAGAGGAAGTTTCCAAGAAAGTAGTGGAAATGTGGCAAGGGTAGTAGAGCTTAGTGTATTGTTAATTGCTGCTTCCAGTCCTGCTCCTCAATTCCTGGTTGCTTTGTTTCCTGCCCACCACTTTGCTTGTAGTACATTAGGTCCCAGGTAGTTAAGCTTGTTTTTTTTTTAATCCTCCTTTGCCTTCTGCTTAGATTGATCATTCCTAGTCTGATCTTCTGAAAACTTGGTCAGCTTGGAACACTGATCAAGTTGACAATTCTGGCATATAATCTGATACTCTCATATCATATGTCTGAGCACAGATTAGTGATTTGTGCCTCGTTCTCTTTTGTACTCGTAATTGTATGACTTCTTCATACAATGCAATTCTGATGACCTTCAAGGTCACCTTTTTGTCTTAGGCAAAGATATTGATGGCATTTGGTGAACATGAACAGAAGAAGCCAATGATATTCCTTAGTTTGGATCCAAAGATCTCTAATCAATCACTTCTTTACAAAGAATAGGCTCTTGGTGGGAAGCCAAATGACCAAATTCCAAAAACAAGCTCACAATAAGAGCTTACAAAAGAGAGAAATCGGTTCACCCAGCTAGACAGTGTATACATATCACAAACTGAGTATCTGTCCACATAAATGAAACACTTATCTACTTTGACCTTAATTTCATTGAGGATTGCTTTAAAAAAATGATAAATGAGCCGAGAACTTGGACCAGCATCTTCTTGTTGAGAGAAATGTTCTGCTAATGTGCTTCTCTCTCATTTCATTCATGCCCTACTAACTTCAGTAGAAAAAGGCAAGCAGCTGTGGCTACTGACAGAGCAAATTCGGCAGCTGCAACACTGTGACACTACTTTTCAGCATGCCATTTGCAGAAGGGTCTCTGGGTGTGTGGTCAATTCCATAACTGTCCTCTTTAGGAGGCACTTAAAATCTGTATGTCTGATTCAATTATTGTTACTGAAACTCTGGAATAGGCTGTCATGTTGATAAAGGTCTACCTGTCTAGTTAGTTGGCTTTTCTGGTTGTTCTCTTGCTTTAATTTGCCAACAGTGTCCATAAACAGATTCTTAATGGAACCAAAATACAAGGATTAAGACAGAGAAGCAAGATACTTATTCTACAAGTTATGTGGCAGAGTTTAAATCTTTGTTGTGAAATTGCCATGCAATTTCAGGTTTCCACCTAATCTGGACTGACTGACTGATTGATTGATTAATTAAATACGTTTATATACCACCTATTACAGACCTCTCAAGGCAGTTTACAAAGAAATAAATACAAAAACAACCCCAAATTTAAAAACAATATTAAAACACATATATATAATTCAATTTAAAACAACAAATCAGTTAAAATTCAACCCAAAGTCAGGCTGAAGAGATACTCTTTAGCTGTTTCCTAAAAGTCATCAGGGATGGAGCAGCTCTAATCACATAGGAATATAGGAAGCTGCTTTATATCATTAGTACATCTAGCTCAGTTCTTTCTATTCAACCTGGCAATGGCGTCCCTAAGGTTGCAGGCAGGAGTCTCTCTCAGCCCTATGTTGGAGATACCAGGGAAGGAACCTGAACCTTCTGCATGTACTGTAAGCATGCAGGTCCTCTTCCCAGAGCAGCTCCATCTCCTAAGGGGAATATCTTACAATGCTCACACATGTAGACTCCCATTCAAATGCAAAACAGGGTAGACCTTGCTTAGCAAAGAGGTCAGTTCATGCTCACTACCACATGACCAGCTCTCTCTCTCTCACCCATGGGAGTGCATTCCACAGCCTCAGGGCAACTGCAGAGAAAGCTCTTCTTTGAGTTACCACCAGGCCTGTCCACTATGAAGCCATAAAGCAGAGTATGAATGATCTTCAACTGGTTTTTTTAAAGGTGCAATTCTCAAAGGGTCTAAGATTTACCTCAGGAGGATTTCCAAGGATTCCAAATGGAGGGTTTTTCCACATGAAATTCCATAGGTTTGCAAAATGAACTGCAAATGGGGTCATAGCTGAGTGTCTATAGCTAGCAAATCTTGTGCAGGCTCGTCCTCTTTTATTCTGTCTACACCAGGGAATGAAGCAGTGGGGAAAACTGCAGGTTGAGGGCTCTCCCTGCCCCTTCCTCCTCCCCTGCCTCTCCCACTGAAGCTTAACTTTTTAAATTTAAATTTTGTTGTTGCACTATTGTGCACTTCCAGTTTCCCTCCCCCCCTCCACTTCTGTTGAGATTATAATGGACACTGGAATGGAAGGAGCCGTGTTGGAATGTGATTTCCAGTGTCTCCGTTTGGACATAATTGCCGAGCTCTTTAAAAAACCACCTCCTGAAGTTCCACTGAATTGATTCTTTTCTCTCCTGCCTGATCGCCGCCTTTAATAACTTGGCTGAAATCCTATGCATACTGTCCAGGGAGTAAGTCCTACTGAACTTAGTGTGTCTTACTTCCAAGCAAGCATACATCTATTCTGGTACTGAAACCACAGTTTGTCCTTTTTTATTTTTTAAGCGTTAAATGGCTGCTCTTTCATTTACTGAACTGCATGGAAAGAATAAGTGATACCATACTGCTTTCTTTTAATAACATATAAAAGGGGGAAACACAAGAGGGGAGTTGTAGTTACTCTGAGAATCACAAGGTGGGACCATGCTGCCTCTGTAACTGAATCCACTAATTTTATTTAATTGTGTAAAAAATATAAGCGACCACATTTAGTTGAAGCGGTTACATAAGTACTGGAAGTCAGCACTGGCAGTATGTGTGTGTGTGTGTGTGTGTGACTCAGCACAACACTTATGTGAGGGCTTTCTCTCTGGTCCTATTCCCACAATATATGCAAGGCAAGTGCATGGATATAGTGTGAAGATCTGTGTACATTATCTTGAATGTCTGCATGGAAACAGTGCATGTACAGTAGTGCAACATAGGGATCTCTCTATGCAGTTAAGACCCCTGCTTTTCACAAACAGTTGCCCATGCATTGATTCCATGCAGATATTCAAGTAAATGCATGAATAATACATGTATGGGGCCTGCCACTATGACCCTGCTCCTCCCTCTATGTGCATACACTCACGTTGGATATGTCATGGGAATTGGGCTCTTGCATGACCAGTCCCATGGAGAAAGCCCTCTGTGTATACAGTTGTACACACAGAGAGAGACACTATGCAGGCGTTCAAGATTTAAGTGGACACATGTAGACTGGAGCAAGGCCAACCACTATGACTCTCCTCCTATTTGCATGATCACTTACCTTGGTTATGATTTCAGAACAGAGCTTCTCAGAAGAGTGTGTCCATCATGTGCAGACATCCATCCATATCAAATCCTTCCACGTGACAATCTATATGTGGTCTTCTTGTCTTTTTCATGCACAGAAGTGCTTTCTCTGCAAAGCATCCATAAGGTTGGAAGCAGTCCTCCGAGGACAAATATTCCTATTTATCACCCTCCACGCTGTCTACTAGTTAGAACGTTTGGCTAGACTTTTTCTAGGACACTCGTAAAAATAAACTAAAGCCATGGAGCCTTAATTTATTGGATGTTCGGCTTTAGAGAGTGTTCTCAGTGGGTCAGTCTCCTTACAAGTGGCAAGGAATTATGACAGCTTGTATCTTCCCATGAGAACTATATGTAGAAACCAGTAATTAGGTCTGCCACTCAGTCTTTTCTAACGAACACTAGTGCAGTGCAGTAGAAGCTTGAAGCTAACTGCTGTGACAGGAAGAACCTTCCTCCCAGCACCTGAGATTCAAATGGGCAGATTTGTAATTGTAAGATCTTTGCAAAATAAAACACCAGTGTTGAGTTATGGTGGGAAATGTCAACAAGTATCTCATCAGAGAATGCAAACTACTATTTAAGGAATGGAAAACCCTCCTGCATATTCCAAATAAATATAATTGTTATTTCTCCAGGAAAACAAAACAAAACACTTCTGTTCCCCCCATACCTTCTCGGTGTGGTTTCTTTATACATTGTTACAAGCTACATTTGTTTTACAAGTTAACTTATTTGGTTGTCCAGGAAATATGTACATTCTTCCAAGCTTCCATTTCCCCCCCCAAAAATTGTTTGTGGAGCGCGACATATGTTGTGATGTTATTCACAGTCACCATACATTTCTTTTCTTTTTGCTGAGTATGAAAAATGTCAAAATTGGTTTGGGGGTTTGGCTTCTCTTTCTTTTTTCATTTCTTGAGTGTATACCAGTTATTTAAGGTTGTTTTCAGTCTAACTCTGAGATGTGCTTGATAGGATTGCCACCAACTAGTCCTGCTCCTGTGCTTTTAGCACCAATTTGTCACACAGAAATGGAACAGGTAAACCTTTCCCCATCATCTTATAACTGTGCTAGGAAAAGATGCACTTCATTAACTTCTCTAAATCAGGCTGAAGTCTAAAGCACAGGAACAGGAGCAGTTTAAAATGCTGGCAAACTGAGTGCTTGAGGACTGCAGTAATTGTATCATGGAAGTTGTGGAACATCTGCCCTAGCAACGGCATGTAAAAATGTGTTCCTTTAACTGTATAGGTAAACCTTTTCTAACTCTACTATATGCTACAATGCAATAAAAGTATATACTTACAGTTATTCAAAGGTCTGTCTTTCCTCAGTTTTCAAGAATACAGGGGCCCCTTATTTTCCACTATTACCTGGCTGGAGTAAATTACAGTAGCAATAATTTAACAACTGTGGGAGAGACTATAAAACTTTCTGCCCCTTATTAACTACTGTGTGACTATTAGGTTTATGGAGGATGTTAACATTGCACAATAGGAGAAGGGGGGCCCCTATTGTAAACAGGCCTCCAAACTGTTGGAAAGCAATTTTCCCCATGAGAGGTAAAAGGGACCTTGCCAGCTTCTCTGAGGCATGTGAAGGGTCATGCGCCAATCATCTGAAACAAGTCAATTCCCTGCTGCTAAGTAAATAAACTTAATTGCAAATTTGTGGCATACTGAGACGTTTTAAAGTAAGCATGCCATCCAGAGCTCTGAAATCTCCACTCACAGTTCATGGAAAATGAAAACTACCTCTTTAAAAATCAGCTTGCTGCTCACGGCTCCCCAGAACAGTGCCTCCAGGCAAGTGGTTAAAAATATGATTTTTATAAACAAACCTGACATTGCAAACTTAATGCAAACCCCTATGCATATACCATAACTTATGCATTTGCAACTTGTTTAAATTAGAGAGAGAGAAGGGGGGGGGGGGCGAAGCGTACAAGAAGGATACAGAATTGGCAGATTAACTTTTTCTTTTTCTTTTTCACAAGTTGGTAGTGTATTATTCCACTGCAGATGTGGTTATAGTGGCTCCACTAGGATAGATATGGCTATTGCTTACGGGTCTCTCAGCACTTTTTGTTCTATACCATTCAGTTGAGAGTTTAAATCTAAGAAATGGTTCCAGACTGATCTTGGCATGCGTATCCTCTGCATAATTAAAAAAAAATTAAAATAAAATACAAATTTCCTTCCTCTCCCTACTTCCCTTCGGCAAAGACCATTACTCTATATTGGTACAGTAACAGGAATTTTAAGTGGGAAGAGACAGCATTTTTCTTTTTGTATTTCTTCATGTTCAAAGGAACGCATGCTGTTGAACTGAAATATTTCTGGACAGAGTCATGTAGAATAAGCTTCTTTTTAGAAACCACCAAACAAAGTATTATTTAATTTAATAAGAAAAAGCTATTTCACAAGCCCCAAAATGTTTCCAGATCTATTTCGAACAAGCCAGATTCAGAAGTTCTATTATTTAGTCTTCATGTGAGCTAAGCTGGTTTCCAGTATAAATCCTGTAGGAACTTAAATGGCAAGTGTGTGAGAGAAATGTTATCATGCCAGCGAAGGACCCCAGTCCTAGCAGCTGCCTGAGCAAACTGTTGTTTTGCTCCACACCATCCAGTAACTTTTATTTGTAGCTCATGAGAAGATCTAATTAAAAAGCAATGGATTCTAACAAATGCATACAGATACATAAATGTGGCACACACAGAGGCTGTTCTCACAAGGCCTAGGCTGCTCGTGTGGAGTGATGGGATCCTCATGGATCCCGGCACTCCTGTCCAGCCTAACCCTGTTCCTAAGCTGGCTCTTAGCCGAGGTTAAGGGAGCAAGTACCTGCAGCTGCCTAGAGTGCCTTTCTGATGGGGAATTCCATCAATGTACAACGCTTATTGTGGGATATCTGGAGGCCAAACTGCTTTGTGCCCACCTCCGGAGCTCCATGCTGCATGACACAGCCGCAGTCCATGGTCCCAGCAGCATTTCTGTGATCATCTGGGAGGAAGGTGAGTTGGGGCAGCCTCTCCCCCGCCTGCCCAGTCATGGGAATGGCCCCACAGTTACTTTCATGTGTGAATTGAACTGAACTCATGTTCAGAAAACGTGAAAACCATGCAAGCAACCACATGCTGCCTTGCAAGGTTTGCACAGATCATCTGTCATAAACAATCTAATGTAAAGTAGCACCTATTGTCTAGATCAGGGATTCTCAACGTTGGGTTCCCAGATTTTATTGGACTTCAACTCCCATAATCCACAGCCCCAGTGGCCTTTGGTTGGGGATTATGGGAGTTGAAGTCCAATAACATATTTTTATTTATTTATTTATTTATTTATTTATTTATTTTACATTTTATATCCTGCTCTTCTTCCAAGGAGCCCAGAGCAGTGTACTACATACTTAAGTTTCTCCTCAGATCAACCCTGTGAAGTAGGCTGGCTGAGAAAGAAGTGACTGGCCCAGAGTCACCCAGCAAGTATGGATGAATGGGAATTTGAACTTGGGTCTCCCTAGTCCTAGTCCAGCACTCTAACCACTACACCACGCTGCCTCTCTGTGGACCTAACGTTGAGAATCCCTGGTCTAGATAATATTGTGCTGCAATTAAGTTAAGGGCCAGTTTGAATAATCTCTAATGGTGGGACTGTCTATGTATGTTTGGCAATAATATTATGCTCACCCACTGCTTTCATACTTGGGTGCTCCTATCCTATCCTATCCTATCCTATCCTATCCTATCCTATCCTATCCTATCCTATCCTATCCTAAGCACACCAGTTGTACACACAATATACATCATGCTGTATATAGATTAAGTGTGTATATTTCAACATGTGCTGGCCTGAACTGTGCTAACCCACATTAAGAAACAAAACAAAATACCATAAAATGACAATCTGGTTTGAACTTGCTTATGTGCAGTCCGTATGCAAACATTCTATCCAATGTGTGGACATCAAGTGAGACCAGAAGTGGGGGAGAGTTTCCAATGGTGGGAAGCAGGGGAGGCATAATTCTGTTTCTCTACATGTGTAGTCTATGGTGTCACATATATCACAAACAGCATGGTTAGAACCACAGCTGTCAGGTGCACCATGCCAGAGGTTCCAGAAGGACATGGAATACATGTATTATGTGGCAGGGAAGGTTCTGGTATTTCCAATTTGGCCTAAGCCTACCTATGAAACTCTGCTTTTCTTGTTGAGAATTTGAAGATGGCTACAAAAATTGGTTTATTTTATTTAAAGCAAAGGTGAATATGAAAACAAAGGGATCTGAAAAGCACCATCCACTCAGTCAATAATGTGTGCTCCCTACATGCAGGACATAACCTGCAAATGATAAGTAATGTACCAATATAACATAACACCAAATGATTTTTTAAAAAATAGTAGTACATTGCTCTTTCTCCCATCCCCAAGTATACCCTCTCTATGCACACTTTCTTTTGGGTGTGATATGGGCAATAGCTGATGCCCGTGTCAGAATTTGGGGAGAGAGGGATAAATATTTGCAGATTTTGGTAGGTTTGGGTAGGGCCTTTGGATAGCTCAAATGACATTCCATCCACGAAGGAGAGTGTCAGGTGACCAGATCTGGAGTGTTCCTGAAGTGTCAGTGGAGATCCATAGGATTTATCTCTTATTAGTTTCCTGTTCTGTAAAAATTGTAATGATTTCTTTCCTGTAGAATGACATATTGAATTAGACTAACAAACAAGACAAATTAAGATGTGGTAAGAACATGAGAAGTACCTAGTTAGTTGGTTGCACCTTGTGAACCTGGTTATGTTCTGGGACAAAAATGGGTTATGAATCAAGTTCTGATGGCTGAACAATGGCTTATGTAAACCAAGAGCTATTTTTCTTAATGTGATGTGGTTGAGTTGCTGCTCTCAGACTGCCTTTTATAGGGAAGGACTAAAAAGCACATTGCTAAGAGGATTAAGAAACTTCTCCAAACATCTCAACGATACTACTTAGAGGCAGTCTGGTTCTAGCCTAGAATGGCTACCATATTTGGCAACTTTGAGCTGGAATTTCTAGAAAGGCTTCTCCTTTGTGTGCTGTCTTTCAGTGTCATCAGAGGTCGTTGTACACTACAGATACTAGGAGGATAATGTGCTATGGTCATGTATAATGACAGATGAATTTGGATAATTTACACATTAGTGCAAAGTTTCCAAACTTGGCACAGTAGCTAATTCTCTGGGTCATGAAGATGAGGCTGTACTAGCCTCTGTATTAAACTGTCTGAACCTAGATAGAAATTCCCAAAGAGTGACTAGACTTGCTGAAATGTCTCATTTAAATCAGGAAACTCCCTCTTTGGCCTGCCTAAAGGAAGGCATTGTTAAACATCTGTCCTGAGATATATCTTCTCTCAGTCCAGACAAAGGCTCAATTTTTACAATAAATATTGAAAATAATAGTGGGGTGAGGGAAACCCACACACTCAACTGGTTATAGAAAATCTCTTTAAAGAGTTTTACGGACTAGTGAGTTGCAGATCCAGACAGTAGACTTTTAAATCATCTTAAGTTGACACAAACTGATCCTACCCGGAGTTTATAATCATGTTTTTCGTTTTTCTTTTTCTTTCTCTGCTTTCAGGTTCATGACAATTACAAATAGTTTGCATTTAGACTCAATTGTGTTCCGAACTGATTGCATTGTCAAAGACCATTTATAACATGGCAAGCTCTTATTTCTTTTGCACTGCCCCTCCTTCAAAAACTTCTAGCAGACTGTCTCATAAGGTACTCCACAGAAAAAACCTAATTAACAGTCTATGGTAGCTGAAGCGCTAATGTTTGGGTTGAGACCAGTAGAGTTAAAGAGAAAAAAAATCCAGTATTATTTGTTTACATATATAGGGAGGGGCAAGTATGCAAACATCTTAGCTAATTCATTTAACATAGCAGGGAAAGTCTTAAGGACCCATTTCTTTCCAAACTTCACTGGTCTTGTTATAAAGTCTCCCACTGCTACAGAAGTACTGCATGATAAGAAATGGGTTTGCTTGGTACCCACCCAAAATTATTCATTTTTTAAAAAAATGATTTATTTCCAATTGTGCACCCATTTTAAAAGACAGACAGAAGGAAACAGTTTTAAGTCTTTTAAAATTCCATTTGAAATCCAAGATAGTTTCTTCCAAACAATAACAAAGATCTCAACAGCTACCACAACAAAATAATGTGGGTTGCCAGAAAACTGTAGACACATTGTTTCTCTAGAGAGAACAAAATGTCCATGTGTATGTGGCTCATAGTAACTGTATGTACTTTTATGACCCTCAATCAAAATAATTAGGATCAATGTGATTTGTAGTAATGTCAAAGATTTAAGCAAGGGTATGCTGCAATCACTCTGTTCAAAAGACCTCACACAGTCAATCATAACTGGGATTCCACTGGTGATTTAAACTTGTGACTTCAAGTAAATTACTGATAGCAAAGGACAATTTGGAATGCAACCCAGTCTGCTGGTCTACTTGCTCTGCTGCAAGAAAACAGATCAAGAGATTCAGGGCCAAACTAGACGTTACTTAAGTTACATCATTAGCCCCGGTGGGGTTTTTTAAAGATCTCTTGGAAATAGTATGTGGGCCCCCAATCCAGATCATAACCATGGCAGGAGGCCTTTAACAGTGTCCGTCCACCACAGACCCCATTTGATTTGAGGCCCCATGTGTGCTATTTGCCTCGAAGAAACATTCCCATTAGAGCCAATGCATACATTTAAGTAATGCTTTATTTCAAAGTGGCGCAGAACCACCTGCTATGATTGCTTTTGGTTGGTTTGAAATGTATATCATGGCTGGTGTTTTGTTTTTCAGTTTTGTGTGATAAGTAGCTGAGGTCTCAGGTCTTCCTCTGGTCAAGTATTTTTGGATGACTCTCAGTTTTTGACACATGAGGATGTGCTCAGGGTACTTGAATCTGTTTCAAGGATGTGATTTGCCTCCTCATTTCTGAACCCTTCCTGACTAGTTTTAATTAATTAATTAATTAATTAATAATCTTTCTATACCACCCAAAACTGGTATCTCTGGGCGGTTTACAATGAAAATAATTTAAAACATCAAATCACTTAACAATTAAAATCATTTAAAACATTAAAAACATTTAAAACCCAGCATTAAAATTTTAAAACTATAAATCTAATTAAAAGCCTAGGTGAATAAATGTTTCTTCAGCATCTTTTTAAAAGTTGCTAGAGACGGGGAGGCTTTTATTTTAAAATGTAGTGCATTACAAAGTCCAGGGGCAGCAATGGAGAAGGACCATTCCCGAGTAGCTGCCAGATGAGTTGGAGTCCTGAGGGACACCATAGGAAAGTTCGGATTTTGAAGAACAGTCTCCAAGAGACACCATCTGGAATCTGCCTGTGAGGTAGGAGCAGAACCACTGCAAAGCAGTGCCTCCCACCCCCAACCCCCTCAGATGCTCCAGAAGGATACTATGGTCAATAGTATCGAAAGCTGCTGAGACATCCAAAAGGACAAACAGAGTCACACTGTCAACTGCCAATTGAAGATCATCCATCAGGCCGACCAAGGCAGTCTCCACCCCATAGGCCGCCCGAAAACCAGTTTGAATCTGGAAGAAATGGAGAACCTGGCTTCTCCGAATAATTAATTAATGGAGCTCTTCTCATGATCAGTGAGAGCTCCATGGAGGTCTGTGGGAAGAGCGGGTTTCACTTGCTTTCCTCGCAAACCATCACTTTCCCTTCCCTGGGTGGGCAGATCGGCCGCCCAGATGAGTGGCAGCTTACTTGCCTGCAGGGGTCGGGATGCCAGGATATGCCACGGTGTGTTGCCCTGTCCCCGGAGCCCCAATAATGCACTGCATGAGTGTGCCATGCATTACTGGGATTCCGCCCCCAGTGTGCCAGCTGCAGCTGTAAGTAGCCATGGCTGACACACAATCCAAAAATGTGGTCAAGAAGCGTTCACTCCCTTCACCCCATCCGTCACCCTGCAAGGAGGCTGCTTTGGTGGGTTTGCCACCTTCTGGCCACCGCGATCAATTGTGGTTCACATGAACGTGCAAAACTGGGCTGGGGTCCTTTATTCTGATTTCACATGCTTGTGTAAATAGCCTCACTGCTTTTTTGAGGAATTATACAATTCCATTTGGTTTGAAGGGGATAGTTCTGTTTGATTTGGAGGTAAACCCTCTTTTTTGTGGGGGGGAGGTATCTCTTGATACCTTCCCATGATCTGTAGCTTTATAGACCAGTATTAAATCTTTCATTTTTAGCCAAAGTAATTGACTATGCAACAGCTGAGCAGCTCCAGCAGCTTCTGGATGAAACACATATCCATTTCAGTCCTGAGACTGCATTATTGGTACTGACTGGTGGACAACCTACACCAGGAGGGAGACAAGGTAAGTGTCATCCTGTGGATTCTCCTGGATCTTTCAGCAGCTTTCAATAGTACTTTTCCATGGCAAAGAGGCACCTTTTACCCTGGTGATTCTCTTTATTTAGCAGGGGGAGAGTAACTGGCCCTCTCCACCCCCAGCACAGTACCTCCAGTGACTGTTGCTGGTGTCTATCTCATGTTTCTTTTTAGATTGTGAGCCCTTTGGGGACAGGGGTCCATCATATTTATTTATTATTTTCCATGAAATCACCCTGAGCAAATTTTGGAAGGGCAGTATAGAAATCTAATTATTAACAACAACAACAACAACAACAACAACAACAACAACAACAATACCATAGAGTTTCAGGAGCAGTCAGTGGGGCTAGGTATAATAGAGTGGAGGTTCTGCTCTATAATAGAGCAGCTAGGTTCTGCTGCTCCACTCTTACCTCACTGGGAGATTCCAGAAAGTGGTACCTCTCCAAATTGAAGAACACCCTTCAACGTGCTTTAGTTTAAATAAGTGTAAAGCAATGCACACTGGGGCAAAAAATTGTAATGTCACATATGCAGTGATGGGGTCCAAGCTGTCACTGAGTAACCAGAAGAGAGATTTTGAGCTTGAGCAATGAAAACATCAGCATAGCATGCAGCAACTGTGAAAAGGGGAAATTCCATACTCTGGATCATTAGGAAAGGAACCGAAAATAAAACTGCTAATAATGTTATAATGTCCATTTAGAACACTAGGCATTATAGGTGTATCCATATACATCCAGACTAAATTACTCCTGTGTAGTCCTATAGGAATTAATTAGTTAGCTGGACTACTCCCCAAGTAGTAGTATTCAGTAACTTAAAGGTGAGGGAGAAAGATAGGAGAAGTGACTGCAGCTGGGCTGTTGCTGAGAGAGCATCCTGCTTACTCGGCAGTAACTTAATCTGGACCAATGGTGGATTACCACATAGGCAGTATAGGCAGCCACCTATGGTGGCAAATCTTGGGGAGCAGCACTTTGGAGGGTAACTTAATTCTCCCCCCACCCGCAACCTTTAAAAATGCTACTGTGTAGTGGCAGAGGTTCTGCCCGCCTCTTAAACCATCACAGGAGGTAAGGTCGGGCACTGGAGGACGGAGGCAAAGGAGGTCCTCCCTCAAGCCTGGCTTACTTTAAAATGACATACAGCAGGTGATTTTGGGCCTCTGAACATGTGCACACACCTGCAGAGGCCTAAAATTGCCTACTCTGTGTCATTTGTGAGTAAGCCGGGCTTGAGTGTGGAGCTCTTTTGCCACCATCCTCCAGTGCCTGACCTCACCTCCTATGATGGTTTAGGAGGTGGGTGGAGCCTCCATAGCCATACAGCGACATTTTTAAGGGTAAAAAACAGAATTAAGTTTCCCTCCCCCCCCAAGCCCCCTTGTTCTTGTCCCTGGGGCGGCAAATCTTTGGTTGCCTATGGGCAGCAAAAAGGCTAATCTACCCCTGGTTTGGACATCAGCCACTGTGTACAGTCCTGGTTACCACATCTCAAAAAGGATTTTGTAGAGGTGGAAAAGGTTCTGGAGACTGGAGGGCAGCCAAAATTACCAGGAGGCTGGAGCACTTTCCTTATGAAGAAAGGATGCACCATTTGGTGGTTTTAGTTTAGAAAAAAAAGGCAACTGGGGGTCATCATTAAAACTTATAAAATGATGTATGGTGTGAAAAAAGTTGATAGAAACAAGCTTCTCTCCATTTTCATAACACTACAATCAGGGGTAATCCAATGACACTAGATGGGAGAAGATTTAGGACAGCCAAAAAGAAGTACTTCTTCACATAGTAAATAATGGATCTATGTAATTTGCTGCCATAAAATATGGTTATGGGTAGCTTTAAAAGGGGATTCGACAAATTAATGGAATCAAGTCTATCAATTGCTATGACTCTTGAGGTTCCATGCTACCTCCAGCTTACCTCCAGGTTCAGAGGCAATCAATGGTGGGAGAGGGATATACCTTCATCTTCTGCTTGTGGGCTTCTGGCTGGCCACTGTGGGGACAGGATGCTGGACAGATAGGCATTTGACCTGAACCAGCAGGGCTCTTTTCCTCTTTACACCACCTCCCAAAGATGCTCACGTTTGCCATTCTGAAGAAGCCACATTCAGACCTGAAGTGCGTCAACTTGGAACGTACTTCCATTTATCCTCTTGTTCTGTCAGATATTTTCTTTCTCAGGAGGTGATAGAGCAGAGAACAGCATGTGGCTTTTAATATTAGAGGGCATCCTGACTTTAAGTGTTGGTATGGCAAAATTTTAAACAGCATTTGAAACAACCTTTGATTGCGTATTATCTCATTGATTGACCCACAAAAAAGTTTCCAGTTGCAAAAGGGCCTGGAGGTTTTCTTACAGGGGTATAACACTTCCCATACCAAAAAACCCTTTCTGAGCCATGTATAAAGGTGAAAAAGCAAAACAATTTACTTAATACTGTATACTGTATTGGTTTATCTCGGCCCAAGGTCAGCATATTTACTTAATAAATACATCTCTAATGTATTATTACATGCCTGCCCTGAGCAGTGAGAAGTTCCAGGGGAACAGTGTTATTTGGATTCTGGTTTTCTTCTTAAGGAAAGCTCATTGGTGTCTTTGTTACATTTGGTTTACTTACAAATATAGAAGATGAGCATTAGAAGAAGTCGAAATAACAGAGCTCTCTTACAAGTCAGGAGCAGGTTACATCAGATCCGCACAGAGCAAGTTCTAAGGTACTTCATTCCACCCTCTAAAACTCAATCTGTGCCTCAAACTCTCATGCCAACCCGTCCCATGAGTCCCTGTCATCCTACAATTCTTGATAACTTTCCCCTGCCTATTGGCTGTTAATGCCTATCCGGGGCCTTTAATGGCTCATTCAGAAGGATCCTCTGGCTCCTGGACTATTAACCAATGATCTGCCCACCAAAAGAGTAGGCCAGCTAGCATCCATGACCATGAACTCATTACATCATCATTGGCATTGTCATTATGATGCATTAATGCAATAGATCATCAGACAGTTGTCAGAGAAAAGATTTATTACCCCCCAAATACTTTAAGGAGTGGGGGAAGGTATCAACAACAGAGCTGACTGATTGTTTATTTTGCTAAACTAAGGGCTTTTAAATTAAATCTTAAAATCCTTTTTTAGCTTTAGGAAATAGCTGAAGGTAAAGGACCCCAGACCCCTGAAAAAGGAAGAGGTTAGGTCAACAACATGATGAGGACTCAGGAGGCTTCATAAATGCCTGGAAAGATATCATACTTTCATCAACAGAGTTTACTTAAGATCTCTGAAGCATAGTCTTATATACAACTTATTCAAAGTTTCAAATGAATATTTTAAAAGTGAAATTAAACAAATCATAACACAGTTTCCCTTTGGATTTGTTCCTAAAAGGCTCCACAAAACGAGCCTTAGTGTTCCATAGTAAGATAAAACACACTGACAAGTGGTAGGTACCACTGGTCCTTGTAAATTACCATTTGTGTTATTGTGCATTAGTGTTTACATGCATCTGGAGTCTTGGAATGCTTCCTTGTGGCTTAGAGATTTGCTCTTACTTTTGTTTGATTTGGTACAGTACATACCATATTATCAAACATGTTCACACATTCTAAAAGTCACATGTTCCTTCCTCTCCACTAATTATTAACAACCCCAGGGGCTGGCAAATGATTTGAACACAAGAACCTTGGCCTCTACCCAAAAATGTGATGTACAAACAAGGCCTTAATTAATATGTAACAATACCGTGGGAAGGTGTGTATGTGTTAGTGGGGGAGATAACAGGGAGAAACATTTAGGCTTGTAAGAACACAGTATAAATTAAAATAGAACCTCTCTGACTTTAGGAAAAAACCAAGAACTAGACTACCAAAAATGAATAATGAAACCCATCTACAACCAATGTGATCTTACTAAAGAGATATTCAGCCGTGAATCATATGTTCTGCTCATGTTTACCATAACATCCCACTTGCCACACACTTAGAATTCAAGAATGGGTTACCTCTGTCTGAGTACATGTTGAGCCCTGGTTTTCAGTGTAAGGGCTGAGTACACATTTCCTCCCAAGCACAAACTCGCAAGCACAGTGGAAGTAGGTACCCCGCCATTTTTTAATGTTCAGTTTGATTCAGTGTATCAGTAATAAAGGAACTAACCACTTCTGTCACCCAATCAGTTCCTGTCTCCACTCCCCACACCCATTGCCCTGCAAACTTCAGCTGCAACTTTTGTGACTTTCTGGAAAACCACCAGAATTTTTGGGTGGCTGGTAGAAACAAAAATGATTAGACAATAATTGATGTAATCAACATTACAATTATTGGTACTAATATGCTATTAAGAATGTCAATAATTCAGAGATTTATATACAACTTAGGAAAGAAGTTCTCCACTGTGACGCTTACCCTAAAGCTGTGCTTTAGGTACTATATACATGTGTAGTGCCCAACACTAACATCATGCACAGTTGCTTCTTTAAAATCTAGACAACAGAGGCTTTCCCAATAAAAGGCTTTGAAAATGGGAGAGGATAAAACAGCTGTAAGTAGTGGCCATAAATATACACAGAGAGCTGTTTCTTCACCACTGAGTGATCACAGCCAACAGTCAACTTGTTGGAGGTGAGCTCCTAAACCAGTGGCTTTGAATTCTTCCCCCCCTAAACTTTTTATTTTATAATTTTCAGATTATAGAATGCACATAAAAAATCATAAAATACAGTATTTTCAATCAGTTGCAAACAAAAGAACAGACACCACATCCATTATAATCTCCCAAATAACCAATTCCAAATAAATCATGAGACTCAGAATACCAACATTAAGTAAAATACAGTTAGCATAAGAGACAGCTGGGGTGGTCGGCACCATCTGAGGGGATAAAATCAAGGTCTGCCAAATTCTGATCCTAAACTCGCCCGCTCTGCAATTTTACCCCAATCATTTTACTGGTAGGTAGGGATAAGAAGGGGAGATAAACCACAGAAGTTGTAAGTGTAACCGCCCCGAGACCTTGGGTTGGGGCAGTATAAAAATGCGCTAAATAAATAAATAAAAAATAAATAGTTATATATAAAATCTATTTTCAATCTCTAGGGAAGTAGAAATTGTCAAAAATTACTACAGGTATGAGCATTTGTCCCTTGAGATGGTACGAATGCCAAAATTTGCGAGCCTGGCTCATGGACATAATATAAAAATATTATGATATAAAAATTGCTCTTTATCTTTCAGGTCTAATATATATATATGCCTCTGTCTGAGCCCCTGGTGGCGCAGTGGTAAAACTGCTGCCCTGCAACCAGAAGGTTACAAGTTCAATCCTGACCAGGGGCTCAAGGTTGACTCAGCCTTCCATCCTTCCGAGGTCGGTAAAATGAGTACCCAGAATGTTGGGGGCAATATGCTAAATCACTGTAAACCGCTTAGAGAGCTCCGGCTATAAAGCGGTATATAAATGTAAGTGCTATTGCTATTGCTACATGTTTAGCCCTAGTTTTCAGTATAAGGGCTGAGTACACATTTCCTCCCAAGAACAAAATCCCAAGCACAGTGGAAGTAGGTACCCCTCCATTTTTTAATGTTCAGTTTGATTCAGTGTATCAGTAATAAAGGAACTAACCACTCTGTCTATCTATCTATCTATCTATCTATCGCCCTACAATTGTCAATATAATTTTAAAATGGAATCCCATGCTCCTGGAAATAGGACCTGTATTTAGGATGCGTTGAAGCTTTGATTTGAGAAGAACACTTAACTATCATAAATTCCCATATTATTTCAAACCATATTCTTATTGTTGCAGACTTTTCTTTCTTTCTTCACACTTTAGTAATATAGCAATTTGCAGCAACTATTAAAAGTGGCTGACATCCACACTTATTGTGCACCCGTATGCACGGAAGAACCTCCCTGCTGTGGAGAGGTGCCTGAGCTCTGCAGAAGATATAATGCAAGGAGGGAGGATTTTCATCACTCTCCTTCTCCCAAAAGTGCCCTGTGCCACCTGAAAACATCCCTCTTGAGGGCTGTGAAGCCCTCAAGGGGATATTTTCAGGAGATGCAGGGTGGGGAGGGGGGATCAACAAAAATACCCCCCCCCCCAAAAAAAACACAATAACCACTGCAGAGCTCAGGAAACTCTTTGCAGCAAGGACAATTCTTCCCAGTGCTCTTGATCACACATGATAATTAATTAATCACATCACTTCCTGAAAAGAATGGAATAAAATATGATAATCTTAAGGGTGTCATGTTAAAAAAATTTAAAATTATATTTCTAATATTCAAGGGAAATGATCCTAATGGACCATTTGCCATCCAGAATAATGTGCCCACAATTTTCAACCCAATTACTTATATAACAGTGCTGATTTTAATCCCATTTTAAAACTTATACAGACTTGGAATTAGACCTTTTATATAATTTTACCTATTAGTAATTAGCTTCTTAAATTCAGTTAATGGTCTCAGTAAAAGTTCTGTAATGTTACCTGTGTTAAAAAAATTCCTTAACTGATGAGACTCAAGTGAAGGGATACACCATTAGTTTTATCTATCAGTTCTAGTTAATATACCATTTTCATCTAAAATATCATAAAGACACTGAAGATAACTAATTCATTAGAAGGCAGCTTATAAACTCACCTAACACATCCTCTGAAAACAGCAGGTATCAAAATTAGTGCTGCATTGACCAAGCCTGAAATATGTGAGTACAAAAATTAAAAGACTAAAAATGATTTTTATTTTGTAATTGTATTTAAAAATATTTGAAATTGATTAAGTGAAGTAATAATTTATTTATTTTTTAAAATTGAAGCATTATATTTGTCCCTGAGCTGAGTTTTATCTGGACTGTTGTTGTTAATTGTTTTTTCTTTTGTAATTTTGTGCACAAATTAAAATAGAAAGCACCTCCCCTCCCCTCCATCTGTATTTAAGAAGAGTACAAAATGTCTCATACAGAGGCTCCCAGATTTTCATAAACACTCACTCGCTCTCACATGTCTCACAATGCTGGCCTTGGAATAACTTTCACTGAGAGTTATTCTCTGAGAGTTAAAAAGATAGTGGAGAGAGTGGAAAGAGAAAGTGAGGGAGACAAACTATACCAGCAAAAACAGAATTCGTAATATCAAAAGCCCTGTTCAGTTGGGCTTCAAACTGTGGACACTGTACCTAGGTAGTGCACTCATGATTTAGAAGAACAATTGAACGGGGCTAGAGACAAGTTTAGACTTCCACCCTTCCTCCCCAACATTGGCTCCGAAGATTTGCTCCCCTGATATGAACCAGGATATGATACCAATTGTATCACAAATGTAATAAGTGAATTCATAGTTGTGTGTGAATTTGTGCGTGATGCAGCTTTTTATACCACTGTCTGACTGTATAACCTGCATTCCACATGTTTTTAAGCTACTAACACAACATGTTCCATTACAAACTGAGTGAACCTGGTCCAAGAAAATAGGGAGTGAGTGACTGAAGTCACTAGGGGCCATCTGATTTATGTGCATATGTTTGTTGAATAAGGCATCTTGGGTCCCTTGAAGAAATGAAAGAACTTGGCAAATCTATGAAAAAACAACTTAAGAGATACCTGCACCATAGAAGAAACTCCGCCTTCTTGCCAAAAAAAGCTTAATTACTTTTCAGTCAGGTCTGCTGCCCCCATTCTCCATTCATTCCATATGTCTGGATATATGGAAACATTAAGAGGTAAAAGAATCCCAATACAAGCTGCCCTTAATATGTGCCAAGAGTTATTCATCTAAATATTCGGGTAAGGTAGGGGGAGGGTGGTGTTTCATTTTGTTTTCAGTCCAAGAAATGCTTCTGGCAGGATGTTTTTATGAATCTGAGTAACAGTTTTTGCCTTTTAGAATTTTTTTAAGGAGGGGAAGTCTAAAAGACTGATTCTCTCACACACTGAAACTTCTTTTACTTTGCCGAAGAGGTATAAAACAGCCCCAGTGAGTGGGGGGGGGGGGAAGTAACATAAATTTAAACAGTTAAACTTTAAACAGTTCAATGCTAACATTAAACATAGCCAATAAGTTAAAACAGAGACATGGTCGGCAGGCAGGTGATAGTTTTTTCCACGGAGTTAACAATGATAGGAGCCCACAGTATGGTCTGAAGGCATACCAGGGAGCAGCTCTGCTGAAGCTAAGCAGGTCTGTATCTGTTTAGTGCTTAGATGGGAGACCACCTGGGAACCCCATGTATGCTGTCTTAAGCTCCATGGAAGAAAGGCTAAATATAACTAAAGATTTTTTTTTTAAAAATTAAACATATAGTATTCTAGAAACGTTGGCCAACATCCTGACTTATAAAGCACATGTGAGGCAAAGGAAGCATGCACAGAATTGCTTTGCTCCAGAATAAAGCAGTGTGGGCAATCACAGAGAGGGGCCATTTTCACCATTCTCCCCTTCCTTTTGAAGCACTCTATGACTCCTAAAATATGTCCCTGAAGCTTGTGCAGCCCTCAGAGACTTATTTTCAGTGGCACTGAGAACATTAGAGAAAATGGGAGATTGATGAAAATTGCCCCTTCGCACATGACCGCCGACACAGCTTTACCCTGAAACCGAGCAAATCTGCATGTGCGTCTTCTGTTGCACACGCTCTTTGTAATTCAGGATGTCAGTCACTGTTGCCTGCAGTGCATTCAGCTCACTACTCTGCCGTGCTTCACAAAACTTGCCAAACCTGCTAGACCAGTGGTTCCCAAACTGGGAGCCTCTAGATCTTGCTAAACTACATCTCCCATCGGCCCCAGCCACATCCTCCCAGTTTGAGAACCACTGTGCTAGACCATAAAAAGTAGCAAAATAAAATGAAGAGGATGTCAACAGTGGGAAATACAGGTGAAATTTGGAAAATTAGAATATCGTGCAAAAGTCCATTAATTTAAGTAATGCATATTAAAAGGTGAAATTGATATATGAGACAGACGCATTACATGCAAAGTGAGATAAGTCAAGCCTTAATTTGTTATAATTGTGATGATCATGGCGTACAGCTCATGATAACCCCAAATCCACAATCTCAGAAAATTAGAATATTACATGGAGATTGTGGATTTGGGGTTTTCATGCCTCTTAAAGTTCTTCACTGCTTCTTAAAGTTATCTCCCCCCGCATGCGAACCGGTTTGAACACCGGTTGATCAAACCGGTTTGGCCCTCCAGAAAAGGAGCATCCTAGTGTGGGTCAGTGTGAAGTCACTGCTTGAGCACCGATATTAAATAAAAGCTCTCTTTTTTGTGTAAGCATTTTCAGAACCCGGATCAATGGCTGACGTCCAGATTAACAAAGCAGAAATGTCTGCGGGGCTGTGCCAGGAGCTCCAACACAGCTTTCCTCCTGCATGAACACAGTTGCACAATAGGACTAATACTCCTGTATGCTGCTCATGCTCCAAAAGCACTCTCTAAGATTGGAAACATGTTGTTGAGGGTCAGCAATGTGTTTCCCATCTCACAGAGCATTTCCATCTTGGAAATATTAGGCCCTTTGCGCAACAGTGTGTGGGTGCATGCATGCATGTGCGTGTGCAGGAGGTCTGGGGATGCTGCACAAGGGCTCCTGGCATGTCTCCACATACTGTCCTAATGTGCATGCTTTATTAGTCAGATGTCAGCTACTGACATTTTTACTACTACTACTACTACTACTACTACTACTGCTGCTGCTACAAATATTTTATATACTGCTTTTCAACAAAAGTGCTCAAAGTGGTCTACATAGCAAAATATTAAACCAGTAAGATGATTCCCTGTCCAAAAGGACTCACAATCTAAAAGGAAACATAAGGTAGACACCAGCAACAACCATGGGAGGGATACTATGCCCGGGCTGGATAGGGGACAGTTGCTCTCTCCCTGCTAAATATTGCCTAGATTTCAGTTTATACTGTGCACACTGTAAATGGCTTGGCTAGTTAAGAAAATGATCTAAAATAAAAACTAGTCACAGTTCTTCAAGCTATATTTCATTCATTTTAGTCACTCGAAGAATAAAAGAAATAAACAAAATTGTTCCCGCTTCTTTGTTCCCCATAGCTTCTCTCACACACATTCCAGCACTGTATGTGCATTTCAAAGCGAAAGTAATAACACCATTGTCTCACACTACACATGATCCCAGTGGAAATTAAAATGCATGCATGTTCTCATCACTCTTTATTTAACAACTGGAAGGGTTTTAATATTTGAAACTCAGCAAGAAATTTGTCAGTAAAGCCAGAGATGCCTTTGAGATTTCAAATTTCACTTTCATTGTTTTTCTTTCATTTTAGATGAGTGTTTGTTTTCCAGCCAAAGGGCCGTATCCTGTGATGGAATGATGGCTAATGAGATTCTCTATGATGATTTCTCAGTCAGTTATAACTACAGAAGATCTGTGCAGATGGATATGAAATCATCCCCAATGAAATCATCCCTGTTTGCAATTGTGGCAAAGAAAGTTATCCAGCTAGGAATCCTACACATGTGGAAGCAGGGAGTGGCTGAATTCGGTCCCTCTTCCTCTGAACACCGGATTGAACCAGCAATTAGTGTTTTTCTGAGAGAGAGAGAGAGAGAGAGAGAGAGAGAGAGAGAGAGAGAGAGAGAGAGAGAGAGAATTCCACACATGCACAGCTAAGTCAGAGCTAGGTATATATAGGGATGTGCAAACTGATTCAGGTACAAATCGATTTGTACCCAAATCTAGCTGATTCAGTTGATTTGGAGACAAAAATCACCCCTGTGCTCCATTGGCTAGATTCGGGTACAAATCGAATCACACCCGATTCAATTCAAATCAATTCGAGGTTTGGATCCTTCCTATTGATTTTCCCAGATTCCCAGCTTTCATTTTTAAAAAAATAACTTTCCTCCAATGAATCCCTATGAGGATTCATTACACACCTTCATTTCTTCTATTCCTTTTGACTGTCTTTTCGACAGTGCCAACCGTCAACTGCCATGTGTCAACTACACCCCACTCCCACCCACAAGACAGTGGGGTACTACTCAGTTTATGTTCTAGGATTTCCCCTCCCCCCAAGTATTTAGGTTCTTTGGTGTCTTTCCTCATAATGAATCCCTATGAGGATTCATTACACACCAAAGAGTCTAAACACTTCAAAAATTCCTAAAATATAAACTGAGTACCCAGTGGCTTGTGGGTTGTGGGGTAGTTGGAACATGGGATGCCACTAATTCCCCACCCCCACCTGCAAAGCAGTGGGGTCAAAATGAACAGAAGAAAGGAAGGTGTGTAATGAGGACACCAAAGAATCTAAACACATCAAAATACCTAAAAAACAGTACCCCAGTGGGTGCGGGTGGTGTAATTGACACATGGCAGTTGACAGTTGGCACTGTCTAATGGTAGTCAAAATGAACAGATGAAACAAAGGCTTATAATGAATCCTCATAGGGATTCATGAGGAAAAGTTATGAGGAAAAGTTAATAGACACCAAAGAATCTAAAAATTTCACTATTCCTAAAAATTAAAATGAGTACTGCACTGCCTTGCAGGTATGTTTGTGGGGGGTGTAGTTGGCACATGGCAGTTGACAGTTGGCACTGTCCAGTGACAGTCAAAATGAACAGAAGAAATGAAGGTGTGTAATGAATCCTCATAGGGATTTATTATGAGGAAAGATTGTTATACACCAAAGAATCCAAACACTTGAAAAATAATGACTGCACATTACTGCTAGAACTTAGCTTTTTTTTTTTTTTAATGAAAGCTGGGGAACCATTTTAGGGTTAGGATATAGCAATTTCAAATCCCCATTGTTTCCTATGGCAGAAATGTTCAAAATCAGTAAAAAAAAATTTTTAAAAAACATTAAAAATCAACCAAGTGTCCCACTGCCTTGAAATTTGGGTGGTAGGTGGCACCCATGGGGACCTATCTACCAACCACATTTGGTGTCCCTAGGACTTTGTTAAGTGCTCTGAATAAGTCTGAATCAGAATTGAATTGAAGCAAATACAAATTGAATCTGGGGTGATTGTGGGGGTAGATTTGGACACAAAACAATTCAGGGGTGATTTGTTTTGGGCACTATCAAAAAAATTAATTTGTGCACATCCCTAGATATATATTCTATTATTATAATTATAGAGAATGTTGAAGATATGTTTTCCTACATACTAGGGGTGCTTCTGTGGTTCTGATGGCACATTTCTTTACCTAGGTTTTTAATATGTGTAAGGAGGTATCCCCTCTCCCCCCACCAGGCCCTTCTCTGAGGTTTATGCATCTCAGCTACTTCCCAATCATACAAAAACATATTCTGGTTGTTTCTGTGGTACGTCTGAGAACATATGGCATTTGTACAGTTAGTAAATTAGTTTTCATGCATTATCTTGGTAATCCTTTTAATAACCCTGTCCTTATAATAACCCTGTCACTCTTTTAGGTCAGTTTTATTAAGTCAGGTAAGTATTAAGTAATAATAGTAAATAACAGTGGGCTGGTTTGGATTATACTTTGTCTGCCAGCCCAACTTCGTGGGACAAAGACATGTGTGCTCCATGAGCGCATACATCCTTCTGCCCTCCTGCTTGAGCATGTGATTAACGGCTCTTCTACATGTGACCCAAATACTAGCTTCGTATTTGGGCCATGTTTAGAAGTGCAGTTTGGATGAACTGCCCCTCCCATTAACAAATGGTACTAGTGCATGCTGGTCCACCAGCCAGCCATGGAGTTGAGCTGGAAAAGCATCAACTGAACCAGCCCAGAGTCTTCTTTCCATTGGTTTGTGCTAAATTTTCTCTCATTTATACTTGGTGGGCAGAATCCAAACTGTCATTACTAAATCCCATTGAAATTAATAGGACACAAATTATTTATTTATTTAGCACATTTATACCACCCTAAAATTCTGTCTCTAGGCGGTTTACAGTAAAATACAAATTAAATCAAAATTAAAACATTAAAACAATGTAAAAATTTAACACAATGTTAAAAACTGTATATCTAATTAAAAGTCAGGGTGAACAAATGTGCCTTAACTGACTTTTAAAATGTTGTCAGAGATGGAGAGGCTCTTATTTCAGCAGGGCGCACATTCTAAACCTTAGGGGGCAACAATGGAGTAGGCATGTCCCTGAGCAGCCTGCAGACAAGCTGGTGGCAATTGCAGATGAACCTCTCCAGATGATCTCAACGGGTGATGGGGTTCATGATGAAGATGTTTACGGCTTTATATGTTTTGTTTGTCCTTCCTTCCTTCCTTCCTTCCTTCCTTCCTTCCTTCCTTCCTTCCTTCCTTCCTTCCTTTTAATTTGTATACCACCCACTACTGAAGTTTCTAGGTGGTTTGCAGCATAAAACAACCAAGGATAAAACAAACCAAGAATTTAACAGTTAAAACATATAAAAACCACATTAAAATATCCATAAAAACACCAGCTAACTAAAAAGCACCTTATAACTAGCATCTTGAGCGCATTGTAGTAGTCAAGTCTGGAGGTTACCAGCAGATGTACCACTGTTCTGAGATTGTTTATCTCAAGAAACAGATGCAGCTGGCGTATCAGTCGAAGCTGACAGAAACCACCTCTGGCCACTGCCTCAACATGGGACACTAGGGAGATGTTTGGATCCAGAAGCACTCCAAGACTGCTTACCTGTTCCTTCTGGTGAACCCCCATCTAGAACTGGCAGATCAAAATTGTCTCCAGAGTTCCGACCCTGCACAATAAGTATCTCCATCTTATCTGGATTCAATCTCCTTTTGTTATCCCTCATCCAGCCCATCACTGTCTCCAGGCAGGCATTTAGGGCGGTTATGCCTTCTCCTGATGATGACATGGAGAAATAGATTTGGGTGTCATCAGCACACTGATAACACCCTGCACAAAATCTCCTGATGATCTCTCCCAATGGTTTCATACAGATATTAAACAACATTAGAGACATTATGAAGCCCTTAGGGGTCATAAATTAGTTATGATTAATTAATTACTATTAATCTGCACACAAAATGTGATAATGTTGACATTCACACAATAGGGATATTCACACAATTGTCCTGTGTGGGCTGGGAGGGTGTGTGTGTGTGTGTGGGGGGAAGACTGCTCTTAACCTACCATCCCTCCAGATGACCAAACTGTCTATCCTTAGCACACTTCCTGCGTGCCCACATGGGCAGCTCTGCTTCATGCAGCTCTGTGAAGCAAGGAGCAGGGTGGAGGGATCTGGGGCCAGAACTTGTTGTTCTGGCCTCCGGGCATCCCTCAATGCAACATGTGACACTCATGCTGCATTGGGAATTCCCCCATCAGACAGGTGCTCTATGCGCCCATCTCTGTGACTCCCCAGGCTGCATGTAGCCCAAGGAGTCACATGATACTGTGTAGCTGGGATAAGGGTGCAATATCACCCTTAATCTTGGCTAAAAGCTGGGTTTGTTAAGGGAGTTAGGTGGTCAGAGAGCAGAGGGATCTGCGAGGATCCCACCGCTTCTGATGACCAGCCTAACCCTGCTAGGGGCATCCCAGGCACGATTAGACTGGTCATGAGAACAGCCTCATTATGTCCAACAGATGTACAGTTGTACCCATCCTATATATTCCCTGCATTTGAGGGGACTTGTACCCAGGTTCACTTTTGAAGTGAACTCTAGTACAGTCATTCACCCAAAAACATATGTACAGACATCTGTACACATGTATACTATGTCTGAACAGGGCTTCTCTGTTTCTTTATTCCTTAATTTAGGTCTGAGGCACTGTTTCCCAAACGTCTGATAGTTAAGGAACATGTTTTTTCCTGAATGAATTGGAAGCAAGCTCTTGCACCTGAACATATTTACTTTCCACATGTGAAAGAGCAAGCATCACCTGTCTTCAAGGAAGCCTGTCCTGAAGCCATATTTTTCTCTTGAGTTCTCATTCTGAGCATGCATTCCAATTGGAAGGAGCCAAGTTCACTAGTTGCTCATGCAGTGATGGAACAGGTGACCTACGCTGTGGGCAGTTATTCTGCACCCTTTGCATAGGCTGTGATTAAATGATCTAATAATTATCAGAGGGGTGGGGAGATAGATCTGTTTGGGCATAGCAATCTGCCCAGTGACTCATGCACAGAGCCAGTTCGCAGCTTCCTTTATGGATGGCACCTAGAGAGATTTTATTTATTTAACTATTTCCTTTGGCGCAGAGCCGCATGGCGTGCCCATAGGCACCAGTTTGGGAGCTGTAGGATTAAATATTCTACATGCTAAAAGGAAGTTTATTCCCTTCTTTCTTGAGTTCATGGCCAAGTTTAGCCTGGCATGCTCATCACTATCAGCTCAGCTTATCTCCCTTTCACAACCTTTCTGATGCTGATAGATCAGGCAATCAGATCCAGATTGGATAGCACATATGTACAAAAAGAAGTACATAGATTCCATTAGATTCTGGAAGCTGTCCAGTGATTACATTCCTAAATAGAGATAACATGGCATCAAGATGAATTATAACTGAGCATGATGTGTAAGCTAGTGTGCATTCAGATGAAAATGCCCTGAGTATGATGGTTCCCATGGTCTTTATGTGACTGCCATATAGTATTATGCTTGAGTGATTTGTGAATCACTGCTTTACACCTGAAGCCAAAGAACTAGCACAGAAGATCTTAGTGTGAGGCAATACATTGACCTAGGCCCAAAAGCATCCATCAGGGCTTCTAAACCGCTCCCTATGCCGGTGGACAAGATGCTGCCGAAATGCTGAGTAACTCCAGCAGCCACCTCCGAATATCTGCTATAGTTATTATTTGAAAGGATAATATTAGTTGCACCTGTCATATGACTTGAAATGTGTTGTGTGTAAAAAATCACTCATGGTGCATCTTTGAGGTTTGATCTTCCTTTTTATTTGTACTAGTGCCTGCCTGCCTGCCTTCCTTCCTTCCTTCCTTCCCTCAGGATATTGTGAAGGCCAGATCTGAAAACTCTGTAATTGTAAGATTCTACACACCTTTCCCACTCATGGTCTTACTATATTTTTCTTATTTCTGATATCTTCTCCAAAGATCATGACAGCTATGTAGTTAAACTCGTTTTAAGTGCAAGGACTATGTGGTAAATGTTGGCTTTTAATTCTTCCACCACTATCATAGCCAAAACCTTTCCTTCAAGACTTTTGCCATTAAAATGTGACGTCATCATTTATTATGTTAAACCAGTTACTAAAATGTCATTACTCAAGTGATGTTTAATTGATGATGTTAAGCTGGCCAATGGGAAAGTGTCAAGGGTCACTTTCATGACCTAAACTGGCGGTTATGATTATATAATATCAGTTATTCTTTGGGAAACTGCATTAGATCAGTTAGTTCTGAACCAATGTAGTTGGAGTAGGTTAATATTATTTCTTCTGAAGCCATTTATCTAGTATTAATTATTAACGATAAAATCCACTTTGGATGAAGTTCAGATTTTTAATAACTTTCCCCCTCGCAAATGTTAGACCTGTCTTATTAGTCCTTCTGGATAGCGTCACATCAACAGTTACTGCAAAGGAGAGTAGTGAGTCTTACTGTGCTTCCTCCCTTTAAAATCTCTACAGAATCTGGGCTTATGAGTTGGAAATCTGAAGAAATAATAAACATATATTTTAAGAGCAGGGCAAATTTAGAACAGTGGGCTTTGCCTGACAACCTATTAATCCTTGTGCATACTTTTCTTTATGCCTTTTATTTGACTGCCTTAAACTTTGTAAAATACTCAGCTGATCTCAGAATATTATTTAACTATATTGAGTCATAGGGTAAGGAGCAGTTTCAGTATTCAAGATGGTACAGAGCCAGGTAACAAGAGGAGATTTGATTAGTTCCAAACACGGAGATAAAAAAACTTCAGAGAATGGAGCAAAAAACAAAACAAAACAAAACCCACAAACCAATTCTTGTTCCAAAACCAAAATGGAAACAGCAGTTTTGACACCCTTTTATATGCAAACACATGTACTCCTTGAAAACACTCTGAATTCTTTAAGATTGCTTCGTTCAAAGAGGGAGCATATTTAGAATAAAATTCATGCAGAGTGCTGTTGAAATATATAAGGTCTGTTTCACAAGTTGTGATCTTAATGGGTTTGTGTTACAGATTTTGTACCTCCTAAAACTATCATATTTGAAGTTTTTGGTATACTTGCATACATTATGGAAAACATCTGGAAGGGATCTGAGGCCAATTGTGATTCCATGTTTTCATGATGTATGCAAAGTTTTGTGTTTTTTTTAAATGTCACATTTGCACATCAGACCTTAGTTTTAATCAGCACATAATATGGGTTTGTGACATATGCTTGTTAAAATACTATGTCTGAAATATGTGTGACTGTATGTCCAAGTCACATCATAGTGATACTCCCAAAGAATTCTGTATGGGCATCAACTTAATGAATGTACTGGTTTATATTAATAAATCTCCCTGAAATTAATTACAATTGAAAGGAATTGCAATAAATAATGACAATTGTGGAAGCCTGTGGCAAAGAAACACATCAGGGCTTTCATCTTCTAAAATGGATGAGATGATTCATTTTCATTGTTGATGCTGTTTTAGGAAGGAAGTTCCAGCCTTTGTTTACCAGCACTGCTGGGGGAGCAATATGGAGATTCATTCACGCTGCTCTTGGCAGCACTGGTCATGTGGGCTGTGAGTGGTCATCTCCGGGAAGGTAGGTTGAACCCCACCTTCCCCTCCACCTGCCTGTCTGCACGCACAGTCATGTGAACAGCCCCCATGATGTTAGTAATTGTGTAATCTTGTCCCTATCCGCTGTTTCAAATTATGTTCCAAAGCAACTTTCCCCCATTCAGGGGTCAAAATGCATATTTTCAAGGCCAAACAAGGAACATTGGGAAAGACTATCTGGAGCAGAAAAATGGTGACCAAACAAAGAGTTGTTGTTTTTTAATTTATTGCGGCCGTAGGCCATACAGAAAACATACAAGAATTAAAAGAAAATTAAAAACAGAATATACCAGCAGTAGTATGGTACATAATAATCTCCCTCTGAAATTCTACTCATGGGAATTGAGAAGGCGAAGGTTACACTTATACAACGCCTTCATGATATTGAGCACCAAAATCTTGTTTCTAGGGGAAACAGGACCTGCTCTCCCCTATTTTTTGGCATTATGCCCCCTTTGGGGAATAAAGGTGCTAAGTATTTAGCTTCTCTACACTTTCCTAAGTTTAGGATAGCTTTTACTAGGGCCCGCATGAACGTGTTGCCTTCAGCCCTCTGGAAAAAAGATTTTGCAAGGGATCTTCAGATTATGGCCTATGCCCCTGTGGTGCAGGCCTTCCTGAAACTGTTTCGCATGTGCTGCTCTATTGCTCCCTGTATTCTGATACCAGAAAAGAACTCATATTCCCTCTATTGGAGCATTTTCCAGGAAGAGCTGACCCCTTTTATTTGAATTTTTGTCTTGAGGATCTAGACAATGAAATTACCAAGGTGGCGGCAAAATTCTTTTATGTTGCTATTAGACTAAGAACAAAGAGTTAAGCACCCCTCCATTCTCCACATCTTCTGCCTTGAATTTTCAGGGAAGAATGGGGTAGAAATATTTTAAAATAAATAACCATATTTTAAAGTTCCTCCTTACAAAACAGCGTTGATTTTGTTTTTTAGAAGGCATCAAAGCACCTTTACAAGTGTTAGCATGCAAAATGGCACTAGTCCCTCTGAAAAGGTTTTGAACCAACCAATTAAAGTTAATCATATATTTTAACATTTAATTGATTGAATTAGCAATTACATTTAAATACATCTACATATTAAATGAATTTCAGTATAGGTGTCTTCTTGAGATACTGAAGAAAGTGGAAGATAATGTAATCTTTAAATGTAAAATTTAATAATGAAAAGCTACCATTCACTGAGCTGGCTCAGCCAATACTCTAAACAGACTCCTTTAATGAGGGAGTAGCTTGAGTATGCAACTAGCACGCTGGTGTATCATTACCTAATCATGCGGGTGTGGCGGGGAGATTAGTCATCCAAACCACCCCTCTATATGTGGTTTAGTAACTGTAGTATTTGATAGGGGTCTCCATGACTACAAAAATGGGGATCAGGTTGGATCTGGACCCCAGATGTTGGTTCTGGTCCTTTTGGACATTTCAGAAGGTCAGGGTTGGTAAAACAGGCAAAAGTCCCTGTAGGAGTCTATGGGGAAAGAAAAATATCATTGGGGTGGCGTGGGGGGAAGGCTAGCCCAGGAGCTCTGAAAGCTGGCAGCAAGTAGGTAAGGATGGCCAGACTCTGTATATTTAATTAAAAGTGAATCCAACCATACATTGTTTTTAGATTAATTTTTAAAAGTAACCGGGAAGTTGTACTCACAGAGAAAGCGGAAGAAAAGTCATGTAACACCAGAGAATTGCAGGGGAAACCCAGAAATCAGCCACTTTGTTTTTCTAAATGTGAATAAAAACTCAGCTAAAAAACTGAGTTTTTTAGGCGAACAAGTGGGCTGGCAGATGATTGGCAGAAGAACCTCATCCCCCCCACCAGCTGCAATAACTGGTGGGTGGAGGGAAGCAGTTTTCTGCCACAACTTGGAGTTCCAAGGTGCTCTGAATTGCCCAAATGGGTTTGGAGAACTCTAACCCAAACTAGGCTTCCCTAGGTCAGGGTTTGAGTATCCTTGACACCCTCTGACCTGGCTCATGTCAGGCTATGTCTGACCTCCTCCATTTTGACCTTGCATAGGCCTACTATTTGAATCATCTATAGTCCACAGATGTAGACAAACTGTCCCCTCACTTTGTGATTAGTTGCTAGTGCGCCCATTTTGGAAGGCATATATGCCCACACTCCTCCCTCAGGCAATTAAAGGGAGTCAGCTGGAATATTGTCAAAACCCAATTATATAAGTAAAAGTCTTTACATGTTCTTTTCATTCCTTATCACAGTAACCCACTTTAACCAAAAGTCTCAAAAAATAAAGAAGCGGGTCTCACGATCTGCAGGGAAAGTGGGCTAAGCCTGCTCTCCCGCAGACGAGTGGGCAGGGAGCCCTGGGCAGCCAGATCGGCTGCCCACATGATTGCCGGCTCTGTGACGGAGCCGGCGGGGGGTGGGGGGAGTGGAGGCTGCACAGCCCCCGCAAGCCCCAGTATGCCCTGCGCGAGTGCTCAGGGCATACTGGGGAGACCCCCAAGCCGGGAGGTGGCTTTTCGCCTCCCGGCTGGGGGTCTACTCACGAGTAGGCATGGTGCAAAGCCGCACTGCAGCTACTCACGAGCCTAAAAAGCAGGTTTGTTGGAGCGCTCGCTCCACAAACCTGCTTTTTAGCAGGGGTTCTCGAGTGGGTTACCCGCTCAAGAACCACCGGGCTTGGCTGCGAGCCCGGTGGTTCTTACGACCAACAAAAATCGGGCTAGGCTCTCCTAGCCCGTTTTTTGTTGGTCGTGAGAATAGCCCCATAGTGAGCCCATATCTCAGTCTCATCAATAAAATTTCCTTTTATCAATTAACAGAAATTAACCAATTAAAGGTTTAGCTGAGCCATTAACCAATCCACCAAACTAAAGCCTACAGCCAAGTCTAACTCTTGTGTAACTTCTTTGAATTCTGTGACACTACAAAAGTTGGAATTACACTAATAAACAAAAAGGGAGTTCATTAAAAATGCAGAACATGGCATCATAGTTGGAAATGAAGCTCAGAAACAAAGCTTGGAATGAAATGGGTGGCCATTTTCTCTTGGTGGTAATCAGTTTTTACTCACACTGCCTCAATATGACATGGTGTCCTGGGGTGATTATGGTTAAAGAAAAAGAATTGCCACCAGCTGTCACCTCTGCATTGGAGTTCTGGATGACACAGGTAAGAGAGAAGAAGCAGCTATTATTTATTTATTTATTTATTTATTTATTTATTTATTTATTTATTTATTTATATTAGTCATATATTATTTAAATAATTATTATTTATTTATCATATTTCTATACCACCTGATATAGAAATCTCCAGGCGGTGTACAAGTTAAAACATAATATAAAAACAATATAAAACAGTTAAATTCATAAAACAGATAAAAATCTCAATGAATAAAAACAATTTAAAATTAAAATTTCAGTTAAAAGCCTGGGAAAACAGGAACGTCTCCAGGTTCCTCCTAAAAGCAAATAGAGGAGATGGTCTTATTTCAGCAGGGAGCACATTCCAAAGCCTTGGGTTAGCCACAGAGAAGGCCCGGTTCCGAGTTGCCACCAAATGAGTCAGTGGCAACTGCAACCGAACCTCTCCAGATGATCTCCTAAGTACCCTGGACCCATTGAGGGCTTTATAGGTAATAACCAGCACTTTGTATTTTGTTCAGAAATGTATCGGCAATCAGCGTAGTTCTTTCAAAATCTGTGTTACATGGTCCCTTCGGGTAAATCCAGAGACCGATCTGGCTGACTCATTGTGTACCAATTATAGTTTCCGAATTATGTACAAAGGCAGCCCCACGTAGAGTGCATTACAGTAGTCAAGCCTAGAGGCTTGAAAGTCAAGTTTTTAATTTTAACACACACCCCAATAAAAATGAATAGAATTTCCTAGAAATGGGTACTGGAATGAACAGGGATGGGCACAAATGGGCTCCAAAAGAAAAACAAAATACATCACAATGAATAAAAATTCAGGATAGTTTCTTCATGAATCCATGTACACTGCTCTGGGCTCCTTGGAGGAAGAGTGGGATAGAAATGTAAAGATAAATAAATATAACATTCATTACACAAACTGAATTTGGTGGGATGTGTGTGAGTCTATCGATAGGTCTTTCATTTGTTTCAATCCTATAACAGGGACAAATGACAAAATGAAATGAATCAATTAAATGAAGAGCTAAAAGTAACTAAAATGTATATTCTGATGGGCTGAACCCAACATATGACCAAGTAATATGGTGCTGGGTTAACTGAAATCCCAAATATCAGTTGTTTTGCGGAGAGGATCAGGGGCTGGCTTCAGTCCTCTTTCCCCCTTCTAGCTGTGCTGGTACATGTCTTTGTGGGGCTCTTAAGTAAGGCAAAGCATGCAAAGAATTCTCTCATGTTGCTCTTATCTTTCTTGGGTGCTCTGAGTGCAGTGAGAATGGAAGCACTGTTGATACAGCAAGCCCTTTGATGGTCTTGGAGGTTCTGGCAAATGGCCAACCTTGCCACTTTCTGGGGTTGTCCTTCCCCCAGCTCCCCCTTCCCTGCCAGCTGATCACTAGAATTCCATTCTCTTTTACCAAGCTACATAATATGCACAGCCACATCTGGTCTGAGCACTCTCTGCTAGAGTTTGGATCCCCACTGAATCTCCACTCTAGGTGTACAGATCCCCAGTGAATAAAAGAAAATGCTAATGCTTATGATAGTATCGAAAGTCCTATTTATTCTATCGCTACCTGATAGAACGTGGGTGATTGTTCCTTCCACATGTCAACTGTCTTCTACAGCCTTTCATATGAATCCTGGTATTAATCAGAGCCTGAAATATTTTCTTAGATCTAGGGATGACGATCTGTTGGCGGTGGGCGGGAGGAATCATAGTTGCCTCTGTGTGTGGTTATAATACTACTGCTGCTTTAGATAAAGAAGTCCCAACATTCTGGATTGTAGATTATTATGATTGTCAACAGACCCATACATACATATTCAGGGAAAGTGTTGGAAGCCTCACATATATATTCATTTTACATTGACTTGACTCGAATCATAAAAGGAATGTGCAGACTCAGAGAGCCTGTTGCTGAAATGAAGTTTATTTTTTTTCTCCCTGAAACTTGGGTTCATGACAGCTTTTTGTTGAGTAGGACATTAGCCTTTTGTAATTTATTGCTTTTAGATTAAATCTGGGGAAACTCAATATTGCAGTTGAATGATTAGAGCAATACCCTTTGGAGTAATAAATTTTCTTTGGTGCTGTGCATCTCCCGATCTTGTTTCCCTTCTAATTACATTTACATAAATGATATTCTGTAAAATTAAATTAACATTCCAACTGTTACACAGGCAACAAGAGACAAAAATAACTTACAAACCTGCAACTCTTACGAAAATGTTGAGGTCTTTTCATAAGCCAAATCCCAGTTATCCCTGAAGTGACAACTGCACAGCTGCCCATTATTCTTAGTTAACAACCAATTTAGAAGCTTTTGTTCTGGTCTTGGAAACTCAGTTGTTGAACAATTCTGGTTTAGAAAGTCTTATTTAATAACCGATGGGTGACATTCCAAACATCATTACAGAGTACTCAGGTCACACAAAGTTTGCTTTTGTTTTGGTTTTGGCCCATGAACCTCATCTGTACTATTGTTTGACTTGCACAAAATGCATTTGTCAGGTACATAGACCCAAAGGGCTTCTTGGTCATGGAGCGGACTCCTCCAGAAATACAGCAGTTCTTACAGCCGATCTACAGATACATATAAGTTCCCATCTTGGAAGGGCCTTCAAACATTTGATTATCACCTGGAAAGGTCATTTGCTTTTCTTGGGAAGGTATGAGAGGTGTGCAACAATGTAAAAGAGGAACCAGATTGTGAGGCTGTTCTCATGCACAGCCTAACCCAGGCTAGGGACACACAGTTAGGCTGCACATGAGAACCACTGGGATCAGGCCAGGACCGTCTAGCCCAGCTGTTAGCTGAGGTAAAGGGAGAAAGCACTCCTTTACCCCCGGCTACCTGCTTGTGGGCGATCACAGGCTGCTTCCAGCCCAGCTGCACACAAAGATGGGTGCTAGAGCGGCCATCTTTTGGGGGAATCCCCTGATGCCGCATGTGTGTCACACTCTGCATTGTAGGTTCCATGAAGGCCGGGATGAGGAGTCCAAGCCTCAGATCAATCTGTGCTGCACGGAGCAGGGCTGTTCGTGTGGGAGCATGGAGTGCCCTCCCACCAAGCAATAAAAGATCATCTGAGGGGGAGGCAAGGTGAGTGAAGCTTTTTACCCACCTGGTAGGTTGTGTGAATGGTCTCGCTGAGAAAAATCTGTATCCCAATGTCCTAATCTTTGGCTTCTGGGCCCAAGTTGGAGAGAGAGGAAGAATACTTCATGTCACTATGATCAAGAACAGCACAAATATGTCAAATGTGCTTTTTAAAAGCAGAATTCTGCACACACACAAAAGGTTATATAACTATAACTCTGTATCTATCTGTCTGTCTATCTATCTATGCCTCTGCCATTGTTGTACACTCATTTTCAGCAGGAATAGCTCCTTGCCAGCAAAGAAGGGATAGCTGACTGGGCTATCTCCTTGCTTGTTCTCTCTGATGTGGCTGGTTTTTCTCTAGCATCAAGAGGAGAAAGAGCACAGAAGATTATCAGATGTAATAAAGAAGGACAGAAATGGTAAGGGACATAAAAGGCCAGCTGTAGGGTCAGTTCATGGAAGAGAAGCTGCTCCCTTTTTCAGGATTCCAAGTAGCCACCTGAGTAAAAGGCGACTGCTCATTTCTTGCTAAGAGTGTTACATGTGAACCAGCCCTAAGCTTCTGTTTGCAAAATGAACTTGCATCCTGATCATGTTTTCTCTTCCTGCTCCTTCCAACCATCTAAAACAGCATGGAACATAGGAACATAGGAAGCTGCCATATACTGAGTCAGACCATTGGTCTATCTAGCTCAGTACTGTCTTCACAGACAGGCAGCGGCTTCTCCAAGGTTGCAGGCAGGAATCTCTCTCAGCCCTATCTTGGAGATGCCAGGAAGGTAACTTGGAACCTTCTGCAACCGGGGTGGACCCTGCTTAGCTTAGGGGACAAGTCATGCTTGCTACCACAAGACCAGCTCTCCTCCTCTAGACCAGCTCTCCTCCTCTAAGAGGATGAGTTGGTCTTAAGAGGCAACATGGACCATGTTGGTCTTAAGAGGCAGAGGATGGTGAAGTCAGCACAAGCGAGGCACACAACTACTGATTGGCATTGGCAGTGCTTTGCACAGGCTCAGACTGATGACTTCAGTCGATTGCCCTGCTGCTCAGTCAGCAGCCCATGTGCCTGAACAGAGCTGACCGCATTGCTCTTGCCTCCACTGCTGTTTACTACCACCTTTTCACTGGATCCAACTGGAGGAATATTCTCTTGTGCACTTAGCTCCCTAAGGCCTCTATGACCCTATGGAATTTTATTTTTCATTCAGAAAAGTCCCAAAGTCATTTCTGTCTCTCCAGTACTCAGTGTGCTTGCAGTTGTGGAGAGTCCATTCTTTTTGCTCTACCTGGCCTTCTAGGCCTGGCAGGGAAATTTATTCCAGCCAGACAATTCAGAATGAGATGCTTAATTTCACTGTTTCAGACTGTTCATCTGCCTTGCCTCTTTCATTGTTTAACTCTGCTAATCAAAGTGACACTTTCCCCCATTTATATTTTTTTCAATTTGTCAAGCCAAATGCTGTATTTGATTTTACTCCTTTGATTAGCTGATCAAAACAGACTTCTGAATGGCAGTTTTGGTTTGCTGAGCAAAGTGACATTTGGCAGTTAATGGTTCCAGTTTGCCAATTAAAATGAAATGTTCATGGCATTTTCAAATTAAAACCTATAGGATCTGATCCCAAGGGCCACACTGTGGACTGCATGTATTTAGCTTCTAGACCACCTTTAACTTCAGGACACGTAAAAGTTGTCATCATGAGAACTTTAAAAAGAAACTGGAAAACTCTGATGTACTGATCTCACGGGATTCTTAGGATCACAGCTATTTCTTTAATTTTTAGATGCAAATGAATGCAAAAGATTTCCTCTGGCAGGGCAATCCTACAAATGCTTTTACATTATTAAAATCTGCACCAATCCTACAACCTGGCCACTTGTGCTTGTGGGGTAGAATAACCCTTCAGTCTGAGCAACTAAATTTGTCAGACCTATTGATCAAGCAGGCCTGAAGACAACTAGGTAGGTCTTCTTTTTTTAAGGTACACTGATAAACTCTTTGCATTTATCTCCAAAGCTGTTCTTTATCCTTATATAACCAGACTTGGCTATTTTTAAGCATTAAATATAATAATTGTCAGCAACAGATGTTGGTGATCTCATCCAAGACCAAATGCCTTCTTAGACATTGTTTCGTTGTGCAACAACCGGCCAAAATTTTTGGCTGCAGATAAGTGAAACCAAAATCTGTTTTCACTGGCAATATTGAGCCCATTATCTATAAACATTCACATTTTGAAAATGGGATCAAAAGCTGCAAAAGGACATTATTGAGTTTGGGAATGCAGTCTCCCCTCACAAAAAATGACTACAAGTATGTGAAAAACTGGCAGTATCTGATTTCCACAGCAGTAGCTTAGGGTTGTTCAAAAAGCACCGCTAATTGCGAGGAGTCTCTGTATAGGGAATTAATAGACTGTTTGAGACACAAATATATGGTGAAAACATTTGCGAAGACATGACAGGGAACATCCTCTGAGGAATAGAGTTAAGAAGGCCCTTCAATATGGCAGCATGCTCCCCCATTGTTTGATTGGATGGCTGACAGCTGTGAAAGGGCACCCCAGTCAAAAATCAATGTTGGAATGCTAGGATTGGTATTGGAGCCTGAAATAATAGAGAAAGAAATCTGGGAAGAAGTCTAGCTCTTTATCAGGGTAAGAGAAGAGCATCAGTATTCACTGTAAGAATAGTCTCATAAGAAGTTGCCCTCTTTCAGAATCTCAGCTAGTGAGTATACCAGGAAATGGTGTCAGGGCCATGATATTTTCCTTTCCTTATCACCTTCTTGCAGAGCTGGGCTTTACTTCTGATACAAACAAGCTGTAGATGGTGGTATCCTCAGGATGCTCCCATCTGAACTCTGAAGCCTGCACTTTTCTGCGATATGAGCAATACCCTCAGAAAACCATAAATATATCAGGAAAAGAGATGCTGGTATATTTTGCTTCAAGGAGAGAAAACAATATAAAATTTGATAGATGTGCAGAGTCTCTCTCTGTATGATTACCTGAAAGTAAATTCTATTGAATATAATAAGGCTGAGTCCTAAATAAACATGCAAGGCCTATACCCTCAAACAAGGTTCTTTATGAAGCATGGAATTTTGCCAATAGAAAAAGAACCTGCAGGCAGAAAACCAGTGAGGGATGGAGGATAGTCACAAATTACTTGCAGTTGTATGCAAATTACATTGTTTTGTTTTGTTTTAATTGCAACCTCTGTTGCAGTGGCTGGTGGGGGAGGTGCTAGTTAACCATTTGTCTCTGGGAAATTTTTCTGCTCAAAATAGCTCCCTTACACTGCTTACATAAGCACATAAGAACAGTCCTGCTGAATCAGGCCCAAGGCCTATCTAGTCTAGCATCCTGTCTCACACAGTGGCCCACCAGAATCCTCTGGGAAGCCCATAAGCAAGAGGTGAGGGCATACCCTCTCTCCTGCTGTTGCTCCCCTGCAACTGGTATACAGAGGCATCTTGTCTCTGGGGCTGGAGGTGGCCTATAGCCACCAGACTAGTAGCCATTGATAGACCTGTCCTCCATGAATTTGTCTAAGCCCCTTTAAAGCCATCCAAGCTAGTGGCCATCACCACATCCCAAGATAGATAATTCCATAGATTATGTGCTGTGTAAAAAAGTACTTCCTTTTGTCAGTCCTAAATTTCCTGACCTTCAGTTTCAGACATTTCTCCTCTCAGTGACCTGTACCTTTTCCCATCCAGTGCAAAAAGCACCTGAGGATGATCTTGAGAACAGCAGCAAGCAGGGAAAGAGTTTAGTATCTTTACCTCATTCACCTTTTCTCAGCTCCCAACTGCAGTCTCCTGTGGCTGCTTTTAATTAAATCGAGCTGGAGAAAAGTGACACACAACTGAATGTGACATGTAGAGGATCTACTCATGACCAGCCTAATCCTGCCTGAGCTGCCTCAAGCAGGGTTAGGGCTGGCCGTGAGAAGCAGCGGGATCCTAGCAGATCCCTCCCCTCCCGCCTGACCACCTTAACAAACCCGGCTTTTAGCCGAGCTTAAGGGTTCTCTTGGACATTTAACCCAGGTACGGGGAATCATGGGATTCCTCGGGCTGCATGGAACCCAAGGAATCACAGAGACGGGTGCATAAGGCACCATCTGAGGCGGGAAACCCCAACGCATCGCACATGCTGCATTGAGAGATATCTGTAGGCCAGAACTGTTGGAAGTCAAGGACTTTGCACTGTCTCAATGACAGAGGGGGACAGACTAGTGAGTCATCGGGCTAGAGGGGTCAAGACATTGGTCATCCCTTCTCTACCGTTCTGACACTATCCCTTTGATATGTAGATTGCTACTCTCAGAGACTTCCTTCCTTCCTTCCTTGCCACTTCCTTTTCCTTTTCTTCTTCCTTGCAACACACACACGCTCCTCTCTCCCTGCATCATGTGTGCAGAGGTGCAGAAAACATCCCTCTGCATCCAACTAGCTAGCTAGATTAGAGATCCCATCTCTCCACTTTCCTATCTAGAATGGAGTTCACCAATAAAGACTCCTTATGTTGATTTGAAACTATGAACTGGCTCCAAGTTTCTTTTGGCTCTTAGCATGCACTCATGCCTAGGCAGACTCTGCTGTATTGTGTGTGCCTCTGTGCACTCTGCTGTAATAGAAGGGTATCTCTTACCAGAGAGAATTTCCAACAAGAACAACAAGTTCCAGCCCCAGGTCCCTCCGCCACGCTCCATGCTTCACAGAGCTGCACAGAGCAGGGCTGTCTGTGTGGGCATGTGGGAGGCACACCAAAGCCAACCTGCTTGGTCATCTGGGAGGAAGGTAAGTGGAAAGCAGCCTTCCCCCCGCACCCTCCCCGCCCACCCAGGACAACCGTGAGAATAGCCTCATAGTCTTGCCCTCAGACCAACATTTCTAGTACACCTTATCCAGTAGTCAGCAATGAAAACATTTTGAAGAAGGTCCCGAGGAAGTATACTACTGACTAATCATCAAAACGTAATATACATTTTTTAAAGTTTAGGACCAACGTATTAACGTCTATAAGCCAGAATTTAACAGAACTAAATTCTGCTGTGATTTTGCTCATTGAAAATATAAAAAAGGGAATAGAAATTGATATTCAGGTGTACGGGCTGATCTGTCAACAGCAACTGGGAGTGAGGGCAGGAGCTAAAGCAGAAGCCAGGAGACAAATGCCACCCAGGAAAGGTCCCAAACAGAAAGCCTTTCTAGGATTTCCTGTTGAGGAGGGCCCAATAGCCAGTCTGGGTGGATGGAGCCAGCCCAGAACCTGGGAATGCTTTTTGCCCAGTAAGGTGTTCCAAGGTATAGCCTAGTGGCTTACCACCCAGAGTAGCTGCACACAGAGCCAAGGGCCCCTGAATCTAGCCCTATCTTTGATATATTCTAGAAGCACCATCTCCTCCCATATATAAGCCAACCTGTCTGTATCCAGAAATATTTCGTATTTGGTTATTTAAAGTTTGTCCCAGTGGAGATCCTGTAGAGAGTGTAAGGAGGGGGGTGGAGTCAGGAAAAGGGAGGGAAAGGAGAAGGAGAAAATGGAGTTGTTGCGGAATAAACCTTTTAGTTTAGTCTGTATAAGATTTCTTTGTGTGTATGAGGGAAGCAGCTATAAAACACTGTCCACTAAGATTGCCAAGAAAATCTCTGCTTCATGTCCAACCTCTATTAGAGCTACAGTTTGTAAGGAATGTGGGAGAGGGGCTTCATCATGCTGCCAAGACTGTGCAGCTCCTTGCCCTGGGATATCAGATTGGTCTCTTGTACCATGGCATTTAGATGTTCCTATTTTAGCTGCTGGCCATTTGACTTGACTGGCCCCGAGAAATAATGATATTACTGATTATTTATTTTATTTATTTTCCTTTTCCTATATGTTGCTGCTATCTAACTCTCTTGTTTTGATTTTTGGCCTTTGTATTATGCATTTTAATCTGTTCATTATAAGCCATCTGGAGCACTTTATTTTTGAATTACTTAGGTAGGCAGGATAAAATTATCTTAATAAAAATAAATACAAACAGAATTATTAAGTTGAAAGGGGCCCAAAGGATCATATATCTAAATCTCTTTCCCGAGGCAGATGGTGAGTCCTTTAGAGACAGAAACTATGCTATTCATATACATGCTGTTGCTCACCTGGAGCCAACAAGATCAAGAGGGTTACAAATCTTACTTCAGAAGGCAGGTAGGAGATTTAGTTTATGTATTTAATTTCTAGTTCATCTTTTGGCTCCATAGATTCCCCACGTTTGCATGTTCCCCCATATAAAAAGTTTCCTCTGCACAGAAAACTAGCACAATAAGAAGACTAGTTGAAAAGCTGTCTCCCTGGCATGCTATATTTCCATACATAGAGCCATTTTATTATTTTATTTTACATATTTTTTATACCACCCAAAACTTATGTCTCTGGGTGGTTTACAACAAGATGAAAACATTAAAACATTAGTTAAAAACAAAACCAAGAAATTTAAAACACAACAATTTAAAAACATGTTAAAACATTTAAAAGAAACAATTTTGATAATCAGGGAATTTTGATATCAGGGAACATTCAAACATGTTATGCCCCCCCCCCTTTATTTATTTATTTATAATGTATTGTATACCGCCTTCTCCAAAGACTAGGCAGTGAACAACAACAATACCAATAACAATAAAAAATCCTTAAAAAACTTAAAGGGCAAACACCTGGTGAAACAAATAGGTCTTAAGAAGGGGCTTAAAAGCAACCAAGGAGGGGTCATTCCTCCTTAGCATTCTGAAGTGGTTATTTGCATTCTGAAGTGGTACCATCCTCCCAAAGTGGTACAGTACTATATTTCTTCTGAATCTGTAGTCTGGCCCTAACATTCAGAAGAACATTTTGAATAGCCAATCCCAGCATGGAAAGATCCCATGCACTTTCATAATCGTTTGACATAATTCTTTACACAAATGTAACAAAAGTAAATCAATTCACGTCCAGAATAGACTGCTGCCTCCTTATTCAGGAAGCATGGTCTAATGAATGCGTATATGGCAAGCTTTAAGTATCTTCTTAGCTAGAGTGCAGTACTATTATCAATCTGTCTCTTGGCTAGAAGTACGGTATTTATTGTGATTTGCTGTAATGATCATGATTAATACTGCCTTTTCTTAAAATTGTTTTGCTTTCCATTGTGCAAACTCAGCTTTTCTCCAGGAGAGCTGTGATGCTGGCTTTAATTAAATTTGGAAAGGAGAGCCTGACTAATTTTAAGATTATTAGTAAGGAACCCCATCTATACTTGGAGCATAAAATTTGAAAACCAGAGCAATAACATTACAGCACTCCAAGCCAATAGGCTAGTGGAAATGTAAGTTCTAATTGACTGAATATAATCTGCTTTCAAAACACACCATCCTTGTGAAATGAAGAGGTTTAGACAAAACTGACTCAGGTGCTGAGATCTTCTCCTTTATTATAATCATACACTCTGGATAACTGTATTTCCTGTAAAATAGCCTCTATGCCTCAAATCCCTCCTTTTGCCTATGTTTAATTCACTTTGTAATGTGGCAAAAAAGAGAAAGACAGATGATGGTAGATAGTGGAGTTAATACCACAGACTGTTCTAAGCAAAAAGGCCGCACAAAAGTTATTTCTCCGCCCCCCCCGCCAATAAACTTTGTAATCTATTCCTTAAATGCAGTTTCTTATATGAAGCAAAGAGGTTATTGTACAGGCTGGTACCTAACTTCCCACCAATGCCACAGTCTTCATCCTTGACCTAATCTAAAGTGAAGTGTTTGTAAACTGTTTTGCAGACAGTGAGGTGTGTCTTTACCTATATTTGTTGGCTTCCCAGAGGCATGTGATTTGCCGCTATGAAAATCTGAGTGATGGACTAGTAGGCCTTGGGCTGATCCAGCAAGGACCTTATATTCTAATGCAGATTATTAGGCTGTAATGTGGGTGTCATCTGTTACTGGCAAGAAATTAATTTCTTATTGAGAGACTGCTGGGTTTTTGTTTTTTTAAATCTTCATACATCGGGCAGCACTGATATGGCCTGGGACTAAAGTTTCCACCATTCACCCTGCCCACCCCCACAAGGTGAAATTCAGAGTGAAATTGGAAATTCCTGCTCATGAGAAGCTTATGGAATGTTCTGAGAGAAGACAAAGGAGTTTTGATCATACTAGCAGAATTTCTCAAGAGGGGTTCCATACATAAAGCTTCCCTGTCTCAAAAGGACTCAATTTCTTTTTTAAAAAAATACAGTATGGGAAACACCAGCAACAACCACTGGGAGGGACTCTATCATGGGCTGAACAGTTACTACTACTACTACTCTGACTACTTATATACCACTTTTCAACAAACTTTCCAAAGCGGTTTACATAGAAAAATTAATACATAATTAAGATGGTTCCCTGTCCCCAAAGGTAAAGTGGAGGCAATGGTAAACCCTCTTGTATTCTACCAAAGAAAACTGCAGGGCTCTGTGGGCGCCAGGATTCGAAATTGACTGGACTGGACTCAGGAAGCCCAACCCAGTTCCTACTGCTTAATTACCCCCACCCTTAAATGAGGTTAGCAGAGTGAGCACTCCGCTAACCTTGTTATTTTGATTGTGTGCTGCCACAGCGTGACCTCACGCCACGGCGACTCACGAAGAGACCCCCCAATGGGGAGCTACAATAAGCCTCCTGGTGTTGGGGTCTCCGCAGAATGTCTCACGCACTTGCATGGAACATTCTGGTCTTCTAGGGGCCAGGAGGCCCCCGATCCCCACCGCCCCAAACCGGCTCCATGATGGAACCAGTAATCATGTGGGCAGCTGATCTGGCTGCCCAGGGCGAGCTGCCTACTTGTGTGCGGGGAGAGCGGATCAAGCCCGCTCTCCCTGCAAACCCCCTAAAGGCACTTCACGCTGTTCGTGAGAAATGCCTCATGGTGTTCTACCATCTCCTAAGATGTCAATGTCTATTGTGTAAAATAGTAGGGATTTGTGTGTCTGTTAATGAAATGAAAATCAAATCCAGGTTCTCAAGAGCTGAATGACTTTTGGAAAATTCCAGACAATGTTAACATATACATAAATACTTGTTATAAATGAAGAACATGTTATAAAAATTAAATACTGTCAGATCACTGAACTATTCAGTATTTTTCACCTATGGGGCTAGATGCCAATCAAGCTACTATTGTAAATTTTTATTTATGACATATCACCATTGCAGTGAATTAATGCCATGAAATGTGATTTACCCTTTATGAAGGAAGAGCCTTATAACCATTAATACACATATTCAATTAGTACCTACTCAAAAATCAGAGATATATTGCAGTTATGCTATTTCACTTTTCAGTGTCACGTGAATTCTGTCTTCTCCACAAACACTAGAGAGTTTTGCCAATTATGTTATGCAATTTAATTGGCACGACTGCACTGAAGCTCAATGTGGAGCAAATAGGGGAATAATTTATGACTATCTCTTTCTGAAGACTTCTATGGGCAGCCTTTCTCCATCCATCATCTCAGTTCTTCATCGCTCATCTCTTCCTATTCCTCTGACACAATCTTTTTAGAATGTTAAATATATTATGGCCAACAGTAAACTCCTCATTATTCATCCTAAAGCTCTAAATGCTTGCTTCTCTCTCAAAGGACACCTACTCATTCCATTGTCTTTCCACAGCATAGGCCAGCAGCTGATCTAATGTTCTTCCTTGATGATGTTTTTCCCCTTTTCATCTCTTTCTGCTGCTCTACCATAAGATTCTTGCCACTGCTGGACATCAGAGCTTCATATTGTTTGTCCAAAATTCCCTCATCATCTCTGTTCCAAATGTTAACATCGTGTTCGTATGCATTTGAGCTGTTAGCCTCTGGTGGTGCTTATTCAGTGTATCCTCAAGAGTACGTAGGGGAGAAGACTGTCGGTAGGGTATGTCAATCCCAAACCATTTAGGGCTTTAAAGGTAATAATCGGCATCTTGAATTGAGTCTGAAAACCAAGAGGCAACCATAGCCTTGCTCAGACATTATGTTGTATGTTTGTACAGCTGTCTATACACATTTACATGTTCTTTTGTAAATGATGGCGCATGTATTCATTTGAAGAGTCGAACTGGGTATAGGTAGGTAGTCTATTACTGTGTATGCACTGGAATACTGTGTAAATAACTGTACATGCATACAGATGTGTGTATATCCTGTACATAGAATGTACCATATGTGTTTGGAACATGTGAGTAGGGCCAATGCTGAGATAATATTCCAGTGAGCAACACTATTGAGCAACTGGCTGCAGGATTCTGTAGCAAATGAAGTTTCCAGATACTCTTCAAGGGCCATCCCATGTAGAGCGCATTGCAGTACTCCAGTCTCAAGGTAAACCATGCATGAATGTCCAGGAAGTGGCACAGTTGATGAACTAGCAAAAGTTGGTGAAAAGTGTTCCCAGTCACCAGGGCCAGCTGGTACTCCAGGACCCCTTGATCACACAGCACCCCAACCTGTGGCCCCATTCAGAACAGGTTGCACACCCTCATCTAGATCAGTTGACAACTCAACCAACACCTCTCTCTTATGTTAAGTTTCAGCATGTCTGGATTAGGTTTCAGCTTGTTCTCCCTCATCCAACCCACTGTACAGCTAACAAACACTGATTTGTACTTTCCACTAGGATGTGATGAAACCGAGAGCAGAACTGGGTGTCTTCAGCATACTGATAACGCCTCAGCCTAAGCCTCTGGAGAACTTCACTCAGTGGGTTCATATAAAAATTAAAAAATATTTTAGGAACAAAACTGTAGTGTTTGGTGTGGGCGCTACTGAGGGGGGGGCAGCAAGAGGCACCTTTAAGGGTAAATTAATAGGTGGTTACCTCTGTTCTCGCTGCACCTGAATGCTGCTTGGAGTAGCAGCACACTGCCTAGCACCCCCTGTGGTGTGGAATTGCCTCTGCCACTCACCTGGCCGCCTGAGAGGGATCATCTCTGCGGAGGCCAGGTGAGTGGTGGAGGTGATCCCCTACTGCAGGGGGTGCTGGACAGCACACTGCTGCTCCAAGCAGCATACAGGTGTGACGAGAGTGTAGGTAAGCACCTATTAATTTACCCTTAAATGTGCTTCTCACCGCCTCCCCGGCAGTGCCCTGAATGGCTGCTACTGGAACAGATTAGAAGTCTGCAGAACCCCTGAAGCCAAAGTCAAGGATACAGCTGTAATCCCCAGCACCACCTTCTGAGCCTTATCTAGCAGAAATTAGTGGAACCACTTATATATGGTGGCACCCAGACCTATCGACATCAGTTTGAACAGTTTGAAAGGCATTTTAAAAAACCAGACATGCAGGTGTCCTGGCATCCCAAAGTGACCACCACAACAAAGTGACCACAGATAAAAGAGATTTTGTCAGCTAGAAAAATTTGTATCTTTAAATTTGACAAGGATGCAACCTCCTCCTCCTCCTCCTCCTCCTCCTCCTCCTCCTCCTCCTCCTCCTCCTCCTCCATCATGCCTATATTTAACATTTACACAACAAACTGATTAGAACCTGGCCCAAGCACAAGGTTCTGCATGGGAGCAAACTATATGCAGCTAGAATTCTCTTTTCACTTTTCTGTATCAGACAGGCCACTTCTAAAGCAGCACAGTGGGTTGTCTGTTTAGCAGAGGGAAGAGCTGCACCAAAAAAAAAGAAAAGAGAAAAGTTAAGCTTTGGCTGGACACATGGTTTTCTCTCCCATACACACATCTTTCTTTGTCTGAGAAATATCTGATATGTAATGATCCCACTATTGTTGGAATAGTTATACAAATAAGTTCGTATTGATTCTAAAACTAAAGGGAAGTCTTTCTTAGTAAGTTAAACCTTAACCTCCATTAGGACATAGTGCCAGAGGACGCACTATTGAACTCCATCATTCTTACAGCAGACCTTGACATGTACATTTACATCAAGTGATATATTCTGTATTCTTTAAACCTAGACAAGCAGAACTTACTATGGGAAATTGAAAAGTGCACATTTCTGGTTCAAGTCAGAAAATCACAAACTGGCTGGCAACCTTCCAGCTCCATCAAAGAGGTCATGCACACAATCAAAAACTGTGTTCTACCCAGGTTTGGGAGCTGTGTGTGCTCCCAATTTTGTGGAATTTGGGACATAACTATTTTTCTGTTGTGTGGAAGCAAGGTAGGAGGAAAACCTGGGTAGTTTTTCCTCCTATTTTGCTTCCACACAATCACTTCTGCCCAGGGTTTCCCCTTACCTTGCTTCCTCACAACCAAAAATTGGGAGCACACACTGCTCCCAAACCCAAGTAGAAGACAGTTTTTTATTGGGTGGATGACTTCAGCATTGAGCTTACTGAGCACAAACATTTCAGGTTGGGATCATAATACCTGACACATTTTAATGTGTATCTCTACACATTCACTTCAGATCCTATTTATTATAAACCTTTTACATCTGTGTTTTTGGGCATAGGCAGACATACAAGCTGCAGAATCTTAATGTCACTGGGGAATACCATTTTGCTTTGTGGTATCACTGATAAAGCTTGTATCTAATTGCCCTGTTGTTCAGTTCGTTACACTGTACTAGTTTTACTTTGAGAGTGTAGCAAGAAATGAGCACTTCCCTGTACAAGAAAACATGGCGTTAGAATTAGCAATCACATTTCTATGACATGCAGCAGGTGCACTGCAGAAATTGATGGGACTATGTGATTTCTACCCACTCATACACTTACAGTATTTCTAAACCTCCCTTAAAAAAATCAGTTCAAAAATTCTTAGGTTTTGTTTCTTTGGGAGAAAACAAACAAACAAACAAACAAACAAACACCTACATTTTGTTCACATGTGTGCTTTGCTTTGGCCACCAAAATGCAAATTAAAACTAGCTGCACTGAAACAGCCTAATTCTAAGTTCCATAGAAAATTCTTGAATTATTTAGCATTAACAGTTTTACAAAATGAGAGTCAAGCTGTGAAGGAGAATGGAGAAAGAACATTCATTGCAATATTTTCAGAAGCCCTTAAAATGCTGATTTTCACACAGTAAATCCTGCTACTGTCGAATTGTCTGCCTGCTCTCTTAAAGAAATGCTTTTTGCCAGGTTGCAGCCTGCTGCGGTCAAGTACGATGGAAATAAAAGTGTTGTTTAAGTGTGACTGAAATGTATTCTCATTGCTGCTGGCAAATGTTGGTTTTATACAGGCAGTTTTGTTGGAATACAAAAGCAACAGGAGACAGTCAACTTTCTCTCTAAGGTTTGCTCAACTTTTGGTCACTTCTGCTGCCCTGGATGCTACATATCCACATCCTTCTCCTGCCTAACTTTTCATTAATATTAACTTTGTCAGCACCAAGTGTGAATTGCCTGTTTTCTCATACAAATGTAAAGTGAAGAAATTCAACATATTACCAAATACAAAAGAAGGCAATGCTGCCACCTCAGGGGGGAAACAACAACAGCCCCTCTTACATTTTTCTTAAATATTGCATACTTCTAATCGTTTACATTGTTGTGATTTCCACTGAAGGAATATTGATTCTCCTTAAGCTCTGGCTCATCAGCCTTACCTGACTGAGAAGCTCCTAAGAGAACTGATTCACAGCACCTTTTTTGAGGTGAAGAAGTCACAGTATGATGACTTTCCTCCTCCGTATCCATGGAGGCAAAAATACTCCTGTGAGCTGGCCTGAGAAAACAAATGGCAGGGGCAATGACTATACCATTCATCTGAAAGAACAGATGCATCATGCCTTTTAGAACAGTGAAACACAAACGTTCCAGGTATGCTTTTAAGGTCCTCATTTTAAATTGTTAACGGAAATATCACAGCTATATGGTTTTTTAAGACCAAACCTAATCTCAGTGCAGCATGCAGAGTACAGGCACTCTCCGGCTGACTTAACAACGACTTGCAAACAAAGCTTTATAACATATTAAATTAAGGAAGTCCTCAGCTTACAAACACCAACCCATACATACATACATACAAGTCATCCCTCAAAGGAACTATATGTGTTCTGAGTTATGAACATCCAACTTATAAATGAACTTTTGGAATGCAACCTGTTTGTAAGTTGGGGACTCCCTGTACTGTTGGTGCAATTTATGCCAGTGCAAGGTACCTTCCAACCTCTTCTTCCTTACTACAGTTCCCTGAGCCACCCCCAAAAAGCTGTTAGTGAGGGTTGGGGTACCTTTGGCAATGATATGGGATGTAGCACATGGGGGGATGACATGAGGAGGTGGAAGATCATGAGCAGATGATTTGCAATACTCAAAACGAGGGAAATGCTTCCAGCTTGCTTCGTGACATAAAACAATGAGGGAGAAAAGTTTGCATTGTGGGCAATATGCCTCTGAATACCGGAGAGCAAAGAGAGAGAGGAGGTATACCTTCATACTCTGCTTGTGGGCTTGCCAGAGGCATCTAGTTGGCCACTACGGGAAATAGGATGCTGGACTAGATAAGTGTCATCCTAATACATCATAGCTCTTGTTATGTTCTTATTTCTATAATTCTAGCTTGTTTGTTCTTTGCAGACCTTTTTTTTTATTTTTAAAAATGTGGTCATCAGATGGGAGAATTCCTGAAAGGTTTCTGAATTAAAGCCAATCCAGCCGCCCGGGGCTCGTCTGTGGGGTGATCGTCTGGCTAAGCCCGCTCTCCCCGCAAACCCCCTATAGGCGAGTCTCACTGATTGTGAGACTCGCCTCATTTTATTCAGCACATATACAATCTATGTACAGTGTATACACATACAGGACTGTACAGATGTAAGTTATTTAAATGTGTTCAATAAGAACATAAGAACAGCCCTGCTAGATCAGGCTCAAGGGCCATCTAGTCCAGCATTCTGTTTCACACAGTGGCCCACCAGATGCCCGCGGGAGGCCCACAGGCAGGGGATGAGGGTTTGCCTTCTCTCCTGCTGTTGCTCCCCTGCAACTGGCATTTAGCAGTATCTTGCCTTTGAGGCTGGAGGTGGCCTATAGCCACCAGACTAGTAGCCATTGATAGAACTGTTCCATGCTTTTGTCTAAGCCCCTTTTAAAACCATCCAAGCTAGTTGCCATCACCACAGCCTGTGGCAGAGAATTTTATCAGTTAGTTATGTGCTGTGTGAAGAAATACTTCCTTTTGTTGGTCTTGAATTTCCTGACCTTCAGTTTCATGGGATGACCCCTGGTTCCAGTGTGGTAAGAGAGGGAGAAAAATTTCTCTCTTTCCACTCTTTCTACTCCATGCATAATTTTATACACCTTGATAATGCATGTACAGCAGTACAGTTCCTATCTGAGGGGGATGATAACCATGTACATATTATTTACACAATAATATGTACATGTGTATGGCACCTGTATTCATGTACAACATGATATCTGAATAGGACTAGTGTCTTCAAGGCAACTAGTTGTCTCCCTGCAGGGCAAATGTGACTTGTCCAGTAGCAAATTTGATGAAGTCCAGTAGCATTAATTAATTTATGCCCATCTGCTCACTGCCACACATCTAGCTATGTCTAAGTCTTTCAGGAAAATTGCACAGGCCCTAGGATTCTCATTGGGCAAAGTAGGCAAACCCTAAAGGGGTTCTCTTCCAGCCTCATGGATCCTGAGAGACTGATCCATGAAAATCCCCCATTCACCCTGCAAGTGCTTCAGGGTGTTCGTTAATGACTGCTCTTTTGAATCCCCTCTAGACCTTCACTATTGTGCCACTGTGGCCAAGGATACACTCCACATATAGGCAGTGCTCCCTAAACCATACTAAATGTCTTCCAGGGAAGCAGTGCAGAGTATGCAAAAAAAGAAAAAAGGGGGAAAAAGCCACCTACATGCAATTCTGGTGAGGGGAGGATCCTATTTGGATTGACTGATCCAAAGGTGACTTACTGCTCTTACATTGAAGGATGGGCAGGTGCTGAGCTGCCCACAACTGTGTTAGTGTCAGGTGTGCGACTTGATACTGCCACAGGCCATAGAGACCCTCCTCCACATTCCACCTCTGAGGCCAGACACAATGCTCTCACCCCTGCTACCATTTGCAGAGCCAGGGAGAAAGAGAGGTATTCTGGACTGCAGGAAACAATGTGATATATAGCCTATGTTTTTAAACAACAGATTGACTCACTCATCTAGATGAATGTTCACCAATAAAGGAATTCAGTTTCTGCCTCTCATTGTGCAGTCAAAATGAGCTAGATTCCACTGAAGTGGTCTCTAGGTTGTACACTTCAGACTGCAGGTGGGGGCTCACATGACTGAATCCTCCTCTATACAATGAATTCCTCCATGTAGAAAACTAGTGATCAAGCAGAAGAATTCTAGGATACTCTTCTCTCTTTAGTTTTCTATGTGTGAGGATTGTTTGGATGCAAGGTCGCTGAAGTATGTGAACCCTCACCTGCAGTCTGAAGTGATATAGTCCAGGCACAGGTAGGCCACTTCAGTGAAAAACTAGGCTGTCATCACAAGTCCTAGTTCTCTAGTTTTATACCCCTCTTCCTTGAGCCTTGCCTAAAAAGGCTTTCTGGAATCATCCTCTGAAAACTATTTGAAAACTATTTTCAACATTTTGAGACACCTCCTTAAAAAGATCATTTGTCACCAGATAAATGTGCCCAGCTGGGGAATCTAGTTCTTCTTTTGGAATGAATGCTCTTTTCTGATGTGCCTTCCACAGGATTAGTTATGACAGCGGGGGAAAGTGTTGATTAAAAGGGTTCCTACTGTTCGTGGGCAATGCCAGTTATTAGAGAGCTTAAATTTGTGGGACAGGAAGCAGCAGGGGCAATAAACTTTCCTTAAGACTTACTCAACTTTGAGTCACCTCTGCTACCAAAGCCGTTCTGTCAGCTCTGTTCGGAGTAAACCGATACTGTAATTACGAATCTCAGCAAGGGCCTAACGTGCAACCTGAAGCGCCTTTCTGCTTTTGGCATAATTATAGAAGGACTTGGGAGGCCTGAAGACAGAGCCCTAACTCCCACCTAAAATAAACTAGATAGGGTTACTGCTGCAGCCAGCCTGCCATGGACAGGTAACTGAGCAGTAAACTGCAAGGAAGAAAAAATTATTATTGTCAAAACTGGCTGCCAGCTATTAAAGATTTGAATGTCACCTCAAAAGAACTCCTTTTCTGATCTTTAAGTGGTGGCGTCTCAAGGGCTGTTTCCAGCAGGATTCCTGCCCTCTGAGGGAGCAAGTCCTGACAGTTGAGAACACTTGCAGTTGCTCCTCTCCTCCTCACCCTCCCTCCCATAATTGCCTCCTCCATGTAATACTATTTGTTCCTTACAACTGAAATAGTTTCACTTGCTAGATTAATTTTTTACAATAAACTCTCCTTTATGAGAGTGTACAATAAATTCTCCATATGACACTGTTTTCCAGGAAAATTTTAAAGTATCTTTTGCACTACTCATGAAAATAATTCATTTTGCTCTTCCTCTCTTGACTTTCATTTCTCTCATTTGCACTCAGTGACATCACCAGATAGGCAAACATGATTGGTTATGTAGCATAATGACATTCCATTCCCAGATTGGCTGGGATCACTAAGCTAATGTGACTGATTTAGGAAAAAGAGAGAAGCAAAAATCAGGGGCAAACAATGGTACAGCAGCAGCAGCAGCAGCAGCAGCAGCAGCAGCAGCAGCAGCAGCAGCTAAGGGGAGCAATCGTACTGAATGGCATTGGAAAAAATGGTTAATCGTTAAAAAATGGCGAATATTAACAAAATCTACAGGTTTCTTTTCCAGTAAAGAAAAGTAGCCTCTTGCGGAGGCACTTTGTGGGGGTGGGCAAGAGGGCAACTTACTGGCAGTGATGGGGGGTGGCTCCACAGTGGGGGCAGCACGGCAGTGGCAGCCTCTCCCAGCCGGCGCTCCCTCCTGCACTGCAGGCTGGCAGGCAGCCCAGTTCTAGCCTCTGTGCGCTTGCAGAGGCCATTGGCCTCACCACACAATTTTGTCACAAACCGATTATGGGAAGCAAATTGTGTGGTGACAGAAATTGTCTTCTTGTATGCGCAGGGGTTGTGCAACTGGCTACCATGCATGCACGGAGGCCAGAACCAAGCCACCCGCCAGCTCGTGGTGTGGAGCACTGGCGGGGCCACAGTCAGAGCTGGTAAGGTGCCCTCTCACCTGCCCTGAACCCCTTTTCATGTGGGGAATCCCCCTTTGCTTGTAAAGGGGAATCTTTACCAGATTCCCCTGTACAAGCAAGACACTAGAATTGGGCCGAACTGGTTCGAACCAGTTCAATAGCATGAAGCGAATTGCTGGGCAGTTCTAACAAACCAGTTTGCAGTCTGGTGGGTTCAGTTCAATTTTGGTTCAAATTCAAACAGAACTGCTGGTAACAATTCTGTGCACACCCCTAATTCTAATGACTAAACAGATACACATTCCATATGTTGGAGATTCAGCTCCTGCATGGCATTGACTCTTAGCACCAGAAACCCTATTGACCACTAGGGGCATTAGGGGTAGAGACAGCAGCCAGTAAGGGCATTCCCTCTCTGGCCATGCTTTCCTTACTCTGATTACCCTTGTTAGACTGATAGTCTCAGGTTTCATTCTTTCACTTGAGAGAGAGATTTCCTTCCTCTCCCATTCCCACTTCCTGTTCGAAGCTACCAACCAAGCATATAGGTCTTATTTATCTCCCTGATGGATTTCCTAAATAAACTACTTTATTTGGAACTATATCTCCTTTTCACCAGACAACATTAATTAGCAGTGCTTCCTTACCTGTGCACTTCTGTGGCGGCTGGGCAGATAAAGTCATCTCTTCCCTGCCCCAACATCACCCCAAGCCTTCTATCCTAACATGTCAAATATCTAGATTATGGGAAGCTGACAAGACAAATCATGCTTCAGCTGTTCCATTTCCAGTCAAAAATTCTGCAAGAGAATTTTTTTTTAGAGATGGGCAAACGTATGGCACTAGGATTTGAAAACAATGTGATTTTTTAGGGTAAATAAAGGAAAAATTGGTCGAGAGCTCTCCGTATTCCAGAATGGGAACATGTATGTCATAGCTGCTGCCAAGGCAATAATTCACTGGCCACATTCGCATGGAGACTAGAGCTTCAGAGACCTGCAGTTTCCTTACCATTACATCCGAACGTGTGCAACTCATCTGTTGTGCGACCCATCTGTTGTGCGACCCGAGGTTGCTCTGTGGAGACTCCAGTTTGAACCCTTGGTTTGTAGTGAGTTTTGCTGCTCCAAACTGAGGGTAAATTGAGCCTCCATTCCATCTGAATGCAGCACTGGAAACTACAGGCCAGACTGGAGTTGTGGGGGGAAGCTCCTCCCTCCCTCCCTGATTGGCTGTGTGGGCAGTCCTTCAAGCCAGAAGCAAACTTGTACAACCAGTCCCCCCTCCTTTCTGCAGTCTCACCAAATGTGGACAAGAGAGCTGGGGCTAGGGTGAACAGAACCTTGGGTCCATTGGACCCGCAATTCCGCGTGACATGCGACTGCAGCCAATATTACATTTCTTCTCCTTCACATCATGCTTCATGACACAATGACCTCTGTTCTATAATTTTTCTAATATGTATCCTTCCTTTTATAAGAACCCAAGGCAAGCTTTAAAATATATCATTTTAATTTACAGGATATTCAGAGTAGTTTATTACATAGGGAGTGGAATATCTGGCTTCATCTTGCTATGGAAGCACAACTTCAGGTATTATTTCCTTGGATACGAAAGTCTTTGGCTGCCAGCAAAGAGACAGGGAGAATATGACTAGATAGAATATTTAAGAAGTCACACACACTGCTTAAATCTCTCCCTATGAATTGAAAAGTATTTGAAGCACATAAGAAAATGAGTTTAAATGAAACTATAATATTTTTCCAGTTATATCAAAATGCAAGCAAACAGCATGCATATTCAGGTAAACTATGGAATAATTTGTTATTTATTTATTTATTTATTTATTTATCAATTATATTTTTATACTGCCTGATATATGCATCTCTAGGCAGTGTACAAAATACAAATAAAATTAAAAATATCTTAACAATAGAATACTGAAACTAACAAAATGTAATTAAACAGGCACATATGTGAAGTGTTGCAGTTAGGCTAAATAAATGAATGAATGAATGAATGAATGAATGAATGCTATTGGTTGAGGAATACTTGTCTTGAAAGTAGCACATGTGAAAAGGATCTTGGGATTGCTGATAACTATAAGCTCAACATGGGTCAGCAGTATGTGGCAACTGCAAACAAACAAACAAACACCCAATCAGCAAGGGAAAAACAGCCCTCCAAAATGGCATTCGGAACGTCGAAATGATCGGAACCGGGTTGTAGTCCTTTGAGGTCAAAACAGGCCCTTTATTTGTTTTGTTTTGAACTTGAAACTCTCAAAACAGCCTGTTTCAAGTTGAAACATTCCCACAGCAAAACGTTCTACACATCCCTACTAAGGATACCTCTGTTCCTCCCTACAAAAAAATCCTATATTAGATGTCAGGGGAAAGGGTTCTTACTAACATCTGCAAGCATGCTGGTTTTCTATGCGAAAGGATTTTGAGAAAAAAATACTTGCATACTGAAATAATACGACCCAGGCACAGGTTGACCACCTTATGCTGTAGGGAAGGAGCTTAACCCTTTCCTTCCATGCTGATTTCCTGAAGTGGCCTCCCGCCGCCACAAAGCTGCTGTTAGGGGGGATAATGCCACTTTTGTGCAGAATCCTCCTGAGTAGTTTTAAAAGCTTGGCAATAGCAATGTTACATCAGTCTCTAGAGCATTTGTGAATCAACTGTGTGCGCGTGTGCATGCATGCACAAGTGCATTTATAACAGTTACAAACCAGTTTTTCATTTGCGGATATCTTCTGTGATAAATAAGGGTGAAAAGTAGAAATATTACTGTATAATTTTATATGGCTCTCAAACTGTAATAAGTCAATACTTACATGTGTTGCAGAGGGAATCGTCACTCTTGTTTAGTTGCCGCTGAGCATCAGCAACTGATGGTCTTAACAAGCTAATATTTCATACATAGATACCAGAACATTAATACCTAAATATGCCAGTCGAGGGAATGAGCACATGTGCAGTTACATTTGCCTGACACAACTTCTGCTGTCATGGCCTATTAAGACCAGTTTACAAGTGCATGCCAAATGTGATGAATATGTATGTGACCTCTTTCGCAACCATCACTCATTGGAGAAGAACCCTCATGGTAGAAGCAACAGCACCTCTCATTAAACACAAGTTGAGTTACAGGCATGTTATGGTAATGTTTCTTTAGAACTTTAGGGGGGTTTCTTGTTCTAATAAATCTTAAAATAATGCAATTTAAAAGTATAATTAATGAAACTCCCCCCTAACTGCTTCACTTGATGATTTGTCTTTTGAAAAAATTTCCTGACTGTTAGAAAATATGTCAGATGAGGTTATAGCTAATGCATTCTACTAGTGATGTCTGAAGGCTGCCTTTTTGCTTTACATGGAGTTATGTAGAAAAGTATTTGTGTCTCTAATTTAAGAAAGAAGGAACATAGTCCTGTAATATCAAAAGTGAGCTGACCTACTCACTGAAAATGTTAATGAGCTTCTCAAATTATTTTTTACCATACCATTTTTTCTATTCCTCTTTAAGTCCTGCCTCAAGTAAGACTTGATTCACACTTATCAGTATAGCCCAAATCAGACATTAAGCTGTATAAGTGTAAAGATGTCTCTATACCTGTACATGTGTTTGTGGGAATGACTGTGCCTGGGTTCATTTTCAAAGTGAACCTGGAAACAGGCCCTTCAAATGCATGGTACAGACAGGAAGTGTACTTCTGTACCTGCATTCAACATAACATGTGAATGACTATACCTGTATACAGATCTGTACCTGTGCACACTGTACACTTGTTGTAGAAGTGTTGAGCATAACATATGAATAGGGCTACATTATAGGCCCAAAATGAACCCAGGCACAGTCATTCACACAGACACATGTATGAGTGTACAGACATCTGTACACCCAATCAGCATAATGTCTGAATCGGGCTTATATGTCTCGATAATGTGCAGTTCAAAGTGTGGACAAGTTCTTTTGAAAAGTATTGCGTGAGAAGACTGGAGGCGAAAGGAAAGAGCATAGTAGGCCCACCCATGATGGTCGCCTCAGTTGGCAGATGGGTGGGACGATGGGCAGGAGGCATCCCACACCCAACAACCAGTCTCTTGTCATCCTCTCTTAGAATCCTCCCTTAGAATCTAGACACCTGGTGGTTTGTCCTCCCACTCCTAATATTTTAAGAAGAGAGCAGAGAAGAAAATGTGGACTAGACTCTTTTTACACTCTAGCCCACACTTTCCTCTCCTTGAGACATCCTCTTCTGTTCCCTTCCCCCTTTTTAAAAAATAATGAGACTGAGAGGAAGAGGAGAATGTGTGGTGGCAGTGGTGAAACTGACACATCACTAGGGAAGAGAGGGAGAGGAGGAGCACAAGTGGCCCTGAAGCTCCAATGGCACAAGAGAGTGGCATTGAAGTACTGCCCTGAAGTACTTGGTCAACTCTGCTGAAGTACTGTCCAACTCAAGACATGGTAGCAGAAGGGCTGACCAAGTCACTACCAAGAGATCAATTCCAGATAGGGATGTGCGCACGCTCCCTGGGCACTTCCTATTACTTCCAGTTTGCCATACACTGGGGTGGCAAGGAGGTACGCTGCTGCTCTGTGGAACCGTTTTAAAGCACAGCGCGAGTGGGGAAAACACGCCAGTGGGGGGGGGGGCAGGAAGAGCACCCTCCCCGGGTCCTTATTGCTACCCCCCACCCACCCACCAAACTGGCTGCACCGCAGGACCTTCGAACCGGTTCGGAGTCTCCAGTTTCATCCTCTTGTCTGGAGAGAGAGGCTTCCCTCTTTCCCCCGTCATCCTCTTCCTGTATGAAGCTAGCAACCAAGCATGTAGGCCTTATCTATCTCCCTGATGGATTTCCTAAATAAACTACTTTATTTGGAACTTCAACTCCATGTCTCCATACGACATTAATTAGCAATGTTCTCTTTACCTGTGCATTCCCAGTGTAGCTGGGATAGATAAAGAAAGCTCCCCTCGTGAGCTCTCTAACACAAAGTCCTGTTTATAGGGGCCAATGTATGGGCTCTCTACACATTAGCCATACCAGTATTTTTTGTTGTGTACAGATCATACATAAGGCCCCATGCAAACAGGAAGTCACGGGCAAGGCAGTGGTGCAATCCCAATTTCCCCTCCTCCACACATTCATTGGTACACTGGGACTGAAGAGAATATGGTGCACAAAGCCATTGTTTGATCCTAAATGAAACTCTAATATTTCTCCTTTGCTCAGAATATATTACTCAGTCAGTCAGTTAGAATTTATTAGTCCATTAACAATTTACAAATATATTATTTATATGGTGCTTAAGATACAGTCTGACATAATAGACTTCAATCTCCTATGAATTTGCTGAGAGAAACTGAGGCATGTAATTAGGACTCCATTACACAGGTGTAGCTACTTAAATGAGGGGCATTATGGGAAATAGCCCCTCCACCTGCTTGAGCTTTCTCCTACTGGTCTTTATGTTTGATTTATTTAAAATATTTCTATCCTGCTCCTCTAGCATACTGCTACTCGGAGCAGCTTATGATAAAAACACAATAAAACAAGCATAAAATAATAAAATAAATAAATTAATAATAACAATAACAACAACAATAATAATAAGCATAAAAACAAACCAATAGCAGGATAAAAATTGGCAGACAGGATTAAAACTGATTAGAACCCAATTGAAACTGATTATAACCAATTTTAATATGCTTCTTTAATTTTAAAATTAAAACCAATTTTAAAATGCTTCTTTAAAAAGGGAGATTTTCAAGTACTTTTAAAAATGCATCAAGGACAGATACCAACTTTATGTTATCCTCAAACCTGTGCTGCCATCATGGGAATTGGAGTGGCTGTGGATACACTTATTACCTGAAGATGCCAGTTCATAAAATGCCAGTTCATACACTTATTGCCAGTTCATACCAGTTCATACACTTATTACCTGAAGATGCCAGTTCATAAAAATGGCACATGATCTTGGTGGCAGCAGGTGCATTTTTGGTAGGCAATTAGGAGGCTCACCAAATGTAAAGAACTCGGTCCTTTTCAACATGCCTTTTAAGTTGCCTTAACTTTTGTGAAACAACATGACAATTAAAACAACCCCTGCTAACTGGGCAATGAGGCACCTTTTACCATGGTGATTCTCTTTATTTAGCAGAGGGAGAGTAACTGGCCCTATCCACCCCCAGCACAGTACTTCCAGTGACTGTTGCTGGTGTCTATCTTATGTTTCTTTTTAGAATGTGAGCCCTTTGGGGTCAGAGTTCCATCGTATTTGTTTGTTATTTTCTGTGTAAACCGCCCTGAGCCATTTTTGGAAGGGTGGTATAGAAATCAAATTATTATTATTATTATTATTATTATTATTATTATTATTATTATTATTATTATTTTACACAGTCAGACAGGTGTTATTGACTGGTTTGTTTTATCCAGACATCGAGTCCTTCCCAAGGACCTGGGATGGCTGAATTTTATTGTCAATGTTGTGGCTGTTGTTATAGATATCGTCACAGAATATAGGCTGTTCCCAGTAAAGCTGCTTTTTGTAATTGGCTGATGGTGATTTCTGTGGCCCCTATGGTTTTGAGGTGCTCTTCAAGGTCTTTTGGACTGCACCCAGGGCGCCAGTTACCACTGGGATTATTTTGGTCTTTTTCTGCCACAGCCTTTCCATTTCAATTTGTAGATCTTTGTATTTGGTGATTTTTTCTATTTCTTTTTCTTCTATTCTGCTATCCCCTGGTATTGCTATGTCGATTATTTTGACTTGTTTTTCTTTCTTCTCGACTACAGTTATATCTGGTGTATTGTGTGGCAGATGTTTGTTTGTAGTCGGAAGTCCCATAATATTTTTACATCTTCATTTTCTTCAACTTTTTCAATTTGATGGTCCCACCAATGTTTGGCTACAGGTAGCTTGTATTTTTGGCAGATGTTCCAGTGTATCATCCCTGCTACCTTGTCATGCCTTTGTTTGTAGTCAGTCTGTGCAATCTTTTTACAACAGCTGATTAGGTGGTCCATGGTTTCATCTGCTTCTTTACAAAGGCGGCACTTGCTATTTGTGGTTGATTTTTTGACTTTTGCTCTTATTGCATTTGTTCTTAGTGCCTGTTCTTGTGCAGCCAGTATTAAACCCTCTGTTTCATTGACCATGCAGGTTTCCATTTTTCTGCTCGGTTCTTGACTTGTTCTTTCTTGTAGGCCTGCTTTCTTTCATTGGTGTTGAATAGTTTCTTGTTATTGACCATTTGAAGTGCATCTTCTTCTCTGTCCTTGATATATTCTTCAAGGCCTCTTTTCTCCTCCTCTGCTGTTTGATGGACTTGCAGCATTCCTCTTCCACCTGAGCTGCGAGGGAGGTATGGCCTATCGACATCACTGCAGGGGTGCAGAGCATGATTGATGGTCATGATTTTCCTGGTCTTACGATCTAGCGTCTCTAGCTCTGCCAGGGTCCAGTCTATTATTCCTGCAGTGTATCTGATAACAGGTATAGCCCAGGTGTTTATGGCTTGTATGGTGTTCTCGCCATTGAGTTTGGACTTGAGGATTTTTCTAACTCTCCTGATGTATTCACTTCCAATTTTTCTTTTAACTTCAGTGTGTGCGATGTTATCAGCCTGGAGAATGCCCAAGTATTTGTAAGGTTCTTTCTCTTCCAGGTTCTTGATCTTGCTTCCATTGGGCAGTTCTATTCCTTCTGTTTTTCTTATTTTTCCTCTGTTCATTATTAATGCAGCACACTTGTCTAGTCCAAACTCCATTGCTATATCGCTACTGAATATACGGACAGTGTTTAGCAGTGATTCAATTTGTGACTGGGACTTTCCATACAACTTCAGATCGTCCATGTACAGCAGATGGTTGATTTGACTTGATGTTTTAGATGTTTGGTATCCGAGGCCTGTTTTGTTTAGTATTTGTGAAAGTGGGGTCATGGCGGATAGTGAATCCCCTTGGAAAATGCCTCTTCTAATGCTAACCTGTCCAAGTGTCTCGCCATTGATTGTTAACTGTGTACTCCACATGCTCATTGCTTTTTTAAAATAAATATCTGAATGTTTTTGCTGACAGCAGTTGTTTCTAAACATTTTAGTATCCATGTGTGAGGCAATGAATCGAAGGCTTTCTTGTAGTCAATCCACGCAAGACTTAGATTGGTTTTTCTTCTCTTGCAATTTTCTAAAATCATTTTGTCAATCAGCAACAGGTCTTTTGTGCCTCTGGTATTCGGGCAATTTCCTTTCTGTTCAACTGGAAGCTGTTTGTTAGTTAATAAGTGTTGCATCACTTCATCTGCTATTATTCCAGTTAATAATTTGAACATGGTTGGCATACAGATTATCGGTCTATAATTACTTGGAACTGCACCTTTTGCTGGGTCTTTCATGATGAGTTTTCCCAGTATGAGTTTTCCCAATATGAGTTTTCCCAATATTATTATTATTATTATTATTATTATTATTATTATTACTATTACTATTACTATTACTATTATTATTATTATGGGCAGCCCTACACTGACATGAGGGATCTGCTGGGGCTGTGACACAACTTGAAAGACAACCCTGACAGTGTATTGTGATGGGGCTGCTGCAGAAAGTCTTAAAACTACTTCCAGACAGTCATGAAGTGCTCTTTTGATTGTTTCCAGTGGAAGGAGTGCTGTGCTTCTTCCCGGAAGCAACTTTAAGGTGCTCTGCAGCAGCCCCGTTGGGCTATATTGTCAGCAGAGGTGCTCTTACCCCTGGACTTCGGGACCAAATCCACAGCCCCTGGGGCCCCCCAAATTCTCTTTAGTCTGTCCCAGGTGGTGTGGTTGCCCAGCCAAGCATGATGATGCTTAATTAGCAGGGGAGGAGGGGCCTCCAAAGGCCTTTAGGTCCAGGCTCTGAAATTACCTAGCTGCACCTCTGACTGTCAGGGTTGTCTTTGCAGTTGCACAGTAGCCCCAGTGGGGGGTCCCTAACCCACCAATGGTGTGCAGATACTGCAAAAACAAAATAAAAAAATAACCCACCACATGAGGACCACTAGTATCCTGCTTCAGACGCGTGGATGACTACTGGGTGTGTGTGTGATTTTTCGCTGATCCACTGTCCCTTCAGAAGTGCTTTGTTTGACCCAGAAGTAGGTCTGAGGGTTTCATGACCTTCAGCAACCTACTTCAGGGTTGCACAGAGTGCTTCTGGGGAGGGGGATCAGCAACAAATCCCCCCAAACACATGGGCATCCATGCTTCAGAACTGGGGTCGCTGGTCATGCAGGCATGAATTTTTTTAAACTGCATGTATATACTATTAGTACAGATGGCAGCCAGTATTTTGAAATATTTCCATTGTGCAGCTTCTGAGAAATTTAAGTCATTAAAATAAGCTTTCCTTAAACTCAAATACTACTATTTGTTTTTATTAGTATAGATAGCCTTGGACATCAGTAAGTATAAAGACACCATTGAAAACTTAAAATCAATAAAAATGAAATTATTTCCCCAGTAAGGCTTCTATAACACATTGTAATGCAATCTTTCCATTATAGTATTATTCAAACCATTTTATTCAGACATTTCCAACCAATAGTAGCCTGTTCTTCAGAACCAAAATCAAAGCCTATTTATTGAATGCACAACTCTAGAGAAACATGATGTGAACCATAAGATAAAATCACGTACCAGCCACTTCTTTCCATGGGTGCAATGGAAACATTTACTTTGACAAGGAAACTATCAAATATCTCACATTGTTCAAACAAGTTGTTAATGTGTGGGCAGGGAACATGAAATGGATAGCAAAACACCCTTGAGATTTCCTTATCTCATCTCAGAGTACAAGTAGCTCTAGCTGAAAGTTCTCTTAATTCTTCAAGAAGGACTGAAAGAAATGGCTGCCCGCTCTCTCGCTGTCTAAAAGGCCTGCTTGAGAGCCCATTCATATTACTGTGTGAAAAACACAAACAAGAATGATTTATGAAGCTGTTTTACAATGGTTGTAGGGAGATCTCCATGATAGTGTGCCATTATGCTTGATCCCCCACCAAGCTGCATTTTAAGTAAATAAAAATTGCCCCAAGAACAATCTGGTGGCCAGACAGATGCCCTCCAGAACAGCCATGCTTGTTGTTTGTCTCAACATCAGGAAAATAGAGGTGTCTTGTCTCTACACTTGGGAGTTTATTCTTAAATCCTCCACTAAAAAGTGACTTGCAATGTAATGCAGGACAGAGAGGGCTACCACTGGAGGAAGGAAAAGGAAAAACCACTTTTCTGTGCACACTGGTCCATGCACAATCTAATAGAGCTCCCTGAACAGCAGCTTATACTTTACTCAAATATTTGTAAACATGTGACATGTTCAGAAAAGCCTCTTGTGGGAGTGGAAAGCACACAGAGATTGCACTTGTGCAGGTGTTGAATTCTGCTAATTCCTCTCCTCCCACTACAGTCCTAAGCCAAATGGTTTGCTGTTCCAGAGGCTTTCCCAAGGGAGCTGCAGTGGGAAGGGAAGCAGTACAGCCCTGTAAATGCAGAAACTTCCTAGGATTCAGAGCAGAGTTCTGCACATTTTAGATGCTGATACTTTGGAAATGGTAAATCACCTTTATATACTGTAGGCAATAGAACTATGGCATTCTTTTGATGCTTCTCCAAAGACCAAGCCTGATGGTTCTTCCAGAGGTGATTGTTCTGTTGTCCATTGCATTTCTCCTGGTAAGAAGAAAAGCACCAAAAACTCTTAAAGGGAAGTAAACATGCAGTGAACATACAGCAGACACTTTAAATATCAGGAGGCACACAGCTGACAAACAACAAACTCATGACCCATTTAAAATGTGCATCAGCCCCAAAACATATCTTTTATGCCTCAGGTATGGCCAACCCTATGCCTTTCTTGAACTATATTGGCCTTCCAGTGGTGAAACTATGGATTGCAATGCTCCACATATTATTTGGAAACAGGAGATGAGGAAGCATAAGTCAATCAAACTTCCATTTTTCATCCAGTGTATGTGCAAAGTAGTTGGCGCATCCCCACCCCCACCCCATGATTAGATGGATGAGCTCCAAATGAAGAAACTGCTAAAATAATCTACTGATACTGGAAGTAAAGAAAGAGGAAGCACAGTCCACTTGTGCATTCTCCCCCTCCTATTTCATCGTAAATGGAAAGTGCCCTGGATAACTTATGGCCTCAGAGCTTGTTTTGTGAATGCAGAACTTAGGCTGTGTTTGCATTTCAAGCAAAGCTTAACTCATAAATTCTAGTTTTTGTATGTGCTAAGAGTGCAGAAATGACATGCAAATCTTTTACAAATTATAAATGCTATCAACACAGAGGATATTTCATGGCTGCTAATGAAAATCTTCACCAATCCAAAGAAAGGCCATGAAATAAAACCTGCATAACTCATAAATTTGATAGAGGACAAATTTAAAAAACCCCTACTGAAAGGACAAACAGAACGAATAACGAACCGGATGGTATATCTACTATTACATAAACCAGATCTCTGTTATGCAGAAACAGCTCATATTATCCTGTCCCCTGAAGACTTGAGAGGCAGGGAGGAAGTCCATATCCAATTACAAAGGACTGCATACCTTCCATATTGGCTATTAATTAAGGCAAATTCCATAATAATACATGTCTTGTCTGTCACAGAAGGAGAATCATTCTGACTTCTGAGCCCATGAAATAAAAAATGTACCTGATGTACATCAAGATCGTTCAGATAAAACTAAATTCGGCGGACATTGTATGCTTCTCTGTCGAACTGAAAGGCAGTGTAATCGTGTGCACCTTCAGTTAGACCCAGTCCTGCCCTTTCATCTGCTAACTCTTTACTAGGCCTGATTTATAGCTGTTCCTGGAAAAAAAACACCTGAAAAAACCATGTGGTTCATGCTCCATGCTCCAGGCAATAACCATATGGGCCATTTGGTCACATGATTACTTCCCACACTTTCATTGGCCCCTCTGCTGCTAGTGTGGGAGTCAGGCCATTGGCTGACATCCTGACTATAACAGTGTCCTTGTTCTAGGACATTGAACAGTGAGTTCTGCTACATCAGGAGCTTGTATTCCAGACTATAATACTGTACTCATGTAATGCTGTTGTGCTGGCTTCAAGATGTAGCCATTGCATGTTCTGCAAAGAAAGTGACATCTGCTCAACTCTTGTCTTTGCACTAGCATAAGATGTTGGCAAGTTGGACAATGACTGCCCCTCAGGACAGTTCCACAAAATCATTACACACCAACACTGAGCAACTTTTGTCCCACCAGATTGTTGCTCGAAGGCAAGGCTCTTCTGCAAGCGGCACTGGCCTTTGAATTCACTGAAGTAAATTATTTGCTAGCTCTCTTGCTAACATATAATGTGACAGAGGAAGTCTTTGTGCCTTCCATAATATCTGTTTTATTTTTATTATTTTATTTATTCGATTTCTACACCGCCCTTCCAAAAATTGCTCAGGGCGGTTTACACAGCGAAATAATAAATAAATAAGATGGATCACTGTCCCCCAAGGGCTCACAATCTAAAAAGAAACATAAGATAGACACCGGCAACAGTCACTGGAGGTACTATGCTGGGGCGGGGTGGGTGGGTGGGATAGGGCCAGTTACTCTCCCCCTGCTAAATAAAGAGAATCACCAAATTAAAAGGTGCCTCTTTACCAAGTTAGCAGGAGATAGAAGGCACATTCTGTGGCTGACATGATGCCTAACTCATCCTACTAATTTCAATGGGTCTACTTTGAGTAATTTTCCTCATCCTGCCCATCACTATTATTTATTTATTTAATTGGATTAATAATCCACCTTTTTTTAAAGACTCAAGATTAGTAACAAATGAAAAACAAAACAACAAAAAATCAAAACAACAAAAATAAGGTGGAGTGGTGTTTGTGCAGTTCTATTTCAAATCTAGAATTGGGTGAATATCTACATTTGAAATGATTTTTCTAGGTTTTTGTTTTTAAAAAAAATCTAATATGTATATAATGCTATCAGACCATTACTTGACTCTACTTACTTTCCAAACATTACAGGCTGATTTTTCTGGATTAAAAAGGAGGATGCCAGTAATATGTTCATGAATCTGGCACAGGGGATTCCAAATGGCTGGTGAACACAAACCTCAAACCCATGCAACATACATTCCAGATATAATTATTTCCATTTTGAACCAGATTTTCAGCTTCAGAGGCAGAGATGGACTACACCATCCTAAAGGAAAGCCTGGCGAACTCAGATATTTTTACAGCTTGCTTTTATCTCCCAAAGCATTCCTGGCTAGCTCACAAGTGATTCATTATGTATACGACTCCTCCCAAATATCTCAGGTCATTACACCATTGACTTCCTTTGAGGATTGTTCAAGCCTGGATGCAGCCTGCCTCCATGGAGTTGTTTATCTAGCTTTATGCTCCAGCTTGTCCAAATAGGCTCCATTGTGCCAAACAGGCACAACCCAGTGTTAAGAGCATTTGCTCCTGCACAACTATGCTACCCAAAGTGACACACTACTTTTAGCTCACTGAGATCATGCTTGACAAATGAATAAATTAATCAAAGCAACCTCAGAGCTGGGGGGAGGAGGAAATCAAAGGAAATTTGATGTTTAACAAGTTTGCAAGGTATGAAGTGAGACTTACTGTGAATAGTCATGGCCTTGAGAATCTGTTTTACCAAGTTCATATAACCTATCCTTATTTTCATCAGAACACAACTTGGAATCTTATAGTTTCATATCTCACCATTTAAGAATCCTTTTATTTCACATACAAAAAATAACCCAAGACAAATTAAAGGCCACTTATAGGCCACCTCCCACCTCAGAGGCAAGATGCTTCTGAATACCAGTTGCAGGAGAACAACATCGAGAGGGCATGCTCTCCCCTCTTTCCATTGGGCTTCTCAGAGGCATCTCGTGGGCCACTGTGTGAAAGAGGGTGCTGGACTGAATAGGCCTTGGGTCTGAGGCAGCAGGGCTGCTCTTATGGTCTAAAGGCAGGAATACATTCACATATTCCCAGTGAAATCCTTCACATACCTCACAGGACAATTGAAATGCAATAGTTAGAACAGAATAAATGAATACCTAAAAAAATAGTAATAGTGAGCAAAGGAGTTAATGTGACCAGGAAATCTGCTGCATGTGTTATTTTCTCTGTACTGAGAACATGCCACAGGAAAGTTGGGCCATCTTTAAGAGATAAATTAAATGCTCCTTGTGAGAACCATATTGTATGTCAGTATCTACTACTTTCATCATTTAAAATTATATGGAATTGAATATATAAAAGAAAAGAACTTTTGTATCTTCTACACTAATATCTACACTACTTTTCAACAGAAACAGTTCTTGTGTTGAGTCATCAAGTAATGAAAGATCAAGTGCCATGAGAGCAAGTATAAGTCCATTATAGGACTTTTTGTATTTCTGTACCATTACCATTAGAGTTAGGCTCAAATACCAAAGTAAATGGTTGAGCAAGCAGATCCAATTAGAAATCAGTAAAGTCAAGGCCAATTTCCATCTTTCAAAATTGTCTTTTTAATTTGCATTTTTGTTCCTTCCCTGTTCCCATTAACCAAAGGATGAAAACTAGAACCATTTCTATGGTATTCCAGGAGGCTGAACTCAGAAGATGTGTGGCGTGCTGCAGTTGGACATGAGGAAGTTGTTTACTAGCATCAAAACTTCCTGTACAAGAAGGGGCCAGGATCACAATTTATCTCCAAAAAAGGAAAATATTGAAAAATTAATCTCTCCCTCTTTCTCCTTCTCTCATTCTCCACAGACAGCATTCTTCTTTTGAAAGATTTCCAGAACACATGACTGCCTTTGAGATGATATATTGTATTTTTACAGCTTAAATGCTGTCCTGGGCAGGAGAAGAATTAAACATAACAACCTTGGTAAGTAAACTGAAGTTGACTGCTATCGGTAGGATTGGCTTTAATTTGTTTCCATAAATCTTTGAGGAGCAGCAGCAGCAGCAGCAGCACGAGCTGGTTGGTTTTCCTCAGAGTCAAAGTCAAATCTGCCATGTCAATGGCTTTATTGAGGTTGTTCCAAAATCCTGGAGAGGAAGGCTGAAGGAGAAAATAGGCATGTTTGCAGCAAGTACACAAACATGCAACATGCCAACATTTGAAGAAATGGAAGATACCTTTCTATTAGACATTATTCTTAAAGCCTCCCTTGACATGAGGCACTTTATTGTGTGCCTTTATAGGTATACAATAAAGGGATAATTTATATACCTCATCTCTGTGCATTCCACAACAAGTCTGCTCCCCCAAGCACCTCCCTCTAGTGTTAGAATACAATCAAGGTATCACTTGGTATAAGTGAAAAGGGATGTACAATGGGACAAAGCAAATCTTCACATATAAACTGAGGCATCTGAAAGACTGCTTTGTCTTATAGATGAACCTTTCTGCTTGCTGAGATCATCACTGAAGACTCTGTTTTAGCTGCTGCCATTAGAAAGGACAGGTAAGTAGCAAACAAGGGTTTGGGCTTCTCAAGGATGGAACTCAGGCTCTGGAGCTCCCCTCCGCCCATTTGGTGGTCAGTCTCATTTAGATGAGCATTTGAGGAGGGAGGAGTATGGAGCTCTTTGATTGCAGTGTACTATTATTATTCCAATTGTTTTACTTGAAATTCTAAGCCTTGATGGTTGTTTTTGTTTCGGTGTAGTTTATGTTGTCTGCTGCTTTGACTAGTGTCTGGCTACATGTCCCTGTCTCCTTTGCCCAGCCTGGCTAGGCCTATCAGGTCTGGCCTCAGAGCAGGGATAGGGCGGGGTGTCACTCTGTGCCTCCTTTGTCCCAGGCTGCTTGTTCCTTGTGTCTGCCTCTCTCTGGGGGACCCTGACACTCTCCACCAGTGAGCCTCTCATCCCTGGCTGGCTCCTTATTGCCTCCTCACAGGCTATGCATTGCCTGCCCCAATTACAGAGCCAACGCCCCTCTTTATTACCTGTAATTGATTACCCCTTACAGCTGTTGCCCATGTCTCTCCCCCTTTTCCCTCCTCCTGCTCAGACCCCCTCCCTTCAGAAGGCATGCTGCTGGTGTTATCCTCGCACACCTCCCCCTTGGTCTTATCAGGGCTCAGCTCCTCCTCCACTGGAGCTGAGTCCCCGTCCATTGGCAGTCTTCCCTCCAGCTCTCCCCGACTGCCACCCACCCATCCCTGTCGCCTTGGGCCCTTTCACCACTCCGTCCTTGGAGGTAAGGACAGCTGGCCTCACCCGACAGCTAGTTTGGTTAGAAAGGTGGGATAGAAATATTTTCAATAAATAAAACGACCTTGACCAGGAAGAGATGTTTGGGTCATGGTGAATTGGGCAGCAAAATAGGGCCAGCTCCGGCAGTGAAAAATGTCAAGTGGCGTTCATGCTCTGCCTTTTAGCTTCCAGACACATCTTTTAGGCCACTAGTGGAAAGAGAATGCTGGACTAGATTTGCTTGCATGCACAAGGTTCCAGGTTCAATCGCTGCCATCTCCAGGTAGGGCTGGGAAAGACTCCTGTCTGAAACTTTGGAGAGTGCCTGCTAGTCAGTGTAGACAAGACTGAGTTAGATGGACCAAAGATCTGACTTGTTATAAGGCAGCTTCCTATGTGGAATAGCTTGAATACAATGATCTGAATGGAAAGAAATGGAGAGAAACTACTGCTGCAATGGGAGAGCATTGGCTAGCCATGCCTGCAATACATAGCCATGCCCCTGCCCCCTCCATTTCCAGCACTTATCTCCAGAAGTAAGCCCTAAACCTGGGGAGAGCAACAGGTGTGGCCACAAAGTGCACAAGGGGGTGTGACCAGCTGGCATGATACCGTTTGTCCCATACCTAGATACTGCATACCTAGTTTCTGAATACCGAAAGAGAACTTTTGTCAAAACCTTTGCCCTCACACCAAAAGACAAGGGACAATAAAGACACTGAACCACAATATGGGAGAAGGGGCCACAACTGTATTAACATAAAGATCAATGTGATTACAGAAGGTAAAGTCCTCTCTACCCACCCCCGTTTCAGTGCTGACCTACCTTAGGCAGTCAGCCAACAGCATTCCTTTCCCCCAAACCTATCAGGGCGATTACATCCTAGCTCAGAGCAATGGACTGGACCATTGTGGATCCCTGTTCCTCTTTGCCAACAGAGCCTCAAAGCAGGGATTTGTCCCAATCATAGCCCTCACACCACCAAGCCTCTGAGGACCAAGTACACCCCCCCCCCCACTTTCTCAAACCAGCTAAAGGGTGCTCACCAAAGAATCAACCCTATACCTGCTCTCTGCCTGCTCTCAACCTGCCAGTTGTGATCTAAGTTCCTAACTACTTAAAATGCAACACAATGGAGGTGGCAAAAACACTTTCAGACCTGGTCAGGCTGTCAGGAAGCAAAAGCTTCCTACTTGGCCCCCAAAAGAATAACCAGCGATGCTCACTTTGTGCCAAGGGTGGGAGAGAGGGAAGCCACTCAATCAAAGATCAAGGTGTTGGTGGAGAAGCACTTCTTGAGCTATTGGTCACTACACTATCCCTGCAACCTTATGCCTTCCTCTAATATTAGGTGAGGCAAAGCCGCCCCGCCAAGCTTGGGGCTTGGGTGTGGTGATATTTTGAAAAGCAAAATATACAGTGCATACTGGATCACTAATAGCTACATCCTTCCCTTGAATGAATTCTTAAAGATTGGCCAGACGAGCCCTTCCCATGCACAGTCAAGCTGTGATTCATCTTCAGGAAGGTTAATTCCTTTAATATTTAGATATTTCACAGTTCAAGCCTTTATAATTTTGTCCTGCAGTTTACCTGGGACAGATGTTTGGCTGGCAGATCAGCAATTTCCAGGATCCCCTTGATCTTTTTTCTTTAAACTGGTGTTATTATATTGGCTAGTTTCCAAGCCTTTTTAAGGAGGCTGCTTTAGTGATAATTTACATATTTTAGTTAATAGTTCAGCAATTTCACATTTGAATTCTTTAAGAATTCTCGGGTGAATGCCAGCCCATCTGGCACCACTGGCTTGTTACTTTTTAATTTGTCAGTTAGTTTGAAAATTTCATCTTTTGTCACCTCTGTTTGACATAGTTCTTGAGCTGGTACTGCTAGATAACTGTGGTTCAGGTGTGAGTTCAGATCTCCAACAGCTTCTATAGTGAAAACTGGTTCAAAGAGTTTGCGGTGTTGCTTCTATATGTGCTCCTTACAGCACTTGATGAATGTGTAAATAATTATTGTCTTTAATTCTTGCATTTATCAAGGAAATGCATTTGCTATGCACAAAAACCAGATCTGCCATGTTTCACAAACAAGAGAAATATATCCCGTGGTCCAATAGAAAGCAAATAAATAGAGACTGACCCTGCCTTGAAAAAGTTGAAAGAATGCAGAAAACACTCGTGAAGAAGAACATTGCAGGTCAACGTGTGTTGAGTGTCTTAAAAATAAAAACTTGCTCCCACACTGAGAAGACACAAGACATTATTGAGGGAATGAACACACCCATAAATATGTGCGTGAAAGGGCCACAACTTTATTAATGGCTTTAACAAATCAGGTAACTACAGCAGGTCTGTCTGCCCCCGCCCCCCAGCCTCTTTATGTGATCACAGCCTGGCTCAGAGCATCAGATCAGAGGAATCTGGATCCCTGCTCCTCCTCACCAACTCCCAAGCAGTCAGGTTAATTTCAGGGGCCTTGCCACCAGCAAGCTGTGCTGGTTTTTTTTTTTTTTTTTTGCAGCAGTCTGGGGTAGAACCTCCCTTGGAGAAGATGCCATGTGGGTGGGAGCATTGTCCTGGCTTCAGAGGTATCAGTACAAGCTAGCACCTGCCTCCTCCAGGGCTAAAATCTGTCTGGGTTGGAACTTCACTTGAAGCCAGTGCCTTATGTGAGAGAGCATTGATATCTAGGGGTTATGGCTTCACCTCCTCCAGGGCTGAAATCCTACCAGAAATGGACTGCATGGATTTTGTTGCAATCGTCCATCTGGTTCTTCTATCAGGCTGTTTAGGTACCCTAGAACTCCCTCCCCGGACATTCCTTCCTTTTGTGCCTTCTTGACCTAATGGTGCAGCCAGGGGCATAGCAAGGTTGGAGTGGGCCTAGAGACAAGATTTTAAAATGGGCCCTGCCCATCACTGTAGCTCAGCTCATGAAGTAAAGAAATCTTAAATGAGATAGACATGCTGTTCTGGTAGCTCTAGGTCTTAACACGCACATCAATTTCGGAGGATGAATACAACTGAAAGAAGCCCGGGTGGGTGCATGGCTGGGGGAGTCAGTCATGTGACTTGCCTCTGCCCCCCCCCAGGCAGTGGGCCCCCAGACAACTGTCTCCCTTTGCCCTATTATAGTTATGCCCCTGGGCGCAGCAGGGAAATAACTTGCCTAGCGAGCAAGAGGTTGCTGGTTTGAATCCCTGTTGGTATGTTTCCCAGACTATGTTTCCCAGACTATGGGAAACACCTATATCAGGGAGCAGCAATATCAGAAGATACTGAAAGGCATCATCTCATACTGTGTGGGAGATGGCAATGGTAAACCCCTTCTGAATTCTACCAAAGGCAACCACAGGGCTCTGTGGTCGCCGGGAGTCAACACTGACCCGACGGCACAACTTTACTTTTAAGAGCTTCTGAATGAGCAATATAAGCCCTTGGAGCTTATGTGCTCTCCTCCTTATCCAAGGAGGAAGTTGAGATGGGCACTGCTATTTAATAGGAACCCCCATTTTAGGTAGCATTGTAAGACCACTGAAAGTCTAGCACCCTTCTCTGATTGTCCTTCTCCCACTGTTAACAAAGCTTGAGGCAGAGTACATCAGGCTTCTAGGCGACCACCAGCCAGACCTAGACCTGCACGGCTTAACCTCAGCAAGGTGACTGTATCATGAACCCTAAGACTGTATCCTGGTAAGCCGCTTCTCCCTCTGTTATTGGCTTTATTTATTCTTTTTCCTTGTTTTCCTGGGGACTCCAAATTTATCCAGTGGTCCAATAGAGCTGGACCGGTCAGAGCTCAGTTGAAGCTCTGAGTACATCCCTGTCCTCCTTCTTGTCTAAGAATGAGAACTGGGGTAGAAGCTGCCACCTGGGAGTATTCTTAATGAGCTGCCTATCCTTTTCCCCTGTAGCCTCCTTCCAGGACATTGCTTGCTGCCTCCAAAGCTAAAACCAGCATGTGCTGGTGATTGCAAGCACTTGTATAAAAATACCAGGACTCAAGCCAAGTAGCTGACAATGGGCCTAAAACTGTTCATCCGATGGATGCAAGTGGATTCTGTTGATCCCCCACTGCCCACATCTAAGAGCTATGCAAGAACTTGTGCATAATGGAGGGAGGGGGCAGTTGATACCACTCATGAGCAATGCTCCTTCCCTGAAGACAAAGATTGCACCATATGAGGTGCCAGGCAGAAGGAGCATTGATAGCTAGTTGATACCATAGGCATTTTGGAGCGTTATAAGCTCAAAATATCAACCTAGGTGATGAACAAAATAGTTGCCAGACTAGATTGCTTTTTTTTTTTTTTAAACAGATGGGCAAAAAAACATTCTGGGGCTTAGTGCTAAAGAGGAAAAATCCATTCTGAAGGCAATTTCCTCCATCTATATACAAGATTTGCATTCTGTAGCCATTAACGATAAAATGATGCTTACTGCCTTCTTTCTTAACAACAAATTGAAAATCCCTCATGATAAAATTTCACCACATTGTGATTTTCAGCTCTATCACATATCACAGAAAAATGGTAATAGGCTTAGCATACCTATCTTCTCAGTGACAGGTACATTTTGTTTGCAATGGAGATACTCCGCTTTCTTTCAGTTCTGATATGTATTACATTTGATATGACCATTATTAATACTTGCTCCCTGCTCTCTGCTCCCAGTGCATTGTTGCTATACATACCCCAGGTTACAGAGGACCTGTGGCAAATAAAGTGTGGTTAAATGAAGACAATGAAGACAGCACAGATGCCATTGTTTCATGCCAATGCCAAAAGATGGTGGCATAGATCTTTTTAAAAAGATTCTGCTATAGGTTTGCAGAATGAAGGCATACCTTTTCCTTGCTACTATCAGATCGCCAAATATTTTCTATTTCATATGATCCACATAGTGAATGGCTTGTGGAAGTCAGGCTGCCTCAAGTGGAAGTCAAGTGGAAGTCTTTTGAGTCATTTTCTGCCATGATGGAAGCGGATGTCAACCATCCTAATCTTTAATTTTAGAAAAACAAAAAAGTATATAAACACTTCCCAAAATGTGAGTGTTCATAGCTGATATTCTGCTGAACTTTCAAAATATTTTTTTCCTATTTGTACAAACAGTTCCTATGTAATGTGTGTAGTTCCTGGCCTATATCAGCCTAGATTTGATTTTAGTGTAGAGCATAACTGTTACATGCAGATAGCAGTAGACAAACCTAAGGGAGCAATTAATATAGAAAATATCAAGATAATGGAAAAGGAAGAGGATCATTAGTGTAGGATGCGGGAAACTTAAAGATGCATCAATGTAGGACAAAGTTGCTGATGAGAGCACTCCAGGGATACAATATGAAGATCTTTCGGCTGTGTGAAGTGTCATGGTCAGGGATGGATAATAAAAAGGCTGGAGCATCCACCATCTGGTAGAGCAGAAGGGAAGACGGGAAACATCAACAGGGAGTTAGAATTGCTAGGGAAAGCCAGACGGTGAAAGCATTGATTAAGATTATTTTGTTGATTAGGTGGTGGCACTCTTTGATTTAATGTGCCTGGCGAAAGTACAGCAGCTAGCTTTGCAGGGTAAGAGCTACGGCCATCAAAGGCAGCTGAAATTGGCCCTGACCCTGAGAGTGTCAGAAATGCTTCTTTATACAAAAGTGGCAGGAAGGGTCATGCAGAACTGGAGGTCATTTCTAAATAAGGAAAGTTGCACATTCCAGGGCAAAAAGTGTCGTGGAGATATTGAGCAACATAATACTTACGTTGGGGGAATAATTTGTCCTGCAATCCTTGCCTGTCTCCTAGAAAATCCCTCAAAACATTGAATATTTTGTCAAACAGAATACCTTTATTTCATTTTGTTTGTATCCAACTCATTCTCAATTAGGCTCAGAATATAAGCAGCAATCAAAACACTCCATATTTAAAGACAAACCTATGGCAACAAAAAACAAACAACATCCAGAAACATGCTAATTAGGGATCAGTGTTCCCTGTAACAGGGATTCTCAGATGTTGTTGACTACAACTCCCAGAATCCCCAGCTGCAATGGCTTTTCCTTGGGCATTGTGGAAGTTGTAGTCAACAGCATCTGGGAATTCCTGTTAGAGGGAACACTGTTAGAGACATGCACAAATAGATTTTTTAAAATTCAATTTGTACCCGAATCAAATCACCCCCAATTTGTTTTGGGTCTGAATCTGGCCAGCTAGCACAGGGCCAATTTGTTTTGTCCACAAATCTCCCAAAACAGGTAGATTTGGGTACAAATGGTTTTGTGCCCAAATCGATTCGCACAGACAGCAGGTGCAGGCAGTGATTCTTTCAGCAGCAGGAAGGGGGTGAAAAAAATTCTCTTCTCTTTTCCTCAATCAGGAAAGTAGGAACAAAAAGCAGAGAATCTACTCCAGGCAGCAGGCAAGCAAGGCAAAGCAAAGCTCCTCTGGCTCCCTCTTTCTCTTTTCTCCCACGAGGCAGAAAGGCAGAATGGTGGCTGGCTGCCTCCTTAAGTAAATCTGAAAATCCCTCCTTCAAACTCCCCCACCCTTGTCCCCTCTTTGACCCTTCCCCTAGCCAATGCGGGGTCAGTCATCCCTGGCAACACAAGATTTGAATGGAAATGACCCAATCTGGAACCAGGGGGGAATCACCAGCCAATTGTTGCACACTGTAAGCCACCAATCTGAAGCTTAGGAGGGCGGAATTTTAAAAAAGAATTCCTGACACAAAATGGAGACAGTGACAGTGTACCCAAATCTGGCCAGATAGCACATGAGTGATTTGTTTTGTCCACAAATCGCCAAAAATAGGTAGATTTGGGCACAAATCATTTTGGACCCAAATTGATTCGCACATCCCTAATGCTAATCTCAGTTCTGCAACGGATATTTTACTGACTAATTGCACATGGCAGTGGAGCCAATGTGACTCTAGTCTAACAATATTTTCCAAAAGGTCAACAGGCTTGGGCTCAGATGTGCCTTCATGTATATATTACATTTTTTCTTCTATCATACTTTTCTTCTATCACAGAATCCAAGATGGCATTCATCAGATTCCCATATGGTCACTGACCTAGGCACTGACTAGACTTAGATATCCTTTTACTTCAGCAAGGTAATGGTATCATGTGTTCTCAGGTCATGCCCTTCCCTCTTTCTACTAGGAAGGAATATCCTAATGAGAAGCAATGAGAAGCCAATCTGCATCCTTCCATTGACTGAAGTATTTGTTTGTGAGCTGCCCAGAAAACAATTCTTATGGGTTGGCCAATACATAAAGTTATTTTTGTTGTTGATAACAACAACAACAACAACAACAACAACATCAAGGCTCCAGAAACCCACTAGTCTACTAGTCTGTGACGAGTAAAAAATAATGCCTGATGAGTGAAAAATGTCCTGATGAGCAATGTACCAACATAACTTGAGTAAAATATTTTGTCTGGCTGATAAACTGAGCCAACATTTCTTCACCCATCACCACCACCACCACCACCATCATGATCAGTGAACTGAAATTCATTATGACTTCATCAGTAACAATAACACTGTGAATTATGCCTGGATGAATGCTGACAGCTAGAGCTGTTACTGGGTATTTTATGTACCCAACAGCATATGTTAATAGGCAAGCAGATTGTTACAATCACATTTCCTGATCAACCCCACATATCCACATGTAGTTAGATCTAGTACAGTTTTTATTATTTAGAGAATTGGACTGGACTAGAGTTGCATTTCACAATACGAAACAGGGATCATCTTCCCTTCCACCACAAGTACCTGGGAAGCAGTAGGGCAGGTGCTGCATGTGGAGTAGCATGAACTGGGTAGAAAAGATTTGCTTTGTGTATATAGTCAGGTTTATGCAGCTCATGTGGAAAATCAGGAAAATTAGTAATATAAATTTGAAGGCCAGTGTTGTATGATGGATGGTATATTACACACAGACTTGGAAGTCTTAGACTTAAATTTCTGCTCAGCCATAGATAACACTGGGCAAGACAGGATTGTGGAAAACCCACAGCAGCAATTTTGTTGTGAAACCAAGTTTCCCTCCAGTTATGGGCACTGGGCATGGAATTTCCAGGTTGCTCTGTGATTGGCAGTCTTACCATGGCCACTGTGGGAGTGGCTGGGAGTTACCATGTTCTCTGCAGTTTGTGATACTCTCGTTTTCCTGTCAGCTTTTTCCCTAGGAGTGCATAGGATCTCACCTAAATTTTGCTGATGGTACACAGGCGAAAGCTGGCTGGTGTCTTGGTGGTACCATAGGATTGCTCAGCCCAATAAGGACTCAGTGGTAAAAATGCCACATACATGCTTAACATTTATGATGATTTGATGGTGAGTTATCTTGGTTTGAGGGAATCCTGTGAAAACTCTTCAGACCACAGCAAATATATATATATGAATCAACTAATACAATTCCTTTAATAAGCAAAATGAATGTGAACAATTCAGGAGGATCTTCAGACAGAAAACTGGAACATTGTATAGAAAAGTTAATAATCAATATGTCAATAATCAACTTATTAATCAATAAGTTAATAATCAACAAGTAAAAATAATTACAAATCTTTTTTAAAAGGAGAAGATTCTGAAGATATAGCAGTAGTCTTGTACATGTGTTAAAAATATTGGTGTCAGGGAAATGAAAAACAGGCTTAAAACAATTTTTTTCTGCTTTTTTTTTTTTTAAGAAAATGCATTCTAATTTCAGTTTCTTTATATGAATATGATGAATATTGATATTCTGCTTTTCAACAAAAGTTCCCAAAGTGGTTTACACAGATATAAATAAATAAAATTGTTCCCTGTCCCCAAAGTGCTCACAATCTAAAAAAGAAACGTAAGATCGACAACAGCAACAGCCACTGAGATGGATTGGGCTAGTTGCTCTCCCCTGCTCAATAAATAGAATCACCACTTTTAAAAAGTACCTTTTTGCTCAGTTAGTAGGGGAAGAGCAGAAGAGCAAAGATCAAGTAAACTAAAATGAAATAGCTGGATTGCCCACTTTTATATCTACAAAAACAGCTTGCAAATTAAAAAAGACTTGCATGTTGATAAACAAATGCAGGGATTATTTTATGACTCACAAACACTATGAAATTTTTAAGATCACATTGGATTGTTCCCTGGGCAAAATGAAGAATGAAATATTAAGTACAGTGCTGTACAAACTATAGAATAGAACCAGATGCAGTCTTGCAAGTATAAATTCCCACCTGCTTTGAACTTACTGAACAGGGATAGTTCCATAATAGTGTAAATATTAAAGTATTACATTCCCCTATTCAATAAAGTTGAGCTGAATAGAATTATCACCTTGAAATTACAGAGTAAAACTCCCTATACAAAAACAGATTAAAGACAAATTAGACTGTGGGCCAGGTCACTATGATTGTTAATTAGTGATAATGGAAATACAATTAGCATAATGAGTTCCAATTACTGTATATGGAGAAATATGAGTATACTGCTTTCATAAATCTTGGTTCCAGGAAAAATAAAATGCATCTGATTTAACAAAGCATGCCCTTCTCCTCTACATAAAGGTTTACCTTTTTTATGAAACTAAACTGTTCTTATGGGTTGTGCTTGGTCGAGGGCAGGGAGAGGAGGGAAATGCGACAGAATGGATTTATCCTGTCTGATAGCTGAACAGTTCCTGTATTAGCTTGGCTTCTGTTTTAAGCTTCCTTGAAAATCTTGCCATCTGTTTCTCCAATTCTGGGTTAAACAACAGAAGAGACCAATCACAGGCCATTACATCAAATGAACCTATTGCCAGGGTTCCTTTTGGGTCTCTTTCTGAATTTTTTCTCCAAAGACCATAGGTAATGATAAACTGTGACTATGGAATATCCTTTCATTTAGACATGTTTGGATGGCTAATGTCAAATGGTTTACGAACCAGTGGCCTTTTAGTGTTTTAATTTTTAAAAGGAGGGGCACATCACATGGAATAGATATTTCTTAAAAAAACCCTATTACAGAGGAATAGTCAGGTAGAACTCCCATACACCTAACCCTGAGAGTAGTATAAGAGTGCTTCTAAAATCACTTTAGGAGTGTGTTAGAAAAGAAATCTGTAAATACTGGATGGTGATGTCATCATCACCATCATCATCATTGTCGTCATCATCATCATCATCATCATCGTGTGAACCATAACAAAGCCAGAAAAGGCAGCATGTGAGCAAACACAGCAAGAGGATACTCTTTTCTGATATATTATCATATGCCTAAACATCAGGTAATGTTTAGGCATATTAGTTGGCCTATTTTCTTTTTGAAATGGAATGGGGCAAGGGGACAGCTTTCCTTTATTGGTCCAGTGTCCTAGTGCTCGTGACCCCAAGCACAAGGAGAAGAAAAGCCATCCATCTGTGAAGTTAATAGTTTGGAGTTAACTTTAAGTGGGTTACTGGGTCTTTGCTATTCGCGTGCAGCCTTCTGCTTAACATTCGTGGGAAAGAACAGTCACAGAGAACTACGGATGAAAAGCTGTTAAGTCAGTCTGGCAGTGACTGTCTGTGGTCTTGGGGTCCACTACATGTATTAATCGGAGGAACAATGTGGATGACAATGCAACTTCAGTTTTAGTTGAGGGAAGGGTTAAATGACTTAACAATAAATGAACTTTAGTGACATCTGGCAAGCTGCTGTTGAGAGAAGTAGAGTTCATTATTCACACTGTTTGGAGGACATGTGTTTATGTGATTAATTGTAAATGGGAACAATTAAAAAGCCTTGAGGTCTTGGGCTTCTGGGATTGGGAGGGGGCTGATAGTAGTTTAGGGATGTGGGGTGAGATCCAGCAAGAGTTACAAATGAAATCACAATCTTATGGCTTTGCATTCTTCATCTCTTGTTTATATACCAACATATCTTATAGGGCAAACTTGAACATTATAGCTCTTCTGAGGAAACCAATATGCACTTCTTACCTGTGGTTGCACAATACATGCATGAAGTTTAAATCTCCAGTACACCCTCAGACAGATACTGAGGCAACAGAATTAGAAGCATAAGAATGGGAACAGGCAGGTAGAAAGAAAATATGAGGAAATCTGGGGGAAGATTTTAGAGATTATTAAGTATAGGAATAATAGAGAATATGAGCCTAATATTATAAATAGCAATTCTGCCTCCCTCCCTTTCATTGTAATCATAAAATTGTTAGACATCTCAAAGAACACTGAATGGACAAATTATAAGTTATTCATATTATAAATACTTACAGGATACCATCATCCATCATCCATGAAACAGACAATCAAACACAAGCAGATGAACATAACAGCCAAATAAGCTCCCATAGGTTTTGAATCTAAAGCCCCTCTCACATCTTCCCAGGGGTAACCTAAGATATGTGTCCTTGAATGGACAGAAGAAGAAGAGAACCCAGGCCAGGGGAACTCCTACAACCACAAATGGCCTGAGACAACTCCATTTTATATTTTAAAATTTTTGTTGCCGATTTAATATTTTAAATTGTATAGCATCTTCAACCCAAGGCAAAAACACAGTATACACATGTATATTACTTACAGTGTAGTAAACACACACGAGGAGGGGAAACCCATCGATTCCTCATTTACTACACCAACCACCCAACATGCTCACAGACTTATATTGGTTGCATGTGTTCTTGTGTACGTAAGTGGGAGTTGCAAAGCTTAGACCATAAATCTCTGAGTAGGAATTGTTCTTTTTATCTTAATTGTTGTACTCCAGTTAGTTTCTCGGTTGTAATAATACTAATAATAACAATAACAATTTTGATGTTCGATGATAAAAAATAAAAGCATGCTTTAAATGATTATACATACGTTTCACATTAAATTTTGGATGTGGAGCCAGCTTGAAAATGCACTGATTGCAAATATGATAATCATGTAAAATGGCAACATTTTTTCATATTTTCAGATCCTATATAAGGCTGTGTGTTGTTTCTGTGATTTTTGAGAGAGAGGAATTGAGAAAGAGGAATTGGAAAGAGTTATAATGTTTATGAACATCAAACTTCTAAAATCTAAAAAACCCTCTCTTTTTTAACTGAGTATTTGACTGTGCTAGCAGAGAAGATGTTGACCTACAGCTAGCATAAGAAAGAAGAATTTTAGGACCAACAAATAGAAGTACTTTTTCACACCGTGCATAATTAAACTATGGAATTCTCTGCCACAGGATGTGGTGATGGTCCCTAGCTTGGATGGCTTTAAAAGGGGCTTAGACAAATTCATGGAGGACAGATATATCAATGGCTACTAGTCTAGTGGCTATAGGCCATCATTGGAAGCAAGATACCTCTGAATACCAGCTGCAGAGGAGCAACAGTAAGAGAGATGGCATGCCCTCACCTCTTGCTGGTGGGCTTCTCAGAGGCATCTGGTGGGCGTCTCTGAGAAACATGATGCTGGACTTAATGGGCTTTGTGCCTCATCCAGCAGGGAGCAAATAGCATGGCCCCAACAAATTCATCATCAATGCAGCAGAGGTGCTGAAAATGAACAACCTTTAATGCTTAGGAATCTATGCCAGAGATGTTAGAATCTCCTTCAGTTTTGTAACCAGCAATTGATTGTCATCTACCTCTGTTTTATGAAGACTTGTTTTAAGTGGCTGACATCCAGACTAAATTTCTCATTAGTACTACTCAGGGAAGGAATCCTCACGATCACCCCAGGAGGCTATTGCTTTCTGCAGGGAGGAAGCCTGAAAGCACTTACCTCCCCACAGACGATCCGGATTGGCCACCCATGTGATTACTGGCTCCATCACAGAGCCGGTTGGGGTGGCGGGGATTGGGGGCCACCCGGCCCCCAGAAGTCCCAGAATACCCTGTGGAAGTGCATGGGGCATTCTGGGGAGCCGACTGATACCAGGAGACCCCGATACAGGGCTCCTCATTGTGGTAGGTGGGGTGTTCCTGGGAGGGATGAACAAAGTATGCCTAGACAAAATAGAATGATTGTCGATGTAGTGCTAGATGATGGGCCCCTCAAGTTGGATGGCATTCAACATGCTCTGAGGAAGGGCTGAGGATCTCTCAGAGTACCTATGGTGTTTATGACACGGTTAGATTAAAGCCTTTTGGACTTCGAGCGGCTGATGTTGCCATGTGGAAAAAGAAAATCTGAAGCTGCAAAGACAGAATTATAATGGGGATGTGGAACGTAAGAAGCATGAATATGGGAAAGCTCGACACAGTGAAAGATGAAATGAATAGACTACAGATTGACATCTTGGGCATCAGTGAATTAAAGTGGACTGAAATAGGACACTTTCAGTTAGAAAATCATACCGTTTACTATTCAGGACACAAGAAACAAAAAAGGAAAGGTGTCACTTTCATAGTCATTAAGGATATAGCAATGACAGTACTTGGGTACAATGCGGTCAGTGACCGACTAATATCAATTAGATTTCATGGACAACCCTTTAACATGACAGTTCTTCAAGTCTATGCCCCAATGTCTGATGCAGAAGAAGAGGAGGTTGATTCGTTTTATGCTCAAGTTCAGTCTGAAATTGACAGATCATGCAAACAAAATGTGCTGGTGGTGGTTGGAGACTGGAATGCCAAAGTTCGAAATGGTAAAGAGGAAAACACATACGGACTGTATTGCCTAGGAAACAGAAATGAAGCAGGAGAATGACTTTTTTGTTTTTGCCAAGCCAGTGATCTCTTCATTGCAAATACATTCTTCATACAACCAAACCAGCACCCATACACATGGACTTTACCAGATGGAGTACACAGAAATCAAATTGATTACATTATTGGTGCAAGGAGGTGAAAGAGCTCAGTTATAACTAGGGATGTGCATGAATCTATTTTTTTGTTTTGATTTGTATCTGATCGAAACTGCGCAGTTGGGAAGCGACGCCGGGCCAGACGGCAGGCCTCGGCGTCGCTCTGTACTCGGCGATCCGCCACCGCCCGCCACCGCTGCGCTCACTCCCCTCCCCACAAGCCATCAGGGGGCACACGATGACTCCGTCAGGCTGCCGGCCAGGTCGCAGGTAGTGGTGGCAGCGCAGCGCGAGCTGGCAGGGGCGTGCGGCGGCTGCCGCCGCCCTGAAAAGAAAGATTTTTGTGGGGAAGGGGGGGATGGGAGGGTCATGGCACTTTTTGGCGCCCCCCACGTGACCCACCAAAGTGGCACCCAGGGCATGTGCCCTGCCTGCCCCCCCTATAGTTACACGTCTGGGCTAGGGGCAGACTTAAGGAAAGGATTCTGGATGTGGAATCTCAGATTGACAGGAGTCTAATTCCTAGGGGTGTTTTCCTGAATGTTGAAATTGTTAGCTATTCTCCAGCTAGATATTTATCTCTTCTTACATTACCTTTAACTTTGGCCCGTTGTAACGCCATGAATACAGCTGTGCTGCAGGGGAGATTACAAAATACTCCTTATCAATTTCGCATTTGTCCGTGTGGATCGGGAGAAGTTGAGACAACGGCTCATGTCTTTTTGTATTGCCAATTTTACTGTGACATTAGGAAGAAATATTTTTCACCTCAACTTATCCTGTTTCCAGGATCAACTGAAATGGATTATTTAAATTTAATTTTAAAGGATTGTGAAAAGGAGAATTTACTCAATGTTGCTAAATTCTGTTATATTTGTGGTATTATTCGGAATGAAGTTGTTAATTCTAAATGATTTTATTTTTGAAATTCTGGCCATTGGCTGGACTAATAAAGACTGAGATCAATTACCACTTGTACATCTGGTGGCAACTCGGAACCAGGCCTTCTCTGTAGCTGTTCCTGGCCTATGAAATGCACTCCTGGCAGATATCTGCAGTTTAGGCTCGCTGTTGGCCTTTAAGAGAGCCCATAAAACTTGTTTGGCCTGGCCTTCCAAAGGTTTTTTAATTGTTTTAAAGTATTTTAATTGGTTTCTAATGGGTTTGAATTGTTTTTGAATTGTTTTTATATTGTTTTAAGCAGTGTGTTTAAAATGATGTTTGTTTTTATGTCTTTTAAAACTTGTTGTGCACCACCCAGAGCCTTTGGATGGGGCTGTCTATAAATGAAATAAATAAATAAAATACATAGCCAGGCCTGCATTGCAGTAATCCATGGAGGAGGTTACCAGTTGGTGCACCACTGTTTTCAGGTCATTCTCTTCAAGGAACAGGTGAAGCTGTCTTATCAGCTGAAGCTGGTAAAAAACCCTCCTGGCCATAGCCTCAATCTGAGACATCAGATCAAAGACCACGATCCAGGAGCACACCCAAACTGTTCTTTCTGAGAGAGGGTAATCCCATCCAGTACAGAAGCTTCTATCCTGTCCTTGATTTCCCACAATGAACACCTCCAATCTTGCTAGGATTCAATTTCAATTTATTACTCCTCATCCCACCCATTATTGTCTGTAGGCAGGCATTTAGGGTGATACTGCCATTTCCTGATAACTATGACATGGACAGAGAAATTTGGGTGCCATCAGCATATTCAGCACCACTCAGCAGCACCACTTGGATGTCATCATCATCTCACCTAATGGTATCATGTAGATGTTAAAAAGAATTGGTGGCAGAATGGAGCCCCGAGGGACTCCATATAACAGCTCCCATTTTGAGGAGCAGCTGTCACCAAGCTCCATCATCTGGAATCTACCCGAGAGGTAGGAGCAGAACCATTGCAAAGCAGTGCCCCCTATTCCCAAATCCCTTACGTGATTCAGAAGGATACCATGATTGATGGTATTGAAAGCTGGTCCAAACAAATTGCAATGGATTGGTCACTGTAATGGATTGTGAACTGCCCAGGGACATTTTTGTCTGGATGATATACATATGTACTAAATAAATAAATAATATCCTGGCAACACTAAATGGAATATGCTCAACTTGTCTGAAGAAAATACATTTCTGATAAGGTTTTGTGCTTTTCTTTTAGCACAAGTGCTCCTTCGAGTTGCTTGCCAGTGGGTGAAACGAAATGGTTTTGGTGGTGCTATTATAAATGCAGGAATATTTACCTATACTAGCCAATCTCGCACAGAGCATCTGTGCGCTCTTTGGGGCCGGCGGTTACCTCTCCCCCCCCCCACCTTCTGCTCCGCTTCCAGTCTCCGCTTCCAGGCCCAGACACATCTCCTCCCCGCCGCCACTTCTCCCCCCCTTTCTCCCTCCCCGGGGCCTTGCCTCTGTGGCTGGGCTGGGCCTGCCGCTGCCTCTGGCCTCTGCGGTCAGGCTTGCTGCTGCCGCGGCGACCAATCCTCCTGGGTGTGCCTCAGCCAATCAGGCCCGTCCGCCACCCAGCCAATCAGCTGGGTGCTGGGATGCACATTCCAAGGCACACCCAGGAGAATTAATATAATAGATGGCAGATGCCTCTCTGAATGTAAAATGCCTTCCAGAGAAAAATGTATCGTGATTGACCCTTGCAGAGTCAAACAAATGAAGAGAGAAGTCACCAATAAATAAATTTAAATGTGACCATAACTCTGTCAAACAATAATACAATAGAGCTAATCACTGCTTTGTGAAGGGATTAGAGTTGCATGCCAGACCTCGCTACAATCCCAGTGGGGGACTGGCTGAACTGCTCCTGCCAAAACTGTATCTCTAAACCCCTCACTGGGTTTAGGCTTCCTAAAAGGTCAGATAATCTATCAGCTAAGCAGACTGAGGGCAAAGTCCAGGGTCAGTCAGAAGCTGCTCAGCCCACTCTTTGGCTCTTTCCCCAAAAGACTGGTTCTCTCTCACATACCCTCCCCAGTATGTATTTACAAGTGGTCACCATCTTCATCAAAAGATAGTGAGGCTCTACACAAAATCCAGACTTAGCCTGCTCTCTCTGCACATGAGCAGGGGGCCATCCCTGGGCAGCCAGATCAGCCACCCACATGATTACTGGCTCCGACACGGAGCTGCTGGGGGGGCGGGGATGGAATTTCCAGGATGTCCCGCATAAGTGTGCGGGGCATTCTTGGGAGACCACTGAGGTTGAGAGGCTTGTTGGAGCCTCCCGGTCAGGGGTCTCTTTGTGAGTCGCCTCCGCAGGGGCGTAGCAAGGTTGCAGTGGGCCCAGAGACAAGATTTTAAAATGCCCCCCACACTGAAGCTCAGTTCATGAAGTAAAGAAATCCTAAATGAGGCTGAATAGTGATAACAAAAAGCATAGTAAAATTTATAGACACACACACACACACACCCCTATGTGCCACAACAGAACATCAACATCATCCTAAATTATTATTTTTAATGGTTTTGTAGATTGTGGACGATGCCAGACATTGAATGGTACTAGAGAAAGACATGCCATTCTGGTAGTTCCCGGTCTTAACACTCAAATCAATTTTGGAGGATGAATACAACTGAAGGAAGCCTGGGCGGGTGCGCAGCTGGGGGAGTCAGTCATGTGACTTGCCTCTGGGGCCCCCCCAAGGCAGTGGGCCCCAGACAACTGTCTCCCCTTGCCCTATTATAGTTACGCCCCTGGAAATCCCCTTGACTCCAAGCTGAAGTGCTCTTCCATAAGTGTGTGGAGGATTACAGTCTCTGTCGAGGCCTTTCATAGGGATGGGTAAAAGTACACACACATACTGCTGTGCGTCAAAAAGATCTCAGTGGATGGGTGGGCCTGGGAAAAATATTTGAGCTGGAAGCACCAGTTACGATCACTGGCTGACATCCAGAATGAGTTACTGGGCTGGCCTCCCTTAGCCTGGTTCTGCACAGGCGTGAGAATAGCCTCAGTGACGACTTAGGGGTGGTTATTGTGGGTGCTAGCCTTATGTTGTATTCTATTTTATGAATTCATGTTGTATTTAATTGTTTGCACGTTTGTCCCAGTAGAGATCCTGTACAGAGTGTGGGTGGGTGGGTGGGTGGGTGAGGGTGGTGGTGGAGTCAGAAAGGAAAAGGGAGGGAAAGGAGAAGGAGAAAATGGAGCTGTTGCTTAATAAACCTTTTAGTTAAATCTATATAAGATTTCTGTGCATGTCCAAGGGAAGCAGCTATAGAGCACCTCAGGATCCCTGAGCCCCACCCACGGTAACCTAAAGATAATCAACCCCAACTAATCTGCTTTCCTTGGCCTGCTCTGCAAAACACCACATCCTTGAAACACACAGAGAAGAGGGCCTGCTTTACGCTCTTTTGAGTGGACATCAATGGGAGTTGAGTTGAGTTTGAGTTAGAGGTGAACTGAACATTTTCACTTGAGAACTTTCTGCTTTAAATTGTGTGGGGTGGGGGAGAGAATAGAAACCAGGGGGCAGCAATTTCCCCAGGTGGCCAAAGGTTTGGGACGCTTACTGTTTATAGCTGCAGGAACAGCGATTGTCCAGGTAGCAACCGGCTGGCTACCTGCAAGACTTCCACCAACAAGTCCCCCGCTTTTACCCCATTTTGCTGCCCCATCCAAACAATCCACTGCTCTCCCTCCTATTTTTACCATTTGCAAATGGACTGTCAAGAATGGGGGCATGTCAGACACTTTGAGTCAGGACTTATTTGATTTGAAGCTTTTATACCTGGGATGGTTCATGCTTAGTGCTGCTGATGTCTTCAAATCATACATACCCCATGACTGCCTAATATTACATCATCTTTAAACAAATTTCTGAGATTTCCATTTGAGAAAGTGTGAATATTTATAGTGCGGATGATTAAGATTACATCAAGTTGAGCTATTCTCCTTACAGATCTTTAGCATACATGAACAATTTTCTTGGTTGTCTTTTGAAAAAATAGAAAAAATAGAAAAAATAAACCCCTATACTTTTCAAACACATGTGTAGTCCATCCCTTCCCACTCCCAGTGCCTCTAAAATCTATAGCATATGGTTCAATTTAGCATGTGTTTCATTGAACTACTATCATTCCTTGAACTGCAGTTCACTCTAATATAATGCATTACGTATTGATAGATTGCATCGATCTTATTTGAGATCTTGTTTGAACCTGTGACATTTGGCCAGTGATTGGTAAATGAACTTGAAAACATTTGACCCACACAGGTGAGGTAGTTTCTTATTTAGACCAATAGACCATCTCTGCTGTTGCATTCAAGTCTAATAGCTACTGTTAACCTTTCCAGCCATTTCCTATGGGCATATTACAAAGAGCAGTATCTCTTCATTGTAATTGCTGAAAGTAGCATTTCCCAATATAGGCAGGTTCTCTGATCAAATATTTGAAACAAAAAAATGGCCTCATGAGCACCTTTTCCTAAACTGCTTTCTGATATATGTCAATCTGTCAGAATGTATGGTTTACCAAAAGTCTGTTCAGAACTGAAAATTGTTGACATTTTCCACAATCTTGCTAAATATAATTTATTTATTTTTACTTTTGTACAGAGGGAAAGATACAAGGTATTGATCATATGAGCTTGGAATGTGTAGACAGGGTTCAAAGCTTTTTCTATCCAACATATACTTTGAGGAATTCAAGCCACCTTGACTTGCCTTTGGGAGAAATGGTGGGATTAAAAATTTAAATAAATAAATCTCATCCTAGCCTATTTCATTGAGCTATTGCAAGCATAAACTGGGGGGAACTTCAGAGGTTCACCCAAAGAGCTCCTGAGCTCTGTGGGTGAAGTGTGGGACAGAGAAGTAAGAAATAAATAATATTCTGAGAGAAAACAGGGTATTGGATTAGGATGCTCTCACCTGTGAGGTTCCTTCTAGCCCTTCGTGTTTTGGTTTGGGGTCTAGTTTGGCCTTCAATCTTGATCCCAAGAAAGAAAGGAGGGTTGCAGACAATCTGGAAGTGCTCCTGTAGAGTGAAAGCATGTTTAGTCAGATAGTGCTTATCTCGTTGTGGTGTGCCTGTGAAATAGGCTTTCCATATCAGCATGGGCACAAACTAATGCCCACACAACTGGTTTGCATGTGACTCTGAAGCACTGTGTCTCTTTTAGTTGGTTCTCAGAAGCATGACAGCCCAGGCATACAGGGCATTCCTCACATCACCACTACTGACTCTCACCATTTCCTTCAGGCAGTTCTCCATAGTTTGGCAGTAGCAACTTATAACAGTACTTACATTCCACTTGAGTGCTGCTTATTAGAAATGCTTCTCATTTCCCCTCTATGCATCAAAGAGCCCAAGATTTCTAACCTTCCTGCAGCCTGTACCCCATGAAAGGAGCTCTCTGATGTGAAGTACTACAACTGTAGGGGGAGGGGAGTGAGGGTTCCGGGCTGGCTCTAGCATGCAGTGATGCTGCTGTCTCCTAATTTGGATCATTTTAAATGGGTCAGAGATTTTGGACCAGCTGAAATCCAGTCCAAAAGACTTCTGGAGGTAGAGTGAGAGAGAGAGAAAGTTGGAATATAAAAACATCCATGTTCTGCAGAGTTCACTGACATCTCTAGCCCAGAACAGGGAAGTACAATTCACACAACCCAATGTCAGCTCTGAATTATCCTATTCCTTACATCTCAGGAGAGAAGCCATTTGATTTTTTTTTTAAACTGCCTGCTTTTTTTTGCTTTTTGTCATGTCTCCCTTTTCTTCTTCATCATTATATAGGTACACCCCAATATTTTTAATGAAGCTGGAGAGAGCCATCCATGTGGTTCATCCCTATAATCCACAGGTCAGGTAAATATTTGTAATGTAGGCATAAGCTTAGAATACCTTCTATTTTACATGATTCACATTAGATCTTCAAAACAACTTTATTAAAAATTTCATAATGGATCCCATTGAAGCAAACAAACAGCTGGTTACAGCACAACTGTGTGATAAAATTCCATCCGGAATCCCATTTGCTCATAGGTTTGTTTTGGACTGCAATCATTCATATCAAAGAATCTCCTGGGTACTGTCTGGAATACAGAATGGTTCTACATCTTAAAAAACAAAACAGAAACAATATGCAGGCAGTTTCTGTTGTACAATCTAAAATTACTATCACAGGTTGTGTGTAGTCAAATATATTGATAGCCTCCCTTGTGACTTCTGCTGACACTCTGGCTTAATTGTAGTGAACTTTGCATTCCTATCTTAAGGTCAGTTATTAAGTATTGATGGATTCTCCTTTTCTCCACTTAATGCTAAAGTATTCATACTAACCAAGACAGATGGGAATGGGTAAGAAATTTTTCAAATCTGTGAGATTTGTTACATTCATCTTGCAGTACAAACTGAAAGAGGATGATCATTCATACCCAGTTTGAGAGAGAGAGAGAGAGAGTGTGTCTTAACAAATGCACTGTACTAGCAAACAAAAGAAACAACCAACAGCTCTTTGGGCAACAACCTTGGATGCCAACCTTGAAGCCGAATGGAGTCACTACGCAAAAGAAATGCCCAGACAAAAGTACACAAGCAAGTCAAGCTGACAAACAACTCTGCTATTTTGGGTTTCCCACAAGGCAGAGAGAGTTCCCCTAAGAGATTTATAAACACCTACATAATAAATGGGAGGCTGAAGTTTAAACTGTTATGAAGCATTCTCTCCTCTGGTTCCTAGGTCCTCTGTGATTTAAAGAGCTGACATTTACTATGTGCAGGCCTATTATTCAGAATGACTGTTTGTGTATAGACAATATTTTAAAATGGCTCGCGTGAGATGAAAAATTCTTATTAAGTCAGAAAAAACAGTTTAAGTAGGTAACACTCTCCCACTTTTGCCAGCTATAAGTCTCACTGCTTTGCCTTATGAAAAATACGCTATACCTCCGTTCTTCATTCAAAATGACAGGACATTTGGAAAAAAAGATGTTTGTAGCAAAAATAAAGGTCAAACCAAGGAGACTTCAGGCTGATTTTCACATTATGTTGTGATAAAGTTCTTGCATGGTGATTTTACTACATTATGCCATGTGTTAAATCATTGCCATGGAACAATCCTCCCATTGAAACAAAAATCAAAGGTTGCCACATCAGAGAATACATCTGACAACGCTGCTGTGGCTATTTTTGGTTTAAGATGGGGACCCTTTCACAAGAATATTTCAGACAAGGATACCAGACAACAGCGTAAAGTTATGTGGACTTGGCCACAACACAAGATTGTGTGAGACTCAGCCCTACTAGTTTCTAAAGATATGACTTTCCAGTGCCATAGTTCAGCATATGACAAGGACAACAGATGACTGAATTCATATTTATGCCTTCCAACTTCCTTTATTGGTGACATATGTTGAACACTATTGACATTAGCATAGTCAAATCTTGTTAAATATGTAGGATAAGCTTTAGTATATATAGTAAACCACAGTTATATAGATTCACTGAAGGCCAGCAAGGTTGACTAAGGACAATGTAAGCCAGAATAAATATTTCTCCCATTAATTTTTGGTTATTTTGGTTATTTTCCTAAAGTTCAATCAGGATACCATAGGTAGTCATGAAAACAAACAAATGGATCATAGAACAAATCAATCCAAAATGTTCACTCGAGGCACAAATGTCCAGGCTCAAACTATCATACTTTGGGCACATTATGCGAAAATCCAGCTCCCTTGAGAAGGCCATAATGCTGGGAAATGTTGAAGGAAAGAGAAGAAGAGGACAACCAGCAGCAAGGTGGGTGGACTCAATTACGACACCCCTGAGAGACCTTAAAGGCCAAGTTGAAGACAGATCATCCTGGAGAGAATCTATCTATGTGGTTGCTAAGAGTTGACACTGAATTGACGGCACTCACTCACTCACCTGATGGAACATTTTATTATTTTGCATAATATGTTAGGGCTAAGAATGATACAATGAAAGAGATCCATGAATGTCACCTGATGCATTCATGCATCTCTGCTGCTATACACTTTTTGTAAAGAGCAGCTATGCAGCCCTGATCTGAATTGGAACCATAGCCATGGGAAGTTTAACTCCTCTTCCATGCTAGTTTCCTGATAAAGATCACTGGCTGACCTGATGAGGCAAATTACTCAAACAGTCTCACTGAAATTAAAAGGACAAGTTAGGCATTGTTTTGTAAATGAAAAATGAATTTTTGGCACTGAAAATTGTTTAGTAAAGCAGCTGTTTTTCTGCAAAATGATACAGAAGTTTTTGTTGGTTTTGCTCATCCTTCCAATTATCTTTTTCACCTTTCAAGATCTGGTGCATGAACATATGTGTTGGATTGTTGCTTTCAACGAAATAGGCCAAGCATGGACATCACACTAAACCATGGTTTAATCATGTTTGATGATTAAACCTAAGTTCAGACATACAAGATAACCACAGTTATAGCAGGCTGCGGTTGTAACTGCAGTATGCCTGAATGTGCGAAACTGCAATTACAGGTCAAAAGCTAATTCTGGTTTGCCTTGCCAAACTTCAGTTGGAACCTTCAGTTATCCCTGTGTTTTGCCACTGACAACTGAGGTTTTGCTGCCGAAGTGATACACCCGAATGCTGACTCAGCTATAACCACAGTTTTGTGCCTATTCTAAACTCCAATCATAGAGGCAGTGGGGATGTGCCTTGGCAGCAGGGCAGCAGTGAGGGGCTTCCCTCTCCTTCAACTGGAGCTTGGCTACCCACGGTTTGGTGAACATCTGCGGCCCGATTTGGAGTTAAGAATGGAAACCTCGGCCATGCTTAATTCCAGTTAACGTGTACATCTGAACTGGGCCAGAATTTCATTCTTGCTCACTGCTGCCACCAAGCAATTTTTCAGTATACATACAGATGAATAAGGAACAGGATATGTGTACCATAAAGTTAGCTTTTGTCCACCTCAAATAATACACTCACAGCAACAGTGGACTGTCTCTACCTTCATGACTGGATCAATGATTTGTTTGTGCACAAGACATTATCAAGTGTACTGCCCCCATGTCAGGGTATGTTTACATTAATAAAACATTGAACAAATGCACTTCAAAATAAGACATTAAAATAAACAACTGCTCTTCAGAATAGGTTTTGGATCATCCCAAATTATTCACAGAGCAGTTCACATACTTACATACCATCAATTTTATTGCTCAGAACAATCCTATGAGTAGCTTACATTAAGAGATGGCTACTTAACCAAGGCCACCCAGTGCATGTCTGAGCAGGTCTTCCTGTTCTGAATCCAGCATTCTACTCTCTATGCTACACTGGTGGTAATTGTGGATCATAATGCTTCTTCTGTCCATACTGATTAAAAATCCCATGCATGTTGCCAGCAAAAGGAGCTTTCTACTAGGGATGTGCAAATCAATTTGTGGTCGAATCGATTCGACTTGAATCTGGGCGATTTGAGTGATTCGACCTCAGATTGAATCAGCTTTGAGGAGGCTTACCAGATTCGATGTTGAATCAAATCACCCTTGATTCAAGTTCAAATCACTTTGGCGATTCAAGCCTACTTTTTGTCCCCAATGATCTCCATTTTGTCCCCTCTGGGCTTCTGCCATCACTACCTGGGACGGATTTTTAGAAATTTTGGTGTATGGATTCTCAGTTGTGAAATGACTTCTTCACAGGGATTCTCTATGAAAAAGTTGTTTCACAACTGAGAATCTGCAACATATAAAAATTCCTAAAAATTCACCCTTTCCCAAATACTTTGGGGGTTGGATGACAGTTGGCACCCATGGGGTCCTGCCACTCAATCCACTTTCGTGCCCCCAGCCCTTAAAAATCTGGTTGAATCAATTCAAATTTAAATAGAATCAATTTCAAATTATTGTTATTATTATTATTAATTTGATTTCTATACCGCCCTTCCAAAAATGCCTCAGGGTGGTTTACATAGAGAAATAATAAATAAAATGGCCCCCTGTCCCCAAAGGGCTCACAATCTAAAAAGAAATATAAGATAGACACCAGCAACAGTCACTGGAGGTACTGTGCTGGGGGTGGGTAGGGCCAGTTACTCTCCCCCTGCTAAATAAAGATAACCACCACATTAAAAGGTGCCTCTTTGCCAAGTTAGCAGGGATTGTGCCAAGTTAGCAGGTCATCTGAATCGACTCAGATTCGAGGGCAGAAGATTCAAGCTTGAATCGAATCAAGCTGATTCAATTTCAGTTTGAATTGAATTGCAAAAACTGATCCATGCACATCCCTACTTTCTACACTCGTTCATGAGTTATCACATGTCTACATTTACATGTCTGACAAATTGGAAAATGGTAGCTAGAGAATTAATGAATGGTTGTACATGTCTCCTTAAGTTAATTCTGTACCTATATAGTTACAAACTCCACTTGAAATCTCTCTGAACATTAAAAACAACAACAACAACAACAACAAAAACAGGGATCAATTGTAGATTCTGGACTGTTAATATCATGAGTCTTTGGATTACACATTCCCCCCTCTTCTTTATATACAAGAGAAGAAATTTGCACATTCCAGTCCAGCTGGGATTTCCCACTTGGTTTGAATGCAACAAATCCCAGCTTGTTCTAGCTACAGTTGCTGTAGAAGCTAGAATACCAAGCTGTTCTTTGCAAATTATATAAGAGCACAGAAATATAGGAAGCTACTTTAGTCAGACAGTCTATCAGTATTGTCTACACTGACTGGTAGCAGCTCTCTGGAGTTTCAGATTTGAGTATTTCCCAGTATTACATGGAGATGCCATGGAGTGAAACTGAAGGGACCTTTTGCATGCAAACCAAATGCTCTACCACTGAACTACAGCCCTATCCCAGTAGGGACAGTCTGAAAACCCACAAAGTGTGCAACTTTGCAAGGTGAAAAATACTTGAAAGATCAGGAAAAAACATCTAAAGCTCTGTTTTTGTTTTGTTACAAGAAGGTGTTGATTTGTTCATCTAGAAAGATCAGAGTTTTAACACCCAGTCTGCTAGTAACCCTTCTTTAGACCTGCTAAATTTGAAAAGATGTGTATAAATTTGGTTGCGAACCGGACCACTGCAAACCGGGCCAGTTTGAGCAGTTAGATCATGAACCACTTGAAACCAGTTCGAGCTGGTTCTTCAAACCAACTGGCCCAACCAATTGTTTCGACAGAGCCAGTTCGCATTCCTTCAGTGTAGTTTGAATTCGATCCAAATTTGGACCGAACCTCACCAAACAGTCCATGCACACCCCTAGTATAAATCCTGTCGATACTGATGTCTTTGCTAAAACCTGCAATATTTAAGCCTTTCAGTACTTTCCCAGAAAAAATGGAGACAAAAATCGTTTGGTGTAATTGAAGCAAATCTTTAAACACATGGTCTCTGATCCTCAATGTTTGTGCATCTGCAGGAGACTAGCCTATTCACACTTTTTATAACTGAATGGATTAAACCTGTGGCTTAAATGCTAATAATTTATTTTTGATCCAGAATAATTTGACTCTTTTACTTAAGACCTACACAAAACCATAGGAGAAACAGAAGCTGGCCAATGTTAAAAGATTTATCTCCACATCCAAGGAATTTCCATTTGGAAATGGAAAAATATCTGTTTCTGTCCTCTATGAGACAGACACAGCCTGATATATAATATTCTGAAACATGCCATATGAAAAATTAGTCACTGACAATTGATTGAGCAGGATTTTAGGGTTTCTACATGATGGGGCAGATAATTTACGAGGATTTTTGCCTTACTTAGCTGTATGTAAGCATATAATGGAATATAATCTTCCTTGTGGATCAAGGAGCAGCATTATTAGCCAAATGTTGGCAGCTATTCCTTCAAAGTGCACAACCCTCAATCATACGGTCCGAGAGACTTCCCAAACTGCAAAGCTTAGTTCTCTCTCGTCCTAATCCCTGCTATCCTTCACCCAGATTATTCCAGCATTACTTAATGACTACCTGCTGCATGAGATGTTTGGACAATATTAAAAAAAAAAACCCAAAGACCATCTTTTCCCTCTAAATATCTGAATTATTTTTTTCTGCCCCATCTTAATTTCTGCTTACCAAGATTTTAAAATGCCCCTCCAGTTATTTGGAAACACTGGGAGGCTGTTCCCACGACCAGCCAAAAATGGGCTAAGGAAGCCCAGCCTGGTTTCGGCTGGTTGTGCACTGCAATGGGATCTGTGCAGCTCCCAGTAGCAAGCCAGCTTAAATGCCCCCCCTCGCCTTAAACAAGGTTAGTGGAGCACGTGCTCTGCTAGCCCTGTTTTTCTGATCGTGTGATGGCGTGGCTCCGCGCCACAGCAACTCATGAGTAGCCTCCTGACCAGGAGGGCTACTACATGCCTCCTGGCATCAGGGGGCTCCCCAGAATGCCCTGTACACTCATGCGGGTCATTCTGGGACTTCCAGGGGCCAGGTGGCCCCTGAACTCCGCCACCCAAATTGGCTCCGTGACGGAGCCATTAATCATCAGGGTGGCCAATCCGGCCACCCAGAGAGGGCTTTCTGCTTGTATGCGGGGAGAGCGAGGCAAGACAGTTCTCCCCGCAGACCCCATTCAGGCTGCTCATGTGGGGAGGCTTTGGGGCTTACTATCTTTGGAAGAAAATAAATAAAAGGAAATTTAAGAACACACATTTGTTGAGAAAATGGTAGAAAGCAGAGACAGGAAATGTGATAAATACAGTATGCTCTTCAACCAGAAGTTCACAAAACAACTTGTATAGTGAAATGAATAAAATGCTTCCTTGTCCCAAAGGAGCTCACAAGCTACAAAGAAACACAAGGAAGACACCAGCAACAATCACTGGGAAGGATGCTATGTTGGGTTGAATAAGGACAGTTGTTCTACCCCTGCTAAATATAAGAGAGCCAGTCCTTTAAAATGTGCCTCTTTTCCCAGTTAGCAGGGCTGAAATAGATGAAAAGATGTACCTATTACAATGAGTTAGGTGTCAAGCTGATCCTGAACAAAAATCTTAAATTCCTTTAAGATTGAATGGAAATATTCTTGTGAATACTTCAAAATATATACATACCTCTATACATGCATCTATATTATTTTTGATAAGGATTTCATTAGATCTTTATATATTGATATTATTATATATCTCCTTCCTTCAAAAACAGTTGAGTTTTGTTTTGTTTTTACTCCATGTAACTATTAATTAATTTCCTGTTTGCTTATCCCTTATTGACTCTTACTGTAGTAGCAACTGACACTGGCTTACCTATGCAAACATCAAGTTATCATCATGTCGGAGGTGACTAAATAAAAACAAATTTTGCAAATGGGAAGCAGAGAAAAGAGAGAAGAATTAACTTCCATTGAGTTAGGTCACCACAGGCCAAAGTAGGATACTAATTAGGAACTGCATCCTTTCAACCTCAAATTCCGGATGTTTTTAACATGGTAATTCCTTACAAAATGTCACTACAAGATGGGATATCCATTAAATTTTCTGTGCTTACTTTTTTTTAATATGACTCCACATTATGAAGTAAAAATACAGCCAGATTCATTCCCAAATGAAGAGAGCCTGATAGTATTTTGTTTTCATTATATGCAGAGGCATGTTTACAAATAACCATTACAAATATCATGGATTTCTCATCTTGTGGTGATGTTTTCTTGTACAAAATTGTTATATAAATTAGGAACATAGGAAACTGCCATATACTGAGTCAGACCATTGGTCTATCTAGCTCAGTATTGTCTTCACAGACTGGCAGCGGCTTCCTCAAGGTTGCAGGCAGGAATCTCTCTCAGCCCGTACTGTATGCTTTGGTAGTTTGTTGGTTCAATAAAAAAATCTTGTCCTATCTTGGAGGAGCCACGGAGGGAACTTGAAACCTTCTGCTCTTCCCAGAGTGGCTTCATCCCCGAGGGGAATATCTTGCAGTGCTCACACATCAAGTCTCCCATTCAGATGCAACCAGGGCAGACCCTGCTTAGCTATGGGGACAAGTCATGCTTGCTACCACAAGACCAGCTCTCCTCTCTTAAATTCATCTTCAGAGTGATAGATTATTGCGCGAGTACACTTTTTGCTTGCTATATGGTTGTTCCTGATTGTCTTGAAATAGGAAATCACATGAAAAACGATAGGAGATAATGTATGAACCAGCTTAACACAGACATCAGTTCAGTTCAGTTCAGTTCAAGGTTTAAGACATCTGTGATCATAGAACACTTTTGAAGCTGGTATTGCACAGTTGAGGTACATGCTTGTCTTTTATTAATGATAAATTGACTCTTTAATGATAAATTGACTATTGACTCTTGCAATGAAAATAGGTTCCAGAGCTGAGTTCTGGAAAGCTCCAGTACAAAATAAATATTCAATATTCCCAGTGGGCCACACTGAAGAAGGATGATGCTCTTTTAGGTTATTGGCTTAAATTTATTGTGCAGTAAGGTCGAATACATTGAACTAATCATGAGAGTTTTATCAGACATAGTTTTAGTCCTTCAGAACTTCCAGCACAATGAAGTTTGCTCCTTTCTGTCCACTGTTGATAATCAACTATAACTGAGAAAATTGGTCCTAAACTTGCTGGAACTTCCTACAAAGGAAGTTGTTCTCCTTGCATCAAAAACATCTTCCATATTTCAGAGCTTGAGACTAGATGATGTTAAGATCCCTTCAAACTGTTTAATGTTATCAAAATGATAATGGTTTTCATAAGTTCAGAGATGCTACTTCTGAAGGACAAAAATTCTAAAGATTAGCAAATGAATCAAGGATTAAGATATCATATCATAATAATCAGATCTGCTGGAATAGAAACCAGTTATTTCAGATGATGTCTAATAGCCATAATTAACATGCATCTGGACAGTATCCTCTCTCCGTCCTCCTTACCTCTCATATACTTACACTGTGTAATATCTATTGTATAAATAAGGAGATTCTCTTCTTGTTGGAAAAATGATATTATTTATTTTTATTTTATTTATTTTTACACTTATATTATTATAAATTAACCATCAAACCTGAAGCTTGGAAGATCTTGTCAAAGATGTCAATTTGTCTGCTTAATTTTAGTCTCCATCTTCCTGCGGTCACTATCACATAATTGTAACACCTGTTTGTAAGTGAAAGCAAGGTATGCCTTTGCAGAGTAATTTCTGCATCAGATTATCATTCTGAGTTGTGGCTTAATTACAGAAGAGTTCATTGCCCACAATACCAGGATCCTTTCACATGTGAAACAAATATCTGTATGGGCTTTGCTGCTACATTTGTTTTTGTCTAGCTCAGTGCACTGTTCGTTGAAACACTTTCTTTCAAAGCAGGGCATCCATTTTAGCTCCTGTCTTCTGAAATCCATTAATCCATTCATTAATACTGAAATACAGAGTACATGCAGTTTAGTCTACCAGTGTTTGGGAAGGAAAGTAACATCCTGGTAGATTACTGGTACAGCAATATCATACAAGAAGTGCACACAGTTTCTTGTAGTTAATGGGCTCTTTTTAAGTCCCATAAACACCTGGTGCTTTGCAAACATCTCTTAGCTCTGACTCAAGCTCTAAAGAACATTTCCTCCATGGTAGTGAAGCTCTTGAATTCAAGATCTAATTCTCCAGTTTCTTTTAAATTGTTTTGTTTTGTTTTGTTTCATAAATGCTATCTGGTTCTGACTGCACATAATGAATGACATTAAACATTGTTTAATCACTGTTCTCTTTTGGAGACCATTTCAGACTTATTAACACTTTAATAGGAAACAGAGGCAGATCGTTTTCTTAGAGAGAGAAAATGAAGGATCCTCTAGTACTTTCTGTGGTTTCTTTCTTTACTTTATTGCTTTTGAAATCCTAGAATATGCAGTAGTATCAGGACAGAACATCAACTTGGCACAGAGATTGCTAGATGAGCAAACCTTTCATCAGGGAGATTCACAATTTCCTATTTCCAAGTGTTACCCTCCTATTTCTTTTACACAACAATAGATGAAGCAGAATTTTTAAAAACAACTAGTGTGTTGCAATGTAAAAATGGATAGAAAATAATATTTTGGCTGTGAATTTTCTAAATATCTTCTCCAGTGATGGAAACAGAACTGATAACTGCTCTAGTTTCTGCTCCACATTTAGCAAATAGTGGAAAAAAATATGAAATAAAAAAATCACTTTTATTTTTCTTAAAATGACAATGCCCTTAAAATCGACAGCATGAACATTGGAACTGGTGTGATAGCAGAAAACCTTATAGCATATAATTAACAGACACATAATGTCTGGTTACTAGTAATTTCCTTCTAGCTGAGTAAGGAAATAATTTAATCATGCTGATCAAATGAATCCCATGAGCCCCATGTAACATTACACCTCCCCCCTTCTCTCTCTCTCTCTCTCTCTCTCTCTCTCTCTCAAATCTGCATTAACTGATAAGAGACTACTTAGCAAAATCATGGTTCCCAAGCTTGTTAAGTATCCTTAATAATATTTAAAATATGAATATGATGCGTGCTTTCAGTAATTGACTTGTTCTGGGACCGTGGTAACATTGCTTCCAAATCATGGTGTCTGTAAATGAAATAGCACGTGCCTTACTTAGAAAAAAACATCAAAATAAAATCCATAGAAACTCCCTGTGCTTTCTTTCGCAAATACCTGCTTTTAAAAAAGCATTGCTAATCTTTAAGTCATCCACTATTAAGCTACTAAACTGTACCTGACGAAGATGTGCCCATAAATCACCAAAAGCTGCATCCAGAATGTATCCCGCCCCACAATGGCTTTCATATTATTTTCTCTTCCTTAGTCCTGCTAGTGTATTTCTTCTGTATTTCTTCTATTGTTCCCACAGAACTCCCTTCTATGCTAGCAAAGATAGTTCCTTAGTAATGAGGTGATATAATTTAACACTTATCATCATACATTTTATCCATCTATTGTTTGCGAAATAATTTCTGCAATAACCCTTTTATCCTTTCCATAACTCTCTAGCTTAATGCTTGGGGAGGAATTTTTTTTTTTTACTGCAGTGATTGATGTCAGATTCCACACCATGAATAGGCCCCATGAACTCAAGTTATTGATAAGCATTTAAAAAAAAAATTCGAAAAGAAAGCCTGAAAAGAATATCAGGGATCAAAGGGTTAATGCCATTTTATGAGGTTGTAAAAGCCCTACCTCAGGATTCTTGTGTTAGCAATATTCTTTGTGTAAGATGTATGTTATTAAAACAAGTAGCAGCATCTGAATTAAAGTGACAGTATGATGGATGACCACTGAAGTGGAATCGGAATCGTTTGCAGCATTTTGGTCTAGATGTGGGAATTCTGGCTCGGTGCTAGTGAGCTTGGCAGACACATTGATTCGAGGCTGACGCACATTCATAAATATGCCCCTAGAGAGGTGTGGCCTAGCTGAATTTACAAAATTGTGGTCATGAATTATTTAACGTTTATTTATGGACACTATATTTAAAAAGATAACGGGGAGTTGCAAAGGCGGATGGGCCGTAGCGCATGCTGTGATCTTTAGATAATGCAGTCCCCCCCACCACAAGCCAGAGATCTATTGTGCATAACGCATAGAGATGCTAAGTCTATCAGAGCTAGATAAGTAAGTCATATGTCAGGGAGCCTGCTTAATATACTAGTGAACCACTGCACTTAAGGGACTGCAACGCTTTCCAGGAAATACTTGACAAGCCGACAGTTCCAAGTCTCACAAAAGTGATCTTCCAAGCAGCAGGCCGAGGTTGCCCTGGTCTGTTTGGGAAGCTCTTTTCTTCTACCAGTCTGTTCAAAATATGTGTTCACAATGAGGAAACTATATCTATGAAAACTGAATGAATATTTGACAATGCAGCAAATTCATCAGCTAGCCTGCATATGACCCATGTATATCAGCAGAGTTAGACACCAGTGAAAATCTATTCCATGGCCAAGGATGTAAGATGAAGATTTCAAGAGCTAAGAAATATGAAATAAAAGGCACCATTGACCATGGTATCTTTCTGGGATGTCTCTCTGGGTTGGGACTTGTGGGGCATGGTTATACCGTGGCTCCTCTCCTATCTGGAGGGTTGTACTCAGGTGGTGGTGCTGGGGGATGCCTCCTCCATCCCTTGGCCTTTGGTCTATGAGGTGCCACAGGGATCTATTCTGCCCCCCATGCTGCTTAACATCGACATGAAACCTCTGGGGAGGTCATCCATGGGTGTGGGATGTGGTGCCATCAATATGCTGATGACACTCAGCTCTACCTATCTTTTAAGTCAGCAGACACCAGGGATTGGATGCCTGGCAGTGGATGCTCTGAACCGGGGCTTGGAGGCTGTTCTGGACTGGATGCGGGAAAACAAGCTGAAACTTAAACCCAATAAGATGGAAGTGCTCTGGGTTGATAGAACTGATCATCTGAGTAATGAGGTAAATCTGGTCTTGGACGGGGTCACACTCCTTCTGAAAGACAAAATCCACAGCTTGGGGGTGCTTCTGGACCCGCATTGTCCTGGGAGGCACAGGTGGCGGCGGTGTGCAGAAGCGCCATTTAGCACCTACAGCTGATATGCCAGCTGCAATCCTACTTGGAGAAGTTGGATGTGACCTCAATCACTCATGCATTGGTAACATCCAGATTGGACTACTGCAATGCACTCTACATGGGGCAGCCCTCAAAGACTGTTTGGAAGCTTCAGCTGATCCAGAATGCTGCTGCAAGGATGCTTGTGGGTGCAAGTTGCTTCATGAGTATCACACCCATTCTGCGGCAGCTTCATTGGTTACTGGTCCACTTCCGGGCTAGATTCAAGGTGCTAGTCTTGACCTTTAAAGCTCTACATGGCTTGGGGCTGGGGTGTCAGACCGCATTTGTCCATATGAACCTGCCAGGGCCCTCCACTCATCATTTCAGGCCCTGCTCATGGCCCCACCACTAACAGAGATCCAGCTGGCGGGGACTAGAGACAAGGCCTTTTTGGCTGTGGCCCCTCAGCTTTGGAACGCCCTCCCTGAAGAGCTTTGCCATGCTCCTTCCTTCAGTGTTTTTAAAAATCAGCTTAAAACACATCTTTATAAAGAAGCTTTTTAATGCTCCATCTTTGGTTATATCTGGTAGGTTCCTTAGTTTTTTGTTTGAATAATTCTCAATTTTTAGCTTTCAAAAAACTTTTACTTTGAAACTTAATACTGATTGTGGTTTTTAGCCTGACTTTTAACTTGTTTACTTAATTTGGTTAATTGTATTACTTTTATTTTATATTGTATCTATTTTACAGTTGTGAGTCGCCCCAATCAGTAGTGTACTGGAGAGGTGGCGTATAAATATTTTAAATAAATAAATAAATACTGCTGGGGCTGAACACAGCCCAAGTGAACACATGATCCTGGAGCTAGAGTTAATGGCACACTCACACCCTTAACCCCAGATAGAAGCTGGGGTAAAAAGCTCCACCAAGATGGGGCTTGATCCTGACAGTTCTCGCGTGCAGCCTAACCAAGGCTGGGCTTCCCTAGCCTGGGTTAGGCTGCGTGTGAGAACAGCCTCGTGTGTTTTTTCTATTGTGGATTTGTCCACAATTTTCTCCAGTTACTATATTTCTGGGATTAAATTCTACAAGTGTGAAAATGTTCCCACCAGAAATCCTGGAAAAGTTACAACTTTTAATACTGTCCCATTTAAGAATTGATTTTGACACCAGTTGCCAAACTTGGTTTTCTTAAATTTCATTTCAATCTGTTTTGCTTTTTGATCTGTCCATTTCTTTCTCCCTCTGTCTATTTAGTGATCTATAACCCACATTTTTGTTATTGGGAAAGCAGCATCCAGTGGTACTTGTGACAACAGAAAACAATTTGTGTCTATTCTTCCTTTACATTTTCCTCCAGTATTATTTACAAGAAACATACACACACACACCCTCTTTTGAACCCTTTTATTTATCTATTTATTTTTAAATAGTATTTTATCTAACAATCTCAATCCAGATATTTGGTTTCCAAAATTTGGGCATTTCTTTACTTGAAGTTATTGCGAGAAATCTATTGTTGGTGTTCTCTTCCCCCCCCCCTCCGTGTGTGTGTGTGTGTGTTGCCTATTCTGCATCAAGCTGATCATCTGCAGCTCTTAGAACTGACTCGAGATGGTTGAGTTTTAAATTTCTTCCTTCTTTTTTTAACACCCAAAGAAACAAATGGGAGGGGGAGATCTCAGAAGAGATGTTCTGAGACATTTGGCTTTCAAATCTGAAATCATCTACTGCTAAATGGATCTTTCCCAGGAAAGAAATGCCACAGACATAAGCCCCAGATAAATGAGTTAGCAGACATCTGCCATCAAATAAAGCTCCTTATTCAAAGTGTATTATTTTCCATCATTTTGTTTTCAGTTTTTTAAACTTTGCTAACCATAAAGCATGGGACTAAAATGAACTTGCAATGTTGTTTGCAGGTTCTACATTTCAAATATTTCTCATGGTCTTCATTTACATTTTGTATACTCAGACAGAGAACAAGAGGGGATCACTGCACAGAATGTTTGATATGAGCTGAGAGAAACAAGTCCACTATCTCAACTTAGGCCTGTACTTGTTGAACTGAAGGCCTATCAGCCTCAAATTCTCAACTGTCAAATGAAATAAGAATGATTTACTTCATCTCTTAGTTGTGGGGGTTCTGAGTATTTATAAAGATCATAAAGCATTCTGTACAGCACACAATGGAAAGTGATAATCATAAGTGAAAGTACTTGTTGGTATGATGGAGAGTATACTTGTAGAGCGTGACAGTGTCCACGGCCAAGTAAGATGGGGAGATGAGAAGGGCTCCATTTTGTGAGTACAGGAATTTATTTATTTATTTATTTATCACATTTTATACCGCCCAAAATGCGGGTTCTCTGGGCAGTTTACAAAACAATAAAAACCAATAAAAAGATTAACACATTAAAATTTAAAATGTCAAAATTATTAAAACACAGTTAAAACAATGAAGATGCTCTTTTGCCAGAAAGCAGAAAACACAGCCTCCTAGAGCCACATTATCTGCCCCTTTGAAGTTACAACGAACTATTTCAGTCTCCTCAGCATACCTCTTTGCCCCCAGAAGGCTGAGGAGGTCAGAGGAATGAGCACCACAGCTGAGGCAATTCAAGGGACAGGACTAGTCTCCCTCTCGATGCTGGCTGTTACTTCTGTGCACCTCAGTGAGAGACCATTCTCTTCACTGCTTATCAACTTGAATACCAGGCAGACCAGGTTACCATGCTGTAGTTATTGTTAGAACTTGTTAATTTTTACCCTCGATAGGTAAAACAGCAGAGCACTAAGGAATGAGCACACACTCCAGTTACAGAGTAGGTAGCAGAGGATGGTTTAGTTGTTGTAGCTATTTAGAGAAAAGACATGGAGATCCTTGTCAAACTAAATACTAAATATTTATTGGTTAAATACATTTGGATAGGAAAGACCTAAACCTAACCTAAAGGACTACATAATGGATAGGTAAGGAGAGAGATAGATGTTTCCATCTGCTCTCTAGGAGGAAAGGAAGGATTGTGACTCAGCACAGGAAGTGAGGAAGAGTCAGATCAGGGGTCACAGAGTAGAGACAGGTAGAACAGTCAGGGAGACCCTCACTCACTATCTCTACTCCCAGTGCCCCTAGTGGTCATTAGGATAGTTGGTGCAAAAGGTCGATATACTGGAAGTCCATCTCCAACAGTTATATTACTTATTGATGACAGACAGCAACATTTACCTTTGAGTCAGATAACATACGATTCACTGGCTAAACAATCCTTGATTAGTGGGGATGTGGGGTGGCAGATGGAAGGCAGGCAAGGTGGTGGAGGGTATTCTGCTCCCCATCAGCACCCTATAGTGTTCTTCAGGTGATCACCTCATCTTGCCTCATGGAAGGACCACTGGTTGTTATAGTCCCACAGATGGCCTGATTTGAGTCAACTTAATTTTAGCTGTTGAAGTCAGGGCTTGACGAGGTCATCTAGGAGGGCTCTGCTCTGGGTTCTGGGTGCTGCTCTGGGTGCTGACAATGAAGGAGGCTCGGCTGTCATGCATGCTGGACAGGGCCTTCTCTGTTGTTACCCCCAGACTCTGGAATGCTCTGCTCCTCAGTCTCCATCACAGTTTTTAGAAAGAGTGCAGAATCTTGGCTTTTTACCCAGGCTTTTATATGACTGTCTCTATTGCTGCTGTTTTGTATTTTGTATGGTTATATTGTGCTTGGTTTTAAAAAAAATATTTTTAATCAGATCTGTATTTCTATATTCTAGCTTAATATTTTAATTATGCAATTTTTATAGTCTTGTTTTAACTTTTGTGTGAACCACCTTGAGATTGTTTTAATGAAAGGCGGTACAGAAATTTAACAATAAATAAAATAAAAACATAGACTATGCATTATGGGAATGATGGTGTGGCCTTGGCGTGAAGCAGCAGCCTGACATATCTTCCTCATCTCTGCCCTGAAATGTCTAGGACTAGACATAACTCGTCACTCCACTTCCTTGACTGCCACTTGTAGAGGCAGGGAACCCAGCAGTGTCACATAAGGCTTTTTTTAAAAAACTAGATTTTAGCCAAGATAGAGGAGATTGAGGGCTGCTGCTTTCCATGTCAGCCATACAGCTCCCATAACAGCTAGTTCCAATCTTTGTGTAGCCAATACTGCGCTCTCTCTCTCTCTCTCTCGGTCACTCTCTCACTCTCTCTCACTGGCAAAAGGCCCTCTATTGGACTTTAGTAGAGTTTATAGAAGCTGGGGTTTTATTCTAATAAACTCCTTCCCATTTTATAACGTGCATGTGACCATTATTGATCAAAATATAGCGAGAGAAAAGCTCAGTAGATAAGCGGCTGGCGGAGATTCAAGAGCCAGGAAGGCATAGAGAAAACAGCGGCACTCAGAAAACTGCAGATTTGAGGCCGCCCAGTGTCCTGACTCCGAAGTGCAAACTTCCTTGCCCGTCAGCAATCAATCAAGCAGTTTATGGAGCTGCAATATTTACACTCTAATTAAAAAATCATAAAGCCAGACCCTTTCAGTTTGTAAAAAGAGAAACTCAGGATCTGCTACTGAAACATGGTGTTAATCAGTAACTCCTAATGATCTCCTCCAAGGCCTTGGAGGTTATAGGCTTATTCAGCCACACATAGCAAACAAGATAATGAGTGAAAGGAAGATAAGTGCAGTGGAATAGGCCACAAGGAACACACACAGCTTAGCTAATGTTAAGATGAGCCCCGTTTGCATTTTGTTTTCTCAGCACACCAGATTTCCAGGTTGGTGCTTTGATAACAGCATATTTCAGGGAATGTTCACAGGGGTAATTTCAGCGCACCTAGCTCCCAAAGAAGCCAAATACCATGGCCAAGGAGAAACAGCTGTTTTTACCTCTGCCCGGTCACAGCTCAAGCCCCATCCGCCTGATGAAAAACGAGCCCAGAGAGTCCGTTTCTCTGCATGCCAAGTATTTTTGAATTCATCAGGGAAACGGCTGATCTCTGAATCTACATTGCATTTCTGCTTAGACAGCCAAAAAGGGGAGGGTCTCTGAAACAATGGGGGAAAGCTAGGCAGTACATCAGTGGTCATAAAAATTAGGGAACAGTATGTTAGTCATAATTAGGGCTGTGCATTTTAGATTTAAAGCGATATTTATCATTCCTACCTGCCACAGAGCAAAACAGAGAGCGTGACTGCAGAGATTTTACTCCCTTTAGTCTCTTCTTCCTCCCCATATCTATGTACCACAAAATAATGAAACCATTTCTATTGCCTCTCCAAATTAGCTCCATCTGAAACTCAGAATAAAGGGTCAAATTGCACAACTATTTTTGAGATTGTGCTTTCCACAAAGTGTTGGATCGTGGTTTGGCTTTGGGTGGATACAAGCAACTGTTTACCGAGTGGAAACTCACCACATTGTCCATGCTACCACCCAATATAAGTTGTCTACATCATTTTGCCAAGTGGTAAGAAGAACTTAATAGGAAATGGTGAAGCAGCCACATCATAGCAAGCCCAGCAGACAGAGAACTCAAGCTGCTTTTGTTCAGTCCATTTCTTAAGGCTGGTTCTACACTAATATATATATGTGAAGAAATATGCTTGGACTGATTCAGGAGCAAGCGCACTTGTATCTCGATAAGTTGGTGCATCTCAATAAGTTGGTGCATCTCGATAAGTTGGTGCAATAGTGCAAATGATACCAGATAAGTGGCATCAACAGTGGTAGCCCATTTGGACCAGGGTGGGGTGGGGCAGAAACTAAGTAGCAGGTGCAGCTCATTCTCACTCTTCTCACCCCATTCTGGCTGCCTTAGGAACATAGGAACATAGGAAGCTGCCATATACTGAGTCAGACCATTGTTCTATCTAGCTCAGTATTGTCTTCACAGATTGGCAGCGGCTTCTCCAAGGTTGCAGGCAGGAATCTCCCTCAGCCCTATCTTGGAGATGCCAAGGAGGGAACTTGGAACCTAGGTGCTCTTCCCAGAGCAGCTCCAGCCTTGCTGCTGCATTAACTCCAGGCACATGGGCTGGTCATTCGCTGGGTTCGGGAATCAGTCAAATGACTAGTCACATGCCTGGGGTTAATGCTGTGGTGGGGTGAGGAAAAAGAAGGTGAGGTGAGAAGAGTGGGCATGAGTCACACCTGCAACTCATTTTCTGCCCCACCCAGACAGGCTGCCACTGGGCCTCAACCCACATGGAGACACAAATACCTCGTAGCTATCTAGTGTGTGTTTGAAGGATGGTCTGCATAATTTCTAGCCCTCCAAGTGGAGCACTGCCTATCAGCAACACATTGTGCAGCCTGCCAGATGCTTGTCAACTAGGGCTGAGACAAAAAGGGGCACTTACTTGCAGCTTCCCTATTCTATTGATTTTTCAGGGGCAAAAGTGTTTGTAGTGTTGGTCTCTTCCTGACAACCGTTCAGAATAAGGGCAGTTCTTCATACCCTCACTCTTAGTTGGCTTTATATGCCCCTTTAACAAGTACTGGGGTATCAATAAGTATCCATTGATGTATGGGGCAGCCTTGTAATTAAGTTTTCAAATGTCACTGCATATAAAAAAATGTACTTGCTTGATTGTGGGGGAGAGCTTGTTCTTGTTAGTTGCAGTGGGGAACCCCCCCCCCCCACACTCACACACTTTCCAGTAGGCTTATGAGATCACCCGGCATTCTCTGTGTGTGCGTGTCCGTCTGTGTGTCCCCCCCCATCAACTTTGCAACGCCTGGACCAATATGAACCAAATTGGGTACAGTTGTAGGGACACCTCAACTGCGTTGTTTGTGATGATGTCATCCACCCCGATCCAAGATGACGGATGCGTGAACTTTTGAGGCACAAGAGGGCTAACTCATGAACCACTTAACCAATTTGAACCAAATTTGCTGCAGTTGTAGGGACACATAGGGACACCTCAATAGTGTAGTTTGTGATGATGTCATCTACCCCAATCCAAGATGGCAGACACGTAAACTTTTGAGGCACAAGTGCACTAACTTGTGGACACTCTGAACAATTTGAAGTTTGCCTCTGAGGGGAAAGATGGATTTGGTAGTTACCTGAAGCACTGTTAGTATTCATGGTTGCTGGCTGCTACGACTCATTATCTTTTTAATGCTAGAACCAGACAGGAAATTACCCTACAATGTGATTCAGTAATCTTCTGCTTAATTCTAGCCTAAAGAAACTAAAGGCTGAAAAATGATGGTGACCAGCAGTTGCTGCTATAAGCACTTCAAGTGTTCCTACCCACAGTGGGGTGGGTGGGGGAGAAATATTTGAGAGAAAGGGAAGTTATGCCCTTGCCGCATGCCCAAATGTAAATTCAAGGTCACCAGAGGTGACCAGAGGTTGCCAGAGTGGTTAGAGACAAGACTGGCATATGGTGTTACTGCAGCAGCAGTCTTAGCCCATTACACATGGTTCAACATCTGCAGCATTCCTGCACCCAATGACAGCAGAAGCCTCTAACATTCAGAAGTCCAGCTGAGATCCCTGATGTTGTTATGGAATTCTGTTGGAGTTATGTCTGTTGGACTTGCTCTGCCAGGATAGGCTTGAGTTTAAATCTGAGATTTTTCTTCTTCTTTAGTTTTCTTCCTAGGTGCCTGAGTGGTCCAGGTAATTTTAGAAGCTGCTGAGCTGTTCAAGACTATCTATGACAGCTTTTCTTCTGGTTTCCAGAGTGGCCCTGAGTAGGACCCTCAAGTCTGATAGACATATTGAGGGGGGGGGGGTGTCTCACCACTGCAACTAACAAGACTAAACTCCCCCCCACCCCTGCAATCAAGTAAGTACTTTTTAATGAGTAGTAACATTTGAGGACTTAATTACAAGGCTGCTCCGTGCATCAATGAATGTATTTATTTATCAAATTTGTACACCGCCCCAAACTTTCATCTCTGTACGTATGTATGGAGCCCCAACACTCATAAAAGGGGCATATATGGTGATATAAAGACAACTGAGGGTGGGGAAAACTGAATGACTGTCAGGAAGAGACATTATTCTGAATGGTGCCAGGAACAGACCAACACTACAAACACATTGTTAGGTTGGATTGGGTTGAATGAGTTGGAACCTGACATTTTGGGCCATGCATATCCCTAATTAAAACTGCAATCCTCTACACTTCCAATGTGACTAAAAGCACAGAAAGGATTGCATTGTACACAGAACTATAAGATATTGTGTTCTGACAGACTCTTATATCCAGAAAATGTTCTACTTAGAACCTGATGCCCCACAGGAAGAGTTCTCTTGAAGACTTCTCCTTGATTTATTTATTTCATTCTATTTTGCCTTGATTACGATTCTGATGAAGGCTGATTTCATTCTGAAAGTGCTAGCTTATTTTGTTCTGTAGATTTATTTCACAAGTTAACCAGTACATTCATTATGTTCAGCCATTTCATTTAAGAAATATGCAGGTGCTCACAAGGTGTGTGTGTGTGTGTGTGTGTGTGTGTGTGTGTGTGTGTGAGAGAGAGAGAGAGAGAGAGAGAGAGAGAGAGAGAGAGACAGAGAGACAGAGACAGAGACAGAGACAGACAGAACGAGAACAAATTTTGTTATAGAGATCGATCCAACCATAAATCAATATTGTGAGAAATATATAACATTAAAATCAATATGATAAAAGCCCTGCCCCAGTGGTAACTGGAGCTGCACAGGATGCTCATCAGCCCACATGGCTCCAGTTACAGCCAAAGTTGGGCAAAAAGAGAGAGAAAAGAGAGACCCATCATGAAGCATGGGCAGGGCAGGAAAAGAGAGGGTTAGAAATGTCTTTGTGATCTGCTTGCATTCACCAAACCTGCCCTACAGCCCCACCAGCCTCACCCTCCACCTCCATCAGCCCCACCGCCACTGGCCACCACTGGCAGTAGGGCTTACTTCTGAGGAGAGGTGCACTGTTCTGCACTGTTAATGAGAAAACAACAACAACAACAACTAGGGAATAAGTGACAAGCAAACATTCATCATTCCATGTCTCTGAATACCAGTTGCAGCTCATCTCTTGTCTATGAGCTTCCCAGAGGCAGCTGGTGGGCCACTGTGGGAAGCAGGATGCTGGAATAAATAGGTCTTGACCCTGATCCATTAGGGCTGTTTTTATGCTCTTATGCCATGAATAGAATTTACAACCCAATCCTATGGGCTGCGGTGTAAAGCAGTTGATCACGGGATCTGGATTAGTCACAGGTGTAATAATAAGGAATAAAGGCAGATGGGGGCTACCAGTCATGTTGCATTGGCACTAGAACCCAACCTTGGCCGAAACTCAGTAGGCACCTGTGAGCCTACCTCCTACCTCCTTTGTGGCAGAATGGTGCCATACAAAGGCCACTTTGCCTCACTGACCAAACCATACATGCAGCAGAAGGCAAGTGATACTGTAGAACTATTAAGTACATGCAAGTCATTCAAGACAAAATTTATGGGTGGAAAAAGTGCCTTATGGTGGATCAGGGTCACTCTGCCGCTGATCTATGTGTATTTATTTGAAGGCCTAAAGAGAGCCTACACATATACATATGACTGTGTGTTTTCTCCATGCATCAGGAGAAAGGTCCCCATCTTATGTTCAAGTTCAGAAGAAGGTCAGCGTTTCCAGTTATGTGGACAGAGCCTTACACATGGAGGGTCTCTTCTGCCCCTGCCCATTCTGTTCAAAATGCCATCTGAAAAGACCTTGGATGTTTCACTTGGAGGGATGTTTTGTCGGGTTCTTTTTGGGAGAGAGGGTCATTTTGTGTGTCCCCTCATCTCTCTCTACCTCACTGGAAAATGCAGTAGCGGCCAGTGCGGGTGCCACTGGGGGTGGGGGGGGGAAGAGGCATCTTTAAGCATAAATTAGTAGATGCTTACCTCCTCTCTGGCTGCACCTGCAACTGCGGCAAAGGATCAGTTCTGTTGCCACTCACCTGACTCCTGGCAGGGGATAGGCTCCATGGAAGCCAGGTGTGTGGTGGAGCCAATCCCCTGCTGCAGGGAGTGCTGGGTGGTGCGCTGCTGCTTGGGGCAGCTTGCAGGTGCAGGAGGAGTGGAGGAAAGCACCTACTAGTTTATGCTTAAAGGGGACTCTTGCCACCGCCACTGGTGGTGCCCACACCAGCCACTACTGGAAAAATGAAATTTCAGTGTTTGCGTGGGAGGGAGAGGGAGAGAAATAGGCAAAATTGTAGTGTTTGAACTTTACCAACTCTTCGTTATATCTGTATAAAGGGAGATAAAAACAGGAAAATATTAGCTCACCAGATGTACCTTGTAAAGTGCAACAAATACTGAAAGCAATCTAACCCTTGGCTTTCCCTTCCTTCTTTCTTCTTTCTTGTATGGAAGATACAAAATGGAAGATGTGGATACAATGGATCCAAGATGGAAGTTAATGCCGACATGTAGTATTAAATAAAATGTGTGTGTGTGTGTAGAGATGTTTCTAGCATGCATGCACAGTCATTTGTTCCACCTTCTATATGCCAGGAATAGAGGCATGTTCTATCTAAAAGGTATGTTGTGCAGATAAATATGGTGACGCCTTTGAAATGTTTGCAGTACCTGGAATACATGAAAGGGAGGGAGAGGCTCTAGAAGTTATTGCAGTTGAGTAAACTGGGTTACCTTAAGTGGTCCATTCTCATCCACAGTCTGCTATGGTGAATTGAATTCCCAACGTCCATTTCACCAACGCAAACTTGCTTCAAAGCATAGGCACTTTCTGCCATGGGTGCTGCCTAATCAGCTTGAAAGACCATTAAAATCTATAACAACATACACCTAAAAAATACCCTCCTGCTGTCTCTGGCAACTTGCTACTGGAGTTTCTCAAAGCCAAGGCTGTCCTTTCTTGCTTTTAATGAAATTCCTTTCTATTTCTTCAGGTATGACTCCCCTTGGACATGCAGGGCATATTTTCTCCTTGAGTTAGGACAGCTTATGACAAATAATGATGAGGAATCAATAGACAGGAGGGAAATATTGGGTGAGAGGCTGAATGAATCTCAGAGATAAATTATTGACCACAGGCATGGCCCCCTTCTCTCCCTTTCTCTTATGTGTTCGTATTCCATCTCACTAACAACCTGAAAGAAAATCAAATATTTTGTTTGGGGGCTTCACTAATATCAGCAACTTTTACTATCTTAATGGCATTTTTATTGATCTCAGCTTTAATGGGAGCTGTATATATTTGATGTTGGTCATTTAAAGTAGATGTGAGTAATAGACTTTCCCAGTGTGGCTCATAAAGCAGGCCCTTGTCTGGCAAGCAAGGGAAGCAAAGCAAAAAAAGAAGACAGCATTTAATCTACTGTTCTACTGCAGTTATCAGGGGCTGGAGATGGGGGGGAAGATAAAATGTAAAGGTTGGCTCCTTTTCCCTTTATCCCCCTCCCCCCTGCTTCGAGTCGACTCTCGGGCACACTGGTCATCAGCAAACGAACAACAAAAGGCCATTGGCGCAATGACCTTGGCTGTGGCATCACGCACTGGAGGAAAGAAATGAAGCCATTAGACTGAGGCGGGAGAACAGGTTATAAATCAAGCCATTTCCAATAAGCTGCCGTAATGGTCATTCATCATTGCCAGCTACGGCGCACAGCAGACCATGGAGACATTGGAGGCTGCTAAAGCTGAGACATAAACAATAATAATCCGGGCTTGATGTTTCAGCCCTTCAGGAAATTTAGGAACATTTGCTTTTCTTTTGTTTGTCAGAGGTGATATTTAAAGTGTAAGATGTAATAAATAGAGGATAGTTGACACATTGGTACAGTTTACAAGCACTGCATTATGGGTGTGATTAAAGTGGGGGATGGCGGGGAGAGGGAGGAGGTTAGAGAGGGAATTGAATATCAAATATATCTCCAGCATCTGAGATATGGCTCTCTCCTTCTAGCGTGATATATTTAACATGTTGGACATAGAAGCTCTATAGTCCTTTCTCCAGAAACAAAAGGCATGCTTCTTCACATCTTCTAATGTCCTCCCACTTTCTGTTAAACTGTACACATTTTTGTGAGGGTCAAGGGAAAGCAATTGATATGTGTAATTAGGTGACACATGGAGAAGTGGGATTAGATATGCATGGGCTGTACATTTTAATAACATTGCATCGATCATTTCAAGCAGCAAAAATGGTACACCAGATGAAACTCCCATGGCAAATATTATTTTAAAACAAAGGATGGTTGTTGTGAAAGTCACACAAAAAGCAAGGTAGCAAACAGAAAATCTAGACATCTAATAATGCATACAATAATTTGGTATGAACATTTCTGATAGATTGGCCAAACTCATGGAAGGATCTGTCCTGAGTGTTCTTTTCTAGAGAAGACCAACACACATTTCATGCAGATCATGGTAATAAGAGCACAAGAAAGCTCTGTGGGCACAAATTAATAAAAGCATTTTGCAACTCATTAGTAAGGCATTTTGCCTGAATGTGAATAGTGATATATTCTGGTTAGGACAGCTGTAGCTCTGCACATACAGTGATGCTTCATGGGTATTTAAGGATTCATACCTAACATGGGCAGGGCTATGTTGTCAGTTGTCCCATACCAAATTTTTGAATTTCAGTTTTCCATTGTGAAAATTACTCTTTTGGGGAGTGCAATGTGTGTGTGTGTGTGTGTGTGTGCCTTCTTTCTACTCTTCTACACTTTTTTGTACCTGTTCACAGTTTATGTTCTCCCCAGCTGCTGCTGTTTTGGGAGGAAGAGGGAATTCATCCTCAGTGCCTAGGTAACAGGATTGACACTATTTTTGTTGTCATGCTGCACTGGATGTTTCATTGCTTGCCCAGTGCTATGCACCAAGACTTTAGCCCTGATCTAGCTCTAGTTGTGTGAAGTCATGCATGATTACTTGGGGCAGTGTATGGATATGGATGCACACTGTCACCCCTCTGTATGACATCTAATGGTAGGCTGGTGCCAATGGGAACTGGCCATTTGGAGTTCTTCATTAGGATTTATTACTGTAGCCCATCTACTTTATTTACTCAGTCATCCAATTACAAAAGAGCTTTGTGCCTGCCCCCTGAGGATGGAAGTGATCAGTTACTGCAGGATATTAGGTTGGGGGAAGGAATGATTAAAGATGAGGCTATAGAGTGGGGAAAGCTAGAGAATGTGTTGGATTGAGAGGAAGTTGTAGATTCCCTTGGTATGAGACACAAAGAGATGGAAGACTTGTAAAAGATGATTTTCTGTCTTCTTGTCTGTGAACAGAATACAGATATTATATCCTGTATGACCTAACTCTGAGATGACGAAGGCTTTAAATCTAGATCTTGGGATTTGTTTTTTCATTAAAAGAAAAAGCTTCCAGTTCTTCCCCATGCACAAAAGATTAACATGGCCGAAGGCTGAGCGGTGAGTAGGGGTGGAGAGTAGAATGGTAAACACCATTTTGCTGCTTATGCCACATAGTGCACTCAAGAGATGTAGCCGGAAATGCAACAGCCTAAGAAGTAGGGGTGTGCACAAAACCGGCTGGCCTGGTTTGGTTCGAGTCCAAACCGGACCCAGACAGGACCAGGCCAGTCCGGTTTTGCCCCTCATCGAACCCCCCTGGGTTCAGTTTGGATTGTCATTTTTTAAAACAACAACTTTTTTTAGCACCCACCCACTCTGGGGGTCTTCTCTGAGGCTGGGGGGGGGTCCATGGAGGTTCCACCTCCCCTGGTGCCATTCCTCGTGGCAAAAAATTGCCCAGTTAGGGCATTCTTCAGCCCTTTCTGAGCATTTCCCCCTCGCAGTAGCCATTTTGGAAGCCGCCATGCATGCACAGGGGGCCTCTACATGCCCTGAGCCATGACCTGGCCATGCAGGGGCCCATTGCGCATAAGTTGTGGCCTCTAAAATGGCTGCCGTGATGGGGGAGAGGCCCAGAAAGAACAGAAGAATGCCTGAACCAGGTAATTTTTGCCACAAGGCCAGTGCGGGGAGGGAGAACCTCTGTGTATCCCTCCCCCACAGCTTCAGAGAAGCCCCCAAGAGCGGGGTAAGTATTAAAAATAGTTTTTAAAAAATTGACTTGTGAACCCCACCGAACAGCCGGGGAAGGGTTGATTTGAGTCCAGGGGGGTGGTTTGGTTTGATCCCAAACTGTCAAACCTGTTTGCACATCCCTACTAAGAAGCTGTAAAGTCAACAGCAAGGATCCATATCTGTTGGTTTCAAAGTGGGTCTCGAGGAACCCTTGGGTTCATCAGAAACTTACTCAGGTTTCTCAAGGTTGGTAATGATGGCCAAATATCCTGGAAGGCAGAAGATTTGTATTGTTGACTGTCCCCCACAGTGTGCAAGGGCAGGAGAGTATATTACAGGGCACACCCTCCGGCAGGGCAACGGTGGGGCCCAAAAGCCCTGGCCCCACATGCATGGAGAAAAGGCTGCTAGAACATGCCCTAAATTCATCTGTGACAATGTAGTTCCATGGAAGATGTTTGGGGTTTTTCTAGTAGTGAATGTGGAAATGGTTAGAAAGGTAGAGCATTTTGAAGCCAGGGATGTTGATTATGCCATTCTTGTGCAGGCTATTTCTGCTTTAGCCAGATGCAGCCCCATTGGCCAACATCAGGGCAAGCCCTGTTGCACCCTGCTCATTTACACGGAGAGAGAAAAGATTCTCGGTGTCCTCTTTCTTGCCTCATGAAATTGCACAAGGCCAGAATTTTTCTTTTTATTCCTTCTGCTGTAAACTCTAATACCTGGTTTAAAATTATATTATAAGCTATTAATACATACGGAGTTGGGGAGGATTTTATAACCCGCATGAGATGGTGCTCCTGGGTTATGATGTCATTCAAAGCCACTTGATAATATACTGCAATTCGCTTGCAATATTCCAAAAGCAGCTATTAAACTAAATATAGACAAGGAACATGTTGCTACAACAACACAAAATGTTATGAACAGCGATTCTTGGTAATATACTGCAGCAAGCTAGATTATTTGTTTAGTCATTCTGTTTCCTCCGTCCTTTAAATGTTGAAATCTGTAACATAAAAGCAAGGAATGGTAGCAAAACACCAGCTTTTGGAAGATGTTTATCTTTAGTTAACATAAAAAATGTGGGGTGGGGGCAGATTTGAGGCAGGAAATAGTGAAAAGGAGAAAGCAGAGGAAGACAAATCAAATGGTGAAGTAATCCAGAAAGAAAATGATGTATGTAAACCACAGCACTCCAAGCCTGATATAAATCAGTTGCAGCCATTCAAGATAATTCAGATGCATTAACTTTTCTTTCCGTACCAACATTTGAGCAATAAAAGAGGGAGCAAATGTAAACATCGGTTCCTACACTTTAGTAAGTCACCATTAGCAAAACAGAGTGCTTTTAATTACATTTCCAGACCAGGGTATGGACTGGGTGACATGTTATACTGGAGATCAATGTGAGCAAGAGCTATTTTTCTTTCCCACTTGGAAAAAAAAAAGACCATCAACATTCTAAGGCCTATTAGAAATTGCTGGATTTAAAGGTTTACATGGACTCCCTTTAAAATGTGTTTTGTGATCTCTAATGATGAAGACATTTCACAGAGTTGTTTTATCTTCCCGTATTTATAGGGTAGGTTCATACAACTGCTTGTAAGTACTTACCAAGTAGGAAGGAGAAGAACCAGAGAACACAAGGAGCACATCAAATGTGTCATCTGAACCTGAACAATTTGGTTACTGAGATTCTCCATCCAACATTTTACCAGGATTCTCTACCCAACCTCCAGATCTTGGGGACGGAAGTCAGTAAAACATTGAGTGGAGAATCTCAGTAACCAGATTTGGGCAGGTGCAGATGAAACACCAGACAAGAGCATGTGTTCCTCTTACTTGCTGTTTTCTCTGCTTCCTACTTGTTAAGTACTTTTACAGGCAGTTTTCTGAACTCACCTATATAGTGCAATGCATGATTCCCCCACCCCATGCATTCTTTAACCCTGTGTTTCACTGTGTGGGAGGTAGACCTTCATGTGGTGACACAGGGAGTAGCTAAGTGTGACAAAAGCAGCTTCTTGACCCATTTCCTAATGCAGGTTTTGGGTATACTGGATGAAACAAGAGGTGTGTGCTTTTCCACTTGGCTGATGATATTTCAAATCAGTGTGGACCCAGAGAATCCTGGTTCTTCCTAGGGATGTGGATTCATTTTGAAACAAATGGGGGGAAAAAACTGAATAATGCACGTGCACACCTCTTATATCTATACCGTCTATAGCTATATCTATAGATACACACACACAGACATGGACGAATCAGACCATCAATCCACCTGGTGGAGCTTTTTTGACTGGCGATGTCTCTCCAGTGTCTGAGGAGGAGATCTCTCCTAACCCTGTTACCTAAAATCCTTTTAACTGGAGATGCCAGGGATGAAAATGTGCTCCACTCATGATCATCCCCCCAAAGACAAAGGAATTGCATATGTAATCTCAAAAGAATGTTTTGTGGAAGGGGAGGGTCTTGACAGATGGGCACAAAGGTTCACTTATGAATGACCAAAGGCGACTGAAGAAAGGGGTTCTTCCCCTTTCATCATGTCAATTTAATTAAGCATCAATTTTCACATAGGCTTAACACCGGGATTCAAAGGATGCGTCTGTATCTTTAATAGCTAGAATGGTGTGAAGAAGTTTGGAATATGTGCATTTTCCTGTCATTGCACTGAAGAAAGTTCTCCATACCACTTCTGCCTGTCATGGAGCATGTAAGCCCTATTCAGCAGTGGCAAAATTACACTTGATGCTTGATCTTGTGAGGAAAATAAGCCATGCCAGATGATGTACTTTGTTTGCAGTTCATAAGAAGCTCTATTTAAATGAGGCAGTTGGTTTCAATATGTTACATACTTGTAAAGTATAGTGTATTCTCCTTTTTTCTTTTTTTGCAGCGATTGTGGCTGGACTTTTGAGAATCTCCCTTCAGAAAATGAAGGCTTCGTGCATGCTCAGATAATTCTATAATGAGCAATACAAAGCAGAACTCCAAATCATTCCCAGCTTGCAATCCTGGATTTTTGCAAGGAACACATTTTGCCCCATATTTTTGGCTCAGCTTGGCAGTTTGACAGGAGCTGGCCGAGAGCACGCCGTCAGCATACATATTTTATGGTTTGTCTAAATATTCCCTCTTATAATTAAACATTTGAGCGTGTTTTAATACAAACGTAATAGATTGCTTTTTTTCTTGATGAGCTGCTGTTTAAATACTCGGTTATAATAAATATTTATAATGCATTTATAAATAAAATATTAATTACACAAAATGACATTTTAATGTGGTGCTAAACGTCCAAGGAACGCTGTGCTACATGAAGTAATCTCAGCCTGGGATTTGTGATCTCAGAGGCAGGGATGGCATCAAGTCAGAGTGCTAGGAATAATCCCTGTCTCAGCAGCCTTTAGTGGGAGCTCTCAAACAGAAGGAAGGCAAGGCACAGAAAGGAGGCCTACCAATGTAATTGGTCTGTTTCCTGCCCTTATGTCTATGGCAATGAGAAATAGAGAGAAGGAGGGCAAAGTATATTTATGTATTTCCTGCAGTCTTATAAACAAGTCTACAACCGAACTAGTTCACATACATCCCCCCCCCAGCCCCCCGGTCCTATTCACCTACATTAACCATTTGTGGCATTGATGGCTTGAGAGAAAAGAAATGAAACATGTCACTCCAATTTACAAATGCTTTCCCTCTCTGGTTGCCTTGAGGCTCTTGCCATAGGTGAGAGGTTATTTACAATCCAGCTGTATTAAGAATGCTTGCTTTTAAGAACTTCAGAATAGACTGCAGCTTAGCGTGGACTCCCATATCATTCCCCCCCCCCCATATACAATGAGTTGATACAGATTACCAATAGCCACAAAGTAGCGCTTATAAGGTGACATGTGTTCTCAGTACTGTTTGGGCAGGTGGTCATCTCATCTGTAGCCCCTAAACACATGGTGAAACCAAACATTACCACTCCTTTATAACTGCTCAGAAATCCAAGAAAGAGCTGATACCATTGTTCTAAGAGGGCAGATGCCCCAGATTTCCACAAAAATGTCACAACTTCATGTGAAGAATTTATTTTTAAGGTAACTGCAACAGCCACTAACTGGGACAACTGCAGTAGCCATTTTAGAATTATCTCCCAAGAGCTTCTTGTTCACAGAGTCCTCTAGGACAGGGATTCTCAACGTTGGGTCTCCAGATGTTATTGGACTTCAACTCCCATAATCCCCAGGCCTAGTGGCCTTTGGCTGGGGATTATGAGAGTTGAAGTCCAATAACATCTGGGGACCCAACATTGAGAATCCCTGCTCTGGGAGACCAATGGGTACTCCCTCCAAAATGAACTCTTATATGCCCATCCAGTCCAGAAAAGGGACCACAGTTTATTTTGAGAGGCAAACACCTTTTAGAAAAGCTTCCAGGGATGACCAAGTTACTGCACATGCTAGTAGATCTGTGCATCCACACAGTCCTATACAAACTATGAGTCAGATCTCCCAGCGGAGGCAGGGAAAGCTGGCAAAGGGAACGAGGATTTCTCCCGCCCCGATTCCTAGTAAATGTTTTGATTAAGCCAGCAGACAAGTGCCAGGACATTCCTTTGCAATCTGTACAATACAATAGATGATATACATTTTGCGTTGTTTTCCAAGCTGGGGATCAGTGAGGCAACATTGTGTCCTGAGAGCTTTTTGCCTCTTTAAGGACAAAACTAAAATTACATCCATCAGCACAATTCTGATTCTCTGAAAGTGGCTAAAAACTATCACAAACAGATTGGGGCCTAACTGGTAAGTGTGGCCAATGAAAAAACAGTGACCCAATGAGGTACTTGAATAACAAGCAAAGTTGTGCTAGCACAAGATTGCATCATTGTGCCAAAAAGCGGGGGGGGGGGCACTGCACAAAGATTCAATTTGAAACCAACGAGACGGGCTGCAGTGACTCACTGTTGTGCAGTGGCAGTGCAAGAGGAGACTGGAATGCCAGCTCTAGACGTAGTACAAGTAGTTAGAGCAACCGCTTTGTCCTTCCACAAATGCTTTGTTATTCAGAATGTCAGCCAGGATCTGTCATCTATATTGTTCAAAGGTATTGCGTAGGTTTGTGCATTCATTTCAGAATGAATCACACTCCAAAATAAATCATCCCAATTCAGAGTTGCTTCAGAGGGCTCCTTAAATGAAGCAGGGTCCTACTGAAGAACCTTGAACTGAAGCAAAACCACCGGAAGCAGCTCTGAGTTGCTTTGGGTGGCTGGCTGTGTTGTATGGCTTCCCCTATCCCTTTTTGGGGGGTGGGTGGGTGTCTAACTTCCTGGAGCCTAATTTTCTACATAAAGAAGGTGAGGTAATCAGCTTGAGGCAGGTCAGGCAAGGGACAGCACCTGGGGCATAGTTATAATTGAGCAGATGGGTTTACAGAACCTGGGGGCCCCAGTTCCTGAGGGGCCCTCAGCTCCACCGCTCCCTATTTTCTTCATTAACTCTCTCACTCCGAGGGCCCACCGGGGAGAGTGGTGAACGTGGGCCCCCACTCCCCTTGCTATGCCACTAGACAACATTGAGCTGTCAATGAAACACATGGCAGCTGAATAAAAGCTGCTAATTGGTACTTCCTTTGCTTCCTCTTCCAATCAGTAACAATATAGTAATTCCTTTATTAGGACCAGCCAAGATGACACAAAATCTTGAGGAGTTGGCTTTTCAGTTCTTCAGAATTCTTAATCAAATTGAATGTTTTGTTTTGTTTTAAAGTGGGGAGGAGGAGAGCTAGGCATAGTATAATAGCCCCTAAAATTCTGCATTTTTTTTTTACTGTTAAGATGGAATATAGAGGAGATATGTAGATTCAAGCTAATTAGCTTCTCTAGATGCTAGATCTCAGGTCGCACTCAGGGCTTTTGGGATGAAGAAGAGATGATGCCCAACACTTTTAGAAAATATAGATGTTGGCAGTTATTCTATTCCATATCTAGCACTTATTGAAAAATGCAGGCCCCAGAGAACAGAAGTAAAAGAGAAAAAGTTGTTCTAGTAAGAACTAAACAGCCTACTTTCCTTTCTACATCTGGACTAAATTTGGTGCAAATCAAGGTCCACAAGTTAGATCTCTTGTGCCTCAAATGTCCATGTGTCTGCCATCCTGGATCAGGGTGGGTGACATCATCACAAACTACACCATTGGGGCATCCCTATGTGTCCATTCAGGTGTAGCAAGTTTGGTTCTAATTGATTAGACTGTCCACAAGTTAGTGTGCTTGTGCCTCAAAAGTTTATGTGTCTGCCATCTTGAAGCAGCGTGGATGACATTATCACAAGCTATGCCATTGAGGTGTCCATGTGTGTCACTCTCTGAAACCAGCGGAGTGTAGTAGTTAGAGTGCTGAACTAGGACTGGGGAGACCCGAGTTCAAATCCCCATTCAGCCATGATACTAGCTGGGTGACTCTGGGCCAGTCACCTCTCTCTCAGCCCAACCTACTTCACAGGGTTGTTGTGAGGAGAAACTCAAGTATGTAGTACACCGCTCTGGGATCCTTGGAGGAAGAGTGGGATATAAATGTAACAACAACAACAACCCCCAGTGAGGTACTATGTTGGTGTGGTTGTGGGGCTCGTGTGCTCTGAGGAAGGTGAGAGCTATGCCAGAGGTCCAACCATACTGGATAGGTCTCACCAGAGGAGCCAGACGAAGAGTGCCTCTCCCATCAACAATATGGTGAGACGTAACTTTAATAAATCTATACCGGAACGGTCGTCACCCGGGTCAACAAGGACCGCACCAGGTGCTGGAGTCCCTGGACATCTGGTGGCAAGTGGGCTACAGGACTCAGGATCTTAAGCTGAGCAACCAGGGCTGGAGACTGCAAGGTTACTGGAAGAAACGTTGCTTAAATGAAAATAATATACGAAAGACGCCAAAAAGGAAATAATGATCTGCTATTACAAGTCTAGTCCAGCTAGAAGAGGTTATTTTAAAAGAATGTACCAAATTTGGAAAGAGAAGCATCCAGATACAGAAATCACAGAACAAAGGCTAGCAGACCAGAGAAGATTCATAATAAGAAATAAAGTATTCACAGAAGTTGAGCTGGAAGAACTGCAAAGAGCAACACAGGCTCAAGATATGGAAGAAGAATTACCACCAAATGAAGAAGTTGCTCAGGTGCAGCTGGAGGAGGTGTTGGAAATCGAGGATGCCACTGTTGCTGAACTGTTTCAAAATCAAAACCAGGCAACCTCCCCTATGCCTTCACCTCAAAAACCCGAATGCCGTTTAACAGAAAAGCAACAAGAACTAAAGAAAAAAATAACTGAGCACATGAACCAAACAACCACCAGGGTTTGACTTCCAGCTCTAAAAACAGTTGCCAAAAAACAACTTGCTCAGGCATGAAAAGATATCAATGCTGCACTTGCAGAAATAACAACCAGTAATTTGCAAGAAACAAACCAACTAAAGTACAGTGCAGCAACAATAACAACACCACAGGAGCTTGGATATAAGATCAGTGGACCTGTAAAAAAAGAAAGTAGTACATCACCTAAATGGAAGATTAGATTAGAAAATAAAATCTCCAGGCTTAGATCAGATGCTAGTAAATTGAAAGATATGAAAGACAAGAAGCTGAAGAATGAAAACACCAAACAGTATCTGATCCAAAAATACCACCTAGATTCAAGGAAAATTAGAGAAGTCCTGGAAATAATAAAGAAGCAAATAACAGAAGTGTCAAAGAAGATTAGCAGATACAAAGCCAGAATTACACAACACAGGCAGAATCTCCAATTCCAGTTGAATCAGAGATGTTTCTACAAAAGCATAGAGGGAGAAACTGCAAGAAACCTAGAAACACCAAATAAAGAAGAAACAGTGCAATTCTGGGGAAAATTATGGGACAATCCAATAGATTATAATAAAAAAGCAGGCTGGGTGAAAGATGTCAAAAAATGTAACCAACAAATGCAAGATCTAATAATAACACCAGAATTAATAAGTGAAAGAGCAAAGAAAATTAAAAATTGGACTGCACCAGGCGATGATGAACTGCATGGCTGTTGGCTTCAACACCTAACAAGCCTTCATAAACAACTGTCAAAACAGTTCAATCACATTTTGCAAGGAGGTGAAATGGAACAATGGCTAACAACTGGGAAAACTCATCTCATAATGACAGACCAGGCAAAAGGTGCAGTTCCAAGTAATTATAGACCGATGACCTGTCTGCCCACCATGTTCAAATTATATTAACTGGAATAATAGCAGATGAAGTAATGCAACACTTATTAACTAACAAACAGCTTCCAGTTGAACAGAAAGGAAATTGTCCGAACACCAGAGCCACAAAAGACCAGCTGCTGATTGACAAAATGATTTTAGAAAATTGCAAGAGAAAAAAACCAAATCTAAGTGTTGCATGGATTGACTACAAGAAAGCCTTCGACTCATTGCCTCACACATGGATACTAAAATGTTTAGAAACAACTGGTGTCAGCAAAAACATTCAGATATTTATTTTAAAAAGCAATGAGTATGTGGAGTACACAGTTAACAATCAATGGCGAGACACTTGGACAGGTTAGCATTAGAAGAGGCATTTTCCAAGGGGGCTCACTATCCTCTCTATAATCGCCATGACCCCACTTTCACAAATACTAAACAAAACAGGCCTCAGATACCAAACATCTAAAACATCAAGTCAAATCAACCATCTGCTGTACATGGACGATCTGAAGTTGTATGGAAAGTCCCAGTCAGAAATGGAATCACTGTTAAACACTTCCGTATATTCAGTAGCGATATAGCAATGGAGTTTGGACTAGACAAGTGTGCTACATTAATAATGAACAGAGGAAAAATAAGAAAAACAGAAGGAATAGAACTGCCCAATGGAAGCAAGATCAAGAAGCTGGAAGAGAAAGAATATTACAAATACTTGGGCATACTCCAGGCAGATAACATTGCACACACTGAAGTTAAAAGAAAAATTGGAAGTGAATACATCAGGAGAGTTAGAAAAATCCTAAAGTCCAAACTTTACAAATCATTTACAAACCATACAAGTCATAAACACGTCCCTATACCTCCCTCTCAGCTCAGGTGGAAGAGGAATGCTGCAAGTCCATCAAACAGTACAGGAGGAGAAAAGAGGCCTTGAAGAATATATCAAGGACAGTGAAGAAGATGCACTTCAAATGGTCAATAATAATAATAATAATAATTCGTTTTCTATACCGCCCTTCCAAAACTGGCTCAGGGCGGTTTACACAGAGAAATAATAAATAAATAAGATGCATCCCTGTCCCCAAAGGGCTCACAATCAAAAAGAAACATAAGATAGACACCAACAACAGTCACTGGAAGTACTTTGCTGGGGGTCGATAGGGCCAGTTACTCTCCCCCTTCTAAATAAAGAGAATCACCATGGTAAAAGTTGCCTCTTTGCCAGGTTAGCAGGGGAATGAGAAACTATTAAACACCAATGAAACAAAGCAGGCCTACAAGAAAGAACAAGTCAAGAACCGAGCAGAAAAATGGAAAAATGGAGAAATAAGCCCCTGCATGGTCAATATCTGCACAATATAAGTGGAAAATCAAACATCACCAAGACCTGGCAATGGCTTAAGAATGGCAACCTGAAGAAAGAAACAGAGGGTTTAATACTGGCTGCACAAGAACAGGCACTAAGAACAAATACAATAAAGGCAAAAGTAGAAAAGTCAACAACAAACAGCAAGTGTCGCCTTTGTAAAGAAGCAGATGAAACCGTGGACCACCTAATCAGCTGCTGTAAAAAGATCGCACAGACTGAAACAAAGGCATGACAAGGTAGCAGGGATGATACACTGGAACATCTGCAAAAAATACAAGCTACCTGTAGCCAAAAATTGGTGGGACCATAAAACTGAACAAGTTGTAGAAAATGAAGATGCAAAAATATTATGGGACTTCCGACTACAAACAGACAAACATCTGCCACACAATACAACAGATTTAACTGTAGTCGAAAAGAAAGAAAAACAAGTCAAAATAATCGACATAGCAATATCAGGGGATAGCAGAATAGAAGAAAAAGAAATAGAAAAAAATCACAAAATACAAAGATCTACAAATTGAAATGGAAAGACTGTGGCAGAAAAAGACCCAAATAATCCCAGTGGTCATTGGCGCCCTGGGTGCAGTCCCAAAAGACCTTGAAGAGCACCTCAAAACCATAGGGGCCACAGAAATCACCATCAGCCAATTACAAAAAGCAGCTTTACTGGGAACAACCTATATTCTGCGACGATATCTATAACAACAGCAACAACACTGATAATAAAATTCAGCTATCCTAGGTCCTTGGGAAGGACTCGATGTCTGGATAAAACATACCAGTCAATAACACCTGTCTGGCTGTGTAAACAATAGTAATAACAATAACAACAGCAATAACAATAACTGTACCTAATTTGGTTCAATTAGGTTAGGCAGTCCGCAAATTAGCTGGCTTGCACCTCACACATTTACGTGACCACCATCTTGAACAGTAGTGGATGACATCATCACAAACCACACCCTTTGGGCATCCCTATGTGTCCCTACATCTGTAGCAAATTTGGTTCAAATAGGTTAGGTGGTTCACAGGCTAGCCCACTTGCACCTCAAAGGTTTACGTGTCTGCCATCTTGAATTGGGGTGGATGACATCATCACAAACTATGCCATTGAAGTGTCCCTATGTGTCCTTACAACTGTACCCGATTTGGTTCATATCGGTCCAGGCATTGTGTAGTTGATGGGTGGGGGGGCACACAGACTCACACACAGAATGCCAGGTGATCTCATAAGCCTACTGGAAAGTATGCTAAAAATTGTAGTCTTCGTTTAGTAATGTTGAAGATTTCATTTAGATGTTACGTCTGACAGGGGGGTATGCAGAAGCCAAATTAGTGGTATTATTAGTGGCTGGAGGGCATTTAGCTCCTCCCATAAAAAGGTCATGTCCCATCTGCAGATGGTACAATTTTGGGAAAATATATTAATATTATGTTAGTGCCTGATGCCCAGAGGCACTCAAACCCTGATTCATGGCCTCCAAGGTCTGGTCGGGCCTCCAAATGTTGGGTTTCCCCCACCCTGCAGTCACCCTGCACCCACCCCACTGTGCTCATACAGGCAAACCTTATTTTTTTAAAAAAAAATTCAGCTGCCATGTGGCTGCCGCGGAGTGAGCCAAGCAGTCCTCCCCCCCAGTGGTGGCAGCCGGAGTGATGCTCAGCCTGTCAGTTTGGCACAGTTGTTGGAGGCAGCGGCGGGTTGTGTGTGTGCTGCGGAGGTAAGTAAATTTTTTTTTAAAAAAATTGAAAAACCCCCGCCTGCAAATCCCCTGGACCGAACCGAATTGGGGGAGGATTTCCAAGGGGGTGCTGGATTGAACTGGCCCAGTCTGGTTGGGGTCTGATCTGACTCAAACCGAACCAGACCAGCCGGTTCTATGAATACCCCTAGCCAGGGGGTAAGCTGAGCAGTCCTTCTTCCCCCAGGCGCCGGCGCCCAGAGCATCTCTTGCTAACTGCAAGGCGCACCTGTGAAGTTGAGAGAGATCATCGCAAGCTCTTGATGTCATGGGCTTGTGACGATCTCTCTCAACTGTGCAGGCGGGCCTCACAGTTAGCAAGAGATGCTCCAGGCTCCGGTGCCAGGGTGGGTGGGAGAAGGACTGCTCGGCTCACCCACTGGCTAGGGTTGTGCATGGAACTGGCTGATCTGGTTTGGTTTGAGTCTGGAACCAGTTCAGTCCGGCACCCCTTCGAACCCCCCCCACTTCCGTTCAGTCTGGGGAGGTTGCGAACATTATTATTTTTCCCCCCTTTTACTTACCCCCTTCAGAGGAGTTGTTGGAGTCGGCGGGAGGGTCCGCGGAGGTTCCCCTTCCCCCTGAGCCAGTCGAATGATCAGTTTGGGCTTGAATGGAGGCTGGTGGGGGAAGAGGGAACCTTCGCGGGACACACACCCCGCCTCCAACAACTCCCCTGAAGGGTAAGTAATTTTTTAAAAAATGTCCATGAACCCCCCGAACAGTCAGGGGGTATTCGGTCTGGGGTTGGACTGAACAGGGGATGGTTTGGTTCAACCTCAAATGGTCGAACCGAAGTGGTTTGACATTGAACATGTTCAACGCCAAACCTGTTTGCACATCCCTACCCCCGGCAGCCTCTACTCAGCCATGCAGCAACTAAAATAAAAAACAACAACAATGGAGGTTCAGTGTGGCAGGAGGCCCCCAGAGTAGGTTTTTTTGGGGGCCTCACACTGGGGGGGGGCTTGCGGTGGGATGGTACGTGTGCCAAAATTACCTAGGTGCGCCCCTGCCGATGGCTATATTATTTTCTATTGACTCAGCATGTAAACTCCAGTACACATTCAATGGTGGTTTCCTTGGGAACCCCTGCAGCTAACTTTCTGAAATTTATCAGGAATCTTAAATAGGGGCATCTCTATATTTCTGGCAAGTTTCATGCAAATTGGGCACACAAACACAGGAGAGTTGCTCTTGTGACCATAGATTCCTGGCTGAGAGTGGGTTAACCCAGGAATCTGTGGTTGTCTGGAGCACAGGGAGTCCTCTCAACTCACCAATTCTGAGCCTGGGTAGTCCAGATCCATTACCCAGGTTAAAAGTGAGGTGGGACACAAAGAGGGCTTTCCTACCTTTTTCTTTGGGTCAGCTACAGCAGTGGTGCATTTTAAACTGTTCCTGGGCTGCTTTAGCAAAGAATTGGGGCCAGGGAGAGGAGAGCTGCTACAATTCTGAGGGCTGCCTCTCCACTGCTCCTGCAATGCATTGTGGTATATGTGGAAGCCCCAGTTCTGATTTCAGGAATGGAGAATGGAACGCCACCATGGCATTCCTGTGGGCATGCAAGCTGCAGAGGAGGCTCTGGTTTTCTGGAAGGCACAAGGTAAGAGTGTGCCTTCCCTCCAGCCCACTCCCATATGGCCGTGATGTAATAGCTGTAGGAGAATAGATGTGAGATCTTGAAATAGTAAGTGGTCATGTTTTTCTGAGTGGGCTGTGTGTGTATTCATTTCAAAAGCACTGACGTTAATTAATATAATAACCTTCCATTTCTTTAGTGACTACTGACAAAGATTATCAGAAATTCTGGCACAGATATTAAGAGACAATGTACACACCAAGCATGTTCCCATCCAAAAACTGGACTCCAAAACCTTGAGCCAGCTCATTAATAAAGGAGCAATTGCCTTCCTCCAGAATTTAAAACCTTTGACAGCAATTTGACTTGCTGCTGAGAAGGCATTTGATGTGATGACTGGCAATTCCAACTAAGTTAGAAAAATCCATCATCTTATGAGGGAAAATATAATAGACTGTCATGTAGTCCTTATCTGCATTTATTTGGGAGTAAGCCCCATTGAACATTTTGGAGCTTCCTTCTGAGTAAACATGCTGGGATAAAGCTGTAATAGTTTTGTACATGTCTTCAAATGTACTTTTCTGGTTTATTTTGGGGAATAAAAAATGTTCCTTCATTTTAAAATATGTCAAACTGTAACTGTTTTATTTGGAGAATATCAACTTGGTATTTACATTTACATTTTATATCCAGCTCTTCCTCCAAGGAGCCCAGAGTGGTGTTCTACACACTTAGGTTTCTCCTCACAACAACCCCGTGAAGTAGGTTAGGCTGAGAGAGAAGTGACTGGTCCAGAGTCACCCAGCTAGTATCATGGCTGAATGGAGATTTGAACTCAAGTCTCCTTGGTCCTAGTCCAGCACTTGGTCCTATATCCAACACTATACCACGCTGGCTCCTGGGGCTTTAAACAAATTAAGCTGTGATGCAGAATTCTAAATGTTCGCTTATACCAGGGTTTGAGTGTTCATTTTCAAAGAGATGGTGAGTGATGACAGATAATTCTAGTGGCTGACATGCTGTGCAGTCTTACAAGGGTGGAGCAGGAGTTCTATCCTCACAAGGAGTGTGTAAATTAACCATGTGCGAGATTTGCTTTGCAGTGCTGGACAAGTGGAAGGGGGAAGGGGTTTTTTTTGCTTGTCTTCCCTGTATGCAAAGGCCCAATTTATGTCCAGAAATATGTCAGTGAGAGTCACCCAGCCCTCACAGACATATTCCTGGACACTAACAGGGCTTCTGCAGGGAGGGGAGAAAACCTAAAATAGTTTCCCTTTCCCCTCTGCCCACCCAGTGCTGTGAAGCAAGCCTCTCATGCTGTTAGTTTAGTCACTCCTTCCTTGTAAGGCTGTACAGCATGTTCGCCAGTAATGTTTCCACCTAAGAAATTGCATTAAGCTTGTCGCATTCAATGTGATGCAGGTAGATAACAGAAAGTGATGGTCCCATATTCCTTTTCTAATAAAACACAAAGGACGGCATCCAAACATTTGGTGCAGCTTGCACCATCAATGGAAGCTCCTGTTGCTCATGGAAGGACCCTCCTTCTTGCAGAAGCATTCTTTGTGTTAGTGCAACTTTCCTTCCACCATTAGTAGCAGGGGCGTAGCAAGGTTGGAGTGGGCCCAGAGATGAGATTTTAAAATGCCCCCCCCCCAAAGTCCAGGGCCTCCGCACACCCCAGGCCCCCAAGGATTTAAGTCTGATATTCCAAAATAAGTATGCTGCCTGCAAATACATTTCACTGAATACACACACACACACGTCACAATATATAGTGATATACATTGAGTACTATACATTTGTATTACTTTTAATGCCTAGAACACACTAGAAAGATGAATGATTAAAATGGGCCCCTCGCTGCAGATTAGCAAAGGAGACTTTCAACCATGCAGGGTGAGCCTATGTTTGTTTTCCCAGAATTCTAAACAAATTCAGTAAAGTTTGATTGCAGGAGGTTTTTCACAGGAGGCTTTTAAAGCCCTTTAAGACACATCTCCTCTGGAATGGAGGTGCTGCATTCACATGTTGGCCAGATTTACCCTGAAGTCCCTGCAAGTTATTGGGGAGCAGTTCACACACAAGAAAAATAAAATAAAAGCACCACACATGCTTCACAGTTCTCACTCAGACCTTCTGGGTTGCAAAACAACTTGAACATAAGTGCATTTATAAATGAATGAATGAATAAATAAAATTAATAAAATACTGTTCCAGAAGTTTTTGCAATTTTCTGCCATGAAACAAGCCACTTATAGGACTTTTTAGATAGTTTTTTTAAGTCAGCAAATTTTCCAAGCTGTTTCAAAATAAATATTCAGAGACTTCTCGGTCCCTCCTCCCCCCCCCCATATCCAAGCCCTATGGCAAGCAGATCCCTATATATGGGGGGGGGGCGGGAAAGGTAACCACAAAAAGGAGTTCACACTCTACCTGGCAAATGCTGGTCTAGGTTAAGCAGGGCAGCAAAGGGTCTTCTGCTGCAGAGAACACTCTGGCTGCCTCCTCCTTCCTGGCTGGCTTGGGCCCTACTCGAGTTCAGGCTTCACTGCGGCCTACACGGAGGCCTCCGTGGAAGCCCCGCCCACCCACCGATCAGCTGAGAGGCCGGAGAAAAGGAGCTCTTGGCAGCTTGCCTGCTGCTTCGATTGTGGCCAGCAGAACAAGCAGGAGAGACGGCGAAGAGGGCAAGTGGCTGAGGGGCCTTGGGGCTGGGCAGGGGGCAATGGGGAGTCACATGAGGTGCCTCTGGGGTGCCCCTCCAGGCAGTGGGGCCCCCAGACAACTGTTTCCCCTTGCCCTATCATTGTTACGCGCCTGATTAGTAGTTTTCATTGATTGCACACCACTGTGCTGAAAGTTTGGATGCCATCCAAGTGGTCTGCATAACAGAACAAATATGGACACATCCCAATTAATCACTTTCACTTATATGGATTTCAATGGGAGATCTGTAAACATATGTTTAACTTGTTCTATTAAAATCAATGGGACTGAAAGCTGTTTCACTTTGGCTAAATCATGTCCTTGGAAAAGATTTCACAAAATTTAGGCATCTATAAAGAGATGGGTGCCCAGTTAAAAAAACATAGAAGAAAATGTTCCACTTTGGTCTTTTCACTTTCCCCAATATATGTTGGGAACCATTTTATTTATGTATGTATTTATAGCTATGTAAACCGCTGTGGGAACTTTTGTTGAAAAGCGGTATATAAATATTCATCGCCGTATTCATATGTTAGAAAAAGTGACTGCAAAAATTTACCATCGTTCATTGCTGTGCTGTCATTACTGTGATTTATCATTAAAGCATTAATTAGCTTCCTAAAAGTTGTATTTACTGTGGGAAGCAGCAAAAAATATTTACTATTAGTCATGAACATTGTTGGCAGTGCTGAAATTACTTCCTTTTCTCAGTTATTTTTGTGGCACTCCTTACAAAAAGGTTCACTTAAATTGCTCTCACTCACCATCAGTGATGCCATCACATTGATTGGCTGGGATCATTGAAATCACTCATCCATAAAGGAAGAAGTAGCACCAACTGCAAGCAAATGATGGTGCTGAACAGGATTGGTGGGGCGGGAGGGATTCAGAGCCTTGTATTAGGTGAAAATGTCATGGCAGTGAAATCACTAGTGTTGATCCCAATAATAAAAGCAGACAATATTTGGCACACCTTTTGATTTGGCTTCCTTTGGATAGAGATATTAAGGCCTGGATTCATAAAAACAAGCCTCAAAAAGAGAAAGAAGAAATTCTATTTTCCATGGCCATGGTGATTCATGCTTTAGTAACTTCTAGATATCACTACTCAAACATGCTCTATGCAAAACTACCCTTGAAAAGTATTCTGTAACTTCAGCTTGTATCAGTGCTGCCTCTAGATTGGTGGATGAACGAGGATATCATTTTGATTCTGTATGATCTATGTTGGTTACCTCTTTGTTTTTGAGCTAAATTCAAGGTGCTGACATTTAGAGCCCTAAATAGCTTGGGATTCAGGTACCTTAAGGGTTTTCTTTTCCTGTTTTTGTACCCTTGTGTACTCCGTCCAACACGAGAGGCTCTCTTCTAGGTAACCTCATTGCAATAATGGCATGTGTCTTTCAGAAGCTGAATCTTTGCCATTATGGCACCAACTTTATGGAATACTCTCCTTCGAATGGTCCACCAGACCTCTACATTATGGATGTTTGGACACCATGTTTTTAAAAGGAGACTTTTAGGATAAATTGATTCCTATGTTTTGTTTTGTTTTAACTCTGGTCTTTTCATTTTGTTGCTTCTGTTTTATTTGTATGTGCATTTTTTGTATTTGTATTTTTTGGATTTGTTGCACTGATATTATTTTCATTGCATTTTTTCATTTTAGTTATGTGTAGTTTGCTTTTGACGTAAGCCATATGAATTATTTTGGAAGCTCCTACGAACTATCTTCTGACAAACTATTCCAGAAATAGCTTTCCTGACTATGATACCAGTTATCAAAATTGAAAGGGCATGATTAAGTCAAACTGAAGCACTTCTACATTCTTATGGGAAAGATGTAATGGGACCTAAAAGTGTTTAACTTTGGTTGGATCGTATCCAATGTCATTAACAAAAACAAAAGTAGTGTGTATGCTATAAGCACCTGAAGGGTTTTTAAAAAATCAGTTAATATCCAAAGTGCCCAGGATCCAGAATATAGACTTTTGCCCCATGCTGCAAATTGATCTTCTGTACACCTGCCTGCCAAATATATATTTTCATTTCTTTGGCTCAGTACTGGACCTAACTGAAAAGGTCATTTGTTGCAGGCAATTTGTACGATTGCATTTGGAGAGAGAGCGAGTTAGGGCTTCAAAATGTCATTGAGCCCAGCTCATGACAGCCAGAGGAAACCATTGTATTTAGAGCCAAATGACAAGTGGGCTAAGGTCCACAATGCACCTTCAGAATTGCCTGTGTCAATTGCCTTGGAGACTCTCTGACAGATTCTGACAAGCGAGTGAGAAAGTACCATATTTAATCTATTTAAAACTAGAGTGGACAAAACACTTGAGAATATACTGCTGGGCAGGGCAGCAGGAAGGAAAACAAGGTGGGGGGATTGCGACATTAAATTCTGTGCTGGCCAGAAGGTACAGTGGATTCTCTAAGAGCAACAGATCATTCCGATCTATAGACTTTTTGCTTCTGTAATTGGGACTAGGAAAAGTTCCGAATTTTTATTTTGGGTATGTTTTTCTGCAGTGTGTTGTAATGAACACAAAACTGAAGAGGACCAAAAAATATAGGCTGACATCCAGACTAACACAGCACTGAGGCAGGGAATATGTAGCACACATGTTGTGGGGGAGGGGTGATATTCATCTATCTCCCCTTCCTTCTGAAGTCTACCGTGACTCCCAAAATATACCCAGAAAAATAGCCTTTGAAAAAATCAGACACTGATATCAGCTGTGTGGCCCTCAGCGACATACTGTAGTGGGGACAGTGGGCTTCAGAAGGGAAGTCAACAAAAATCACCCTCCCTTGTAGCACATGCTGTGCATTGATGCATCAGTGCTTCATTAGCCTTAATGTCAGCCACAGGTTCTTAAATATGTAAGTAGCTCTCGTTTGGAAAAGGCATTTTTCTCCTAGATTCATTAAGTATAAATGCTCTATTGTAAGTGAGGTGTTGATATTGACAGCATTGGAGAACCCCTTACTTGAATGGGGTGTCCATAATGTTTGGACTGTTAAAAGACCAACATGTTACTTGGAGGCAGGGAAACATGTTCCATGATTTAGTGCACAATATATATAGAAACCTGAATGTATGTGTGCAAAGAAGATGTGTTAAGATCCAGGGTTTTGTGCCACAATGCTGATCAGTGTCACTCTTCACATTAATCTTCTACACTGGTTTTCCATTACTTTCCAGTTTCCACATCAAATTCAAACTGCATCATCTGGCCCTAACGAAAAACTACACTCCTCAACATCGCCCACTGTTCACAATATAAAAATAGTTACAGATGACCTACCCCAGATTGCTTCAACATTGGGTCAGCAGCTTTTCTCCCCAAATAGTTAAATTATCTAATTTGCATTTGACAGTGCGGCTTTTGGGCAGAAAGTGTTGGCCTTACCAGAGGCTAAAATAGCCAACAAAAGCTTATACAGGTCTTTTATATGCAGAGAGAATATTAAACGTTTTGCACACATTACAGGCCATTTGGGTCAAGGAGAGCTTTTGAGAACTTGGATAGACAAGCTTTGGGATTGCAAAGTGCTTATCCCCTACAGTTCTGGAACTTCCTTTGGCTTTCACACAGTTTCCTGGAGACTTACAAATCATGCCTTATAGTAATTTGCTTAGCTCATCTGTGATTTGGGGCAAAACACAGACCAAAATAAAAAAGTCCCACACTTATAAAGGATCATGTTGTAGATGCTAAGCTATAGGTTAACTTTTCAGAGAAATGACCTTCAGTTTGTTGTACATTTGAGCATCTTCAGCTAAGCACATTCATATTCTGAACTAGGTAATTGTGAACTCCAAAATACATCTACTATCAACCTCCTTGGCTTTCTTCTCCCAGTCCTGCTGTTATGCTTTCTTCCATAACGTACTTTAGATCTGGAACTGCCACCCCCTCTTTCTATTAAACCATTTTCTTCTGTTAACAGTCTCCTCCGAGCATATCTCTTACACAAAGCTTTTCCTGAACATCCACAGATCTGCCAGTTCTGTGCTGCCTGCCTGTTCTATTTCTTTATCATGTTCTATTTCCTCTCTTCACCACTGGAATACCACTGATTGTACCATTTCCTGCAGTGTTCAGGAAATGTTACCACTCACTAAATACTATAGAAAGAGATACTGGGGCAGGGAGCAAATTCAGATTTGGAAAACTAGGTCATTCCCATTTTACTTGCAAAGTAGGAATAATCTCTTGGAGCAAATTTTGCTGTCCAACAAAATTATTGCTAGTTGACAAGAAACAACATCATTATGTGTGGTCAGCTGCGAAGCTCAAGGAAGATTTCTGGGATGAGAAAACTCTTGATTATAAGAGTGTTGTCCATTGCAGGCTGAAGAGCTTTGATTCTCATATGTACAGTACATTGCTTATGCTTTACTCAAACATTCCCTCCTGCATTGTGTGCTATAAATGAATTTGGGCAAAGTCTAGTATTCATTAGAAGGATGCTTCATACGTGCAATGACAAGACACAGACAGCTGTTGTGTGTTTTTTTAGTCATATGCACATCTAAACACTAATAAAAGACCACTTAGCTCATTGTTCTGTTGTTTCCAGAGGGTTGTGGACTTTTATTTGTATTGTAAATGGTTTTAATTGTGTTAATAATTTTATTGTTGTTGTGTTTTTAGTTTGTAAACTGTCTGGAGACCTACATATTGGGTGGGGGGAAGAGAGAGAGAGAGAGAGAGAGAGAATATTCATGTGTTTCACAAGTGCAATTCAAGTGAGCACATGGCAGTTCTAGTTTAAAGCCCAATTAATACGTGTGGCAGAATCAAATGGCCATCTTTTACCTGGACTGTACTACTTCAGGCTGCAGGTAGGAGTTTGTGGCTGACACACCAAGAGTTCTCATGCAGGGACATGGCAAGAATCCTCACACAACTCCATCATCATCCCATGTGCTGTGCTGCTGCGCAGCTGAGCTTATGCTTCTGAACACTGCTTGAGTTCCAGAAGTGCACTTTAAGATCAGACGCATGTCTCTGAGGCTCCATGTGAGGAAACCGACTCACCCGCCCTGTGGTTTATGACAGGACCCCTTCACAAATCCTAGTCACAGATACTTTGAAATAAAAGAAAACATCGCACTGCTCTGTAACTGTCTGAATCATTGCCACCACTTCCTGAACACTATTCATCTCGTAGTCTAACCTGACCACGTAGCTGAGTATGGCTAAAGGCATGACTGCTAATGATGACTGCTAGTGATGGCTGTAACACTGATCTAAAATTTTACTTTACCACAAAGATTGCTTTAGGGGTGTAACAACCACTGCCACAGGGGGTGCAGCTGAGGCAGGGCCACACATCTCCAAGGGCCGCTAGCGGCCTCGTCCCCACTTGGCCCCAACTCTTGCTGGCCGCAGCTTTTTCTTGGCAGTCCCTTTAAGAGCTGCCTGTTCTCACTGAGAAACAGCAGGTGAGGTGACTAGCACAAGATGTGGCAGCCCACACTGAGGCAACAAGAATCAGGCCGTGTCACACGGCCAACCCAACAGGTGGTGAAGACAGGCAGGCAACAGGCAGTCCCATCTGGCCATCCCGGTGAGTGCGGAAGGCAGGACAGCGTTGGGTAGCCAGTGAGTGGAGGAGGAAGGTTGGCTTCAAAGAGGGGGCAGCAATTGGGCCACTCCTCAGATTTTGCCCCAAGGCCACCTCCAACCTTGCTACGCCCCTGAACTCTTGTGGGTTCTTTTACCTGCTAAACTTTCCCTATTCCTTGAAACAAGGGGCTCCCATCTTTACCTTTGACTGGTGACTTTGTTTCTCAGATCTTAGTGAGAAATAAAATCAGACTTGGGCACTTTGTTGGAGTTGCTCGCGGGCTCCTGGAGCATCCCTGCAGAGCCTCCTTAGTTACATGCACTCTTCATTAGTCAGGATGTCAGCCTGTATGTTTTAAGACTGCTCCATGTAAAAGCTCCATGCAGCTAGAAAAAAGTAGGCTGTTAAGGAGAAGACTCAGTTGGACCTTGACCTTTTCACTCACCGTTTTTCCCCATCCAAACATGCCAACTTCCACCGGCAGTCTGAAATGGCACAGCTTAGAAAAGCCTTTTTACTTGATGCTGCTGCACATAGAAAACTAGGCCTAAGTTTCATATATTGAGGCTATGCACACAAGCAGCCCTTCCCAGGTCAGGGCAGCCCTACCTGGGTAGGACTGTTCATGTATAGCACCGGGACTGAGGCCAATCCTGTGGCTGCCTCCCCTGGTAGCCCAAGTTTTTAACCCAGGCTTTTACCTGGGGTCATGTGTATGCTCAGACTGCACACAACCCAAGCATATAGTACACAGAGTTGGGCATCTAGAGTGCCCAACTCCCTGGAGAACCCCCCAATGCACTGGAGAATCTCCCAATGCACATTGTGGATTCCTGGAGGCCAGGAAAACGATTCCCAGCCTCCAGAGATCTGTACTGCGTAGAGCAGCGCGGATCGTGTGGGTGTACAATGGCATGCTGATGAGGACATTGCTGATCACCTGGGGGGAAAGTAGTTCCATCCCTGCCTTCCGCTGCCCTCCACCATTGTCTAGAACAGGACTTCACAAACAGCCCTCTAGCTTTTTTGGACTACAACTCCCATCATCCCCTGCCATAGTGACCAATAGTTGGGGATGATGGGAGTCAGGATGTGCACGGAACCGTGGAGCTGCGGTCTGGCACTGGGGTGGGGGTCCCTTTAAGGGGGGGTGTACCTACCCCTCCCTCTGCTTGTCCCCCGCCGACGCGCATCGTTTAGCAAGCATTTGGGGCAGCAGGATACATTGCTGAAACCCCTTCCCCCTCTGGCAGCAAAAGGCTTCAGGAAGCCTTTTGCGCGTGTGCACATTGTGCGCACGTGACACAGAGACGTGACGTGCGCGATGCGGAGATGTGACGCATGTGCGACGCAGAGATGTGACACGCACGCATGACATGCGCAGGTGCAAAAGGCTTCCTGAAGCCTTTTGCTGCTAGAGGGGGAAGGGGCGGCAGGGAGGTATCCTGCCGCCCCAAATGCTTGCTAAACGGACGTGGGCCGGTGAGGGACAAGCGGAGGGAGGGGTAGGTACACCCTCCCCCCACCCTTAACAGGATTCCCATCCCAGTTCCCGAACCGCCGAACCGCCCCAAGGCCGGACAGGTCCGGAGGCCTGCAGAATGGCCTCCGGATCGGTCCGAGCACATTACTAGATGGGAGTTGTAGGACGACATCTGTAGGAGGGCCAAAGTTGTGCAGCCTTGGTATCAAACATTATAACTTATAGGACAGCAAAAAACTTCTCTTTGTTCTTTCTATAGGAAGTCCCATTTAGCTGGGTCTTTTCTCCCTCCCCAAAGGTATTTGAACACATTCCTTTCCCAAAAAGCATTCAGTAGAAGGTGGTGTTGATTTTCATCAGTACTGTATAAAACTACATTTTATAAGGGCTTTATTATTGTGTTATTGATGTGGGTTCATTATTTCACAAGTCTGAGCATGCAAGTGTGCCTTTAAGTCTCACCTAGAATATAGACGGCAATGCTTTCTTAATGCAAACAAGATCTGCTGCTAGCAGGGGAGGAATCCATATGAGCCAGCCTCTCTTTTCAAGGCTCAGAACAGGATATTGAAGCGCTCATTCTTTTTGCATAAGCACAACCACATCACCCACACACTGTGTGTCAAGAGGAAAGCATTCAATCAGCTGGGACATGGCATCAAAACGCAGCATGTTGTAGCCCTGACATGGAGGGTGGGGGAGAAAGAAAAATGGGAGGAGGGCACGAAAGGAAGATCACTCTAGCCCTTTCATTTAGGAAGACACAGGGCAGCAAAGGAATTGGAATTGGTGTAGTGGGGCTCAGCAATGTATGGGAACAATAAGGCGAACCATGAAGAGGGCATTTGAAACACAACTAGGAACTCAGCCAACAACAGCAGAGAGTGCTTTGGCGATGAAAAAAGATATATGTGTTTATATGAACACATACCCTTGCTGAGTCTCAAGCACAGCAGGTACCCAATCCAAGCACTTTTGATGCAGCCAGTGGGATTCTGTGGTAATCTCCACACATGTTACTGTAGGCATGGGATGAATTAAGACCCTGGCTCTGCCCATCACTTGCAGTACAGAGGGAGGGAATGGTCTTGTTAAGCGCCAGGGGAAAAATCCAGCAGGCTTGCCAGAAAGATCTTGCTAACCACGAAGATGAACACAATGTGGAATGCTTCTAAGCAGTGCAGGAAAGACAGGGACAGACTTGTAGAGCTTGGCACGGGCGCAGGGCCAGCTGGAGATAGCTCTCTTCTGTCACCGCAGGCCTCACATAAACCAAAGGATGGTGGCTGGGTGAATTGGCTTCTTGTTCATTAACCCAAGAAGCAATCACATAGGAACATAGGAAGCTGCCATACACTGAGTCAGGCAATAGGTCCATCTAGCCCAGTATTATCTTCACAGACTGGCAGCGGCTTCTCCAAGGATGCAGGCGGGAATCTCTCTCAGCCCTCTCTCGGAGATCTCAGGGAGGGAACTTGGAACCTAGATGCTCTTCCCAGATCGGCTCCATCCCCTGAGGGGAATATCTTACAGTGCTCACACTTCTAGTCTCCCATTCATATGCAACCAGGGTGGACCCTGCTTAGCTAAGGGGACAAGTCATGCTTGCTACCACAAGACCAGCTCTTCAGTACTGTGTGCAAACATGGTAAGAATGACCATGGTAAGGATGATCCCTGCTAATTTGGCAAAGAGGCACCTTTTAACATGGTGATTCTCTTTATTTAGCAGGGGGAGAGTAACTGGCCCTATCCACCCCCAGGACAGTACCTCCAGTGACAGCTGCTGGTATCTATTTCACATTTCTTTTTAGATTGTGAGCCCTTTGGGAACAGGGATCCATCTTATTTGTTATTTCTCTGTGTAAACCACCCTGAGCCATTTTCGGAAGGGCGGTATAGAAATCAAATAAACAATAAATAATAATAATAATAACAATAACACCAATTGCATTTATTTAAGTCCACACATATACATGTGTATTATTCGCAGTTATATAGAACTTGAAGAAACCCTCTGCCCACATAAAGGTTCTTTGAGACCAAAACATCTGGGTTACATTTTACTTTGTGAAACTTCCCAGGGTTTTTGTTTTGTTTTTTGTTTTGTTTTTTCCATGCCGTCCAACATGCAGTAGACAAATTTGAAAGAAATCTCTGAATTCCATAGCCCAGAAAACAGTTGGTAGTGGCACATTACACTAAACTGTTTCTGTCTCAATACTTTTTATGTCCACCTAGGTGATAATTCAGAAAATCATTTTTAGGTGGAAATGTGCCTATCATGGGAAGACAGGGGGGATCCTCGTTTTTAAGGAAGAATAGACACCATTGCTGAAGTCTCAGATCATTTACTAAAATAACAAACAAAAACATTAATAAAAATAGAGTTAGGAAAAAGAAATATCACATTGCCTCGGGGCATTTCAGAATGTCTCTAATTTTTTTACCCATTATAGCATGTTTTATCCACTTGATCAGAGTGCATGGATTACACTTATACCAGTCTACTTCTCGAACATACCTCGAAGCATCCCGGGCATTGAAGTTTAGTGAGAGTGGTGAAAATCATCTGTTGAAGATCTAAGCTCCAGTGTTGGATTTAGGTGTATACAACCCAAGCAGCAGCCTAGGACATGAGATTTGGAGGGCACCAGGCATTTCACTTATTCTAAAAATGTGAATGCTTCTATAAGATTAAAGAAAATATATTTGTTTTCATTAGCATAAATAGGAATAATAAATAAATGCATGAATAAATACTGATGTACAGGTCCATGTGTGCAAAATTATTATTTACATGAGAGGAAGAAACAACAACAACAAATATTTATATACCGCTTTTCAACAAAATTTTCCAAAGCAGATTACACAGAGAAATAATAAATAAATAAGACGGCTCCCTGTCCCCAAAGGGCTCACAATCTAAAAAGAAACATAAGACAGACACCAGCAACAGTCACTGGAAGGATGCTGTGCTGGGGTTGGACAGGGCTGGTTACCCTCCCCCTGCTAAATAAAGAGAATCACCATGTTAAAAAGGTGCCTCTTTGCCCAGTGAACAGCGATAATGTGTTCATGCATTAAAGTTGTGAAAGGATCTACAAATGCAATAATAATAATAAAATAAGAATTCAAAAACTGAACAATTTTTGATGTTGAACCAAACCTTTGTTTTGCATAGGAGAGGACATCCAACCCTGCCATTCTCCCTCACAGAACTACAATTCCCTGTGTTCTGTCGGGAGGGTATCATTAAACCAGTTTGTACTTCTGTGGGAGATAATACATTTCATCCTGACATTTAAAGACTCTCATCACTTCATCCTATCTATCTTTCGCTCTTTCTCTTCACTTCCTTGCCATCCTTTCCCTGCCTCCTCCAGGTTTTTGTACTACCCCAAACTCTTGTTTGTCCTTTTCTGCCATGCTAACCCCTCTGCTTGGAGCATTCTCTCTTTCCTCAGCTACTTCAGCTGGTGGGGATCTCCTTTGCATTCTTTAACTCCATTCATCTACAAAACCTTTCCTGGAATACCATTGCCACACAATGAGGCCGTTCTCCCAACACAGGTTGCTTGCGCAGGAGAGACCACACACAAGTTGTCTGTGTGGTCTGGGCCACTGGGAGGCCTCTTGACCCAGTGGTTCCAGATCTGGGAAGCCCAGATCCACTACCTGTTGGGCACAAAGGGAAGTAGGAGGAAAATGGAGCCCATCCTGATGCACTTTGTGCTCATCTGGAGCACTGTGGCTGTTTAAAAGTCTGCCAGGGGCAACAGCCATAGAGCCTGGTGGGAAGCATGGCCAGGGAGAGGAGTGTTGCGGCATTGGCGACAGCTGCCTCTCTGCTGCTCACACAGTGCATTGTGGGATACAGGAGGACTTCCTCCTCCCAATCCTACTTTGGGAGTCTGCTGCCATGCTGGTTGTGTGGGCGAGTGAGCAGGGGAACCTAGAAGAGGCTCCAGTCATCTGGGAGAAGGTAGGTAGGTTCCTGCCTCCCCACCCTCTGCCAGCTCCCATTTTTGTTATGAGAATGACATTATTATCTAAATTTAAGGCCTGGATTCTCTCTTGCAGATCCATTTGTACACTTATATCTACATTGGAGGCCCTTTTCCACAATGCACCAGACATGGGGTGCTGTTGGTGGGCATGCAGGGCAGGACCTTCTTTTAACCTTACCCCCATAGGATCCTATGGGGGTTTGGAGAAAAGGTTAAAAATTGTTAAAAATTGCCTGCTTGCCCATTTCCTTTATGTGTTGGGTGGTAGGTAGCACCCATCATGCCCTACTACCCAACCAGCGTTGGTGTCCCTAGGAGCTACCCATGGGGAACAATAGGGTGTTTCAAGTTTTCCCATTGTTCCCCATGGCTGTAACAAGCTGCACTTACAGAGTGCACACAAGTTTTGCATTGCAATTTGCAACCCTATCTTGAAAAACACAGCGGAAGCACACTGTAGAAGAGAATCTGCCTCTTCCAACAAAGAACACACATTTCAAACACAGTCCAAAAATGGCCAAAAAAGTATCACTGACCAAGAATCCACTGCCAGCCACAGTGCCTGCGCTGCAGTAACATCCTTGGCACATGTTGCTCTCTCACATACAATTATGACTCTCTACTTTCTAACATTGCAACAGCTGCCACAGCAGCACCCTTAACAGCAAGCATAGCCAGGTGCTCAACTAGAGCAACTTCAGCCACATTTTGACTAAGTACACCTTGTAATGCAGATTGCAGAGCAGAGCAGAGCAGTGAGTGAAGCAAAAATTAGTCTCAAGGCCAGACATGGAGCTCATCACAACAATCAAAGCTTGTTAAATCTTGGCTTTTTTATCCAGGCTTTTACATGATTGTTTTCTATTGCTGCTTCTAAGTGTTTTTTATACTTGTATTTTATAGATTTTAAATTAGATTTGTTTTATATTTTTAGCTTAATATTTTTATTGTCATTTTATTGTATGTTGTAAACCGCCTTCGGATTGTTTTTAATGAAAGGCGGTATATAAATTCAACAATAAATAAATAAATAAATAAATAAATAAATAAATAACCAAGAAACCCCCGCCTCTCTCTCTCTCTCTCTCTCTCTCTCTCTCTCTCTCTCTCACTCTCACTCTCACTCTCACACACACACACACAGTGTCCACTATCTCATAAACAAAACAAACCACAACTCAAGGAAGGCAGGCACCCAAGTTCTGCCTTTGTTAACCTGAGATCCAGCAAAACCAGACAGTTATTACAGCAATAACAAAGCATATTATACTCAGTGCTGAGAAAAGAAAACCACAAAATCAAATCTTCCTTGATTCTTTCTTCCTCTCTCCTGATGTATCCTCTTCAATAGAGGCACACTACAAGGGCTCTCTCTGCCTCCCAGTTCCTTTGCATACATTTTGAATGTGAAATTCAATTATTTTGTGTTCCCTCCTGCCTCCTCCCTCTCACTAGCCAATTGGGGCACAGTTGCCTATGACAACATTTGATTTGTATGATAACAAGTCAACCAAGAAGCAAGGAGATTACAAGCCAATCAGAATCCTATGCCAGAAGAACAATCAGCAAGGGAAAAACAGGCCTACAAACTGGTGCTCTAAACATTTCAATCGAAACAGGGTTGTTCTGCTCTGAGCTTGGAACGGGCCCTTTATTTTTCTGTTTTGAGCTTGAAATACTTGAAATGGCCCATTTCATGTCAAAATGTTTCAGCATTGAAATGCCTGCATATCCCTACAGACATTTGGTTGCTTGCCCCTAACCATGACTAATGTTTTAAAACATACTGTTTTCCTTTAAGGTCTTTAGGCCCCTGGTCATGTCTGCATCTATGGCTCCATGGATGTCATAGCTGTCTCTCTTAAAAGAACTGCACACCCACAATCCCTTATACCTGTGATGACTTAACAGGAGGCCAGGGGCGTAACTACTATTAGGCAAGGGGAGGCAGTCGCCTGGGGGCCCCACTGCCTTGGGGGGCTCCCCAGAGACACCTCACATCCCCATTGCCCCCTGCCCAGCCCCAAGGCTCCTCAGCCAATTACCCTGTTCGCCCTCTCTCCTGCTTGTCCTCCTGGCCAGCAATCAAAGCAGCAGGCAAGCTGCAAAGAGCTCCTTTTCTCCCGCCTCTCAGCTGATCGGCGGGTGGGCGGGGCTTCCAGGGAGGCCTCCCTGAAGCCTGAACTGGAGTAGGCTTGCAGGGAGGGCCCAAGCAAGCAAGAAAGGAGGCAGGCAGAGTGGCCCCCACAGCTCTCTGCAGCAGACCCTCTGCCCAGCCCAGCATTTGCCAGGTAGAATGTGAACTCCTTTTTGTGGTCAACCCCCCCGCCCCAATATATAGGGATCTGCTTGCCATAGGGCTTTGATATGTAGGTGGGGAGAGACTGAGAAGTCTCTGAATATTTAATTTAAAACAGCTTGGGAAATTTGCTGGCTTCAAAAACTATTTAAAAAGTCCTATAAGTGGCTTGTTTCATGGGAGAAAATGATAAAAACTTCTGGAACAAACAATATTATATTTATTTTATTCATTCATTCATTCATTTATAAATGCACTTATGTTCAAGATGTTTTGCAACCCAGAAGGTCTGAGTGAGAACTGTGAAGCATGTGTGGTGCTTTTATTTTATTTTATTTTTCTTGTGTGTGAACTGCTCCCCAATAACTCGCAGGGACTTCAGGGTAAATCTGGCCAACATGTGAATGTAGCACCTCCATTCCAGAGGAGAGGTGTGTTAAAGGGCTTTAAAAGCCTCCTGTGAAAAACCTCCTGCAATCAAACTTTACTGAATTTGTTCAGAATTCTGAGAAAACAAACATAGGCTCACCCTGCATGGTTGAAAGTCTCCTTCGCTAATCTGCAGCGAGGGTCCCATTTTAATAATCAGTGTTTCTAGTGTGTTCTAGGCATTAAAAGTAGCACAAATATATAGCACTCAATGTCTATCACTATATATTGTGAAGTGTGCATGTGTGTATTCAGTGAAATATATTTCTAGGCAGCATACTTATTTTGAAATATCAGACTTAAATCCTTGGAGGCCTGGGGTGTGAGGAGGCCCTGGACTTTGGGGGGGGGGCATTTTAAAATCTCATCTCTGGGCCCACTCCAACCTTGCTATGCCCCTGCAGGAGGCTAAAGAAGAAAAGGGGGAAGGTAACATTTTAAACTAGAATCTGCAGTGAAGGCAAGACTTTTGCTGTAGCTTCTGGTTTAAAATGCGGTTTCCCTCTTTTCTTCTTCTTTCCCTTTAGCCTCCTTGTAAGTCACCACACGTGCGGGCGATTTCCGGACATCATGCTGCTGTTCTCAGTTCCAGGTAAGGGAGAGGGGCAGGAAGAGGTAAGGGGAAGGTAAGGAAAACATGGGAGGAGATGTCAGTGGGGTGTGTGTGTCACAGTTCCAATAGGCATGTCAAAATGCCTACATAATTTCAAAATGACAGGAGAATTTAGTCAGAGTTCCCACAGTCAGAGCTTCCTCCTGTCATTGCAGAATTCATTGTGAGAGTGTCCAACCTAGGACATATTGGGGTCAACATGCCTGTTGGACCTATGTGACTGCACAGCACTACTGTTTTCTGTCTAGTTTCCTCAACCATTCACGTTAGTTGTCTGGAACAAGCTCTCTTCTCTGTTTGTGCAAGAGATCTCTCCCCACCCCCACCCCAACAATTCTTCACCATCTCCATTTGGATTCTGCTGGCCCTTTTAAATGGGTTGCTTAGTTTTTCCCTTTCTGAAAAAATCACAAGCCCTTTTGAATGGCTGGTTAGGATATTGCAACAGCCTTGTAGAAGTTATAAATGTTTGCCATATGGCAACTCAAGGACTTTGCCGCTTCCCAGTTCACCCCTGTTGTCACTTCACTGGAGTCAGTCCAGGGATGAAATCAGTGCTATTTTTTAAATGCCTGAACACCAGCAACATTAATCTTTCAAGAAGCTAGCCCATACTTTAAGGAGATGAATAGTTATCTTCTGGCAGTGATGCTGCGGCAGTCTCTTTCTGACCTCTGGGCTCTCCTTTTTTTTTCTTCCTTCCTTGCCCTACTAAGGGATCCCCAAGGGCAGAGGCAAGGATCTGCAAGTCCTGGCTTTAGGATGTCCTCTGGCAGCAATCACACAAGTGACATTATTAACATGCCCAGCAGAGGACTGAACTTGGCACATCAATTTCTTATTTGAATTAATTCCCAAGCAGACTCTATTTATGACCTTTATTGCAACCATGTTACGGCAATGCAATGGTTGCTCAGGACATTCTATATATTCAGGGTTGCTAAGGACATACGCAGATGCAAATGGAAGAAAATGGGCTTCTGCTCTGAAACAAAACTTAAACCAGGAAATGCTTCTAGACAGATAAATCAAGATTTTTTCAGTCAACTCTAATATGGGAACGGGGTGTTTCCATGGCTAAGGGAAAAGCCTCCATCAAGCCAGAAAAAGAAAGAAAAAAAGAGCTGAGTATCCACTCCTTGAGCATCTGTGTCACTGAGCCGTCTAGTAATGTTGGCACCACAAAGGAAATGAAATGACAAACAAAGAGTAGACTGGAAGATTATGAGAGACCACTGGCATGTCTCTCAGCTCCCACATAAATGGAAATGGGTTTCTTAGGGAATTAGACACCCCTAGCCTTGTGTATGTTTCCCTAATTCCTATTCACACACAATTCGGACTGAGAAGATACAGTCAATGAGACGCAAGCATTCTCCAAAAGCCCACTGATTTCCAGAAACATATGCAGTAACTCATATAAAAGCCATCAAACTAGACATGATTGTTAGGACTGACAGTACTGAAGGTATGAAAATTTTATTTTTGTTCCACAATTTCCCCACAACTTCCATGGTGCCTTTTCTAATGGGAGAAACAGAGAGCTGTTGCCAACTCCAAATCTTTTAAAGTCAGAAACTGAACACTCAAACATAATGACACAATTTTTGTGTGAGGGGGGAGGTGTGTGTGCCTGTGTGTGCCTTTTTGTCATTTGGCTGCTGAATATATATTGTGAAGGGGGGGAACTCCAAAGGAGTCAGTTCAGCCAAAACAGTCTAGCCGATTTTGCATGGCATAGGTGAAACTCGGAAAATTAGAATATCGTGCAAAAGTCCATTAATTTCAGTAATGCAAATTAAAAGGTGAAACTGATATATGAGACAGACGCATTACATGCAAAGCAAGATAAGTCAAGCCTTAATTTGTTATAATTGTGATGATCATGGCGTACAGCTCATGAAAACCCCAAATCCACAATCTCAGAAAATTAGAATATTACATGGAACCAAGAAGACAAGGATTGAAGAATAGAACAATATCGGACCTCTGAAAAGTATACAGTGTACTGTGCTTGATTGGCCAGCAAACTCGCCTGACCTGACCCCATAGAGAATCTATGGGGCATTGCCAAGAGAAGGATGAGAGACATGAGACCAAACAATGCAGAATTGCTGAAGGCCGCTAAAGAAGCATCCTGGTCTTCCATAATACCTCATCAGTGCCACAGGCTGATAGCATCCATGCCACGCCGCATTGAGGCAGTAATTGCTGCAAAAGGGGCCCAAACCAAGTATTGAATACATATGCATGCTTATACTTTTCATAGGTCCGATATTGTTCTATTCTTCAATCCTTGTCTTCTTGGTTCCATGTAATATTCTAATTTTCTGAGATTGTGGATTTGGGGTTTTCATGAGCTGTACGCCATGATCATCACAATTATAACAAATTAAGGCTTGACTTATCTCGCTTTGCATGTAATGCGTCTGTCTCATATATCAGTTTCACCTTTTAATTTGCATTACTGAAATTAATGGACTTTTGCACGATATTCTAATTTTCCAAGTTTCACCTGTAAAATGTGCCATCAAGTCAGTTTCAACTCCTGGTGCCCACAGAGCCCTGTGGTTCTCTTTGGTAGAATACTGGAGAAGTTTACCATTTCCTCCTCCCGCACAGTATGAGATGATGCCTTTCATCATCTTCCTATATCGCTGCTGCTCAATATAGGTGTTTCCTATAGTCTGGGAAACATATCAGTGGGGATTTGATCCAGCAACCTTCTGCTTGTTAATCAAGCATTTCCCTGCTGCGCCACTTAAGGTGGTTATGACATATATAGTAAGAGTATAACCAGCACAGTGCATAAAAGAGGCACCACTCTTCAACAATGTAATAAGGTTAAAGAATTTCTTAACATGGTGTGTGTGTATGTGTGTTTGTGTGTAAATCACACACTAACTAAATATGTCAACTTATCATGACATGAAGGAGAAACTGCATGGCTTCTGCAAAGTAAGTGCTGCCTCACTAGCCTTTTAGAGATCTTTGGGTATGTCCACTGGCAAGTGAATAGAGGTGATCCAATTAACACTGTATAATGGATTTTTGGAAAGCTTTTGACAAAGTCCCTCACAAAGGCTCATGAGTAAACTTTGCAGTCAATAAATAATAGGGATGTGCATGGAACTGGGAGGGAGGGGGGTTACTTTAAGGGACTCCTCCCTACCCATCCCTGCCCCACCATGCAAATAGCTGACGTGCGTGCGTGTGCATGCTGTGTGCATGTGCGTTGGCCGTTTGCATGGCAACGCGTGGCTGCAAGGAGGAATGCTGTAGTCCCACACCCATGCTTTTTGGGAGAGCTCTGGTGGGGGGAAAGTGGCAGGGCAGGGATGGGTAGGTAGCTTGAACGCCAGCATTTCAAACCAGTGCGGTGCTCCAGAAAAGGAGTGCCAAATCGATTCCATGCACATCCCTAGGAAATAAGAGGACAAGTCATTTTATGGATTAGTAACGAATTAAAGAACAAGACACAGAGTGTCGGTATAATGGACTTTTCCCCTCAATGGATGAAAGTAATGTGGGGTCCCTCAAGGAGCTTTATTGGGACTGGTGCTTTTTAATTTCTTTACAAATGATCTGACGCTAGGGATAAACAGCAAGGTGGCCAGCTTAGCAGATGGCATGACACCAAACTATTCAGGATAAAAACAGAGCTCAGAAAAGTTCTTTCAAAACTGGGTGAACAGGGAACAAAGTAGCAAATGGACTTCAGCGTAAATAAGTGTGAAGTGATGCACGCTAAGACAAAATGTCCCAACTTCACATAGACACTGATGGGGCCTGAGTGTCAGTGAATAATCAGGAAATAGATGTTGGGCTCATGGTGGATAACTCAATGAAACAATCAACCCAGTGTGTGGCTGCTGTGAAATAAGGCAAATTCTATGCTATGGAGCATTAGGACAGGAATAGAAAATACAGTGGCTAATATTATAATACCCTTATACAAACTTATGGAATGACCAGATTTGGGAAATGGCATATAGAATGCACTGCATCTCAGAGAGGGTATTTTAGAGTTTAAAGGAGTGTAGAAAAAGGCAGCCAAAATGAGCAGTGGGGCTGAAACATCTTCCTTACAAGGAAAAGCTACATTTGGGCCTTTTTAGTTTAGGAAAATCCGGTAACTAAAAGGGGATATGGTAGAGGCTTGTACAATTATGAATGGTGTGAAGAGATTTATTGTGTCCCTCTCATAGGAACACAGGAAGTTGCCATATACTGAGTCAGACCATTGGTCTATCTATCTCAGTATTGTCTTCACAGATTAGCAGCAGCTTCTCCAATCTCTCTCAGCCCTGTCTTAAGGAAGCCAGGGAGGGAACTTGAACCAGTGGTCATCAAAAGAAACTAAGTGGCAAGAAATTTAGAGTGGACTAGAGAAAATATTTCTTTACATACCAAATCATTAATTTATGGAATTCACTGCCCCAAGATGTGAGGGCCACTAACTATCTTATTTATTTATGACTGATTTTTCTATGTAAAACCTTTGTTGAAAAGCAGTACTGTATATAAATATTCATTGTTGAAGTAGTAACTTAGATGGTTTTAAAAGAGTATTAAACAAATCCATAGAGGACAGGTCTGTCAATGGCTACAAGTCTTGATGGTTGTGTGCTACTGAACACCTCTGAAAATGGTGCACAGTGTGCTTCTGAATACTGAATATCTTCTCAGTTGCAGGGGGAAGGCTGAAGGGAGTGCATGCGCATCTCCTGCTTGTGGGCTTCTCAGAGACATCTGTATGCCCACTGTGGGAGAGAAGATATGACACTCCAATGGATCAGGGGTTCTAGATACTAGAACCCCTGATCCAGGGGAGTTCTTCTTAGGTTCTTATATACTTTTGCAAGACAAAAAGTTCTTATATAGTTTTGCAAGACAAAACTGACACCTTCTTACTTACTAGTGGTCCTTCCATATCCCATGGTGGGATCTTGATAGCTCTGGTGTGAAACCCAAAAGATACAAAACAATATATGCAAATTAAACAGCTATGGTACTTCTCTATTGACAATATAATGACTGACCTTGTAATTAACTTTGTTTGCTGACTTGTATACTTGTTAATGTTTGTTCGTGTGACTCCAGAATTTTCAGTTAGCAGTTGTCTTCCCACCTCCTTGATTTCTATCTATCTTTGTTTTGAGAGACTTACTTCCAAGTGAATATATGATTGCACTAGAGTTGGTTGCACAGTTTGGACTCACCAGCATGCATGTACCATCTCATCAGATCTCAGACCACAACATCCTCACCAACTTCCTTCAATAAATCTTTCCTCAGTCAGCAATTCCAAACCTCTCACCTAACCTCACCATAAAGCAAATGTTCCCCATCTACCCCATCCTGATCTGCTTTACATGTCATTTGCACATGTTAATGTTGCACCATTTCAGGGTGGAACTATTATGCAGACACTGACATCATTCACACAATCAAAAATTGTATTCTACCCAGGTTTGAGAGCTGTATGTGCTTCCAACTTTTGGTTGTGTGGAAGCAAGGAAAAAGGAAAACCTAGGACTGATTGTGTGGAATCAAGGTACTAGGGATGTGCATGGAACCGGCTGGCCTGGTTTAGTTCGGGGCCAGTTCAGTCCGGCACCTCCTTGAACCTCCCTCCCCCCAGTTTGGTTCAATTCAGAGGATTCACGATCTTTAAATTCTTTTTTAAAAAATTATTATTATTATTTCTTGTTTACACAGTCAGACAGGTGTTATTGACTTGTTTGTTTTATCCAGACATCGAGTCCTGCCCAAGGACCTGGGATGGCTGAATTTTATCATCAATACTGTTGGTTATTATAGATATCATCGCAAAATATAGGCTGTTCCCTTATTTTATTATTTCTTGTTTACACAGTCAGACAGGTGTTATTGACTGGTTTGTTTTATCCAGACATTGGGTCCTTCCCAAGGACCTGGGATGCCAGAATTTTATTGTCAATGTTGTTGCTGTTGTTATAGATATCGTCGCAGAATATAGGCTGTTCCCAGTAAAGCTGCTTTTTGTAATTGGCTGATGGTGATTTCTGTGGCCCCTATGGTTTTGAGGTGCTCTTCAAGGTCTTTTGGAACTGCACCCAGGGCGCCAATTACCACTGGGATTATTTTGGTCTTTTTCTGCCATAACCTTTCAATTTCAATTTGTAGATCTTTGTATTTTGTGATTTTCTATTTCTTTTTCTTCTATTCTGCTATCCCCTGGTATTGCTATGTCGATTATTTTCACTTGTTTTTCTTTCTTCTTGACTACAGTTATATCTGGTGTATTGTGTGGCAGATGTTTGTCTGTTTGTAGTCGGAAGTCCCATAATATTTTTACATCTTCATTTTCTTCAACTTTTTCAATTTGATGGTTCCACCAATTTTTGGCTACAGGTAGCTTGTATTTTTTGCAGATGTTCCAGTGTATCATCCCTGCTACTTTGTCATGCCTTTGTTTGTAGTCAGTCTGTGCAATCTTCTTACAACAGCTGATTAGGTGGTCCACGGTTTCATCTGCTTCTTTACAAAGGCGGCACTTGCTGTTTGTTGTTGATTTTTCGACTTTTGCTCTTATTGCATTTGTTCTTAGTGCCTGTTCTTGTGCAGCCAGTATTAAACCCTCTGTTTCTTTCTTCAAGTTGCCATTCTTAAGCCATTGCCAGGTCTTGGTGATGTCTGATTTTCCACTTATATTGTGCAGATATTGACCATGCAGGGGCTTATTTCTCCATTTTTCTGCTCGGTTCTTGACTTGTTCTTTCTTGTAGGCCTGTTTTGTTTCATTGGTGTCGAATAGTTTCGCATTATTGACCATTTGAAATGCATCTTCTTCACTGTCCTTGATATATTCTTCAAGGCCTCTTTTCTCCTCCTCTACTGTTTGATGGATTTGCAGCATTCCTCTTCCACCTGAGCTGCGAGGGAGGTATAGCCTATCAACATCACTGCGGGGGTGCAGAGCATGATTGATGGTCATGATTTTCCTGGTCTTACGATCCAGCGTCTCTAGCTCTGCCTGGGTCCAGTCTATTATTCCTGCAGTGTATCTGATAACAGGTATAGCCCAGGTGTTTATGGCTTGTATGGTGTTCCCGCCATTGAGTATGGACTTGAGGATTTTTCTAACTCTCCTGATGTATTCACTTCCAATTTTTCTTTTAACTTCAGTGTGTGCGATGTTATCAGGCTGGAGTATGCCCACGTATTTGTAATGTTTTTCTCTTCCAGGTTCTTGATCTTGCTTCCATCGGGCAGTTCTATTCCTTCTGTTTTTGTTATTTTCCCTCTGTTCATTATTAATGCAGCAGACTTGTCTAGTCCGAACTCCATTGCTATATCGCTACTGAATATACGGACAGTGTTTAGCAGTGATTCGATTTCTGACTGGGACTTTCCATACAAGTTCAGATCGTCCATGTACAGCAGATGGTTGATTTTACTGGATGTTTTATATGTTTGGTATCCGAGGCCTGTTTTGTTCAGTATTTGTGAAAGTGGGGTCATGGCAGTTACAAACAACAGAGGGGATAGTGAGCCCCCTTGGAAAATGCCTCTTCTAACGCTAACCTGTCCAAGTGTCTCGCCATTGATTGTTAACTGTGTACTCCACATGCTCATTGCTTGTTTTTATAAATATCTGAATGTTTTTGCTGACACCAGTTGTTTCTAAACATTTTAGTATCCATGTGTGAGGCAATGAATCGAAGGCTTTCTTGTAGTTAATCCATGCAACACTTAGATTGGTTTTTCTTCTCTTGCAATTTTCTATAATCATTTTGTCAATCAGCAGCTGGTCTTTTGTGCCTCTGGTGTTCGGGCAATTTCCTTTCTGTTCAACTGGAAGATACTTATTAGTTAATAAGTGTTGCATTACTTCATCTGCTATTATTCCAGTTAATAATTTGAACATGGTTGGCAGGCAGGTTATCAGTCTATAATTACTTGGAACTGTACCTTTTGCTGGGTCTTTCATGATGAGATGAGTTTTCCCAGTTGTTAGCCATTGTTCAATATCACCTCCTTGCAAAATGTGATTGAACTGTTTGGATAGTTGTTTATGAAGGCTTGTTAGGTGTTTAAGCCAAAAGCCATGCAGTTCATCGTTGCCTGGAGCAGTCCAATTTTTAATTTTCTTTGCTCTTTCACTTATTAATTCTGGTGTTATTATTAGATCTTCCATTTGTTGGTTACATTTTTTGACCTCTTTCATCCAGCCTGCCTTTTTATTATAATCTATTGGATTGTCCCATAATTTCCCCCAGAATTGTACTGTTTCTTCTTTATTTGGTGTGTCTATGTTTCTTGCAGTTTCTCCTTTTATGCTTTGGTAGAAACGTCTCTGATTCAACTGGAATGGAAGATTCTGCCTGTGTTGTGTAGTTCTGGCTTCATATCTGCTAATCTTCTTTGACACTGCTGTTATTTGCTTCTTTATTATTTCCAGGACTTCTCTAATTTTCCTTGAATCTAGGTGGTATTTTTGGATCAGATACTGTTTGGTGTTTTCATTCTTCAGCTTCTTATCTTTCATATCTTTCAATTTACTAGCATCTGATCTAAGCCTGGAGATTTTATTTTCTAATCTAATCTTCCATTTAGGTAATGTACTACTTTCTTTTTTGACAGGTCCATTGATCTTATATCCGAGCTCTTGTGTTGTTATTGTTGCTGCACTGTACATTATTTGGTTTGTTTCTTTCAAGTTCTTGGTTGTTATATCTGCAAGTGCAGCATTGACATCTTTTAATGCCTGAGTGAGCAAGTTGTTTTTTGGCAACTGTTTTTAGAGCTGGAAGTCGAACCCTGGTGGTTGTTTGGTTCATGTGCTCAGTTATTTTTTGCTTTAGTTCTTGTTGCTTTTCTGTTAAATGGCATTCGGGTTTTTGAGGTGAAGGCAAAGGGGAGGTTGCCTGGTTTTGATTTTGAAACAGTTCAGCAACAGTGGTATCCTCTATTTCCAACACCTCCTCCACCTGCGCCTGAGCAACTTCTTCAGTTGGTGGTAATTCTTCCTCCATATCTTGAGGCTGTGTTGCTCTTTGCAGTTCTTCCAGCTCAACTCCTGTGAATACTTTATTTCTTATTATGAATCTTCTCTGGTCTGCTAGCCTTTGTTCTGTGATTTCTGTATCTGGATGCTTCTCTTTCCAAATTTGGTACATTATTTTTAAATAACCTCTTTTAGTTGGACTAGACTTGTAATAGCAGATCATTATTTCCTTGTTGGTATTTTTCGTATATTTTTTTCATTTAAGCGACATTTCTTCCAGTAACTTTGCTGTCTTCAGCCCTGGTTGCTCAACTGAAGATCCTGAGTCCTGTTGCCCACTTGCCACCAGATGTCCAAGTTCTCCAGCACCTGGTACGGTCCTTGTTGACCCGGGCGACGACTGATCCGGTATAGATTTATTAAAGTTACATCTCACCATATTTTTGATGGGAGAGGCACTCTTTGTCTGGCTCTTCTGGTGAGACCTGTCCAGTATGGTTGGACCTCTGGCATAGCTCTCACCTTCCTCAGAGCACGCAAGCCCCACAACCACGCCAAGGTAGTGCCTCACTGGGGGTTATTATTATTATTATTTTACCTTTTACTCCCCTCAGGGGAGTTCCTGGAGGCAGTGTGTGTGGGGGTGTTTCTGCAGAGGTTCCCCCTCCCCCGCCGACCTTCTACATCACCCCCTCGCCTCGTTCGGCTGCTCTTTGGCCGGTTTTTGGCCTTCACCTGGTAACCCGGTGGCCATGTTTGGGGCTTGGTGCCTGTGCACATGCGCACATGGCCTATGCGTTGTCCAGAGCACGCAGAGGTCATGTGCACAGGTGGCCAGCCCCCAACATGGCCACCGGGCTGCCGGGTGAAGGCCAAAAACCAGCCAAACAACACCCGAACCAGGTGAGGGGCTGATTTTGAAGGCTGGCAGGGGAGGGGGAACCTCTGAAGACCCTCCCTGCCACCTCCAGGAACTCCCACGAGGGGAGTAAAAGGTTTAAAAAAATTAAAATTTTTTTAAAAAATTAACAACGAATTTAAAGATCGCAAACCCCCGAACTTTGGGTGTGTGTGTGTGTGTGTGTGTGTGTGTTCGGTTCAACCCCAAACCGTCAAACCCCTCAACCCCAAAACTGGTTCCTACATCCCTACAAGGTACTTTGCTTCCACATAATCACTTCAGCCCAGGTTTTCCTCCTACCTTGATTCCATACAACTGAAAACTAGGAGCACACACAATTCTCAAACCCAGGTAGAACACAGTTTTTGATTGTGTGAGTGGCCTCATTATCTAGCACTTTCCACACAACAACTGAGTCACTGAGGCTTTGCAGCCAAGTCTAATGATTCTGAGTAAGTGCTAGTTGGCAACTATAAGGAGTCACTCATAGCCAAGGAAGACAATGGCAATACTGGGGCAGCCAAGGAGAGGAGTGATGGAGCAGATGCCACAGTGCTTGTGATGACTTCTGTAATAACATGGTGTCATGTTACGGATGCAATTATGGTGATTTTCACGAAGCATACTGAAGAAGTAAATTGCCAACAAAACATAGGCCATCTTTGGACATAATGGCAAACCACGGATCCAATGGTCCTGCAGTTTGCCTCTATTCCCCCCACCACATTCCCAGACGATCCCAATCTGCAGTCAGGGAGACCCCAAGAGGGGGGGAACTGTCTGTGCGGGCTTCCTCCATTACATGAAGGACAGTCATGGCAGCCAATCAACAAGGAGAGAGGGAGGAGCTTCCTACCCTTAACTCTGGTTTGTGCAACTTGAATAAACTGGAAGTGCCAGTGGCAGAATCCGGACAAAATGATTCCGCCTTCAAACCTGAGGTTTTGGTGGCAGAACCCAAGGAAACCAAAGGTTCTGATTCAGGTTTGGGGTCAAAACCCAACCCACAGTTCAGTGATGAAACTACGGGTTCACGCATTCAGACAACCACAATCTTGAACATCTTGCACAGTTGCCTCCAGTTTGGCATTATGTCTGAAGGCAGCCATTGAGAACCAGTTTTCAGGGATGGTGTGTGTGTGTGTGTGTGTGTGTGTGTGTGTGTGTGTGTGTGTAAAGCAGCCATAACAAAATTTGTTCTGCACATTATGAAAAGGTTTACAAAATTGGAGAGGACATTTTGGCTCCAGGCATTGATAATTTTTTTGTAATGATTGTATATTGTCTTTGTTTATATCAAGCTCTCCTCATATATATTCTTTTACTTTAAAAATAAATTATGAAGTATCCATCTACATTATAAAGGGTTCTAAGGCAAAATGAACAGTACACATCTATACATAGTTACTTCGAAGTAATTTCCTACTGTGTTCAATGGGGCTTACTTTCAGGTCAGGGTGCAAAGGATTGCAGCTTAAGTCATGTTTCCCATGAGCATGCATCAAGTGCCACACCTTATTGCTGCTTTTATTGAGCAATAATAATTATCTTTTCTTTATGCATGAAATTGAATACAACCTCCTTTATCTGTATAGTCTGGAAGCCAAATTATTTGGATAAGCAGAGATTTTGATAAATGCTATATATATATATATATATATATATATATATATATATATATATATATATATAGGCTTACAGTGATACAGATGGGCCACAAGTGACACTGAGGGTAGGTAAATAATAAGCTTCAGAAAATGGGGAATATACTTTATAAAAGCATCTGAAATATACTGATTTTTAATTTGAAATAAGCAGCTGCATTTAATGAGATGTATAGTCTTCTAAAAGTAACAGTCCCATACACTATACGGTATGTAACTCCTTTATAAATAGGAACATAGGAACATAGGAAGCTGCCATATACTGAGTCAGACCACTGGTCTATCTAGTTCAGTATTGTCTTCACAGACTGGCAGCAGCTTCTCCAAGGTTGCAGGCAGGAATCTCTCTCTCAGCCCTATCTTGGAGAAGCCAGGGAGATAACATGGAACCTTCTGCTCTTCCCAGAGCGGCTCCATCCCCTGAGGGGAAGATCTTACAGTGCTCACACTTCTAGTCTCCCCTTCAAATGCAACCAGGGCAGACCCTGCTTAGCTAAGGGGACAAGTCATGCTTGCTAGCACAAGACCAGCTCTCCTCTCAAGGGGGGGTATGCTGCTGCCCCAACAGGCTCCCAAGGACTCGCGAACCAGCTGGGGAAATGCAGCAGGGGGAGGTAAGTGCACCTAGCCCCGCCCCCAAAGCCATCCCCCTCAGTGGTTCCATGCACATCCCTAGCCAGGAGTCAACACCAACTCGATGGCATATTCTACCTTTACTCATGACTAACTTGCCCCATTGATTCCATTGGTACTTAGTCTTAGCTAAATCTGGAAGTTGCCCGCCCTTTAAAAAAAAAATAACATCACAGCTGCAGAAAGCCAGTTCTGTACAGAATTACATTCGGGGTTTTGAGCATTCTTCATACATTGCATGCAAAGACTACCACAAGAAATACCTGTGTATGCTTTTGAACACACAGTCTGGGGTGGGGTGGGGGTCCTGATATCTGTCATGAGAACACAGATGTGATGCTATACCATTTGAAAGGCCAGTTCCTCAGCACTTCCCCTATCCCTCATTTCATTCCTGAGACTGGAATTATAAAGTATATCCACAGGTATTCTAATGCAGAGGGCTGATCAGAAGCAATGTTTGTGTTCTAATTTCTAATTTGTTCCAATTCATCCATGAGTTTGACAGCAAAGCCTGCTTTGAAAGAACTATTCCACTAACATGAGATGCTTTATGACCAATCTTGCAACTGCAACTGTAGCCTAAGCACCAACTTTAGGGCAAAGCACCAAGCAGAAAGAGACGGATAGGCAAAGGTAAACACCAGAACACAAGAGTCAGGAACTTTCTGGTGAAAAAATTATTGAAGCTATAGTTCTAAAACCATACAATGGAAATCTTTTTCTATACCATAAGTTTCAGTGGCTATGTAATTAATAATTTATTCAGTGCTGAAATATGGATATTAATTTAAGAATGCAAATCTGTATTCAGGTTGGAAAGTAAGTGTGTGTGTGTGTGTGTGTGTGTAGAGAAAGGATTTAACAATGTCTAAAACGGCACAAGAGAAGGTGATGAAATTCACTCCAGACTTGCTTGGGAATTCACAATGGACTAAATCTGCTTGAACTTCTCATACACATTGATGGGTTCTAAATTAAATGTAACCACACAGGAAAAAGGAACTAGACATTGGTGCAGACAGCTTGATGAAAGCACCTGCTGAAGGCCCAGCGGCAGTCAAAAAAGCAAACAAGATGTTAGAAAGTAGATTAAGAGACAGGGCAGATCATTGTAAAAATACCATGGTATGTCTTTCTTTGAAAAGGATTGTAAATGTTGTACAGGTGGTCCTCATCCATGGTTCCGGCCCCTGTGGTGTTGTGTATCTGTGGTTGGGTCATAGGGACCAGGTTTCTTTATTCACGGGATGAAAATAGGACTATTTTCACCTATCTGCAATTCTTGAGTGGCCAAAAATGATCTCTGATGCCATTTCCTGCCACCATTTTGTAGTGCTGAGCCATTTTGTGGCTGTTTTCTGGGGGGGGCTCAAAAAGAAAAAAAATTTGTGGATTTGGAAGTTTGGGGGCATTGCTGGAGAGCTGCAGAGCAGGGTACTGTGCTTATTTCTGTTCTCCTCTGCTGGTTTAAGTCCGAACCAGACCTAAACTGGACTAGGCCAGTTTGGTCCATCACCCCCTCAAGCCCCCCCCCCCCCCGGTTCGGGGGAGGTTTGTGACCTTTTTACATTAATTTTTTTTAACACTTACGCCCTCTGTGGGAGTTGTCCAAGGTGGCGGGTGTGTGTCCGTGAAGGTTCCCCCACTGGCCTCCTTTATTCCTGAAATCAGCTGTTCAGCTGCTCTTTGTCCAGTTTTTGGCCTTCCCCCCTCAGTGCAGTGGCCATTTTGGAGGCTGCTGCACCTGCGCAATAGGCCTCCGTGTGACCTGAGTTATGCCAGGTTACACAGAGGCTTATTGCACAGGCACAGTGGCTTCCAAAATGGTCGCCGCACCAAGGGGGGAAGGCTGAAAGCCAGCTAAAGAGCTGATTTCAGGAATAAGGGATGCTGGTGGGGGGAGGTGGAACCTCCACAGACCCCTCCCCCCACTGTCTTGGACAACTCTCCTGGAGGACCTAAGTGTAAAAAAAAATTTTTTTAAAAGAAGAAAACCAACTCGTGAACCTCCAGGGGGGGTTGGTACAGGGTCGGACTGAACAGTGGGTGGTTTGGTTCGACCCCGAACAGTTGAACCGAACCTGTTTGACATTGAACACGTTCAACATCAAGCCTGTTTGCACATCCCTAATTTTCAGTACACTTTAGTGTGCTTAGGAACCTAACTCCCCAATACCCATAAAGTTAACGTCTCTTTATTCATGGTATTCGTTGTCTGTAGAAATAGACAGACAAGGAATCCTATGAATAAAGAGGGCCTCCTATATTCCCTCCGAATAAAAGGAGGGGAAAACAAAGGCGAGAGGGATAAGACATTATTAAAAACACAAAACAGCTTCTCACGGGTTCACAATCTGTGGTACTCCAGATGTTGCTGAACTACAACTCCCATCATCCCCAGCCACATTAAATTGTAGCTGGGCCTGAAAGGAGTTGTAGTTCGGCAAGATCTGGAGTACCACATGTTGGGAACCCCTGACTTGACTCCCTTAAAAAAAAAAGTCTATTTGATTCTGTTGAGATGAGCAGTATTTTGAACAGGCAGTAGAAAAATGCTCTTGACCAAAACTAATGAAACAGAGTGGAAATTCAAGTGGTGTTTCAGATATGACACAAAGCTGTTATGTGCTAGGGGCTAGTTATAAAGACTAAGAGCCTGCAGGCAGGAACTTGTGCATTTCCCCCATGTATTATACTTAACATCCTATAAGTGCTTCTATAAATAATAAATATTAGCTGACCCCGCACAGAACATCTGTGCAGTTGTGCACTGAGCCTGTGGCATCTCCCCACAGCTCTCGCTCTCCCCACGCAGCCCTCTCGTTCGCTCTCCCCCCGCAGTGCTCTTGCTCGCTCACTCTCCCCCCTGGCAGCTCACTCACTCGCTCACTCTACCCCTGCAGCTCTCCCCATTGGGTGGGCCAGGGCCAGGCCATCCCGCCACCACCTCCCACCTCCTCCTCCTGGCTGGTAGGGCTTTGCCCACCGTCTGCCCACCTCCTCGCCGCCACCATTATTTCTCCCCGCTACCACCTCTTCTTCCTGGCCGGCGGGGCTTTGCCCACCGTCCACCCACCTCTTCTGGCCGGAGGGGCTTCATCTGCTTCATCCTCCACCTCTGCATCCTGACCGCCACCATTATTTCTCTTTGCTTCGATGCTGGAACTCTTGCACACTCTAGAGCATCTGCATGTTAGTACTTGATTGCTCCCCTCACCTTAGAGATCTCCCCACCCTCACCTGAGCTGCACTCTTGCTCTTCCTCCATCCTGTTCTTCCATCCCCCTCACCCTTCTTGGTCGTGGCTGCAGCATTGCTGCCACCTATTGGCCAAGCTGCAGCCCCCTATCCCCGGAGACCTCCCCACCCTCACCTGAGCCAAGCTGCAGCCCTCACCTATTGGCCAAGCTGCAGCCCCCTATCCCCGGAGACCTCCCCACCCTCACCTGAGCCCAAGGAGCAGCAGCAGTGGTTGACCGGGCCGTTCCTCTCTGCTGCCAGCACCACGGCTGCTCGTTCCCCTCAGGCCGCTGACAAGCCCGGGCCTGTACCTTGCCTGCCTGCCTGCCTGCCTCCCTCTGACAATGACCTTGGTAGCCCCAACCAGCAGCAGTGGTTGACTGGGCTCTTCCTTGCTGCCAGTGCCTCCATGGCCGCTCATTCCCCTCAGGCTGCTGACAGGCTCAGGCCCGTCCCTTGCCCAACCTAGGAGATGACCATGATGAGGCTCATTAGGAAATTCAGTAACCTACATCACATAGCTGAAGTGAAGATAAAAACAGTAAGGATGGTGGGAAAGGAATCAGTATCATAAGCCCCACCCATCCTCTGATAATATTTGATACAATACAGATACAGTTTGGAATTGTAGTGAATTGTTTACCCATATTGGAGACATTTTTCTTTGGAATCATTTCCAATGAAAAATGCCCCAATAGGCATCACTTCGGACCTAATTCTCAAGTCGACGTGATGCACAAAAGGTGACTGATATCAAGGGGTGGGGGATAGTAATTAGTTCAGGCTTCTCTAGAACCCATACCCTGATCATGTATTCCCATTTCTTCTCTCCCTGCCAAAGATGCTTCCCACAGACTCTACGGCTACTCCTCACAGAATCTTCACCAATGAATATAACACTCTTCTGTAATAGTGCTGTCAAATTCCCAGTTCTCAGGATTTTCTTCCTCTCTATGCAGGCTTCTAAATGTCATGAAATGTGACTCTAGGCAACAAAGTATGTGTGCACTGACAAGGAAAATGCACAGGTGTGTATTGTAGTGGTTATGCACACAAATAACACTCACATATAATTGTGCAGTTCTGGGTTTTCTTTTTAAAAAGCCACAAGGCATGAATATATAAAGGACACAGAGTTGGTTTGGTTGACGTATCTGCTGCACCACATAGGGATGAGTAACCACATCTCTTCTCCCTCAACGCACCATCCCATCAGGGCATTTTTTCTGTATCATTCCTCAATGCGCAAATTGAATACTAATTCATGTGTTGTGGAACAGCTTGGATTAACTGCCTCTGATGTGATTATGCAGCAGTGGGACAGCACACATATCAGAGTGACAAGGAGATGCATCGTCTGAACCAGCCCACAATAAAACACAGAGAGCTCTGGAAGAGTTTGGAAGCTTGCTTCAAATTTTGTTGCGAGTAGTAAAAATATCACCAGACTGTGGGTTTGGGGTTTATTCTAAAGCAGGGATTCTCAAGGTTGGGTCCCCAGATGTTATTGGACTTCAACTCCCATAATCCCCTACCAAAGGCCACTGTGGCTGGGGATTATGGAAGGTGAAGTCCAATAACATCTGGGGACCCAACCTTGAGGATCCCTGTTCTAAGGGACCAACAAGGCTATCTATGATTTTTTTGTACTTTGGGGGATATTGCACCTAGTCACTTAGTAGAGGGATTTTGAAACTGGGAGCCAATTATTTTCTAACCCTGAAGATGGGACTGCACAATATTTGAAACAAGGTTAAATGTCCTTCAGCTGCTAGATAACATTACCAATTTGGCTTCTATGGAGTGCAGCTGGCATCCTGGCTAAATGTACTCGAAGAAGTCCTATTGAAATTGAAAGGACAAGTTATGCATGGCTAACGAGGCGTAACGAGGCTGGAGTGGGCGCAGAGACAACATTTTAAAATGGGCCCCTCGCTGATACACACACACTCACTTCACATGTGACTTGCCTCTGGGGGGCCCAGAGGCAGCCGCCTCCCCTTGCCTAATGGTAGTTACGCCCCTGATTGAAATTAAAAAGACTTCCATGAGTCAATTTAGTGAGACGGTCTGAGGCTATTCCCATGATCAGGTGGAATTGGGCTAGGGGAGCCTAACCCGATTTCTCCTGACCGTGAGAACAACTGGACTTGCAGGTGAGCCTGGTGGCCTCCAGGCGGCTAACCCGCCAAACTACCCCTCCCCTTAAACCGGTTTTGAAAAGCGAGCGCTCAGCAAACCCATGTTTTTTTTAAAATCGTGAGTAGCCACGGTACGGCTCCATGCCATGGCTACTCACCAGAAGACCCCCGACTGGGAGGCTCAAAAGCCTCAGGAGGTCTCTCCAGCATCTCTCCAGCTTCCTCTCCATGCAGGCATGAGAGGAAGATCTCTCAGGTCTCTCCAGCAACCTCTCAGCTTGGGGGGTCTCTCTAGCTCATGCAGGGAATGCTGGAGCTTCTGGGGGCCGTGTGGCCCCCAAACTCCCCAGCCCCTGCTGGCTCCGTGATGGAGCCAGCAGTCATGTGGGCGGCCGCTGCGGCCACCCAGAGCTGCCACCCTGCTCATGTGTGGGGAGAGTGAGCTAAGCCCGCTCTCCCCGATAACCCCCTAGAGGCTCTTCTCACGGATCATGAGAAGAGCCTCTGTCTGTCTACCTTTGGTATCATCTAAAACTAATCTCCAGCTTTATTAATATAAAGACTACAATGTTTCGCTTTTACTTTTGCCTGACACTTGACAAGGGACCTGTGTACTTTAATTAATGCTGGAGTTGGAATATAGTAACTGCTGGAGGGGACCACTATCATCTTCTCATCTTCAGGGTTGCAGTCTGGATCAGTGTCTAGCACCCTGTGACGCTAGGCAACAAGAGTCTGCTTAATTCCTTATGCACTTCATCTTGACAGTTATACCTTTCAGACTTTTAGAGCTATGACACCATGTTCAGTTCTACTGTCCCCTTGTCTTTCTTTCATATAGGAGTGTGCAGAACCAATTTGGATCAAACTGGGTTGAATCCGTTCAAATCGAGCCAATGTGAATTCAAACAGACCCGGTTTTACTGATTCCAACTCTAACTAGACTGGCCTAAAAAAAAAGCGGCTAGTCAGTGTTTGAACTGAACTGGGCCCGGTTTGTTTTGGACTGGTTCAAACTGGTCCAGCAGTCTGAGAGTCTATGCTTGTAATGGAAAACCCAGTGAAGTTTTCCCTTTACAAGCAAAGGGGAATCCTGCCTTTAAAAGGCTTCTAAAGGCAGCCAGGGGGGTGCCGAGAAGGCACCTTACTGATAGTGGTGGCTCTTCTAAACCCCAGCACTGCCCCCCAGCAGTGCTCCCCCCCGCATTTGCATGGCCTCCATGCTGCTTGGGGAGGAGCTACCACCACTGGTAAAGTGCCCTCTCGTCGCCCCAATCTGGCTTCCCTTAGAAGCTTTTTAAAGGCAGGATTCCCCTTTGCTCATAAAGGGGAATTCTCACCGGACCGTTGAAACGGTTTGACATGGTTCAATTGAACAGACCAGACTATTGCTTGGTTTGACCAAACCAATTTGCGGTTTGGTTTGAATTTGGTCTGAATTCGAACCAGACCACTCGAAATGGTTCTGTGTACAGCCCTACTTTAATTCAATCAGATGAAGAGTTCTGGAGAGTTTGAAAGCTTTCTTAAGCTGCCGGGAAAGGACTTGACTAGCAAGCCAGAGGTTGCCGGCTCGAATCCCCGCTAGTATGTTTCTGAGACAATGGGAAATACCTATATTGGGCAGCAGCGATATAGGAAGATGCTGAAAGGCATCATCTCATACTGTGCGGGAGGAGGCAATAATAAACCCCTCCTGTATTCTACCAAAAACAACCACAGGGCTCTGTGGTCGCCAGGAATCGACACCAACCCTACAGCACACTTTACCTAATAAATAATAAAGGTATTACCAGATTATGATATCAGAGATTAGTGTCTAGCACCCAGTGAGTCGTGATGATGATGATGAAAACAATAATAATTTGCTGCCAGAAATATGTCCATGAGGCGGTGCAGCCCTCACACACATATTTCTGGCAATGAACAGTGCTTTTGTGGGGAGGGAAAGAAGCGAAAATCACTTCCGAATCTCTCTCCCTGAATACTGCCCTTCCCATCAAATCTGCAGGGCAACTTACTCTGAAGGCTCCCTGCCTTGACACAGCTCTAATCCCATTGACGGATTGCTGTCTATCATATCAGCCAACAATAATGACAAGAACAACAATAACATACCTTTTCACTTTTAAATGCATAGGAAATACTTAGATTATTACAGCCGAGGGATACACACACACACACACACACACACACACACACACACACACACCAGAAATCTCTCACAATACATTTTAAGAAAATATAAAATCTGATATATAATGTATAGTTCTCAGAAACTGATCCAACATGTATATTTTGCTGAGGTTCTAAAAGGTGCTGTAACCGTTACTTTCCACTGAAAGAGAAGGTGTTATGGAAAATATGGGGGAGCAGAGGTCTGCAGTTAAATGGACTTCAGTCAAAGCTAGAAACTATAGAAAAAAGAATATTTGAATGCTCTGCAGGAGGCACTACAAGGGGGGAGAATATTTGTCGTATTACATTTTATGTATAAATTAAATATAATCTGAGCAAAGCACAATTGGTTGGCTACACACATAAATAGCCTTAATATTTCAGCAGCTCTGTTGCTTTGTGCATCCAGGTTGTTAGAAAGGTGGTTGCAAATGATTATTTCCTTAGCAAGTTCACATGGAGTTGTTTGCTCAGTTTAATAATAGTCTATCTTGTTCGGGCTGAACAAACTGGTCCCGGGAGGGGTGGTGGGGAGGGGGGGCAGTCATAAATCAATAGCCCAGATGTAATCTTAGGTGTCTAGAATGCAGAGAGGGATTGTGGAGCATAATGGCAGTGGTTGTCTATTGTCATTCAGACATGAGCTGCATCAGAAAAGGGCTTGTGGGAACTAGATAAGAGTTGGTCAAAAGTGGGCTATAAATCAAACAGAGGCCGTATTCTGCTGATTTCACACACACGCTTGCTGGGAAGGTGGGGAGCAGCGATAGATCTGCAATTTACTGCTTATCGCATCTGCTAGAAGTTTCATAATACAAAAGCCTGACCTTCAGTGAATAAACACCCTCGCTGACTACCTGTTTCTGGCTGCAATATATATATATATATATATATATATATATATATATATATATATATATATATATATATAGCATTATTCTAAACTCTTCCCAGAAAGCTGCTGGAAAGCACTACTATGAAAATAGCATGACACCTTTTGGGGCTTAACAAGCTCTCACCTGTCGCTAGCAGCCAAGTAGCTGTCACCTTAGCTACTTGCCATCAAAACCCACAGAATTTATTGAAAGGAACTAGATACTTATTCAACAGGACTAAAGGGTCTACAGGGGAGAAAACAGCCAGTCAGCCACTAAAAGTGTGCCAAGTAAGAGGTCAGCAAGGCTCCTCTAAAACACTCTCGTGTGAATAGCTTGCCCTCTTTTAAGAGGGAAATAGTGTTTTTTTTTCTCCCTTCCCTCCATTGTGAGAAATCCAAAGCTGCTTCACCTTGAGGGGAAATGCACAAGTGCCTTAAGTGAGTTGGTGCAGCAGAGAAGCATTCAGTGACTGAACAATGAATCTGGAAACCCCCTGTTTGAATCTTGTCTCCGTCATGAACTCATCAACGGGCCTGAGAAAAGTCATGCTAAGTAGGGGTGGCCACTGATCTGGTGCCCGAGGCGAGGCATCACATGCTGCCTTGCCCCACAGTCCTGCTGGGAGCCAACTCCTTTTCACCTTATCAAGCTCTGAATGTGGCACGGGGCCACGGAGAGGAGGGGAGGTCGCCAGCAACTTCCTCTTCTCTCCTTGTCCTATTTGCAATCTTGGAGACTCAGATCAGTCCCAAGGACCTGTTCCCAGGGCATTTTGCCACCCTGCTGGTGCCCCAATAATCTGCCTCCAGAGGCAACCACCCTACCTTGCCTTATGAAAGGGCTGCCCCTGACCCTAGGGACAACCTACATGTGACGCAAAGCAACGACCTGGCAACTGGTGGCGCAGTGGTAAAACTGCCGCCCTGTAACCAGAAGTTTACAAGTTCGATCCTGACCAGGGGCTCAAGGTTGACTCAGCCTTCCATCCTTCCGAGGTCGGTAAAATGAGTACCCAGAATGTTGGGGGCAATATGCTAAATCATTGTAAACCGCTTAGAGAGCTTCGGCTATAGAGCGGTATATAAATGTAAGTGCTATTGCTATTGCTAACTGAGTGCTTCCCCCTTCTCAAATAGCATCAAAAGGAGAAGTGACCTGGATTGAGACCATGCCATGGCAAAGATGCTGTGCCCTTACCATGACCGTGATCTGGACTGCCCCCTTATGTGACTGCTATTTACTCTAGGGTGAAAGCTCTCAGTGACTACTTCTCTCCCTGGACAAATTGCAGCTGCAGGGAAGAGGCAATGCAGATCAGCCCCATGGTGAGGGCAAAGGGTCAAGTGCAGCTCCCCTATGTCATGGTCCCCATCCAAATGAACTCCCCTAGTGATACTAGAGGGGAAGGAACTAGCACACAGGTGACAGATAGTGCACTATATCACACTGACTCTGAGTCTGACCCTTCACCTCAGTCCCCATCTATTATATGGAGATAGTAATATTTACCTAGCTGACAGAGCTATTATCAGGATTACAACGAGATATTGAGGCTATTCTCACGGCCGCTGGAAAGCGGGCTAAGGGAACCCAGCCTGCTTTCCGGCAGCCGTGTGCTGCAACGGGTGCTGCATGGCTCCCGGCAGCAAACCTCACTAAATACACCCCACCACCATCACCTTTAAATGAGGTTAGTGGAGCACGCATGTCCAGGGAGCGTGGGACAAGCCCGCTCTCCCCGCCAAACCCCATCCGGCTCTCCACACCGCTCATGTGGAGAGCCTCAATGGATATGAAGGACAGTGAACATTTGAAAGCATCCTATACATACTAAATATTATTTCAGGGTCTTTATGAATATTGTTTATTTGTAAATGCATAAGCTGGCGGTAATGTTTATGGAATACAAACGAACCAACAGATCCAATACTGTAAAAGAAAACAAAAACAAAAATCAATTAAATATGTAAAAATAAATTATATTAAAGGTGAACAATCATGTACATAAAGTGATATGGATGAATCGTATGTCAATAAGATATAACATCCAAACGTCAGCACAAATATGAATGTAAGCACATTAAAACTGTAAAGTATTCCCAAACTATGAAAGCACAACAGCTTTCCAGTCATATTTGCTGTTTCAGCCAACTTTTTCAAGTGCTCAGAAAAGTGCAATGGTTCTTCAAAATATATTAGTAACGTCTCAGTATTTCTGAGTTGAATAATAAACCCTTTTCCGTGGGAGTGCAAGTTGGTGTCCCGACACCCTGACCCTCAGAGCAACCGGCTGCAGTCAGTGATCTGCCCACCCCGAGGCAAGGACCTACTCGTTTGTGGGGGGAGCAAGCTTTTCGAGGCTTCCTCCCCTCACCACGTTCGAGACTTCTTGCCCCCGCCACCTTTCTCTGTTCATGAGAACTATGTCAGGTGCCCTGACATATTACATTTCCTAGGGTCCCTGGCCTATAGAATGCTCCTGTTTTAGTGCTCTAGATGTGAGGGAGCAACTGAGGTCTTACAAAGTGATCTCCCAGCCACCATCAGTACTGGGAGACCAGATGGGGTGCTGGGGTTTGGGGACCTTGCAGGGAGAGTTGTGGGGGGAGTTGTTGTGGTCTTAGTAATGCCATTAGGGTGCAACAGGATTTTCAAATATCAAAAGACCTACAGATTTGGAATTGTGCAGGTTTTATGACACTGCTTGTTGATTCTGTATCACAACATCTTGAGTTATTCAAAGCTCTTACAACACTTTTCACAATTGTGTCATGCTACAGCCCTGTTCTCCAAGCAAGAGCTCAGCTGGCTTCATCATTTGGCAGGCTGCATCATTTTTTTAAAAAACAAACTGTAAACCAGATGGCGGAAATACAGATTAATCTGTTTAGGAAAAGCAGGTTATATGTACATGTATATTGGAAAGGGAGTGAATTAGCAACACTGTTGAGCTGAACCAGCTGACCTACAAAATACAAATTTGGTATACAATCATAGATGCTAATTGGATATGTTTGTCTCCTGAGTTTCTGAGAGGGGGAGAAATTATGTGTTATCTGACTGGTATTCTACAGAAATTGGGAGAAAATCAGATTCAATTAAAACATTTGAATATTGCCCTCCCACCAGTTTGCTTGTTGTTTGTTTGTTTGTTTGTTTGTTTTGGATAAAATCAGATATTAAATACATTGGCAATTGTTCAATTGGCTCCAGTGAACAAACTACTTCTATGCAGTGAATAATGTAGTAATGCTTCACGTATGAAAGACGAGCATTTATCATAGGCAGGCTTAGAGAAAAGTATAGGAATGGGAAAATTGCTATTTGCATCTTCACCAAGTAACATTGTGTTAGATGATGTTCAGTATTGTCTTATTAAACTACATTTGTTTTCCTGAAGTTTGTGCTTTCCCCCCTCGTTTAGGCAAGATTTCACTTTGCTAAAGGAAGTCTTCTACTTTTCTTTCTTTTCTAGAATTTCCTTCCCCAGCGTAGTCATCAAAGCCCAATCTTGGGCACCTTCAGGAACCACTCTAGTCTTCTTCCATGGTTCAGTAACTGGGGTTAGGCTTAGTAACTGAGGTTAGTGTGGGCTGGCTTCATTCTGAGTTATTTATTATTGTAAATTGAGCAATCACAGGACAAGGAGTGAGTAGTCAATAAGGCTTTACACATGATCAGTGTGCAGAGCTGGAAAGGGTTCAGCGGGGAGAGCGGGCTTGACCCGCTCTCCCCACAGACAATCCCCGCAGACAATCCCTCACCCCTCCTCGGGCAGGCGGATCACCTGCTCAGACGAGTGGCAGCTTGGCTTCTGGCGCTCCCACGCCTGGCTGTGGCCAGGAACTCTAGGGGTTGTGCGAAGGGAAGTGGTTGCGGCGCCCCGTCCCCCGGAGCCCCAGTAATACACTGCGCAAGTGCGCGGTGCATTCCTGGGATCCGCCTCACCTCTTCCCTCCCCAAGGTTGCCCGCTGGGGATGCAAGTAGTTGCGGCAGAGACACGATTGCAGAAATGAAGTTAATGGAGCGGTCAGGAGACTATTTGTGTGTTGGTGTCATCTGAAGCCGCATGGTACCAACCCACGAGCATTTAGCCCACTTTTTGGATGCCCTCATGCCCAAAACCTGGGGTCCCTAAGTGGGCTTGCTGCCATACTTCCACCAGGAGCCACACAGCTCCCATTGGTACACATGCAGACACACCAAAAACGGGACTGCGCTTCCTTAGTCTGGTTTTCAGTGCACATGTAAATAGCTTCTTTGCTCATACCAACTTTCTGTTTGCCTATTCTTTATTTAGATGGTGCTCCCAGACATTTAAAGAAAATTTAAGCCAATGCATATACCTATTTAATATATTCAATTAATATATTTTAATTCTATTTAAACATTTTTATTATCACATTTTTATTTTTCATTTACTTTTTATATTTATTTTTCCATTTTTGTTTTTATCATATTGATATTTTTATTATATTGAAACATTATAAACTTGGTGCAACCATCTATAAAAAAAATACGAAAGTTGTTGCAATGTGGCTATAAGAAGGCATGTTGTAAATAATGATAAATCATCCCTTGTTATGCTTGCCTCCCCCACCCCTCTTCCCCTCTCACTTACATTCTTCTTATCTCTCCTTTCCCTTCTCTTTGTTGTCTCCTCTCACAGCCTAATTTAGATTCTAAGCTCCTTGAATGGCCTTTAATACATTTTTGGTCTGTAAAGCACAGTGAATGTGAATGTGAATGTGAATACCCTACTTTTTGGGGGGGGGGGGTTGGCTTCCCTTCCCTTTATAGCCCTCCTCCAACACATCCCTTATTGTTGCGCACTTGTCTTTCCATTCCTTCTCAACAATCACACCCCACCTCCCAAAATTGTTCACTTCTTCTTCTGCATTTTCCCCTGCAAGCCAACAATAAGAGCCCCACCAAACTATACAATAGCCATATAATGAAAAGTAAGCCACAACTTGATCCAGTGTAGTACTATAATTCAAAATATTTACAGACTAAGATGAAATAAAACATAAATGATTGGAATACATATCAATGAAATTAAATATGTAATATTGGAAGGTTGTTAAAGTCCATAGTGTAGTGAGTGATATTATGCAAAACAATTAAGTCCATACATCCATGATGGTGACCTGGTGATCTCCGTTTTGCTGTAGGTCTTTTTCAAGTAGAAAATGGTTGTCACAAAATACTAGTCCACATACTCTAGAGTCCAGTCTTTATGCTAGCAACCACCTTCACTACTTTTGAAGAATTCACTCAGAGAAACAGGTTCTTGTAAGGTACAAAGCTACCCCTGCAACGCCATCATCCCAAAGTACCATCATGCTATACCCAAAGCCCTTCCTTTCTCAGTTGCAATTCTTCCCAGTGATCCTGATTCAAGACCTTCATCTAGTAATCCTTAAGAACATTTGCATGGCACCAGAATACCCCCTAGAAATCCACGTTAACTTGCATGGCAATTTATTTATCAAATTTGTACACCGCCCCAAACTTTCATCTCTGGGCAGTTAACAATAGCATAAAACAAGTTAAAAACATATACAAAAACTAAAAACAATTTAAAAATTTAAAAATAAACCAGATATTAAAACCCCCAAAATTTAGGAAGCTGAGAAAGCTTGGGCAAAAAGATGATTTTTCAGGTGTTTTTTGAAAATTGCCAGAGATGGGGAGCATCGTATCTCAGCAGGAAGCACATTCCACAATCTCGGGGCAGCAACCGAGAAGGCCTGTCTCTGTGTAGCCACCAAACGAGTTGGCAGTAACTGGAGACGGACCTCCTCTGATTACTTCAATGGGTGGTGGGGCTCGTAGTGAAGAAGACACTCTCTTAAATACCCAGGGCCTAAGCCGTTTAGGGCTTTATAAGTTATAACTAGCACTTTGTATTTTGTCCAGAAACCTATTGGCAGCCAGTGTAGCTCCATCAGTAAAGGAGTAACGTGGTCTCTCCGAGATGATCCAGAGACAAACCTGGCTGCTGCATTCTGAACCATACAAAGGCAGCCCCACATAGAGCGCATTACAGAAGTCAAGTCTGGAGGTTACCAACAGATGTACCACTGTTTTGAGGTCATTGATCTTGAGAAACGGGTGTAGCTGGCGTATCAGCTGGAGCTGAAAGAAAGCACCCCTGGCCACTGCCTCAACCTGAGAAACGAGGGAGAGGTGTGAATCCAGAAGTACTCCCAGACTGTGAACGTGTTCCTTTTGGGGAAGTGTGACCCCAGCTAGAACAGGTAGATCAAAATCATCTCTAGAGTTCTAACCCCGCACAATAAGTACCTCCGTCTTATCTCAATTCAGCTTCAGTTTATTCTCCCTCATCTGCTTCCAGGCAGGCATTTAGGGAGGATATGCCAGCTCCTGAAATGTTGACATGGAGAAGTAGATCTGGGTGTCATCAGCGTACTGGTGATGCTAGTTTACTTCTTGAAGCTTGGGCTTGGAGCAGAACTTTGAAGTGAATTTTTCAAGCTTCCAAATCTTTTCTCAGGTTCAGATTCAAATCAGACCCAGAGAAAAATGTATATCTCCTTATTTAATCTAACTTAATCTAACTGTGCTGCTTTGTTCTACTAGATTGATTAGAGGACTTAAGTGACAACATTCCATGTTAAAATCTGAAGTGTGTGGGTGGTGGTGGGAGTGGAATCACACCCACCAGAGGTTCCTCTTCCTCTAAGGATCCTCATAGACCAGATTTCCCCCCACACAGCCTTATAAATCTCCCCCTATTCAATCTAATGGAGCAAAGCTACTCCAATAAAATAGGCTACAGAGGCAAAAGTACTGATGGAGGAGAAGCTCACCTACTGTAAAGGATCCTCCTTGCCCCAAAGATCCTGTACAGGAAGGGCTCACACTCACCAGGTTTCTGTATGTACCACCCACTAGGAGCCTGAAAGGCTTGCAAGTGACCTCTGACTATATAATGAGAAGAAGGTCTGAATTGGTTCAGATATTAGCCAGCCATTTCCCAGTGCTGAGGGAAATTGCTCCACTTATTTTTGAGACCTACGAGCCATGGGTAGTTTGCCTGTAAGTAAGTAATAAGTAAGTAAGTAATAATTTATTATAATCAATTACCAGTCAACATACATACCAAAATATAAATCAGCATAAAACTTGATAACACCACATCATATTATGCAAAAATCTCAATTACAACTAAGTTGTTCTTGTCTCAGTTTACAGGCTGCTGCACAGAATCTTGTTGTCCCCGCTGTGACAACTGCATGTTGATCCACCAAAAGACAGATGTAATACTGTTCTGACTGACCAGGCCTATTTTTTAAAAATGGTACGATCCAGATAGTATGAATGCCCATATAATAGGCACAGTGTAAAAGAACATGTAAGATGGACTCAGTGTCACCTGAACCACATGGACATAAGTGGTTCCTTAGCAGTATCCTCTTAAATCTGCCATCCAAAATGGCAGAAGGCAAGACATCAAACCACCTTAAGTGCTACTGGTGATAACCAGACTTACATTCAATTGCTTCTCCATATCTGCCACACACTGTTTCATAATTTCTTTGGCAGCATCATGACCCAGAGCCAATAAATATTGCGGTGAGAACTGAGAAGCCATATCTGCCCAAACTGTCATAGTGCCTCTTGCACCAGGATGAGTGAAACTCCTCTTTCAGAACTATGGGGGCAAGGCCCTGGGGGCAGGCATATAATTTAAGCCAGTAGTTAAATATACGAAGCCACACCTGTGCCTCAGCTCTGGTCAACCTTGTTTCTAAACGCAAGATAGCATGCATCTGGGGACTTGAAAAATGGCATGAAGAAATCTAGATTGCACCACTTCTTAGGGCTTAAAATTACAGGTAGGACAGATCTGAACACCGTACAAAATTTGTGCCTGTATTTTAGCCTGATACACTCTAACCACTGCAGGAATGTAAGGTAGTTTGTCTGTTTCTACTGGAAACTGCTGTGACTATAAGAGTCCTTTTAAACACTGAGCTGCTGCAGGACAGCCCATTTCTGTATCATTAAACTACCCCACAACCTGGGCCTGGTGGGAAAGGCCCACACTGTGGTTCCATGCCTCCAGTCTACAGGCAGGGTAATGCTGGCATGGGAAGGAACTGCAGCACAACAGGCTCTTTCAACAGGGTCCAGGACTTCTGTCATTGCCTGCATAGTATGGAAAGGACCATGCTGCAATGCTTCCCATGCCACAAAGGTAACGTGAGAAGGGTCCCGGGAGGCAGTTCTGTGGGAAAGGGTTTTTCTTTCAAGGTAATCTGTGTTTTCTCCATGTAAAACATGTTGAAGCTTGTCTCGTTACAGCATTTGCAAAAACACGGGCTGAAAGCAGCAGTGCATAAATGAATTATTTAGGTTTTGCAGCAAATCACCGTGATCTTGTGTTCAGCTTCTTAATGCACTCTAAGTGAGCCCTAGGAGGCAAATCATAGCAGACAAGGGGTATAATGTAAACCAAGCTTTATTAGCCACGAAAAGCCATACTATAATGTTTATTAAGTATCACAGACAGTAAATCGTGTGGATTTGGTGCATAATAATGGGCACCACAACTGGCATCATCCGCGGCCATGCACCTTTCTTTTCACACATACACATTTGTTTCCTTGTCAGCATGATTCATATAATGGACTCCCCCTTTTTAGCAAATACTGATTTGCAACAAATTACTGCATGTCACCGGGAGTCTGACGCTCTCGTTCTTTGATCATTTTCAGAAAAATGAAAGGACATTAGCGTTATCATTTGCTTGTTTCCAGCCCTAACTCTGGATGGTTTTCTGCCTTCAGCAAAATGGGACGCATATACTGCTGTACCTTCGGTTGAATAAAGAACCATTAAACTTCAAGCCACCCCCAATATTGTATTCATCTGGGAAACAAGGGCTTGTACTGGCTGGAGAGAGAGCCAGATCTCGAGAACCAGAGGAGTCTGCAGAATTACAGGAGCAACAGCAGAGGTTTTCTGAGTCCTTTCTCTTGTCTCCCCTCCCTGCACAATCTTATATCATTACATGACGTCTGCAGTGGGGCCACTGCTGCCCTATGTTCTGCACATTTACGATGCTAATCAACATTTTATCTTTGGACAACAAGATTATTCTAAGTCCAGACAGACAATCACACAGACTTCCCCACCCCACTTGCTGAGTACGCAATGGGCAGACACTTGCTGATAAATATTTAATGGATCTGATAGAGCACGTTGGATATTTGTGAAATATAGCCAGTTTGTCTCCTCTCTTTAGTGAACTGTCTGTTGTAAAAATACAAATGGTGATTTCTCAGAGTCTTTTCTGAATGAAGAGATGGTGCACAGCACACCGTGAATGGTGTAGGCTCTGAACTCATGGAGCTTGGCGTAAGCAGTGTGGTCAGAAGAACCACAAAGAGCAGGTGTGACAAACAGGCTGCTAGGCCATGTCAAAATGCTACGTGGACATCAAAGTAGGCGTGTAATGAAGGAAGAGGGGAGAAGACAGCTCAGCTATGTGCCACTACAACTGAAGCATGATTCCACACATTGGAAATGGACCACAGTTGCCCAACTTGACAGAAAGCCGCACTACTACCATGCTGCCAACATGCATTTAAGATGGATTATGCCACATCAAGGGGTAGGAGCTAGGACTGTGCAAACACACCAAACTGAATAATCCACACAGAGCCAAAATTAAAGCCTGGTCCCATGCAATGTCCCCAAGCCTCAGGAACATGCACTCCCCTTCCCCCTGCCTGTGTGAGTGTCTACTTCCAATTTAGGTTTGAATACTGATCAGTCATGACATCGAAACTGATTGATCTTGGTTTGTTCTGAGTTACTTACTTGAAATAAACCAAGACGATTTGAAATAAACTGCAGCTCACTTTGAACCTTGGTTACAGGTCACAGTTAATTTCAGGTAAGTCAGAATAAAGCAAGATCAGTCAGTTCAGATATCATGATCAATCTTGGTTTATTCTAACCTAAATTGGAAGTAGATGCTGTACAGGTAGGGGAAGTGTGGACTCTGCAGGCTTGGGGACAGCACAGGGGAACCAGGCTTTAAATGGGGTTCTGTGTGACATGATCTGAACTGATCCATAATCAGTATGGTGTAGCCAATAGCAAAGACTAGAGCAACACAGGTTCAAATCCCTGCTCTGTCAGGAACTTGAATGGATGACTCTGGGTGAGTTATCATCTCTCTGTGCCTTGTGCACTGGAGCTTCTTCACTGCACTCATAAAACACTCATGAATGTGATGGAAAGGTACTGGTGCAGACACAGCCTTTAACCACACTAGTTAATCATTGTTTCTTGGTTTGGAATTTTGGATCCTAAAGTTTTAATTTTAAAGCAGGGTGGGCATAGGGGAGTATGGGGCCCTTGCACCTCCCTTGGCTAACAGTTTTACCTAACTACAGGGGGACATGATTTGGATAAAACTGGAGTGACTCTTGGGATCAGGCTTGTGGATTATCACGGTTCCCTCTGCCTTCCCCAACCTCATAAATGGAGCACTGCTCTCGGGGCTTTCTGGCTTCCATGCCCTAGACAACCTTTTGTTGTTGGGTGAGGCCACCTGGTTCTTCTTCTACATCCCAGACTATTGATCTTCAGCCAGCCACCTCTAGCCTATCTACTTCCCAGATATCTATCTGCCTTCAGGCTTGAGCACCTGATGAAGATCCTACACATGAAAAGAATTGCATGGTGATAGGCATTTTAGAAACTGTCGAAACATATAAAGGTCATTCACACAACTTTAGGAGCTGGGGCTGTCAGATATCCCACAAAGTACCATGCAAGCAGTGTGGTGCACTAGGATATCTCCCAGCTGCGGGGCCAATCCTCCCCTCCGGTCTATGGTAAGGATGACTGCCAGCCGCCCGAGCACCCACACAACTGTGGATTCTCCTACCTGCACACCCTCCTACCTCACGTTTAGCCTGAGTACAAAAACTGGGCTACCCAGGGAAGGAGTGCTGGGATTGGGAGTGATCCTGGCACTTCTCAAAATCAACCCTACAAGGGCTAGCACTGTCCTACCCAGGGTAGGGCTGATAGTGAGAACAACCTCATTAAGTGGGGAAATGATCCAATGAAGAGTATTAAACTGGGAGAGAGTTCTAAAGAACACCTCTAATCCAAAGAATGTAACTACCCATCAAACTACCTTAATTCTCTGTCAATGCCCCCTTTCCTTGTTTCCTGTAGAGGAGGCAGCACTTTGTTCTCATTGACAATGCATAGTGTGCCTTGCATGAAACAGGTATAATCCATCTCCCAAATACTCCCACTACCCTTATTTCATGGGCAGAACTACCATTAGGCAAGGGGAGACAGTTGTCTGGGGGCCCCACTGCCTTGGGGGCCCCCCAGAGACACCTCACATGACTCCCCATTGCCCCCTGCCCAGCCCCAAGGCTCCTCAGCCACTTGCCATGTTTGCCTTCTCTCCTGCTTGTCCTCCTGGCCAGCAATTGAAGCGGCAGGCAAGCTGCAAAGAGCTGCTTTTCTCCCCGCCTCTCAGCTGATCAGTGGATGGGCGGGGCTTCCAGGGAGGCCTCCCTGAAGCCTGAACTGGAGTAGGCTTGCAGGGAGGGCCCAAGCAAGCAAGAAAGGAGGCAGGCAGAGTGGCCACCACAGCTCTCTGCAGCAGACCCTCTGCCCAGCCCAGCATTTGCCAGGTAGAATATGAACTCCTTTTTGTGGTCACCCCCACCCCCAATCATATATAGGGATCTGCTTGCCATACGGCTTTGATATGTGGGTGGGGAGAGACTGAGAAGTCTCTGAATATTTAATTGAAAACAGATTGGGAAATTTGCAGGCTTAAAAAACTATCTAAAAAGTCCTATAAGTGGCTTGTTTCATGGCAGAAAATTACAAAAACTTCTGGAAGAAACAGTATTATATTTATTTTATTCATTCATTCATTCATTCATTCATTTATAAATGCACTTATGTTCAAGTTGTTTTGCAACCCAGAAGGTCTGTGTGAGAACTGTGAAGCATGTCTTGTGCTTTTATTTTATTTTATTTTTCTTGTGTGTGAACTGCTCCCCAATAACTCGCTGGGACTTCAGGGTCAATCTGGCCAACATGTGAATGCAGCACCTCCATTCCAGAGGAGAGGTGTGTTAAAGGGCTTTAAAAGCCTCCTGTGAAAAACCTCCTGCAATCAAACTTTACTGAATTTGTTCAGAATTCTGAGAAAACAGACATAGGCTCACACTGCATGGTTGAAAGTCTCCTTGGCTAATCTGCAGTGAGGGAGCCATTTTAATAATTAGTGTTTCTAGTGTGTTCTAGGCATTAAAAGCAGCACAAATATATAGTACTCAGTGTCTATCACTATATATTGTGAAGTGTGCATGTGTGTATTCAGTGAATTGTATTTCCAGGCAGCATACTTATTTTGAAATATCAGAATTAAATCCTTGAGGGCCTGGGGTGTGCGGAGGTCCTGGACTTTGTGGGCGGGGGGGGGGGCATTTTAAAATCTTTTCTCTGGACGCACTCCAACCTTGCTACATCCCTGCCTTATTTGGTCTATTAAAGCTATTTTACAAACAAGGAGCATTGCCATGAATGTTTGTGATCTTTGATTTTTTTCAACCTTCAAGGAGAAGTAGGAAGAGTTTTAAATGCTAGTGTAGAAAATTGACCACCCCCCACCCGGTTCTATGAAATTGACTTAAGTTCATTCATAAGAGTATCTCTGTTTAAAACCACCCCCCAAAACCAAAAGTATTTCTTTTAAATGCTGCATTAAGAAAACTTGGAAGCCAAACTATTCCTTGATATGAAAGCACATTTAAACAAAAAAAAATATTTTTAAATAACCTTTTAAAATGGTATTTCTGGCCATGTCATTTTGCCGAAGCACCATTTTTAAAAATAAAATATGTTTCTAATCGCATATTATATTTTACTCACCCACACTAGGGGAATGAAACACAAGTGTTCTCAGGGACATTTTCTTTTTCCTTTCCTTCCAGGAAAGGAAAAGATTTATTAACCCCACTGGTGCTGATCTTTCAGAAATCTGCTGACTGGAGTCTATGGCAATATAACTCCAGACAAATTGCAGATCTGAATTATAAAATGATGAGTCACAGTTTTGTGCAATTTCTTATGGAGCAGCAGCATAGCTGTTGCTAAAGCAATAAGTATTAGCAAGCTCATGACTTTATAATACAGGAAAGAAGAAGAAATCTACCTCAGCTTGAAAGAAAGTGTTGCAAATGAACATGTAAGCCATGTGATCTACCTTTCAACTATAAGAAAAGATACTCTGTGGACCTCAACACCCATGACTATAGCACTATTCAGACAGTTGTAGAGAAGCCTGCTGTAAGCCTGTACAACAGACAGTCAGAAAGTCCTGCCCCCAGCACATCTTCAGGTGCATCAGTCATCCTGCTTGCCACCTGCTCTCTGCATGCTCAGGGCATTCGAGTGAAGAGGTGAATGCCTAAGTGTGATTGCTTCCATGATCAGCAGGCTGGATCACCAGGTTGGAGTGCCCAGCCTTCTGATTAGCAGGGCGGCTCAACTTCAGCCCTCCTGCAGCTGTTGACCTCCCATAACTATTGGCGACTGTGGCTAGGGATTATGGGAGTTGTAGTCCAGAAACAGCTGGGGGACCTAAGCTGAGCAGGCCTGGATTATGGAAATGACAGCGATCAGATGGATGCTCTAAACATGTAGAGAGCCAGTGGCAGGGTTACTGATGCACCTGCAGGCATGCTGGGGGTGGACTTCCAATTCCCTTTGCCTGCTGTCCATGTTAATAGTGAGCTTCTCTTCAAACTTCTGAATAGGCCTAAAATATTTCTTGAAAAATCTCCTGGACATGAGAACTTACAGCCACAAGCCAACGTGATCTCTATGTACTGTATCTTGCATGCAATTGACATCTGGAGCTGAGCTCATCATCCGGTTTTGACAATGAGGACATGGAATAGTCCAGTTTGGCTCTTGCACTGCATTATGTGAAGGTAGATGTGGGTCAGTCAAGATAGAGGTAGGACAGTAAGAGAGCGGTTAGAAAATATCACATTCCACATGTGGTCACTGTTGGAATGGCTGCTCCATCTTTTTGGGAGGCCCACTCACACTAGTGGCTCACACACTAGTGGCTAAGAGTTGTATAAGCTATGGATGCCCATGTTAAACAAATCACTCCCAGCCTTCGTCCCCATTTACAATATGGGTATTAAAATACTGACCTACCTCACAGGATTACTGTAAGGATTACAGTGATAATGTATGTGGAGCTCTGAGAAGAACTCTGTAAATATTACTATATTGGGAGAACCAACCCTTTTTCTTACAGTGCAGTTTCTGCCATCTGTTGGTTTTTACTCCTCGTGACTGAGCTAAGAGCAGAACAGGATTCTAATGTCATCTCTTTCTAATGTGTTTGCAAGTATGTTGCGAGACGTCTTTTTTAAAAAAGCCCTGCATGCTATTCTCTGTAAAAGGGGGGGGGTTGGTTTCTAAAGGGGGGGGACCAACCCTAATGGCTCGACAGCCATTTAAACAAAAGCATGACCAAATAAATAGTGCAACAGCTTTAAGATATAAACAAGAAAGGTGAACTTTGTTCACATTGTGTCTCCAGCTGTTTTGTGTAAGGAGTCAGTACACCACAGCTGGGATGATGAGCTCTAAATCCTGGGAAGAATGACTATTTTTAACCTCAACTTAAGCAGAAAGAAGGAAAAAAAAACAGCCCATAATGGTGAGAGATAACAGGTGGAAGCCTTGCTTTGCCATTGTGCCTGGAGGGCAAAATCTGGCAGGCAGAAGTTGCTTCAGAACAAAAGCCATGGCATCTGCTGTTCACTGTACTTCTTAAGTCCATCCCTATTTATTCAGCATCACTGACAACATCCTTACTGCAGTATTTTATGCTGCTTTTATGTTCTTTTAAAATCATTCTCATGGCCAATAGACATTGTGATGAGGTTTAAAGGAACCGTTGGACCTAAAGGATGGGACAGGAAGTCCATTTCTGTGTAACAGCACTAAGCATTTATACAGTGCTTTCCAATGTTCACATACACTTTGCATGTTGCCAAGCCTTACAACAAGGTGGGTCAACAGTTCTCTCTAAGACACGCACACAGAAGTTTTTTGGTGTCCACTCTGTTAATTTTAGATCGCACTCAGGTTGAATCAGGAAGGCCCCCCTCCGAATACACATGAGCACACACTGCCTTGATACTGCCGCCCAGAACAAAACAAATTTTGCAAAACTAATCTCATAGATGAAAAAAATTAGAGGGAACACTGGTCAGTAATATTAAATCCAGATTGCAGATGGAGAGGACTCAGGCACAGTGGTTTGCCCAAGGCTCTGTTGAAGTCATGGCCAAACTGGGGACTTGCTGATTTATAGCTGAGTCTCCTGGCCACTACAGTAAACCATGCCAGCTCTGTGAGTCTTCTAATAGAGTTAAAGAGCCGTAAGAAGCATTATTTTGTTAAGGGATGCATTTCCGCAATCACAGTGCATTTACAGAGTATATGGGGGAGTCCTCTGAAATATTTGTGCTCTACAACTCTTGGGCAATTCTAGTCAGAATTTCAAATGCAATGGAGCAGCTGTGTCCCTGCAGCTGCTTGAAGCACACACACACTTTGTTAATCAGGATGTAAGCCTATATTTTAAAAGTGAAATTATCAAGAGTGAGGCTTCATACTAAAGAACATCTGATTGTTCCATTTCTGCAGTGGAAAGCTGAGGAACCATGAATATATGTCATCTAAGAAATGGCTAGGCTTGTACATTCAGACCATTCAAGGTACTTTCTAAATTGCTAGGATCCAACTGTATCAATGCAAAGCTTTTTAAGAAGCATTCCAGAAAGCACAAACACACTAACTCGGAAGGCTCACAAGCAAGAGATGCTGATTATTATGGATTCAAGTTGGCATTGTTTTTCTTAAGAACATTTTTATATTGCTTTTCAACAAAAGGTTTTTTAACAAAAGGTGTTACAGAAAAAGAAATGAGGAAAAGAATGAGAACATGGTTCCCTGTTCTACAGACGTGCCTAATCTAAAAAGAAACCCAACAGACACACCAGCAACAGCCACTGGAGGGTCCCTGTGCTGGATTGTACAAGGACAATTGCTCTCCCCCTTTTAAATATAAGAGCATCACCACTTCAAAAGGTGCCTCTTTCTTCCTTTTCCCAGTTAGCAGGCATCACAAAGCTGAAAGATACCAACCATTTAGAGACTTTATTGCAGCCTCTGAGGTGCTTCACACGAGCAGTGTGAAGTGCCGAGAGGAGGTCTGCAGGGAGAGTGGTTTGACCTGCTCTCCCTGCATTATCACTCACCCGTCGCCGGGAGGGTGGATCATCCACCCAGACGAGCGGCAGCTTGTCTCCAGAAGTGTGTCCACCATGACTGCAAGCAGCTGTGGCAGACGCACAATCAATTGACCGGGTGTTTGGGTTCACTAACCTGGGTTAAGCAGTGGGCTACATAAACAGGCTCGCCACACGGCTCCCAGTGGTTCAAATGCACAGCAGAAACCGGGCTGGGCTCCCTTAGCCCGGTTTCTGCTGCGCGTGTGAATAGCTTCTCTAAAATCTATTTATATTGTGGGTGTGGGGGTTAGAGTGTAATCACATAAAATTGACTCATATTCTCCTAATACATGGAGATGAAGAATGCTCAGCCAGGTGCTCTCAGAAGCTGCCTTTAAGTTCCAGCTTTCAGATACACCTTAAATTATGAATTGCATTTTTTCCACTGGCTGACATCTGGACTAATGTGCACACTGTTATTCAGAGGGACTACGGCATTGCTTGCATTCCAGAACCACTCTGAGATCAGAAACATCCCTGAAGGTCACATCACAGGAGGACTGGGGGAGCTTCATGCCCCCATTATAATTAGGATATCTGTCACTATACCTGTATATCTTAATTTCAGATTGCATTCAATAAATGCATCCCCAGCACATCTTCAGTGGTGGCTGCTGGTGTCTGTCTAATGTTTGTTTTTTAGATTGTGAGCCCTTTGAGGACAGGGAGACACTTTATTTATATCTATGTAAACATAAGAACAGCCCTGCTGGATCAGGCCCAAGGCCCATCTAGTCCAGCATCCTGTTTCGCACAGTGGCCCACCAGCTGCTGCTGGAAGCCACAGGCAGGAGTCGAGGGCATGCCCTCTCTCCTGCCGTTACTCCCTTGCAACTGGTACTCAGAGGCATCCTGCCATAAGAACATGGTCCTGCCATAAGAACATACCACTTCGGGAACTTTTGTTGAAAAGCGGTATATAAATATTCATCATATTCATATAAATGAAAATAAATTGTGGCATTATGTACTCCTCTAAGCTTTCTCAGAAAGCTTTGTTGGTTTTCCCACACAGGGAAACCATGTTCACCTTGAGGCAATTCTGAGAAGATGTGGGAGGCTGGCATGTATAAATACACTTCTTGTGCAAGTAGTTATACTGGCACAGTTGAGCCAGTATAATTAAGATGAGGAGGGATTTCAACATTCCACCATTTGTTGTAAACCGCCCAGAGACGTAAATTTTGGGTGGTATAAAATATGTCAAATAAATAAATAAATAAATAACTTTGAACATACTTTACAATCAAAAGTATCCATCCAATCCCCATGAAATTGTGCACACATCAATTAGAGGACAGAGATACCACTCCTCCAGATTTGGTGCAAATCCATTGCATACTGCTGGAGATACAGCAGTTTAGGTTTTTAACTTCTAAAAAGAGGGGTTCAAAGTGTTGGTGAAATGTTTTCACCCCAGAAAATGTGTGTGTGTATGTGTATGTGTGTGTGTGTATTTGCATCCCCCCAAAATTCAGACTGGTGCCTTTTGCTGGTTTGAAAAACATCTACTTATTTTTGAGTAATTGTTGTTTGAAATCCCCATAATAATAGGGGAAATAACTAAGGGAAAGTCAGCTAAGAGCATAACTGAGTCTGCCCTTGAGAATTCTGAAGCCAAGTTTGGGAGAGGCAAATCCGGGCAATTTTTAGCAAGTGACTTCCTAATTCTGGTAAGTGCCTGATAAGGACAGTCTAGTACTCTGGTACTTGTTCAGTTAAACAACCATTCTTCCCCCTCCCTTTCCTTTCATGCGCATTCGTTTTCTTGCTCTGCCCCCTTTCTCTCACCCCCACCAAAGGGGGGCGGGAAGCTAAGCAGGGTCTGCCCTGGTTGCATATGAGACTAGAAGTGTGAGCACTGTAAGATATTCCGCTTAGGGGATGGGGCTGCTCTGGGAAGAGCAGAAGTTCTTTCCTGGCTTCTCCAAGATACCGTTGAGATAGCGTCTTTCTGGTGCAGACTGCTCTTGAAAATGGAGATTCTACATCAGAGCCAAACTGCCAGTGATTCACTTGGCCGTACTTAAGAAACAGAGTCTCCATATACACAGGCAGTTTGGCTCTCATGTAGAACCTCCATGTCCAAGGACAGTCAACCACAATAATAGTTTGTTGGTATTGGGTGGGAATAGTTTTTGGGATTTGTTACTAACTGAACTTACTCTGTCTGGCTCCCAGAACCTTTCCTGTTTACTGCTTCTTCCCCATGCTTGGAAATTGCATTTTGGCTATGCTCAGGAGCTGCACTGCAATGTGAGCTCCCAGTTTGTTATACGTGGGGAGAAGTCGCTTAGTTGGCAGTGGACTAGTCACCCCTAGATTTGGCTACCAGCAATGCAAATTGGAAAGGGGATTAGATCCACACTCCCTCTTTCTAGAAGGGGCCCCCGGCTAAGCAGAATCCAGGACTAGCTATTGCGAGTTAACTGACATGCGAGGTCATTTTGGACTTGGAATTAACTCTAAAAACTCTCCCACCCTCTCACAAGAGAGAGAACACCTGTTGCAAATGAAGCAATTTGTCCAGGAAGGGAAAGCAGATAAAGACAAGTGCAGCAGCAGACTCCCTCACAATAAGGATGAGCCAGTGATGTAACAGGGTGCCTTTTGATAGAATTATTGGGAGAGTCCATGCCAGCACAGGATACCTTTTTGATGCACCTGCACACACTGTCTCACCCAGGAAGGACGATCAATAACAGCATTCTGAGGCAAGTCCACCTGAACAACTTTAGACAGCAAAGCATGATCACAGAAAGGTGCCCCTGAGGCACATTTTGGGATATAAGTATCCCTAACTTCATGACCCAGTGTGGACCTTTGTGCTTTACACTGTGGACTCTAACTGCAAGTCATCTTTGTGCTCCCCTTGGGCTTTACACTGGGGATTCCACTGCTACAAGTATTCTCCCCTCCACTGAAATCACTACCTGCCTGGCCAATTTGCTGCCCTCACGCCAAGGCTCAGCTCATTGTGCCTGGTTTTAGATTGGTCCCCCTGCCAATCTATCCAGCTGGCCTCATGTCTGAACTCTCCTCGCGAGGAACCCCATTAACTCCTTCAATTCTCCTTCACCTCCTTCTTCAACTCTTCAATTCAACTCTTCAACTCTTCAAGTCCCCAGATGGATGCCAATCTCCAGCTGCCCGAGTCGGGTCTTTGTGAGGGCAGATGATATATTATTTATTTATCATATTTCTAGACCACCTGATATGTATATCTCTAGATGGTGTACAAAATTTAAAATGTTAAAATGTTACAAATTAAAATACATAAAAAGACAATAGAATAAAATAGATATTAAAACAAGTTTTAAAATTATTTTAAAAATTATCATTTTTATTTTTTAAAAAATAATATGCTTTCTGGAAGCATATAGCTGAGCACAGGGAGAAAGAGGATGCTTGGCTGGAGTATAAATACCTTTTCCAGCAGCATTTTGCAGTGGCATATAAGATGGTGGCAGACTGCCTTTGAACACAGAGGTTTTAACTTAAAGGTATACTGCCTAAGAATGGGAAGGCTCCACTTAACCAGCATGGTTAATCTCTTCCCCATAGTGTCTAATCAGATTTCCTTTTTTAAAATGCCTGGAAGTTCAGTAATCCAAAAACCTTCGGTTTAAGATGAGAGTTAATATGCTTTACATTTTCTCTCATGTTCTAAAAAGAAAGGAAATTGTAAGTTAAGGTGGCCATCTTAACTTCCACACCATATAAGCTGTAAATAGGGATGTGCAAACAGGTTTGGGTGTTCAAGGTTTGGGGGTTTGGTTCGGGGGGGTTGATGGTTCAGGGTAAAACCGAACCCCCCTGGTTCGGTCTGGACCTAGTCTGACACACACACACCCTGAAATTTGGGGGTTTGTGGACCAAAAATTCTTTTAAAAAAACATTTATTTATTTATTTTTACCTTGTACTTTTTACCTTGAGGGAGTTCCTGGAGGCAGTGTGTGTGGGGGGGGTGTCCATGGAGGTTCCCCCTCCCCCCGCTGACCTTCTAAATCACCCCCTCGCCCAGTTTGGACACTCTTCAGCTGGTTTTTGGCCTCCACCCAGCGGCCCAGTGGCCATGTTGGGGGCTGGGCACCTGCACACATGGCCTCTACATCATACTTTGGACACCTTATGCAAAGACCCAGCTCCCTTGAGAAGTCCATAATGGTAGAAGAAATTGAAGGAAAGAGAAGAAGAGGATGATCAGCAGCAAGGTGGATGGACTCAATTATGACAGCAATGAATGCACCACTGAGAGACCTTAAAGGCCAAGTTGAAGACAGGTCATCCTGGAGAGAATCCACCTATGTGGTCGCTAAGAGTCAACATCAACTTGATGGCACTTAATCAGTCAGTCACACAAGTGACGTAGCCTCTGAGCATAGACAGAGTAGCTTTCTTCCCTTTAAGCCTCAGGCCTCCACTTAATTGTTAATGGCTGATAGAATAATGGCTTACTCAAAGTAGTCTCATTGAAATTAAAAGGACATTAGGCATTCATTAACATGTTCTTTTAATTTCAGTAGGATAACTTTGAGTAATGTTCCTCATTATGTCAGTCACTATCTCCTTCTTGTGGTATTCTCTACAAAGTGGAAGAGGATGGATTATTGGTATTTCTGTTTTAAAATACACTAACAGATCTTATGCCCTGTGGGATGCTTTGGCTAATGTCAGATTCTTTGAGAACAATCTGTTTGCTGGGCCTGGGTAGGGTGGTGGCAGGTTTACCTCACATTTTTACATTGCTTTCCACTCACATTTTTAAAAGGACCTTTCCATTATTCTCCCCTCCCCCAACACCATTTTTCATTCATTCATTCATTCATTCATTCATTCATTCAATTTCTATACCGCCCTTCCAAAAATGGCCCAGGGCAGTTTACACGGAGAAATAACAAATAAATAAGATGGATCCCTGTCTCCAAAGGGCTCAAAATCTAAAAAGAAGCATAAGACAGACACCAGCAACAGTCACTGGAGGTACTGTGCTGGGGGTGGATAGGGCCAGTTACTCTCCTCCTGCTAAATAAAGAGAATCACCACATTAAAACATTCCACTTTGCCCAGTTAGCAGGGGTTGTTTTATTCCCTTATTATATGGAAACAAGTCCCACTGAGTTTAATGGAATTTACTTCCTTCTAGATGTGCATGCACAGTGCTCAGCTACATGCTTCCAGAAAGCTCCAAAGAAGTACAGCAAAGAAATCCCAGAAACCATTCATCAGAGGCATCTCTAGGAGGTAATTAGGGAAACTGCACCTGTTAAATGTCTGCCTGGATGCATCCCTCCCCAGCCCTATGAGTACAATGAGTAAATGAAACCTCATTTCTAAAGCTATTACCATATACCAGACTTTACAAAGTCTTTACATTTACCCTGTATATGGCATGGAAATTAAGATGGGCACCTTAACTTGAAATGTCTATTCTTTTTAGAGCACAAGTGAAAATGTAAAGCATCTTAACTCTCATCTTAAACCAAAGGTTTTTGGATTACAGAATCTACTCATGTGAACAGGGTAACACAAAAGCAGCAAAACCATGAAAGATTACATGCCCCCTTCTGTAAACTCAAACACTGTAAATTTCCAATTTTCAGATGGGAGCAGGCAGCCTTGCATGGGCAGTATTTTGTGCAAGTTGACCTCAGCGGCAGAATTCTGAGAGTTAAGAATCAGTTTATGCCATGATCCTGTTCACGTTTAACAGAATATATATAGAGACAACAGGTGCAGACTACATGTTAAGGGCCACATACCTGCTTTTGCTGTAGCATGAACAGGGGAATTCTGATCAGTAGGGAAAAAATAGGCTGTAATTAATAATATCAGCCCATACATTGGGGATGGTTGACACATTCAATGGCAATCTTCTGTTGGTGGACCTAAACATTAGTAGACATGAGCCTGCCACCAAAACAATTCTTCCCATCTCCCTTCTTATGCCTTTGCCATGACATCATCATGGCATGAATTGCCCTGCCCCCGTAAGGAGCAGCCAATGGAATGGAATGGGAGATGAGGAACTGGAAGTATTATGTCCTCACCACACACTGAGTGTTTCTAGATCAGGGATACACAAATTTGGCTCTCCTGCAGATGTTGAACTACAACTACCATCATTCCTGACCACCGGCTACTGGGCCTGGGGATCATAGAAGGTATAGTCCATGCTAGAGGGCAGAAGTTGTGCAGCCCTTTCCTGGATATTTCAAGGGAGAGGACATTGATGGTGACGGGTGGGTTAAGTGCCTGTCAGAAGAATAGTTCACCCTCCAGCACCATCCCTATTGCTGGACCCCTGTGGTAACTTGAAGAAAAAGCATATACTCAAATAATTCAAAGTAAAGAGCTGCTCCTCACCCACCATCATCAGTCAATACTTATTTTAAAAAGCATCTATATCTATATCTGAGCAGTTCCCCATGGGTTCATTTCCATTTATGTTCAGGATGGGAGCAGTAATGTGAAACAGACCATTAATTTTCTTTCAGAAATCCTAACATGCAGGACAAAATGCACACTGCCCCAAAGTGCATCCTGCCTTTCTGTGCCCCTCCTCCATTATTTTTTCTGGTGCTGCTACAGGGAAGGACACACGGAGCTTTCTTTGCACACCCTTGGCTTTCCAGCTTTTGTTGGACTGCAGCTACAACTTCTACTCAGCCACAGTGGCCGAACAGCTGGAACAGCTGGAGGGTCAAAGTTGTGGAGCCCTGGTTTAATCAACCTAGTCTGAGGAAGAGTAATTTAATTCCACCAAATTGAAAGTTTTTCCAAGCAACTCTTCTAGACAAATTTGCATGAAAAGTGTGAAATTGGTAAACTAGTGTTAAATCAGGAAGGACTGAGCAAATGGGGCATATGCACTTACAAATATACAAATGTAGTCCCTGTTATATGGTGGAAGGGTTGACACAGCCTCAGTATGTGTACAGGATTATTTCCTGTTTTAGCTAGTGTGTCAGCTGGTCATTAGTGTCTTGAGAATATCCCATGGTGGCAGCAGAATGTAAATGTACCATTAAAGAAAATTTTATAAGGCACATTTTCTGTCTGAATGTGAACTGCTACAAAATAATGGCTCGTTGACATCTGGGACTATGAAGGCTTGAACAAATTTGCCCTAATGCCTCTTCCTGTTGTTGGCAATGTAAACAAAACAAAGCCAGCAATGCATGTATAGTTGGTATTCCTGAAAACTTGAAGGTTCTGGACTCAAACATTAGGCAAGAGCTTGGAATTTTTTGGAAACTGTACTATAAGGTTCATTAGTTATTGTCTTGGGATATCTGGGAGCTATGAACTCCAAACAGTAATTTAATTAGCATACCATATATGAATGATTGCCAAGATCTTAATTGAACAATACTAGAAGAAAATAGGAGGACTCTACATAGCACAATGGGAAACAATGGCCATATGCACATGTAATGTAGAACTGAGGGATAATAATAATAATAATAATTCAATTTCTATACCGCCCTTCCAAAAATGTCTCAGGGCGGTTTACACAGAGAAATAATAAATAAATAAGATGGATCCCTGTCCCCAAAGAGCTCACAATCTAAAAGAAACATAAGATAGACACCAGCAACAGTCACTGGAAGTTCTGTGCTGGGGGTGGAGAGGGCCAGTTACTCTCCACCTGCTAAATAAAGAGAATCACCACGTTAAAAGGTGCCTCTTTGCCAAGTTAGCAGGGGTGTACAATGGTCCTCCTTCCACCGCACCATGTTCAGACATAATTGCCAGGACCTGAACTGTAGTCAGGGAGATTGCAGAGAGGAGTGGGAACTGGCTTCCAGGGGAACTGGCTGCTGGGCTTCCTCCTTTAGTGACAAGGCTGCCTCCAGTTCAGTGTTTGGATGTAAGGACACCGGCCCGAACTCAAACTTCAGGTAGGAGCAGTGAATCTCACAACATCCTGAGGGTTCAAATTGGAGTTTGGGTAGGGAAACCAAGGCCGCATTTGCATGTAACATGCAACTGGAGGTTGATGAACCCACAGTTTCAACTTGAAACTGTGAATCACATCACAGAGGTTCATCCAACTGTGGTTCGGCAGCCTCTGGTTTCAGGGCAGGGTGGCCTCTCCCTGCTCATGGCTGCTGAGGCCATATCCCAGGGAGCCGCATGCTGCTCACATTGCCAGACTGAGGGCAGGGCATCAGTGCATCATCTGGGTGAGCAGAAGACTGCTGGGACTGCATAGCTGCTTGTAGCACCTTGGCAGCCACACAAAAGTAGAGGCCGTGGGCTACCAAACTCCTGTGGTCATGCAACTGGCAATTGGGGAGGTGTATGTAATGGGCTGCCCACCTCATGCACACTCATGCAGGACTGGACATGTGTTGGTGTGGCCAGGCTACCACTTAGCTCAATATAGGATAGGGCCAGATGCAGGGACATTGCCAACATGCCCTCAAGGCCCCATCAAGAATATATACTGCAGACAATCCCTGACAGCACAGCAGAGCACATCAAACAAAGGGGCAGCTGCAGGTCAGTAGATACTACCAATGGGGTGGATATTTATGACAGATTCATTGAGTGCACGTAGGGAGGAACAAGGCAGGGGCACGGGTATGGCTAAGGGTGGCCTTGGAGGGCCCCTGTCTCAACTTCTGTGCCCTGTTCCTGGGGCAGAGAAGCTTCCTCTTATGCAGCAACCCCTCATCCAAGCATCCCTGCTGGTTCTGAAGTTAATAAACAACCGTAACAACTGAGAGGCACATGCATGGGGAGGACAATGGGAGGTGCAGTGGCTGGGTGAAGGGGGTCTCCTCCCCCATCCCAGTCTTAACACCCACACTCAGATACACTCCAATATAGAATGAATCCAGGGGAGGGACAGTGTATTGAAAATAAACTGTACACCATCATGATGGCAGCCCGCTGGAATCCAGCTGCCCTCATATTGGCCAGGTAGCACTTTGACAGCAGAGGACGAATTTCAGAATGTTGCAAGAGGAGCACAGCAATGGCCACCTGTGCCCCTAGCTTTTAACAGCAGCAAAGTGTTTTGATCGACATTGGAAGAGAAGTGCCCTTGCTGTGGGTGCTTTGGCACCCCATGCCTGCCACCTTCCATCTGCTTGGGTCCCTGAAAATAAGGACTGCTGTTTGTGCACACCTGTGGAGCAGGTAACACCTTTCCTGTATCAGGCTGCCTATGTTGGTTGTGGGCAGGACAATGGCACATGTTGCCCTGTGAGTGGCATTGTTGTGTTAGGGACAAAATGAAACAGGAGTTTTTGTGGAACACCATAATCCATTAGTGGTGGGCCTGCTGGGGTGCAGTGTTGTGCTGTGTTGTGTGCGCCTGTGTTTCTGCACAGATGGAACAGTGAGACATGTGCAGCTGCCTCCCCACTGTTCACCATCCCAGTTCCCCTTGATAGCTGTAGAAAGCTGGCAAAACACAAAACGGGTTTTTTGTGTTTAAACTCGCCGAATGCATCACTGTTGCTAAGCAGAATGGGGAAGAGAGAGGGGGATGGAGAGGGTGTGGTGCTTTGGCTGAGAGGTGGCCATTGAGAGCTGTGGCGTGGATAGAACTACTGTGTCCATGGGTGGGTCTGGTCTCTCTATTATTGCGGTTCCAAAATTGTCATGAAACCGCCATTATAGTAGCATATGTGTTTGGACATAATGCTTCGGCAGCCAAACCTCAGATCTTGGCAATGTACCTTATTGCATACTGAAGGTTCAAACTGGAGTTTGGCAAGGCAAACCGCAGGTGGCTTTCTGCTTCAAACCTCAATTGCACAAATATGGATGTAATGGAGTTCCAACCTCTGCCCTGTTTACCTCCGGTTTTGCGTTATGTCCAAATTCATCCCTTGGGTCGCTTTTTGAATGGAACAGAGGGTCTATGCATTTAGATGTACAAGAAATCCAACCTGTGCCCCGTTTATCTCCAGTTTCCTGTTACATGTGAATGTGACGAATTAGAGCTAGTCGCTTTTGAAATGTTTCATGTTTGCTTACCTTGTATGTATTAGAGAAAATAGAAGGATGTCTATGGAGGGAAATACTTAACTGACTGTCAAGGAAGGAAACTTTACGGATCTTCCCTGCCTCTGAAAGCGCTCTGTGTCTTTAAAAAAATATGAATCTTGCAGCCCTCAGGTACATAACTGATATATTTATTATTGCCTTAAAATTAAAACAGTTTTAAGAGTGAATTTAAAAAGATTTAAGAGACGAAATACAGAAGAACAAAATTGAAAGTTTTCAATATTCTTAATTTTCAATATTCTTTGTATTTATAGAAAAATGTTTAAATTTACCCAGAATGCACACTTCACATAATGTACTTTGTGTGCAGAGTACCTCTGTTTTTCCTTTCTGTTTTAGTAGACATTTGGCTTGCTGGGTAATAGTTTTTCTCTTTGTTTGTTTGTTTCTTCTTTTCTTTTGCTTGACTCCCTGCTGCTATCCTGTTATCAGCTGTTGTTACATAATACACACACTGGGTATTCCTATTTGAGGCAGAAAGATTATAAATTTTTGAATTGTTCAATGGTGTAATTTTAATTTTTGCTATATCTCCTACTGCTTTTATTGTTTTATTATTAAATTTGTGTTTAAGCTTAAAATATCCCCCCCCAGCTGCTCAGAGTCACAGTGGAAAAGCAGCATCTATATCCTATAAATAAATAAAAATAAACAAATATAAATGTGTGTACAATAAAGAAAATAAAACACTGGAGACAAGTATAGTCTCCCCATCTGCTTCTCTGTGAGACTGACTCACAGCCCAGTTGCTACTATTCTGCATTGCAGTGAGAGCATTCACTTGAGGGAGGACCCCTCTGGGCTTCATCTTGAAGCATTTAACAATCCTTCTTCATTAGTATGTGATGCTCTTTCTGCTTCAATCAAATGTAGTGTCGGTGTTAAAGGCCCAGCAAGGAGTGGTTTGCTGTGAGGCAATGTGAAGCAAAGGAGTAGGAATGTATACGAACCAGGTTGGCGGCCTTGTTACGGATCTCTGAACCGGTTCGAAGGACTGGAGTTTTCCAACAAAGTATGAGAATTCAGCAGGTAGGAGAGGTCAATATGCTAATTATAGATAGAAACCTCAAAGACCTTGTGGAGTGCCTGTCTCCTCTTGCATTGCTCTTACAACTGGTTGTCCTCAAAGATTTTAATAAGTCTGCATGCGCACTGGGCACTTCCAGTCCGATGTGCACCGGGGCGGCAAAAAGGTACACTACCGCACTGCGGGACTGTTTTTAAACATGGCTCCGGTGGGGAAAATGTTGCTGGAAGGGGAGGAGCACCCTCCCTGCTCTTTAAAGGTAACCCCCACCCCCCCACCATCAAACCAGCCGCCAGCAGTTCCGTACACATCCCTACAAAGGAGGTCTTCCTTTGAAGTGATTGCCCTTGCTACAATCTATGTGCACAGACAGAAGCAGTGGCCTGGCACTGAGCAAATATGGTGTGGAGGTTGCAGCTGAGGGCAATAACGAGCACTTCCACCCATGATGGTCCACAACATTTTGATCTCTGAAATAAAGCATCACATGGTGCTCCTCCTTTCCTTTCCTTTCCATTCCCTTTCATTTTCTACGTACAGTGGTCCCTCGACTTACGTAAATAATCCATTCCGAACGCACGTGCGGAGGTCGAAATTTTCGTAAGTCGAGGAGCGCACCACGGAAGTCTCAAAACACTCGTAATTCGAGGAAGCCGCATCTAAACATTCGTAGGTCGAGTAAGCTGATTCTAAACCGGCAACTACTTCCGGTCTTTTTTGTCGCTCGTAACTTGAAAAAAACGTAAGTTGAGTAGTTCGTAGGTCGAGGGATTACTGTATTAAAATTCACAACCTCAGCTCTTTCCTCCTTTCAGGAAGCCCCCTTCCTTCTTTTTCTAAGAAAGGAAGGGAAGAGGGAAAGCACTTTGGTGCCCTTTTAGCAACCTTCCCCTTCAGCCCTTCCATGATGAGGGCAGAGGGGAGGCTGCCATGCCATTCCTGAGAACTGACTGCTTGAAGTATTCCACTTTGCCCTGCTTCATGGTGGGGTCAGCCCTGACACCGCATCCTACTCTTCACATCCTACTCTTGTGTTTTAACAGTCAGACTGTAACTGGTTGTTAAAACACAAAGAACAATGTTTTTTTGAAGGAGCAAGCAGAATTACTGTACACTGTTAGTCCACCCCACCCCCCCACCCCGTTTCTGCTGATTTCAGTGGCTACGTTATGGCATATTAACCTATTATTTCACCACATTGGACAGGGGTATTGTCTGTATCCCTGACACACCGTGAAATCACACTGTGAAATGTATTTAAAACAAAAACAAAAACCCCTGCTTCAGAGCAGCATGTTACACTGCCCTTAAGTAACTACCTCTTGAGATTTCTTCCTGTATTCTCTACAGCTCTTCAGCAACATTCCTTTGCTGTGGTGCTTTTTGGACCGGACTTCTGGGCAGAGGTCTATTCTCCTGTAGGCCTGGGGGGGGGCCTCCAAATGCTTGCCTTGGGGGGGCCTCCAAATGCTGAACGGCCTGCTAATTCAAGTGGCAAGATTGTCCATGCAAAATGTGGTCTCTCTCTCTCTCTGCAAGTCAGTGGGAAGTATCTTATTCAGAATCTCTTCTAAAAATACAAACAAACAAACAACTCTCCAGCTTTCTCTGAGTATGTTCTGGTGTAAAAAATAGTGCATTGCAGCTTATCTGGTGCCAGCAAGGATGGGGGCCCCAAAAAGCCTTTAGGTCCAGGCTCCAAGATTACCTAGGTGCACCTTTGTTCCTTTGAATTCAGAAAGAACAGTAAAAACTCGGTTGACTCCTTTTCTTTCTTCCAAAGGTTTTAGGTGAAGGAGTCAAAAACCTCATGATGAAAATAATTGGCCTATTTGGGGTTTTTTCATTTGTTTGTTTTTTAAAAACCCCAAACACTTCCTCACCACATGCTGTATCTACAGCTACCAGATTCAATGAGGTTCTGAAGATTAGCAAGTATGTCCATGAGTGAGCTACAGTTTAAAGTAGTTTAAAGTGTGAGTTGGAAATTTCTCTGTCAGCATACACTGGGGTGGGGTGGGGTGTTTATGATCTTAATTTGGCTCCACCCACCCCTCATAATGCCCTCTGGAATGTGGTAATACTGATTGCTAAGAGAGCTTTTCAATGTGAAAAGGAAAAAAGAAGGCTGCCATTTTGTTTGGGGGTTATCCAGGAGAGAGCTGTGTTATACATACAGCTGCTTATACGAGCTATAAAGGATAATTTTCTCGTATTAATGCCATAAATTCTGTAAAGCCAGAAAGGCTTCCCTCTGCATAATAGCTTAATTTTTCATTCTAATAACTGGCTGCCAGCTGAAATGAATGGGTGAAAAAACAAACATTTCTGTTCCATGACATGATCTATGACAGATGTACAGTTTTTGGAGGCCCCCAGGCGGGGTATCCTAATCCTCCCCCTCTTGCCCAATGGCAAGAAAGAGAATTAACACCAAGAAAAGAGAGTGAACTGTAAAGGAACTCCAAGAAAAATGACACCACTATCCTCTACTTAAAACTGTAATTGGCAATGAGCCCGATTTTAAACCACACTAAATATCCCGGATGTTTCAAAAGTGCTTGCAGACTATGTGTGTTGTGTCTACATATACATAAAACAATGAACATCTATCTTCCTAGTTCAAATAAAATGCCCATAATTTTTTGTAGATAAGCACAGATGGGGGGGGGAAACTTATTAAAAATAATTTAAAAGGACCTTTTTCTCTTGAGGAAAGAAAGAAAGAAAGAAAGAAAGAAAGAAAGAAAGAAAGAAAGAAAGAAAGAAAGAAAGAATTCCAGAGTGTGTGCATGACAGAGACATCTCTGGAATAGGTTCAGAGACGAAAAGGAAATTCTTTGCATTAAATGTTTACAATTCAAGCTGTTGCCGTGTGTAATATTTTTTGATTGTATTGGACTATTGGACTGCAGAATTACCAAATGGCTTCAGCTAAAGTGGCCATTACAGAAGTCAATAATTATGGTTCTGTCTGAGAGGCTATCCTATTACAGTGTGATAGAAATGAAAAAGAAAAGAAAATCACCAAAACCCCTGAGGTTTGAAAATGTGACAGAGACCCAGAAATCGGTAGTATGAACGATGGTATTGATATCCAGAACTGCATATTTGCTGGATGTGAATAGATTTTAAAAGAGTATCAGAAATATCTGAAGCATCTTCTCAGGCAAATATAAGAAGATAAAAGCACACATGTAGTTCTATAATGAATGCCTCTGAGGGCCAGTTTGGATGATACCATCAGCCCACAGGATTAGGGGATGCACTGAGAATGTGATCATTATGACATCCTGATGTCCTCCCCACATTCCTTTATCGTATTTGGGGCTGTCTATCTCAACAGCCCCTCTACAAGCACCTCCATATGATAAAGGAATATGCCAGGAGAATGTTGGGACATCCACAGAGGACATCATGATGGGTGCCGAATTGCATGGGCTGAGGAGGTATTATCCAAACTGGCCCTATTTGTGTTCAGTTTTGAAACTGGCCCTATTTTTGTCCAGTTTCCTCGTGCCTGGGCTGTACCATTTTTGTCTGTAGGTAGAGGGACATGGCCATTTCTGTGACAGATTGTTTATGTAGAGCAATGTAAAGGCTCCTGCCTGATTAAATAATTTCAAGCTATAGTCCTCCTAAACACACCTACAAGAAAGTAAGCAATCTTAGGGTTGCATTGCTAAATTGATCATTGACACGAATGTTAATTGACTAAATTTGCATATTTGGATATGAATAAGTCCAACAACTCTGGAAAGTGGTGGGTGGAGGGAGCACTTACATTGTTTTAAGAACATAAACATGGCATGATTGCCTTGAAAATAAGAGAAACAAAGTGCTGGAATATTTAGATGTCATTTTTCATCCAGTGGCAAAGCTTAAGGCTCTTCTATAATACAGGAACGTCTGCTAATCCATCTCTGATATCACTAGTGCCCATAGTTATACTCTGTCAAGACAGCATAAACCCTTCCTCCCTGCCAGCCTTAGAAGCTGATACATTTAACTGCCTCACTGGGGTGAGATTCATATCTTCAGATTAGCTCAGATTCAAATTCTATCGTAACACAGCGACCAGGAATGAAATAAGCTCACACATGACAAAGGAGTCTATAAAATAGGCTATACTATAATAAAGGTAAAGTGTGCCATTGAATCGGTGTCGACTCCTGGTGACCACAGAGCCCTGTGGTTGTCTTTGGTAGAATACAGGAGGGGTTTACCATTGCCTCCTCCTGCGCAGTATGAGATGATGCCTTTCAGCATCTCCCTATGTTGCTGCTGCCTGATATAGGTGTTCACCATGGTCTGGGAAACATACCAGTGGTGATTTGAACTAGCAACCTCTTGCTCACTAGGCAACTTATTTCCCTGCTATGCCATTAGGTGACATTCTATACATATTCCCACAGAAATTACCGTCAATGACAATAATATCTCTCTGTGTGTGGGTACATGTGTGTGTGTGTGTGTGTGTGCGCGCACAGAAGAAAAAAGGCTTTTGTCTACATCCACATTTGAATTTTATTTATACATATATAGATATTTAAATTATGCCCCCATGCCGGCAGGCAACACCATATGGCATATTTTGCATTCTCTCTCTCTCTCTCTCTCTCTCTCTCTCTCTCTCTCTCTCTCTCACACACACACACACACACACACACACACACACACACACAGAGGTCAGGTAGAATAATAATTCTGCATTATGACAGAACTCTGTATTGTGCAGCAAGTTCAGAAAACAAGGCTGGTATGTTGGGAGAAAAACACAAATGTAGCAGCTGCATAAATGTCTTCGGGAAAATAAAATTTTAAAAAAGTAAATAAAATCAACGTACAGTTAGCTCTATCGCTTGTGCTCCTACCAACTCTGATGACCTCTTATCATAATTGGGGTTGTGACATGAAAGAAACAATATCCCCATGAAGACATACGAGTATCCATCCCCAGTTGCTTTTCTAATGGCCATGGGCTCCTTAGGTTTGCTATTGTCTTCATTATATGCTTGCTCTTGTATTGTCTTTATTTTTTGAATTAAAAGCATTCCAATTAGTTCAATATGTCTGGAACCTTCTCTAGTGCACACGCTTCTATATCAGAATCACTTTTCAAATTGAACTACACATATTTTTAAAAATGGAATCACCTCAATGGTTTTAAATCACTTTCTGAAGTGCAAAGTAATTTAAAATTACTGGAGTGCTTCCAATTTTTATTAGTGATTGAATTTGGAAGCAACTGAGGGTCTTCTGGGCTTGTGCAGTGTAGTGTGACTTAAAATTACAAGTCCTTTGCATTTTCTTTCTTTTTAAAAAATAGTTGATTTTTACAAAGAATTGAAGCCAGTGAGATAACTGTGAACACTATTTTGAAGAACCAGTTCTTATTTAGAAAAAGGGATGTGCACACGCATACACGTTGGCTATTTGTGTGGTGATGCTGGATGGGGCTGCAAGGAGGAATGCTGCAGTCCTGCACCCACACTTTTGGGGAGAGCACCGGTGGGGGAAAAGTGGCAAGGCAGGGATGGGAAGGCAGGAAGCCACCTCCCTGCCCCTTAAAGTGACTCTCCCACCCTCCCAGGAGTGCACAGAACAGGTTCCGTGCACATCGCTATTTACAAGGGATGGCCCTTAGGGTAGGGTATTTTCTGGTAGGGTCCCCAATTGCAATCACTGTCCCCAACTGCAATCTAACAGAAATTTCAGGGATGCCTTTTAATATTTTTGTTACTATGAGTTTCTGGAGTTGCCATTCTTCAAATTTCAGACCATGTCTCTCCCCCCCACACCATAAGGCTCTCTACAAATTAAAGGAGGTTGGAAGAGCAAATATATCTTGTCCTTCCGAGTAGCTTTTACTGGTTTCTCCTGTGTGTTTCTTTTTAGAATATGAGCCCTTTCGTTTTAGAGATTCATCTTTAAGAACTTTTGTTGAAAAGAATGCATAAATTATACAAATAATAGTAATGATATGATATGATATGACCAGTTGCAGGGGAGCTACAGCAGGAAGAGAGAACATATCCTCACCGCTAGCCTGTGGGCTCCCCAGAGGCATCTGGTGGGCCACTGTGTGAAACAGGATACTGGACTAGATAGGCCTTGTGCCTGATCCAGCAGGGCAGTTATTATGATATGATATGATAATCTAGAAACTATTTCCAGGAGAGCTTGAAAAATTATGATCTTTATGGACAGACAACCAGAGCACCTGAAGGCGAGTGGGCGGTACTGAAAAACTCAGGGTGACTCACCAATATGTTGGTATATAAAAAATCTGAAGAGAGCCAATACCTCTCACAAACTGCTCCCATGTACATAAATGGGGCAGAATGTTGATGGGCTCAGGATGCAGTTAACAGATAAGCGAATGCAAGGTGAAACTAATGCAACTCTGTGAAGTGAGCGGGGTGTGGGTTCCTTTTTCCCACTCTTTCCCCCCACAAAATAGTTGGGAAATTTTTCATAAATGTAATGTTTTCATCAATATTTTCTAAGATTGTAGGGAGGAAAAGGAAAATTTAGTTATAAAGAGGTTATATCTAAATTTTGATAGTTTATTGTGTGACTGTGCATGTGCACATACAATGATCAGCGGATCTACCTCTTACAACCAGTTCTGCATAGCCAATTTCACTCACAACCCACACTATTGACTTTAGCCTGACCCACTGCACATAACTCTTTTCATTTAAGGAACAGTGGCTGACATCCAGACTAATGCTGTGCTGGCACTATGGGGTGACTTTTGCCGATGTCCCCTTCCCTCTGATGCTCACTGTGCCTCCTGAAAATATTGGGGTGGGAGGTCACATGGGGAGACTGGCAAAAATTGCCCTTCCCCATAGTATCAGTGCAGGGTTAGTAGAGACAGTATCTACATAATATCATAGGCAATCCACCACGAAAATGGTGAGATCTCTTTGGGATTTGCCTGTCTTTCCCTGTCCGGTCCTCCCAGCTGCAAGTAGAGGAGGAGGAGGAGGAAGCTAAAAACTGCTCACCTATAATACTGCATTAAACCCAGAGCGTCTAAATGTAAAAACTATGATTAATATTTGAATATCTACATACACAGCTTCAAATGGTTAGTTGTCCCCCCGCCCCACCAGATACACACATGTGCGTGCACACGTCACAGGCAAAACAATGTACCACATTCCTTACACGAAAAGGTTCAATGGGTCAAGGTAAAATCAGCATTGTGGATGAGGTTGGCATCATGGCAACATTTACTTGATCTGAGGTCTTCATGCTCTTACAGATGCAGCATTAAGGGCTGACTACCTGAATAACAGTGCGAGTAATTGAAGAGACAACATCTTAGCATCAAGAATCAGCAGTCTGCAAAGGAAATGGCAAAATTTATTGTACAGTGCATGTTTAATATTTGATACACACAGCCTTTGTAATGGAGCTGGATTCAAAGATCTTTTTCCCCCCATCTGTAGTTATGAGAAGCCTATTATTAAAAGCTATGAGACTAGTTTAACAAATAAGCCAATCAATGAGCAAGCGGAGTTTGGTATTGTGTTTCAAAAAATGCTTTAATTTAAAAAAAATACTGTATGCTCGCTCCCGTTTCCTGCTCTCAACTGTGCTAATAAAACTTTCAGTTTAGCTAATGCTGTTTAGCTAAACAAATTGGACAACTGCACCATTTAGACTGAAGGAAAAGTTTCCATTAGTGACTGAAAAGCTCTCTGCCTTCTCAGCTAGTAATTTTCTGCAAAGCCAGCATCACAGCCTACATAACTAGGGGCAGAATGGAAAGCTGGAATTAAATACAGTGGTCCCTCTACTTACGAAATTAATCCGTTCCGAATGCACATTTGTAAGTCGAAAAGTTCGTAAGTCGAAAAGCGGTTTCCCATAGGAATGCATTGGGAACGGATTAATGCGTTCCGGAGCCTAGAAAAAAGACCCAGACCCCCAGTAAGGCTTGCAAACTGCACAGGAACATTTCTTTTCAAGAATAAACAGGCAGTAAACAGGCAGGCAAGTCAAGGAAACCGCATGTAAAATTCGTAAGTCGAGGAAACCCCATCTAAAAATTTGTAAGTCGAAAAAACCGCATCTAAAACCGGATCTAAAACTGCCGTTTGTAACTCGAAAAATACTTATGTCGAGTAGTTCGTAAGTCGAGGGACCACTGTAATATTCTGCTTTGTTATGATATGTGTTGGAGGCAGCAGCTAACTCCAGCGTGTCATCTCTCCTCCAATTTGGAACCCCTAGCAATCTCAGCCGGTGTTGAACTTGTAAGGATCAATGAGCTAGGATAGGTTAAACAAGGAACATTAACATAATCTAATATATACTATACTAAGCAATAGGAAGAGGAGGAAGAGGACTATGTTCTGGCTGGGTTTTGTCAAGCCTAAGTGCCACAGCGCTTTGTGGGCAACCTAGCATCTTATTTTCCCTAGTCTCTTGGTTTTTCTCCCTCATTTCTCTCTCTGTGTATATAGTGCTTGATGTCCCTATTAGTCAATCTTAAAGATAAAGGCAGAGAAGAACCTGGAACCTTAGACCAGAATTTTGAATTCAGGTTTCTTCATGGCCTCTTTAAAAAGACGTCCTCAAGAGAAATCAAAATATCAGTTTAAACCAGGAAAAAGATTTGCACTTGCGCCTCTTCTCCTCAAGCTAGTAACTTTCAAGCCAATGAGGGGGAAAATGTTGATGGCTGCAGAACCACCAGAAATATTCTTAATTAAGTCATACAGTACTGAGAAGGGTTAATGCTGTTTGAAAGAAAAAGCTCTCATTCTAATAGCCAGATTACTTAGAATGCACTGCTGGGTCAGCACTGTAATTAAGAAAATTGCCTTTAGTGTGCTTGTTTGGTATTGCTATTATCATCTTTTTTCATCTTTTAACAAGAGTAAACTACTTGAAGATGTCCTCATTTACTCTTCTTGCTTCTAATAACCTCTGAACCCATCAAGTCCATACCCTTCTAGCATTTAATGGCCTAAATGAGTTACTTTATCATCTAGGTCAACCCTAAAGTCGTTTACATTTTTTTCTTGACCTCTAGCCCCTCTGCCCCTGACTATTATTTTGACAGCTATCATTAATGCCGTGTCCTGGGCAACCACACATTGACTAAGATGGATGGCAAAACGGCCAAGGAGTTGAAAGCAAGATGTACATTTTCATCTTCCTCATGATTAAAATCAAAACCATATGAAACCGCTGAATCTAGCAACTGTAGAACAAGTTAGCCAGATTCTGAACATCCTACTATGTGCTCTTGAAAGAAGTTAGAAAGAGAGAATAGTTTCCTACCAAACAAAAAGACCTCATAGAATAACAGTTCTAACTTAGATGATCCAACATTTTGGATGGTGATCCTTACCAAACAAATGATGAATTCACACTGTGATTTTATGGGTGCACTTCCATGGTAGCTCTCTGCACTCTCGATAAAATGCTCAGAGAGATTAAACAAAGCAGAGAACACATTTGTGAAAAAGGTATCATCTTTCACACAGCCCCAGGTGTTAAATTTCAGTGTCCACTCTGATACTATGATTATTGCCATCTATGGTATAATAACAGGAAAGAGGGACAATGCAATTACAGTTCCATGTGGCTGCATTCAGCATTGTTCACCCTGCCTGTCCACTGGGTATACTTTGGAAAAATGCATATTTCACTTCCATGGGACCAAATAGGTATGGCCTCTATTTGTAAATGATGAAAAGGACAGTCACACTGGAGGGGAGGTATAGTACACAAAGGTGCTTCCATGAAAAAGCATTTGTGGATTATTTCTGTTCTGCCTCAGAGTGTACATTATTCACATGCCACACATGCAGTCCCTGTTCCAATCACTGCTGGCCCACATGCAGCAGCAGAATCAGCAGCAACAAGAAGTAAGTAAATACATCCAAACTGGCTGGCATTCAGACTAACACAGTGCTGGTGCAGCAGGGGTGCAACTATTTTTGCTGATCTCTCCTTCCTTCTGAAGCCCACTGTACCTTCTGAAGATCTGTCCCTGAGGTTTGCATGGCCCCAGGGACATATTTTCAGGAGGTACCGTGGGCCTCAGAGGTAAGGCCTCAAAAATTGCCCCTCCCATCTAGTCCCAGCGCTGTTTTAGTCTAGACATCAGCCACTGTATTTGCATCCCTTTATAGGAAAGCAGTTTAAAGTCATGCTGTCGAGTCAGTGTCAACTCCTGGCGCCCACAGAGCCCTGTGGTTTTCTTTGGTAGAATATAGGAGGGGTTTACTATTTACCCACGCTGTATGAGATGATGCCTTTCAGCATCTTCCTATATTGCTGCTGCCCAGTGTAGGTGTTTCCTATTGTCTGGGGAACATACCAGCGGGGATTTGAACCAGCAACTAGGCTTGTGCATTTCGATTCGGGTACAAAACATTTTGTGCCCAAAAGTGGCAATTTCTGAGGTTTTGAACCAAAACAAAATCAAGAATTAAAAAGCAGAGATTTTTGTTTCCAAATCGAAATGACTGTGTTTCAGACAGAATGCTTTGTTCTTCAGAAAAGCATTGCAATTCAAATTGACTTCTCTGACTCTCTCCACTCCAGCTGAGGCACTGAGTGATTAGCAGAAGATGATATGCAAAAAGCTCATGAACGGTTTAGTTAAGTATGTGTTGTATTCAGTGTGATTGAAATGAAAACTGACCTTGTAAAGGGATTTGGAAGACAGCATTTTGAGACAGAAATACCCAAATATCTTTGGGAGCTCAATGCAATTCCAAAGCTCTTGCTAAAAGCCATGGTATAAATTGTGTGGAGAAGCTTTTCGAGAAGCTGGTTAGGAAAGTTCTGAAATTACACAGGTTTTTCTTTCCAAAGGTTTAGAAAGAATCTCTTGACTTGTTCAGGACTCTTTTGAAGAGCGATTTTGTTTTTCTTCTGATTTTTATGAGTTATAGTTGTGTCTAAGTTTTGTTGCCCAAGTTGAGCAGTCTCATGTAATTTAGGCCACAATGTAATTTGGTGGGACATGATGTCTAAGCCAGTGGTTCACAACTTTTGCCATTGCAGGGAGAGGTCATCCACATGGGACTACAGGAGACAAAAGGAGGGTGGGGTGGGGAATACCCCTGTCAATCTATTGACATCCCCAGGAATCTTAGTTGCTTCTCTCTTTCTTGTAACCATGATCCATGGTTTTGCACTTTCTTAAATGCAGTGATGATAAATCTCAACAATTCTGAACAGTAGGCTGATTTGTTTGGGCTACTGCTCACTCCACTTCAGTTAAATGAACATTTGAAGCTGTTCCATAGTACCAAAGCAGTCTTATTTTATTTTTATTTATTTTTTAACATTTTATATCCTGCTCTTCCTCCAAGGAGCCCAGAGCAGTGTACTACATACTTAGGTTTCTCCTCACAACAACCCTGTGAAGTAGGCTAGGCTGAGAGAAGTGTCTGGCCCAGAGTCACCCAGCAGGTCTCATGGCTGAATGGGGATTTGAACTCGGGTTTTCCTGGTCATAGTCCAACACTCTAACCACTACACCATGCTGGCTCATTGGTCTATCTTGCTATCTCAAATGGCATGTGGTCACTGTTCCATGGGGAGGGAGTGTTTTTATTGAAAGATTGCTTGAATCCACAAATGGGTTGTGCTGCTGTGCTAGTGCCACAGGGACAGGCTCACGCCCCCTGCAAAATTCTCAAATAACTGTGCCAAAAAATTAAGTGTCATCGTTGTTCATCATTCTCTTTACTCTTTCAACTTGTTTATGTGGGGCTTCAGGGGCAAAACAGTGGGTTGGGTGGCAGTGTCCCAAGGGCTGATTTCTTAGGAATTTTTGAGGTTTATGCATCTTTAAGATTTTTCCCCATAGGGAATAATGGAGGTTTCAGCATCCCCATAACTCCACCTGGGGGGCACTGGGATGGCCCGAAGTGAGTGGTGGTGTAGTACACAGAGGGTGCCAATCACCCCCCTGGACTGCTAACCCATTGGGGTACTGGGCTTTGCTGTTTCTGAGGTGTTGAGTTTAGATTCTCTGGTAGCAAATGAGATTTTTTAATGAAAAACCATGAATCCACTCTCATATGCTACTAGAGAATCTACTCTCAGAACACCTCTAGAACAACAAAACCCTGTACTTCATGGGTTGGCAACCTATGTGTGTGTGTGGCACCCTATGTGCACTACACTGCCACTTGCTCTGCCCCCCCCAGTGCCCCCCCAATGGCATTATGGGACTGCAGAAACCTCCATTATACCCTACGAGGAAAATCTGAAAGACGCATAACTTCATTAATTCTTTAAAAATCAGCCCTTTGCCAAATTCCTCTGAAAAAATTGTGGTAGCTTCCTTGTACCAACTGGGCACTACCACCAACTACACTCCACTCTGGGCCACTCCTCCCCTGCATGAAGCCATACTTTTCCTGAAACCTCCATCATACCCTATGGGGAAAATCTGAAAGAAGTGCAAACCTCAAAAATACACCAAAAATCAGCAGTTTACCCAATTCCACCCACTCTTTTGACCATGTGACCCATTTTTAAATCTGAATTAATTCAGATTCAGATTCAGATTAATTCGGATACAAAACAAAACTGGGGTGATTCGGAAGGCTTAATTTTGGACAAAACACAAAATGGGGTTGATTTGGATTTGGTACAAATTGAAATAGAAAAAATACAAAATGCGCAACCCTACCAGCAACCTCTTGCTCCCTAGGCAAGTTACGTCCCCGCTGCACTGTTATGTGGCTATGAAAGCAGTTTAGCTGATGTGAAACCCAACCGTGCCCATTTGCTTGGAAATAAGTCCCACTGTGTGTCAAATAAGTGTGCAAAAGGTTGCAGGTTAGGAAGAAGGCAGACTTGATGTATATAGAAGCGCATTAGGGTCAGGCTGGAAGTGGCCTTACAGTGTTCAGTTCAAGGATACCTAATTTGCTCCAGAATCAAGCTGTGAAAAAAAAATGGTTCTGCAACAGAAGGTGGCTGTGCACATGCTGCTTGGCTGCCCTCCTGTCATGTCACTAAGAAATCTTTTTTAATTCTCTGGAGCAGTTTTACACTTTTAAAAAAGTTTCCTTTTCTTTGTTCATGAAATGAAGAAACAAATGAAATGACCGATGTGTGGATGTTCATATGGAACGTAAATAAAATAAAATAAAATAAAATGGCATACAGTGTATCTGAAGCATGGGACAAGGACAAGGAACTGGTTTGGATGGTACATCAGCTGGTCTACCCTAAGTGTATGCGGGAGGAGCATGGGTATGCACATCTCCTCCTCAAGGGCATCAGGCTGGGATGAGACAGGCACACACGCTCTCTTCCCCCACACATTTAAATAGGTGGCAAAAGTATCATTAGAAACAAAGACTGATGGGAGAGCCACTGAGTCATACGTATTCATACATTTGACATTTCATTAGTGAAGCCAGGAAGAAGCTGGACTCACCTTGTTACAACTGAGGGATCCCTTGTCTGATCCCCCCCCCGCCTTAAGTCTGTCTTCAGCCTTTATGGTACAGCTCTCAACTTCATTGCCCTATTGTGAACACAGTCTAACTGTTGACAGCAAAATGCAAATTATTCTTGTTCAAAGTGACTCTGATTGTAGCTGATTGGCCTCCACAATAAACATAAAGGAGTGGAATCGCATCCAGGCTGAAAGGACAGGCGATACCTCAAGCGGTTCAGTGCATTTGAAAAGGGATTCAACAAACTGAATGAGATGTTAAAATGAAATCTGCTCCGATAGAATTTCCTAATACATTTGGCATTTCAGAGAGTGGAGTAATCAAGGAATTAGTGAGGAAAGAGCAACATTAGTAACCAACTGTGATCTAAAAGTCTGCAGAAGTACTAAATCCCTAGAGGCTGATTAAAATGTAAAATCAGCTGCTGAAGTAAAGCAACAGGAGATGGTATGAAAAAGATCACCCACACCCCCAGGGAAAAAAGAGAAAAGCACTATTGAAAAGGTAATACTCAGCGTCTTTGTTTTAAGAATGACCTCGGCTGATGGAAAATCACAGTTCATCAACAGACCTGACATCAAACCTTTTCATTAATAAGGGATTAAGTTTTGAAATTATAGTACATATTTGCTGTAAGCAGCAATATTTAGGATTGTAACCATTGTCTTGATTGGCTTTGGAGCAGACATATTTATTATGATAACACATGGCCACAGTGACAATCATAACAGTAAATATATTTATTACTACAATGCATATGCATAGGAAAGGGAGCTGCTAAATGTAAGATGACCTTGGTCTTTCCATTGCGTGAATATCTTTCAAAACTATGACCCTACCACTCCCAAAGCTACCCCAACTGTGTGTACTTGGGAACTCGGACTTATTTGGATGTAAACATGCTCAGGGTCCTAGAAAATGTGCAAGGGTCCCCTGTTGCTTGAAGTATTGGTGGTTTTATGTCACTCCTTCCTTCCTTCCTTCCTTCCTTCCTTCCTTTTTAAAAAATTGGATTGCAAGCTGCCTTGAGCATTTAGGAAAAGCAGCATAACATGTTTTAAATAAATATAGAACCAACCTGTAAGCCAGTCAAGTACATGCTGGGAATGCATAGTACAACAGAGGCTTAACATTTGCAGTGAGTGATGAGCTCTTAAAAAACCATTTAAGTAGCATTTAAAGGGTTCAAAACAGCATAGTAATAATCAGTCCCCAGTTCTCGTACTGCATCCTCCATGCATTAACCCATATCTGCAGCATAGTTATCAGATAGGGCAAGATCTGAAACTCAGATTACTTGATTATATTGAATTCCCAAAGACAGTGGCCGCATTCATATGTAACATGCAAGTGCTGGTCCAATGGACCCGCAGTTCCCCTCCCCACCCCAGTTTCCTGTCCTCATTCAGATGAAACAGAGAGTAGCATCTCTGCAGTCAGGGAGATTGCAGAGAGGAGTGGGAACTGGCTGTATGGGCTTCCTTATTGCTTGAAGGACAGCCTACACAGCCAATCATACATGGAGAGAGAGAGGAGCTTCCTCCCTCAACTATGGTCCAATTGAATGCAGCTTCCAGTGCTACTTTAGGACATAACGACAGCAGGCTGGAACCCTGGTTATGAGCAGCTAAACTCACTACAAATCGAGGGTTCAAACTGGAGTACGCAGAGCATGACCTCAGGTAATTTCCAGATGGGACCAGAGTTGCACACATTCAGATGTAACAGTAAGGAAACCTCTTGCCCATGCAACTCCAGTTCTATGTTATGTGCAGCCACAGAATACAAATATCTAATACAGCAAGAGAAGGTATCTTTGTTTTCTTAGCATTAGAATGACAAAGGAAGAGGAAAGGAGGACATGTTGCACCTTCCAGGCATGGTCCAAAAGGGAAGGATTTGAAGGAGCTTTGCAGAGAGAATATAAAGTGAGGAGCCTATCTTTAGAATGAGTTCAAAAAAAGATTCACTTTTCACTCACAAATCCTCACCATTTTACCTTATTTTCTAGAAACACATATCTTGCCCCATCTCCCATACCCTAAGTAGGCAATGAACAACAGGGTTAAATTGGGATTCAGAGATAAAACAATACTCTGCAGCAAACATGATTGTGCCATGAACCCAAGCCACCATATTTCCTGCTGGGGCATGTTCTTGCTTATCTTATGCTGGTGCCCAATGTTGGCCACAGTCCCAGAGTACCTGAACTACATTTCTAGGTCTCTCTGACCTAGAGTTGTAAAACCGCAAATGGCACACAGCATTCCTAGCCTAAGCTGCCAAGAGGAAACAACTGAACTGTGTGTGGGGGGGGGGCGGGGGGGGTGGGCTGAGGGGGAAGAGATGTAAGTTAATATAGCTCCTAATACAGTAGAAACATATTTGAATATCAAAGGTGACAACTGAGCCACAGGTAACAAAGGAGTGTATAGTGCTGGATCATAGAAACTCTCAGGATTATACATTCCGCATTTAATGGGCATAGTTATCTGATTAGCAGAGATCACCTTTGTGACCAACCCAGGAAGTACTAATGACTCTCAATGAGTTTTCTTTGCCCTCAGTGATATCATCACATAGATAAATCTGATCGACAAAGTAGTACTGTAATGCCATCATGTTCATAGGAACTCTGAGGATGATGCGTTCAGCAAACATTAAGACTCTGGGGGCTTCTGGGAAGAAAAAAATATATCCAAGTTCCTCATATCTGGTTGCAGGTGACAAGGCAAAGGTAAGGCTCTCTCACCATGGATTCCTTTTGCAATTCCTGGATGCTGAAAAGAGCAAGATGGCTGTTTTCATAGTTAAAGCAACCTAGGACCCAATTCTGACACAGCAAGCAGCTGAACTAGCTGACCTTTTAAGGAATACGTCAAAGTTCAGGTTGAGATTCAAGTGGGTGCACTGCAATATAGGCAAAGGCGATAGCAAAAGCTATAAAGAGGTTATAGTGGTGCTTGATACTCACTGGATCATTGGTTAAGAAAGGTATTAAAAATGTACCCCTGAATTATGGAAAGAAATTTAATAAAAGCAAACACATGCCTCCTATTAAGCAAAAAGCTTGGCAATCAGAGGTATCCCTGATTGACCATATTGGCTTTGTTTAGCTTCTGATCTAGAAACAAAATAGATCAAATGGACTTTATTTGTCATTGTCCCCTGTGAACTTTCTGGCCATGTGTAGATAGGTGAACAACAATCAGTTAAAAGATTACAACTACTCAGGGGAATGTATCTTAATGAAGGAGAGTATCAGTGTCATACTGTCTATGGTCTTTTGTGATCAATAATCCCAGAGATATGACTTAAGGACTGCCTTTCCCCCCTTCTTTTTTCTTTTTACAACATTGCCTGCAACATTGCAGGCTTCTCACCTGTAGACTATTAAGGATTCAGGAGACTTATTTCATTCATTCATTCATTCATTCATTCATAGCTCACTCTTCTTCCAAAGAGCCCAGAGCAGTATATATGGTTATATTTGTCCTCACAACAACCCTGTGAGGTAGGTTAGGCTGAGATATGTGTGACTGGCCCACAGTCTCCCCGGTCCTAGTCCAGCTTTGGATGACATCATAAGACTGCATGCATACTAGACAATTTCAAATCCCCATTGTTACCTATGGTAAAAATGTTCAAAATCAGTAAAAACAAATCATTAAAAATCAACCAATTGCCCCATGGCCTTGAAATTTGGTTGTTAGGTGGCACCCATGGGGATCTAATGACCACCCAAATTTGGTGCCTGTAGGACCTTGTTAAGTGGTTCGAATCAGTCCAAATCCAAAGTGAATCAAAGCAAATACAAATAGAATCTGGGGTGATTGTGTGTGTGTGTGTGGGGGGGGTAAATTTGGATATAAAACAAATCGGGGTGATTTCCTCCCTACAGAAGGATGACATATGACAGTCAAAGTTGGTGGAGTGGGAAATGGGAGCTCAGAAAAATGTAACTCTTTATCATAGCCCCTGATTGTGAGACTTCTTAAATGATTAATAAGAAGTCCTTATTTCTGGACTAAATTTGTTAAATGTATTTGTTATATCCATATTATACCCTCCTCGCCACACATGTATTTCTGTATGTATAGTAATTGAAAATAACTATAACGGGTGGTAGCAACGACACCTGGATTTCTTGGAACAAGCTGGAACATATTCAGTTGAACATCATCTCTTTTTAAGACGGTGGGAGTTCTTTATGTAACTTATTTCAAAGCTCTTTTGTCTTTAGTATGAACTTCCTTTCCTTTCTCAATATGTGCAGTTACATTTTTTTGTAAAGATGACTATTCATAATACCCTAAGGTGTACTGTACCCAGACCACTAAACCATGTGGTGCCTGTTTTAAATTGGTTCTCATGAGCAGCTTTCTCTGCATTGTGGGTTTGCAAAACTGCAGTGAAAGTTGATTTCTCCACAAAGGGGATCAACTCCCATTGATTTCCTCGCTTCATAGAAATAGTTATATAGGGAAGTACTTAAAAGGGGCCGACATGCAGAAGCTAGGCATACAGTACTTAGTTAAGAGTTAGTCCCATTGAACTCAGTGGGGTTTATTTCCAAGTATTCATGAATCAGGTAATAACTTGAAGAAAGTTGTCCAAAATGAAAGTTGCCCCAAATAAGGCAGCTTCAGGTTTTAGGAAGTCCTTAGCAAACTCTTCTCCCTCCATGAGTCCCTGGGTGAACCCCAAGAGAGTCACTTGCCACCATCACACAATAGCTACGGGCACAGGGGTTGTCTCAAGGACCAACAGGGCCCACTTGAGAGTTCTGGACCCTTGGCAGCTGTCCAACTGTGCCAACCTCTGATGCCATCCCTGCCAACTATAATATTGCCTTGCTCTTTTCTGACCCGGTAGCCAGACCTCTTGCAGTGCGATGTCTGGGTACCCCACTAAGTTGTGATCTGCCTTTTAAATGAGTACTAGCACACCAGAAGCTGTGCTATTGTGACCGAACAACATGGATACATTGTTTCTCCTTCGTGTTTTTCATTTCCTGTTTGTCATGTTAAGTTCTGCAGAACCAGGGAACTACTCATCTATTTATATCCAACTGTTTACCTGCCTGTACTCTTTGGACAGAATAGGTCAGAAATGCAACACATCTTTCATATACAATCTTGTAGTTTAAAACAGGCTTTTTGTGTGTGCATTTATATCAAGGCACAGGAGAATAACACAAACAAACTCATCCACATAGGTGTAAACTATCCCTCTGTAAACTCTGCTTATTAAGAACTGACTAGAAGGAACTGTTTAAAAAGGTGTTCTCTTTTATTTATTAATCTAATTGCTCTCCTTTTATTTATTAAACTAATTGCAGCACTCTGCCAGCGGGAATTGCATTATCACCATTACCCCTTAATCTGAGTCCTGAGCACCATCTTTAATGTTGTAGTTCAGTAATTTGAAAACCTTCTGCTGTGTTATTGCTGCACAATGCATTATTACCCTCGTAAACAAAATATTGTGGTTTCTTGATCATAAAAACAGTAGGTAGGTGATGAGAGCTCAGAATATAAAGCTGGCATTGCATCATCAGAAGTCTTCCAATGTTCTGAACTCATTTCCCTGGCTCCCTTCACAAGTAAATTTTGTAGCAGATTGGTATTTCTTAATGGAAAGGGGAAGCAACAAAGATTTCTGGGTCTTGCCTTCTTAATAATTACCCCTCTTAACAAATGGCAGCCAACTAGAATGCTTTGCACATGGGCTGAAATTTATACATTTAGTTCTGTGACGGGAAGCTTAGTATCTTTGACCTAAAAATATTCACTGTTAAGTTAGTTCCACTGAAATTTACTGTTAAATATGTTCTACAAACTGCCTGTGCCACAATGGGGTTCTAACACATGTGGTGAAGACACTGCACAAGAGGGCAGTTCCAGAACTCTTGGCCAATCACACATCTCACCCCACTTCCCAATGGACATAGTGTGTGACATGCGATTGCTCAAAAGGCCAGTAGTACCAGTGCTGTCCTCTTGAGTCTTAGAGCCCCACAATGGGACAGCAACACTCATGTTATGCTGTGGGACATGTAAGCCATTACAGTGACAAAGCAATGGTTATGCAAATTCTATCCAGAGCAATATCCTAGAGCAGGGGTTCCCATAACAATAAAATAAATTGAAGCTGGGGATGATGGGAGTTGTATTTCAGCAATATTTGGAATACCACAATTGGCAAACATCTAAAAACAATTTTACATTTTAAAGCAAATATATCACTCAGACATCACTTTTATATTATTGCTGTGCCAAACTTCCTTTCCCAGAAGACCTGTCTATCTCCACCTTGATGAGTTTTCACCACCACCCAAGTACTGGCATAGCCTGGGTGTTCACACCCATCCCTGTGGCCCTGCTGGGCATGCACAGCACTCATGTGCCAGTGCTGACCCCTTGCATGTGAAGTTACTTGCAAAGGGGCATGGCTAGAGCCCAGAAGGGCCATGTAAGCCCTCCAGAGCTCATTCCCAGCTGGCGTTTGCAGGCTGGTGCGTGTGTTTTCCCGTTTCTCTCCCTCAAAAGGAAAATAGAAGCACCAGCCAGCAAACACCAGCTGGGAAATGAGTGCTGGCTGTGGAGTGCTGGCTGCGGGGATCCAAGGCAGGCGGCTCCCAGGAGCTGGGCGGCCCAAGCTCCTTGAACCTGTCGGCTCTATTATAGCTCCACCTCTGCACCCAAGACTTTTGGCCTGGCTGAGGCTTGCTTTTATTTTTCTTAGCTTTGGGGGGTTTGTCATTGATTCTGTACCATATTCTGTTCCTGCTACTCCTGCTGATTGCTCCACCTGCTTACTGGCCTGGTGGATGGAAAGTTGTATGTTCATTGTTTTAAACATTTGGTGTAAGCCACTTTGGGGATCTCTATAGTAATAACAAGGTGGGATATACATACACACATACATCCTGATTGTGGCACTACTTTAATTGCAGTGAATTCCACTGACACTTTTGAGAGCCTGAAGAATCACACTATGTTGTCCTTTTTCTCCATTCAAGTAGCAGAAGAAACATTCTGAAAGAACAGTTATTCCCTAAGTTACACCACCCCCAACTCCAATAGTGATGGCATCATCTCTAGAAGAAAAACAAAAGAATATAGGGTAGATACAAACTATGCTGCAGGCATCCCTTCATAGATATTTTTCTTGCTCAGTGTAATCTCCACGGCATTTTGGTAGCCTGTCTTTTCCAGCTGCATATCCTCCTTCAGTTCTTTTTTCCTCCTTTTTTTTAAAAAAAGTTGCTGCTTTGTGTGTGTCAATTTATAACAAAATGTTAGAAACATGTCTGCCTTCCATTTCTTGACTTATGTTCCCAGAACAGACTTTGCAAACGGCCTGAATAAATATTGCTATGGTCAGAGAAGGAGGAAAAAACAGAAGAGAAACCTATCATAGTGCTGCTGATGGTTGCTTTCTTCAGAGGGTGCCAGCTGGCTTTAGATGTGTCCAACAGCTATGTGGCTGTGCTTGGCTCTTTTATATTATTCGTAAAAGCTTGGACAAGCCTGCATTTTGCTTTTAATGTTCATATACAAATTGCATTGACTCTTAGTTAAATGCAGCTGAGAGTTCGTCTCCTCCAAACCGCCCCACCCCCGCCAAAACTTACTGTTCTGTAGTGTTTCTTTAAAACCACATTTACCTTTACCAGTTCTCTTCATGAGAGGTAGCTCTAAACTCTTCTTTTTTTGCAGCTTCTCCCCTCTACTCCCAAATATCATCTCCATATTAAGATAAGAATATCTGAGCTTCTTACTATGAGCCTGAGATCTTTACCCAGGGGGAGTGTGGGATGGGGCACGGTGGTGGTGGTTGCAGGGAGGGTGAGGGAGTGAGGAGGGGAGAGTTCCCCCGTTACCATTCGGGATAGGAGGTGGCAACCTCCTTCCAGATCCACTCCTTCCTCCCAAGTGAATGGATAGTCAATCACCTCATAAGAACATAAGAACAGCCCTGCTGGATCAGGCCCAAGGCCCATCTAGTCCAGCATCCTGTTTCATACAGTAGCCCACCAGATACCTCTGGGGAGCTCACAGGCAAGAGGTATGTGCATGCCCTCTCTCCTGCTGTTGCTCACCTGCAACTGGTATTGAGAGGCATCGTCCTTCTGAGGCTGGAGATGGCCCACAGCCATCATACTAGTAGCTATTGATAGACCTGTCCACCATGAATCTGTCTAAGCCCCTTTTAAAGCCATCCAAGCTGGTGGCTATCACCACATCCCATGGCAAGGAATTCCATAGATTAATTATGCACTATGTGAAAAAGTACTTCTGCTTGTCGATCCTAAATTTCCCAGCCTTCGGTTTCATGAAGTGATCCCTGATTCTAGTGCTGTGAGAGAGGGAGAAAAATTTATCTTTGTCTACCTTCTCCACTCCATGCATAACTTTATACACTTCGATCATGTCTCACCTTAGTTGCTTCTTTTCCAAGGTAAAGAGCCCCACATGCGGTAGCCTAGCCTCATAAGGAAGGTGCTCCAGGCCCCTGATCATTTTGGTTGTCCTCTTCTGCACCTTTTCCAGTTCTACAATATCCTTCTTAAGATACGGTGACCAAAGATACAGTGACCAACGTAATACTCCAGATGTGACCGCACCATAGATTATTATAAGGGCATTATAATAGTAGCATTTTTATTTTCAATCCCCCTCCTAATGATTCCTAGCATGGAATTAGCTTTTTTCACAGCTGCCGCACACTGAGATGATACTTTCAATGAGCTATCCACCACAATTCCAAGATCTCTCTCCTGGTCAGTCACTGACAGCTCAGATCCCATCAGCGTATATGTGAAGTTGATGTTTTTTGCCCCAATGTGCATCACTTTACACTTGCATTGAACCGCATTTGCCATTTTGTCGCCTAGTCCCCCAGTTTGGAGAGATGTTTTTGGAGTTCCTCACAATCCGTTGTGGATTTCACTACCCTAAATAGTTTAGTGTCATCTGCAAATTTGGCCACTTTGCTAGTCACCCCAACTTCTAGATCGTTTATGAACAAGTTAAAGAGCACTGGTCCCATTACTGATCCCTGGGGGACACCACTTCCTACCTACCTCCATTGTGAAAACTGTTCATTTATTCCTACTCTCTGTTTTCTGTCCTTAAACCAGTTACTGATCCACACATGAACCTGTCCGCTTATTCCATGATTGCTAAGTTTACTCAAGAGCCTTTGGCGGGGAACTTTATCAAAAGCTTTTTGGAAGTCCAAGTATATGATGTCAACCAGATCACCTTTATCCACATGCCTGTTGACACTCTCAAAGAACTCCACAAGGTTAGTGAGGCAAGACTTTCCCTTGCAGAAGCCATGCTGGTTCTCTTTCAACAAGGCCTGTTCTTCTATATGATTAACAATTTTGTCCTTAAGTATGCTTTCCATCAATTTACCCAGCACTAAAGTTACGCTGTGGTGTAATTTCCCGGATTCCCCCCTGGATCCCTTCTTGAAAATTGGAGTCACTTTGGCTACTTTCCAGTCCTCTGGTACAGAGCCTGATTGTAGCGACAAATTATATATTTTTGCTAGGAGATCAACAATTTCATATTTGAGTTCCTTCAGAATGGGTGGATGGCATCTGGCCCTGGTGATTTGTTAATTTTTAGCTTTTCAAGACAGTTTAGAACATCTTCCCTTGTCACCTCAAATTCACCCAGTTCCTCAGCTGCTAAACCTTAAAAACTCAATTCTGGAGAGGGTATATGGTCAGTATCCTCTGCTGTGAAGACAGATGCAAAGAAGTCATTCAGCTTCTCTGCAATCTCCTTATCCTCCTTAATAATCCCTTTCACACCCTCATCAAAGGGTCCAACCGCCTCCCTGGCAGGTTTTCTACTTCTGATATATTTAAAGAAGTTTTGTTATTCCCCTTGAAAATTCTAGCTATATGCTCCTCAAACTCTCTCTTTGCATTCCTTATTGTGTCCTTGCATTTCTTTTGCCAGAGTTTATGTTCCTTCCTGTTCTCTTCATTTGGGCAGGACTTCAATTTTTCTTCCCTTTTATAGCTTCTTCCCTTTTATAGCTTCCCTGACCCTGACTCTACTTGATAGCCACGCTGGCATCCTCCTGAACCATCTTCCTTGGTGATACCTTTCCTCCTTCTTGGTATGCTTTCCAACTGTGCTTCCAGTACTGTGGTTTAAAATAAGTCCCATGCTTTCTGGAGTGATTTGTCCTTCCTGACTTTCGCTTTCAACTTCTTTCTTACCAGTCCCCTCATTTTTGAGAAGTTTCATCTTCTGAAATCCAACGCATCTGTGTTGGACTTCCTTGACAATTCTCCACTTGCATATAAGCTGAGTTGGATCACACTATGGTCACTGCTACCCAATGATTCTGCAACTCTGACATCTTACACCAGGTCCTGGGCACCACACAGGATTAAATCCAAAGTCGTCATCTCTCTGCCTGGTTCTGCAACTAACTGTTCTAAGGCACAGTCATTTAGCACATCTAGAAATTTGGACTCTCTGTCATTACCTGAATGTAAATTTACCCAGTCAATGTGTGGGTAGTTGAAGTCACCTATTATTACTAGGCTTGAGCCCGAAACATTTCAGAGGCCACTATAAAGGCCTCCGAAATGTTTCCGCTCCGGGGGGCCGTTTCAGCGCTTCGGCACTGGCAGGGGTAGTTCTTTGTCCTCATTGGCTGGAAGTGGCCGGAAGTACCAATAGTGCATGCACCCGTCACATGTGCACGCACACCTGTCTGAGACAGGCGCATGTGCGATCGATACTTCTGGCCGATGAGGACAACGGGGTGGCAGGGAAGAATGCTGCCACCCCAAGGGGCTTGAAAATAATGGAGCGCCGGTGAGGGAAATGCGACGGGAGGAGTGAGTGCACCCTCTCCCACCCTTAAAGAACTACTCCTGCCAGCGCCGAAGCAACTTCGGGCACATCCCAAATCATTACTGCCCTGTCTCTCTTTGATACCTCTCGCATTTCTTTCTCCAACTCCAGGTCACTCTCAGCACTTTGATCTGGAGGGCTATAGCATGTCCCTGGTAACACATTTCCTTTCAGTCCTTGTAATGTTATCCATAATGATTCTGTGGAGGACTCTGGTCCACCACGGTTTTCTAGCTTATTGGAATCTATCCCTTCTTTGATATACAGTGCCACTCCTCACTCAACCCTCCCCTCCCTGTCCCTTCTATAGAGTTTATATCCAGGAACAATTGTGTCCCACTGGTTCTCACCATTCCACCAGGTTTCTGTAACCAAGTCCTCCAGCTCACCCATCTTGGCTCAGAGGCTTCTGGCATTGGTATACAGACACTGATATGCAGGGTCCCTCACCTGGTGTTGGTGTGTGCTATCCCCCTTACCATCATTTGACCTATTTGGCAAGCTGTCGTGTTTCCTTCTGCTCAACTCCTGGCTCTACTCTGTCTCCTTCTGGTTTATCCAAAACATGTTCACCCTCACACCTTAGGGGATTTTGCCGGCCAAAGCAGATACCGCCCTGTTCTCTTTGCTGAGCAGGCCATTTTCAGCCTTCCTCCACATGGAGGAAGCAGATAGGCCCATCCATTCACTTGGGTGGAGGGGGTAGAGCTGGAAGGAGGCCACTGCCTCTCATCCCAGATGGTAACGGGGTAACTCTTCCCTCCTCACTCCCCACCCTCTCTGCAACCACCACCACCATGCCCCATCTCACCCTCCCCAGGTTAAAGATCTTGGTAAAGGGGAACTCTCCCCTCTAGGTCCCCCTCATTGTCCACACAGCTAATGCCGCCGCCATGCGGTGGTGGGTTTTTTTTTAAAGGCACGGTGGAGTGGGGTGGGCATGGGGTCAGTGGCAGGACAGCATGGAGTGGCTGCAGGAGGCCCCTCAGACCTTTGAAGGGCCCCCCAGACCTAGGAGGCCACGGGCCAGTGCCCCATAGTCTAGGGGTAAGAGTGCCTCTGGTGGTACCCTTGTAATTCCAGATCTCAGATGTCATAACACATGTAACCACTGACAGCATGAAATCTATTGTTTCCATGTATTGTATATGCACTTAGAACTTTTATAGATATTACACTTTTTATATACTTCAGTTTCTTCAATTATCTGCTGGGCCTCATGTATTTTGAGCTGTAATTTAGATTGGCTTAGACACAACACTTTCCTTAGACTGCACCCTGTTATCCACTAGGCAACTGGGCTGCGTTCAAAACATTGCCCAGGCCTCCACCAATTGACTTCTTTGTCCCTGGGCAGAGGCAAATATGTACACCAGTGTCAGCTCATCCTGCAAACCAGCAACATTGGCACAGGAAGTAGTCACATTACTAGCCTCATTAATATGAACTGCTTCTTGCTGACATTACCCAAGCAGGATCGTAGTAGGCCATACTATAGCAGTTTCCACATCACTGCTGGTAATGTGTGTAGGCCTTATAACAAAATCCCATTCATTTTCTTATCGCTACATTATTTATTATTATTATTATTATTATTATTAGTAGTAGTAGTAGTAGTAGTAGTAGTAATAGAAATAGAGGAGGAGGAGGAGGAATTTGGTACTTTAAGTGGAAATGCTATAAACCTCATAAGCAAAATGGTTGATTAAACACTTTCGTGTTTTGTCCCTTCTTAAATATATTTTGTATCTATCTATCTATCTATCTATCTATCTATCTATCTATCTATCTATCTATCTATCTATCTATCTCATTTCTCAACCAAAAACAAACAACAACAACAACACGGTTCTCAGAGCAGTTTCCTTTGGCCCTTTGCTTGCTTGAAGAATTTCCATATATTTCATATATTTATTGTCAATTTCTGTTCTATCCTCACTTTGAGGATTTTGAAGGTTCAATTCATCATTGCTAAGGGATGGGTGCAGAAGAGGGCAACCAAGATGATCAGGGGCCTAGAGCACCTTTCTTATGAGGCAAGGCTACAACACCTGGGGCTATTTAGTTTAGAAAAAAGACGACCATGGGGAGACATGATAGAGGTCTACAAAATCATGCATGGTGTGGAGAGAGTAGATAGAGAGAAATTCTTCTCCCTCTCACATAACACTCGAACCAGGGGTCATCCCATGAAACTGATTGCCAGGAAATCTAGGATCAACAAACGGAAGTACTTTTTCACACAACACATAATCAACTTGTGGAATTCTCTGCCACAAGATGTGGTGACAGTCAACAACCTGGATAGCTTTAAGAGATGTTTGGATAACTTCATGGAGGAGAGGTCTATCAACGGCTACTAGTCAAAGGCTATAGGTCACCTCCAGCCTCAAAGGCAGGATGCCTCTGAGTACCAGTTGTAGGGGAGTAACAGCAGGAGAGAGGGTATGCCCTCAACTCCTGCCTGTGGCTTCCAGCAGCATCTGGTGGGCCACTGTGCGAAATAGGATACTGGACTAGATGGGCCTTGGGCCTGATCCAGCAGGGCTGTTCTTATGGGTTGTCCCAAGTCAGGTGCTCCTGAGCAACAGGAAATCTGTTAGTTTTTCTGCAGAAATAAAGTTTAAAATCTGTTTGTTCTTTGGGTTTTTTAAAATTAAACACTTGTGCCTGAGTTCTTCTTTTCTTCATGTGGACCCCATCTCTTCAGTGTATACATTGCTTCCTCGCAAATGTTTTTTGGTCTTTAACAAACAATACCATCTCATTTCTGAAAGGAGGCCCTCTAGCTTTACTTGTCCAGCTGGTCCCATTAATGGAATATGCATCAGTGATTATGTTTATGAAGTTCTGGGAGTCAAATTCCTCCTCGTGTGATTCTACAATAGCAGGGCAGTGTGACAGTTGGGGAGGAGACATGAGTTCACACACATTTTTCCACATGATGAAGAGGCCAGTCAGGCCTGGTCTTCTTAGCATGAACTCTGCTGCCAAAATAACTTACATCTGCTCCGCCCACGGTGTCTCACCCACTCTTAAAATGCAGATTGTAAGCTCCTCGATGCAGGGATCTCTTTGCTAAAATACAATGTAAATGGCCAATTACAGTGATAGTGCATTAACAACACAATGGCCACCTTCAGATATAACGTGGAACCAATGGCCCAATGGGACCGCGGTTCTGCTCTCCCCTCCCACCACTCTCCCCTCCACATTCGACTGTTCAGGAGAGCTTCCTCTCTACAGTCAGTGAGACTACTGAGAGGCAAGGGAGCTGGCTGTGCTGGCTTCCTTCTTGACAGAAGGACAGCCCGCACAGCCAATTGGGCTGGAGGGCTGGAGGAGCTTCCTCCCTGAACCAAGGGGCTGAAACTGCGGTGCCAGCATGCAGACGTAACACTGGCGCTGCAAAATCAGAAATCAAGGAGGCCAAACTTCACTCTGAACCATAGGTTCCGATTGGAATTTGGGGAGGGAAACTGCAGGTCTCTTTCCACCTTTAACTCCAGTTTCCTGAATTTGTATGTTCAGCGAAGGAAACCAGAGGTGAAGGGACCTCCAGTTTCCTATTATATTTAAAATTGGCCAATGTTGCTCATTCATGAAGCATTTAGCAGGAAATATGCTTGTATACAATAAATTAACTGGCAGTGATTTATAGATATGCTCTGACATCTAGTAATTGAATACTGATCAAGACAGCTGGCAAAGTTTGAGACAACTGTTATGAATCAAGGATAAAATCGTGAGACTATTTGGCACATATATTCAATCACCATTCGATTTATCTGAATGTCATTACTGTACATATGATGATGACTGGCAATTTAAATGCACTGCTATCACAGATATAGTGAACTTCCATAGTGCCTCACATTGGGCATTCAGTTCTATCAGTGACATTCATACATACAAGTCATGACCTGATGCTCCAGTAATCAAGGGAACATACATGTGTGGAGTCAGCTCTTGAATATAGGGAATTCCCTATGGAATTCCATGTGGCAATTCCATCCATCAAACAATTTAAATGTTGGTTTTATACAATAAAATAGAGCTGAATTAGACAACACAGATCCTGTATTAGCAGCACAATATCCTGTCCTCACACGATGTAGGAAGATATAGTGTGGCACAAAGATATGTGTTTTGAATCCAGTAATTCAAAACTAACTCCAAAGCATTAATTGGCTGGTTAATTAATGCAAAAAATAATAACTCATAGACAGAAGGAGCTCACACAGTTGGATGAACAAGCAACAAAATCCAGATGAAACCAAAACATGATAACCACAAGGTTATAAGATATAACATTAACCAGGCATACATAGCATCGATCCCTAAATTAACCATTCCACCTTGGGAAAGAGTCATTGTGGTTGCTTCATGAAATGTACCAATTCAAAATGACCCTTGGCTAAAAAGAAAAGTGTCAAAATAGCAGTCCACATAAGTTCTGATTAGAGCGTGGCACTAGGTGGAGAAGTCTTGTTGGGAAGACCACAGACATGAGATGCATAATGGCACTAAATAGCAGCATTTCTGTAATTTTTGTTTGTTTCCACACTGCTTATCGGATTCCTTATGAGCAATGTTGCAAAAACAGCAAAAGAGAAATCTTGCTATTTCATATCCCGAATGCATAAACCCACTCTGTGGTTTCCTTTATTGGTCTTCTGTAACAGCAAGTGGTCCAAGGTGGATCACAGATCTGACACCTTTGATTTAGCTTAGAGTGGACTATTTAATGTGTTTTTCTGCAAGAAAAGCAAAGACGCAAATAACTTAAACACAAATCATTTCCTTGGCAAAACTGATAGAAAACTAGTGAATGTCTCCCTCCTTGTCCACCTATATGAGCCAAGGAGTAAGCAAGCAGTTGCACAGCATCCATCCATTATCTCCTTAAAATGGACAAAGTAAATCGGATGGTGACATCTTATAGTACTCGGGGAACACAACAAAAAAGTCATGGTTCCTAGAGGGAAAATCTCATTCTTACAGCTACACATGAATACCTCAAATAAAGTAGCAGGTTTCCAAGCAATATCCTGGATCTGCAGCACACACATTAAAAATGGCAGCATTCGATGGGATATGTTGTGCAATTAAGCCAATATAATAGAATAAAAGAGGAGGTACTATAGTTTGGTCTCGAGCAGCAGCCAGTACTATTGTTTGTCCGTATGTTTAAAATGTATATTAATACCTCATCCCTCCAGAATACTATTGCTTGGGGGCAACTTAAAACACTGATAAAATAGACACAACATAACAATAATAAAAGTAATAAATAACCAGGCTAAAATCACATACAAAGTTTCAATTTTTAAAAGTTACAATTTTTAAATTATTATTTTATTACATTTTATATCCCACTCGTCCTCCAAGAAGCCCAGAGTGGTGTACCACATACTTAAATTGCTCTTCACAACAACCCTGTGAAGTAGGTTAGGCTGAGAGAGAAGTGACTGGCCCAGAGTCACCCAGCAAGTATCATGGCTGAATGGGTATTTGAACTCGGGTCTCCCCGGTCCTAGTCCAGCACTGTAACCACTACACCACGTAGGCTCTTAAATTAACAGTTATAAGTAGAATCTAAAAACTAAGAAACCTACCAGCTATCAGCAGCACATAAAACATTTAAAAGCTTCTCCAAAAAGATGTAACTTTAGTTGTTTTTTAAAAAAATACTGAAGGAAGGAGCATGGTGAAGCCCTTCCAGGAGGGCATTCCAAAGTTGAGGGGTCACAACCAAAAAAGCCCTGTCTCTAGTCCCCTGCCAACTAGAGGTGGGTGCCATTAGTGGTGGGGCCATAAGCAGGGCCTGAGATGCTGAACGTTAGGCCCTGGCAGGTTCTTATGAGAGCCAGCATGGTGTGGTTAGAGTGCTGGACTAGGACCGGGGAGTCCCGAGTTCAAATCCCCATTCAGCCATGAAACTAGCTGGGTGACTCTTGGCCAGTCACTTATCTCTCAGCCTAACCTACTTCACAGGGTTGTTGTGAAAGAGAAACTCAAGTATGTAGTACACTGCTCTAGACTCCTTGGAGGAAGAGCAGAATATAAATGTAATATTATTATTTATTTACACAATCAGACAGGTGTTATTGACAGGTTTGTTTTATCCAGACATCGAGTCCTTCCCAAGGACCTGGGATGGCTGAATTTTATTGTCAATGTTGTTGCTGTTGTTATAGATATCGTCACAGAATATAGGCTGTTCCCAGTAAAGTTGCTTTTTGTAATTGGTTGATGGTGATTTCTGTGGCCCCTATGGTGTTGAGGTGCTCTTCAAGGTCTTTTGGAACTGCTTATCATCATCATCATCATCATCATCATCATCATCATTATTATTATTATTATTATTATTATTATTTACTATTAATAGCAGATGACAGGGGCGTAACTACCATTAGGCAGGGGGAGGCAGTCGTCTCGGGGCCCCACTGCCTTGCGGGGCCCCCCAGAGACACCTCACATGACTCCCCATTGCCCCCTGCCCAGCCCCAAGACCCTTCAGCCACTTGCGCTGTTTGCCCTCTCTCCTGCTCGTTGTCCTGGTCGGCAATCAAAGCAGCAGGCAAGCTGCTTTTCTCCCCGCCTCTCAGCTGATCGGCGGGTGGGCGGGGCTTCCAGGGAGGCCTCCGTGTAGGCCTCAGTGAAGCCTGAATTCGAGTAGGCTGGCAAGCCCCAGGAAGAAGGCTGGCAGTCAGAGTGGCCACTACAGCTCTCTGCAGCAGACCCTCTTCCCAGGCCAGACAGCTCAGCCTTTGCCAGGTAGAATGTGAATTCCTTTATGTGGTTACACCCCCCCCACCCCCTACAGGTAGGGATCTGCTTGCCATAGGGCTTTGATGGGGGGGGGGGAGACTGAGAAGTCTCTGAATATTTAATTTAAAACTGATTGGAAAATTTGCTGGCTTAAAAAAAACCTCTAAAATGTCCTATAAGTGGCTTGTTTCATAGCAGGAAATTACAAAAACTTCTGGAACAAATTTATTTATGTATTAATTAATTAATTAATTAATTCATAAATACACTTATGTTCAAGTTGTTTTGCAACCCAGGTCTGAGTGAGAACTGAGACGTGAGTGAGAACTGTGATGCATGTGTTGTGCTTTTATATTTTTTCCCCTTAGGGTAAATCTGGCCAACATGTGAATGCAGCACCTCCATTCCAGAGGAGATGTGTGTTAAAGGGCTTTAAAAGCCTCATGTGAAAAACCTCCTGGAATCAAACTTTACTGAATTTGTTCAGAATTCTGAGAAAACAAACATAGGCTCACCCTGCATGGTTGAAAGTCTCCTTTGCTAATCTGCAGCAAGGGGCCCATTTTAATAATTAGTGTTTCTAGTGTGTTCTAGGCATTAAAAGTAGCACAAATATATAGTACTCAATGTATATATTGTGAAGTGTGTGTGTGTGTATTCAGTGAAATGTATTTCTTGGCAGCATACTTATTTTGAAATATCAGACTTAAATCCTTGGAATCCTGGGGTGTGTGGAGGCCCTGGACTTTGGGGGGTAGGGCATTTTAAAGTCTCTTCTCAGGGCCCACTCCAACCTTACTACACCCCTGAGCGCATTCGGCTCCGCTCTTAGAGCTCTTCTTTGAAAACGGAGCACAATGCAGAGAGCTTCACCATTGAAAAGGGAGATGCATCTGCTGTCCACAGAGCCACCACCGGGTATTACTTGCTGGCAGACTGGAAGTCGCTTAGATGAACTTCAAGCTCAAATCCTTGGTTTTGCAAATACACCATATGAAAAAGGAATTTTTGACTTGGAAATAGTTGTGCCTGAAAGGTATCCATTTGAGCCTCCAAAGATGCGCTTCCTGACTCCTTTTAAAAAAGGTTTTACTCCCATATAATTCTTCTCTTCTCATTTGCTCAATTTTGTACATCTGTTTTTTGTATGTTTTGAATGAGGACGGAAATGTGAGAATAAAAGTCCCCTGCTAACTGGGCAAAGAGGCACCTTTTTCTCTTTGTAAACCGCGCTGAGCCATTTTTGGAAGGGCGATATAGAAATCAAATTTTTTATTATTATTATTATTATTATTATTATTATTATTATTATTAAAAAATTTCTCGGCGGGGGGGGGCATTTAAGAATCTTGTCTCAGGGCCCACTCCAACCTAGTTACGCCCCTGGCAGATGAAGTAATGCAACACTTATTAACTAACAAACAGTTGAACAGAAAGGAAATTGCCAGAACACCAGAGGCACAAAAGACCAGCTGCTGATTGACAAAATGATTTTAGAAAACTGCAAGAGAAGAAAAACAAATCTAAGTGTTGCACGGATTGACTACAAGAAAGCCTTCGACTTATTGCCTCACACATGGATACTAAAATGTTTAGAAACAACTGGTGTCAGCAAAAACATTCAGATATTTATAAAAAAGAGAAATGAGCATGTGGAGTACACAGTTAGCAATCAATGGCGAGACACCTGGGCAGGTTAGCATTAGAAGAGGTATTTTCCAAGGGGACTCACTATCCCCTCTGTTGTTTGTAATCACCATGACCCCACTTTCACAAATACTAAACAAAACAGGCCTCGGATACCAAACATCTAAAACATCAAGTAAAATCAACCATCTGCTATACATGGATGATCTGAAGTTGTATGGAAAGTCCCAGTCAGAAATCGAATCACTGCTAAACACTGTCTGTATATTCAGTAGCAATATAGGATTTGGAGTTTGGACTAGACAAGTGTGCTGCATTAATAATGAACAGAGGAAAAATAAGAAAAACAGAAAGAATAGAACTGCCCAATGGAAGCAAGATCAAGAACCTGGAAGAGAAAGAACATTACAAATACTTGGGCATTCTCCAGGCTGATAACATTGCACACACTGAAGTTAAAAGAAAAAATGGAATTGAGTACATCAGGAGAGTTAGAAAAATCCTCAAGTCCATACTCAATGGCGGGAACACCATACAAGCCATAAACACCTGGGCTATACCTGTTATCAGATACATTGCAGGAATAATATACTGGACCCAGGCAGAGCCAGAGACCCTAGATTGTAAGACCAGGAAAATAATGACCATCAAGCATGCTCTGCATCCCCGCAGTGATGTAGATAGGCTATACCTCCCTCGCAGCTCAGGCAGAAGAGACCCTCGCAGCTCAGGTGAAAGAGGAATGCTGCAAGTCCATCAAACAGTAGAGGAGGAGAAAAGAGGCCTTGAAGAATATATCAAGGACAGTGAAGAAGATGCACTTTAAAAGGTCAATAACAAGAAACTATTCAACACCAATGAAACAAAGCAAGCCTACAAGAAAGAACAAGTAAAGAGCCAAGCAGAAAAATAAGCCACTGAATGGTCAATATTTGCACAATATAAGTGGAAAATCAGACATCACCAAGACCTGGCAATGGCTTAAGAATGGCAACTTGAAGAAAGAAACTGAGGGTTTAATACTGGCTGCACAAGAACAGGCACTAAGAACAAATGTAATAAGAGCAAAAGTAGAAAAATCAACCACAAACAGCAAGTACCGCCTTTGTAAAGAAGCAGATGAAACCGTGGATCACCTAATCAGCTGTTGTAAAAAGATCGCACAGACTAACTATAAACAAAGGCATGACAAGGTAGCAGGGATTTGATTGATTGATTGATGAATGATAATATGATACATTGATGATACACTGGAACATCTGCAAAATATGATCCAAAATATGATCCAGTGTATCATCCATACACTGGATGAAACACTAGAACATCTGCAAAAAATACAAGCTACCTGTAGCCAAAAATTGGTGGGACCATACAATTGAACAAGTTTTAGAAAATGAAGATGCAAAAATATTATGGGACTTACGACTACAAACAGACAAACATATGCCACACAGTACACTAGATATAACTGTAGTCAAGAAGAAAGAAAGATAGAAGGAAAAGTCAAAATAATTGACATAGCAATACCAGGGGATAGCAGAATAAAAGAAAAAGAAATAGAAAAAATCACCAAATACAAAGATCTACAAATTGAAATTGAAAGGCTGTGGCAGAAGAAGACCAAAATAATCCCAGTGGTAATGGCGCCCTAGGTGCAATTCCAAAAGACCTTGAAGAGTACCTCAACACCATAGGGGCCACAGAAATCACCATCAGCCAATTACGAAAAGCAACTTTACTGGGAACTGCCTATATTCTGAAATTATATCTATAATAATAATAGCAACAACATTGATAATAAAAGTCAGCCATCCCAGGTCCTTGGGAAGGACTCGATATCTGGATAAAACAAACCTGACAATAACACCTGTCTGACTGTGTAAACAAGAAATAATAATAATAATATGGCAAATGTGATCTGACAGGTACCCCAGCCCCAAGCTGTGTAGAGCTTTAAAGATCAAGACAGTACCTTGAGTCTAGCCCGGAAACGGACTGGTAACCACTGAAGCTGCCACAGGATGGGTGTAACACTCATGAAGCAACTTGCACACATGAGCATCCTTACAGCAGCATTCTGGCCCAGCTGAAGCTTTTGAACTGTCTTCAAGGGCAGCCTCACATAGAGTGCATTGCGGTAGTCCAGTCTGGATGTTACCAAAGCATGAGTGACTGAGATCAGGCCCAACTTCTCCAATTAGGGTTGCAGCTGGTGTACCAGCCATAGAGGGTAAAAAGCACTTTTGCACAATGCTGCCATCTGCACCCAGCCCCACAAGGTCAGCACTGAGTCCAGAAACAGCCCCAGATTTTGTCTTTCAGTGTGACCTCCTATCCAAGACCAGATTTACCTCACTACTTGGATAATCAGTTTTACCAACCCAGAGCATTCCCATCTGATCTGGATTAAGCTTCACCTTGTTTGTCCCCATCCAGCCCAGAACATCCTCCAAACATCCACTGCCTTTCTGGTATCTGTTGATTTAAACAATAGGTAGAACTGGGCATCGTGTGCATCTTGATGACACTGCAGCCCAGACCCATGGATGACCTCTCCCAGTGGTTTCATGTAGATGTTGAACAGCACAGGGAACAGAATGGATTCCTGTGGTACCATATAGGCCAATGGTCAGGGGTTGGACAGGCATCCTCCAGCACCACCTTCTAAGTACAGGACCTCCAGGTAGGACCTGAGTCACTGTGCTCCCAAGTCTTCACCCAGAGAGATAACCCAGAAGGATACCATGGTTGATGGTATTAAAGTCGTGGAGAAGTCCTGCAGAATCAACAGAGTCACACTCCATTGTCCATCTCCCGGTATAGGTCATCTGCCAGGGTGACCAAGGCAATTTCCATCCTATATCCAGGCTGGAAACTGGGCTGGAAAGGATCTAAGATTCAGATTCATCCAGGAATGCCTGGAGGTGAGATGCCACTACATTCTCCAATACCTTGTCCAAGAAGGAGAGGTTGGAAACTAGTCAAAAATTATTTAAATCATCTGGGGCCAGTGTACACTTTTTAAGGAAGCCTAAAGACTGCCTCTTGCAGTAAGAGGGGGGCACCACCAATGTTGTCTCTCATTTTTTCCATCTGTGTGCAGAATGAGTTTTGTTCTGGGCGGGAGTATCAAGGCAGTGTATGCACACATGCATCCAGAATGGGGCCTTTCTGATTTAACCTGAGTGGGATCTAAAATTAACTGAGCGGACACCAGAAAATGTGTAGCACAGAGACTTGCTCATGCCTTAGAGGGAACACTGGGCACCACCCTCTGATTCAGGGAGGCATTCACCACCCTCCGCCACCTATGGATGCAGTCCCTCTCTACCACCCTTCACCAACCATGACGTGCAAGGGTTAAGCATGCATGTAGCAGGCCTCAGCCTTCCAAGCAGCCTCCTCCACCTCCAAGCAGCCTCCTTTACCAAATGGTGTACTGGTAATATCCAGTTCTGATTCTGTAAAAAAACACAACAACTTAATATCCAAGTCAGAATGGTTATGAGTGATTTTATCTGCAAAATGTGAAGCAAATTTATCACAACAGTCTGCCAAGGGTTCAGTTTGATAGTCTTTGTGCTGCTCACATAGGAGGCCCTGAATCACTCAAAAAAGCTCCACTGAATGGCACTGACCAGGCACAATGGTGGTAGAAAAGTAATATTCATTTGCCACCATCACCACCATAGAGTAGGCCATACTATGGACCCTACCTGGCTGTGTTCAGTCATATTCATTCTTTCACCAATGACATTCAAGCCATCCACCAGCCCACTTCATTGCCTGTAACTCACCTGTGTACCTGGGGGACTTTTAGACTCGGTGGGTTTGGAGTGGACACTTAGGTGCAATTGTGTCAATCACCAGGACCATTTCCTCATACCAGATAAAGACCAGGGCATCAACAGGAGCATCCACTCTCTCAGCAGGAAAATTTGTCAGAGCCATTAGGATCTATAAGCCTTCAGGGGTGGACCATCCTAACTGGTCCCCCATTCCCGCAGAGGTTCATTAGGTCTACCCTCAATCTAATCTTCACCAGATAGTGATCCATCCCTGACAACAATATTAAAGTCTCCTGGATTATTCATGGAGAACCACTGCCCAGATGACCTAAAGACCAAGTCAAGCTTGCTTGCTTGCTTATTTATTTATTTTTTTCATTTCATTTCATTTCTATCCCGCTCTTCCTCCAAGGAGCTCAGAGTAGTATAAATGGTCATGTTTACCCTCACAACAACCCTTTGAGGTAGGTTAGGCTGAGAGATACATGGAGAGATACATGACTGGCCCAGAGTCACCCTGTGAGTTTCATGGCTGAATGGGGATTTGAACTCAGGTCTCCCTGGTCCTACTCCAATACTCTAACCACTACACCATGCTGGCTCTGCCGCATGTGTGGGACCAGAAATCAGTTGAGTCAAGCTCATGGTCATCACTGGAGACACGAAGTCCCGAGTTGCACCAGACAAAGCAGCCTCAGTATGGACATTAAAGATCCCTAGGGCTAACAACCTCAGGGTCCTCAATGTCACATCTGAGACCACCTCAAGCAGCTCAGGCAGAGAGATACTAACAGAATCCCAGCTTTGTATCTTCATCCCAGCACTGCATGCAGGCACTCAAACTGGTCAGAATGGCTGACTGACAGTGCATCTGGTGAGGGAGATGGTCTCCCAATGAACCAAGGCAACCCCTCCACCCTGCCCACCTCGCCTTGGCTGATGCTGCACCCAGAAACCTGGTGGCCACAGTTGGGAGAGGTTTATAGCACCTCCCTCATCCAACCAGTCTCCATAATGTATGTCAGGTCAGCACACTCATCCAAGATAACCTCCTGGATGGCAACGATTTATGGACCTGGCATTCAGTAGCACCATCTTCAGGCAAGGTGGGCTCTTGGGAGTTACTGGGGTCCCCTTGGAAGGGAGAAGAACTGGAGGATGTGATGGCTTTGATATAACCAGTGTGTCTTCTCCTCACCTGAAGTGTCCTACTCCCACCACCATATCACCCTCTTCCGAGGACCACTTCAATGGGAAGGATCTCCTCCAAATCAACACCCCCCCACCCCGACACATCTTGTGAAAAGCACAGTATTATGCACAATCATACGTCGGTAGCATTTAGACAGAGAAGAAAAATAAGTAATAGCTTGCCAACAGGGCAACAATAAGCTGTTTAGCACTTTCCATGAGAAACAATGCACATTTAAACTAAACATTTGTAAAATCTAACCCTGGTGAAAAGTACAAATTCAGTTTTGCAAATAAATGTCCTGAACATGCATTGTCACTTTTTAGCAAAACAGAAACATCGGCGGAAATAATGGGGAAGATTTCACACCTTTCAAATAACCCTGTCCTCGTTGGTACCTAGCAGATCTCTCACCCTGACACATGCAACATACCTTCCAGCAGGTATTTTTAAAAAACAGACCTTTTTGTCAGCTATTTATTTTTTAAATGTATTAACCACTTTTCCCTCAAAAAGATGCCCAAAGTAGCTTTCAACAATTTAAACACAACTAAAATAATAGGAAAGCAAAATAAATAAAATAAAAATTAGCAAGTTAGCTCTCAAGGATTTATTGTCCCAACTACCAAAGGGGTGAGCCAACTTAATAACAGTCCTAGTGCCTAAGGTTGCTGACTTTCGGTTGCCAACCCTCCTGGATAGGATTGGAGCCTCCAGGGATCAGGAGCCACCTCCAGGAAGTTTTTCACACCCAGCTTTTAGCCCACATCTCCTCTGGAATGAAGGTGTGTGTTCACATATTGGCCAGATTGACCCAAGCAAGCTATCTGGGAGCACTTCACACACAATTCAGGCTTTTCATTGCACATTAAAGTGCAGCCTAATTTATATCCAGGGTAGAAAATAAAATAAAATCCACTTCTTCATTGTGTGTGTGTGTGTGTGTGTGTGTGTGTGTGTGTGTGTGTGTGTGTCGGGGGGGTAACTTCGAACTCACAGAACAGCCTTGCAGAAGTAAAGCCTGCTCTTGGGAAAAGCTCCTGGCTACTACTGAACACAACCTTGGAGAATTGAATGGCTTGATATTATGAAAAATATTGGGGAAAAATATTGCTGGGTGAATCTTCAGGATCGCTTCTGTTAATGTTGGCAACCCTACACTTATTCTTAAGGATTTCCCCTCACCCCCATTTAAATCCTTGCTTTAAACACTGCTTTTCACACATGTTTCCAGATGCCTATCCAGTTGCAAGGCCAGACACTTTTCAGCCTGCAGATGTTTATGTAACATAATTCTTTACTAGGCCAAAACCACATCACACACTGAAACTCTTATGACCTGGACTATCTGCATTAACTTAAAAAAAAAATTAAACTATTTTACTTAGATTATAAACATAAATAAGGCATATAGAATACATCTGTTATATTACATCTCAGTATCCCATGAGTTAAATGCTTGATCCTGAGATAAAAATACCCACAATTTAAAGTAAGGGTGAATTCTCATGACTTTTTGTAGTTGATTTACTGAGGTCCATAAAATCATAGAATTTCCCAAGGGCAAAAGACCAACAAAAAATGCTTCTTGCAACCACTTCGTAGGACGAACTTGTTGTTAGGGATGTGCAAACCGGCTCGACATCGAACAGGTTCGATGTCAAGCCGATTCGGTTCGATGGTCCGGGGACGAACCGAACCACCCCCTGTTCAGTCTGACCCTGGACCGAACACCCCCCAACTGTTTGGGGGTTTGTGGACATTTTTATTATTTATTCATTTATTTATATTTTTTACTGGAAATATTTTTTTAATGTCATTTACTCCCTCCAGGGGAGTTGTTGGAGGTTGCGGGAGGCTCTGCGGAGGTTCCCCCTCCCCCCACCAGCCTCAATGCAGCCTGAACCAGCCTGTTTGGCCGGCTCTTTGGCCCATTCGGGCCTTCCCTCTTGGCACGGTGGCCATTTTGGAGGCCTCTGTGCCTGCGCAATTGGCCTCTGAGAGGCCTGGGTCATGCCAGGCCTCTCAGAGGCCAATTGAGCAGGCGTGGCAGCCTCCAAAATGGTCGTCGTGCTGAGGGGGAAGGTGGAATGGGCCGAAGAGCCGGCTGAACAGGCTGGTTCGGGCTGCATTGAGGCTGGCAGGGGGAAGGGAAACTCCGCGGACCCCCCATCACCACCTCCAACAACTCCCCCAAAGGGGGTAAGTGACATTAAAAAAATTTCAGTAAAAATAAATTAAATAGGTCCACGAATCCCCCTCCCCCCCGCCTGAACCAAATGGGTGGGGGTGGTGTCAAGAGGTCACTAGACCAAACTGGCCCAGTCAGGTTCGAGTCTGGTCTGGACTCGAACCAAACTGGGCCAGCCGGTTCCGTGCACATCCATACTTGTTTTGTACTGCCTCTTTAAGAAGAAAGTCCAGAGACTTTAGGATGAGAAGGGCATGCATGAACTGGGGTGTGGAGTGACTGCTCCAGTTTGAAGCAGAAGCTGTGTGAATAGCTGGAGCTATAAGATTGCCTCAGGGCTTGGAGGAATTGGAAACTAATTACTGTCTGCAGATAAGTTGTGCTTTCTTCTTCTTAGAGAGGAGAGCTAGTCTTGTGGTAGCAGGCATGACTTGTCCCATTAGCTAAGCATGGTCCACCCTGGTTGCATATGAATGGGAGACTAGAAGTGTGAGCACTGTAAGATATTCCCCTCAGGGGATGGAGCTACTTTGGGAAGAGCAGAAGGTCCCAAGTTCCCTCCCTGGCATCTCCAAGATAACGCTGAGAGAGATTCCTGCCTACAGCCTTAGAGAAGCCGCTGCCAGTCTGTGAAGAGAATACTCAGCGAGATAGACCAATGGTCTGACTCAGTATATGGCTTCTCCTTCTCCTTCTCCTTCAAATGGAAACTTTAGGCACTGGGGTTTTCAAGTGAGTTGTTAGCAATAAATAATGGAGCTAGTAGAAGAGACTTGGTGTTCAATATTCAACGGAGCCTATTCTGTGCACACCATAGGAGCTGCTTTGTACACCATGAGACAATTATGTTTGTCATGGCTACCCCAATGTTACCTGAAGTAAAACATATGTGTGGAGAAGAGTAAATGCAATTCCCGAAACACTAAATAACATGTGCAAAAGCACAAAGAGCCCCTGGTGGCGCAGTGGTAAAACTGCCGCCCTGTAACCAGAAGGTTACAAGTTCGATCCTGACCAGGGGCTCAAGGTTGACTCAGACCTCCATCCTTCTGAGGTCGGTAAAATGAGTACCCAGAATGTTGGGGGGCAATATGCTAAATCACTGTAAACCGCTTAGAGAGCTTCCAGCTATAGAGTGGTATATAAATGTAAGTGCTATTGCTATTGCTATGTACTGGGGTGGGGGAGAAGGAAGGAGTTTTTAGTGGTTAAATTTTGGGGAGGTTTGGTTTTCACTGGAAAAGTTTCCATCTCGGAGATTGTAAACATGTTGGCAACTCCTCCTGCTTTCCATTCTTGCACATTGTGTGTGTGTGTGTTTGCAAATTTTACAGCCATTTTTCCCCTGATTTGAAGACAGAGAACCTGTCTCTGTTGCTGAAACAAACAGAGCCAACACTCCATTACTCCTTTCATACTCCCACAAAATGTGCAATCTGCATGTGGATATTGTTCCTCTCTGCACTTCATTATTTGCAATGCACTACTTTTCCTTATGCAAAGGATCCTCAGACCAGGTGCCTCAGCAACAGCAACAAGTCACCTCTTTCCCCTGACACCCAATCTCCTTGCAAACAGGTTTGCACTCTTTTGCCAAATATTGAGAAAAATTGCCCCAAATGATGGGCATTTCATGGAGAGCTAAATATTTGCCCCTTCCATTTTGGCTGAGCACTAGGAATGTTTGGTGTAATGCCATGCCTCTCTCAATGTCTTAAGCAGCATTTTTCAGTCACAGGACTAAGCAAGGGTGAGTGTGCAATGCGGCTGGTGAATTTAAAGGTGATACCACTTTTTGCAAATGGCTTCCCACATAGCAAAATAGATGCTGTGATCCCAACCCCACATCCCCGATTTTTTAAATATGTCAAGCACATTAAAAGTCAGAGTAGCTCCTAGTATTTTTAAGCATTTAAATAATAAGCAAAATTTCCAGTGGCTGACGTGAGACAAATTACTCAAAGTAGTCCTGCTGAAATTAAAAGGAGAAGTTAGGAATACAATTCCTAAGTATTCCTAACTTGCCCTTTTAATTTCAGTAGGACTACTTTGAGTAATTTTCTGCCTATCATTCTATCTGAAAACGTTAATCTGAGTTTGGAGGGGCTCAGCAAAAAAACTGAAAAACGTTTTTCTCTACTTGAAGAAGAAGAGGTGGTAGTATACATATATACGAGATACAAAAATACCTGTCTTTTTATGCACCATAGTGTATGTATTGCTACAATCCAGTTACTTTAAAATCAGTAGGAACTTTGCCAGCGGCATCAATAGGAGGAGGCGGAGATGCACACAATTGCTGTAAGAGAAGGAAGGTGGCCTTTTGTTTATGGTCTTAATTTACATGAAATATTTAAAGCAAGAAATGCACAAACGGTGGCCAAGGCAGAAAGGCTTCAGCATGGGCTGCTTGCACAGCACACTTTTTCAGGTTCCATGTTGCTCAGCAAATCAGTACGTTGGGTGCATTGATTAGCTTGTACTTTAATGGATCATGTACAAAAAGGTCCACCTTTCACATCAGAGCTATTAATTTTTTGAGAGTTTGATGGAAAAACCAGGTAGAGGTTGTGGCTCCCCCCCACCCTTTTTTTTTGGCTGATTGAAAAGTGATGGATTGTTTTCATGTGGTAAGAAACATAATGTTTTCTTTAGCACAGCAGGATATTCTGTTTGCAAGGTTTAACAGTGAAATATTATGCATATCTACAACTGGCCCACTGCCAAAAATTAAACAGCAGGAAAAAAAATCAGAAGAGATTGCAAATCTGATCCTTAAAATGAACACAGCGCTGTACAGCAACTAATGAGCCATTTTAACAGAAAACTATTTAGAGTAATGTATGATTGCTGTCATACATGTCAGCATTTAACAAAACAGTAAATAATTAGTCATTTGAATGTTACCTCAAACTTTCATTTGGAATATTATATATAATATATTGTATATGTGTGCACTTGCGTGTGCGTGTGCACACAGACACACAGACACACACACACACACACACACACACACACAGAGTGCGGTAAAGAACATTCATTTTATCTCATGCTATGGGCCAAGTGTTTTATTAAGTAGTCTGCCATGTAAGGAAAGCTTAAAAACCAACTCTGTTTAATCCCCAAAGATTTGTACAATCCCATTTATCTGAATTCAGAACTCCCCCTTCAGCACCCTCAAGACACAGCCACACATGTGCAGTGAGGTCATGATCTGGGCAACTGCCCAGCCACAGTAGCCAACAAGAAGACCCAGGTTGCTCACAATTCCACCCTCACCACCACTACGAAGGGATCAGCCTCAAGGCTCCAGAAGTGTTTTTAAAGTGTGGCAGTCAAATGAGAATGAACATTGCACAACCATGCATCAAGCAAGTTTTCCCCCCAACATGGTTCTGAAAATAATCAAATTATATATATTCACACAGAGATATATTCAATTAGCTGATCCTATAGTGTGGTTGGACCTCCTGGCTGCCACACAAGAAAGGGGTGGAGGGGCAGATGCCCACCCTAAGGCTGCCAGTATTGAGGTTGTGTGGGCAGAGGAACGGAGCAGGAGGATTCCTCTTCCCCTGTAGCTCCATATCCACCCACCCACCTGAGTAATGACTAAACTAGCCAGGTCCCCCCACGTCTCCTCTTGCTCACAGGAGAGAAAGTATGCCAGGCCATTGAACAGCTGATGTGCTCCCCCCCGCCACACTGCTTCTTCTGCAAGTTGCAGGTGGGAGTAAGAGGAGGCAGGGGACCACAGGACCACTTCAGCCTGCTTCATGATCAGGGACGTAGCCAGGTTGGAGTGGGCCCAGAGACAAGGTTTTAAAATGGGCCTCCCCGTCACTGAAGCTCAGCTCATGAAGTAAAGAAATCTTAAATGAGGCTGAATAGTGGTAATAAAAAGCATAGTAATATTTACACACACACACACACACACACACACACACACACACACACACACACACACCCTATGTGCCACAATAGAACAATATCCTAAATTATTTTTTAAAAGGTTTTGTAAATTGTGGACAATGCAAGTCATTTAATGGTACTAGAGAACGACATGCTGTTCTGGTAGCTCCAGGTCTTAACACTCACATCAATTTCGGAGGATGAATATAACTGAAGGAAGCCGGGGGGTGTGTGCGGCTGGGGGAGTCAGTCATGTGACTTGCCTCTGGGGGCCCCCCAAGGCAGTGGGCCCCCAGACAACTGTCTCCCCTTGCCCTGTTATAGTTATGCCCCTGTTCATGATAGTCTTTCCTTCCTTATGAGATAAGGCAACAACACCTGGGGCTTTAGGGAGGGGAAATGACTGAGGGGCGACATTGTAGAGGTCTATAAAATTATGCATGGTGTGGAGAGAATGGATAGAAATCTCTCTCTCTCTCTCTCTCTCTCTCTCTCTCTCATCACACAAGAACCAAGGGCCATCCCATGAAACTGATTGACAAGAAATTTAGGACTGACAAAAGGAAGTATTTTTTTTACACAACACATAATTAGCCTATGGAATTCTCTGCCACAAGATCTGGCCACAGCCACCAACCTGGATGGCTTTAAGAAGGCTTTAAGCAGGGCTTAGCCATCAATGACTACTAGTATGAGGGCTATAGGCCATTCCAGCCTAAAAGGCAAGATGCCTCTAAATACCAGCTGCAGGGGAGCAACAGCAGGAGAGAGGGCATGCCCTCCGCTCTTGCCTGTGGGCTTCCCAGAGACATCTGGTGGGCCACTGTGCGAAACAGGATGCTGGACAAGATAGGCTTGGGCCTGATCCAGCAGGGCTGTACTTCGGGACTGACAAAAAACAGGCCTTAGGACTGACCAAAAAAAAAAAAAAAAAAAAATCCCCAACAATCCTAATCTTAAGAAGGGTGAGGGGAAGCAGAATTAATATATGTTTCTGTTTTGTTCTAGTCCTTATTGGACCCTTTGCCATTAGATACATATCTCCTATTTTTGCTGAGGCATTTTAACTGGCTTGAGCTATTGAGACTGGGTGGTATATAAGTGAAATAAATAAATAAATAAATAAATAAATAAATAAATAAATAAATAAATAAATAAATAATTCCCCCCATCCTCTGAGCTTGGGGACTACCTTACTTCTCTCCTATCTGCAGACACAGCACAATTTACATAGAAATTGATTAGGTCTGCACAGCAGCCATTTAATGAGCTGCAATCCTCTGTACACTTACCTAGGATTCAGCCCCACTGAACTCAGTGGCACTTACATCTGAGTAAATATGCATATGATTGAACAGTTAGATTAGATGAAACTGCTCTACTCTCTGTGCACAGGCTACGAATGTATCTAAATTAAAATTTACCATTGAAGGGAATCTCTGTCACTGTACTGAAAATACATAGACAATTCATGAATGTTAATAGACCAACAGAACTAGAAGCTTACTATTCAGAATTCTTTGAGCTCTCCTCCCAGAGTCAGCGCTCTCTCTTCTCTTCACAGGAGCTCTCTGAATCTGATTGCAGCTCAGTTGGGTTCTTCTCTCCACAGCTACCTTCTGTTCTGAGTCCCAGACACAGCATGCAAGGCTAGGCTCTACTGCTGGCTGCTGGGCCCTTGAAAGAATGGACTGTTTGCACATCTCCTTTGTCAAGGTGTACAAATGATGCCCTTTTTGCTTAATTATTCCTGGGAGAGCGATTCAACCCACACTAGCCCATCCTTGGTTCTGGGGCTCCAGAAAGAGTTGTACTGAACTTCATAGTAAATCAGGATTAATAGTCACAGATTGTCAGGAAAAGATGGAGAGAACTCTCTAGAACAGGGCTGCTCAACTTTGGCCCTCCTGCAGATGTCAGCCTACAACTCCCATAATCCCTGGCTATTGGTCACTGTGGCTGGGGATGATGGGAGTTGTAGTCCAAAAACAGCTGGGGGGGCCCTAAGCTCTGCAGGCCTTTTCTAGAACTTACATGAGTAGTTGTTTAGCAGTGCCCCCCTACAAAGTAACGTCCCACCACCATTTCTCCAGGCTCTGTCTACTTACCCAAATCCCTGGTCACCTCTTCTCCTCCTGGCTCTGCCTGGACAAACCACTGCCACCTGTCCTTCATCCCGGCTCGCTCTTCCAACCCAGTCCATGAGAATGGTTTATAATAATATACTGATTATACTTGAGAACAATTACACCAATCTTCAGACTGTTCATTAAATTTCATTCAGAGATTTGCACTGAATATAGAACAGAGAATTTGAACACAGTCCAAACCTACTATGCATCAGGAAAGATGCAGTAACAGCCAGTTACCATCAAACCCTGGGGTGAGATACATGTTTTGGGCCTTCCTGCTTCCAGAAGCAGACACAGGGCACATGTGCGCCTTCCACTCTCATCTGTTTCCTGGTGGGGTCGGAAGCCAGATGGTGGCAGTGGGGAGAGGCCAGGAGGAGCCATAGCGGAGGTAGTGGGGCCAGGAATGATGGTAGCAGCAGTGGTGATGGGGCCAGGAGCAATGGTGGTTCTGGGGTGAGATTGGCAGCATGCAGTAGGAGCAGCACCAAGACACTGCTGTAGGGGAAGGGGCTGCACCGGAGAGGTGGCGGGGTGGCCTGTGTTCAACAATTGAACGTGGACATGCCCTGCCCTTGCTATGCCACTGTCCCAGGGAAAGGACAGCAAGAGAGAAAGCAATCCAGTTAGTGAAGTGGTGGCAACAAGCAGGGGCTGCCGCTCCATGCTAGATGCTGTGTTTTTATCTCCATTGCCACCACCTCTGCCTCTGAATGGCAGTTTAACACAAAAGGTAAGGCAGCTGGGAGATGGAGAACGGTGGCCCGGTCCTTTCTGTAGCCTGCTGCCACTGTGTCTCCTCACTCCACTGCAGCATGCCTCTTCTTTCATGATGGGTTCATTCCCCATCCTTGCCCCATTGGCCCTGTTGCAGCATGCCTCTTCTTTCTCTTCCCTTGCTGCAAGCTAGGCATGCCCCTGCTTTCACTACATGGCTTGATGAGCTCTGAGAATGCTTGCATCTGCTGCTGCCACCACCTTGACCTTCGAATACTGAGTGCCCGCCCACAGATGAAGGGAGGGCCACATTGTCCTCCACCTCAGGCAGCACAAGCCCTGTCCCTCATTCCAATGACAAGCAGCTGTGGGACTACCTGAAGACTACTCAGCATGGAAAGTTGGTTATATACAGAGCTCATTATGTGCAACGACTGGCCCTCAGGGTCCTTGGTGAGAATAGGAGCTTCCATGTGGTAGATGACCACAAACAACCATCTTTCTATGTTAGCAGTTACCCAGTAGTCAGCCTGAAAGCACCATAACAGGGACGGTTATCACTACTGTGCCTACCGATGTGCTTGACAGCAGTGGGGAGGGGCAGTCTATGTACATCCACTGACAAATATTCAGTGAAGCAAAATGATAGGAAGGCACAGTTGAGATAACTATAACAGAAAAAGCCACATTCGACATCTACACTAAAACATAAGCGGGAATCGGCTGGTTGGATCCTGTTGCCCTTTGAGGTACAGAAGATGCCATTTGTTCACAGTTGTTGTGCCATACTGTGTGTTAGTGCTCTGTGTGTGAAAAGTGAAACGAACTCCAAAAATATTCTTTTGCTTGTATAAGCTCTTGAGCAAACACGAGGACCTGCCTATCATAGCACTGTATGAATTTGTGCACAACAGTTGTTTCTGGAAGAGCCTTGTAGTAGTTTTCTTTCTGCTCCTTGTTCTTTAGACTCAGCCAGGATTGTGTGGCTGCACATTACTAGGCTTAAAATCGAGGAAGTGTTGTCATTCCTCTAAGTATTTCACTGCTGTCTTGGTTCATTGTGACTAGTGCAAAACCTGGTTTGTGCCTGGAACTTGTGTGAAGTTTATTTCTTATTAGGATTTCTTGTGCAAATCTCTGGCATGCATTGTTACAACTGCCTTGTATTAGAATGGTGGTAATGGATTTAGGTTTTTATGATATTTAAGACAAGAAAGTCATAATTTAAAAACAAATAATCTGCTTGAGTAGCAGAAATGCAGTAGTGCAAGAGATATTACATAGAAAAGATGGCGGAAGCCTTGTGCACCAACTGCAGAGAATTGTCTTATGGTGAACACTAATTCATGATATGTCCCAACAAGCTTGTTTTCCCATTAACCTTCGGGCCAGTTCACACATGCTTGTTCATTGCACACTGACTGTAGCAGTACCAGGTGATGACTTTCAAGTGTGAATGAGCCATCACAGACCAATCGTAGCACGTAGAAGTTTCATATCCTTTGATGCCAGTGTAACCACATGTGTTTCAGTACAGTCAATTCACACAGCTGTGGGTCAGCACTAAGTAATCACCTCATGAAAGATGAAGCTATATGCACCACATTTGCGAACTGGCCCATAAGAGGCTCTGAATAAGTGCCTTCGCCACAAGGAGATCAGATCCCGTGATTTCTATAACTGTGTTTAAAATGTTATACTGTAGTCCAAATATTATTGGCTAGCTGCCCAACAATGTTGTAGCCCACATATTAGAACAGTATGAATATTTGTGATAATGACTGAGCAAAGAGACATCTGTTCAAGAGGTGATTCTCTTATATCTAGCAGGGGGAGAGCAACTGGCCCTGTTCAATTCCAGCATAGCATCTCTCCAGTGGCTGTCGCTGGTGTTTACCTTATGTTTCTTTTGTGAGCCTTTTGGGGACAGGAGACCATCTAATTTATGTGCTGTTTATTTTTCTATGTAAACCGCTTTGATTGAAGAGCGGTATATAAATATCCGTAGTCACAGTAGTAATGTATATAAAACTAGCTGGGCCAGGCACAGAGCATCTGTGCCTCTAGCCGCCTGCCTTGCTGAGGCTACCCCCCCACACACACCTGCCCGCTGCCATTTCCCCCATTGCTGTTGTTTTCTTTCCCACCTACCCCACCCACCTGGCTTCTGCCTTTCCCTGCCTGCTGGTCCGCCTGCCGGCTGGCTGCCATCACCACCTTCCTCCCCGGCCATCACCACCATTTTGCCCGCTTATCCTCCCGCCCATCCCCCCCATTTTGCCCACCCACGCAACATGCGGTCTGCCACTGTTTTGTCCCCCCCGCCCGCTTGTACTGCCGCACGCCACAGTTTTCTTTGGCTGCTACCACCGCCATTTCCCCCTCTCCCACCCGTCCCGTGGCTAGCCTGTCCAGCAGCTCTCCAAACTCTCGCGAGAGCTGCCATGCATGGGATTAGCCATGGGTATGCCTTAGAGAATTAAATATATAGATGGATAATGGTGTGACTTGTATGTATGGCATGTTAAAAGTGTGTTTTTAAAAAACCTCTTCTAAATTTGAAGAACATACTCAGTGTTTGAAAGCCACCCCAGATCATTTCTTAAATCGATACTATCAACCATGGTGTCTTTTGGGTTTGCCTGAGGGATTTGGGGATAAGAGGCACTGTTTTACAGTGGTTCTGCTCCTATGTCTCGAGTCGATTTCAGATGTTGGTGCATGGTGACAGTTGCTTTTCAAAACAGGAGCTACTATATGGATTCTCCCAGGGCTCCATTCTGTCACCAATGCTTTTTAGCATCTACATGGAACTGCTGGGTGAAGTCATCAGGAGATTTGGTGCTGGGTGTCATCGATATGCTGATGACACCCAAATCTATTTCTCCTTGTCATCAATATCAGGAAATGACATTAGCCCCTTCAGTTCAAAACTGCAGTTCAAAACCAGCAGCCAGATTGGTCTCGGGGGGGGGGGTATCCTGGAGAGACTACATTGTGCCTGTTCTTAAACAGTTGCACTGGCTGCTGATATGTTTCTGGGCAAAGTACAAAATGGTGGTTATTACCTTAAAGCCCTGAATGGCTCAGGTCCAGGTTCCCTGAGAGAGTGCCTGTCTCTACAAGATCCCCACCACTCATTGAGATCATCAGGCGGGGTCATCCGGTTCATCTGGTGGCGACCTGGGATCGGGCCTTCGCAGTTGTCACCTCTAGGTTGTGGAATGTGCTCCCCATGGATAGAAGAGGATTATCTTCCTATAAGGCCTTCAGGAGAACCTTAAAGACCCAACTTTTTAATCTGACTTTTAATGGCCGACTTTTAATAGTTTTAATTTTAATCTGCTTTTAAATTGTTTTTTGATTTCGATTGTTATGTATTTTTTATTTTAGTGTAAACTGCCATGAACCACTTTAGGAAGGGCAGTATATATATCAAATAAATAAATAAGAACATTAGGCAAAATAATTTTGGAATCAATTTACTTTCTGCTGCATGACTATCTCCCCCCATAAAAAAAAAATTAAAATTAAAAAAATTTGAAAATCTCTCGCTTTTAAATCCACGCCATAGCATTCACACAAAATTATTTGCACACACATACGTATTATGTAAACTATTTTGTGAACTTTTTATTGATGAGTTATATAAATATTCTTAATAAAATATGCAAATAACAGATCTTTTATTTAAACATCTGTACTGTTTAAAGATGTTGTTGGATCAGTGAGTAGAAATGAGGAGAATTGATGCTGTTGGATCAGTGAGTAGAAGGCTGAGGGAAGAATAGGGCTACTAATGCAAGATAACGGGAAATGAAGACTTCTTGTAGATTCTTTAGTCTACATAGCTATACTTAAGGATGAAAGGGGTGGGGGGTGGGAGTATATCTTTGACTAGTACCCAGTTGCCAGTGCTTGGCTACCCCCTGCTGGGCTGCAAGGTCCCAGTCCTTTATCCTTCATTAGGTATAAACTGTAAGTCACAGCAGAAAATATAAAGCCATCATTATCACTATTCCTAACGGAGGCTGATTCTAAATTCTTCATGGTGCTAAATAATGAAAGGCAGTGGGGCAGTCAGAGATTAAATAAACAGATATCAAACTATCTGTAATAGTTTATTTAGAGTATTCAGTGGTTTGTTAGAGAATTCCCCAAAGCTTAGAAGCAAAGATGTGCATTAAAAAAAAAAAGGATATGACATGTTTATATATGGACAGTAACTACGTTAAACAAAAAAGAAACGGCCACAAATATACTTGGCAGTGGGGAAGAAGGGAATGATTTGCAGGTGAGACTAAAACTGTGAAGAGATGCATTTAAGAAATGAAATGCATTCTGTACATCTTTTTCGAATACCTGACATGCATTTAGAAACACTCTTAAAATACGGAGAAGAAACTTCCTTCTACAAAAGGCAATTTTTGTGTTCTGCTGGATAGCTTGAAAGCAGAAAATTTGTTTCCAGATGTGGCCAAACGACTTTAAAGTTCCTAAAATAAAGAAGTGGGAAGAAAGGAACAACTTGCTACAAGATATAAGCCAGCTGTATGTGTCAAAAGCCCAAGAAAATGTAAACAAAAGTGAGGAGGAGATATTTGCCAATGGTCTAAGACACTTTACCATTATAATGAAATTTTAACACTAACATTTCCCCCCATTCTGTTTATTTTGCACACAGAGCAGAAAATAAATCGACATTTGAACTATATAAACAGGCCTTAATATTCAGCCCTAGGGCTGCCAGTTAGGCAACTACTGTTTATGTCTAACACAAGGAAGGATAAAGAAACAATGTCAGAAATGTATCAAAAACATTTATTGTCATCAGAAGGGAATAGTGAAATATATTTACCAAAAAATTAATAAGGCACGCAGTTAGCTTCTAACCTCTTCTGTTTTAACTGTATATCTTCTTTATCTAAAATTGAACATGTGGAAGGGGCCACAAATATTTTCTTTTTGATAGAGTGAAGACAAAGAATGAAGTGTTCATAAAACAGAGCTATAAAGGGATCATATTGCTAGACTGGAGTCATGCACTGGCTGTCAACTGACCTTCCATGCCCCATGTGAGTAGAAAGAGAAAATTAAGACCCTTGGGACTTCTCTATACTACAAACCTACATTGGTTTTGTACCAGTTTAACTGTCATGGCTCCCCAAAGAATCTGGGAATTGTAGTTAACTGAGAATGCTAATTCTAACAGTGAGAATGATTTGAACACAAAACTAAATTTCCCAGCGTTTCTTGGGTGATGGAATGACTATTCAACCATCCTGTGCTGTAGGTATGCCCTTCAACCCTTTAAGCAGTAATGGAGGCAGTTATCATGAGGGTAAACTGGGTAAGGCAAGCATCCGACCCAGCTTCAGGAGTTGTGCATGCCCCCAATTTTTGGTCATCTGTCAGCAAAAATTGAGGTAGGAGGAAGCGGAACTGATAATGTGGGAGGTGGGCACAGGCTTCAACCATGCTGCCTTGCCCTGTACCCAGCATATTATTGAAGGTGGAGGAATGCCACTGAAATTTGAGCCCTTCTCCCACAAAACCACTTCCCTCTCCTCCTGCCTACTACTACTACTACTACTATTTCAATTACTTAGGTTGTTGCTGACAGACAACCAAATTCAGGAGCATGCACAGCTCTCAAAGCTGGGTAGGATGCCTATTGAGTCCATTTTCGCATCATGCAAACCAGCCTATTGTTGAGGGGTGTGAGGAGAAACATTAGAACCTTCACACTGCAGAGTATTCTCTGGTGGTAAAGAAGTTCAGCCCAAGAGATTATCTGGAGACATTAGGTTGGGTTCAAAAAACAAAGATGTATTAAGAAACTAAACATCACACACTAAGAGAATGCTATTGAACAACATACCCAAACAGGGACTAGCCTTCAACAACAACTGAATTCTAACTGACCAAGACAGACCTATTAACATCTCATCATGCCTCTAGTGGCCAGAAGATGTTACTGCAGTGCTAAGAGCAATGCTTTAGAATTCCCACTTCTAACGCCTATCATGTCATTAGCCAATGGGAACATGCTGCTCCACAAACTTGTCCTCTAACTTTTGGCACAGTTATGCTACATTAGATTCTAGTGTGAAGTGAACACAGAGCATAGTCCTACAAGGAAAATAACTGGAGGATTTTTTAAAAAGGTACACTGCATATTCATCTCAATCCTTTTGCAGCAAATTACAGGTGAAATGTCTCACCTCTCAACAATTTTTTTTTGGGGGGGAGCTAGCACAAGGCTGGACTTGGCACTGTCCCTCAGCAACAACTTTATGGGGGACAGCAACTCCCTGCTTTACTAACCCACGTCATTCTTGCTTCTTCCACTTCCTAGGCGTGTCTTTATAACCTAGGCAGGAAGTGGATGTACCAAGGTACCATTTGATGATGTTGAAAGAATGGCAGAGTTTATACTATTACTGAGCTACCTTAAACTTAATCAACAAAAACTGCTATCAATTCTTCGAAGGAAAGTTCATCTTGGAATTATATATATTTCAGCACAAACATTCCAACAATGTTGCATTAACACTGAATGAACAAATTCAAATTGCAACACTCTTGAGGAAGATCTAGATTTAAAGTAAGTGTTACTTTTGGTTTCATCTGAACATTGTCTCTGAAAAGAAAAGTCATAGTGGTTTCATCCTGAAATTTAAAATAACTATCAGTCACTAGCGGAGCCAGACCGTGGACAGCCCGTGTTCGGCCGCAGCGGCAGCCCTGCTCTCCCCGCCCCCTACATCTGATGTCAGACGTGGGGGTTAGCCACACCCTGTTCGGGAGCTAGATCGAGGCCAGCACTGTGTTCACAGTGTGGCCGGAAGCGGCTCTCCCTGCCTTTATGGCAAGGAAGAACAGCTCCTGGCAGTGCTGCAAATGCAGAGCCGGCGATTTAAGTCCGGAACAGGGCCCCGCTTGGGAGCTAAACCAGCACCCCCCGTGTCTGACGTCGGATGCAGGGGGTGTGTCGGGGCCATGAAGTGCAGCCCCTGGGGGGAGGCAGCCCGGGTTCTTTGAACCCGATCGCCCAAGAGTGGCTACACCCCTGCTGTCAGTTCACAAATATGTGAAGGGGGGGTTTCTTGTGTTTATTTTACATTGAAAATGGGAACTGATGTGCAGGTCTGTCATGTATGCCTCTTGTGTCCAAGTTCCACTGAACAATCTAGGGTAGGGGATAGTAATCTGTAAACTTTGGTTTACCAGGGAACCAAATGGATAGACTACAGTTTGGAGCTCACTTGGTAGCCATATTGGCCCATAGAACTGAAGAACTAATTAACAGCACAGAACAAATAAAGTGAGCTCTTTTGCTGCACAGTTGAGTTTTCCAAGTACAGGAAAGGAATGTTACGTGTTGAAAGCTTTTTTAAAAGAAAGGACAGAATGGTTTAAAGAGCAACTGAGTAAAATGAATTACAAACCACCTGGCCTTTCTGGATGGATCAGATTACACACTCCCAAGAAAAATCTAGCAAATATAAATTAAGATGTACTGTATTTTTAAAAAATCTCAGGGAAGTCATGTAAAGGAACTAGACTGCAAGGCACCTTCTTTTCACTTTCAGTACCTCACAAGACCATATCTGAAGTTGGAGAGGGAACAGGAGACTCTTCTGTATGCAGGCACTGTGACCATGCTTGGTTATATCCTACCTTAATATAAATATAGAAGCTCTGCTCACACACAGCCAAGACTGGGATAAGAAAGCAAGCCTGGTCTTAGTTGCTTATAAGAACCACTGGATACCCAGGGCACACAATGGTGCCTCAGCGGCAAACTTGCCTCTGGGACCCGCCTCTTAAGCGAAGTTAAGAGGGCTGCCCTCCCTTACCCTAAAGAGTGAACCAGAAGTGAACTCTGTCCTGACTGACAGGCAGTGACCTCTGGGGATCAGCCACTCAGCACACAGTGACCGGGACCTAGAGGGCCTTGTGGTAGGAAGTGAAGGCTGTCCTTGTTCTCATAAGCACCCAAGAGGGAGTTAAGAGAGGATGGAGAGCAGGCTTCATGAGCACCAGCCATGAAGTCTGGCTGCTTCATGGTCAACAGCCAGCCTGGAGACTTTTCTCATGGAAGGACATCTGCAGATCCTTGAGAGACAGGATTGCAAGAAACTTGAATTATCTCCTGGAGTGGAGTTTGGGGGTGATTTCAAGGGAAAAGGAAACCCAGGGTTTTTTGGGCTTCGGAAAGACTTAGACCGGGAATAGAGTGATAGCTAACCTGTGTTAGACTATTTTCTTTCCTTTTGTGCTATGCAAATCCTTATGACTGGTTTATTGTGAAGCAGTCTGTAGTGTTTTGGATAAAGTTTTTCTCTTTTTTGTTCTTCGCATTTTACCTGTCTCTGAGTGGTTTTTTAACTCAGGAAAAGGGGTTTTACTCTGGTGCAAACATGCCTCAATGTTAATTGCTCAGCAAATCACTACCAAGTGTTCTCTTCATGTGTAGGCTGCATGTGGAGAGGTTTTTGTATTTTTCCATTGGCAAAGAGAAGGAGAGTTTTCCCTGGAATTTCGCCCACACTAGGGAGGGATTAAACTCTGTTAAAAACTGGGCGTGGTGACAGTGCTGTAACTACCAAGGGATGGTTAAGTTTTAAAGGAACAACCTTTGTTGAGCAAACATGGAGGGAATGATTCAGCATTTTTCTTTCTCCCCCTCCCCCATGTGGGCTTGCTCTGAGACAAAGGCTGGGCTTAAATCCGCTATTTGCTACAGCCTTGTTTCTCTGATTCTCTGCCAGCCCTGGCTGCTTGCAGCCAGGGCTGAGATACTGCAGGGCTTCTAGCTGGCACCAGGATGTGTGTGGGATCCCCACAATGCACCATGCACATGTGTGGTGCATTGTGGGATTTCTGGGGGCTGGGATGATGTGTTCCAGCCCCTGACCCCCTGCACTGCCTGGGACAGCAAAGGATTGTATGGGTGTGCAAAGCGTGTACCCAGCAATGGAGGAGCAGTTATCTGTGAGTAAGGTAAGTTTCAGCAGCCTTACCCTCCACCCGCCCGGTAGCCCTTCTCACTGATCGTGAGAAAGGGCTCATGAGGTCTGTTAATACAATATGTACAATATTTATTGTAAATAAATAATTTGTAATAATATAAATATTTAAATGAAATTATTTGCTGGTGATTTCTCCAAGGAGTTTTCAGATGTTCTTTAGCTTGAGATGGTGTGTGTGTGTGTGTGTGTGTGTGTGTGTGTGTGTGTGTGTGAGAGAGAGAGAGAGAGAGAGAGAGAGAGAGAGAGACGGTACATATGTTACCACTGGGATAAATGGAATGTGAGTTGAGGAAAGAGACAGTACTCATATGAACTGTATCCACATGGTTTTTGCAGGGCTCCAGGTCATGGATAGACCTCATGCATGAACAGTTTGTGCACAAGGCTCTTTCAGAAATTATGTTCAACTAGTGTTTCAGGCCCGTTGTGATAACGGGCGCTAGTAGGGGAGAGTTCCCCCCCCGCCCCACTTCCTCTGGCCTCCCCCCCCCCACGCCCTCCCAGCTGGCCGAGACTTCCTTACCCAAAGCAGCCCGCGACAGTCGGGCGATCAAAAATCCATTTTTTGCGAAGAAGAGAGGAGCTCCGGAACAGAGCTCCTCTCTGTGCTAAGCCAATGCCCAAACTGCTGCTATGGATGCAAAGGACGCAATAGGGTCCTACTAGAAGAGAGCCCATGGGGGTGTGTGCAGTGCATCTCTGTGATGAAGGGCCATAGGACAATGGTGGAACACAAGCTTTTCATGCAAAAGTTCTCAGGTTCACTCCCTGATATCTCCAGCTGAAATGAATTTCAATCTCCAAGTAGCAGGGCTGACAAAGTCCTCTGCCTAAGACCTTGGAGGACTGCTACCAGTCAGAGCAGAGAATTCTTGGCCAGATCATGGGCCTTCCTTCTCCCGTGCTCTGCCCATCACAATGATGTGCATGTTCCTAAACAATATACATGTTGGCTGACATGCTTCACAGCCTTTGAGAGTGCAACGAAGCTCCATCCTTGCCAGGAGCAGCTAAACTAACTGTGTGCAAGGCATGCTTTGCAGCACTGGGTGGGGGGAGGGGGGAGCAATTTTTCACTTCCCTCCCTTCACTGCAAAAGCCCTTTTTAAGGCCATGGGGCTGAAAATTCCTTCCTCCTCTGTCTCCCGGCACTGTGAAGCAAGTCTTCATGTTGTCGCTCCTTGCAAGGACAGAGCTCTTGCTCTCTCCTCGTACGGTTGCGCAGCATTTCAATCTTCAGCAATAGTACATTCAGAGTCACAGTTTAAGTTAATCGTTAGACAACAAGGACTTTTTTAGAACTGTTTTTCTTTGCCAGTATTCTTGGAGGATCCGTGGAAAAGCTTTTTCACTTGTAGCCTAGAAGCTTTAAAGCCATGTGGTACACTTAAGATACCCCAGCAGGATAGTGCTGTTTCATAGCCCTCCATTTGCTGATGGCGGGGGGGAGACTCCTCACTTACCCCAGCTAAACTTTTGTAATTCTACCAGGAGGGCTATTTCTATTGACATAGGAACAGAAGAGTAAATTTTAACTTTAAAATTTTCCACAAAGCAGATGTCTTTTCTTATGAGAATTGGTATATTTTTACCCTCTGAATGATCTCTGCTTTTATATGCCTAATTAAATTTTAGAGGTCCCTTGCTTAAATAAAGATTTATTAGCTGTTAAAATCGTAGCATAATTCTTCTGCCACCTACATGCTATCCTTTAACATATTTACAAGTATAAAGGCTTATCCACTATAAAAACATGGGTGATTTAATGTTGTTATGTTATTGGTGTCAATTACTAAAATTCCGGCCTACAAAAGATCTTTCTGAAGACGCTATTACTTAACTTTAGGATTGTCAGAACTCTTTAAGAAAGAGATGCTGTGAATTCGGTTGATTTCATTGCTTGAAAAAAATGGACAGCAGTGATTCAGGGTTAAAAGCCAGCATGTGACACAGGTACCTAATCATCCCTTAAATATACTTTAGATTTAAGCTTTCATTGTGAATCTCTTACATAAATGTATCCCAGCTAATGATGGTTTTTAGAGCCATTCTTTGGAGCCAAAAAGCATGGAAACATTGATACCTAAACACATAACTAAACTTGGACATGGAACATTGTTATCAGGCCAGATCGGACAATGATTTGTTCGCCAGCTGAACATGGAGGATAAAGATGTGTGGAAGCCAGAAGCATGTGCGTCTTTCTCCTCTCCCGGAGTCCTGCCAGGTGGCAATTTTACTCTGGAAGGGAAGGTGTGCATTCACATATTGTCCAAATTTCCCTCAAAATCCCTGCAAGCTATTGGGGAGCACTCCATATATGATTCGGGTATTTCACTGCACATTGGAGCTTATCCTGATTTATGTCTGTAGTTAAAAAAAATGCCACTTTTTGCATTGGGTTTTGGGGGAAATTCAAAATACAGCCAGCCTTCGCCAACTGCGGGTTTCCCAATTGTTAATTTGAGTATCTGCTACTGGGAAATTGTGACCAGTCTCGCCAAACGCAACCTGAGTAACCGTGGTTTGGTGAGTTTTTTTGAAATTTGGTAGGGGTGGTGGTTATTTTATTTATTTGTTTGTTTTTACACTTATATCCTGCTCTTCCTCTGAGGAGCTCAGAGTGGTGTACATGGTTATTTTTATCCTCATAACAACCCTGTGAGGTAGGTTAGGCTGAGAGATACATGACTGGCCCAGAGTCACCCAGTGAGTTTCATGGTTGAAAGGGGATTCGAACTCGGGTCTTCTCGGTCCTAGTCCAACACTCTAACCACTATGCTATTTGGGGGTCATGGTTCATTTCCAGGAGTTTGGGGTCAATTCCGGAGGTCATGGGGGATTCCCCCCCCCCCACCATTTTTTACTGTATTTTCTGGTCATTTCATGACCGTGATTCCCCTAACTTCCTGTTTTCAGTGATTCTCTATTGCTTCCCAACTCTGAATTCGCCAACTGTGAGGGTTTCCTGGGACAGAACCCTCATGGTTGGTGAAGGATGACAGTATCCAATTTGCCCCATATTTCACCCCTCTTAATCCCGTAGTAAAGTTTGCTGTCTGGGAAAGGCCCTGGTGCAGAGGGGCACCATTCATTAATTGAGGGCGGGCAGTTCTTTCAAACAACCCTTCTACACATGGGTCATATACCTAGTCTTTAGGCTGCATGCAGAGGAGCAGTCCAGCTGAACCTTGCCTTTACACCATTAACAAACTGCTTTGCAAGTGAAGCAAGAAGGATATGGATTTGTATCCTTGTGTATGTATAGTCCTCTGTTGGATGGAGAGTGAGTTGGTGTTTTGTTTTTTGTTTTTCCCCTGTGGGGTTGCCATAGGAGAGAAACTCTGAGAGAGGATTCTGAGGAGACACTTGTGGGGAGATCTATCTTGAGGAGATATTTGATTATGAAAAATAAGAGTTTGTGGAATGATTCACATATGTTCAACACACATACAATCTAGCCCTGATCAGACATTATGTTAAGCACTCATACGAGTGTACAGTGTACACAGGTACAGGTCGAGTATCGCTTATCCAGACTGCTTGTGACCAGCAGTGTTCCGGATTAGGGACTCTTCTGGATTTCGGAATCGTCCATACACAGTAAAGTGAGGACAGAACTCTCCCGAGAGAGCACAAGAGTCCCAGCGGGGAAAACAATGGCGGTGGCGAGAAGGCGAGTGGTGGTGGCGGGGTGGGAGGTGAAAACAATGGTGGTGGGGAGGAGGCGAGTAGAGGAGGCAGTGGGTAGGAGGCAAGCAGAGGAGGCAGCAAGTGGAGGAGGCAGGAGGCGGTGGCAAAAACAATAGCAGAGGCGTGGGGTGGGGTGGCGAAAACAATGGTGGTGGCAAGGAGGCGAGCAGAGGAGGCGGGAGTGAAAACAATGGCAGTGGGGGGGAAATGGCAGTGGGGGGGGCAAAAACAATGGTGGTGACAGTGAGGAGGAGGCAGTGGCCCGGTCCGGTCCTGAGGGAGGTGGCGGCAGTGGCAGCAGGACAGCCCTGGCCCTGAGGAAGGCAGGTTGACCACATTTTTAAAGTTAGCTGAGGCGTGTTTATTTTTTTAAAGGCGTGGTGTCCAGATTTTGGAGCATTCCAGATTTCGGGTGCCTGGATAAAGGATACCCGACCTGTACACTTGTTCACGGTATGTTGGGTGCAGGGACAGCAGTACACTTCCTATCTGTATCACGCATTTGAGGGACCTGTACTCAGGTTCACTTTTAAATTGAATGCAGGTACAGTCATTCACACAAAAACGTTGAGTGTACAGACATCTGAGCACAGGTAGAACATCATGAGGTTGTACACACGGCCTTGCTGAGGAGGGTGGGTGGGCTGTGGGGAAGGCAGGGGCTCGGCTGCCTTCTCCAACAGAAGAGCAGCCGCTGTTCTCCCCTCTGCCATACCATATGCCACATGAGCAGTGGTGTCGTAGAGGGAGTGATGGGAGAGGGAGGACTTCCTCCCTCCCACATCCCAGGGTGCCGCAAGGCATGAGCGCAGCCACTCCTCCCCTGCCCCAGCTTGCTGCCAGAAATGGCAGCGGGCCGGGTGGGGGGAAGCTGTTAAACTCGGCAGTGGTCACCCAGACAATCGCCAGCCAAGGTCATCTAAATGCAGGGTTAAAAACTCAGGTTTGGTGCAGGGGCAGCACCAGGACCTATCCAGGTGCTTCACACATGCAGTCTAGCCCAGGCTGTACTGCCCTAGCCTGGATTAGGCTGCACTTGTGAATACCCTTAATGTCTAAAGAGGGGTAAACAGAGAGCAGAGACTGAGCGATTGAAAAGAGATGAGAGCAGCAGCCTTCTGCTTTGGAGGGGCACTCATGCAGCTGCATCTTCACCTGTCTGTGGATTGCAAAAGATTGTGAGGCTGTTTCTGGTTTGGCTTATTTAATTTATCTATTTTATTTATTGTTAAATGTATACCCTGCCTTTAATTAAGAAAATCCCAAAGTGGCTCACATAAAAACAACATTTAAAAAGACACATTAAAAGATTGAGTGTGTGTGTGTGTGTGTGTGTGTAATCTGCAGTCTCTTGAAAGAATTAGGGTCCCGTGTTCTTATATAAATACATATATGTATATTTGTTTAAAATTGATGTATACGTATTTTACACACTAATATTTATACATGAATAGAAGGCTACACATGCTCATAGAGAACACACATCTTTATCCCATGAATTTGGGCTGGCAGACAAAATATCATCTGAAATAGGCCATTATAATACTTAATAATAAGTATTAACTATTAATAACAACATTATTAACTTGTATTAATAAGAGAGTTATTAGTCTTGACATTACAGCACAAAACATAATAGGTATAATATAATGAGAGATACCATATCCAAAAACAACGAGATGATCTGAGACAAAAATGTCTTTTTTATTTCCACTTTTATCCTGTCCTTCCTCCAAGAAGCTCAGGACAGTGCGATTCCTTCCCCCATTTTGCCCACACAAGAATACTGTGAAGTAGATTATGCTGAGTGGACTTGTCCAAGATTATCTCATTAGCATCCAGGCTGAACAGGGATTTGAACCTGGACTTCCCTGATTCTAGTCCCATACCTCACACTAACTCAAAAACTGACAGGTGGTTAATTTTAACTAGGCAGAGTCCCACAGTTGTGCTTCACCACGACTGATTTCATGGAGACTTCAGTGCACTTAACTTTCTTTAGATTGTATACAGTAGCACCTGTCCACAGAAGTGCATAGCAGAACAGAATGATATGATATGCTTGTCTTCTCATGAATAGCTGTCAGAGAGTAGCAGCTGGGGAAAGGAGGTTGAGGGTGCTTTCACATTAACTCTTTCCTCTTAAATTGGCATCCTTTGTTCACTCACTTTTATGAAATATGCAGATGACTTCATTTTGGATAGTCATAGTCCAACATTCTGTGTGTTACCCTTCGGTGTCTTTTAGAAGCGATTAGTGGGAGTGCCACCACAGCAGGAAGTTGCATGGAGCACTGGAGGAGCAGGTAAGGACCTGCTCTCCTCACTTTTAAAGGTGCCGAATCTGTGCACGAATCTCGATCCATGCACATCCCTAGTCAACAGACATTTATTGATATATAACCATCCAATTCCCATCGTTGCACACCAGTATTATTATTCTTTCTATTTTATCAGTATAATAGTGCTGTAATTTTCTTTGTTTCAAGTAACCTTATAGCTGCTCAGAAGTTTATTACTGGTTCCTCTGTGAAAATATCAGTGGGTGGGTGGGGGTAGCTAGGGGAGCGGGAGCCCGTGTTTGCCCCTCTCCCCGACAGCCCCTAGGAGTGAGGAAGATAATTTAAAAAAAAAAAAAAAGGAAGGGGTGGAGCTGGGGGGGGGGCTCAGGAGCTGGGGGCCCTGGGTTCTTTGAACCTATCCGCTCAATTATAGCTACACCCCAGAGTGATGGTAGGCAAACCCTGATCTGCTGCCCAGCATTGCTGATGTAAACTTGCAAATGTGCATCTGGAGGGGAGCACTGTGTGGCCAGAAGATTTTCTCCACACACACCCTAGAATTTAGCTCTCATCTCGGCCCAGCAAAACTGCCACATGCACAGTGCTTGGGTGATGAAGGTTGGCCTCTGTTTCAGGCAAGAAGACGTCTTGTAGGCCAGGATGCCATCCTTTAAGCCTGCGAAGAGCAGGAGCAGCACTCAGTGCTCTTGCATTTTTTGATTAGGCTACGTTGCCAGCTTGCCAAGTGTGGATCCTTGGACAATAAAGATGTTGCAACAGAACAACCTAACCACAGCTTAATAAAATTAGAGCAAATCCTGGCTACTGATTCAACTGATATCCCTAGAGCCCTGCCACTTTGCTTCTCCTATGGATAATGCTGACCCACACACTCAACTGTCCTGATTCTCAGAAACAAGTTAGTTGCACCTTTTCAACTCCTGGATACTCTGCCCTGCACTGGGCATCCCATCTTCCTAGCTGGTTGCCTACATTTGTGCTTACCCCTACCTACTCCTTGAACCTGACTACAGCACATGCAGTGCATTCTTGCTTAGACCCTGGTGACAGCCTGCACACAGATGCCATGGTGGACCTCTTGATTGATGTGCCCATCCAGCAGTCTTGGGACCTTTTCTTGCCCCACAGGGAAGGCCTTACCACAGCACAAGTTGGCAGCAGAACTTATATCTCAAGCAGAGATTCATCTCTTCCTCTTATTGTCCTCAGCAGAGTAGAAGAGGTACAAAACTTCCTTTCCCCCTCCATTTCCTTTTCCTTTCTTCTTCACACTACATTTTAATCCTCATTTTCCCCAGGAGCATCTTCGATACATCACCCACTGCTCCCCCTTCCTTTGTTTCAGAACAGCCTTCAGTTTTACTGCAGCAGCCAGCTCTAGATGGTTGTGTTGTGCTCCTTCAATAACACTTCTTCCCTCCAAAAAGTCCTTGCATCCTGATTCTGTTTGCCCCCTAGAGTACTCTACTGTGAAGCGTCACTGCCCAGATGTGATCCATAGTTATCCACACTTGCTGATCTGGGGATAGTAAACCTCAGCTCACTCTTTCCCATTTGGTCACAGTTTGCCTCAGTAGGAAAAGGGTCCCCCTAGCACTCCAGCTCCAAAGTAATTTCTCCAGCTCAAGTTCTCCCAAACTGAGTTGATGTCCCAGCCACAGACACACAACCCAGGTGCACACATGAATGAACATGTGTTTGAGCAAGTGTGATAACAGCCATTTGGGTGTGTTCTAGAATATGCTTTCAGTTCATACAGGGTGTCAGCAAGACCCAATATGTCTAGTCAATGCCCATGCGAACTGAATATGCACCATAAGACTCGGCACACAACACAAGGGCTTCATGATAGAGATGCAGGTAATTTCTCAATAGACTAGTCACCATGGGAAAAGTTCCTTTAAGGTTTGAAAACAGCTGCAGTATTGGAATGACAGGTTTCTTATATCTTAACATGTTAATTTATTTCTTCTTGTCCAGAAAAACACTCACATTGTCTATGCACAGACATTTATTTGACTCACTTAAGCTCTATGACCAATCCTAACCAAAACATTATACAACCATCTGTTATTTTAAGAACTCTACAATCGCTGTAGGGCTTTTTTCTTCTCTTCTTGATTGTGTTTTGAAGAAGTCAGGACAAGACAAGACACTGGAGACATTTTACTCTTGCAAGGCACAGATAGCAAATGCTTAAAATACTTCTTGTTTAATAATTGCTGTTCTTCATTAGTGTGAACCAAAGGCATAGTCTATCTGAGACAATAACATCTGCACTCCATATTTCATTATCACCAAACTTCACATTTCACACAAAAGCAATAGCTAGCAAAGCCTTACAGCTTTAATTAGTTTCTACCATAGCTGTGAAGGTCAGCCAATTATTGTGTGTGAAATTTCAATATGAAGCAGCTGAATTGAAGACAGCATTGCAACATTGTGAAATTTTGTAGTGCTGTAAATCTAGCATAATAGAACCTCTTTTTTTTTTAACACAAATAACAAATTAATCATCAGGTATGCACAACTTCAAGGCTTATGGACTGATTTAATACACGTTTGTTGGGGGGAAAAGAGGATTGTCTTTGATGGCTTCCTATGTTCTCTTATGTCATGCCATCGCTACCTGTAGCATTATACTTAAAAAATATATAACCATGCATCTATTATGAAGCCCAGTAATTGTGATTTATTGTTTTTCTCACAAAACAAATATTTTAAAAAGCCCAGTTGATTCTGCAATAGTGTAAATCACTTCCTTCCTATTCTACCAGTATTTAGTGTCATTTGCAGAAAGATAGCAATAAGCTTTTCTGCGGAGATCTGGTAGTTCTTTCCTTGTGGTGGCTTTCAGAAGAAGCCTATTAGGAACATAGGAAACTGCCATATACTGAGTCAGACCATAGGTCCATCTAGCTCAATATTGTCTACCCAGACTGACAGCGGCTTCTCCAAGGTTGTAGGCAGGAATTTCTCTCAGCTCTATCTTGGACAAGCCAGGGAGAGAACTTGGAACCTAGATGTTCTTCCCAGAGCAGCTCCATCCCCTGAGCGGAATATCTTACAGTGCTCACACTTCTAGTCTCCCATTCATATGCAACCAGGGCAGACCCTGCTTAGCTAAGGGGACAAGTCATTCTTGCTACCACAAGACCAGCTCTCCTCTCCTATTGATGCTCTTTTTAGGCTAAGGTGGGTAAGTAAGTGTTGTGACTCATCAGTGCCTGGGTACGTGGTTTCCCTTCAAGCGCAGAGTTGTCTTAAACATAACTGCTGACACGTTTCATTCTATTTCTACTGTGACTGGTAAAAGAAAATATTTATCGTCTATAAATATTTATGTCTATTTATATAAAGACATAGGTTTTAAATGCTGAAAGCAAAGTTACGGAAGCAACTGTTTCTGATATTTATTAATTCATCTCAGCTAGAACTAGTAGTTATAAAGCATGTGCGGCTGCAACCAAATGCAGCAGCCCTCCTTCATCTCCTCCTCCTCTGCCTGTCAATGACTACCACTATAAAATATAAAATGTTGCAACATGATATTATGTTGATATTATTTATGTTCCTCAATCCCACACAACATCTACGGCTACCAATGAGAATTCCTTGTATTGGAAAACTTCATTTTTAAAAAGTTAGGAAGAGAGACAGTTCAGTATGCGCTGCAGTTTGAACTTCCAGAAGCAAGGTTTCTTCTAGAAAAACCAAAATCTGTAAATGTTACCTTCCATATTAGTGTAGAGTAGGGACAGTCACCAGTTCAGACAGTATGTCTGCCAGCCCTCTCAAAGGAGCAGAGGAGGAGAATGGGTGTGGACATATCCCTCCCTCCAATTCCATGGACCATCCTACCTCATTTATACTAAATAAGGTTTTTTAATACTTTCAGTTCTTTAAAACAGTATTCCATCTGCACATTGAAGGGGTCATTCATCTGAACCATCCCCTGCCCACATGATTAGGCAGCAACATTGATTGGCAAGATGTGTAATCCAAACCAACATAAATACAACATTAAGAGCCGTACTTCTTGTATAGATACTTCCAAGAACAGGAACTTGCTAACTGGGGTGAGCCCAGCTTTCCTCCACACTCATTTTTCAAATGACACACATATCTGGCTTGGCAGTGAACACTGATTTCCTTACCAGTTTTGCCTCTCTTCCATACTCCTGGTGGGCCATGACTGTCCACCTCGTTTGTTTGTTTAAAGTGCTGTTTGTGTGATTATACATTTTAATCAGGTGGTCCCTTTAGTTTAAAATCAATTACTTTAAAGCTGAAACATTGCTCCACGGAAGGGAGGAAGGTCTTTGTGATATCACAGGTGTCCAGCCAATCAGTGCTCAAAACATCTTTGTGTGCAAACATGTTCTCCCTGAACTCTGTGCTCTAGAGAAGATTGTGAGGTCATCCACACAATTGAAAACTGTGCCCTATCCAGGTTTGGGTGCTGTGTGCACTCCCAATTTTCGGTTGTGTGGGTACAAACGACTAGGTAAGGGGAGGGAGAAGTGGTTGTGTGGAAGCAAGGTAGGAGGAAAAGCTACCCAGGTTTTCCTCCTACATTGCTTCTACACATTCACTTCTCCCTCCTCCTACCTAGTTGTTTGCACCCACACAACTGAAAATTGGGAGTACACACAGCTCCCACACCTAGGCAGGACAGAGTTTTTAATTGTGTGAATGACAACAATGTGGTAAATGAGTTTGCAAGCGTAGATTTACTCTTATTTTTAAGAACATCTAGACTCTCCCATATTGAAAGTGTTTTGGAAAGACCAGTTTGAAATGAAATAAATCGGACAAAATAATTTCTAAAAGTGAAGCTGACTGCAATATACAATACACAGAAGCATAGTTTACTCTAAGAAGGGAACAAGACATTGGCAGATGACTACTAGTGAAAGAGACTGGAATCTCTCTTAAAGCAACCCAATGGAACAGCAAGAATCAGTAGCCTTCAGAAATGGTCTATAAGTAAAGATCAGGTGAAACTGTATAGGTTATTTTCAAAGGAAATAACTTTCAGTTTTCAGAGACAGAAGTTTACTAGAGCTGATCTGTCATGCAGTGCCCCACAGTGCTGATTAAATGCACATTCAACGCCATAAGCAGAGGAGAGCTGGTCTTGTGGTAGCAAGCCACAAGACTTGTGTGACTTGTCCCCTTAGCTAAGCAGGGTCAGCCCTAGATGCATATGAATGGGAGACTTGATGTGTGAGCATTGTAAGATATTCCCTTTAGGGCAAGGGTGGGGAAACTACAACTCCCATCATACCCAGCTACAATTATTGTGGCTGGGGATGGTGGGAGTTGTAGTTCAAAAACAGCTGGAGGGCCAAGGTTCCCCACCCCTGCTTTAGGTAATGCAGCCACTCTGGGGAGAGCAGAAGGTTCCAAGTTCCCTCCTTGGCTTCTCCAAGATAGGGCTGAGAGAGATTCTTGCCTGCAACCTTGGAGAAGCCGCTGCCAGTCTGGGCTGACAATACTGAGCTAGATCGACCAATGGTCTGACTCAGTATATGGCAGCTTCCTATATAAACAGACGCCAAGCTAAATCAAATGCAGGATAAGCACCACTACATGTCCTCATTAGACACTACTACACACATGCACACAGACACTGTCTGCCTGACCATTTCAGTAATTAAGTGCATTTCTGGAGACTTGCCATTGGTCATACACTTTCCCCTGCAGAAGCATCAGCTCAGAGAAATGGATTCCTACTCATTTAAAGATACCTGAAAAACTCCCTGTGTCTGTCAGCCACAACAGCAAAAACTGGCTGCCCTGAAATCCTGCCCCCATCTTTCCCCTCCTCCCCATTCTGGCTGGGTTCCACGGACATCAGTTTTCAGCAAGAGGGTTCCCTTCTCAGTCAGAAACATTCAGGACAAGCTCTCTTATAGAAGAACTTGCCAACAGCAGCTGCTCCCATTCAAAGTCCTGCTCTCAAGAGAAAAACATGCTTTCAAATCCAGCCATGCTTTGAAAAGTATGATCGCATCCCCACGCACAAGTCCCCTGCAAAGCAGTTTCTTTTCCAGTAAGCAACACATGAAAAAGTTCTCTCACAGCCGCCTGCCTTTCCAAAGGGAGCAGTTGTACATTAAACCACTGAATAATTCCAGGCTGAAAGATAAAATATTTAAGATTGAAATGTCCTCTAACTTTACAGTTTCCAAGTCAGCTGCCTTCAGAGCTCACAAGATCACAACCACTTGCCAAGTAGGATCCAGATGAAGCGCATGATTATACAGAAACATGGAAAACCATGCATGGCAAGCCAGCCGGGAATTGAAAATTTAGCAAGTGCAAGAGGCAATGGAGCTGCTCAAATGTCAAGTGGGAGCAAGTTCTTCATGGTGCCATGATCTAATTGCAGAGTCTGATTGACAGAATGTAGAACACAGAGTAAAGGCATAAAAGCCACCATACTGAACAAAACCCTGGGCCACTGAGTTTCTGGCTGCTGCAAGAACCTCAGACACAAACATACACACACAGACAGGCCTAACATATCATCAGCATAAGTAGCCACTCAGTGGTGTAACAAGGTCTGAAGGTCTGTGCAAGAACTGAACATGGGCCCCATCAGATAATTTCCCCATAGGGGTCAATGGGAAATCCAAAAGATTAATAACTCCCGAATGGCTGGGCAAAAAGCTCTGAAATTTCACATAGAGGCTCTTTTGCCGAAACTGCCCGTATCGGCCGCCCACACGATTGCCGGCGGGGGCTGGGGTGACGGAGCCGGCGGGGGCTGGGGGGAGCGGGGGCATGCCTTGCTCCAGCATGCCCTGCGCGAGCGCACGGGGCATGCTGGCGAGACCCCCGGAGCCGGGAGGCAGCTTTTCGCCTTTCCTCCAGGGGTCTCCTCATGAGTAGGCATGGCACGAAGCCTTGCTGTGGCTACTCACAATCTAGAAAACCAGGTTTGCGGAGCATTCACTCTGCAAACCTGGTTTTAGGGCAGGGGTTCTTGAGCGAGTTACCCGCTCTAGAACCACCAGGCTCGCAGCTGAGCCCGGTGGTTCTTATGATCTGCAAAAATTGGGCTAGGCTCTCCTAGCCCGATTTTTGCAGATCGTGAGAATAGCCCCATAGTGTTAAATTAAATTAAAACACTCAGTTCTATCACATTAAGTACATGGACTTTCAGGAATATTGTTTCACTTATTTTTAAAAAAATTCTAAAATTGTTTAAAAGTGTCATAACTGCTTTGTTTCATGGCAGAAAGGTACAAATGATTCTGAAATTTAACCCCCCCACTCTTCCCATCATCCAAGCCTCATTTGGGAGAAACTGCTCCTTGCCTTCATTTAAATGGAGTAGTGCCCCCATTTTTGCACCCAATGGCTGGGCAGGAAGTTCTCAAAATTCATATGGGAGTAATTGATTGATTAAATTGCTTAATCTCAAAATTAAATGTGTGGATATTCAAGATCAGTCCACCCACTGATTTTTAATGAATTTTCTAAAAGGTTTTTTTTCTGGTTTGTTTTTTTAACTTCTGGATTGAACTCCTTCAGTGTTCACACATTTAATGCTATAATCATGTAGGAACACTATGTGAAATTTCAGAGTGTTCTGCCCAGACATTCAGGAGTTATTAATATTTTTTAGTTTCCCCTTGATCCCTAAGGGGGGATTATGATTTAAGTCAGAAATTCAGGCTCGGCTTCCCTTGGTAGCAGCCTGTGTTCAATGCACATATTTGCTGTATTCTAGATCTGCCCTTGATGGAGGTAAGCCTTCAGGCCCATCTCCCCACCTCACAGTTTGTCTGCCACACATATCTCCCCCTTCCAGAAATCAGCACTGGCCTGATTATGAACCATGAGGAAGCACATGGGTCCTTTCTGTGTATTGAAAACCACAAGTTCTACATCCTAACTGAAATCGATATTTTATTCTCTCAAGAGAATAAAAGCAAGCATAACAGTTAAGCATGATGATGATATATTTACTGTCATGTATAGTGTGGCCCTTAGTTTGTATTTCATCTCTTTTTAAAACATGCTGATGCTTAGGAAATCACACCACATTCGCTGGGGTAGTGGAATTCCTCTCCTCCCCACAACTGACACATTTCAAAATTCTGAGTGTGACACATATTAGACTTAAATTGGTTTGTCATTCCCTCTCTCCATAGAAGTTTGGGAACTGTAGTTCAGTGAAGGGTGGGCTAGGTCAGGGGTTCCCTGTCATGGGCATGCTGGAAGACTCCGAGGAGGAGCTGGAGGAGGGGACTAAGGTTACAGAAGAGGAGGGAGGGCAAGGACCAGAAGTTGCAAAGGAGGGTAGGTCTGATGCATGGGGAGGTGAAAATGAGTTAGAGCCGGATGAGGCAGCTCTTGTGGAGGAGGCGTGACCTGTCTCAGCTGTGGAGAGGCATTGGTCCAAGAGATAGCAAGAGTTAAGGAATCGCTTGTGTAGAACGACAGGCAAAGCCGCTGGCTCAGGAACTCTTGATTAACAGCAGCGGGGGTCAGCCTATTTAAGACGACTGCACCACAGCTATCCTGCTGATAGCAACGTCAGTTTCCTGTGAGCTAATTGGCTGTGTTCGTGTATTGCCTTGACCATGTTTGGACACTGGACTGTGTTGACCTTGCCTATGGACTTCGATTTGGTCTCTGTTGGAATTGATTGGATTTGACTCAGACAGAACCTGGTTTGGAGAATTTCTTCCTGTAAGACTTTGCTATTATACTTCTGCCTCTGCCTGTTTTTACGCTCCATCTGGCTAGCCTGACAGATTTACAACATTCCCATTTTGAATCTACAGATGCTGGGCTACAGTTGTTTTGGGGCCAGTTGCCTCATAGGAATATTTTTTCCATAATGGACTAACACAGGCGTGGGGAAGGGCTAGAGCAGGGTTTCCCAATCTTGAGTCCCAAGATGTTGGACTATAATTCCCATCATCCCCAGCCACAGTGGCCTCTGGTCATTGTAGCTGGGGATGATATAGTCTGACATCACCTGGGGATGCAAGTTTGGGAACACCTGAGCCTAGGAATAAGACACTTACAAGCACTCTGTCCAAACTAGAACCCCCAGGATAGTAGTGGTATAAAATATTTATGTTTGTAGTGTAGATAGGTGCCCACCAGCTACATCTCTTCCCAGTGTTCAAGGATGACCCTTTGCCCCCACCTCTGCAGTGTATGCGATTATGACATCACCTGTGATTTCTTTATTATGATGCGCTCATTGTCTCCTTGGTGACAGGTAAAGCTCAGGCTCAGTGGTGTGGCGGATGAGGAGAAGAAGCAGCATTTCATAGGAGTAGCTTGGTTCTCCTCATCTTATGCCTAGAATAGGTGGGATAATCATGGCAAAGCAGTTGTGCTCCTTTTTAAATATACAAATGAGTGGTGAGGCTGCCAGCTAAGAAGTATCTTTCTGTTCTAGAACAGGAATTTGTAACAGCTGGAGGCAGTTTGAAACCAAGCGATCCAGCTGATGAGGCAAGTATTTCAGCATCTCTAAATGTCAAATTCTTTTGCTTCTTTTCTTTGTTTGACTTTGTAAATAACCTCTGCCAAGTCTTAATTCTGGTAGGGGGAGAGATACTACGTTGCCTGGAGAAGTGTTTCACCCTGGAAATAGACAAACTTGATCAGGAAACTACAGACAAATGGACAACAAAAAGACAACCTTTTGGGAATCATCTAGAAAAGCTTTTTAAAAAACCACAATACATCCCGCCAAGTTTAAGAAAATAAACTCATGACAAAAATTGTAACACAAGGTAAGGAATGATGCAAGATAAGGAGCATAACTTGTTGCACTATTTCAGAAAAAAGGAAGAGAAAATTTTCAGATATTAACATAACACAGAGGTAAGTGCTTTATGGCTAAAGAAAGCAGTCATTTGATTTCTTTCCTAGAGAATGAGAGGCAACACCATCACAGCATGCTTTATTAGTAGGAAATGACTTGGCTTGAAATGCATGGTTTTCAGTCAGTTTAAGAAAGCAACAAACTTGTAACAAAAAGTCAGATTATCCTTATGAGAAAATTATGATTTAAGTCAGAAATTTGGGCATGGCTCCCCTAGTGGTGGCCCATGTTCATTTCACACATTTGCTCAATTGTAGATCTGTCCCTCTAGCCCTTAAGAACATGAACATGAGAGTGAGGAAGGGGACATGTCTGTCCCTTGATTTGGGGTTGTTCCATGTGCAAGTCCCAATATTTTCTTTACACACCCAGCTCCAACCCAAACCACAAATTCCAGGTTTCCAGATTTTCAGCTGCAGCATTAGATTTGAAGAATTCCCCATTTCCCATGAAAGTACATTCTGTTGAATTGCTTTGGCTTCAGATTCTTTCATAAAATGAAGCCAAAGTAGTTTGTCTTCAGGATCAGGACAGGGCAGTGGATGAAATCTCTAACCAATCACCTCTCTGCCTAAATCACTGCTGCAGTAAGAAGAGTGAGGAAGAGTGAGGAAGAATTGAAGAATGAAGGACTCGTCACATTTTAAAACTTGAATGTGAGATCTTCTGACTTATCCCACTAAGGTATTAGACAGGGATAAAGCTATTATCCAGGGATTCCACTTCCTTCATTCTTGCCAACTGAAGATTTTCCATGAAATAGGCAGGGGTGCAGACAGAAGCAAAACTTGAGGAGCAACTCCTCACTTATTGGGGGAGAGGAAATTTTACTACAGAGCAACAGGGCTTGATCTACTAAAATGAATAACTGTTAAAGTTTCAGATGCCTTTCCCATTAACTGTAATCTCAAATGCTTGACCCATTAACTTAATCTTATTTAAAATAAAAAGGCATGATCATACAATTCCACTCTTTACTGAAATGAGAGCCAGAAGATCTTTATGAATAGATTCACATCTACTCTAATAAGCTTGATCAATGATTTAACGTTTACTCTTGGGCACTGCAGAACATACAATAAGGCTCTACATACAATCAGTGTGCAGAACCAAAAGGGGTTCAGTGGGGAGATAGGGGTGTGCACAGAACCGTCTGGCCTGGTTCATTCCGGCCCTCATCGAACCCCCCTACCCCCGGTCAGGTCCTGGAACGGTCTGTGAACTTTAAAAAAAAAAAATTAAAATGCAAAAAGTAACTATCTGTAGCCCCTTTCGGGCCTCTGTAAAAGCGAGCGGCCGCCATTTTGGCCACTGCATGCCTGTGTAAATGCCCTCTGCGAGGCCTGCTATGGCCTCGCAGAGGGCATTTGCACATGCGTGGCGGTGGCCAAAATGGTGGCCGCTTGCTTTTACAGAGGCCCAAAAGGGCCAAAAAGACTATGTTTACCCGGCCGCGGCAGTGATGAGGGAGGCCGGCGGGGGGGGGGGGGGAGAGGTAACCCGCGTGGACACCACCACCCTCCCGCAGCTACAGCAAGCCCTCCGAAGGGGCTACAGGTAGTTACTTTTTGCATTTTAATTTTTTTTTTTTTAAGTTCGTGGACCTGCTGGACCAGACCCGGCAGTCCAGTTCCGGTCCAGACGGAACCAGGGATGCAGTTTCGGTTTGATCACGAACCTACGAACCCCCGGACCGAACCATCAGACCACTGGACCGGTTCTGCATATCCCTAAGGGGAGAGTGGGCTTGACCTGCTCTCCCCACAGATGATCACTCACCCCTCCTCGGGCGAGTGGATCGCCCACTCAGATGAGTAGCAGCTTGGCTCTGGCACTCCTGCACCTGGCCGTGGCTCACCCGGCAGCTTTGGTGGTTAGGCAGAGGCACCCTGCCCCCGGAACCCCAGTAATGCACCGTGTGACTGTGCAGTGCATTCCTGGGATTCCCCTCCACGCTCCCCCCCTCCCTGAGTGTCCCTGCTATGTCTGCAAGCAGCTGCAGCTGACACACGATTGCAGAAAAGAGGTTAATGGAGCACTCACTCTGTTAATCTCATTTAAGGGGAAGGTTATTTAGGTGGGCTTGCTGCTGTGGAGCCACTGGGCGAGCCTGCTAGCCTGGTGGTTCTCACGAATGAGCAAACCCGGACTGGGCTCCCTTAGCTTGATTTTGCTCTCTTGTGAGAATAGATTCAATATCTATGTACACACCTCAAAGCAACATTCTTACAAGTATCCATAATGACAGATCTCGAGGAGAAAATAGTAGCCCTACTAGAGCAGCCATCATTGTGACTTGACATTTGCTACCTGGTATGCACAGTTTAATCCACCTGGATGCTTTCATTGGATCAAAGGTAACTTTAAAAAGCTGTTACTAAGGTTTGCTTGAAATCCAAAGGATAGAGATGCTTTGGTATTCGAAAGATCACAGCCTGCACATCGAAAGAAAAATATCTCTTCGCTCAGGTGCAATTCTCAAGATGTTTATTAGCACAAACTCAAGTCTTAGAACCTCCTTATTGGTATGAAAGAAAAGACTCCCTGATAGGAAGAAGGGTCCCAGTCTCCCAGTACTATCAAGGAGATGACATAAGAGTGATCATAAAGCTTGCCTCAGCAGACAAGAAGAAGCCTGACTCTAGAAATTTACAAGCCACAGAGGATCAAAATGCTTGCATTCTGGATATGTCAGAAAGGTGAATGCTCTAAAAAGCAGATCAATCTGTAGTCCCCAAAGCCCAGGCTCCTCTCATGATAAATAACCTCGTCTTTCTCCTCAGTCTTAAAAAGGTGAGAGATCTAAATCAAAATGTTATCTGACTATGCTGCTGATTGTTACAAAAAAGGGAGGGAAAGAATGATGCCAAAAAGCTTTTCGGTCCACAGGAGGATTCATTTCCACAACTGTAAAAACCTCTGTTATTACATGCACTGGTGTGTATGGCTGATGAAAAATGAAGGAAGAGAAGACTTTCCTTTCCTTTTCAAAAGGGAAAACCATAGATATTTTTGCCTAAATAGCTGAAGTTACAGGGAAAGAGGGGCTTTAAATAAATTGTGGGTGGGTGGGTGGGAGGGAGATCTAGAAGGTAGCAGGCTTTTGATACATTTTTTTAAAAAAGCAAACAAACATGCCATTGACAGTGTGCATATGCAGCTCCCCTGCAAGTTGGTACGGCTTTGACTCAGCAACAGTTCCAAATGCACAGTGTGCAAGTGTCCATGCACATTGCACACTGCAATGCAGTGTCCATGCACATTGTTGCCGCTGGCATACATATCAGTAACTAAGCCCTGGCTTGTGCAGGGACTCTTTGAGGCAGTTCTCACGAGCAACCAACCCTGGGCTTGGCTGCCTGTGATAACAGCCAGGATCTGTGCAGATCCCAGCAGCACTGCAGTGCCAAACCCAGTGCCACAGCCCAGCATGTGACTCAAGGTTAAGGACACAAACGTACCCTTAACCCGGCTTCCAGGATTGTGTGTCAGTGGCTTGTGCTGACACAGAAGCACCTAGAGTGCCCGCCCCCGGGGGAATCCCCCAGTGCACTGTGCTCGGCGCACAGTGCACTGTGGGATACTGGAGGCTGGGATAACAAGTCCTGGCCTCAGTGATCTGTGCTGCATGGAGCCGCACTGATTGTGTGGGAGAATGCTCCGTGCTTCCACCAGTCAAAGAATGCTCATTTGCAGGGGAGGAGCAAGGTTTATAAAGCTTTTCCCCTGCCTAGGCCATGAGAACAGCCTCTATGTGTGTGTTTCTGAGCTTGCATATGTTTTAGTTATTTAATTGCATTTTTATACTAACACATTATGAAATCTCATGACTGTTTACAAGAAGGTTATAATGGAGGCCCTGGAGCTGGCTTATGATGTTCATCCTTTTTCAGAGCTCTGTCAGTGAAACTGATGGGTTGAAGCTCTTCATTTGCAAACAACACCATTAATTCCAGTGGGGTTAGTTCATAGCGAGATGTTCCATGGACGGTGGTGAAATAGATCTGTGGCATGACTGGCTAAGCATCAGCACAGGCAGTTTCAGTTTGTGGTACATCTAAATGGAAGACTAGGAGGTTCCTGGGTCTGACTGTGAGCTAGAGCAGGGCTGCATACCTACCATAATCCCCAGCCACAGTGGCCAATAGTTAGGGGTGGTGGGAGTTTTAGTCAAACAGCTGGTGGGCCAAGATTGTCCAGCCCTGTGATCGAGTCAAGTCTGTACTGCTGCCTGTTGAGTAGTCTAGAGCAGTGGTTCCCAACCTGGGGGCCTCCAGATGTTGATCAACTACAACTCCCGTCAGCCCCAGTTACAATTTATTCACCAACATCTGGAGGCCCCAGGTTGGAGCCATTGGTCTAAAGGCAAAGCCACATCGAAGTGTGAGGGGATTTATTTATTTAAAAGAACTGAACCCTGCTTTTCAAACTCATGGCTTCATAAAGGCACTTACAGCCATATGAAGGTAAACGAAAGTAATAAAGCACAATTAGTACAATTCTTTTCCACAGGATATTTGGTGCAAGTTGGCCTTAGGAGAAGTGTGAGGAGAGGATTATTGCTGGAGCAAAGTAGGCTCCTGATTTCTTTGCCTCCCTCCTTCTCTTTTCCCCTTCTCCTTCATAGGGCATTGTGTATATACTGTAGTGTCTGCAAGGGTGCTGTCTTTCCCTATTGGTATCGTGGTATGATTCATGACATAAGTGTCCGAAAGGATGGCCATACTAGGGTCTGGCTCAGAGCATTCTATTATGGCAAAGCAGTGATGTTGGAATCTTGCAGACATAAAATATATTGTTTGCCTTTTAAAAAATTGTGATATTTATACTAATGTTCCAAATATATTTCTGATTAACTGTTAATGACTTACATGTCTCACAATGTAATGTGGATGATGCCAGACATGTCTGTGCTGGTGCAGGGCTCTAAAACCATCCTCTCATGGCTGGGCAAGGTAACTGAGAGGGTGGTGGACTCTCAGCTCCAGGCGGTCTTGGATGAAACTGATTATCTAGACCCATTTCAAACTGGTTTTCGGGCGGGCTATGGGGTGGAGACTGCCTTGGTCGGCCTGATGGATGATCTCCAATTGGGAATTGACAGAGGAAGTGTGACTCTGTTGGTCCTTTTGGATCTCTCTGCGGCTTTCGATACTATCGACCATAGTATCCTTCTGGAACATCTGAGGGGGTTGGGGGTTGGAGGCACTGTTTTACAGGGGTTCCACTCCTACCTCTTGGATAGATTCCAGTTGGTGTCGATTGGAGATTGTTGCTCTTCAAAATCTGAGCTTAAGTATGGTGTCCCTCAAGGCTCCGTACTTTCTCCAATGCTTTTTAACATCTACATGAAACCTCTGGGAGAGATCATCCGGGGATTTGGAGCTGGGTGTTACCAGTATGCTGATGACACCCAGATCTACTTCTTCATGTCAACTTCTTCAGGAGTTGGCATATCCTCCCTAAATGCCTGCTTAGAAACAGTAATAGGATGAGGGAGAATAAACTGAAGTTGAATCCAGATAAGACAGAGGTACTTATTGTGTGGGGTCAGAACTCTAGAGACAATTTTGAGCTATCTGTTCTAGATGGGGTTACACTTCCCCAAAAGGAACAGGTTCACAGTCTGGGAGTAGTTCTGGATTCACACCTCTCCCTGGTTTCTCAGGTTGAGGCAGTGGCCAGGGGTGCTTTCTATCAGCTCCGGCTGATATGCCAGCTGAGCCTGTTTCTCGAGATCAATGGCCTCAAAACAGTGGTACATCTGTTGGTAACCTCCAGAGTTGACTTCTGTAATGTGCTCTACGTAGGGCTGCCTTTGTACATAGTCCGGAAACTTAAGCTGGTTCAGAATGCGGCAGCCAGGTCGGTCTCTGGGTCATCTCAGAGAGACCACTTTACTCCTTTACTGATGGAGCTACACTGGCTGCCAATCAGTTTCTGGACAAAATACATAGTGCTAGTTATAACTTATAAAGCCCTAAATGGCTTAGGCCGTGGGTATCTAAGACAGCGTCTTCACTACGAGCCCCACTGCCCATTGAGGTCATCTGAGGAGGTCCGTCTCCAGTTACTGCCAACTCATTTGGTGGCTACACAGAGACGGGCCTTCTCGGTCGCTGCCCTGAGGTTGTGGAAGGCACTCCCTGCTGATCGTCCCTATCTCTGGCAATTTTAAAAAAACACCTGAAACCCCATCTTTTCGCCCAAGCTTTCTCAGCTTCCTAAATTGTTTTAGGTTTTAATCTCTAGTTTATTTTTAAATTATTAAATTGTTTTAAGTTTTCTGTATATGTTTTTAACTTGTTTTATGCTCTTGTTAATCGCCCAGAGACGAAAGTTTGGGGTGGTGTACATATTTGATTAAACAAACAAACAAAACATGCAGTGATGCTGTTGTGCAGGAGGGTAGTACCAAAACCGCTGATTCTTGTGAAACTGCACATTGCACGCAACTTCCATTGGGAATGATGGAAGTCACCTGCAACATGTGATCACATAAGAGTCAGTGGTCCCAGTACTGCCCTCTTGCATAGCAGCATTGCTGCATGTTTTAGGACCCTGCAATGGTGCAGGTTGCTTTGGCACTGGACATGTAAGCCACTATATATTTAATGAACATTGTTTGTTAAATTCTAATAGATTAAAAAATATTTTTAAAATTGTTTATGGCATTCAAGGTATAAACTGATTGATTCACGTACCATGCAGCATCCAACTGATGGTGAGCAGGGCATACATGCTCCTTCTGTCCTTCTCCAAGCCCCTTGGAAGCTGCTTGCAACCACGCAGAGCCTCCTTGGCTCTTAAGAATCGTATCCATGCTGTCGGACACTTCTCTCATAGGAAATAATGGGAGAAGCATCCTACAGCCGGATGCAATTCTTAAGAGCCACAGAGGCTCTGTGTGGTTGCATGCAGCATACATAAAGCCTGAGAAGGACAGGAAGAGTGTGTGCCCTGCTGCTCTTCCATCAACAGGATACTGCATGACATGTGAGTCACTGGGTTCATTGAACGCTGAATAAATAGGGCATCAAAACATTTACAGCATCAACCTATGCATGGCTGCTCAGAATTAAGTCCCAATGTATTTTAAAATTTCAATGTGTTTAACGTGTTTTTATCTATAATTTTTCTATTTTTATGAATTTTTAATGTGTTCTATTGTATGTTTTAATTTTGTAAACCACCTAGAGTTTTTTATACTAGGCGGTATATAAATTCAATAATAAATGAATGAATGAATGAATGAATGTATTGTGCAGTAAGGCTAACTTCATGAATGGTGCATAGAATTGCACCATTAAGTACATACTAGCTGGGCCGGGCGCAGAGCATCTGCACCTCTAGTTCTTGGCCCCTTGTTCTCAGCCCTCCCCACTCCAATGCTTTTTCCTTCTGGCCAACCGCTTTTGCTGCCCCTGCCACTTTCTTCTACCAACCCCCCCACTATTGGAACAATGCTGACCATTTGTGATGTATCAGAACAGAATTACATTGGAGAATATGAAACAGGAAACACAGTACTGCCTGTTTTATAAGGATTTGTATCTTTCTTCTGCAATTTTAACAAAATTTACAAATGAAAAGTTTGTACACAGGACACGTTTGCAAACTTTGCAGTATCTGTTCTCCATCATAAGCTAAATAAAAGCTGACTATTTTTCATCAGAGTCAGTCCTCAGTGGAGTTTCTGAATAAACAAGTGAGAAAGTGGACCCAGTGGTACTTCAGACCTACTCAGCAGACTGCCAGGTCCCCCACCACCACTGTACGCAATCTCACATGATTTCTTTAAGCCCTTTTCTTAAACGGAAAGAATGTTGTAGAGACAACAGTCTCAATAAGATAACATAGAATACAAGCTTCTTGGAAAGTGTACCTTTCCCCCATGGCATTCAGATTATTTCACTGACTTCAAATCTTTAAAAAATAGATGGGCATGCAGTCTGTAAGTTCATGAAAGAATAACACACTCACTTGACATCTGCCAGTTACACATGATGAAGTAAGCAGGGGCCATTCAACCATGAATAAAGGCCAAACTGCTCCCTGCCATTTATTTCCAAGCATAGTCTTAAATTAGTCTAAGAGGATTGGTAAGGTTTCTTAATTTTTCAAGCAAATCTTTAAAAATCCCTTTTGCTTTTTCTGGCCATAGCAGGAAGTTGTAAAATGAACATGGTGCTGAAGGAATATCAGCGTGTGCAAGGAATTTACCTTGAATAATGTCACATGACTTTTCTCCCCTGATCTGGATTATGTCAGTGAGGATAAAAAGGCTAGTCACACAGGCAGGGATGAATACACATAGAGTGTCAGAGAGCAACCCTGCAGCTGTTGAAGGTAGATCTGTGTTTACATCAGAAAGGTAAAATCAGAAAGGGAAGGAGTTTGACTCAAGAGAGTGGGTGGGGGTAGAGGAGCTTGTGTATATACATTGCTGAGTCTATCCAGACTTGGTTGAACTTGTTTCAGACTTGGGTTCATGAGTGTAATGAGTCTAGACTCTCAGTTCAGTGTCTCTTGGGAGACATTTTGATCAAAGACTAAAGCATTTGGTGCATTTTTTGCATGAATTTGTTGTACTCTCACAACAAAAGCAGAATTTGATCTACATAGACATTAGATAGCTAATGTGACAGTAAATGTCCAAAACTTGATGCATGTGTACATTCGCATATGTACATTGACATTACCAGGTAAATTTGGTAAATATCTGAAAACACAAGCATTCTTCACATATTATTCAGCAAAGCGGTGGTAATGGTTACAGCACTGAAAGTGGGTAAAAAGGCCTGCCCCGGCGCTGTCACTCACCCTCCGAACCTCACCGCTCATGGTGACAGTCATTTGTATGAAAAGAGAGACTCTGGAACCATGATGGCTGCCGTTTCTGTGATCAGCAACCTCAGGTGCCTGAGGCTGCCAGTCATCGGAGTGGTAGCCATCATGGTTGCAGTGTGCCTCTTTTCACACAAATGCTGCTGTAACCACGGGGAGGAGTGAGTAGCTGTGCCAGGGCAGGACTTCTTACACACTTTTGGCACTATAACTGTGAGCACCATTTTAAAACAACAACAAAAAGTCTGAATGAGGCTATAGGGAAACACCAGTAAATGAGGGCAATCACCTTTAGGTAACTGTCAACATTCTCCAGTGTATGTTTGAAAGGATGAAGAGATAGATATTAGACATTCACAAGATTGATCTAGGATTGTTGGCATCCACATGTTCAATATTCAACATCTTTTACTGTTAAGATATAACCTTACTAAAGGAAATAATTACATACTTATATCACATTGCATGTCCATTGCAATTTCTGTGGACTTTGAACAGCAATATGTGTGGTATGTGGCCACTTCAGATGAGCACCACTGGGTAAATGTGATAAGGTCAGGGATGTGTTGAGAGCACACCCATCTTAATGTCACAAGTGGTTGTTCCAACATGCTCTTGGACCCCTCTCCTACACTCCAAAACCCGATTTAAACAAGGTTTTCGACCATTTGTAGAGATGAATATCCCCCTCTCCCAATTAAGGGATGGCCCAAGAGCACATTGGGATGTTCTTCTGTGATAGCAGAGAAAGGTGGGCAGAGATGGGGTTGGATGGATCTCCGTGGAGGGCATTTCCACAACTTGGGATACATTGCAGAAAAGATCCTGACCCAGGTCACTGCCAAATGTGTTTCTGAAAGAGATGCTACCAGCAGTGACCCAGATGATGATCCCAAAGCTCAGACAGGGAGAAAGTGGTCCTTAAAGATCAAGGACACCAAACATAATGTGAGGATTTCCTTCACAAGACATATATAGATACGCACAGATTTCCTGGATGTCTCATGGATTATTATAGGACGTTAGAGTAGAAAAAGAGCAAAAGTTCAGATTAGTTCCATTCCCTGACATGAGGAACATCCATTCTCCACTCTTCCCATTGATTCCTTCAAGCAGCACTGACTTATACTGCATCTAGAAATGGCAAATCATGCCTGAGTTGGTAAACAGCTCAATCACCATTCCATGACTGATCTTCTCCTTGCAGAGAAAGTACTCACCTCACTGGGGATTGCCTGTGAAGCAGAAGTGCTTCCACATATCCAAAGTTCAGCATGGTCCACCTGCCCTTCTCCCAGTTTCCAGGGCCCACAGGAGTTGTGGGGGAATCAGAATCAGGGCTTGCATTTCAGTCTAAGTCGAGGTGACTTCCAGTTGTGTAGCTTGGAGAGAGTGTAGAATTTGGCATGGAATTGTCATTGTTTAGTTCCTTTTTCTCCCAAGTGGTAAGGGATAATCCTTATGGCGGGGGTGGGGGAGGGGGAATTGCCTGAAACTGCAAACTTGAATTCTCATCCTGAACCTGTTTCTCCCCAAAGTTCCCATCCCTCTGGGAGAATGTTGTCTGCCATAATGCAGAATCATTTACACTGAAGGAGGTGCCTCCAAAGAGTAAGGTGAAGTTGCATTGTTGAATCAGTGTTGACTCCTGGTGACCACAGAGCCCTGTGGTTGTCTTTGGTAAAAAACAGGAGGGGTCAGGACAAAGAGGTCAAATTTCTAGATACACTAAATGACTGTGCCCTAGAACAGCTGGTCTTGGAACCAACCAGAGAGAAGGCGACCTTTGATTTAATTCTGAGTGGCACCCAGGACCTGGTGCGTGATGTCAGTGTCATCGACCCTTTAGGGCAGGCCTGCTCAACTTCGGCCCTCCTGCAGATGTTGGCCTACAACTCCCATAATCCCTGGCTATTGGCCCTTGTGGCTGGTGCTTATGGGAGTTGTAGTCCAAAAATAGCTGGGGGGCCTAAGTTGAGCAGGCCTGCTTTAGGGAACAGTGACCATAGTGCCATCAAATTCAGCATACATGTGGAGAGAGAATAACCAAGGAAGTCTAACACAGACATTTTGAATTTCAGAAGAGGAAACTTCTCTAAAATGAGGAGTATGGTGAAAAGGAAGCTGAAAGGGAAAATCAGGAGAGTCACTTTGCTCCAGAATGCATGGAATTTACTCAAAACCACAGTACTAGAAGCCCAGTTAGACTGTATACCCAAAAAGAGGAAAGGTACCACTAAGTCCAGGAAGACGCCGGCATGGCTAACGGGTACTGTCAAGGAAGCCATAAAAGGGAAGAAGACTTCCTTCCGAAAGTGGAAGGCCTGTCCAAATGAAGAGAACAGAAAGGAACACAAATTCTGGCAAAAGAAATGCAAGGTGACAATAAGAGAGGCGAAAAGAGAGTTTGAGGATCATTTAGCTAAAAGCATCAAGGGGAATAACAAAAACTTCTTTAAATACATCAGAAGCAGGAAACCTGACAGGGAGGCAGTTGGAACATTAGACAATGAGGGAGTGAGGGATTATTAAGGAGGATATGGAGGTTGCAGAGAAGCTAAATGAGTTCTTTCCGTCCGTCTTCACGGCAGAGGATACTGAGCATATACCTGTCCCTGAACCAGGCTTTTCGGGGATGGCAGCTAAAGGACTGAGCCAGATAGAAGTGATGAGAGATGATGTTCTAAACAGTCTGGAAAAACTGAAAACTAACAGATCACCAGGGCCGGATGGCATCCATCCAAGAATCCTCAAAGAACTCAAATGTGAAATTGCCAACATCCTTGCTAAAATATATAACTTATCCCTGCAATCAGGTTCTGTACCAGAGGACTGGAGAGTAGCAAATGTACTGTAACACCGATTTTCAAGAAGGGATCCAGGGGTGATCCGGGAAATTACAGGCGGGTTAGCTTAACATCAGTTCCAGGCAAATTGATGGAAAGCATCCTCAAGGATAAAATTGTAAAGCACATAGAAAAACAGGCCCTGCTGGGAGTGAACCAGCATGGGTTCCGCAAAGGTAAATCTTGCCTCACCAACGTTTTGGAGTTCTTTGAGAGTGTCAACGAGTGTGTGGATCAAGGTGATCCAGTTGACATAGTTTACCTGGACTTCCAAAAAGCTTTTGACAAAGTTCCTCATCAACAACTCCTGAGGAAATTTAGCAGTCATGGGATAAGGGGACAAGAACATGTGTGGATTGCTAACTGGTTGAAAGACAGGAAACAGAGGGTAGGTATAAATGGAGAGTTTTCGCAATGGAGTGAAGTAAGAAGTGGGGTACCCCAGGGATCTGTACTGGGACCGGTGCTTTTTAATATATTCATAAATGATCTAGAAGCCGGGGTAAGCAGCAAGGTGGTCAAATTTGCAGATGATACCAAACTCTTTTGGGTAATGAAATCCATAACTGATTGTGAAGAGCTCCAAAAGGATATCTCCAAACTGGGGGAGTGGGCGACAAAATGGCAAATGCGGTTCAGTGTTGACAAGTGTAAAGTGATGCACATTGGGACGAAGAATCCCAACTTCAAGTATATGCTGATGGGATCTGAGCTGTCGGTGACTGACCAGGAGAGGGATCTTGGGGTCGTAGTGGACAGCTCATTGAAAGTGTCGGCTCAATGTGCAACAGCTGTAAAAAAAGGCCAATTCCATGCTAGGGATCATTAGGAAGGGGATTGAAAATAAAACTGCTAATATTATAATGCCCTTATACAAAACTATGGTGCGGCCACACTTGGAGTACTGTGTACAATTCTGGTCACCACATCTAAAAAAGGACATTGTTGAACTGGAAAAGGTGCAGAAGAGGGCAACCAAGATGATCAAGGGCCTAGAGCACCTTTCTTATGAGGCTAGGCTACAATACCTGGGGCTATTTAGTTTAGAAAAAAGACGACTGCGAGGAGACATGATAGAGGTCTATAAAATCATGCATGGGGTTGAGAAAGTGGATTGAGAGAAATTCTTCTCCCTCTCACATAATACTAGAACCAGGGGTCATCCCATGAAACTGATTGCCAGGAAATCTAGGACCAGCAAACGGAAGTACTTTTTCACACAACGCATAATCCACTTGTGGAATTCTCTGCCACGAGATGTGGTAACAGCCAACAACCTGGATGGCTTTAAGAGGGGTTTGGATAACTTCATGGAGGAGAGGTCTATTGATGGCTACTAGTCGGAGGGCTCTAGGCCACCTCCAGCCTTGGGGGCAGGGTGCCTCTGGGTACCAGTTGTGGGGGAGTAACGGCAGGAGAGAGGGCACGCCCTCAACTCCTGCCTGTGGCTTCCAGCAGCATCTGGTGGGCCACTGTGCGAAATGGGATGCTGGACTAGATGGGCATTCTTGGGCCTGATCCAGCAGGGCTGTTCTTATGTTCTTATGGGTTTACTATTGCCACCTCTCATGCAGTATCAGATGATGCCTTTCAGCATCTTCCTATATCACTGCTGCCCAATATAGGTGTTTCCCAGAGTCTGGGTAACATACTAGTGGGGATTCAAACTGGCAACCTCTGGCTTGCTAGTCCAGTTATTTTCCCCTGCACCATTATGTGGAGGGTGTATAAAAAGCATTTCTTTTCATTTGTTTCGATTTAGTATTCATTATGAAACAAATGCACATCCCTAATTTAGCTAGATATGAGAGAAGGTCCATCTCTCTAGCCCACTTAATTTCCAAGTGGTGAGCCAGAAGACGTACACAAAGACAACACACACACACACTTTCTATGACTCAACTATCTGGTTTTCAGTGGTATACTGCTTCTGAACATTTCAGTAAGTGAAGTTTCATTTAGCTATCAAGACTCATAGCTGTTAATATCATCTATGAATCTGTCTACCCATTTCAATAACCTATTGAAGCTAGTTGCCATCATCACATCCAGTAGCAGTGAATTTCATAAGTTAACTATACTCTGTACAAAGCACTGAAACTATTCACATGCACAGGGAAAAATGGGCTAAGGAAGCCCAGCCCAGTTTTGCCTGCCCATGTGCATGGCTGGGATCGGGCCCAAACCCGGCAGTGCTTCAGCGGCAAACCCGCCTAGGCAGCCACCATCCAAAATGAGGTTAAGAGAGTGAGTGCCCTCCTAACCCCGTTTCCATGATCGTCTGCCAGCCGTGGCCGCTTCGGAGAAGAGCTGGTCTTGTGGTAGCAAGCATGACTTGTCCCCTTAGCTAAGCAGGATCCACCGTGGTTGCATATGAATGGGAGACTAGAAGTGTGAGCACTGTAAGATATTCCCCTTAGGGGATTGAGCCACTCTGGGAAGAGCATCTAGGTTCCAAGTTCCTTCCCTGGCATCTCCAAGATAGGGCTGAGATTCCTGCCTGCAACCTTGGAGCAGCCGCTGCCAGTTTGTGTAGACAATACTGAGCGAGACGGACCAATGGTCTGACTCAGTATATGGCAGCTTCCTATGTTGGCTGGCAGACTGAGGAGGTCTCGAGGAGGGAAGGGGGGATCCCCATAATGCACCGTGCACTCACAAGGTGCATTATTGGAGCTCCAGGAGGGCGGAGCAAAGCAGGGTGGTGCATCCCAGCACGCCGGGCTACAGGCAGCAGCCAGAAGTCATCTGGGTGGGCGATCTGCCCACTGAAGAGGACACCATCGCTCGTCTGTGGGGAGATAAGCTCTTTAGGGCTTCCTCCCCGCTAAACCTCTTGCCCGTTTGTTAGGGCTCATGAGTAAGGGCTCACTGCTTCCTTTTGTCTGTTCAGATCCCACTACCAATTTCACTGAGTGTTCCTGAGTTCTTATGAGAAAATAAATCCATTTCTTTAATTCAGTGAACGGTTTATAATGTAATTAGTGATAGGAAAACCATATGAAGCTGCCATGCTACGTCAGACCATTGGTCCACCCAATATTGTCTACTTTGACCGGCAACGGGTCTCATGCAAGAGTCTCATCACCTTAATCCTCCTGGCAGTTTCTGATACTTTTTAAAAATAACTAGAGATGCTGAAGATTTAAGCCTCTGCAATAAAATATATGCCCTATCACTGAGCTTGGCCCCTCCCATACTCAGTTTCCCTTCAACTCCATTTGGAACTGGAGTCTGCAAAACAACCACTTTCCCCCCAAATATCACAAGATAGGAAAAAATAGCTAAGCCTGATTCTGAATTCTGACCCCACCCCCATGTTGCACTCCTGAACCCCTGAATCAAGAAGAGTATAGGTTCTGAACACCTCCTATACATCCCAAGTATTCTGTGCCACCACTCCCTTCCTCCAAATTTAAGTGGTTTAAGTGGCAGGTGGCAATTGGAAAGATACCCTATAAGAGCCCTCCAGTGTTCCCCCTAACAGGGATTCCCAGATGATGTTGACTACCACTCCCATTATCCCCAAATAAGAGCCACTGCAGCCGGGGATTGTGGGAGTTGTAGTCAAAAACATCTGGGAATCCCTGCCAGAGGGAACACTGGACCCCTCCCTCTGGCAATTACAGTATCCCAGTGCCAGGTGCTAATTCTGCAGAACAGCTGGAGCAGATGAGAGAAAAAGACTATTTAGGAATCCTTAAGGTTGGCCTTAAGGGCCAACCAAGATTAGGACACTGAGAGTCCTACCTTAACCAGCATAGTAACCCAGGATCAGCAATGGCAACAAGACAACTCTTCTCTACAGGGTGCAAAAGATCCTGTAATAAGTTCAACTCAGCAACCAAGGACCTCCTTGGTGACTCTGTAGCCCATAATTACTTTAGTGTCAGTTCTGAAATCCATAAGCTTCCTTCCCTCTATCATAAATTATAACGCAGTAAACTGTTTTCTCTTAATTTCCACTCAACATAGATCATACTCACTAGTTTACTTGCCCCTTTAAAAAGAAAGAAAGAAAGAAAGAAAGAAAGAAAGAAAGAAAGAAAGAGTGACCTCATTTCATTTGCCAGAGTAATGGATACGTTTCTTTAAGGGCCTTCTCACTTTGCAACCTAAGTTGACTGGAGATTTGTCATACTAACTGCTACACCCATGTAAATCTTAATACACAACTTTCCTTCAAGAAATAGTTCAGTGGTCACTAAAACAAACTTATCAGTTCGGATTCCAGATTGGGTTCCATGGGAGTCCACAATGTAATCCTTACAAATCATCAACTTCCACCGAGAACATAAATTGAGCTTACCATAGTAGTATATTCAAATCTCAGGCCAACTGTTTGTCATCAGATTAGAATGTGATGACATAAAAAAAGATGGGAGGCAGAAGCTGTTCGGCAGCTTGAAATTCATAATGACAGCCTGCAGGAAATCAAGACACCACTCCAAATACTGTTCATTAAAAAAAGAGAGAGGAAGAGAGAGAGAGCTTGCACTTCATACTGTATTGCCAAACCCAAAGAACTAGTTGCAGCTATATATTCAACAGACCTCAATGCCTTTGGAAAGAGACTCCCCCATTTTAACCAAGTTCCTGACTCCAGACAGGCAGAACTACACATTAAGATGGGTTAATATACTGTCACTGTTATGAATGCGTTTTGTCACTTTAATCACAGCTTCTTCGTCTTCTTCTTTTTTGGCCATGCTTCTTTGAAACTACAAAAGCACCCTCTGACTCCTATGGAGATGAGGAAGGAAGCTAGTTATGCACACAACTGCAGTTACTATGTTTTTAAAAGGAGGAGATTTGCAGCAATGTAGAATCATGCTCCAAGATGCTACAGGATGAAGTGTCATGTATGTTTTCCACTCCCAAGATATTTTTAAAAATCCCAAACAATGGATGGGATTGCATGCAGTACTGCTCTGTGTTGTAGTTATTGGTGGCGGGGTGGGGGTGGGGCAGAGTTTACAATAATTCCAGGATCATTTAGTAGAATAATTTAGTAGAATTTGGGCCCAACCTCTTAGCACAAATTTCTCCCTTGATTTATGTCTAGGCAACAGTCCAAAAGTTCCCTCTCTAATCTTCCCTAGCAGTAGCTTCTAGCTTGGTTTGCTTGCATGAGCCACTTCATTGCACCCCAAATTTAAAGCTGTTTGAGGGGATGCCATCTTGAATAAATGAACGACCTGGGAGGTGTTTCAGGAGAAGAATATGAAGAAAGTCCTGAGTGTGTTTTCATTTCTTCTTAGAACAACCTCATAGAAGGTTCTTCTGCACATAATTAATCTATGGACCTCTCTGCCATGGGATGTGGTGATGGCCACTAGCTTGGATGGCTTTAAAAAGGGCTTAGATAAATTCATGGAGGACAGATCTATCAATGGCTACTAGTTGGTGGCTATAGGCCACCTCCAGCCTCAGGGGCAAGATGCCTCCAAATACTAGTTGCAGGGGAGCAACAGCAGGAGAAGAGGCATGCCCTCGCCTCTTGCCTGTGAGCTTCTCAGAGGCATCTGGTGAGCCACTGTGTGAAACAGAATTCTGGACTGGATAGGCCTTGGGCCTGATTCACCAGGGCTGTTCTTATGTTCTCCTAAATCTTGGAATTATAACCTTATTAACAGTTCCTCACTGGCTATCCACTTGTTTCAAGCAACTATCAATTTCTGTGGTTAGCAGTTCACAGACTTGTCCTGGTTATATTTCCTAAATCAACTGGCTGCAGAACAGGGCATAGCTCAGTGGTACAGCATCTGCTTTGCATGCAGAAGGACACTGGTTCATTCCTTGGGATCTCCATGGGTAGTGCTGGGAAAGACTCTGCCTGAAACCTTGGAGAGCCATTGCCAGTCACTGTGGACAAGTCTGAGCTGGATGGACCAATGGCCTGACTCTGTATAAGGCAGCTTCTTTTGTTTTTAGAACCCTTCCCTTTTTGCTTCCCTTCCTTCACTCATCATTGGTCTAGAAACAGCCCATGAATGAATGAAGTTATATGGCAATTGGTTGACTGGTTAATTTTGGGATCCATAATTGCAGTGTTCTGTATCACTCACAGCACTGCTTTCATTGTTTTCCGGTACCCCCACCCCTTCTATCTGTTAATCCAAAAACTAATTATAATCCTGAGAGCCCATTTAGGCACTGGGCAAATTTTGGGCGTGCAGTGGGGCTCTGCTGAATCACAGCCCACTTCTGAAATCTGCCCAGGTTTCAAACCCTGCAGGGAAGATTGGTTTGAAGGGTAAGAGTCACAAGCTCCAGTATGGGACAGAGACACGCGCACTGCATCCTGCATCAGTTTGTAGCATGATTCTTTGAATTGTGAGCCACCTCTTTGGAAACATACTTTTATCAGTGTTAACGTTTCTAAGCTAGAGCGATAATACCTGGCGTTTGCCAGCTATATGTGAGCTGAGAGAGAAATGGTAAAGTCACACCATGACTACCTGATCAGCTGTCATTGACTGGTCAGATATTGACTGGTTAGATACGTATTTTGACATGGCACCATCACGGTGAGAATGTGATGGCTCCAGCTGATACCTTCCAGCTGATACCTGCAGAGATGTACTCTGCTATCAGCAGCTCAGAGACTCCAACTGAGAGGAGTTCTGGTCTTATGGTAGCAAGCATGACTTGTCCCCTTAGCTAAGCAGGATCCATCCTGGATGCATTTGAAGGGGAGACTAGAAGTGTGAGCACTGCAATATATTCCCCTCAGGGGATGGAGGTGCTCTGGGAAGAGCAGAAAGTTTCAAGTTCCCTCCCTGGCTTCTCCAAGATAGGGCTGAGAGAGATTCCTGCCTGCAAGCTTGAAGAAGCCGCTGCCAGTCTGTGTAGACAATACTGAGCTAGATGGACCAATGGTCTGACTCAGTATGTGGCAGCTTCCTAAGTAACTCCAAGAACAGGCAGCTGAACACATTTGCCAAAGTTTGGACACAATACCTGTTTCTGAAATATGTTGTTTGCCTGAGTGTAGGGCTTTTCAGATTTGGGTCCCCTATAACTCCCATCATCCCCAGGAACAATGAGAGTTGTGCTCCAACAGCATCGGGGGACTCATGTTTTTGAATCTTTGCCTTAGTGGAGGAAACAGCCCTAATCACCCCAAATGCTTCAGATGAGGGACCACCTTGTTTCTTGCCACAGTTTTGAGATGAGGAGTAAAAGATGAACCTGAGTACCATTAACCAGTGGAATATCCCCAACTGCCATGAGAAGAGCTTTTTAGCGTGGACAGACACAGGAGTGACATATCATATGAAGGATCAAATCCCACAGCAATAACAAAAAACAAAGCCAGTGTTGCTGGCACATTTTAATAGATGATGCTTTCCAAAAGCACCCCCTACTTGAAATGCAGCCTGAAGTCTAAGTTAAAGTCAAAGCCCTAGTCAGTTAACTGGGCTATAACATGTGAAGAATTGATTTTCTTATTTTCAGCTGTCAGGCCTGCTACAAAGAATGAGTTTTAATTCTGGGGATGTTATTAAACTCCTTGCTTAACCGGCAGAAAAATGGAACTGCTGGGAGAGCAATAGTGGAGCTGCTGTCGAACTGAATGACACCTGTCAGAGTATGATGAATGACCCTCCCTGCCCCACAATCCCATTCTCTGTCAGTCAGGTAAGGGCCATTAATCTTCATCGAGGGCCTGTCACACTAGGCAGCCGCGACGCCAAAAACGTCTTCTCGCGTTTGCCACCAAGACACATGTAACAATATGATGCTCTCATTGTCAGAACAATGCTGGATTTACATAATTTATTATGACTTCCCTTCCCCACCCCCACCCCAAAACTTCCTCCTCCTGCACCACCCCTTCCCCTGCCAAAGCGAGCGGGGGAGAGATGTGATTAGACAGATGGAGTATGGGCCCAGGCTGCCAGCCTCCAAACCCCCTGCAGTGCTTGATGAGGAGCGGAGCATCTATACAAACCAATCAAAAAGCTGGCAGTTCAATTACAGAGTAATAAAGGGACATTCATCATTCAATTAGGCACCTGTCATGGTTTCACAAAAGGGAAAACTTCTAACCTGAGACTCCAGGGAGAAAATGCTACAACCAGAAACCAGGGAAACAAATGAAGGGAGAAAAGAAAAGGGGGGAAAGGGGGACAAAGTCAATTACTAGCCAACCAGACAAAAGGAAATACTGTAAATGAAAAAGGGGAGAAAGTTATCCTTAGGCCAAAAGGAAAAAATTTAGGGGACTCAGATGGTCTTATGTAGATTATAAAGGGACTGAGCACTGAAAGCCATGACACTGTGCATGATATTTGCTTTTAGATTTCTGTTTTGCAACCTAAAATGCAGGTATGAAGACAGGCAGCGGGGAAAACAGAACTGTAGCTTAAACCCTAACGTAGTTGTTAACAATGTATAATTAAGAGTTTCATGCACACAGCTCACTAGGTTGCTAGCTATTGTTGTGGGGGCGGGCGGATATCTTCTTATGATTGTTAGAAATGACAGTGGCTAGGATCCACAGCAGTGCTAGTGGAAGACAGAGTTTGCACAAACAATTTGTTCCTCTCCATCCTCCTCACTGGAGCCCAAAAAGCTGCTGCTGAGGGTCAGGGGGCCCTCAGAAACAGGATGGGATATGGGTGACTGGAGGGGAGGCTCCAAGGCATCCCTCCAAATGGTGTAGAGTCACTTTCCACTAGCAGAAGATAGGAATGTGTACGAACCTGTTCAGAGGCCCTTTTATGGGCTTCTGAATAGATTCGAATATTGGGCATTTCGGAGGCTTGAAGGTGGGGGGGACAACTTTAAGGGTGGGGGAGGGTGCACTTACCCCTCCCTCCGCTCCCCCCCCCCGGCACTCCATTTGTAAAGCCTCTGTCAGGTCGGCAGCATACCTCTCTGCTGCCCCGTTCCCTCCTTGGCCGGAAGTGCTGGGTGCATGTGGACACATTGGGCGCAACCCCTTTCCCGCCCTTAAAGTTGTCCCACCCCTGCCTTCGAACCTGCCGGTTCCATGCACATCCCTAGCACAAGGTTTCACGTGTCTCCAGTGGACTCTCCACCTTCCCTTCCAACAACCAGCATGCATCCCCCACCATGCTTAAGGGTCCCTGAAAATGGCTTCTCAAACAGCTCTGGGGGCTGAAGGGGAGAAGGATGGGATGAAGAAAATCACCTGTGCTAACTCAGTCTTCTGCTAATACTGCTGTGGGTGCCAGTCCATATATTTAGACACAAGTATCAACCTTGCTAAAAAAAACACAAAACCCATTAAACATAAGTAAACTGATTGTCAGGCAGCTAAGCCATGGGCAGCAGTCACCAGAGGGGAACAGGTCCTAAGCCAGGATTGCGAGGGCCAGGAATACACCAGGGATCACACCAGGTTATAGACAGTCAGATGCCAGGAAGGTCAAGACAAGAGCCAGTAACACACCAGAAGTCAAAGAGAGGAGTCATCACGAGTCAGAGGGTCAGACAGAAGCCAGGAACTAGTGAGTAGTCAACAACACAAGTCTGGAAGCAGCCCAAGGCAAACCAGCAAGACAACACACCAGCATAAAAGGACCTCAATGCTGAGGCAAGGCTTGTCTCTGTCAGAAAGTCCTTTATACTTCCTGCTGCAGGGAAAGACCAATGAGTGGACCCTTAGGGCAGGGCCTGTCCAAAGCTTCGAAGGCCTAGGGACCCTCAAAGCTCTGCTGTAATGTAGCAGGGAGGCTGCCACAAGAAGCAGCAAAGTTTGGCAGTTATTATTGCACAGTTGTTATCACTTCTATTTGCATGTTCTAAATGCTCTGTACATTCATATGCTTTTAGAGCTGTAACTTATCAGTTGGTTTAGATTTCCAGGCTTTTGGGAAACCTACATATCTTGATAAATGGATAAAACAGTGGACTTTATTTTTTTATTTCCCAAGAAGGGTAAGAATGTACTGGCACTATTAGCATTGTAAACCGCCCTGAGCCATTTTTGGAAGGGCGGTATATGAATGGATGGATGGGTGGGTGGGTGGATGGATGGATGGATGGATGGATGAATAGGGATGTGCATGAATTGACATTTGTGCACAGATTTGAAGTCAAACTGTTTCATGGGGCTGCCAAGCCAATTCGACTGGTGGAGGGCAGGGTGGGAGGGGTCAGTGAGTGGCATCTTTAAAAGTGAGAACAGCAGGTCCTTACCTGCTCCTCTAGCACTCCATGAAGCTTCCTACTGTGGCGGTGCTCCCCCTCCTAGAAGCCCTCACATGGGGACAGCACGCACATGGCCTCTGTGCATGCGCGGATGGCCACTGCAGATGGCCGTGTGTGCAGAGGCCATGTGCGTGCCAGCGCTGTGCTGAAGGTGCACGAGCGCTGCTGGGGGGAGTGCCACTGGTGCATGCGGGCTGCTGGGGGCCTCACCACCACCGCAAGAAGCTGCATGGAGTGGAGGAGGAGCAGGTAAAACCTGCTGTCCTCACTTTAAAAGATGCTGCTCATCGCCCCTTCCCGCCCTGCCCTCTGCCAATTGAATTGGTTTGGCAGCCCCACAAACAGGTTCAGCTTACGATCTGTGCACGAATCACAATCCGTGCACATCCCCTTTTGTAAAAGGAAGGTTGTAAGTGGAGAGCTGCAGCCTGGAGCTCTATGCTCTAAGCATCTTACAGCTTGCTACAATCTTCTACAAGTGACTGATTCACAATTCACCTAGGTATATGATGACTACAACCCACAGTCAATCGATCGATTTTTATTACAGTCTTAGACCAGGTGATTACATAAAAGAACAAATATTAAAAGCCTGTGGATAAATTACTAAGTACAAGATACAAACCTATTTTAAGGCAATAAGAGACCAAAAATAGAAGTAAAATTCAAAATAAAACAATGGTTATAAAGGGGTGAATATTAAAAGCCTGTGGGTGAATCATAACACAAACATATAGTAAAAAGCTATTAAAAAATCAGGAGCAGAAATAAAATTAAGAGCATCATAGAAAGAGGCAAAAATGCTACAGTGATTAGCTGCATGTGTGGATGAACCACTACAGATCAGAAACCACAAACAGTCCTTCCACTCCAGTTCTCATCAGTTCAAACACCATCCTTTTCAATGGAATTAGGTCACACATTGATAAAGTCTCAAGTGATGAGACACTGAACAATTTACATGCATGTGTGAATTGGTGATCAGTTGCTATGCACCTTGTGCACAGCCATCCCTCCTCTGGCCTCTCTGCTCTGAATTAGTATTGCTATAACCATCAATGCAAGTGATGGTTCAAGTGATCCAACACATGGGAGGAATGCAGTATTTTGTGGCCATATTGGGATTCCTTGCACTACTTTGCCAGCCATCAAAGATCAGACTGCCAACTTGCTTTTGGAGGAAAACTGTGGTATTTTAACATTACATTTTGTAAATAGCAGAGTTAACATCAGAGTTTGTGAACAGCAAATGTCAGATTGGCCTGATGATGTGAGTACAAATACTAGAATAATTTAGTCACTAAAAGGTTAAGGAGTTGATGGGGACCCTGTATACCACAAGAGCTGGTCTTGTGGTAGCAAGCATGACTTGTTCCCTTTGCTAAGCGGGGTCCATCCTGGTTGCATATGGAGATTACATGTGTGAGCACTGCAAGATATTCCCTTCAGGGGATGGGGCTGCCCTGGGAAAAGTACCTGCGTGTTTGAATGCAGAAGGTTCCAAGTTCCCTCCCTGGCATCTCCAAGATAGGGCTAAGAGAGGCTCCTGCCTGCAACCTTGGAAAAGCCATTGCCAGCCTGGGTAGACAATCTTGAACTAGATGGACCAATGGTCTGACTCAGTATATGGCAGCTTCCTATGGTTCCTATGATAGTTATTCAGCTGTTTTGCCTGGGTAAAGCAAATTAACAGATGAAGCTGCCTTACAGTCAGATCTCTGGGCTCTACTCTAACTGACAGTGGTAAAGTCAGGATCAAACTAGACATGACATTACAGTAAATGTGCCAATCCTTTTCTGTTGTAAGTGGGGGATGGTGGGGGGGAGACAGACAGGATCATGGCATGGGAAAAATTAACTCTTCCTCCCACCATCCCACCACCACCACCACCACCACCACAGTCCCAACAAAAAATAACCCCTCACAGCCATTATTTGCCCAGGCGGGGGAATCTCCTATGAGCACAAAAAGAGTCTCCCCTCCCAAAGTAAACATTTTGGTGGGCAAATTTTTCATCAAGTCCACACTATAATTTTTAAGAACGTCTGCATAACCATGCCATTCCAGACTGGGGGCTGCCATTGCTGCTTAAAAAAAATAGAAGACATATTTTCATGGGGACCTTGTATATCACAAGAGCTGGTCTTGTGGTAGCAAGCATGACTTGTCCCCTTAGCTAAGCAGAGTCTGCCCTGGTTGCATATGAATGGGAGACTAGAAGTGTGAGCACTGTAAGATTTTCCCCTTGGGGGATGGAGCTGCTCTAGGAAGAGCATCTCTGTTCCAAGTTCCCTCCCTGGCTTCTCCAATATAGGGCTGAGAGAGAGATTCCTGCCTGCAACCTTGGAGAAGCCGATGCCAGTCTGTGAAGAAAATACTGAGCTAGATAGACCAATGGTCTGACTCAGTATATGGCAGCTTCCTATGTTCTCTTATGAAAATACTGGAGATTGAACCTGGGGCCTTCTGCATGCAAAGCATGTGCTTGATCACTAAGCTAAGGCCCCCCTCTAACTTTTTAATACCAACTGCTATTGTTGGTAACATCAAATTCATCTATGAGATCTTCAGAACTAGGAGATGGTCTTTGAAGTAATCAAAGTCATCAGATTTGAAATGAAATAAATGGGGCATTCTTTGTCTCATTCCTTTGGGCTTAAAATGTTTTGAGTCCCTGTGGAACACTTTACACTTTACATGCTACATGTGCTTTACATGCTACATGTGTTGTACATGTCTCCAACACACAGCTCTTCATGGGCAGTACGATAGGGGGGTTGCAGGAGGAAATTGCAGGGGTGGGAACACTGCATGCAAGAAGAGGAGGGAGTATTTGGTTGGGCCTTGGGTCATCCCACTCAGACATTTAAGCTTTTCTCAGTAATTATAGGGCTAAAATGGACTTTAGGAAAACTACAGAAGTGAGATTTGCAGGATTTGCACTTGTATTTAATGGTTCATATGCTATCTCCATATAATATATAAATTTGATCAACGTATTAGATTCTAAGTTATTTGACAGCCTGACAGAGAATAAGTTTGTTCAAGAAAGCTCCAGCTATAAGTATTAGACTAACTCTTAAAAGTCTAATTTTACATTATAACATTTCTCAATTTGGCTGTTCATAAAAGGTATTGTTTTCTATATCCGGCATTATGCTCCTTATCAGAGTATCTAAATCTACACCAGGGGTTTCAAAGCGTTTAACTAAATGACATTTATTCGGAGGGCGCTTTCCTCTGATGTTTCACGCCTCCTTTCCAGTTCATAATGAGATTCTGATACCATACAACAATGAGGTTAATAATCCTTGCTTACTTCCTGCACAGGCATGCTGTGAAAACCACAGTCCTGCTACAACTACTACTACACAGTTCTGGAAAAGTCATCCTAGGGTTTTTGTTTTTTTTCCTTAAACAAAAGGGGGAAAAAAAGAAAGATTCTTCTTTCTTTCTTTTTGTTAAGGCTGCTGTAAATTTGGTTCCTACCACTCTTCCAGAAATAGAAAAAAGCCAAGAAAATTAACAAAGGGAAGCATATTACAGCTATTGTAGTGGAGTACAGAGCCGTAATCCTCGAAATGTCTCAGGGCTTGTCCAGATGGCAGCCTCCTGCACTCCCAGATGGGCACTGTCATGCTTACGGATTAGGGGAATCAACCCGGAGAACGGCCAGTACCTTGCTTCCCTTTGGACAACCCTGAGTTCTGCACGCTGCGAGGATAGCCTGGGCCAGTGTTAGCCTTAGACATGTTTTTCTAATATGTCCAAATGACCCTAAGAGTCCAAATGACCCCTCCCTCATTTTTCCCCTTAGAAACAGATTCTGCAAGCAAGAAAATGGAACATATTCTGGAATCTACCACCTGAAGCTTCAGCTCACTAAGTGCCAAGACTGCCTTTCCCCGTCCCCGTCCCCCGCCAAGTCCTATGGTATCAGCCATATGACACTAGTCAAAACCAATATGGATCAAAGGCCAGGAACAGTCCTTTATACCAGGCGTCCCCAAACCAGATGTTGCTGAACTACAACCCCCAGCATCCCGAGCCACAACAAATTGTGGCTCGGGATGCTGGGAGATGTAGTTCAGCAACATCTGGAGGGCCACAGTATGGGGACGCCTGCTTTATAATGTTAAGTTAAGTGAATGATCCCCAGAATACAATATGCAATAGATTCACAAGTGTATGCCTCATGCTATGCTTGTCCATTTTCAGCTAAATCTATTGCATGTTGTACTCTGGGGTGCATTCTAAAAGGAACTTAAAGGAACTGCACTGGTTGCCAATTTCCCACCGAGCCAGATTCAAGGTTTTAACTGACTTATAAAGCCCTGAACAACCTGGGCCCCAAATACCTGAAGGAACGCCTTCTCCCATATAGACCTGCCCATCAGTTAAGATCTGTAGGAGAGGCCCTCTTGGTAGTGCCACCATTGTTAGCAGTTAAAGGGGTAGGGGCACGTGAGAAGGCTTTCTCTGTGGTGGCCTCTAGGCTGTGGAATGCTCTCCCCTCAGAGGTGCGCCAAGCTTTGACGTTATCTACATTCAGGAGAATGGTGAAGATGCACCTCTTTACCCTGGCCTTCAACTAGAGATGTCATGGTTCTTCCCCTCTCAGGCACTGTAATATTTACTGTATTTCTTATTTTATGATGCTGAATTTTAATTATGTTTTATATTGATTTTATTGTAACCCACTCTGAGAACTTTGGGTATAGGGTGGGCTAGAAATGTAAGTAAGTAAATAAATAAATAAATAATTCACTTAACTTTTCAGAGTAAAGGACTATTCTTGACTCCAGCATCGCCCCTGTACCTTTCCTCCACCATGCAGTTCATGAGTAAAGCAGCTGAGGAATGGCAGAAGATATATCCAAATTAGTTTCTCACCAAAACAGAGAGACTTCACTTATCCATGCTCAGGAGCACATAGTAAACATGAAACAAAATATTACACACCATCGCCTGGACTACTGCTAGGTCGTGATGTTTCTCAGCAGCCTACCCATAAGGGCCATAACATCTGAAACAGCCCTGAGTCTGTAGTGTGACTGTAAACTGTGCTTAATTGTAGAACCCATAAGTGCATCTACAGAAAGTAAAACTTCTTTACAAACCAGCTACTTAAGAAAATTATTAGCAGGATCTACTGTATCTGAGAAGTTAGTCTGCTTTATAAGTCATTGCAAAAGAGTCAAGTGACCGTCTCCAATGATGGAGGGTCTGCACGCAGGACTATGCGAAAATTATCCGTTCAGCAAGTGTTGAGCTACATAATCAAATTTCAGAGGTTGTTATCCCAGGGTTGTTCATTCATATTTAGTTTCCTTTGTTTCTTGACTATATAAACATTGGAGAAAGTTCGGAAACTTGTCTCAAACTAATCAATCATGTAAAGGCGTTTCTATGCTATAGATTTACTAGTTTAACAATGATTTCCTCACCTCAAAGATCACGGGAACTTCAATTCTGCGAGGAATGAAGAGCTTGCTAGGGAACTCTAACTGGACTCTGAATTCTTAGTACATTTGGCAAACTTCTGTTGTTAGGATTCGTTGGAGGAAGCAGTGACAGTTATGCTAGCATAAAACTAAAACAAGTCCAGATACAGCCATTGGATGTGCAAGACAAGATGTTAACTGTTTTGTAGTTCCATTTCTTAGGACATTTATGAATATTTGTTTGGGTGCTTCAGAAAAACAATCTCTTTTAGCAAGGAGATATTGCACGGGGAATGTTGGCAAATCCATGGAAAGAAAATATACAAATTTGGGGTATTTTTTAAAGCATCCACATTGAAGGAAACCTAATCAAGGATGAGGAAAGTGTCTGAGTGAATAATTGATGGCTGGTGGCCATCATGGTGAGTTTCATTAATATGATGCTGCCATTAGAACTTAAGTTGTGAAATTTTGTGAGCTAAGCTCTGGTTCTCTCAATCTAGCACCTTTTGGAACTTTCCTTTTTAATTCCCCTCCCACTAATCACAAGTCCCTAACCATGACAGCAAGCCTTAGTAAATAATATATCAAGATAAATGATAATTGTTCTGCTTTAAATGTCTCCTAATGAGCACCATAAATTAAAAATTAATATTGCAAAGGCTGTATGAATAGCATCCGTGCTATAAACAGAGCAGCAGGGATCAAGAATGCAAATGAAAGTGAAATGCCTCCCTCATCTTCTCCCTCACAGTCACTGGAAAAAAATCCTAGAGCCAGCAAATTGTTAGGCATTAGAGCTAATAAACAACTTTAATGTAGTTGTGTAACAAGCAATTCTTCCTTATATTTTATTCCAGGTTTGGCAGTTTTTAGTTGTTTTACAGTCCCTCCAGAATTCTTGTTTCTCTCATTAGGAACAATGAGCTAATTTTAAATTAAAACATTGTCTGAAGTCCAAAATTAGCAAACGAACCAGCTAATGCTTCTTGTAATGATCTGCATACATGGAACTCCCCATTCATTTCAATGGGAGTGCCTCATTTCTTATGCACTTCAATAGGAAAACTGATCTGAGAGTACTTTTCCTTGTACATGAAAATGAATTCCTTTTGTTGAAATTAATGCAGGTGCTATTTAGGCAGAAGACCCTCCATGTAATTGACTGATTGACTGATTGATTGAATTTATATACCCCCTAATATCAAAATCTCTGGGTGGTATGCAATGCATTTGCACTCAAAGAAGTATGAATGGTTCAAATGGTTCTGAAACAGTGAATCTGTTCAATTATTATATTATTCCTTCTGTTCGAGTAGAGCAAGGGCTCCCAACTTTGGGTTCCTAGATGTACACTAGGGATGATGGGAGTTGTAGTCTGACAACATCTAGGGACCCAAGGTTGGGAACCCCAGAAGAAGAGAAGTAAAATTTGTTGAATTTCAGAGCTGGGAGGATGCTGGGAGTTGTAGTTCAGCAACATCTGGAGGGCCGCAGTTTGGGGACGCCTGCTTTATAATGTAATAAATGTAATAAATGTAACCTGCATTTATTTATTTGATTGATTGATTGATTGATTGATTGATTGATTTGATTTATATACTGCCCTTCCTGGCTCAGGGTGGTTTACATCAAAACAAAAACAAAACAATTACAACCAAAACTAAATAAATTAAACAATTAAAATCATGTAAACATTAAAATCATTAAACTAACATTAAAAATTTAAAACTATAAAACTAATTAAAAGCCTGGGTGAATAAATGTATCTTCAGTGCCTTTTTAAAAGTTGCCAGAGATGGGGAGGCTCTTATTTCAACAGGCAGTGCATTGCAACTGCAGATGAACCTCTCCAGATGATCTTAACAGGTGGTGGTGCTCATGGTGAAGATATTCTCCTTGTGATCCTTGACCCTCCAAAGTTTGCCCATAGATACAGGTAAGCTTCAGCTCTTGTTTGCTTCATTTTTATAAAATGGAAGAATCAGCCTTTAAAAGACGGTAGCCAATTGCCACATTTAATATCCAAGTAACCACATTTTTATCTTCCCAAGCCACACATATTTTCATAAATAACTACCATATGTTTGGTCAGCAAACTTATGAACAAGGCTACCAAACTGAGTCAGATCTGGCACAAGAAAAGCTCTCAAAGTCTTGAAGTTACTGAACAGGATCACACCATCCTAGTCTGGAAAAGGAGATTCTTATTAGACCTAGGAAGGTTGGGGGTGATGGGGAACTTTATCACAGATCTGATGGGCTTCAGCAACCCACAGACATATAAGTTTACATCTGTACTTGGGAACCCTTCTTGTGACAGTGTCCAGGATTGCCTGGCTTCTTAAATTTTCTTCAGGAAAGGATACCATTTCTATCAGACATATTAAAACTAATATTCAGAACTTCCTAACTTCGTGGTTAGACTTCCATAATGCCCTCTGTGTAGGCATTTTTATATAACATAGTATACAGCATCTTTAGAGAGGGATATTACCCAGTGCATCGTCAGCTGCACTGGCTCCCAGTCCATTTCCAGGCCCAATTAAAAGTGCTGATTTTAACCTTTTAAACCCTAAATGGCTTGGGGCTGGGTTATCTGATAGTGTGCCTTGCCCCATATGTCCCAACCCAGACCTTAAGATTTTCTTCAGAGGACCTCCTCCGGTTGCCCGTGCCAAATGAGGTGAGGTGGGTAGCTACTAGGGAGAGGGCCTTTTCAATGGTTGCATCCCGTTTATGGAATAGCCTCCCCAGGGAGGTTCGCCTAGTTTCATCACTTTGTTCTTTTAAATGCCAAGTGAAGACCTTTTTGCTCATTTTAAGATCTGATTGGATTTTTAACTATTTTAAAAAATGAATTTTTAAAGTGCTTTATATTGTATTTTGTATTTTCTTTTCTCCCTTTTTGTCTGTTATGATTTTATGAGGCGATTCTCACGATCAGTGGAAAGTGGGCTAAGGAAGCTTAGCCCGCTGTCCACAGATTGTGGGATCCACCGGCCATGCAGGCGAGCCCGGTTTCCCGAGCACTCCGCTAATCTGGGTTTTGTTGTCGTGTATTGCTGCGCTACAGCTCCGCGCTGTGTCAACACATGAGGAGTCCCCCGGCTGGGAGGTTGCAAGCAGCCTCCCAGGCTCGGGGGTCTCTTCAGTATGCCCCCTGCGCTTGCGTGGGGCATCCTGGAGATTCTGGGGGCCGCACAGCCCCTGATCCCTGCAGCTCCCGCTAGCTCCGTGACAGAGCTGGCAGTCGTGTGGGTGGCCAATCCAGCCGCCAAGGGCTACAGCAGTGCTCGTCTGCGGGGAGAGCAGGCTGAGCCCGATCTACCCGCAAACCTCATTTTGGCGAGTCTCACTGATCGTGAGATTCGCCTCAATGTGTTATGTGTTTTTACTGTATGTTTTAATCCTGAGCTATGAGCCACCCAGAGAACGATTTGTTATGGGGCGGCTAACAAAGTTTTTATTTATTTGTTTATTCATTCATTCATTCATTCATTCATTCATTTATTTGTTATTGTTGTTGCTATGCAGAATCTTTTGAGAGAGCAGATTGCTTAACACATTATTTTTTTAGTGATCCTTACAGCAGCCCTAGAAGGTAAGCTAACTTTATCACAATATTGTAGATGATGGCTGGAGCTTAGAGAAAGTGGCTTATCTAAGACCACCTGGTGAATTCATGGCAGAGGCAAGATTCAAACCAGGGAGTTCCCAATTCATAGCTCAGTCTTCCAGCCACTAGACTATAGCAGCTCCCATGTACCATGCTATTCGCTCCTTGGTCTCCATCACAGCTTTTAGAAAAAGTGTAAAATCTTGGCTTTTTGCCCAGGCATTTATTTGATTCTCTGCTGCTGCTCTTTATAGTTTTTATTGCTTTTATGCTTTTGTTTTACATTTTTAATCAGATTTGTTTAATATTTCCCCCCCTTAATATTTTAATTGTATCTTTTTTTAATATCTTGTGTTAAAAACCTTTTTTTGCTGTAAACTGCCTTGGGATTGCTTTAATAAAAGGCGGTATATAAATTTAACAATAAATAAATAAATAAAATGTTAAGGCATCAAGTACATTTAAAAATGTCTGCACTCCAGCTATGGCACTCTGTTCCACTGACAACAAGCCAAGCTATATATCTAAAGAAGTCCACAGATACTAGCCTACACAACTATCTCCATCTTCTGTGGCACAACAGCCTAAAAGAGGGGTTTCCAGTCTCGGGCCCCCAAATGTTGTTGGACTACAACTCCCATTATCCCCAGCCACAGTGGTTCATCTGAGAACTTGTAGTCTAAAAGAAAAAAATTTATATTCCGATTTAAATATTTTACACGTCAGAAAAGTAAGTGGGCTATCACACAAATTCAGATATAAGCAGAGGTGCACCTAGGTAATTTTGGAGCCTGGCCCTAAAGTCCTTTAGAGGCCTCCCACCCTGCTGGAGGCCCCTCCTCTCTGCAAGTTAAGCATCATCCCCTCCCCCCGACACACACCGTTGCACTTGCAATATTTGTAACACGTGAGTTCAAACAGCAACTGAACTCACAAGAATGTAAGAATATAAAACAGATATAATGCAAATATGCATTAGCAGAAACATTTCAACATGCAGAAACATTTCAACATATTCCCATCCCATATGTTTCTTTCCACACGTCCCCACTGTCTCTAAAAAAGATTTGGGGGCCCCCAGGGGATGTGGAGGCCCTGGATTTTGGCCCAGAAGTCCAGGAGCAAAAAGGCCTCTGGATATAGAACTGTGTTTTAGAGCTGCTTCCCTCACAAACACAAAGTATTCTTATATAGATTTAACTAAGAGTTTATTCAGAAACAACTTGATTTTCTCCATCTTTCCCTCCCTTTTCCTTTCTGACTCCACCCCACCCCCAACACACACACACACACACACATACTCTCTCTCTCTCTCTCCAGGATCCCCACTCAGACAACTTTCTAAACCACAAACTAGAAAAGATACTGGATAGGATACAACAGATTGCTATTGCTATGCTGTATGTACAAATGGCTTTTGGGGAAACATGTGCATTGAACTAGGATTAGTGCATCGGACTACGCAGCATGGCTGCTGCAATGCATAGATTACCTAACCTTATATGGTCTTGTTAATTTCAATGGAGTTTAACTGGAAGAAGATAGCTGATCAAACATTTACCTTATTTCTACTTCTAGGCATTAACCTATGTTTTTTCTTCCGTCACTTTTTTTGATACAACAGTAGATGATATTATTATTATTATTATTATTATTATTACATTTATATCCCGCTCTTCTTCCAAGGAGCCCAGAGTACTACATACTAAGTACTAAATACTCAAGTTTCTCTTTCACAACAACCCTGTGAAGTAGGTTAGGCTGAGAGAGAAGTGACTGGCCCAGAGTCACCCAGCTAGTGTCATGGCTGAGTGGGGATTTGAACTCGGGTCTCCCCGGTCCTAGTCCAGCACTCTAACCACTACATCACACTGGCTCTCCATGCAGTATGCATGGACCCTATATGCAGTAGGGTCTATGCTGGATAAAACAAGTCATTACCTCTTTAGAATAATCTCCAGGACAGATATACCCACAATTGGTAAGGTAGTATATCTTCTATTCATCTGGTTTTCTTGGCAAAAGCTTTTAGACCATACCAAACTATCTTGGAATCTTTCGAGTTGTATAGAGTCCATCACCAAGTTCCATCACTGTAGCTCTGAAAGACCTGTCCTGTGCAAGACTTGCCCTGGTCTTTAACTTTCTAGTTCTTAACACTGAATCATAAATTCAAATGCCAGGAAATTTATATAGAATTTAAAACTTCACCGAAACATAATGCATAGACTGCATGAAGTCAGGAAAGCTATAATTAAACTCATCCTCAGTATTTTTATACAGTTACTTAAGAGAACACAAGCTAGAAACAAGGGCAGAGAAATAATTTCAAGTAAGGTCACTGTGAGATCAACCACTGTGTAATGTACGAAATCAAAATAGTTCCCTCTCATTTTAAAATAGCTTTTCTTTCTTGCCTGGGAATGTAAACCATTGTCCAGATTCCCAGCAGCTATTAATTGGCTTTGTACCACAGAGAGTAAAAAAGCTATATGGTGATGTACTCCAGCTGAAAATCTGGCCTCAGATTTCCCATGTTTCATTAATACAGAGAAATTAATACAGAGAAATCTACTGCTGCTTGAAAGTACAAGCTGTAGTGCTGCCCTTTGTAACCCAACAGAAACTCCTTCTTTAGTCACCAATGGCATTGCATTATCACCCCTCAAGCCTGGCCTGCTCTATGATAGAAACACCTGCTAACTAGGAAATGATCGGAGACAACCACCTTGTTTCACATCACCCATTGAACAGCTGTCACATGGTAACAACTTCCAGGCATGGCTGACCTGTAACAAACCCTAACCTGTGACCTAGAGGTGAAAGGTTCTGTATCCAATTACCAGTCCCTGGAGTGACCCAGGCAGTTTCCCCCATAAGCAACGTTCTAAAACCCAATACTAAAAGAATGCCTTGGCTTAGTTTCAGATTGCTTAGAAGGGTGTGTTACTAAAAAGAAAAGCTGTGGAAATAGGAAACTGTATTATTCACATAATAATTTCAAAATGTAGATTGTTGCATGTTTGGTTTTGCTTTTTGCTCTCTCTCTCTTCTCTCTCTCTCTCTCTCTCTCTCACACACACACACACACACAGACACACACAGAGAGAGAGAGAGAAAGAAAGACAGACAGACGGAGCTATGAAACAAACATCCTTTATTTCTCAATTCAGTCTTAAATGGGACATAGGAACAATCATTTGCGATTACCACTCAATAAGAAAGAACAACACATGTATATGAAAACCCAATGATTTTTTAAAATCTCATTTTCGAATTATTAGTTTGCATTATTTATAAAGTAGTTAAAGAGCGAAAAAAAGAAAACAAATAACAAGCCTAACCAAGAAGTTTTTCACACCCAGCTTTTAGTTTGCATCTCCTCTGGAATGGAGCTGTGTGTTCACATATAGGCCAAATTTACCCCAAAGTCCCTGCAAGATATCAGGGAGCACTTCACACACAATTTGGGTTTTTCATCGTGCATTTGAGCGTAGTCCGATATATATCCAGGGTAAAAAAAATCCACTTTTCGTGTCTGTTATTTCGGGCAACTAAGCCTCACAGAAAACCCACGGTAAAGTCTGCTGTCTGGGAAAACTCCAAGAGACTGAGCTACATGTTTGGAAGTCAGATCTTGCCTCTACCATGAATTCACTAGGGGACTTTCAGCAACTCATTTTCTCTTGGCCTCACTCCCAGCACACACATCCGCAACAATACAGGGAGAATCATCCTAACCAACTGTACAGTGTTGTCTTAACAACTCCTATAAGATCATATATGGGACACTCTTTAGACATTGAGAGATATTATTATTTTTACCTTAACATCTTTCTTTAAGAATTAGAAACATGCTATAGGATTCCAGAATCCTTCCTCCATCAACCCACTTTCCTGGGTGTGAGTTCCCCCCTTCTGCTTTAATCTCAGTTAAGGTTGCCATAATAAGCACATTTACAAGAGAGTAAGTCCTGTTGAAGCCCGTGGGGCTTATTTTGGAGTCAATATGCCTAGGATTGTGCTGTGTGTGTGACACCATCATTAATGGGGGTTAAAGCTAACCATAGCTTCCATTTGACAAAGGCATGAGATCAGCACACCAAACAGTTCATGTTGCTATGAATAAAACATGGATATAACCATGGGAGGGGAGGGATTTCTGTACGGGGAGCACATGCTCCTGATCATTTAACCCTGCTTAAGAGAGCCCATGCTTTCGTCATCCTCACCAGGCTCATGATTTCTCTTAGACTATCCAGAACCATGTGCAAAAGTGCTTTCCCTTGTGGTTTTCAGGTATCCCCCTTCCATCTGTAGCCCTCCCTTCCCCGCTGCATCTTATGCCACTGCTGCAGGTCCCCTGAACTTCAGCCATGACTTTTCAGGGGGCTCAGGAAACTTCAGTAGGGAGAAAGAGGTGAGCATGGAGGAGAGCTGGTCTTGTGGCAGCAAGCATGAATTGTTCCCTTTGCTAAGCAGGGCCTGCCCTAATTACAAGTGAATGGGAGACAACATGTGAGCATTTATATCCCCTTTAGGGGATGGGGCTGCTCATCTTGCATGCAGAAGGTTTCAAGTTCCCTCCCTGGCTTCTCCAAGATAGGGCTGAGAGAAATTCCTGCCTGCAACCTTGGAGAAGCTGCTGCCAGTCTGTGTAGACAGTACTGAGCTAGATGCACCAATGCACCAACTCGGTATACGGCAGCTTCCTATGTTCCTATGTGGGGAAGGTATATTGCGCCGGGCACTTTGCACCAGCACAACACTCTGGATGATGCCCATTGTTTATTTTCTTAAAATGATGAGCAGACTATCTAAAATTACAGCAGCGTTCTGTTCAGGGACTGTTAATATTTCAAAGAGGCGACTTGCTTTCATAGCCTTATAAATGGCACTGATGCCATCTCAATGGAACAGGGGCAAAGAACAGTGAACAGATAAAAGAAGCAAGGGAAGAGGAAGAAGCAGGTTACTAAAAATAAGTCACTAGCAGTTGCCTTCCTTCTGAAGGCTCTGAACACTGCCATGCAAGGCCCTTTGGGTCTAGGGAAACATAGGCTGCCTGCTCCAGGCCCTGTGGCAGCTTGCCATCCATCTGCCCAGCTTGCCTACATCTTCCTCTGCCTGACCCAAGAGAATGATAGATTTGTAAAGGAATGGCCTGTAAAAAACACACACACAAGAAGAAAAGATGAATTTCCAACAAGGACTTAAGAGAAAATAAATGAGGGCTGTCTCATGGTGGATTTTTTTAAAAAAGTATTATTTCTTGTATTAAAACTTCTTTTTAAATACATACATAGATGGAGTTTCTTCTTTCAAATATCTATCTATCTATCTATCTATCTATCTATCTATCTATCTATCTATCTATCTATCTCCTGGTTTAAAATAAAATCAAAATTGAATAAAAACACACATTGAAGTATGTACATATAAACTCTTAACTGTTTCCTTCCAGTGTGCCTATGGCACGGCTAGTTTCAGGTTTTTGTTTTGTTTTTTACTCACCCAGCCTTTTAAAAATCCATTTTATCTGCTGTTATGTGGGTATATTTTATTTTTTGAATTGTATTGCTGTTTTAAAATTGTGTTGTTAGCTGCAATGGGAGTCCCAGAAAGGGAATGGAAAGGCAGGTTATAAGTATAAATCAATACTATCAAACAGTTTGAGTGAAAGACTGCTTGTGTGTATAGAAAAGAATATTGGTGGGGGGAAATATGGCATTTGAAGTTAAACATTATAAATGACCCAGTAAGTCAAATATTCAAGAATTAGATCCTTGTTGTACCTTATAAGCCCAGGATGGCTGGTGTCCCAGAGCCCCCTGAATAAAATCCCAAAACTGTAACCACGAGTTTGCATAGTATGTCACTTCCTGCTATGTGGAGATTTCATTATAACCATCCAAGATAGCAAACCCACACCCTTGATCTGCTGATGGATGTTAGGCTTCTGTCTTGCTCTCAATAAGTGTATTGTAAACTGCCCTGAGCCATTTTGGAAGGGCGGTATATAAATCAAATCAATCAAATCAATCAATCAATCAATAATATAAAGGGGCCTATCTGGTACCACAACACTACTTAAAATATATTACCTAACAGTACTTGGAAACTCCTGAGTGTATCTTTGGATTTTCCCAGCATGGTTTGTGTAGTGATTAGCCACCCCTCCCCGCTAAAGAGTTACCCAGAAGTAAACCCGTTCTGACTGACAGGCTGGTGAACTGCAGGGCTCAGCCAATCAGCACACCATGTGAATGGGACCTAGAGAGCTGTTGGGAGGAAGAAGGGAGGCAGTTCTTTGTTCAATCAATCATTTTTGTTACAGACAAAGACCAGCAAAGGATAAAGTACAGATACAATATAATAAACTCATGCTAAATAAAATATAACTCTAGAAGCTAAATATGATTATAATAGTAAAATACAACTCTAAAAACTGAATGGAATTAATAAAGTAAAATGCTACCGGCTAAGCCTAAAAACCTGACGGAAGATTAATAGAGTAAATGAATAGCTATCCTTAAAAGTATGGCAACTAAAAGTATAAAATGGTTAAAATAATATATACAAGCTACATAAAAGCAATATAAAAGCAGTGGAGTAAAAGGTAAATTAAAATCATTATACAATCAAGCAAATAAAATGCTCAATAGTCAGACATCTGCTGCCAGGGATATTAACTGGCGGTCAGGACCCTGCGGAAGGCCCGATTGTCATCTTAGAGCAGCATCTTGGTATAAACTTGACTAGAGTGGCCAGGGTATTTAAGAAGCAGGGGAGATATGAGCCTGTCCCAACTGTCTTTATAAAAGGGACACGAAAGGAGCACATGGTCTATGGTTTCCACCTCTACAGAGTCACAAGGACAGAGCCTTTCCATGAATGGGATCTTGTATTTACTTCCAGAACGGCGGAGGGAAAGGCATGACACTGGGCAAGGGTGAACGCCCTTCCATGGCTTGATATTTCCAATTGCGCCAAATATGCAGAGGGGGAGATGGGTAAACCTATGGCTGTCTGGGGCCAGAAAGCCTGTCGCTTTACTTAAATCTGCCTGGTGGTCCGTGTCCACAGTTCTTTGTTAGAGCAGGACATGTGGCCATGGAGGGTGGCTGCAGGAAAATTACTCTGCAGGTCCTGGAAAGACAGGAGGACAGAAAGCTTGAATTCTCATCCAAGGTTTGGTGAGTTCAAGGAAATGGAAGGCTGGGCTGGGCTTTGGGAAATTTAGGGAAAGGTTTATTTAGTCAGACTTTCTGTTTCTGTTGGTGTGTGCTTTGTATATGCCTAATACTGTTCTAGTATTGATTACCTGCAATGTAATTAAAATAAGAAACACTAGCCTATACCCATTCTACCTAGGGCATTGCAAAAGACTCTATAAATATTTAAACGTGCATTAAAATAACTTATTTTTATAATCCTACTAAGAGTCTTAGTTGTATCTAAGAAAGCTAGAAAGCCTCCAACGGAAGCAGTCTGCAATGATTGAATAAAAATGTTTTTTAAAGACTTCTTTTTACAAGCCTCTCCGAGTTGGTTTTTAACTCAGGAAAAAGGGGGGAGGCGAAGTGGGTTTTTCTCTGGTGCAAGCACGTCCTCAGATGTTCAGTAGCTATCAATTCCCATCCTGTGTAAGCTTACACATGGAAGGTTTTTGGTACTTATCCAATAGCAAAATAAAGAGAGTTTTCCCTGGGATTCTACCCCAAGCCCAGGGAGGTTCAAGCTCTGTCGATAAAATGGGTGTGGCAATGGCAGCATTTTGAATCTACCAATAATAATACAGAATAGTTTTAGGAGAAGCCTAGCCAAGCAGCTCAGCAGGGATGATTCAGCACTTCTTTCCCTCACATGAGCTTGCTCTGAGACAAAGGCTTTAATCTGCTACAGTTTGGAACATAGTTTGTAGCTTCTGGAGCTCATTTTCCAGCAGCCTGGGATGGAGTCCAACTCAATATCCAGATAGTCAGCTGGGTGGACAAGCCTTTTTTTCCCCTTCAGCAAGGGGATACTGACATCTCAGCTCTAGGAAGGCCTTGTCAAAGTCCATTTTCCCTTGGGACCAAAAACCCTAACAAGTTAAAGTTTTTTGGGAATATGTAACATTGTCCAAACTTGGGTCTAGCGAGGCAGAAAGAGCTACAGAAGTATCAAAGGCTGGCTATAAATGCAAGGGTAATGTGGGATATAAGCCCTGCCCCTTCCTGCATCTCAGGCTGGCCCTGATTCAAAACAGCTGGTGAGCTGGCCTCCTCCTCCTCTGGAATAGGCTCACTGGGAGAGAGACCTCAAACAGCCTGTGTGCTTCACCCCAGTGTTCAAGTTCAACTGTGACATGGCATTGCCTCTACTCCTGGAGTCCCAGGGATGATGGAGGAGATTCTAGGGATAGGACAGAAGCCTCACTGGATCTTCCAAGCTCCAGGGCTCCTCCAAGAGTAACTCCTCCAAAGGTATAATTGAAGATAGGGTGTCAAAACTTGGCTGTTCATGGTCTGTTTGGGCAGGGTGTGTCAGTTGGACCATGTTCATCCTCTAAGAGCATTTCTTCTGGGCTGAAGTCTAGGTAGAACCTCATCCATAGAAGAAAGGCCAATTGTGTACTGCACTTTGCCATCAGCACCTCAGCTGCATAGGCCCACAGTAGCCACACTGTCCAGTCAAATGAAGCATGGCAAAGGTCTGGGTCAAAAGCATCAACCAAAGTATACTGACAGAGAACATATCCACCTGAACTCAGTTGTATGTGTATGCCTGAACTCAGTAGCTGCTTTTTGGAATGTGCAAATCACCATTGAGTCAATTCAGGCGCTGCATTGGTGCTTCAGAAAAATCCCTGATTTGATGGTTTGGGGGAGCAGTTCAATTCACATTGACCTAGTTTGAAGAGGTCTACTCAAATCAGGCCAAAGCTTCTACCACCGTCACTCCCCCAACCCCTATCTGAGTAGACCAGGCAGGACCCCGTGTGTGTGTGGGGGGGCTTTCATCTACTTTTGCTCCCAGTGGAGGAGCAGTGGCTACTGTTGGACAACTTCAGTTTAAAAAAGAATTCTGGGATGCCCTGACCCCGCTCCCTGCAGTCCTGGGAAAGCTGCAGAGTAGGTTGGGAAATGTATTAAGCCTCTCCTGAGCCTGCCCAGTAAGTACTAAATGGGGGGTCAGTGAGTGGTGAGTGGGAGAAGCAGGTCAAAGTTCAACAGCTGAATCAGGGCGGGGGTGGGTGGGAATAGATGCTACCCTGGCACATACATTTACAGACAAAACACGGCTCTGGTTAAACTCCAAACATAGTACCCTAAAGATGTCAGGCCAGGGTGGCCTGGAAGTAGTGTTGCCCATTCCGTCCCATGTCTGGGGACTGGCTCTGCAAGCTCTAACCGCCCCCCCTCCCGCCAATGGGACTGTATGCTACAGAAAATTATACTAAGGCCGGTCATCATATTTCTAGCTATCTATCTTGAGAAAATGAAACATTTCCTTTGCTTTATACTGCATGCTATTTAATGAGTATTGAATACTGCCTGTTGGATACTGAGTGCTAGAAATAAAAAGTCAGTTATAAGGTTCCTGAGCTCTTAATCTGTAATGGTTTTGTTACTAGAACAGTCACATTCTTTGGTTACAATACTTCTTTTGGGGGAATACAACTCATTGAACAGCTCAACATAGTTTAAACATGTTCTGAGACCAGTGGTCAGGTTGCTGCCCACTCCCACTCTTTACCAGTCAGATCCATCCACCTGACTCCATCTCTTGAGATTGCTCACAACATTAGCCAGGGTGGGGAGTTCAGATGTGTAGGGTATACTTCAGCCTTCTGGGAGCCACAGTGCCCCTCCTGATCCTGTCTGGCAGCTCTCTCACCTTTTCAACCTGCTCCGCATAATCTGGCCTCTATTTGAAGGTAGGAGCATCCATTACCATGAATATTTGAACTGCAACCTTAAATATAAATGTTTTCCATAATCAATGCTCCACAAGCAGATGTACAATTGCACCTTGGGACGTATTCATTACAGCTCAAGGAACACAGTCATGCCATTCAGACCATATTCCATCCATATGCTTGTGTGCTTTACACCCTGAGTTTATTGGCATTGGACACTGTTCTGGAGAAGGAGACTCCCAGGATCATAATTTGTACTTATTGTTACCATTCAGGATAATCCCTTTGAAGCACAAATTTCCATTCTACAAGAGGCTTTTTTTTTCTTTTTTCTTTTGGAGCAGGAAGAGCCCCTGGCATAGAATATATAAATTCTTAGTATGAAATGTTAACATCATTTGAGTAAATGAGGAAAAATGGAAGCACTTCAAGAGAGACAGTGGAACTAAATCATCAGTGCAGCTGCTAAACTCACACTGAAAATGAGAAGTTTTGTGGCCTACTGTTCAGGACATTTTGTGTGTTATAAAAACATAGATTATGGAGCTATCGTATTCACTAAGTTGTAAGACAGTTTCTGTAATTCATTGAATGTCATGACTTATCTTTTATTCATATAGGTACATTCCAATTACCATAGAAGGAACTTTGTCAAAGGTTAACTATCTGAAATTGGTCATGCAAATTTGTACAGTTTTTTCATAATCAAAGAAATGCATATTCAACTTTTTTTTTAAAAAGTGAGAAAGAGAAATGTGCAAAAACAACTTTTGGAATTAAAAAACACTGGATGTTAAAATTGAGCCTGTACTCCAGAAAAGTATACTAAAACCAGCTGTCATATTTCTGTCTATCTTGAGAAGATGAAACAAACTTTTCCTTTGCTTTATACTGCGTGCTATTTAATGTGTGTTGAATACTGCCTATTGGATACTGAATGCTATGAATAAAAAGTCAGTTATAGGGTCCCTGAACCCGCAAGCTGTAATAGTTTGTTATGAGCACAGTCACATTCTTTGGTTACAATGCTTCTTTCTGGGGAATACCTTTTTTGGTTGGTTCAGTTTTTAAAGCAAATATGTTTACATTGATATGTATTTATTTAAAAATTTATACTCTGCTGAGCTGACTGTATTAAGAATTTAAGACAGCTTATAATATCACAAGACAAAATATACTGAAATATACTCAGCTGGAAACATGAAAAAAAACACATTAAAATAAATTGTTTGAAGCAACAGAAAAAACAAAAGTTCAAAAACTACAAAATCTAAAAAGGCCTGCCAGAAGGAGAGAATCTTCATTTGGTGCTTAAAGACAGGTAAGGAAGGGAGCAGCGAAAGATGTGTGTGTGTGTGGTGCGGGGAGTTCAAGAGGGCAGAGCCCACCACAGAGAAAGCCTATCCATGCGTCACCTCCACCTGGACTTTAAAACAGGCTGGAGTAGATGATGGTCCTTCAGGTATTCAGGTCTTAAGCCATTTATGGATTTAAAGGTAGCACCTTGAACCACAACTGGAAACACGAGCTCTTGTGCCTCTAATACTTCTGCAGAAAAGAGGATGTTGCTAGGTACAGCTTGTCATGCAGGAATGAAATAATCCACTAAAAGTCCTATGAGGCTCTACACATGCTCCGTGTGTATCGCCTAGCAGGGAGCTCGCCCTGCATGGCTGGATCGACCACCCACACGATTACCGGCTTCGTCACAATTGGGGGCCACTTCATCCCTGGAAGTCCCGGGATGCCCTGCATGAGTGTGCGGGGCTTTCTGGGTGGGTGGGGGGACCCCCAACACCGGGAGGCTTGCTGCAGCCTCCTGGTCGGGGGTCTCCTCATGAGTCACCATGGCGTGGAGCCGCACCGTGGCGACTCACGATCAGAAGAACAGGGTTAGCAGAACTCTTGCTCTGCTAACCACATTTAAGGGGAATGGTATTTTGGGAGGTTTGCTGCCAGGAGCTGTGTGGTTCCTGTTGCAGCACACGGCCTCCCCAAAGCAGGCTGGGCCTCCTAAGCCCACTTTGGGGCGGTCGTGAGAATAGCCTCAATGTCTACACAACCGCAATAAGTGTAAGAGCTCTTTACCTCACCCTAGAAATAAGATATTCAGAGCAAGGCATTTTAGTGGCTAGTTGCTGGGCCACATTGACTGGATGGACACACAAAAATTGTGAGGGGGGAAATAATACTTTCCTATGCCAAGTGTCCTTAAGATGGCTTTCCCTCAAGGGTCTGCCCCCAGTATTGCTGGAGAAGACCCTTACATACATTGCCCGGTATGTCTTTGCTCAGACATTGAGGAGGCCTATTATTTTAACAACAGTAACAGAGTCCTCTTGCTTTTTAGTGTACAGCCCCCACCTTGTTTTCAAGCAGCTTTTGGACAATATGGGGGAAGGGGAAAGAGCGGAGGAGAGGAAGAAACTCAAGGGAAGCAGCTGATTAGATTCTGGCAAGGAGGACCAAACATCTGCTTTAAACAAAAGACATCTGCATATTTCACATTTATTTTTCATAATTTACAGAAGCAACCTGCCAAAATTTAGCAAGGGAGAATAAGCTAGCGCATAATTAGCTAAAGTTTGCTTGCTTTAGAAGTTATTAGCATGAAGCCCAGTAGCTCACCTGGGAGGACATCAAGGCATGTAGATAACTACAGTTTGATTTTGCAAATTCAATTTTCAGGCTGCTGTGCCAGGCCAAAAAGATCCATTGTTGCCACGAATGTAGGGATAGGCGAATGGATATGCCAGTTAATGCCATCTAGTGAACAATCTCCTGCCCCTATGTCAGACACTATGCAGTTGTCTCCCAGGCATTGGCAACATTGTTTTATTAAGTAAGATTTGATTAGACAGAAGGCTTTCTCTGCAGTTACTAAGTGAAACAGGGTGCAGGTTAGATAAGATCGCCCGAGTTATTGAATCAAATGGGTATATAAGTGGTGTGCATGCAGATGGCATTACAAGTGCTGCAGAAAGAATTCCCCCCCCCCCGCCCATGCATCCCCAAATCATTTAATTATGCACAGAAAGGTAATCCTCAATCCAGAACTGATTGGTAAACGTGTGTTTCGAATGTGTGATGAGACATAAAATGCTAAGTAGGTGCCTCTTAATATGGTCTGCTATGAGCGTTAGAGATAAGTGGAACCTTCTCAAAGCTATCAGAGCAATAGGGGGAAAGGCAATCTCATCATGAAACAGGTGATTGTTCCACATTCAGATCAGAATGAACCCAGCCTGTCATAAATGTGCTAGAAAGGGAATATCTGAAATCTGATTTAAATGATCTGAAAATAATAATAATTTTTTAAAATGCTTGTTTACAAGTTAGTTGTCTGGCTGTGGTGTTTATTTCCTCATGCAATGGGGAGCTAGGGCTTTTTGTCCTCTGTGATGCGAGATTTTACATTTTAGAGCATGTCCCTTGCCTAGCTTGCAACCAACCAGATATGTCTCATGAAGAATCGTCCAAGCACCTGTGCCTAAAGACAGTGGGATGTAAAGGATGGAGCAAGGAGTACAAAATTGGCAGAACGAAAACACCTAACACAATGAAAGTTTGGAGATGTGCCTTAAAATAACATGTAACACAATTCCAGTGATGATCTTCTGAGTATTTCTTGTACAATGACATCTAGAAATTCTGCCCCATGATTACCTCGGGGTTTTGGCCCATTTCTCTGCATACAAGGCCATTAATTTCAGTAAAGACTAAAGTGCCACAGGGTGAAACATGAACAAATGGAGAAAACTCACTCAGGGACTGAAAACCACACAAGCATATGGATGGAATATGGTCTGAATGGCATGATTGTGTTCCTTGAGCTGTAATGAATACGTTCCGAGGTGCAACTGTACCTTGTGAGAAAACTCACTCACATACCGAGAACCAGGATATACGCTGGTGCCAGAAAAACATGACCCCTGTGCAGATATTCTGTACCTGTACCCAGGCACAGGGGAATGGGAGTGTGCTGGCTAGCCATGCCCCTGACTCCATGCCCCATAGGCACACCCACTACTCCCCTAGGTTCCATGCCTGTTTGCAGAAGCAAGCAATGGTTTTAAATGTTGGCTGCCCACCTTTCCAAACCATGGGGATTCACTCTCCCCAAGTTTAATGCTTACCTCTGCAGACAAGCCCTGAACTCTGTGTGTCTGTGTGTGTGTGTGTGTGTGTGTGCGCACGCATGCGCACACACAGAGAGAGATGGTATGGCCATGGAATGCATCAGCACAAGAGGGCATGGCTTGCTGGCACTCTCCCATTTTCCCCTCTACCTGGGTATACTGTACTGAGGTACAGAATAACTGTATGGGGCGATGTGCATTGCCTTTCTTTTAGCGTTACACTCAAAATACAGCGGGCTAGGTTTTATCAGTAGTGTTGTGAGGTCTCATCCAAAATAGCATCTGAAGCCTTGGCTCCTAGATTATGATAAAATGGCCGCATTTGCACATTATGTGAAACTGATGTTTAAGAGGCAGAGGTTTGAATTTGTGAATGTCCGAATGTGTGCAAAGGCGATTTTGCAGCAAAAGTGACCTGAGCCTAGCCTCACCAAACTCCAACTTTAACCTTCAGTTTGTAGTGAGTTTTGCCGCCGCATGCCATGGAAACACGCATGTGAGCCAGATGGCAGATGCCACCCTGCCAGGTTGCGGGGACAGCAATACCTCTCCCTGTCTTGGTGACTGCCATGAAAGAAGCAGTCAAAGCAGGCCCTTACCAGCCTGTCAGCCTGTCCACTCCACTCTCCAATCATTCCCCATGGTGGCAGATCTGCATATGGTGCAATGCCCATCCAAACCTGGGGAACTGGAATGAGAATAAAGATCTGTCCCCAGTCCCGGTGTTTCCTCAGTCTGCCCCACCCAGCTACGCCCGAACACATGGAGCGTTAAAATCTCCTTTGCGTCAGTCAAAGGCTTCCCTGGAGAGGAGGGGGTCATTGTGCAAAACTTCTATCATTAACTAAAGAGAATGGGGGCCACACACGTGGGGTTCCCCTTTTTTTGATCGCTCAACACATGAGTGTGTAGTCAGACAGAAGACCAAAGGTTGGTGAGCATAAAGTCCTGCCCAGTAGATTGGCCCTCTCATGAGAATGCTAGTCCCCTTGTGGAAGCAGCTATGGGGGCAGGAGTGTGGTTTGGTCTCCATGTGTGAGCCTTTGCCAGGGTGAGCCCTCGCAAAAGCATCCTTGGTCACAGCAGGCCAGACCCCAGGAAGCTTTGCCCTCCCTCATATTCGTATCCCCCCCCGGAAGTAATCATGTTCGCTTTGCTTTCCTGAGTAACTGAAAAATAGTGTCTCTCAACATCCCCCTTCCCTCATCAGAAATTGTGCTTGTGCTAGACAGTTTTGTCACTGTCAACGAGGGCGGCGGTGAAATCGCTTTCAGAAGAAGGGCTCGAATGGAATGGCATTTAAAGGGATTTAAATGCCCTTTTCCTGCCAAGTGCAGGCAGACCAATCTGAAAAGACATGATCACGATCAGCACATCCCCTTGAAGATCGTGGCCAATGGCTGCCACCCTGGAGATGTGCTGATGTCTGGCCCATAGTCTGCCGGTGTGAGCACTATGGAGCTTGCTGGGATGTGGACTCAGGGAACCAGGAAGTGGGAAGGACTCCCCTTCCCTGAATTCGGGAGTTGCCAGACTGCAGTTCAATGAATGTCTGCGAAGTGATTCACAGTTTGAAAAATTAACCGCGGGTTCGGCAACCTCTGATTTCATCTTACGTGTGAATGCAGCCAGTGTCTTTTCAATAGCGCTTGCTTTCTGCTTTTGAAATCGTTTCATCAATATGCTCTATATTCTCCAAACGAAAAAAACCCAAACCTGCTAGTGGTCTGGCCTTAACATTTTTTTTAATGCACACATATTACTAATGTTTAGTGCATCTGAAGGTTGTTTTAGTACCTATGAAGCATGTGTTTTTAAAACAACAATGAATTAAAGATCCTCTAGACTGGTATAGTTTAATTCTCTTGGCAAGGACTAAAATGTCCTTGTGAATTAGACTGATAAGAGAAATTGAACATTAAAAGTGTTTATAGCGAATATACCAAACACAGCCTGACTTGGAAGTAATTTTTTTTAAAGCATGCTACAATGATCTGTCAAATAAACATGAGAAACAAGATGTGTGTTTACCATTTTTAAAACATTGATCACACACTGGCTTAGTTTAATTCATTATTTGTTTTTCATGGAAATGCAAGTTAAAGTGTGTCACTTGTCTAAGCAACAACAAATACAGGTGAGAGAACTAATATGATTTCCTTTGTGCTGTTCTGGCTGATCACTAGGAAGCTAAGAGCATTTCCATTGCAGAGCCACTTCATTCCATCTTCCTTCTGGTGACAGTCGATGTACATGATTACTAAGCATGTAGTTAGCTGATTCAGGGGGTTCAGGTTGTAGTGTATTTGCAGTCAGTGGGTCATCTAAGAGCTCCATCATGGCGGTAGACCATGATCAGCCCAATCAGTGGTCTGTCATAGTGCAGCCAGCTTTTGCTATTATGTAAAATCAATAACAGATAAAACTGTTTACATTACAGAAAGAAAAGGAAAAGGAAAATAATCTATAATTCAATCCCCAGATCATGGTTGCCCTCACTAATGCAGACCTTTGAAAAGTGAATTGAGTGATGTTCCAGAGTAATCTTGGCATGTGACAGAGACTTTGTTCACCCATTGACCTAGAGCAAGCAATCTAGAAGAGAGAAAGCCAGTCATGTGCTAAATATTCATGCAAACTTTAAAGTATTCACCGAGCCCTTGGACCCTTATGCATTACTAACAACCTGATTCTACAGTTTCTTGCAGGACATTGGGTTTAAAAGTCAATTTAAACTATGGCAACCATGTGAATCCTAATGGTAACTATATTATGCTTTGGATGTATATAACACTTTCCCTAAATCAGTGCTTCTCAACCACCAGACTGTGGGCCGGTGCCGGTCTCTGAGGCATTGGGTACCGGCCCGTGAGGCATGACTAATAACGCCCCCCCCCCAAAAAAACCCAATTGTTTTTTTGGAGGTGCCTGGGGGTGGGGTTGTGGGTGAGGGGGGGGACCCCCTTACTAACTGCTGGTCCAGGAAACTGTGCATGAATAATGTACCAGTCTATGACTCCAAAAATGTTGAGAAACACTGCCCTAAATGATTAAACTATCCCATATTATCTCAGTCATTTTTATGACAACTACCCATAAGTAGTATGGGTATGCCTGCAACATATGCCACCTATGCCTCCTTCCTTCCTTTCTTTTAAATCCCCCCCCCCTTCTCAAGATTTTCTTCCTTTTCTATTAGGAAGGGATGAGGAAAAGCAGTGTGTTGCTATTTTGACATTTTTCCTCTGCAGGCCAGTCTGCTGCCTGAAGCTGCCTGCTTCATGACAGAACTGACCCTTCCTGTAAGGCGGACCTACATTATTATCTGTTGGGAGACATATCTTGCCTAAGACTTCCTGCCCTGAGTTCACAGTTGGCCTGATATTTGAAAGGGAGATCTAAAGTCCATCACTCATGCTTTCAACCACTACATGTCACCAGCTTTTTTCATACAATGTTGGAAGATACAAAGAGGAAGTCAAACTTGTATATCCACTTCTCAAAAACACCCATAGAATGGGCATCCCAAAGCCACACAATGGCTTGGATCCGTAGACTCATGAGCAGTACAATGGGACTTTCCCACTGTATCCTCCTGCTGGCAACCCTAACACCTACCAAAAAAGCCAAGTATTATCTGGAAGGGTATGCAATGCCAAACCAAAAGAGAGGGGAACTCAGCAACCCCCATGCCCTAACCTACACACAAGGGGCACTATGAATCTTAGCCAATCGCTCCAGGTCAGATATGTGCTGGCATCCATTTGTGGTTTATTGCATTGTACAAAACACACTGTACCCTACACCACTGTCCCCACTAACTGGGATTCCGAGATGTTATTGACTACAACTCCCAGCATTCCTAGATGCATTGGCTTTTGGCTGGGGATTCTGGGAGTTGTAGTCAACAACATCTGGGAATCCCTGTTAGAGGGAACAGTGCCCTACACCCCTATTTGCTGGCACAAATTCCAGCTCGGTGCAAAGTAAGTGACTAAAGGATTTCACTGAATGTCAGTGACAGGAATCAAAGCATTTACCCATTCACAGTCACATGGAAGTAAATGGGATTGAACACATCACTTTTGACAAGTATCCATTTAGTTCATAAATCAGCAAAAGCACTATAGAAAAATCTATCCCAATCAAATTCTAGTATCGTTTTACTATATAGATTACCAAATAGTAAGTCTTGTGGTTAGGTAACAAGACTGCCAGCTGTAAGAGCTTATGGGCAATGAAATACAAGGAGATAAAGGGCTTCACAGCTGAGAGACAGAAGAGAAAGGAAGAGCAGCAGCTGACATGAACACAAGGAAAACAGCCCGTGAGCGTAGTGATTTCCTTATTAGCGCCTAGCACAAACAAGCTAGGTAGTCCTGTGGAGTGTGTCGCAGCAGGGGCTCTCCGTACGCCACAAGCATGGGACAAGAGAAGGGATGGATCTTGCTCTCTGGTCATACATGCCTATACTAACTCTTTAGCTATAAATGTAGCTAGACTGGCTTCATTAAATATGTTCCTGCATTATGAGAGAACTCAAATGCAAACCAACTCTTCAGTGAGAGCAGCTGCTGGTAAACTTAGCTCCCATACAGATCTTTGGCATGCTAAGTAGGACTGTTTGAATCCCGCTGGCATCGTCATGCTGAATTATACACCTCCTGATATGACTAAAGTGGCCAACAATCTTTAACAATTTTCAGGGGTCAGGCCTTGTGCCATTTTGTTTTGTTTCCATCCTGAAAAGAAATGAATTGTGGTTTGTTCAGTGTTATGCTTCTTGTTAGCCAGGCTAGAGAGGGAATCCCTACTTCATCATATAAACCAAAGTAATATTCTGAATAGGGCTGATAATAGAACCCAATTTGACGTGCGCCAATGGGACAATTTTTTATTGGATTGTGTCCCATGAAAAAAAATTGCCTGATAAGGCCCAATCCAACCAAATTCAATACAAGAGTGTCCGATGCATCCTGTATTGGAACAATGGGTGGTGGGGGCCTGACCTCGTGGAAGCACGGTGGACTCTCCTTTTTAAAAAAAAAACCCTGAAAAAACTACTGCCTCAGTAGGCAGCAGCAGCAGTGTTTAAACCCACCTCTTTCCTCCCTGCCATTTGGCTCATAATGCTCTGGTGGGGGAAGCAAGGTCACAACATTGCATCTTCTTCCTGGTGTATTACTGAAGCGAAATGGCTGCCCCCTGTGCGGTGTTGCTTCCTTCCCAGAACATTATGGGGAGCTTACCATTATCATTAAATGAAAGGAGAGCATATTATGCTGCTGCCAGGAGTGGCCTCCAATACACCATTTTATAAGCTGATGGAGCACTGTGGGCACCCCTCACCCCTGTGCATCAGCAAACTAATGCACTTGATTGGGATTGAAGGCAATCGGGTTCCAGTCTTTAAAGCAATGTACACTTCTAATTCTGAATCCTAGATAGGTAAAGTTTATCTCTCGTTCAGAGGGAAATATAGCCCAATGTTTTTGTTTGTTTTTAAAATCCCATATCTGCATTTTCACGTCAAGGCATGACAATTAATATTTATTTATTTATTTATTTATTTAGTTAGTTAGTTAGTTAGTTAGTTATTGTTGCATTTATATACCGCCTTTCGTTAAAAGACAACCCCAAGGTGGTTTACAAAAGTTAAAACATACAATAAAAAGGCAATAAAAACATCAAGCTAAAGAATATAAAAAACATATAAAATACAGGCATAAAAGCAATACAACAGGTAAAAACACACAGAAGCAGCAGTAAAAACGATTATGTAAAAGTCTGGGTAAAAAGCCAAGTTTTAACAAGCTTTCTAAAAGCCATGATGGAGTCCAAGGAGCGAATGGCCACTGGGAGAGCATTCCAAAGTTTGGGAGCAGCAACAGAGAAGGCCCTGTCCCGCGTGCACGACAGCCGGGCCTCTCTCATTGTCGGCACCCAGAGCAGGGCCCCCTCAGATGTCCTCGTCAAGCGGGCAGCAACCCTTGGGAGCAGGTGGTCCCTCAAATACCCCGGGCCCAAACCGCTAAGGGCTTTAAAGGTAAAAATCAGCACCTTGAATTGGACCCGGAAACGAACCAGCAGCCAATGCAACTCTTTAAGAATGGGGGTGATGTGCTCCCAATGGGCAGCTCTGGATAAAACCCTAGCTGCCGTGTTTTGCACTAGCTGCAGTTTCTGGATATTCTTCAAGGGCAGTCCCATGTAGAGCGTGTTAGAGTAATCCAGCCGCGACGTGACTAAGGCATGGGTAACCGTGGCCAGATCCGCCTTCTCGAGAAAGGGACGCAGCTGGCACACTAGCCGAAGCCGTGCAAAGGCACCCCTGGCCACCGCCTCCACCTGAGCTTCCAAAAGCAGAGCCGGGTCCAGTAGTACCCCAAGCTGTGTACTTGCTCCTTCAAGGGGAGTGCAACCCCATCTAGAACCGGTAAAATCTCCTCATCCCGATTGGCTCTCCTACTGACCAACAGTACCTCCATCTTATCCGGATTCAATTTCAGTTTATTAGCCCACATCCAACCCATCACGGCCCACATCCAACCCATTAATTGTTCCAGTGTCGCACAAATGGTTAAACAATGTTTGTTTCAGTCATCTGTTAGCCACTCCCCACAACTAAAATCTGTGATTACTTCTTAAAATGGCCCATAGCTACAATAAAGCTTGGTGACGGCATTGATGATGGGACGATTCAAACTCTGACATAATTTTCAGCTGCTTGATTTTGTTCATAGCTACTTCCGACAAAGGGCAATGCTGTTATGCCAGCAGCTCCGGTCCCTCTTCCTGTCCCACCCCAAGTAATTTATTTCTGTGGAAAACATGCACGTCTCAGCAGGGTTGCCAAAAATGCAGAGCAACTCAAGTACGCTCTCTTGTTGAGATTTTTCCTTCTTCAGCTGCCTTTACTTCTACGGTCCCTCCCACTGTGATGGACAGAATATGGGTCACTTAAACTCTTCGATCTCTTCAGTGTGGTGGACAGACATCATTATGTGTCACAAGTGATGAAAGTCACAGCCTGTGACAAGAGCAGCTGCTGGCCCAGCAGGAGGACTAAATGCTCCCTCGCTGACTGAGGCACTTCATTTCACCTGAAGTAAACTTAGCCTTTGTTCCCCAGTTTATGAACTGTTACTAATTTACAGTATCCCAGTGGGGGCGCTATGCTTAAAGCCGTGAACTTATGGTTAAAAAAGTGGAGGGGAGAGAAGCAGAGTAGGAATAAAACAGCTGTGAGAAACTGCTTAATCCAGCATGACTTTGCTTATAGAAGTCCGCCCTATAGAATACTCATTCACTGGGTTCTCCCATTCTGCATACAAAAGTAAAAAGGATGGGATTAAGCCAAAATTCACTGGAGCCAAGGGAGACACTTAATTCTGAATTGAAACAGGAACTATAGGCCGTATTTTCATAAAAGCTGAAGATCTGATTTTCAGGTGATCATCATATAAAAGCCTCATGCTTAAGACACCTTTTTGAAAGCATCCATGGCTGCTTTTTTTTTAATTTAAAGCATTTTTATTGATTTATTTTTAATCCTAGTGAAAACAGAACTTCAGGTTAACCCTGAAATCTCAGAAGCCAAAGGATAATTTATAATAAAGCATCTATTAGACCCAAAATCAAATGACAATTTTTGCTACAGTGTCATGATTTCTTTCCTGAATAAAGTTTTTGGCAGGAGGATGGGACCTATATTTGCAGTTACTGAGGGCACATCTCTGTGCATGCCTATTTTGTGCATGTTAACTTCCTCAACTTGATGGATCTTGGACTTAAAAACATGCTTGTTAGAGTGAAAATAAGGGGTAAAGAAGTTTCAGATGCTAAAGAATACGATACTTTAGAAGGTTAGTCGCATTGCTTCTTCGGTGTCTTCTTTGGCTTCCTACTGTCCTCTGAACAAAGGTCAAAGCCTTGCTTTTGATCTTGGAAGTCATAAACAGCTTAGACACAACCTACCTGAGACATCTTCTTTTGCTATGTCCCATCCATATCTCTAAAACTAAAAGCCACTCCTTAATCATACTTTTTGTATTCAGATATAGATACTAGGGCTGGGCATCGTATCAGGCTGATAATTGGAACCGATTCGATGCAACCCTTTTTGGGCAATTTTTCATCAGATATGATCCAATGAAAAATTAGTCTGATGAAAAGATAGTTTGATAAACAAGCACCACCATATTATATTGTATTGGACTCTATCAGTGGAATTCAAGCATTCAAGAAACAGACTTTCTTCTGTCTTCTAATTATAAATTGAGTCTACCTTGTAGACAACTGCAGGAGTGGCATGCCTCCTCCCGCCCCCAGTAATTGCCCCACAATGCCCCAGAGGAAGAAGCAACTTCATGATGCTGTGTCCTTTTGTTTCTGTGTGGCTGGGAGGGGGAAATGGTTGCAGCTGCTATTCCCCCTCTCCCCCCCACACACACTAATGCTCTGGGGAAGGGATGCAGTGTCCTGATGTTTCTGCCTTCCCTGGGGGCACTGTTGTGTAAATGCTGGTGCAAAAAGTAGGCATTTAAAAGCATTGCTGGGGCTGCCCAGAAGGCAGCCAGCATCCAAGAAGAAGATAGAATGATACCTGCTTCTTAAATTCAGATAAGCCCCACATCTTGATGCATCAAACCGTCTGATGGCTCAATTCAGTGAATGGCTCAATGAATGGCTCAATTCAATGCATAAAACTCTGTGCACTGGCAACACTATGCAATTAATTAGTATCAGATAGGAACTGATATAGATATTGATATTTTGCTCAATACACAGCCCTAATAGATCCCCAATTAAAAAAATCAAACCTCAAGCCTCAGAGTAATTGCAAACGGTATGCAAATATTTAAATGGTCGCAGCATGTCCAGCAAATCAAGTTTATTAGTCACTCTCTATTCAGAGCTAAAAAGTATTCAGCATGTTACAGAAATATCAGCTAAAACAAATATATCCAAAACTGCTTTAAACATTGAAAAACAGTTGAAGAATAATTAAAAACTATAAGTTAGTTTAAATAAAGACATACACACTTGAATCCAGGTTGAACAGCAAAAAGCATTAGAGGCAGGCCATAGGCAGATATCAGAAACTCAAGAATGTCAACTTTCATACACGTTTTTAGAAGTGTGGCCTTTCCGTAAATGGAATAACTTGAAAATATGACAGCTATGCGGAGCTGAAACCAAAAGGCAAATATAGAGAACTCCACACTGGAGATTGTGTGATTTTGCACTATAGTTTATGCCTTTGGGAGTAGCAGTCTGGGTTTGGGGGTATCCCTGTTTCATTGGAAGATATAGCTGATGAGAAGAAACTTGAATGAATGGGAAATGAGGGGCCCAGCTGGATCATGCAACTATGAGCTCTTTGGGAAACGAGTTCCCAGCTATAAATTCTTAGTGCTTTTGAAAGTCTGGTGACCTTTCAGAAGAAGAAAAAACAAATACCTGTACTCAGTCTGAATAAGATACTCATATGCCTTATCCATTAAAACCATCTGCTGTTGTGGATGCCATTGTAATTCAAGAACTTCTTTTTAAAAGATTTTAAACTAAAGATTTACTTTGGAAACACTAAAAAGAAATTTAACAAAAAAAGAGCAATTACCTCATTACTCTCATGATATCATTTGTTACTATCAGGCCGTCTCCATTTTATATAAGCCCCCAAAAGCTGTGTAGAAAACCAAGAGACATCCCGGTGACAGATAAATTGGCAAAAGGCAGAAATTATCCTGAAACCACACTACAAATGAGTCATCTGTAATTTGTTCTGTCTCCTCCTCCAGAATTAATTTTCTGTTTGGGGACTTAAAGCACAGATTAACAACCCCATAAATATCACACTACTCAAGGCCAGTGCAGTCGAAAACACTGAGAGAAACTGAAATAGGAGAAAAATCTTTCAGACTGATTTGTGAAATGTTCTGGCTGGCTCTCAAGAATCATCTACTTTCTAAATGTTGCTCCCCACCCCGCCCCTTACTCAGACCTTTGCCACACATGTGGATCCTGTTGTAATGTTGCTTAATGAGAATGTAAAACCTAAATTAGTCAAAATGTTAATTTTTGCAATTCAGATGCTTCTCTCTATTTTCTGTTCTTCTTAAGCAATGATAAGATGTTAGCATAAACTATCAGTGTATGTGTGTGTGTGTTTTGATGCTGTGGTTTTATTGATTTTTCCCCGCCCCCCCCCCCCCAAATGTTTCAATGATGTTTTATTGTGTTGTGATGGGGTCTTGAAATAGAGCAAAAAGCAGTCTTGAAATAGAGCAAAAAAACAGCAAACAAGGGTCTCAAATCCTAAAAGGCAATGTAAATGCCCCTGTCAACATGATGCTCTAATTGGGTTGCCACTTGCTTATCAATGAATTTAAGCTGATTCAAACTTAATGTAAACTCTACGAATGGGATTCACTTCTTTAACTGTGGCTTGACACTGACTGGAAGTTGCTTTCCAGGGTTTCAGAACGAGAAAACTTTCCAGTCCTACTTGGAGATGCTTGAGGTTGAACCTGGACCTTCTGCATGTGAAGCATATGCTCTGCCATAGAGAGATGGCTCCTTTCCCACTTTTCTGTTCCATGATCTCCAGTATGCATAGACATGCTATACATTGTCTCAGGTTAGGAACCGATACCCACAGTTCGAATCCAACTGGCCCAGTTCGGCCAGTCTGAGTTCGAACTGGCCTGGCCCCCAAAGGGTGGTGCTGGTCCAAGTTCAAATCAGACCTGCCCTGATTCAAACTGGGCTGGTTTGGACTGGTTTGGGGGTCTACTGGTAAAGAAAGGAGAATCTGGTGAGGATTACACTTTACCAGTAAAAGGGCAGGGGGGCTTCCTTAAGGACAGAGAGGGGGCAGGAGGAGAGTAATGGGTTAGGGTTAGGGGTTTCAGCAGCAGTGGTGGCTCCCGCCACCCCAGCAAACCTCCTCCAGAGTAGTCCCGGGCTGGCAGTGGCCCAGTTCAGGCCTTCTCCAGCCCATTCCAGTGACCTCGGCACATGTGTGAGGGGCTGGAAGCCCAGGCTATTCTGGGGGAAGCCAGCGGGGATGGGGGGGCGAGCTTCTGCCACCTTCACTGTGGCCTTCACTGCCAACACCAAAAATTGAGTTAAGTACCCCTGACTCCCCTTCCACCTCATTAAGTGGTGTAGTGAGGAAATGCTTGACTAACAAGCAGAAGGTTGCCGGTTCAAATCCCTGCTGCTACTATATCGAGCAGCAACGATATAGGAAGATGCTGAAAGGCATCATCTCATACTGTGCAGGAGGAGGCAATGGTAAACCCCTCCTGTATACTACCAAAGAAAACTACAGGGCTCTGAGGGTGCCAGGAGTCAAAAGTGACTTGATGGCACACTTTACCTTTACCTTACCCCTGTCTCCCCTCCCACCAACTTTCTAGTCTTAGGGAAGCCCACCTACCACTTTACTGGTAAAGAGAAATCCTCATGGGATTCGCCTTCACCAGTAGTCTGAGAACCAGTCCAGTGGTCAAATCGGACCAGGTCTGGTTTAACCAGGGCCAGGCCAGTTCTAATTCAGTTCGGATCAAGCCAAACCGTGCACACCCCTATCTCAGATATCATTGATTTTAGGAACTGCAACCATAAATCAGATGCATCTCCTGCTAACTGGGCAAAGAGGCACCTTTTACCGTGGTGGTTCTCTTTATTTAGCAGGGGGAGAGTAACTGGCCCTCTCCACCCCCAGCACAGTACCTCCGGTGACTGTTGCTGGTGTCTGTCTTGTGTTTTTTCTTAGATTGCGAGCCCTTTGGGGACAGGGAGCCATCTTATTTATTTATTATTTCTTTATGCAAACCACCCTGAGCCATTTTTGGAAGGGTGGTATGGAAATCAAATTATTATTATTATTATTATTATTATTTCTTGTTTACACAGTCAGACAGGTGTTATTGACTGGTTTGTTTTATCCAGACATCGAGTATTATTATTATTATTATTATTATTATTATTATTATTATTATTGGCAAAACCAAATTCATGAAGTATGTTAGAAACATAGTTTGGCACTTCTGTCCTAGTACTTGTAAATTAAATAGCAGCTCGGAGAGTGGGGAACATTCAGGACTGGCAGCACAGTGGGAGAAAAGGACTGAAGGCCTCCCATTCCACAATGCTGATCGTGATCAACACCTCCCAACAGGGCTATTTATTTAGAAAAAAACAAGACTACAAAGGCCAAAGAACATGTTTAACATAGTTTGGCTTTCCGATTCGCACCTGAATGTGGATGCTATCCATCATTTCATTGGGATGCACATTGAAATTGCTTCTCAGTGAGAAAAGTATTCATGTGCCCATCTCCATTCTTAAATCCCTAGCTAGGCTGTGTAAGAGTGTGACCCTTTAAAGATCAAGCAGCTCTACCTGCCAGGAGTAGCCCTTTGGTGAGGTGAGGTGAGGAGGGGTTGCCTTGGGCACCAGAATATTGTGGTGCCAGCCAGGCAGTAAGATGTCTTGCTGTCCCTGCTTTAAAAAGCGGAGTGAGGGGGAAGAGGAGGGTGCCACAAGGCGGGTAGTTGGTGCCCTGGGTCAGATGCTCAGAGGTCTTGAGCAATCACTGCTGCCTGCTTCTAACTTCAATGCACAACCCTTCATCCTGAGTCTGCTTTTTTCCTTTAAAAAAGAAAAAGGCTGTCAGGGCTCTGTTGTGCAGCACACATGTCTCACATAGTTTTCCCTTGAGAAGTGGCCACAACACAGGCTTATGCTGAAAAGACATGGGGAATCAGCTATCCTGAGCTTTACATCGGTTATTACTGCCTTAGGGTCTCAATATCACCAAATGCCACCAGGCTCTGCCCAGAAGTCTCAAGATCTGGATCTCAGGAGATCATGGCAACACAGGGCATCCCTGCTCTACACATGTAGATTGGTGTAAAATCAATCTAACTGCCATGCAGGAGCATCTCTTTCATAAGGCAAGGTGGCAGTCAGCTCAAGTGGCCGATTATGGAGGTACCTCCAGGGCAGCAGGACACAGCCCACCACTGCCATTGGAGCTGCTCTTGGGGACTGATCTGACCATTGCAAACTTTGCAAGGAATGCTTCTCCTCACACTCCTTGCAAAGCTTGCAAGAAGCATGAGGAGAGAAGAGGTGGTGGCTAGCAACCTTCCCTCCCACCTCCCATGCACTTTCAAAGCTTGCAATGGCTGGTTTTGAAAGGGTTTCCACTGAGGGCATGGGGCAAGGCAGCATGTTGCCTTGTGCTGTCCCTGCTGGCACGTCTTCCCCATAAGAATCCTTATGGGGATGCTCATCAACCTACACTTCCCTGAGGAGAAGAAATTATAATTAAACCAGAAATTGCTATTAAGCCAGTGCCGAGTAGTTATGGCCTTATTTAGAAGAGACCAGGGGAAACAGCTTTGCTCATGAGTAAACAACCCTTCCCAGTTTGTTGGAAACAAGCCTCAGTTTTTGTTGACTTTTTAATTATTATTAAAAGTTTTTATAAAATACTCAGCGCAATTAACAAGATTTGTTGTGCTTTGGCAAAGCAGGCATATTTTTACTAGAAAGGGCCCTTTGGAGGAGCTTCACCAATACAAAACTATTCATCTTTAGGGATCTGAAGTATTATAATCAAATAACCTTGTTAAAATGCAGCAGTTTGGGAGATCTGCCTACAAAGGCTAAAGAAACATTTATCGTAACAGGAAAATGGAAGCCCCACTTGAATATTTCCCCACCACAGCCAGGAATTCATCTGTTCATGTCTGGAATCCCATCCAACTTGTATTCCCCAGCTAAGGATGCTATGTCATGATCTGATGGTTCAATCCTCATTATTAAGATACTTATTAAAAACTAATAAAATAATTTTATTATCATCATCAACAACAATAATAATTTTATTTTGATAAATGATGATGGTGATTGATAAAAAGTGGCATGTTTCATTGCTACCTTCTCAATGAATGCTGTAAGGAATTGGAATGAAGATTTCTTTTTATTAGAGAATATAAGTAAACACATATCCTATTGCTATGAGTTTGTTGCCCATTAGTTTAGATTTGTAAACATTTTATTGGCAGAGATGGATTAAAAACACAGAAATTGCCATATGAGAGGAAAAACTGCAGAGGGGCAAAAATAATTCTCAGTTTCCTTGAATTACTTAAGCCATTACTCACTATTTTAGCTGCTTTTTATACAGCTGCTTTTGTCTCAGCCTTGGTGGATTGTTAAAGATAGATTTGATGCTGTGGAGATAAAGGGAAAACATTAGGGGGTACAACCTGAGCTATATATGCACAGTCCCATTCTTACCTGGCAACAAGTGGCTGCTAATTCTTGCACAAGAATGACTTATTTGTGACTTTCTTCAGACAGAGAAACATAAACATGTTTTTCTGACATAAACATGAATATGTGGATGTGACATTATGTGTAACAGGCATGCAACCCAGGTTTGTCATGAATGGCATTTTGCAAGACTAAGGTAAAATGATGACAGGCGTGTATTTTCTGAACGGAAGGCTTATGATTTAGACACAACAGCTCTGCATTCCCACCAGTGAGAGGCCATATCCATTGTGGAGGGCTCATAATCGGCCAGATGGAAGGAATCAAAATGGGACACATCTCTGACCGTAAAACCAGATGCTGACTTGACAAACATGGCCACGTGAGACGTGAATGAGGCTGTTGCCTCTACAATGTCTTTGAACTATCAACTTTAAAAGCTTAGAAGTGAGTGAAGGACTTCCCAGAAAATTGGAACAGATTCTAAATTTGTGCAATGTTTTTTCCCCCAGTCGACACTTTTTTGTGCGTTTTCTTCAAAGACAAAAGGCGAATACCTCCTCCCCATAGCTACTCTTCAGAGTAGCTTTTGAATCTGGAGGAAGCACCTAGTGGACAACCAGGTTGTGCCCTTGGGAAACCCACAAGCAGGAGATGAAGGGATGCCCCCTCTCCCAACATTGCTCCCAGGTGATTGGTATCCAGAGGCATGCTGCCTCTAAACCTGGAGAAAGCATATAGCTGCCCTGACTAGTAGGGAATGAGAGACCTGTCCTTCATTAATTGGTCTAATCTAATTTACTAGCCTGATCTCCAAGGAAAAACAGGTAGAGTATAAAATGAAGACGGCTTTCAAAGCCATCTAAACTAGTGGCAACCACTAGGGCTGTGTAAAGCTTTGGCTGGATATTTGGTCTGGATGATATTTGATCCAAATATCTATCTCAATGCCCGATATTGAACTGGATAGTTAAGGCTCTGAATATCTCAAAATAGTATTTGTAGTTTCTGGATGTATTCATATTTGGCGATTCTGAGGATTTCCCCCCTCCCTCTTTCCCTATGGCAAACAATTGCATCTTTTTGAATCAGACCAAAGGGAAGGAATGGGGTAATGTCTGGCATATGGAAAACACTGAGGGGGTTGACACCAAGAGCAAAGGGTGCTGCTGCATCTTCACATGCAACAGCATGGCTATAGCAGTGAAGTGCTTGGCCACCTTGCTCTGGCTGCTCTGCATCTGGCAGTGCTGGCAGGGAGTGTAGCAGGAATAATCCGCCACCTTGAAATGATTTTAAACTACACTACACAGGGGCGGAGCCACCATTGGGCGAAAGGGTTCAAAGAACCCAGGCCGCCAATAGGAAAAGGCCGCTGAGCCCTGCCCCATGGCTCGGGCTCTATAGGAGCCCTGTGCAAACTCCCCCCTCCCACACCCGGGCTGCCGAAAGCCCGGGCAAACTCTTCACCAATTATTTCAGGCAGCTCTGACATTTTCCCCTTCCTCTCCCTCTCTCCTCCCTCCCCCCCTCCCTCTCCTTCCCTCCCTCTCCCTCTCTCCTCCCTCCCTCACTCTCTGGAGGGAGAGGAAGGGGAAAACGTTCTATCGGGCAGTTGGAGCTGCCTGAAATAATTGGTGAAGAATTCGCCTGGGCTCTCGGCGGCCGGGGTGTGGGAGGGGGGAGGCTCTCGCCACCCGGGCATGGGAGGGGGGAGTTTGCTCTGGGCTCCTCTGGAGCCTGAGCCACACCCCTATGCGCATGACATCACGCACACAGACGAATTGGAGGGAGCTGCCGAGTGGGGCTGGATGCAGGCCGCCACTCAGCTGGCTTTATGCCTGACACTACATGCTCGCATTGGGGATAAAGGTGGGGATCCCCCTCCTTGACCACCACAGGAGGAGCTAAGCCTACCTCCTTACCCCCCTCAGAAATGCCAATTAAAGAAGGAGATCTATGCCCAGGGGAGCTCTGAGGCGCCCCAAGAAGACCCTCTGTCAACTCCTTCAGGCTCTTCTCTGCCTCTTCTCTGCCTCTCCTCTGCCACTTTTACATCATCACCTGGCTGCCTGTTTTGAGTGCTCAGCTCTGAAACATTTACACTGGGCCCTGGCCTCGACTACAGCAAAGATGTTCCAAGTCAGCCTCTTGCCTTGATGCCTCCAGCACCTTGGCACCACCACCTGCCTGCCTGCTTTCAGTGCATTCACTCATCACCTTTAGAGCACTTTGCTCCAACGCAGGGCACTTTGCTCCACTACAGCAGGGATGCTCCAAGTCTGCATCAACATCTACTATAGTCCCACCTGCCTCCAGCACAGACATGCAGTTCCGATACTTTGCTCCAAGGGTGCTCCCAACACCTGCCACTTCCTCTGTCATCTCTGTGCCAACCCCTGCCTGCCTGCCTGCCTGCCTGACAGGGGCCCTCCGCCAGGGCCCAACTTAGCCAGCCACTGAAAAGGTTCTCAGGGCACCACTGTCTCCTCCTGGCCCCTCCCGTATGGGCCTTGAGCCTCAGGAGATGGCTGTCAGACTTCAGCCAGGGCCTGACCTGGATGATTCCTGGTCAAAAGCGGGCTGGGCCAGATCATTAACCTTTGAAACACTGACTTTCATTCTTCTATTGCCCTCATTGTCAGAGGATTGGCCACCAATTATGCAGGCTCACCTCACAGCGTAATTAATCGCGTTTTACTCTGAATAACCTGGAAAGATATCCACTGCCCATGATAACCAGTACGTTTATCGGCCCTTCATACAACTGCACCTGGGCATCCTTGGGCCTTTGAGGCTGAAAATGCAATACAGAACAAATTAAACCTCGCAGATGTAAGCAAACATGTCATAATTTGGAAACACACAAAATTGTGGGTTTGTGGGTTCAACATTACATTTTAACACAGATAAGATTAAAACATAATCATTCTTCAATGAACTGCATTTCTTTTTTTTTTCAGTTGAGAGTAAGCGGACAAGGATTACACTTCAGAGCAACTATTACTGAATAACAGCACTTGTTTAGGTTACAAAGGGCAATCATGTTGTCTAGTAGATTGTTGTTCATTTATCAAAACTTTGACATACGAAACCCATGCTTTGCTTAGGGGTGTATGGCTAAAAGGCAGCATTACATGACCTACTAAACAAAAACGGAACCCTACAAAATGGCAAGTGGGATAGCTTCACCATTAAACTTGAAAAATGTGACTGCACTGTTGCCTCTGTTCATTTGTTGATCCCATCCTGAATACTTTAAGCGAGGGTTTCTTAACCTTGAACCCCCAGATGTTGTTGGACTACAACTCCCAACACCCCCAGACATGGCCTTTGTGGCTGAGGATGATGGGAGTTGTAGTCCAACAACATCTGGGGGCCCAAGGTTAAGAAACCCTGCTTTAAGCCATAGACAAAGGTTGCAATTCTAGAAATACAGTACACCATCAACAGAGATGAGCAGAGATGAAAGGTAGGCTATTTCCTGCGATGGTCATGAAGCAGACTTCGCTATATCCATATTGCATTGCTCTTGTGGCAGTGAAGCCTCTGAGTGAGTCCTGACTGACAGAGTACTCTTAGGGAACTGCAGCTGTCTGTATGGCTGGCATTAGAACTTCACACAGGCCTTGAGTAGTTTGCTGGGCAAGTCAATGTCTGGAAAATTGTCCTAGGAACTCGGGAAGCTAAGGGGCAAGGCATGTGATCTGAGTGAGCAGTCTGAGAGTTGGACCACATTCATAGAAACACAAGCTAAAAGAGCCATACTTCCAGGTAGAAGCAGAGATGCACCTAGGTAATTTTGGAGGCTGGACCTAAAGGCCTTTCGAGCCCTCCCCCATCCCACACTGCAAGTTAAGCATCATTTTTTAACATGTAAGTTCTTGAGGGCAAAAACCACATCACCCAGGATGCACTAAAGAGGATTTGGGGGCCCCCGGGGGTGTGGAGGTCCTGGACTTCGACCCAAAGTCCAGGGGTAAGAGCACCTCTGGGCAGAAGTGCCCCTTTCTCAAAAAACAGTAGCAGAGTAGGGTAATCTTAGTCAAGACTGTGGCCCATGGAGAGAGAAAAGTTAAACTCTTTTCCCTCCCACCATTTTCTGGCCAAAAATGACCCCCAAAGTGAATTGCATAAGTGAAGTGTTCCTGGGTTCAGTGCTACCCTCCTCAGACTAGAATTGAACTTGGGGACTAGCATGGCTAAATGAAGTGGGACAATGACTGGAGGAAATATTGGGGCTATTCACAGTTGGGGGGATTGGTCAGGGGGAAAGGCTGCTCCCGGCAATACAGGTAAATAGAGGCCAGGACTCGTTGCCCCAACCTCCGAGAATCCCACAGTGCACTGCACACCGAGTGCCCCCAGGGGATGGGTGCTGGAGGTGCCCATCTCTGTGTCAGCTTGAGCTGCTCTCATGCTGACACACTATTCCAGGAGCTAGATTAAGAGTGTGTTTGTGCCCTTAACCTCAGCTATGAGCTGGGCTTTGGCACTGGGTTTAGCGCCGCAGTACTGCCGGGATCTGCCTGGATCCCAGCGGTTCTCATGGACAGCCTAGCCTAGGCTTGGCTGCTTGTGAGAACAGCCCCATTGGGTGGTGGAGATACAGAGCGCATAAGGGAATAAAACAAGAAGAAAGTAGAGCTGTGGCAAAACCTCAGCAAAGGTCAAGAAGCAGGTGGTGCATGTGGAACACCATATATCGTTTTGAATTATCCAGCCAGTTCTTCGACAGCAAGCATCTGGTACCTTTTGTAAGTATGTGGTGAGAAAAACAATGAACTATTTATGAATTTTGCCTGTCTCCTCTCCTGTGTTTCCTATAGCTGCCTTGCACTGGTACAGAGAACTCACTAATTTTCTGAAATCATTTAGCAAACATGCACAAAGGTGTCTGTTCACAGGGGGCCAGTTCAAATAATATTGGCCCCCAACACATGTGAAGACGGAGGGTGCGCTGAGAGCACACCCGTTGGGATGTCCTCCACAGCACGTCCCTTGATCCTGACACCCTCCTGGCACATCCCTTCATTGAGTCTAGGGGCTATTTGTCAAAATGTCCCCTAAATACATGACTCAAATACATGTTTTCAGTTAGACCCCTCCTTCTTCACACGTGCTACGGCCAGTATTGTTTCAACCAGTCCAGGGACCTAATGCGAGTTGACAGAAATCAGTGTAGAAAAGGATGAAGAGAAGACTATGAAAGATAAAGGAGCTAGGGATGCTATGGGATTATACATGAAGTGAGTAATAAATATTTTTATTGGCCAAAGAATATCTGGGGGTATTTAGGAGATAATCATTCATTAGAGGAAGTGCACTTATTTACATACTAAGAAGCATTTAATAGTATTAAAAGATACTAGCTAGCCTGGGCACAGTGCATCTGTGCCTCTAGTTCTCCCTCATTCTCGACCCCTCATTCTCAGACCTCTCCCATCCCCTCCAATGCTTTTTCTCTCTGGCTGGCCACCTGGCCAACCGCTTTGTCTGGCCACCCGCCCACCACTTTCTCTCTACCCCATACCATTTTCTCTCCCTCCACCACTGCTGCTTTCTCTCTACCACTCCCACTGCTGCTTTCTCTCCCCCACCGCTTTCTCTTCCCTCCCACCATCTCCCCGCTGCCACCACCGCTTTCTCTTCCCACCCATTCACCTTATCTTCTCCGCCACTGTCACTTTCCTCTCCCGCTCCCAGCAGCTTGCATGAATTCTTGTCAGAGCTGCCACATATGAGATTAACAAGAGGTACATCTTGAAAACTATAAACTTGAAAACTATACTTTAAGGCATTACAGTTTTGTTAGAGTGGGGAACAATGATCATCATCAGGTCCTGAGATGGTCCATAACCTTCTCAAGTAATGAAGTAATGAAGGCGGCGGTATTGGAAGGACGCTTTGGGAATGTGCCCTACGATCAAAGATGATGCCCCTGCCAGAACGGTGAAGTGGAGACTACGGAACATCTGATGCTGAAATGTAGATTTATACTGAATTAAGGAGATGCCGGGCTGTGCATTTCAGATTAACCGGTTTCATTTGAATGAAATTAGTCATGTATACAGTATTTGAAGGTATTAATGGTTTATGTATTTTATGTATTTTATTGTAGTTGTGGTTGTTGTTGTTGTTTCTTTTTCTTGTATTTATGCTGGCCTTGGGCCGAAATAAACAAATACATACATACAATGAAGTAATGAAGGTGTCATCACCAGACTCTATGTTCTGATGCTCTGTAAAACACAGAAGCAAGGTTAACCTACAGGCCACTTGAGCAGCTCTTCGACTATACAGAATCAAGGATGGGCCACAGCTCAGTGGAAGAGCATGTGCTATGCATGCAGAAGGACCTAGGTCCAATCCTTGGCATCTCCAGGAAGAAAAAACTATCTCTAAGACCCTGGAGAGCTGCTGCTAATCATGGTAGAAAATACAGACCACTGGTCTGTCTCAGTTCAAGACAGCTTCATATGCAATTTTAGCCCTAGTATTTGTTATGAATTGACTAGGGTGGCATTGAAACTGAAAGCACAGGAGAAGCTCTCTGTCCCACATATGTTATCAGTATCATAAATGTTGCTGTGAAGCAGCCACCCAAACCTTCAACATGGGAGTGCTGGTATTTATACTTGCTGGTATTTATGCTACTGATAGGAAATGAATTAAAAAAACAAAGTGATCAAGCCAGAGCCTCTGCCTAGAATGAAGATATTATATGCAGCCTAATAGTCTGTATTACAGCTCTCTTTGATGCAGCCTTACAGGAATTTTCATTTAGCAGACCTATCTAACATCAAATGATCTTCTAACCTCCTCTGAAGATAATTAATAAAGGTGATAAGATCAGCCTTTGGGAGGGAGACTAGATAGTTCCATTACTGCTGCAGCATAAAATTTGTAAAAGTACCACACATGCCAAAATAAGGCCATAATCTCCCTACATCAACATTATATCAAGGCAGCCAATTTAAAACATCACTCCAGAGTTCATTTCCCAAACCTAAACCAGCTGAGATTATACCTTTTATTGGCCTAATGTCAGCTCATGAAACAGAATTCAGCTTCCGTTCTGTTCATCCTATCTAGCATTTCTACCCTATCTCTAACTAGCTCTGCTTGTAATTCTCTAATGCCAAGATGGCACTTTCAGGTTAATGTGCTCTCTTCTTGATCCATCTTTTATTTTTGTTTCGAGACCTACTGAGTGGATTACGCTGATCTACTGCCATGCAGTTGTCTTATCATGATCTGATTTTCAGGTGCTCCTTGTTCTCCTCTGCACCCCAAACTGTAAAGTCCACTCCTGACCAAAAACACATAGCCTCTGTGATTAAATTCCAATAACTAATTTTACCTAGCTAATCAAATACATAAGAAGAATGCAGTGAGCTGGGACGGCACAACTTCAGCCCTCCTGCCAAGGCTGGACTGCACCTTGCATCATTTCTGACTATTGGCCACTGTGGCTAAGGATGATGGAAGTTGTAGTCTAACAACAGCTAGAGGGCCAGAGTTGTGCAGCCCTGGATTAAACCAATATAATTCCACTGAAATAATCTACAACCTTCATTATTTTATGTTACTTTCAGTGATACAGCCCCCAAGGCAACTCTCAATCAACACATAATGCAATACATTTAAAGTCACACAACAGATCAGAAGAGAGACTAATATAAAGTAACAACATCAGCAGTACAGCAGCCCAGAATTATGAGCTAACTTTCCTAAGTATGCTACAGGCGAAAAGTGATCAAAGTGACATATTTCTAAGTAAGCATTTCTATTTGCCTTTTATTATCAGAAATCAATAGGACTCGGGAACATTCCACTGCATGGCAGCAGACCTGGGTTTGCCACGGCATGCATAATTGACAAGCTTCAGTCAATCCTGGCTCTTGAACTGACAAGCTACAGGCAATTGGAGAGGAGAGCTGGTCTTGTGGTAGCAAGCATGGCTTGTCTCCTTAGCTAAGCAGGGTCTGCCCTGGTTGCATATGAAAGGGAGACTAGAAGTGTGAGGACTGTAAGATATTCCCCCCAGGGGATGAAGCCGTTCTGGGAAGAGCATCTAGGCTCCAAGTTCCCTCCCTGGAAGCTTCTCCAAGATAGGGCTGAGAGAGATTCCTGCCTGCAACCTTGGAGAAGCCACTGCCAGTCTGGGTAGACAATACTGAGCTAGATAGACCAATGGTCTGACTCAGTATTGCAGCCTCCTATGTTCCTATGTAATCCTGGCTCTGTACAATAAATATGCTTCTGAACATTTGTTTTTTACATTCATACCTTTTTGGAGTAAATTTAAATAGCATCTTTAAGTGCACACCTAAAAAAAATTAATGTGTAAATAGGCTGGCCTTAAGGGAGGGAAGGCTGGGAAGTTTCTGGGTTGCCTACCTGAAGCAGGGCACTGAGCTTGGTGATTCTCTGGGGATGTTCACACAACTGGTGGGCAGGTGGGTGTGTGGGGAAGGCAGGGTTCAAACTACCTTCCCCCTTCCCCCAGACGACCACTCGCAGTCCTGAAGGTGTGCAGGCCGTGTGTCCACACGAAGCAGCATGGAATGAATCAGCATGAATGAATCTCTGCATTGCTCCCGGCAGCATGGGTAAACAGAGGCCGGGACTTGTCCCCGCCTCTGAGAATCCCACAATGCACTGTGTGACACACACAATGCATTCCCCAAGAGATGGGCACTCTAGGCTCCCGTTTCTGTGTATGGCCTGGCTGGAAGCAGCCCGGCTTGCACACAAGCAAGTAGCCTGGGTTAAGGGAGTGCTTGCTCCCTTAACCATGGCTAGAAGCCGAGCTAAAAAGTTGGGCTAGATAGCACTGGCCTGCCAGGATTGGGTCTGATCCTGATGGTTCTCACATGCAGCTTAATGTAGGCTGGGCATCCCTAGCCTGTGTTAGGCTGCACACGAGAACAGCCTCTCTGTTTATTAAGGGCACCATCTGCAAAGAGCTAAAGGGTGGGAAAACAGTAAGGCTACACTTACAATCAGAATATGGACAAGGAGGGCAGGCTAGGGGGAGGCAAGAATGGACCTACCTTCTCCCAGATGATCCTTGCTGTTCCCTTTGGCGCACCCCTGCACACCCACATGAACCACACTGCACAGAGCAGCGCAGATCTCTAGAGGCAGGGACTCATTTTCCCAGCCTCAAGGAATCCTACAATGCACCATGCAATGAGTGCAGTGCTTTGGGATATTCCTCAGGAATTGGGCGCTTTAGGTGCCTGACTCTGCGTATGCTCGGGCTGTGAGCCCTGTACCTGGGGATAAAGGTCATGCTCATACCCTTTGACCCAGGTAAATGTCTGGGTACAAAACCTGGGCTTGTGGGGTTTTTGTGCTGATCCTGGAACTGCACACGAGCAAACCTACCCTGTGTTGCCCAAACAGATTCTATTTTGGGGTAGTAGACAGCACCTCACCATATTCTTGGGACCTCGGCTTCCATTTTAGATACTTGAGTTTGTGGGATCACAAACTTTGCACATGCCCATATGTGGCAAGACTTGCAAACGGTCGCTTGGCATAAGCAAGACATGGGGCAATGCTACCCCAAGGTCACAATATCCAAGACTGAAAGGGAGTCATCTCCATTAAAAAAGAACCTCTCTTTGTCTCTCTGTCAAAGAGAAGGAAGCTAGCAATGTATACCCCATTTCAAAGGCATACACTCAGAGGAAAGTAAGCAATTCCCTTTTTGCAAGAGAGATAGAATGAGCTAATCTTCTCTGCAATAAATCAGATAAGTGCAACAGCTCCCCACCAAACTGTCAACAGCTAATGAGCTGGCAATAACTAGGAGGAGGAGAACTCATTAAAATTTAGAAAAATTATCTTTGCATCTAGAGAGACACCTCCTTTCCAGATAAGCTTTAAGTTCAACCATTCAACCTTCCATGCACACCTCTCCTAAACCATTCCAGGCTTTTGTTCCTTGGGTATGCACTCAAGTTGACTAGTTCATGCAACCATGAATTTCATTGTTCAGCACAAGTTTTAGCCCTTCCAGCAAGGGAGTGTGACTCATGCATTGCTTCAGGACATGATTTTGACTACAAGTATCCCAGGCCCAAGCACATGGCCTTGGAATCTGCATGGGAATCCAACGGGACCCTTATCATACTGGTTCTCAAGCTTGCGAGTGGTAGCTCTACACCACTTGCCCTTCTTCTTCCTGCTTTTCTGCTGCCTTCGTCCTGCAAGGAGATCTGCTTGTGTGCCCATCTACAAGTGCAGCGGATGCACCACTGGATAAAGATAGGTAATACTAACCTTCTGCCCCTCTAAATCTCCTTGCCCCCTTTTCTTTCCTTTCAATTTCTGCATCCAAGCCCCTTTCTACAGCAAGCCTTAAGCTGGTTTATTTACCATTTGGACCTTAAGCTAAATGCCTCTTAGTGAGATTCTTGTTAAAACTATTAATAAAGATTTTATTGCCTGCCTAACCAATTTTTGCTTTCCTTTACCCCTTTATCCCTAAATAAATCTGTTGTGTTGCATTTACATTTCCTCATTATTTCCAAGACCAAAATTCTGCTCAAATTAGTACTGTAATAGACCACTTCTCCATAGTCAAGCTGATTCCCCATGTTAAACCCAAAAGTATAGTCAGAGTGTCTAGCCAGCACTCTGGAGCAGATCTGTTAACACCAGGTAGGGCTTCCCTCAGGCTCATGTGCACAGCCTCAGTGCCTCACCTTTTATTCAAAGTTCTATAAGTTGTGTTGGTACTAACTACAAGAATGAACTTCCCTGTTACCTTTAAAGCATGTTTCTTTTTCAGTTTCCAGTGTGATGCCATTTGTTCTAGATCAGGGTTTCTTAACCAGATGTTGTTGGACTACAACTCCCATCATCCCCAGACATGAACTTTGTGGCTGAGGATGATGCTGTAGTCCAAGAACATCTGGGGGCCCGAGGTTAAGAAACCCTGTTCTAGATCAAAATCAGCAGACTAATCTGAGACAACAACTCAATAGACGATAAACAGATGATGGGTGAGGGATGCTGCTGCTGCAGACACTTCTCACCTAGGGCCCCATGTACCCTAGGGCCAGCTCTGTGTGTAAAACAGCCCTCAATTGCAATTTGATGCATACTTACCTGGGCGTTAAAAGTCCTATTGAACTTGGTCACGGGCGTAGCAAGGTTGGAGTGAGCCCAGAGACAAGATTTTATTTTTTAAAAGGTTTTGTAAATTGTGGACGATACAAGTCATTTAATGGTACTAGAGAAAGAAATGCTGTTCTGGTCTTAACACTCCACATCGATTTCCAGGTCTTAACACTCCCATCAGTTTCGGAGGATGAATACAACTGAAGGGAGCCCAGGCGGGTGCACAGCTGGGGGAGTCAGTCATGTGACTTGCCTCTGGGGGCCCCCCCAGACAACTGTCTCCCCTTGCCCTATTATAGTTACGCCCTGAACTTGGTAGTACTTAGTTTCAATTATGCCGAACATGACTTAAGTATTTAAAACTTAAGTATTAAAACGCAAGTCTTTCCACTCATCCAAATTATAGATCAGACTATGACACCATTTATAAAAGTAAAATGCCAACGATATCAAGGGTTGTTTTTTTAATTTAAAAAGTTGAGCTTTATTTTATATAATTTAACCAGTGCACACTTCATTAAAACAGACCATGGGATAAAGAAACAAATTAAAAAGGGGGTGGGCAACACCAACCTAAACAATTAAAACAAAACACAGCTACTTTCTTGGTTGCTCAGGGTAAGAGCAGAGCTCTTTTTGTTTTGCCAGATCAGGCAGTAGTAGTCTTTGTAATGACCCTGACATAGATGATCATATATATGTTTTTAAAATATGCCCTTAACTTTTCCCTTTTATAGCTCTGAGGTAGCAACTACTACAGGCGCAATTATTCAATTGTCCTTCAAAAGGTCTTTTGTACACGAGGCATTTTTCCCCTTTATGCTTGAGAAGACAACATAGGCTCAGCTTTAGGGGAAGAAATTGAGTTGGGCTGTTTTGTTCTGTTCGTTTCAGTTAGCTAAATTTGTGGTTTAGGCATCTGCTGGAAAATGTCATATTGGTTAATGTTCTCAGCTAGATGCTTAATGTATCTAGCAACACAAGCCACACTTCTGTCAGAACAAACTATGGTTTGGTGTTTGCCAGTCTGAAATATAATGAACACAATTCCAGGAGTTGGTTGGAATGTTGTGTTAAGTAAAAGCTGCAAAGTTATCAGACTATGCCCCAACATGTTGGTTGCATTAGCAACTAGCAACACTCAGCAATGACACTGTTGGTTCAAAAGAAATAATCTCACATCACATTTTTGAGAGAATCTCTCTTGGCAATCGCTCTCCCTCCCTCCCTCCACAAGCTCCTGTGATGTTCATGAACATACCACTTTCAGAAGAAACTTAACACAAGAGCTTGTCACTAAGGTTACTGGGTCTTTGTCCAAAGCCTCGTAAGTGAAAAGGAACATCTCCTAATGCTTGCTAAATGTAATGAGCAATCCAAGTGATGAAGCTAAACCAGGCATAATGATACATGTTGGTGAGAGGCTTGACCTTGGCAGCTGCATTCGGAACCAACACAATCTCTGTAATTCATTTCCCAGAAAAGGCCAAGCAAGGAGATACATTAATGCAAACAGTGCAGATGGTAGGAATGCATGTAGTAGTAGATTTGGCAGGAGTGCCCTGGAGAGCAAATGTCTTTGCCATCTTCCTAAATGAACCCCAAAATGTGACAACATTCTTTAATATGCTTATCAGAATTGGAGTGCTCACTTTCGAGGATTAATGCTACTACTGGTAACTAAAGTTCGGAGCAGACTTAATAAACAAATACATTGGGGAGGGAGAGCAAAAAATATAATTCTTAGGGCACAGCTTAATAATTCTGATTAATCAGAAATATCAAAAATGCCATTTTAGCAAAGCTGTGTCTGTGCTCCTTTTCATGCATGCAGATATCTCCTTGTGTGTGAAAACACATATTGTGAAATGTAAGAAATGGTTGTGCATCTTTTGTCACTTCAATACACTCATCTATTACAGTAAGTGTGGGGACTGCATGTACAAATGTGATGCAAGAAGCGACCCTCGACATTCCTGGGAGCAATACACACCATGAAAGAACGAGCAAAAAAAGTGGGACAGGGTTGATTGCCATGAGAAGAGGGCCCCAATGGGTTCTGTCCAGAGTTGGACTTAATTCCAATTTACTTGAAGACTTGATCTACGTAAAGTTAATTTGAACTTAGCTTGGATCAGATGTGAATTAACTCATTTAAACTTGGCTCAGTTTGGCTTGTGTAAATCCCCACCACTCCATCCACCACCCGTGGCTCCCGTTTTTCTTTCCCAAGCTTTAGGGCAGTAATTTCCCCAGTAACTTTGAGGCAATCAAGTGACTTACTGTGATGGGGATGTGATGTCCGCCTCTGGACTATGGTCGAGAGGACCTTAAAAATATGCATGTGAACATCTGGGGTCACCGAGAACCATGGGAAATTTCCCCAAATACTTTGATGCACTGCTCCCATGTACAATGCATGTAAGAAAACTACTGAGACATTTAAGCAAAGCAAGCAATTGACAATATGAAAGAAATAATAATGTGAACAAAATAATGTGAAACTACAGTAGAACACAGAGCTCCTGCAGAACCCTGCCTCTTGTGGTTATAAAAACAGCATATGGAAAATGGATAAATAAAAATAACTTCTCTTGAAGAGAAAAATGGCATCAATCTTCAATGGACTGTTGAAAGCAAGCCAGGGGAGGGGAGGGAGAAAAATATTGGGGTTCATTGGAAATCTGTCACTGTTTCTTAAGTCAAAGTATGAAAATAGAGAGCCGGGTCTCACAATCAGTGAGACCCGATTTGCGAAGTTGAGCAAGGAGAGCGGGCTAAGCCCACTTTCCCCGCACACGAGTGAGTGGGAGTCCTAGGTGGCCGGATTGGCCACCCACATGATTGCTGGCTCCATGACGGAGCCGGTGGGGACTGGGGAACTTGGGGGCCGTGCGGCCCCCGGAAGCTCCAGTATGCCCTGTGCGAGCGGAGATGGGAGACCCCTGGAGATGGGAGAACCCCGAAGATGGGAGACCCCAGAGACCTCCAGTATGCCCTGAGGAGACCCCCGGAGATGGGAGGTGGCTTTTCGCCTCCCCTCCGGGGTCTCCTCATGAGTAGGAGTGGCGCGGAGCCATGCCACGGCTACTCACGATCTTGAAAACCAGGTTTGCGGAGCACTCACTCCGCAAACTTGGTTTTAGGGCAGGGGCACTTGAGCGGGTTACCTGCTCTAGAACCACCGGGCTCGCAGCCGAGCCTGGTGGTTCTCACGATTACAGAAAATCGGGCTAGCAGAGGCTAGCCCGATTTTCTGCAATCGTGAGAATAGCCTCAGAGTGTTTTAAGAGCCTTGAATGAAAATGCTATACTTTTTAAAAGAACAAAGCTCCGCCTACTGAGGAGGCTGAGTACAGATGAGCATGTCTATTACACAAAGAAGCTGCCATGCTTAATCTTAGGCATAATGGCAGGTGACAATTCCTTTGACCCCACTGCTTTTCTCTAGAATATTTTCTAGATCAGGCCCAAGGCCTATCTATTCCAGCATTTCACACAGCATCCTGTTTCACACAGCATCTCACCAGATGCCTCCAGGAAGCCCTCAGGCAAGAGGTGAGGGCATGCCCTCTCTCCTGCAGTTGCTCCCCTGCAATTTCTATTCAGAGGCATCTTGCCTCTGAGGCTGTAGTTGGCCTTCAGCTCTCAGACTAGTAGCCATTGATAGACTTGTCCTCCATGAATTTATCTAAGCGCTTCTTAAAGCTATCTAGGCTGGTGGCTGCCACCACATCTTATGGCAGAGAATTCCATAGATTAATTATGCATTGTGTGGAAAAGTACTTCCTTATGTCAGTCCTAAATTTCTTGGCAATCAGTTTCCTGGGATGACTCCTCTCTCCACACCATAATTTTATAGACCTCTGTCATATCACCCCCTCAGGTGTCTTTCTTCTAAACTAAAAAGCCCCAGGTATTGTAGTCTTGCCTTGTAAGGAAGGTGCTCTAGGCTCCTGATTATCTTGGTTGCCCTCTTCTGCATCTTCTTCAGTTCTATAACGTCCTTTTTGAGGTATGGTGAACAAAACTGTACATAGTACTCCAAATGTGGCCGCACCACAGATTTTATTTTCAATCCCTTTCCTAATGATTCCAAGCATGTAACTGGCTTTTTTCACAGCTGCCACACATTGTGTCAACACTTTCAATTATCTGTCCACAACAACTCCAAGATCCCTCTCCGGGTCAGTCACTGAAAGCCACCAGCTCACCATCACTGTATATGTGGTTGGGGTTTTTTGCCCCCATATTACACTTTACACTTGATAACTTTGAACTACATCTGCCATTTTGTTGCCCATTCCCCAGTTTGGAGAGATCCATTTGGAGCTCTTGGCAATCACTTTTGGATTTCACTACCCTAAATAGTTTGGTGTCATCTGCAAATTTGGCCCCTTCACCGTTTACCCCAACCTTTAAATCATTTATGAATAAATTAAAAAGTACTTGTCCCAGTACAAATCCCTGGGGGACCCCACTTCTTACTTCCATCCATTATGAAACCTATCATTTTATTTCTACCCTCTGTTTTCTGTCCTTCAACCAGTTACCAATCCACAGATGAACTTGTCCCCTTATTCCATCACTATTAAGTTTTCTCAAGGGTCTTTGATGAGGAACTTTGATGAAAGCTTTTTGAAAGTCCAAGTAAACTGTGTCAGCTGGATCACCTTTATCCACATGCCTGTTGACACTGTCAAAGAAATCCAAAAGTTTGGTGAGGCAAGATTTACCTTTGCGGAAGCCATGTGGTTCTCCTTCAGCAAGGCCTGTTCTTCTATATGCTTAACAATTTTATCTTTGAGAATGCTTTACCTCAATTTGCCTGGAACGGATGTTAGGCTAACCGGCCTGAAATTTCCCGGATCCCCTCAGATCCTTTTTTATAAATCGGTGTTACATTGGCTACTTTCTAGTCTTCTGGTGCAGAGCCTGAAGGTAAGGATACATTTTGTTATACTTTCTAACTTTGTTTTTATTATTGTGGTTTTAAATAAACTCCATGCATTCTGAAGCAAAGTGACTCTCCTGATTTTACTATTCAGTTTTCTTTTCACCGAACTCCTCATTTTAGAGATTTTCCTCTTCTGAAGTTCAAAGTATCTGTGTTAAACTTCCTTAGGGATTCTCTCCTCACATACAGGTGAAACTTGAAAAATTAGAATATCGTGCAAAAGTTCATTAATTTCAGTAATGCAAATTAAAAGGTGAAACTGATATATGAGATAGACGCATTACATGCAAAGCGAGATAAGGCAAGCCTTAATTTGTTATAATTGTGATGATCATGGCGTACAGCTCATGAGAACCTCAAATCCACAATCCCAGAAAATTAGAATATTGTGAAAAGGTTCAACAGTCTAGGCTCCAGGTGTCCCACTCCAATCAGCTAATCAATCCATAACACCTGCAAAGGGTTCCTGAGCCTTTAAATGGTCTCTCAGGCTGGTTCATTAGGAATCACAATCATAGGAAAGACTGCTGACTTGACAGTTGTGCAGAAAACCATCATTGACACCCTCCATAAGGAGGGAAAGCCTCAAAAGGTAATTGCAAAAGAAGTTGGATGTTCCCAAAGTGCTGTATCAAAGCACATTAATAGAAAGTTATGTGGAAGGGAAAAGTGTGGAAGAAAAAGGTGCACAAGCAGCAGGGATGACCGCAGCCTAGAGAGGATTGTCAGGAAAAGGCCATTCAAAAGTGTTGGGGACTTTCACAAGGAGTGGACTGAGGCTGGAGTTAGTGCATCAAGAGCCACCACACACAGACGGATCCTGGACATGGGCTTCAAATGTCGTATTCCTCTTGTCAAGCCGCTCCTGAACAACAAACAACGTCAGAAGCGTCTTACCTGGGCTCAAGAAAAAAAGAACTGGTCTGTTGCTCAGTGGTCCAAAGTCCTCTTTTCTGATGAGAGCAACTTTTGCATCTCATTTGGAAACCAAGGACCCAGAGTCTGGAGGAAGAATGGAGAGGCACACAATGCAAGATGCTTGAGGTCCAGTGTGAAGTTTCCACAGTCTGTGTTGATTTGGGGAGCCATGTCATCTGCTGGTGTTGGTCCACTGTGCTTCATTAAGTCCAGGGTCAACGCAGCCGTCTATCAGGAGATTTTGGAGCACTTCATGCTTCCTTCCGCAGACGAGCTGTATGGGGATGCTGACTTCATTTTCCAGCAGGACTTGGCACCTGCCCACACTGCCAAAAGTACCAAAACCTGGTTCAATGACCATGGGATTACTATGCTTGATTGGCCAGCAAACTCGCCTGACCTGAACCCCATAGAGAATCTATGGGGCATTGCCAAGAGAAGGATGAGAGACATGAGACCAAACAATGCAGAAGAGCTGAAGGCCGCTATTGAAGCATCCTGGTCTTCCATAACACCTCATCAGTGCCACAGGCTGATAGCATCCATGCCACACCGCATTGAGGCAGTAATTGCTGCAAAAGGGGCCCAAACCAAGTACTGAATACATATGCATGCTTATACTTTTCAGAGGTCCGATATTGTTCTATTTACAATCCTTGTTTTATTGGTTTCATGTAATATTCTAATTTTCTGGGATTGTGGATTTGGGGTTTTCATGAGCTGTACGCCATGATCATCACAATTATAACAAATTAAGGCTTGACTTATCTCGCTTTGCATGTAATGCGTCTATCTCATATATCAGTTTCACCTTTTAATTTGCATTACTGAAATTATTGAACTTTTGCACGATATTCTAATTTTTCGAGTTTCACCTGTATATAATGAATTTGATCATACTATGGTCACTGTTCCCTAAAGGTTCGACGACACTGACATCTTGCACCAGGTCCTGTGCACCACCCAGGATTAAGTCAAAGGTCAACTTCTCTCTGGTTGTTTCCATTTCCAGCTGTTCTAGGGCACAGTCATTCAGCATATTTTGACATTTAGTCTTTTTAGTCTTTAGGCTTTTTGTCATTTAGACTAGTCCCTTAGATTTCTATTATAGATATCAGTTTCTCGCAACGTGAATATCTCATAAAGCAAAGATTTTGAACTGCTTCTCTGCAAAACAATCTGTAAAACCTCACTGGAATTTTGAAATATTACATCTTGAAAAACATGCACTATACTCTAAACCTTGGAGCATCTGTGCCTTACAACCCTCTAATACCTGACACCCTAACTCTTCAAACAACATGTTTTAAAACGTTTAGACTGGCCAGAGGCCAAATGCTTTGTAGTTTCCAAAAGTGTTTTGTTATATGTTAAGCTATTCAAACAAAGGCCTAGTTCTCATTAAAGTGGCAAAGCCTGTGCCAGGACTATGTCCCTTCATAGTGCAGATGGGGACTCACATGACTGAATTCTACTCCAAACAAAAACATTCTTTGCACACAGAAAGCTAGCATGTCAGGGAGAAGAGTCCCAGCCTTCTCTGGATAGTCTAGCTTTCTCTATGCAGAGCATTTTTTTTTTAAACAGAGGAACACCTCAGTGAGAACTAGTCCAAACTGAATGTATTCCAAAAAGTGACCATGTCACTATTACTGTGGATCTACATAATACAAGCTTTGTTTAACAGAATATAGGTTTTCTACATGGAAACTTTAACAAGAGAAAACTTTCCCCAATATGGAGAGGAGAGTTGGTCTTGTGGTAGCAAGCATGACTTGTCTCCTTAGCTAAGCAGGGTCCTCCCTGGTTGCATATGAATGGGAGACTACATGAATGGGTGTACTGATCACCCCACTGCTCAACAGAGTCCCTAACTGAGCTGGCGGACTTGGTCTCGGACTTGGTGTTGGAGTCACCCAGGCTTGTGGTGCTGGGTGACTTCAATGTTCATTTCGGGACCAATTTGTCCGGGGCGGCTCAGGAGTTAATAGCGGCCGTGACGACTATGGGCCTATCGCAGGTGGTCTCGGGACCGACGCACGTTGCAGGTCACATGCTTGATTTGGTCTTTCACTCTGATCAGGGTGGTGTTCCGTGGGTGGGGAATCCTGTGATTTCCCCATTGTCATGGACGGCCCACCATCTGGTTAAGGTCAGACTCACAATCATTTCCCACCTTCACAGGGTCGAGGGACCTATTAGGATGGTCTGCCCAAGAAAGTTATTGGATCCCATAGGATTTCAAGAAGCCTTGGAGGGATTCAGTGTTGGCTCTGCCGGCGATCCTCTTGATGTCCTGGTGGAGAATTGGAACAGTAAACTCACCGGGGCAGTAGACATGATCACTCCTAAGCGTCCTCTCTGACCCGCTTCAAAACTGGCCCCTTGGTATACAGAAGAACTACGGGGGCTGAAGCAGCGAGGTAGATGACTGGAGCGCAGGTGGAGAAAGACTCGGCTTGAATCCGACAGATTGCAACATAGAGCTCATTTGAAGACCTATGCTCAGGCGATACGTGCAGCAAAGAAGTGATTCTTTTCTGCCCGTATTGCATCTTCAAGTTCACATCCGGTGGAGTTGTCCAGGGTTATGAGAGGCTAGTATGTGCCCCTCCTCCCTTGAATCAGAATTTGGAACCATCTATTACCTGCTGTGATGTGTTTAATGAATTCTTTGTGGGGGAAATCTCTCGTATTTGGGCCGACTTGGATTTCGTCTCCGCAGTTACTTCAGTATCTGATGTGGAGGTATCCAGTGACACCTCTTATGTGGTTAGGTTGGATCAGTTCCAGTTTGTGACTCCTGAGGATGTGGACAAGCTGATTGGAATGGTGCGGCCCACCACCTGTCCTCTTGCCCCTTGCCTGACATGGCTTGTTCGATCTAGCAGGGAGGTTGTTGTAGAAGGCCTGGTAGAGATCATAAATGCATCTCTGAGAGAAAGTAGGATGCCTCCTAGTCTTAAGGAGGCAATTATTAGACCGTTTCTAAAGAAGTCTACCTTGGATCCCTCAGAACTGAGTAACTACAGGCCTGTCTCCAACCTTCCATGGCTGGGCAAGGTAACTGAGAGGGTGGTGGCCTCCCAGCTCCAGACAGTCTTGGAGGAAATGGATTATCTAGACCCATTTCAAACTGGCTTCTGGGCTGGCTATGGGGTGGAGACTGCCTTGGTCGGCCTGATGGATGATCTCCAACTGTGAATTGACAGAGGAAGTGCGACTCTGTTGGTCCTTTTGGACCTCTCGGCGGCTTTTGATACTATCGACCATAGTATCCTTCTGGAGCGTCTGAGGGGGTTGGGGGTGGGAGCCACTGCTCTGCAGCGGTTCCGCTCCTACCTCTTGGGAAGGTTCCAGATGGTATACCTTGGAGACTGTTGTTCTTCAAAATCTGAACTTTTGTATGGTGCCCTTTCGGGTGTTGTGAACTGATAGCCTGGCTAACCCTACAGGATTTACAACCCCATGAAAGTAAACAGAAAGCAGCAACGAAACTGGATGAAGGAAAATAAAAGGCTCACAAATAAAACAGTAAATGAATAAAGTCCCCTGAACTGAAACTAGGTACCCCCCTCTAACAATAACTGAGTAATAAGTGGAAAGAAAAGACAAAACAAGGAATGAAACAAGCAAAGGACACAGAACAAAGAATAAAGGGAACAATGCAGGAAAGTACAGACAAGACAAACTGGAACATGGAAAAGATATAATATGCAAGAGCACACTATAAGCTGCCAGCGAAGTTGCAAACAGCAATTCAGCTATGGGAGACTGTTGAATATATACTGTATGGTTCCACAGAACCAACAACCAATCAGGCTTCCCTGAGTCAGCAGTTTGGCTTTCTTTCTTGTAATCTCCTGCACCTGCGTGAGTCCCACTGAGCCTATCTCTTGATACATCGTCTCAATACAGGGGAAATCCCAGGATTTTCCTCGTCAGAAACCAAGTCTGGCAGCTGTTGAGAATCTTCAGCTCCAGAGTCTGGTTTCTCTGCCAATTCTTGTTGCTGTGGCTCACTAGCAGGCGAGTCCTCCTGCTCTGATTCTTCTGATTCTGAAGTCTGAGCCATGACACAGGGCTCTGTATTGTCTCCAATGTTGTTTAACATCTACATGAAACCGCTGGGAGAGATCATCAGGAGATTTGGTGCAGGGTGCTATCAGTACGCTAATGACACCCAAATCTATTTCTCCATGTCAGCATCATCGGGAGAGGGCATAACCTCCCTAAATGCCTGCCTGGAGTCGGGAATGGGCTGGATGAGGATAACAAACTGAGACTGAATCCAGATAAGACGGAGGTACTCATTGTGCGGGGTTGAAACTTGGGAGACAATTTTCATCTGCCTGTTCTGGATGGGGTCACACTTCCCCAGAAGGAACAGGTACGCAGTCTGGGGGTGCTTCTGGATCCAAGTCTCTCCCTGGTGTCCCAGGTTGAGACAGCGGCCAGAAGTGCCTTCTATCAGCTTCGGCTGATACACCAGCTACGTCTGTTTCTTGAGTTAGACGACCTCAAAACAGTGGTACATCTGCTGGTAACCTCCAGCCTGGATTACTGCAATGTGCTCTATGTGGGGCTGCCCTTGTACCTAGTCCGGAAACTACAGTTGGTCCAGAATGCGGCAGCCAGGCTGGTCTCTGGGTCATCCAGGAGAGACCATATTACTCCTGTATTGAAGGAGTTACACTGGCTGCCAATATGTTTCCGGGCAAAATACAAGGTGTTGGTCATAACCCATAAAGCCCTAAACAGCTTGGGCCCTGGGTTTTTAAGAGAATGACTTCTTTGTTATGAACCCCACAGCCCATTGAGATCATCAGGAGAGGTCTGTCTACATTTGCCACCAGCTCGTCTGGTGGCTGCTCAGGGATGGGCCTTCTCCATTACTGCCCGAGGTTTTGGAATGATGCACTCCCTAGTGAAATAAGAGCCTCTCCATCTCTGACAGTCTCTAAAGACGCATTTCTTCACCCAGACTTTTAACTAATATTGTTTTGATTGTTCTAATGTTGTTTTTAGAATATTCTTTTAAAATTTTAAATTGTGTTTTAAATTTCTTGCTTTTAAATTTTTTTGTTTTTGTTTTTCATTAATGTTTTACTTTTAATCTTGTTGTAAACCACCCAGAGTTGTAAGTTTTGGGCGGTGTAAAAATATGATAGATAGATAGATAGATAGATAGATAGATAGATAGATAGATAGATAGATGTGTGAGCACTGTAAGATATTCCCCTCAGGGGATGGAGCTGCTCTGTGAAGAGCAGAAGATTTCAAGTTCCCTCCCTGGCATCTCCAAGAAAGGGCTGAGAGAGATTCCTGCCTGCAACCTTGGAGAAGCCTCTGCCAGTTTGTGCAGACAATACTGAGCTAGATGGACCAATGGTCTGACTCAATATATGGCAGCTTCCTTTATGCTATGTTCCACAGCTATGGAATTTCTCACTGTTGAGACATCTATCAGATAGTGGCTCACTAGGGATGTGAAATCAGGTTTGATGACAAACAGGTTTGATAGTCCGCTATCAAACACCACCCCCCGACCCCCAAGTTCAGTTTGCTATTGGACCAAAAACCTCTGCCCATTTTTTTTTTGGGGGGGGTCACAAGTTAATTTTTTTTAACTTAAAAAAATTAAATGTTACTTACTGTCACCTGGTCCAGCAGCTTAGATTTGGCCATTGACGGGGTCTCCAGAAGTTCCTCCTCCCCCTTGCTGGACTCCATTTATGTACAAATCACCTGGTTCGGGCAGTCTTTGGCCCATTCCAGGCCTGCCCTTCATTACAGTGGCCATTTTAGGCTCCGCCATGCATGCCCAAGGGGCCTCTGCATGGCCGGGTCATGTGTACAATGCACATGAAATGCAGGCATGCGGAGTAGCGTGTGCCTTTCCCCTACTCATATCCTGATAATGCCTGTTGATGCATGTGCCCAATCGGTCGGCAGAGGCGTAATTATAGGGGGGCAGGGGGGGCACGTGCCCCGGGCGCCATCTTTTCTGGTCACATGGGGGGCGCCGCCATGACAAAAATTTTTTTTTTAATTTTTAAAAAACTTTCTGTTAATACAAATGTTTCCTGCTCAGTGCAGCAGCGCTGCAGCAGTCAAGGGAGCGCATCGACGCCCCCTCCCTGACAAGCGGTCCCTTCTGCACTGCCCGCGCGCCCCCCCATTGCTTTGCTGGCGCCTGGCGGCCAGTCAGTGGCCTGGCTTGGCGGCGGCAGCGGGCACTTGTGAGGAAAAACCTAAGTATAATGTAGTATGTTGGGGGCGGGGGCGCGCGGGGGGGGGGCGCCATTTCAGTGCTTGCCCCGGGCGCCGTTTTCCCTAGTTATGCCTCTGTCGGTTGGTATGAGAGCCTGTCATCATCACCCATTCCCTGAGCCCCCTTTAGCAGCAATTGCTGATGGGATTCAACTCAGCCAGGAATGACTCCCACCTCAGCTTGAGTGCACTATCAACCAAGCTGCACTGAAACTGATCTGGAAAGAAAAGAACAGTATGGTCTGTTGACACGGCATGTCTCCATTTTATTTTATAAACAGTGTGAGGGGGGGGCACACAAACCTGTGTGCGGAATCATGGTGAGGTAGGGAACGTGAATACTTTTTGTTAGGGGACTTTAACACCATGATTCCAGTACTGATCACACACCCCTGTAGTATGTACATTAAGAAAAAAGCTTCTGTTGATGGCAGGGGCACCAAATCTGGATTAGAACCATCATATCCAAACTCTTATATTTATGTTTTAATGCCCATGACAACGGATTTTTTTTTAAAGTGTTGTGGGCCTAATAAAGACCCCAGTGAGGCATGTGACGGTTCCTTTTCTACCCTCCTTCTTTCCTCCTGGGTCAGAACCATGGCAGAACCATGGCAGCAATAATGCATTAAAGACACCTACAGACATTTACAAAATAAAATGTAGTCATTCAGGGTCAACACACACATTGAAAGTACCGCGTATCAACCCTACAAAAGCCAGACCGTACAAACAGCAGTATGTAAGGGAGGAGGAGAACCCTATTTTTCTACTATCTTCAGCAATCAGTTACCTGGCCACGTGTAGCTCAATGGGACAGAATGTTTGTGGGCTTAGAGGGAAGTTAATAGACAAACAGGTCGGTGGAGCTAATAGAACTCAGTGGTGTAGAGAGGGGAAGGAGGACTTCAACAAACAGGAAACGTTTTAGCTTTCAGGTAGATAAAGCAGAAAGTATAGATGTTTATCACCAAGAGAATATTCAGGGCTTATAATGTTAAAATGCTGAAACAACTCTCCCATCTTAATTATATTAACAGAACTGTGACATAAGGAAAGGTTCTTTGGTAAGAGTTTTCTCCACCATAGAAGTGGAGGATTAGTTTTCCTTTCTTTTAAAAACTGCTGATTTTGATGTTACCCTGTTGGGGGGGGGGTGTAATGTGGTATCTTAAGCCTGGTTTGACAGACAGTACTACCCATGCCTCTTGAGAAAAATAGTGTTGTAGGCCTCAATAACTGGGCTAGGTACATAATTGATCTTCAAACTCACTCCACTTTAGTAGCACTCATCTTTTTCTTTCTTTTTTAAAAAATCTTTTTGACAATACAGTTATTAAGGGATATTTTAAGTCTGCAACACTCCACTCAGCCCAACAGAGTGATCAGGATCCAAATGATAAAATTTTCAAAGTCCTTGTTTTGACTGAAATTATGGGGATTTCAAACAATAATTACTCAAAAATCACTAGACTGGTGTTTTTTCTAACCAGCATCAGTCCCATATGGACCTGAATTTTAGGAGAATGCTAAAAAGAAATCAAAAATTCAACAATATACATTATCTGTAGTGAGAAAAGGTCACCAAAACTTTGAAACCTCTTTTTAGGATTTAAAAACCTAAACTTCTGTATCTCACCCAATTTTGGCCTTGGGCCGAAATAAACAAATACATACACCCAATTTGCAATGGATCTGCACCAACGTTGGAGGAGTGGTGTCCCTTGCCCCAGTTGATGTGTACATGATTTCAGAACTTATAATGGCGGAATGTTGAAAACACTCCTAATTTTAACTATGCTGGCACAACTGTGCCAGTATAGTCTTGATTATTAACAGAAGTAATTAGAGGAGAGTGGAGAGATATTCCCACAACCCTGGCTATCAGATGTAACCAACAGTGCAATCTTTCCTTTCAGCAAAGGGGAAAAAATGAAAGGAATTCACTAGAGGAAAGAACAAGATAAAAACTGATGTCTTGCTTGTAATTAAATACTACAGTATTGTCTTCTAGAGAAAGAGCACTACTTTGCATATTTAGTGCCTTACTGAATAATTCAAACTGAGAAGCTTAGGAGTGAAGCATCGACACTAACCTACTAAGACCATACAGACTTCTCCCCAGAACATTAACTCTCACTTTTAAAAATAAGCATATTTTAATGTACTTGACCATAGTCCATGGGCTGACATGACAGGCAGGCTCTATCGATGTTAGGGACCTGCAGGAGCTGCTGTGCAACTTGAAAGGCAGCCCTGATGGTGTAGCATTACAGGTGTGTTGCAGAATGCCTGAAGCAAGTTGCAGAATGAATGAAGCAAATCACTTCCTGAGTGTCACACCCATCCTGTGGCAGCTTCATTGGTTACCAGTCTGCTTCCAGACTAGATTGGTCTCTATAGGGCTAGATTGGTCTCTACTGGGCTTGGGACTGGGATACCTGTTGGACCGCATTTACCCATACGAACCTGCTCAGCATCTCAGACTCTGCTCATGGCCCTGCCTCTAACGGAGATCCAGTTGGCGGGGAGTAGAGACAGGGCCTTTTTGGTTGTGGCTCTTTGGCTTTGGAACGCCTTTCCTGAAGAGCTCCACCTGCTCCCTCCACCAGAGTTTAAAATAAATAAATTAAAAACACATCTTTTTAAAAAGGCTTTAAAATGTTTTATCTGCTACTTATATCTAGTAGGTTCTTTAGTTTGTATAGTTCTCAGTTTATAGCTTTTTATTAATAACTTTTAATTTGAAACTTTTTTTTAAAGGTAATTTTAAATGTGGTTTTAGCCCGGTTTTTTTAACTTGTTTAACTTTAGTAATCTTTTAATTATATATTATATACATTTATTATACATTGTATCTATTTTATTAGCTTACTTTCCTTAAGGAAAGTAAGCTTATGAGATCACCTGCCTCTGTATGTGTGTGTGTGCGCACGCGTGTGTGCATGTGTGTGTGTCCCTATCAACTTTGCAATGCATGGACCAATTTGAACCAAATTTGGTACAGCTGTAAGGACACATAGGGACACCTCAATGGTGTAGTTTGTAATGATGTCATCCACTCGATTTCAAGATAGCAGATGTGTAAAGGTTTGAAGTGCAAGTGGACCACAAGTGGCTAACTTGTGGATTGCAAACCAATTCGAACCAAATTTGTTACAGATGTATGGACACATAGGGATGTCTCAATGGCATAGTTTGTAATGGTGTCATACACCCCTAATCAAAATGGTGGATGCATTAACATTTGAGGCACAAGAGGGCTAACTTCTGGCCCGCCTAACTGATTTGGACCAAATTTGATGGTTGTAGTGAGTGACACAAAGGGACACCTCAACGGTGTAGTTTGTGATGATGGATGTCATCCACCCCAATTCAAGATGGCAGATGCGTGAACATTTGAGGAGAAAGTGGGAACCGATTTGGACCAAATTCGGTATGGCTGTAGGGACACAAATTTGGTACAGCCGTAGGGACATGATGCCGCAAAGGCATAGCTTCTGTTTATGTCATCTACCCCTATTCAATATGGTGGGCGCATGAACGTTTGAGGTGCAAGTGGGCTAACTTGTAAACTGCCTAACCGATTTGGACCAGATTTAGTCCCATTGTGAGGCTAGTGAAAGGGAAGTAGTAGTTGTTAATGTTGTGAGCCACCCTGAGCAGTAATGTACTTTAGTGGTGGGGTATAAATATTTTAATTTTTTTAAAAAAAAGACTTTTTGTGCAGTGTTTCCATTGCAAACAGAAGGAGTACTATATAGTTGCCTAGAAGTGGTTTTAAGTTATTCCTCTTCAGCCCTGTTGTGCTACACCATTGAGACTGCCTTTCAAGTTGTGCAGGAGCCCCAGCAGGTCCCTAATGTCGATAGAGGGCTGCCTGACATATTGGCCACTGTCCTTAGACAAAATTCAAATATCTTTCAACATCTCTTAGTTTAGTTTCACTCATAACCATAACTAATAGGCACCAAATTCAATACACTATTAATTCCATCTGGACTGCTGAGATGGTGAAAGTGGCATCCAACCCATGTATCCACAGATTCCGACATTTCTTTTCCTTAAAGGGAACGCAAATTATTCACTTATAATTTCATCAGATTTTTATTTAGAAGCAGTAACCATTTTATGCATTTTATAAACCGGAACGCATTGAAAACATGTGTTTTTCTTCCCTCCACAACTACAGCATTTCTGTGAATTCCATATTAAGCAACCAGAAAGCAATGCTGACATATAGAAGTAATACAACCCCATGTTCTATTGTTTGTTCTGCTACTGAGTGTGGTAGAACATCAGCAAGGAGAAGGCATTCAGGCTCTTGCAGGAAGACTCACAGCTATGAGATAAAATTGTTCTGATAGTAGTTGCACAGAGGGCTTTTATGTTTGCTATGTATATGGTGCATACAGTGATAAGTGAACGAAGCTGGATACTATGCTTATCTTAAGGTAACTGCTCGCCAACCAGAAATTGCTATATTTGACAAGAGAATCATACTAATGTCAACTTCTGCTGCCACAACTTCAGGGCTGATCTTCAAGTTCAGCTGTGATGCAGTGTGCATCTGCAACCAGCATGGTGGGGATGAAAGCTCACTAATCGGCACTGAACACCAATGCTTACATCAGAAACCAATATCTATATATATATTTCTCCTGGGTGTGCCAGGGAAAATGCGTCCCGGCAGCCCAGCTGATTGGCTGGGCTGCAGAGGCGCCTGATTGGCAGGCACACCCAGGAGGAGGAGAACTGGTTGCTGCGAGCCATGGCCGCTGGCGGGCCTGGCCTGGTGATGGGTGGTGGTTGTAGGCCTGGCCCGGCCGCAGCGAAGCAGTGGCGGGTCCAGCCGAGGTGGTGAGGTGGCTGGCCGGCCAGCCGGCAGTCAGCCCCAATAGCGGGGCTGAAGGTGGGGGTGGGGGGAGAGGTGGCTGGCCTGCCGCTGGCCGCTGGCCACTGGCCAAAAAGACTGGCAAGCGGCGGCAGCGAGCACGGCAGGTCGCGGAGGCGGCACTTGGTGTGGTGGGCCTGCTGGAGGGCCAGGCCGCAGAGAGGGCTCTCAGCCAGGCATGCCAGCCAGGCCAGGAGGAGCCTGTGGGAGACTGGGGCGGGAGGGAACCGGGTGGTGGGACTTTCCTGCTCGCCACCCGGGAGGAGGAGTGGTAGCGGTGGCGGCGGCCCGGTAAGTAGAACTTTTAAAAATGCAGGGGGAGGGGGGAGTGCAAGGGGGAGGGGGGAGGGATGGGCAAAGTGGAGGGGGAGGGCAAGAGGGAGGGGTCAGGGGGAGGGAAGGTCAAGGGGGCAGGGGGAAGGGGAGGGCAAGAGAGAGTGGGGCAGGCAGGAGGGGGGGCAAGAGAGAGTGGGGCAGGGGGAGGGGGAGGGCAAGAGAGAGTGGGGCAGGGGGAGGGGAGGGCAAGAGAGAGTGGGGCAGGGGGCGGGCAAGAGGGAGTGGGACAGGGGGCGGACAAGAGGGAGTGGGGCAGGGGAGGGTAGGAGAGAGGAGCAGGGGGGCGAGGGAGGGCAGGAGAGACTGGGGCAGGAGGGTGAGAGGGAGGGGAGGGTGAGAGAGAGGGGTGAGAGGGCAAGAGAGAGTGGGGTGGGAGGGAGGGGAAGAAAGGCAAGAGTGTGGGGCAGAAGGGAGGACAGGAGAGTGGGGCAGGAGAGAGAAGGGAACAGCCAGCCCCAAAGAGCGCACAGATGTTCTGTGCGGGTTGGCTAGTTCATATGAAAAGTTCCTCAGCCAAATTAGCTTAGCTACAGGGAGTGTTGGGTGTTGCTCCTACTTCCAATTCTCTTCCACCAAACACAAACAACTCACATAGGTGAAACTGGGGGCGGGGGAGGCATCCAGGTCACATGTCCTAGGTGCCACTGGGGGGGTGCCTGTGCCAAGCTGCCCCCCCTGCCCAATCCGCAGATTTTTTTAAATTTTTTAAAAAATAACCTGGAGCCCCTTCAGAAGCTTCCTAACGGCCCCGTCCCCCTGCCAGCCTCTTAGATCACAGCCGCAGCCTGTCTCGAGCTAATTTTCAGGCCTGTTTGGGCCTACAAAGATCACCGCAGCAGCCATTTTGGAGGTCGGCGCACATGCTCAGAAGGCCCGGCAAGGCATAGGACCTCTCAGGGACCCTTTGAGCATGTGCGGCAGCCATTTTTTAAAAATTAATAAAAAGGCTGCTGAAAATAAAAATGGCTGCCGCACATGCTCAAATGGTCTCTGCAAGACCCAAATCTAGATTTTTCCCTGATCTAGGAAATCAGAAGAATGCAAAGTTGTTGGCAAAAGACACAAGCATTTAAAAAACAGATATAAATGGCACAAAAATAAGTGGACAAAACATCCCTTTAAAAGACAATGTTGGTTTAATACCTTATAAGCCAGCAAAACTGAAAGATGGGGTGCGGGGGGAGAGGCAAGGAATAAAATAGAAATATTCACTCGCATGCTGTTTAATTCTCTATACGGAGCTCTGTCTTTATCTGCATATTGTCAACCAATCTGATTATAAGGTTTGTGGGATTTCAAATTTGGAAAGTGCCTGCCTTTAACTTGTATGGTCCTTTAAAAAAAACACCCCAAACTTAATATCACACTGTTTTGCTATTCTGTGGCTAGTTGTAACTTCTACCTTCTTCCTGATCAGGCTGCTGGATCCAAGCCTATTGTAAGCTGCTGGATAATTTCAGATTGTTTGGGGCCCCTAGGATTTCCCATTGCAGCCATCTCCCTTTAAGGCAAAGGCTGTTTGGTCAGAAAAAACCCATCCCTGAATTTCTTGGAGGCAGCAACCTGTAGTGAGGTGTGCTGAGGTGGCAGAGCATTTGCTAAAGAGAGCTTTCACTGCTTAGCTCTATGGAGGCATGCCCAGCACATGGATGTGCTGTGCTTCCTTGGGAAGTGGGAAGCGTTCCTTGGGATGTGCCACATGCGTGGTTGTATGTGTGTGTGTATGCATGTGTGTGTTGCTTACAACCTCCTGTTTCTCCTTTCAAAGTTATCTGAAAGATGGGTGTCAGATGTTTGGACAGGGGCGCAATTTCAGTGCTTGCCCTAGGCACTATTTTCCCTAGATACGCCTCTGACAACTCATCGTATATTGTGGCATTGAATTACTTGATTTTGTTTCCAAAGTGGAGCCAATGAACTAGGAATCCTCCATTGTTTCATTGTTTACTACCAAGTTTTGTACCAAACACAGTGCATACAAATATGCTTTTCATTCATGTCTTCCTCCCTCAGCCCTCAATATTAATGAAGCTCATGTACACATTGATAAAACATGCCAAAATGCAACCTTGATGTGACTGTAGAAATTATTGTATGAAAACTCTTCTTGTATGGTTCTTCACTGATACATATATACCCTTATATGCCCAATATATACCCCCAAAATGAACCTTGATGTGTGACTGTACATTCTTTTTGTGTGTGATATTTTTCCAATTTTAAATCCAAAAATTCACACAGCAGCTTTTAAAATGATGCCTGGGGGGTTGCTGCCAGGAACTGGGTGGTATCTGGTTTAGCAAGCAAAATCCTCTAAGGTGTGAGGGTGCAAACCTTTCAAATAAACCAGAAGGGGACAGAGTAGAACCAGCAGTAGAGCAGACAGAAGCACATGACAGCTGGTCAAAAAGGTCATATGATGGTAAGGGAGGTAGCACACATCGATGCCACAACAGAGACTTGGTGTATAGGTATTTATATACCAGTGCCAGAAGCTTTTGAGCCAAGATGGGTGAGCTGGAGTGCTTGGTTGCTAATGAAAACATAGATACAGTGGGCATAACGGAAACCTGGTGGAACAGTAAGAACCAGTGGGGCATTGTTATTCCTGGATATAAACTCTACAGAAAGGACAGGGAGAAGTGAATTGGGGATAGAGTAGCACTGTACATTAAAGAAGGGTCAGAATCTCACAAGCTAGAAAACCTAGGAAGACCAGAATAAACTCTGTCCAGCACAACACAAGGCCTGAAATGAAATGTGCTAGTAGGGACATGCTATCATCCACCTGATCAAAACACTGGAGTATACCTGTATACCAAGTTTGGTGCGAATCGGTTAGGCGGTTCACAAATTAGCCTGCTTTCACCTCAAAAGTTCATGCGTCAATCATCTTGAATTGGGGTGGATGACATCATCCGTATTTATCCAAATAGTGTAATTATACTATATTTATCTGAATAGAGGGTGACTCTGAATGGAAGACAATGCTTTAAAAGAAAATGGCAAAATACAAGTTATACCTAAAGTTATACCCAAAGAAAGAGGAATCTGTATCTAAGACAACTTCACCATAAAGTGGGGAAAAACCTTGTCTTAGATACAGATAAATAAGGTACATCATTGAAATGTTCCTGTGTGGCATTACAACTGTACCAAATTTGGTCCAAATCAGTCAAGGCATTGCAAGGTTGATGCTAACCCCCTGCTAATTGAACCAAGAGGCACCTTGTAAAAGTGGTGATTCTCTTTATTGAGCAGGGGGAGAGCATCTGGCACTTATCGATCCCCAGCGCAGCATCCCCCCAGTGGCTGTTGCTGGTGTCTACCTTATGTTTCTTTTTTAGATTGTGAGCTCTTTGGGGACAGGGAGCCATTTTATTTATTTTATTTATGTTTGCTATGGGAGCTTTGGTTAAAAAATGTTCCGCTTTGGGAACTTTGGTTTAAAAAATGGTATATAAATATTTGTCATATTCGCATTGTTAGGGGGAGAGAGAGAGAGAGAGAGGTGATCTCATAAGACTACTTTCCATGAGGCAAGTACGCTAGAAAAGCACATATATGGGCACACACACACACACACACACACACACACACACACACACACACACACACGGTAGTCACCAGCAGTAGCCAATGGAAGGATGCTATGCTAGGGTTGGATAGAGACAGTTGTTAGGCTCTTTCTAAATATAAGACAGTGACCATATTAAAAGGTGCCCCTTAGCTGATTTGCTCAGTTTTACAGTAGTAAAACACCATAGAAAAAAGATATACAGAGATATCCACACACACTGAGGCTCTCCACACGAGCAGTGTGGAGAGCTGAGGAGGGTTTGGTGGGGATAGCTGGCTTGGCCCGCTCTCCCTGCACACATGCACTCTGCGCTTCCTGGGCGGCCGGATCGGCTGCCCACACGATTACTAGCTCCTTCACGGAGCTGGTAGGGGTGGCAGGGGTCAAGGGGCCCCCAGAAGTCCCAGGATGCCCCGTGTGAGTGTGTCTGGCATTCTGGGGAGACGCCTGATGCCGGAAGGCTTGTTGTTGCACTATCTCCACTTATCTAATTTTAGAGGAGGGGGAATTAAGCAGGCTAGCCACTGGGCTTGTGGTTCTCGTGACCGCTGGAAATCTCCCTTCGCCTGCTTTCCAGCGGTCATGCAAATAGCCTCACTGTGTGTCAAGAAATAAGGCCAGTGTAAGAAATGGCTGCCCTCCACAGCATATAATGTGTTATAAAGTTCAAATGCCCATAATGTGCCCTTTATCTTAACACGGATTTGTCTGCTTTTCACATGCATCAAACAATAGTGGTATTGGTGCAAACACATACCACAATACAGTTTTGCCAACTCTTTCTGATTTTTAACGCCACATGTGTGCACAGAGCTGCTGTGGAACGACCATCAACACATCCCTGTAAATCTGCATAGCTCTAGTCATGATAGTTAGCCGATTAACTTTACCACTGCATTTCAATTTGACCGCTTCCAAATGTGTTCCCCTCTATTTTGACCATTCAGCTGCCTGATTACGGTTGACTATGGCAACCTTTACAATAATGCTGACAGAGATACAAAGTCGGTCTCATGTCTGGCTAAATGGCAAACAAGCAGCAAGGTTCTGCCAGCCTTAGAAAGGGCTTGAGGCCACCACCTGACATGGACACAGACAGGAACACAGACTATTCTTCTATGAGAGATACGATGCCACAATATACAGTGCACCATCACAGCATGCTCATCCATCATAACAGTTCCTTTGGAAGTATTCTAGGTATGAATGTGAACTGATTTTATGAAGAAAAAAATGGCTGAAGTGACGTCCATATTAATTATTGACAGGCCCCTGGCATTATTTGAATGCAGGGGTTTTTAATCTGTCGCCTAATACAGCTATACTTTGTAAACTGAGTACTTTTCAAAGAGAACTCTGGAATCCTACAGAGCTGTCTTGAGGGGGGCTTTGATCTTTCCAGAGCACATATCTTGTGTTTCTATAATTGCTCTAGTTTAACAAGGCTTCATAGCACAGAGAGAGAAGCGGGGAGAGCGGGGAGAAATCCCTTTATTAAGACTATAAACCTAACTGACCAAAATGCTGGCATGTGCTGTTGGGAGATTCCCTCCTAAACATCCCAGAGAGGGGACTTCATAATAAAATGGGATGAAGTACGGGACATGTTGCCAATGTGCAGGATGGCACGAAGAAGCCCTGTGCTGTGCTGAAAGGCTTCATTGCTTTTAAGTACTGTGAATGCTGATCTAAATGGCTGGGTGAAAGGCGAGGAAGTTATGGCTGGATTTTTTGGTTAAAAATGACAGCTCCGTGGCTCCAATTGCACAAAGCAGACCAAAGGATTAAGCCAGACAGCCCTGCTCAAAGCTCTCAAGTTTCAAGTGGGGGCAAATCTTTGCATGAGCAGTTCACACTCTCAGACAATGGTGAAGATTTCTCATTACTTTGGCTTGGTCATATATTAATCTTACTTTACAAATCCACGCCATGATTTATATCATGTTTAATTAACTGATTGAGGGCTCCTGTGGTAAAATGGCATCGCATTAAGCTCTGTCCTTATGGCAAATGCGAATCGCATCTTTAGCCTTGCAAGAGCAAAATATCATGGGATTCACTGATGACAGGATGCAGGAATCGAAATGTCCCTCCTGTTGTTTGAAAATCCAGCGAGGGTGGTTGCCATATGCTCATCATTTCCAAGGGGGGAAAAAATGACAGGACAGAAAAAGAACTGCTCTAGTTCTTCCAATATGTTCAAATCTCAGATGAAAATGATAGTACAGCAGTTCTGTACTGAGGCCAGATTTGACATGAAAGTGTTCAGGAAACTTTCAAAAAGATTAATGAGAGATTTCTCTTCTTTTTTTCCCCTTAAAAAAAAAAAGACTTTTCTGCATTTAAATAACGTGTCAATAACATTGACTTCTTTGGCAATAAAAGTAAGTTCCACCCCCACCACTGAGATGAGCAACTAAATTAAAACTAATTTAACTTTGGCTGAAAAAAATGTTTGTGTGTATATATAATAAAAGTCTTATATAAATCACACTGTGTACAAATACAGTTTGTTGTTAGTTCCAAAATAGCAAGCTTCAGTTAATCCTTGTTATTTTTTAAAGTGATTTTTTGGTCTCCCAAAGTTCTAATTCCACCAAATGTACAGATTGGACTTATTGTTAAAGACATTCAACTGTATTCAACTTTGGATAAGTGCTAGCTGCTGTTGATGCCCATATACATAGCTGATACTCTGACATTGTAATGCTACTCCTGTGCAAGCAAAAAATATAACAAAACACATGTGCAGTCCTAGCGGTTCTGTTTCTGATGCTCAGATGCTTGTGGAGTGCACCCATTTCCCCCAAGAAGCACTCACTGCAACCTGGAAATAGGTCCCAAAGGGTTACACAATCCAGGGAGAGGGGAATTGGCAAAAAATCCACAACCACCCAGTGCAAGGATCATACTTCAGAAACAGGGTTGCTAATGGTGTGTATGTGCACAAACAAAGAAGTCCATGTGCACAAATATGTCTATGTGTACACACACAGGTGCTTTTTTTGCTTGCATGGGCACAGTGTTAGGATGTTGGCCATTAGGAACTGAGAAAAATGTGAGATTTGGACAACTAAAGTTTCATAAAGTTCTGAAACTATGATCCAAACTAGAGTGGTCAATTTCTCTCAATATCTATTGCATTATTAAAAGATAATGTATTCAGATGTGTCTGTGCCATCAAAGACTACTTAAAAGGTAATGTGTAAATCTAAGTGATTTCTGATTTGAAAGGATACCTTTTACTCCACACATACCAAGTTCCTACACTCGGACATGTTTTCAATGTGAAGAAAACGCTTTGCCTTAAATCACACATCTCACTCTATAAAGTTCATAAAGTACAGCAGCACAATCCTATCTGGGTCATTTCAAGGCCCTAGAAGTTTCTGTCCTGGGAGAAGGTAGGTGCAATCCTGTCTCCCGCACCCTCGCCCTCCCTGCCCCACACAATTAGTGGATGCAATTCAACAGTTAGTGAATCATGTGAACAACTTTTAAAAATATTTCCATAATATTAAACTAGAATTTTAAATTTAAAAATACAATGGAAGTTTTTTGTTATGACCAAGGCTAAATCTAATATAGCTCACTCACAATAAACACAGTAGCTGACGTCAAACGAAGTTACTCATAAGCAGTCCCATTGACATTAAAGGGACAAATTAATCATGACTAACCAGTGATGGCTTGGTGGTTTTGACATACAACATGCAGATTGGCTGTGTAGGGCTGATCTACACATTATACACAAACAAATACAGTGGTCCCTCTACTTACGAAATTAATCCGTTCCGAATGCACATTTGTAAGTCGAAAAGTTCGTAAGTCGAAAAGCGGTTTCCCATAGGAATGCATTGGGAACGGATTAATGCGTTCCGGAGCCTAGAAAAAAGACCCAGACCCCCAGTAAGGCTTGCAAACTGCACAGGAACATTTCTTTTCAAGAATAAACAGGCAGTAAACAGGCAGGCAAGTCAAGGAAACCGCATGTAAAATTCGTAAGTCGAGGAAACCCCATCTAAAAATTTGTAAGTCGAAAAAACTGCATCTAAAACCGGATCTAAAACTGCCGTTTGTAACTCGAAAAATACTTATGTCGAGTAGTTCGTAAGTTGAGGGACCACTGTATGTTAGAACACTAACAGATTGTTTTATTTTGCTTAAGAAAAGCAGATTCAATTTGGAATTTAGAATCAAATGCAGCAGGGGAGGAAATGGTTAAGCACTCCCTCCTCCCTTCTGAGCTGCTCCCTTTCAAAACCAATTTTAAAAATGGTGTGTTGCATAGGTAACTGTGAAGCTGAGTATATGAGTTATTTTGCATGAATATAGCATTTGAAAGAAGACACCTAGTAATTGATCAACTTTGCAAAATAAACCCACACAAAAGTTTTGCTAATTTTATATAATGTGTGTTCTCTCTCTCTCTCTCTCTCTCTCTCTCTCTCTCTCTCTCTCTCTCTCTCTCTCTCTCACACACACACACACACACACACACACATACACACACAATGATGACTTGTTGGTTGAAGAATAGTCACCAATAAGAAATTGAAATAACCTGCCTGCATTTCTGACAGAAAACTAATAGAAAACAGCTTAGCTAATACCAGGGTTTCAGACTTCTTTAGCAGCTTCTGAGTCTGACCTTTGAAAACATTCAAATTCATCTAATGACTGATCAAATATAGTCCCCACAACAGTTACTAAATCATAGCTACTTTTGTCAAAGGTTTCGCTTTTGCCGATTAAGTGGAAAAACTGAAGCTTTGCTCCACACTATCCAGCCAGAAATAGCCCACAAAAAAATAAAAGCAATTAATATGGGTTTGACACTATGAAATGGACTGGGCCTCACACTGAAAAGACTTCTGCTTGTTTGCCTACTCATTCTGTCTGTAACTAATAGTCTTCTTTTGGCATTTTAATATATATCTGCTTGCATTAACCACAATTTATGAATATTTTAACACATGTGTACTCAGTAGGGTGTATTATCATACTGATATAAATAGAATTAATGAGCAGTCAACCTGCCATATGTCATGACATATGACAGGGTAGCAAGAGAATGGACACAATTTTCCCTGCTTTCATATTAAAGCTTCCTTACCCAAATTGTTGTTCCCAGTTAGCAAAAGAAAGTTTGGCTAAGCCTTACATTTCATATTTAAAATCCAAAAACATGGATTTTTGCAAGAAAATACAAGTTACATGTCAATACTTTTCAATCATTATTTAGACATCTGTTAAGGCAGGACTGCCATAATATTGCCTTAAAACAAGTTGCAGCACTTGGTATCCAGGGGTATCCAATGTTTCAGCAGTTAGAGAGGGGCTGGTCTTATGGTAGCAAGCACGACTTGTCCCCCTAGCTAAGTAGGGTCCACCCTGGTGGCATTTGAATGAGAGACCACATGTGAGCTAGGGATGTGCCCAAACCGGTTCGGAGGCCATGCTGGAGGCCTCCGAACTGGTCCGGATCCGAGCCGGTCCAGCGGCTCGGCACGGAGGGGGGTTGTACCTTTAAGGGTGGGGGGGTAGTACTTACCCCCCCCCCCCACCGCCACTCTTCCCCCTCCGGCGCTGTGGTTTTTTGTAAAGTTTCTGGGGCGGCAGTGTTCCTCCCTCCCACCCCTGTCCCCGTCGTTAGCCTGCCAGAGCCTAAGTAAGTAACACGCATGTGCCCGTTCCGGTGCGCGTGCGCACCCGCCGCCGTCGCGCACGTGCTCCGCATACATCACACGTCGACGTGTGACGTATGTGGAGCGCACGTGGAGGCGGCGGGTGCACACGTGCGCCGGAACGGGCACATGCGTGTTACTTACTTAGGCTCTGGCAGGCTAACAATGGGGGCAGGGAGGAATGCTGCTGCCCCAGAAACTTTACAAAAACCCACAGCGCCCGAGGGGGAAGAGCGGCGGGGGGGGGGGGGGTAAGTACTACCCCCCACCCTTAAAGGTACAACCCCCCCCCCCGTGCCAAACCGGACCGGTTCAGAGCCATGCACATCCCTAATGTGAGCCTCTCAGGAGCTATGATATTCCCCTCAGGGAAGAGCAGAAGGTTCCAACTTCCCTCCCTGGCATCTCCAAGATAGGGCTGAGAGAGATTCCTGCCTGCAACCTAGGAGAAGCTGCTGCCAGTCTGTGTAGACAACACTGAGCTAGATAGACCAATGGTCTGACTCCGTATATGGCAGTTTCCTATGTTCCTGTGGTATCCAATGCTTGTCTCGGCTGCAGCAAGACACAGAATTAACAAACCCAGATACTGAAGCCCCTACTGTGCACTAACCTGGCTTAAAACCTAGGGTTATTTTAAGGATTACCTGATTTTGACAAGCCTGGGTTTGTGAGCTATGCCTTGGTTTACATGATATCCTATCCCAGGTTTACCTGTTTCTAACCTGAGTTAGTGTGATCATGTGAGGAGTCTCAAAAGCCTGCATTTGCACATAATGGCAAGCTGGAGTTGAATGGGGCAAAGGTTGGAAATCATCTATATCCAAATGCATGAAACCGTGGTTTCATGGCAAAAGTAACCTGTAGTTTCCCTCGTCAAACTCCAATTTGATCCTTTGGTTTGTAGTGACCTTCACTGCTCCAACCTGAGGTTTGAAAGCAGCAGTGTTACGTCCAAAAGCAGATGCTGGCATAACTGTGGCTTTGGGCTGTTTCTGGAACTGAAACCATAGAGACGGCAGCCCAGACCCATCCGGGAGCATGCCGCTCTATGCCTGCCATGCTTCTCAATGGCTGCCTCTCTGAGCACTTGCCTTGCCCCGTCTCCACACCACTCAGGCTATTGCCCGGCAACAGGGAAACTGCTTCATCCCATCCCAAGCTTCTAGGCCTGTCAAAGGGAGAAGTACCATGGGGGCATGCCTGCTTCCCACTGGGACTCTTGTTTTCACCCACCAGGCACTCAGAACTAAAAAGGGACGGAATGGAAAATGGGGCACAAAGTTTTTTGTTCACCAAAACTGTGCAACCCCATGAATTGCCCCAAAGATAATGTATGTCAGAGCAGGGATTCCTGGGCTCGCATTCACAAGGTTGGCCCACCCAGGGATTGTCTACTGGTTCTGCTCTATTTTTTGGTATAATAATATTGAGGAAGGGGGGCCCAGCCCCTTCCCCTGGGGTGCATTCACACACTCTATGGCATTACTCATGAGAGGATAGATTCATCCTCTGTGAGGATGATGGCTGCTGCGGCGGCGAGGACTGCTCTCTCATGAGAGTGGAAGGCCATGGAGACATGCATGCAAGCTGGATGCAGATGCCTCCCAGCCTGGTTGCTTGACACAAGCCAGCCATGGGGATAGGTACCCTGGCAACATCAATCCCTGTCTTGTTGAATGCCGCAAAGTAGTCCAAGCAGGCCCTCTGCCAGTCCATTCGAACATATCCATGGTACTTCTGGCCCAGCATGGTGATCCTCCTCTCCTGGGATTGCTGATAATTGGGGCTCCCATTTCTCAGGATCCCCCGCGGTGGCCAATCAGCACACTGCAATGCCAGACCATCCCTGAGAAATTGGAATGAGAATAAAGACTGATCCCCAGTCCTGATGTTTCCCTAAATCTGCCCACCTGGTACCACTGGACACACGGAGCAGCAACTGTTCGTTTGGGGGGCATGAAAGGGTTTTCAGGAGAGGAGGAGGTCATGGTGTGTGCCCTGAGAGGAAGGCAAGAAAAGAGGCGCCCATAGAGACCAGCACTGGCCTGTGATGACTGTTGGAGCAGCCTTTCCTCCACCTTCCCAGGAATGCTGAAAGACCTGTGTGTCCTGAGAGGAAGGCAAGAAAGGAGGCACCCAGGTGAGTGAGCTCTGGTCCTCAGCTCCTGAAAAGACCAACCGCCTGAGATAACATGTTATTAATCTTATGTAATTTCCTTGTTTTAATATTGTAAACCTCTTTGGTTTACAATATTTAGAATATTTACAATATTTGGTTCTGCCTTTGTCAAGGCGGAGAGACAGTATAAAAATGCAACAAACAAACAAATAAAAGAGAGAATGGGTGTCCCTTGATTTGGATTTCAGACATCTAAAATTGCCTTTGCAAAAAAGTTCCAACAATCTCAAGGAATAATTTCATGTTGAAGAATTAACATAGCTATTTATAAATCTGTAGCAACTGAATATTTTTAACCATGCGAGCCAATCCCAGTCTTCAGTTTTCCTTTTCCTTGGAAATAGATGGAGAAGTCATGGTTGGCCAGGAATGATTAGAGATTTTGTTGTTATACATGTGTATGTGCACGTGTTTGTTTTCATTCTCTACCAAACAGAAAGATGAGGAGCTATTTCAAACATGATGCCAATGCACAGATTTTACATAGCAGGTCATGGGAATGACCCTCTGGATTACATACCTTCCCCTCACCTTTAAAATCTCAAGAGGGAAATAGGTTCTATTTGCATAGGCATCCACATGCAAAGGCTCTGGCCATGGGTCTCTGCAAAAAATTTTGGGTGTGTGTGTGTGCACAAGATATACACAAAGCATGTAAATAGAAATCAAAATGCAAGAGATTGAATCCACTTCTTAGAGAAGACCCATTGAAATAACTGGATTGAAGTTAGTCATGATTAAGGCTGCAGTCCTATACCCAATTACCAGGGAGTAAGTCCCACTGAATCCTGAGAGGTGGACAAAGAGTCTGGGTCCTTAATATACCCACAAGATGCCTACCTCCCAAAGAAAAGAAATAAGCCCTCCTAAAAGCACCACTTTCAGTCTCTTGTCCCAGGGAAAGTGAGCATGTGACTATGGTAAAAATACCCTTCCACATGCCCCTGCATCTAAGTTCCCAGCTCTTGCCCCCGCCCAAAAGGAACTGGCCTACCTCCACAGCAAGGCAAGCACACCTTTATATTTCCCTCTTGCTGCTGCTCTGTTGCTCTGGCCAGCTCGGAGTAACAGCACCTCCTACAGGGAAGAGTTGGGTTTAAGCCAAGCCACACAGGGGGAAGAAGCAGAGACACCAGACTACACTGCACAAGCTCTTCCTCTCATGCCTACCCAAATGGTGCACTATCTGGCAGTGCGTCTTCTGTCCTAATCGATTCTCTTGAATCTGTCCGACCAGCCCTCCTCTAAGCTGAGAAGCACTGCCAACATTCTTCCATGTTTGAAAGGAAAACATTTCTATTCAGCATCCCTCAGAGTGGTGGGGTGAGGCAAGAGAAGGTCAGTCAGGTATGCAGAACCCCAGGAGTTGCTGCTGGGTATCAGTCACTCTGGGCTTCAACGCAATGGAGAAGGGGGGAAGCCATCTCTTCATCTACAGCTAGGAAGGGAACAGCCAAAGAAGGGAGAGTTTGATATCTCACTGTGGCTGTGGACCACATCTCGGAAGCAGAGGCTCCTCAGGAATCGAGACCAAGGGACAGACCTATCCACTTGCAAAACCACAAGATGCCCACCATCATTCCCACCACATCCTTCTCCACACAGTCCTTCTGAAATCTCTCGTCTCCCCACACACAACTCTAAAACCAGCTGCTTTTCCCTGCATTGTTGCCTGGGTCCTTTGAAAGTTAAATCTCCATGAATAGTATGTATATTGAAGATTCTAAGTACAACAAGGTGACTGAAGCCAGAAGCATGGCAATACTGGCTCAATCAGGAGGAGGGCAACTGCCCCATTGCCTCCCCCCTCCAGATGCCCATGGCCCTGGCCCACATTTGAGGTTCTAGATATCATGGGGAAGAGGGCACCTGAATCTAAGGCTTGGTCCTGCACATGTAAAACTGAAGGAGTGAGGCTGTGTATGAAGAGGCCAAGGGACCAATTTCAGATCTGACACTGATGCTGGGCAGGGGGACAGGAAGCATAAATGCCTCAATCCTCCTGTTTCCCTCATATCTCTGTCTCTTGCTAAGAGATCTTTTTCAACCACCCTTGGAACTCATGGACAGCTGGTGCATCATGGTGGGAGAGGTGTAGAGGAATAGGAAACACCACACATTTGTGCTTCCTTTCCCTTCCACATCAGTTTCATCGCTGAAGTCGCTGAAGCAGTTGTTCTGAAACCAGGCTGAAGCAGTTGTTAATTTAGCAGGTCAGTCTGTCAAATCTTTATTGCTTTTGGCCAAAGGCCATTGCAAAGTCATTTGGCAGGTGAACCATCTGCTGCTACAGAAGACCTTGATTCTCTAGGTTAAAAAAAAATTAATCAGAGGTTAAGATACCTGAAACATACTTTAAGTGCAGGGCAATTCGATCCGTACTTGTACTAGTTCCTTAGTTTATCACATAAACCTGTACTTTGTGTGTGCCAAATTTTATTATGCTCTTGTCCCCCAAGTTGGTACAGTAATGAAGAATACAAGGGTATTGTGGCAAGATCCAGCCCACTTAAGCCCAGAATGATGATCTGATTATGCAACTTTGGTCTTTTCAAATAAATGCAGAAAGAGGGAGAAACAGAATCCTTTTTTCATACACTGATTGGCCTGGCAAAAAAAAAAAAAAAAGGGAGGTGGGGTTGGAAAGAAGCAGCTAAAAGGATATTCTACAACAGGCCCATTATTTTCATTCCAACTGCAGATATCAGAGGTAGGTACGTAGGTAGGTAGGTAGGTGCATGTGTATGTGAAGCACGAGTAAATACACAATAAAAAGAGGTGATGCAATGCTGACAGAATTGGCAAAAGATTATTTGCAGGCGTAGACCACTATTATAGCATTTTATTTTAAAAGGTAATAATGGAATTGTACCATTCATCCTGATTGCACTGGTCATTTGTGCTCCGAGGAGCACAATTTTGTTAACTCATTAACAAAATTAATGAGTTAACTATATCAACCCGATTTCCCAGCAAGAGCCACATTAAAAATGCATGACATGAAAGTTTTCCCTCTTTTTTTCTCAGGGCCGAAAACACTCACAGATTACAACAGCGACAGAGGGGGCAAGAAACAGAGAGAGAATGTGACTGAAAGGCACTCTTCTTTCAGTTGAAGTTCCCTTATCATTTTAATTTTTGTGAACCCTTAAAGTGACAAGTCTCGCACACAGCAGTCTTCACAGCACAGCAGCAACTCTCTGGAGAAATACCGTGCACTGGCGCACAGAAAGAAAAGGGGCACCACCTAGTGCTTTTTCAGGGGAAGAGCTATCAGTGTTGGCATGGGTGTGGCCAGGGGGAGGAAGAAGAAAACAATGGCAACATTGGAGAAAGCAGACAGGCACTTCTCCAGTTGAGTATATTTTAAAGCTACTGTTACAATACCCAGTGTAAAAAAAAAAAAGCAAACCTAGGCACTCAAGTGACCTTGAAACACACATTTACTTGTTGAGATTTAAAAAAAAAAAAAAAAAGATTGTAAGCTGCCTAGAGAGTTTTTATGGAAAGGTGTAGGAGAAATGTTGTAGTAATCATTTCTGCTAATATTGTTTACACTTGGGTGCTCTTGCAAAACTTCGAGATGTTTTCATCCTAATGCATGTGCTATCTTTCTGCACTGTACAGGTTCTTTCAGTCATTGTAACAACATGCTTTAGTGTTTGATTTTCATCTCCTTGAAGGCATCATCAACCTCTGTGGAAATCTTCTCATCTATAAGCAAAGCCAAAGACCACACAGGAGTGTTTTGAAATGGATCTGAAATCATTAAATCCTTTTGGAAATCCTTAAATCAGGAAAAAGCTGTGGACGTTTCTTTGCTGATTTTCAAAATAGACCCTTCATAAGTGAACAGAACAGAAACACTGGCATAATGTTACAAGTTAACATGCAGTGACGAAGCTTGAAACTTCTTTTCACTTCACTGCAAAGCCTTTGATGGCCCGGGACTCATAGATTAGAGATCACCGCCCTCTCCATGAGTCCTAGTGCCACTTACATTCATCTAATTAGGGCCTGCTGCATCTTCAGCAGCACAAAAGGCAAGAGCTCCAGCTACTAGCATCAGGGCCTTTACAGTGTTTACCTTCAAGGCTATAGGTAGGTACTAGGTAATTCAAGAGGCATTTTAGTTTTGTTATGATGTTTGTTTTTGGTTGATTCTTCGATCTCCAATAATAAACTTTTGGAGCTGTGGAAAAGCAGCATAAGCACATTTAAATTACCTAGTTAGTTGTTTATTTACGATCTTAGATCAAACATCAATATACACAGAATATACACAGTAAAGAGAGACAACAAAAATGGAAACAAAGTCTAAAATGTCATCAAATACATAAAATCAGGAACCTTTGACAGTAACCGATTGCTGTGCTCTAGCTTCTCTTAGTTTGGTCAATGTGTAACAGAATTTAGCAACCGCCAGGGAAATTACCTATATTTAACCCCAAACGACTCTGAATTTAAGATGAACCAACAATTTCGAACGTCAAAGAACATGGAAAAAGCCTAGGCTTTTTATTCCTGAGACATTCTGGTGTAAAAAGTAGTTCATTCAGCTAATTTCATTGGCAGAATTGTGTGTACAAAATTTGGTATCTGTAGGTCAATGGGAAATATGATATTCAGAATTTCTTCAAAAAACTTTTAAACATATATTTAAGTTTTCCCTATGCATATTCTGGTGTAAAGGTAGTGCATTCAGCTAATTTAAATGGCAGGGAAAGGGAGAGAATGAGAGAAAGGAGAAGGGAGGAGATAAAAGGTGGTGCGAGGTGGGTACGATGCAATGGAAGACGGCACTTATGTGCGGGCCTCCGGAGGTGCATCTGAATCAAATCCAGCCCACCAGCCAATTGAGTTTGACACCCCTGCTGTAAGGTGTGGGGGTGGGGGTGGGGCTGGAGTCAAAGAGAAAAGGGAGGAGGAGGAGAAGAAACTGGAGTTGTTCTGAATAAAAATCCTAGTTAAATCTACCTAAGATATCTGTGTTTATGAAGGAAGCATTTATAAAATCACTTCATCCAGGTATGCTTGGACAACAATGTGCCCTGATGTATACTGAAGAGACTTTCCTGAAGAAGAAGGAAAGGCCATATTGAGAGGTACAGATGATAAAACCTAGCCACCCCTAAAAGCCCTTGAACCTTTGGTGGCGGGGGAGGGGGGAGGACAATGACCGGAGTAAGGCTGAAACTCTGCTCTTATTTTCTAAGGCTTTCAACAAAGAATGGGAGCATGGAATGCAAGTGAGCAGGCCCCTACCTGTAGCTACTCCAGGATATCCCACAATGGCCAACCCAGTCTCTCTCTCTCTCTCTCTCTCTCTCTCTCTCTCTCTCTCTCTCTCACACACACACACACACACACACCCAACATTTGTGTTTAAGAATTGCTTTCCAAATCCTAGATCCAGACCAAAAATCAACTCAGTCTGTGGAAGGGCTGAACCATGAAATGAACACAGTCCAATGCATAGCCAGATTAATGTGGCACAGCAGTTGCATATAATTATATGTGTCCACTTTGCATCCACCCCCAGAAAAATTCCTGTGAAAATCCATGATACTAGCTGCACTGAAGAGTTCTGGAGGACAAAGGAATGGATCCATTCTTCTCCACTTAACTTCCATCATCTATGTAGACTCTATGCCACAATCAATTTTCATTATTCGCTCCTCCGTCTTCATCACAGCTTTTAGAAAGCATGTGAAAACTTGGCTTCTTACCCAGGCTTTTATGTGATTGTGTCCTCTGCTGCTTCTTTGTATTTTTTATGGTGATTTTATGCATGTGTTTTTAAAAAAATCTTTTTAGTTTATCTCTGTTTTTGTTTTTTAATTGTGTATTTTTTATAGTCTTGTTTTAATGTTTCTATGTGAACCAGCTTGGGATTGTTTTAATGAAAGGTGGTATACAAACTTAACAATTAAATAAATAAATAAATAAATAAATAAACAAATAAATAAATTTTGGGCATGTGCAGATAATAAAAAAGCTACGTCTCTCTGCACATTATCCAAGGCCTCCAGCATAGTGATCTGATAGCAATATGCCTTGTAAGGCTACTTAAGAAGGCAACAGATTCTATACTAGCTACCTAATCCCCACCCCCATCTTTAGTGATTTGCAGAGCTCAAATTATGGAGGGAAAGTTTAGGGAGCCATTTGCACTGTAATTTGAACAGTGCATATTTGCAGAATTTAACTGAAAATACTTTTCAGGAAGATCATCTACTACTCTTAGGAAAAAACCTCCAAACATTACTGGAGTGGTGCAAGGAGGGTGCACACAAGGCAGCAACTCGTATTTGGTGAAGAGAACTTCAGATGGAAACCCTTGACCATGATATATTCTTGAGCAATTCAAGATACTAAAATCATGGTCACGGGTTTCCATCTGATGTTCTCTTCACCAAATGTGAGTTGCTGCCTTGTGTGCAATCTCTTTGCACCACTCCAGTAATGTCAGAAGACTTAAGACCCTTAGGAGGAATGCACATTGTGGCTTTCCCCCCATGCCTGTGTTATCCCTCCAGAAGGGTAGGTACCAGTCACATCACGGGCTCTTCTCATAAATCTGTTACTAAAGTACAATAGGCTCCTACACTGGAGCTACTCTACAATGTCTCCTACACTGCTGAGATAATGTCAGAAGGGGTCCAAGTTATGGTTAATCTCTGGTTCTCCTAATGCAGTTTCAAGATAGATATAATAAACTATTTTCAAAAATTACAAATGAATTCATAAAGAGACACAATGTTTTATTATATTCTAGGAAAATGTTCAAAATAAAATTCTCTCTCCAAGGTTTCCCTCAGCATAAAGTATCGTGTTGGAATGAGATCGACGTGAGCTTGCCATGGCAGCTCCCAGAACTGATTAGACAAGACCATTAGAAGAATCTACTCCCAGTTTGCTTCCAGTACTAATAAGGGCATCTCTATCTATTTATAAAATAACTACTAGCATGCTATGTCTCCCAGTTTTTCTCTCTGTGTTGTGTGTGTGTGTGTGTCCAATTTTTCTCCCATCTTTGCAGCTGAGCTTTCCCGAACACTATAGTTCACAGCGAAGCCCTCTGGTAATGACAGCAGTGGAGTGATAATGTACTTTCCTGATTTCCCGTTAATAGTAGCACTTGATCCAGCAATGTGTGCCAGTTCGGTGGCAGAAGGATGTTTTAACATTTTCGAGAGGTAAAAGGACCAGTTCAATTTATAGCCTTGGCCAACTCAGCAGTTTCCCTCAGTTCTGGCAAAGAAATTGATGTTTTAGTTAAAACAAAGAGGAGGAGAGCCCTCAGCTCCTTACAAGTGAAGCAAAGTACAACTTATTTTTCACTTGCTCTGAAATATTTGAAAATGGCATAACGTGGAGGTAGCACTCAAATTATTTTATGTAAGAGAAAGAGAAACAGTGTCACAAATAAAGCCCAACCTTGGTTCATTTTTTCATAGCAAAGTAACAAACACCATCTGATAAAGCAGGTCCTCTGCTGCATATTCAGTGCAATGAAATTATCAGCTGAGCCTGAATACAATTTACTGCAAGATGTTACAATGGTCACTAGCTTAGATAGCTTTTTAAAGGATATCAGACAAATTAATAGTTTATCAATGGCTCTTAGCCAGGATAGCTAAATGGAAATTCCATGTTCACGGGATACATTACCAGGATAGATTACCAATAGCTGAAGACAAACGACAGGGAAAGGCCATCTCATTCATGTCCTGCTTACAACTGTCCAAAAGCACTTGAACAAACAACGTTAGAGAAAGAATGCGGGATGAGGTGGACCTCTTTATCTCCTACAAGGGAACCAGGATGTTCTGGCAGGCATCTCTATTTCTATGCTGAGGAAACAGTGACTGCTCTCTTTGGTTGAGAAGGGGAGCAAGGCTATGCCTGAAGCACTACAGCCAACCCCACTTGTATGGATCATCAGGCTGTTCCAGAAATCACTCCTATAACACTTGAATTTCAAAAATAGCTTGCTGGCAATGATCTGGGCTTCCATTATCAATTGAGGAGTGGGGAATACTCAGGAGCTTTCCTCCCAAATGAGCTCGCAATATTACCTTCTAGGTTATAGCCTAGGAGTCTATTGTGGCTTCAGCTCTAGGGGCCAGATAAGACATGATGTGAGAGCTCTATGTTTAGAGCTCACTATGTATGTTTGCTTTTCAGAAACCAGTGATTTGGGGGGGGGGATTTGGACTGTGACTATGAGAAGGGTGCTTAATAGTATTTTCTCTAACAGAGATTCTCAGATACTGTTGACTACAATTCTCAGAATCCCCAGCTGCAATGGCTTTTGCTTGGGGATGATGATGATGATGATGATGATGATGATGATTAATAATAATGGACAGCGAAGAAGATGCACTTAAAATGGTCAAGAATGAGAAACTATTCAACACCAATTAAACAAAGCAGGCCTACAAGAAAGAACAAGTCAAGAACCGAGCAGAAAAATGGAAAAATAAGCCACTGCATGGTCAATATTTGCACAATGTAACTGGAAAATCAGACATCACCAAGACCTGGCAATGGCTTAAGAATGGAAACTTGAAGAAAGAAACAGAGGGTTTAATACTGGCTGCACAAGAACAGCAAGTGCCGCCTTTGTAAAGAAGCAGATGAAACCGTGGACCACCTAATCAGCTGTTGTAAAAAGATCGCACAGACTGACTACAAACAACGGCGTGACAAAGTAGCAGGGATGATACACTGGAACATCTGCAAAAAATACAAGCTACCTGTAGCCAAAAATTGGTGGGACCATACAATTGAACAAGTTGAAGAAAATGAAGTTGTAAAAATATTATGGAACTTCCGACTACAAACCGACAAACATCTGCCACACAATACACCAGATATAACCGTAGTCGAGAAGAAAGAAAAACAAGTCAAAATAATCGACATAGCAATATCAGGGGATAGCAGAATAGAAGGAAAAGAAATAGAAAAAAATAAAAAAATACAAAGATCTACAAATTGAAATTGAAAGGCTGTGGCAGAAGAAGACCAAAATAATCCCAGTGGTAATTGGTACCCTAGGTGGAATTCCAAAACCACTTGAAGAGCACTTCAACACCATAGGGGCCACAGAAATCACCATCAGCCAATTACAAAAAGCAACTTTACTGGGAACAGCCTATGTTCTGCGACATATCTATAATAATAAGAGCAACAACACTGATAATAAAATTCAGCCATCCCAGGTCCTTGAGAAGGACTCGATGTCTGGATAAAACAAACCAGTCAATTACACCTGTCTGACTGTGTAAACAATAATTGTTGTTGTTGTTGTTGTTGTTGTTTATTTACAATCCTAGATCAAACATCAATATACACAGAATATACACAGTAAAAAGAGAAACAATAATGGAAACAAAGTCTAAAATGTCATCAAATATATAAAATCAGGAATCTTTGACAGTAACCGATTGCTGTGCTCTAGCTTCTCTTAGTTTGGTCAATGTATAACAAAATTTAGCAACCGCCAGGGATATTGTTGGGTCCCTGTCTTCTAATAAGCATATAAGAATTGTCTCCACTGAGTGGCTTTGGTGATCTTTCAGATACTGAGATAAAAATAAATCTCTTTAATCAGTATAAAGTGGACAATGTAACAGTGAATGCGTCAGTGTTTCGGGAGCAGCTCTGCAAAGGCATAGTCTCTCCTCATAGGGTTTTCTCTCAAATTTCCCTACTAGCATCACTGAGGGTAAAGCATTCAAGCGAGCTCTTGTAAACGCCCAGCGCAGCTTTGGTGAATAGATTGTATAGAAATAAGAGGCTGTGACCCAGTCTTTCTTAGTGCTTAGGAATTGTAGCGGCCTATTTACAGAGGCCCTTTCCTCCTGGAAATTTATGTCCCTAAGTCTTTGTTTAATTAGGGATCTTGCCGTTGACTCACCCTGTTCTAACAACTGTGCTGGGCAAAAGCCCATCTTCCGGAGTCTTTCCTCAACCGTCATACACCAACGGGGTTGTGGGGTAGCGGCAAGGAGATGAGGTATAAGTCCTGCTGGGTAAAGATAAGTCTTAATCCAATACAGGATAATGAGCAGCCAGGCCCTGGTCTCCAATTTCCATAGCCCAGTCTCCAGCCATATTAAGGAGTTCGGGATGCATTTTGGTACCCCCAATAGTGATCTCAGAAAGCCCGATTGTACTTTTTCTGAAGCTTGTAAGTCTTTTGGTGGTCTAACCTGAATCCCATATAGCAGCTGAGGTATCACTTTAGCCTGAAAGGCTTTATTAGCTGCCGGAATATAGCCACCACCTTGTGCCCAGAAAAATTTCCTGATTGCCATGGAAGATCGAGTGGCATTCAATTTAGCGGCACTGGTGTGCATAGAGGTATCGCCATTAAACTGAAACACCACCCCCAGGTATCTGTAAGACTTCACCTGCTCTACTCTGGCACCACCTATGGACCATCTAAAAACCCGTTGCTTCTTTGCAAATCTCACGATTTTAGTTTTGGTATAGTTGACTTCCAAAAATTCCTCATTGCAGAACAAACTCAAGCATTCTAACGCTCTTTTTAGACCAACTCTGGTCTGTGACAATAAGGCTGTGTCATCTGCATACATCAGGATAGGTAAACACCTGTCCCCTATCTTTGGCGCGTGAGTTACAACTTGCCGTAGACGGGTGATTAGACCGTTTACATAGAAATTGAAAAGAGCTGGGGCTAGTATGCATCCCTGCCGGACCCCCCTTTCTACAGGGATCTCTCTGGATAATTGGCCATTGTGGTCACATTTTACTCTCAGACTTGTGTTCTCATAGAGTTTATATATTAGAGATAGCAATCTCTTGTAAATAATAATTTGATTCCTATGCCACCCTTCCAAAAATGGCTCAGGGCGGTTTACACAGAGAAATAACAAACAAATAAGATGGGAGCTGTAGTCAACAACATCTGGGAATCCCTGTTAGAGGAAACACTGGTGCCTAATACTTTCCCACACAAAAATCCCCCAACTTAAATTGCAACTCAAACTTCCATAGCTAAGAAAAAGAATACTTAGAGGAACAAAAATTGTGCCAGCAAGTTTTTCCCTTCATAGGTAATAGTTTTAGAGGGGCAATTCAAATTGAGGAAATGGTCTGTGAAAAAGGAGTTATAACACCAAATCCAAAATGCACCTACAACCAATCCAAAATGCACCTGTCCCCGCCTTTTAAGAAACAAAAAGATATCAGAAGTTCCAAATGAAGTCCAAATGAAGTCAAGTTCCCAACCCCCAACCCCCTGAGTAATTTCTTTTAAAAATCTGGTGAAAAAGTTTTTCTCTCTTTCAGAATGAGGACTAACGTGCTTTTAAAGGCAAGGTTTAAAAATATTGTTTTAGCTGCCCTTTATTCCATCAAAATGCTTTCTAATAAAAATGTAAAAACACCTATTGAACTGGGCCATTGCTGGCAGACACCCTAAGTGATGCAGCACTTGTGCCACTACTGCTGAAGAGTGCCAGAGTAACACAGCACCAGCACCCGAGCACAAAGGAGGGGGGAGTGAATTTCACCAGTCTCCCTTCCCCCAAGAAGTGCCCTGGGCCACCTGAAGGGCTATGAGATCCAGGGAAATTTGCCTCCCTGCGATCACTGCGGCTGAGTCAGCTACCCTATTTGCAATGCATCTCACCTAGTGCTGCCCACACTGAATTAGTCAGGATATTAGCCACTTACTAAACATGTTTTCAGACGCCTTCATCTTCTGCAACAAATTTAACAAACTGATCTATGTTTGGAGATAGACAGACAGATAGATAGATAGATAGATAGATAGATAGACCAAGGAAAAAAGCAAGCATGTGAAAGAGTACAGAATTTTATTCACAGTTACTATGACACTTGTTATGTTTGATGATAATACATGACTGAAGAGTTCAATGTTGTTATAAACTTTAACTCAACATCAAGATTTATGGATAGTCTTTCACATTATGATCTTTTAAGGCTGGAAGCAGACTAAAAAATTTTCCCAGAGAGTTGTAAGCAGGTTGAAAGATGGATTGTTGCTTTTAGTGTGTGTATGCATCCCACTGTTACCTCTAATAAATAGCGGATGCAGGTTTATGTATGGTTTCTTCCATTTCTGGATAATGCTGATGTTATCCATGCTATCCATTGGAAGACTGGCTGACATTCTCACCAATGAAGTGCACATATAAGGAGGGACTGTGGGCATGCACTTGTGCAATTCCCCCAGTCCCCCTGCATGCATACTGGAGGGGGCCACCTCTAGCCTCAGAGGCAAGATGCCTCTAAATGCCAACTGCAGGGGAGCAACAGCAGGAGAGGGGCATGCCCTCACCTCTTGCGTATGGGCTTCTCAGAGGCTTCTGGTGGGCTAGAGATGGCCCTTCGGCCTGATACAGCAGGGCTGTTCTTATACTGCTGTGCAGAGTCCTTAGAGTTCCAAGCACTGCCTGCACTGCAGAAGGCTCTGTAAGATTAAAAACCCATCAGTGAGGGTTCCAGTCTTGCAGAACCCTTCCAGGGGAGTGCTCAGGACCCTAAGGGTTCTTGTGCAACAGTACATGCATGCCCAGAGGGACCGGGGAAGTTCCATGAGGCTCCTGACGTCTCTCTGCAGTCCATCCCCAGCGTGTACCCTTTGTTAGGATTTCAGCCATAGTTTTTAAGTCCTGATAATAAAAGCATCCTTTTGTTACGAACAATGTTGGTGCTGATATTTTCATTGTTTTATTTTATTCCTATGGTCACGACTGTTAAAAACTAAAATATGTTTAGATATTTTTTGCTATAGCAGCTTCCTGCTCCCTCTCTAATGTTGGGTACTAAAACAGTGTGTAATTAATGTGAATAAAACAAAGACGTTTATATTTTACATTTCATAAATATAACAAATAGTAGAATTTTATGTGCTAAGTTAGAAGAAATACATCTTAAAGTGTAGGTCTGATAAGAACATAAATACTGCACATATTCAATTTATCTTAAATTTTGTGTTTTTTCTGGGGAGAACAAGGTGGGAGAAACAAAATTCCTGGAAACATTCCATCTCTAGTCCAAAAGAATTCAGTTTTTCTGAGATACCTGGAATGCCCCCTATAAGTGTGTGAATACAGTTTGATTTTGGTCATTCCTCTGAATATAATCCGGGGCGGGGGGGGGGGATACACACATCTACATTCAACCCAAAAACAAACACACACATACACACACAAACACACACAAGGCAGGATCAAATGCAACACAGAGCCAAGACAGACTTCTCATGCTGTGCAACATATCAAAGTCTGATGCATGCAAAGAGGAGGAAGGATTCCATTTCAGATGCTGGCTTACAATAAGCCAGGAACTCTCATTAAGTTTGAACTGTCGTATCCTGGCTTATTCTAATCAGAGTTTAAAAATAAATAAGGATCTGAAGCTGGGATAATTGAATTTTAGCATATGCTATTTAGCCTTCGATTCCTTTTAAATTTTGAAACACTGAGTAGAATAAGCCAGGTTTGCCCAGGCTGGACATAACAAGGCACCCTGGCTTGCTGTAAGCCAGAGCTAGAAGCAGAATTCTTCCTCCCCTCACATGTGAAGGGGAGGGAGAGCATGCATATCCAAGGTTGGGGATATGCAAAACCAAGATTCATGCAAAACCAAGATTCAGTCCTGGCTCCATCTGAACTCCAAAGGGGCACTGATTTGTGTCTCAAAGACAAGAAAACAGAGAGGACAAGGACCAAAAAGATGACTACTCATAATGTCAAAATGATCAATGCAAATCAGTCGTATGCAGATTCTCAATGGATCATTCCATCATTTCAAAAACTTAAAATATGTGAGTAAGGAATGTAATGGTAGAGCTGCTCCTGATTGTCCACGCACAAATGTAGTAACAGACGTGTGAAACATGTTCCTTATTTATGAAAAATGTTTCCACTCTTCTACCTCATGGCGTTGGATACTCAAAGATACTTCTCTGAGTGTATATAGTTTCTGAACAACTTGTGCAGATAATTACCTCCCCACAAACTGCCAAAAAGTTGGATTTTCTCCTTTCTGCTTGATTCTAAAACAGGTCCTGGAAAGTTGAATGCTAATGGCATTTTATCTAGTTCCACTCCGAGTGCAAAGTGCAGTCCTCAGAACTAGGTGCTATGTGGACAATGAGAGACACAAAGTTTGTACACAGTGGGAGCATCTCCTATTAAACATATCCAAACTCGCCCTCATCTTCTCTGTCACAGCCACAGATACACCAAACAGCTTATTAGGGATTCTGGATATTGTAGTCCAACAGCTATATCCTACAATAACTGATATAATTAGAATAAGCAAAAGTGGGTACTCAAAACAATCCTTTATGCAATCACGGCATTATTCAGCCTTTATTTTAATTCCAACTTGCTTACTAATTACCTAGTGGTCCTGAAGGCTTCACAACTGATACCCTTTGAGCAGCCTCATTTACAAAGTGTCTGGCAATAATCTCTCAGCACTGCATTATCTTGCCCTTTTCACCACATTATTTAATCAATAGGGTAATGACCTCAAATAAGCCATTTCCATGGCCATCTTGTCATGCAGTGTAAAATAAATGAATCCAACAGAAGTATTAGTGCACATGCCTTCTGGTTTACAACACAAAAAAGGATCCATTTCCATTCCAAAGTGATTCTAATTTGCAGAAATGGCTATCTTTCAAATCTCTTCCCAGCAAATAATACATAAAATGCTGCAGGTCATTGTTATTTTCTTTGAATCAACTTAATTATGGAGCACATGCATTCATGATAGTGTTCATAGCAAAGATTTCTCCAGATAACACAGGAAATAACCCTTTTCTGTAACACATCATATCATCACTTGGAGCACTGTAGTGTGACAACAAGCATAATATTTAACACGATGAAATTATATGTGGCATAAATACTTTACTAAGGGTCAAACTACACATCATATTAAACAAGGCATTGTAGTACAGTCTTCCATTTTCTTTTTGAAACAGTAGCTGTAGGGAGATCCATATGCAGCGTGCAGCATGTGGGTGGGCGGGTTAATGCTACCCTCACTGTTTTCTGCTATTTGTCCCTGTAGGGAAGCTATTTTCATAAAGCTGTTATATAACATCAAATGTAATTGGAGATGAAACTAACTTTTTTTTGGAGGGGGGCCTCCCTCTAAGATATCAAGGTGCTGTTGAGTCCTCTCACTTTGTCCTGGTGGATACTTAATATTTTCTTTTCTTTTATAATGTATCATATTTATATGCTGCCTGATATATACATCTCTAGGCGGTGTACACAATCCAAGTGACCATATAAAAACAAAACACCTTCACAGAATAAAAACCATTAAACACAATTCACAGAGCAGAACAATTTCACAGAACAGTGTTTAATTAAAGGCCTGAGAAAACAGGTATGTCTTAAAGGTCTTTTAAAAAGCAGTCAGAGATGGAGAAGCTCTTTTTTTGACATGATGTTCATTCCAAAGCCCTGGGGCAGCCACAGAGAAGGTCCAGTCCCGAGCTTTCTCCAGAAGAGCCAGTGGCACCCACATTAAGTACCCTGGACCTAAGCCATATCCCACATACTCTCCTCCCCACCTCCTACAGGACAAGTAGGAGGGGCAGCTGCCATTAGGACTGCTCAGTTTTCCAAGAGCAAAGCACAGGGCAACACAAATGGCAAATATTCCGTTTTCCTTCCCAGACTTAGAGTTATAGGCTTTATGTCTGAGGGAAAAGGTATCTTAGCCCATGAAGCAGCCTCACGAATATCATCCCTGCTGAGGAGTAAGGGTATTCATGATGGCTAAGCATGGATTTGAATTCCCTTGTTTCCTTTCCCTACTAGAGGAGAAAGTGCCCAGTCAGCTACACTCCATTCACCCTGCTGATTAAACACAGTGAAGCTAGGTCCTGCTTGACTGTTTGTGCTTCTCCATCTGGAAGCAGGGAGGGGACAAAAAAGGACAACAGGAGAGGCGAGAGGAGGTCCATTCATACTTTATGTGCAACACTCGTAGTATGAATGTACAGTGTTTTGTTGTAAACCACCCAGAGACTTGCGTTTTGGGTGGTATACAAATGTGTTAAGTAAAATAATCATCATCATTCACATGTTATGCTGAACACAGATACCGAAGTACACTTCCTACCTGTGCCATGCATCTGAAGGGCCAGGTTCACTTTTTAAAAATGAACACTGGTAGAGTCATTCACACAAACACACGTACGGGTGTACAGACATCTGTACAATCATACAACATAATGTCTGAATCGGGCTAATGTCAGTCCAGCCAGCCAGGGCACATCCTTCTAAAGCAAGGGTTCCCAACCTGGGTTCCTCTAGATGCAACTTCAACTCCCAGCATCCAACCACAATTTATTGTGGCTGGGGGTGCTGGGAGCTGTAGTTCAGCAACATCTGGAGGAACCCAGGTTGGGAGCCTTGCATGACAAACCTCTAATCTGGAGGTAGCATCTGAAGAGTATCTCTCTTCCTGACTTGTCCCTCCACTCTAGGAAGGAGACAAAAGAGAGCCTTCAAAGGAGAATCTTTGTTCTGATGGCAACACATATCGCTCATGTTCTCTCCTTTCCAGGAGGGGAAATTCCCTGCTTCCAGAATTACAGGGCAACTGAATGCATACAGATATGTCCAACCTGAATACCTGGAGAGGATTTGCACTCACCAAAGTTGGGTCGCTATATTCAAGCCTGAAATGATGCCTTTATTTTAAAATAATCAGGGGCTGAAAGGAAAATAGTCCTTGAGGAAGTGGCCTTAGAGGTGGAGCACTAACTCTGCATGCAGGTTCAACTCCTGGCATCTCCAGGTAGGACTGGGAAGGACTCCTGTCTGAAACCTTGGGGAGCTGCTGCCAGTCAGTCAAGACAGTAAAGACCTAGATGGGTCAATGGTCTGACTTGGTATAAAGCAGCTTCCTATATCCAAGCAGCAGCACTCTTCTCAAGTTGACAGCAAGGGGCAGTTTGACTGGAACATTAAGCTGCTACCTTCTGCCTAAACTGTTTATGTGGGAAGAAGCTTCGGAGGCAACTAGTGGGGGAAAGGCTGGAGGCGAAAGGGTTAAGAACCCTCTCCCCCATGTAGGTATTCCATTCCGAAACTGCATTTTATATAAACAAATAGACATTGCAGAGTGGGAGAACTAGTCAACTGAGCATCAGGTTCAACTCTTATGAACTACTGCCAAGTTAAGTGACCCATGGCACTTGTGACAAGGCACTCATGGAAAACGACAATAAGAAAGACAAATTAAGAGAAACAAAGATGAGAAGCATATGCAGAATATGAAAGAAAGGACCGGGGAGATGTGTCAGAAGCAGCAATCTTGCAACCTTTCCAAAGTCTTGCAGACTTCGAAGTCTTTCAAAATCACATGCCTGTTCTTTAAAAATTATTTTCTTGGCATTTCCAACTTCTGCTACTAAGAAGCGCACACAGTTCTTGCTAGCAGAGGAAAATTTTAGTAGTTGCTCCTGAGTCAAGGATCGACACTTGTCTTGAGATATTGAATGAGCTTTGCCTCCAACTTGTTAATCAAAGTGATGCGTTTGTGACACTATGCTCTAATGAAATAGAAAAATCTTAACTGCACCCAAGCTGCTTATGGTTTTTGGCACTTCCATTTTTAGGTGTGTTATGAAAATGACAACGTGCCAGTCACCCAGGCTGTCAGGCACCAGCTAAAATCTGTTCAGAGCCAGAGTAATTTACACTTGGATGAACACCTCCCAAGAAGTTATCACTAAAGTATTCAAAGGTTTAGGTGCAACTCATGGCTTGTTAGGTAACTCCTATAATGAGCCTACGTGTGATGAAATGGTTACAGGCAAACATTCCGTCAAGCTCACACAGGAGGTGTTATAAAGGTAAGGATTCTTGCATGCGCACAAAACACCTGCTGTGTTACAAGATATTCGATTTGGGCTATAAAGCTGCAGTTTGGAAATTGTTCCCCCCAAACAACTAACAAGACACGAGGCTAGCAGAACAGCACCCTGAAAAAGTTACATCTCTTCAACTAGCCCATCCGTTGGGAAAGGCATCAGTATTATCCTCATGGTTATTTACACAAGTGGTAGGCATACTGAAATATAGCCACAACATGGAAGCTGGTAACGTGAAACAGAGATAGAAAATAGCAATAGCACTTACATTTATATACCGCTCTATAGCCGGAGCTCTCTAAGTGGTTTACAATGATTTTAGCATATTGCCCCCAACATTCTGGGTACTCATTTTACCGACCTCGGAAGGATGGAAGGCTGAGTCAACCTTGAGCCCCTGGTCAGGATCGAACTTGTAACCTTCTGGTTACAGGGCGGCAGTTTTTTACCACTGCGCCACCAGGGGCTCTTGATGCCCCTTGACATGCCTCTTGACATCACAAATATCCCTTTTAAAACATGCTGAGACAGCAGTTACCCACACACTCAGTTGGGGCATTGTAGTGCACAACCCAAAATGTGAAAAGTACCCCTGGTACCTCTTTCCCTCCGGGGCAATACTGCAGTTACTGTGAGGTCCCAGTCGACAGAGACTAGACACATGTTTGGGGAGGTGAGAAGGTTTTGTCCCCGCTTCAACATTTGCTCCAAAATACAGTGCTTTGTTTCTTCTCATGTGAAAAAAAATTGAAGTTATTCACTTAGATAGCAGAAAGTAATTCGGATTACTCTTGGATATCATTGGAGGAGGCAATCAATTCCCTTGTGACCCATGTTTTATATGTGTGTGCATGTATGAGGGGGAAAAACAAATCTATGTATGTGTGCATGTGTTCATACTTCCAAATGAACCCAGTACTTCACAGAAGCACCTAAGAATGATTTAGCATCATATATAGAATTGTGACATAGCTGGATTGTCTGAAACACTTAGATTTTCTCTCCCTCTTATTTAAGGATAAGACAATCAACAGGATTGTGAGAACATTCTAGCAGGATTTTGGAAAAGATATTTCTATATCTGTAGAAAAATAACTATTCAAAACCCCTGACTAAAGATTGTGCAAGATATGTGTCAACAGATAGCCTCCTTCACAAGTCAGCCAGCAAAAACTTGCAAAAGCTGGGACAGGTAGCACCAGGTCTGCCAAGAGCTATACTGGAAAGTACATCATGGCAATCTAGATGTAGTCCCATCCACATGAGATGAACTACAAAAGCAGATAAGGCACAGGAATGCATATATTGGAATTTATACATATGTCCATTAGACATTTGTATCTATGAGTAACCAGTTCAAAGTAAAGCATGAAGGACCTGCAAACCCAGAATTAACAAACTGCTCTACAGCATTATAACACACTGAGCATTATAACACACTACTGCATTATAATACACAATTTTTTAAAAAAAATCAAACAGAATTAATTATCCAAATGTATACTTATGCATGCATTACTAATAATCTTGTTCTGAAGGTGTTTTAAAAACAATGTTGTGGAATTTGAGTATTCTCAAGTTTTGGAAAATTGAAATTCACACTGAAAGTAATTTTGGGTGATAACTAGATAACACTAGTTTTCTAAATCTGGAGCAAGTCCCCAATTATTACAATAAAAATCTCCAAATATGTATTTACTAGAAGTTGAAAACTCTCCAGAGTGAACTCTATGGAAGAGCAATAGTGTTCTGAAATTCAAGGAGAAAAGGCACATGCTTTAAGAATTCTGAGATTGTGAATTACAATATCACATGTAAACAAACGTTAACTTTCCCAAATGTTGTCTTCCTAGTTTGTTTTGATTGTAGTTCAGATATATGAATAACACCCAGACTAAAGACATGTTCACAGAACAAAATTCCATACAAGCAACAGAGAAGGGGTGATTTTTGTCAATCCACTCTCCTTTCTGCTACCCTATATGTCCCCCCAAAACCTGAGAGTTGTGGGAGAGTAGTGGGAACTCTGAGAGTCCCTGAGAGTTGTGGGAACTAGGGACATATTTTCAGGGGGCTTCAGGAGCAGCAGAGGGACGGGACAAATGGCAAAAATTGCCTTTCCTCCGCAACACATGCAAACCCTTTTTCTGTCCACTCATCATTAGTCTGAATGTTGACCACTATTTTTTTAAAATGTTCTGATTACATACCTATTTCCCTTCCACTTATGTACTTGGCACATTTAGTTTGGAGCCTCTGTAAGGAAATTGATTTCGTTCAACTGAGCCTCTCTGTCATTTTATTTAGAATCGTGCTCCAACTCAAAGCATTCAAATCCTGTGGGGAAAGAAAAGGATTCTTCTAGCTATCCATACTGTATAAGATGCTCACCAGTTCCTGGAAGGATAACAAAACTCTCAAGAGGTAGAACAGCCTAGTGGTTTTCTTATCTGTAATACCACTGGCACTCCTCAGAAATGAGTATACATCACCCAGTAAGATAAGAGGCATATGTGTAGAATAAAAAAGGCCATTGCTTTGCCACTTTTGCAGCCTTCTAGTTGAGAAACCTCTGAAGCAGAAAGTACTAAAACCCCCTCAAGGAATATACCTATTGGGGGTGGGGGCCAGGGAATCAGTTTTCTTAAACCTATCTAATGGTGAGAGTTTTTCAGGCTGCTCGGAACACAAAACTGTGGGATACAGCGTTATTTTACATCTCTCTTCCACTATTAGGAAATACACTCACACCTTATTTTATCATATTTTAGTTTTGTAAAGGTCTTTGTTCTGCATGGATGGGTGCCTGGTACGCAACCCAATGAAAGCCAGTTCTTTGCTATTAAAAATCAGGCAGTTGATAAAAGACAAACATACAATTTCTCCTTGGGTTCAATTTCCCAGACCTTTCAAAAACTCAAGATCACATTGGATCTTGTAACAAAATGGGCTGTTTGGACAACACCCCCCCCCACCACCAACTGACACATGCCATTAAAAGAGGGATGTGACGAGAGCACAAATATGCTTTCCAGCATGTCCCAATGTCTACCCGACATGTTCCTTTATCATGTGAGGGGTTGGTTCATCCAAACTGCTGCTCTACACATAGCCCAAACACTAATTTAAATGGGTGCCTTACCTAGGCCATGTGTTGAGTGATGGTTTGGACTAACCGCCCTGCCCATGCAATAAAGGTACACTCTGGGAGGTGCCAGGAAGATTTAAAGATGTTCACACACTTAGCACCTCCCCATGTTAATCATGTGGACTGGTTTGAATGGTGGGGAATAGTATCCAACTTGGCCCAATAACAAATACATATCTAACAACTGCCAGCATCTTTTTCTAAATTATCATAGCTCTAGAACCTTCCAGCTATATCTCAATACAACTTTATAATATTCTAGAAAGAACTAACATAAAGGGAGATTTTCATTCATATTCTTTGAATGGATCAAGATATGTTCCTATATCTTGATATCACTTTGTATCATTTATACTAAGCTATGCCTAATTTATTTTATTATTTTTTACTTTTAGACATGTATACACCACCCATCTTCCTTAGGTCTCAGGGTGATTTACATAAATTACTTCAGGAATTAATATATTTTAGATAGCATACCCCTCAAAACGTTTACACTGAATAATTTCTTAAAACGTATTCTTTTCCCTCAAGTTAATGCACAATTGCAGCACAAAACATATAATTTGAAAAGCACAGGAAGAGTCTTGCATGATTTTTTACACTGTATGTAAACAAAACTGTATATTACATTTTAAAAAGAACCACAGGGCTACATTCTGGGCAGTTGCTCATTTAAGAAAGAGCTCCACTGGGGCTACTGCACAACTTCCAACAGAAGGAGAACTGCAATATTGCATGGAAGTGTATTTTAGTCATTTCGCAGCAGCCTCATTGATACACCATCAAGGCTGCCTTTGAACTCAAGCAGCAGCACCAGCAGCTTACGTGCCTCAGCAGGAGGAGACTCTGCAGAAGGTAGACTGCCATTTTTAACTCTTTAAATAACAGAAATAATATTCTTCTTCTTTTACTGAAAAGGGGATTTTAAAGGATTTTTTAAAAAGTATTCCAACTTATGCGCCATCACTATGCACATGGCACCTGCACCTGCACATTATTATTATTATTATTTATTTACACAGTCAGACAGGTGTTATTGTCTGGTTTGTTTTATCCAGACATCGAGTCCTTCCCAAGGACCTGGGATGGCTGAATTTTATTGTCAATGTTGTTGCTGTTGTTATAGATATCGTCGCAGAATATAGGCTGTTCCCAGTAAAGCTGCTTTTTGTAATTGGCTGATGGTGATTTCTGTGGCCCCTATGGTGTTGAGGTGCTCTTCAAGGTCTTTTGGAACTGCACCCAGGGCGTCAATGACCACTGGGATTATTTTGTTCTTCTTCTGCCACTGCCTTTGAATTTCAATTTGTAGATCTTTGTATTTGGTGATTTTTTCTATTTCTTTTTCTTCTGTTCTGCTATCCCCTGGTATTGCTATGTCGATTATTTTCACTTGTTTTTCTTTCTTCTCGACTACAGTTATATTTTATTATTTATTTATTTATTTATTTATTTATTTGATTTCTATACTGCCCTTCCAAAAATGGCTCAGGGCGGTTTACACAGAGAAATATAAATACATAAGATGCATCCCTGTCCCCAAAGGGCTCACAATCTAATGTTTAGATTGACAGTGCATGGGGTTTTTGGGAAATGTGACATCCCAACAGGAAGCTGGAAGGGGCAGCTGAGAGCACTTAAGCACCTGCTCTCCTTTGTCTTAAAGTTCAATTTCTAATTTCCTTAAAAGTGCTCAAACCGTGCTTCAAACTGTGGTTCATGCACATCCCTAGAGAGGATGTTCTTAACTGCCTTGAGAAATTCAAAATTAACAAATCACCGGGGCCAGATGACATCCACTCAAGAATTCTAAAGGAACTCAAATGTGAAATTGCTGATTTTCTAGCAAACCTGTGTAACTTCTTCCTACATTCAGATTCTGTACTGGAGGACTGGAAAGCAGAAAATGTAACTTTGATTTTGAAAAAGGGATCCAGGGAGGATCTGGGAAACTATAGGTTGGTCAGCTTAGCTTCTGTGTCGAGTACATTGATAGAAAGAATACTTAAGGACAAAATTGTTAAACATATAAAACACACCTTGCTGAAGAAAGACCAGCTTGGCTTCTGCAAGTCTTGCCTCACTAACCTTTTGGAGTTCTTTGAGACGATCAACAAGCAGATGGATAAAGATAATCCAGTTGGCATAGCATACTTGGACTTCCAAAAAACTTGGAAAAGTCCCCCACCAAAGATTCTTGAGTATACTTAGCAGTAATGGGATGAGGGGACAGGTTCACGTGCAGATTGGTAACTGATCAAAGGACAAGGAACAGAGGGTAGAAATTAATGAACAGTTTTCACAATGAAGGGAAGTAAGAAGTGGAGTCACCCATGGATCTGTACTCAACCCTGCTGGATCAGCCCAAAGGCCTATCAAGACCAGCATCCTGTTTCCCACAGTGGCCCACCAGATGCCTCTGTGGAGCCCACAGGCAAGAGGAGAGGACTAGTACTGATAGGCATTTTCTGCCAATCAGTACTATGGGATGAGGTGATGGCCACTAGCTTGAATTGCTTTAAAAGGGGATTAGAAAAAGGACAGGTTTATAAATGGCTACTAGACTGGTGGTTATAGGCCACCTCCAGCCTCAGAAGCAAGATGCCTCTGAATACCAGTTGCAGGGTGCAACAGCAAGAGAGAAGACATGTCCTCACCTCTTCTCAGATGTGGACCACTGTGTGAAACAGGATGCTGGACTAGATAGACCTTGGTCCTGATCCAACAGGGCTGTTCTTATGTACATTATGGCCAAGGACCAAAAGTATTACTGAAAGAGTACAAAAACAGGCCATAGGTTTTGTGTATTGTTCCCCTCTGCTTCTGTGTGTATGCATGTGGTGTTTGTGTGCAGTACATTTCACAGAACATGATTAAAGGCACCATATTTGACAGTCCTGGTAACAACAAGGGCAAGCCCAATTCATGCAATGCAAACTTCCTTAAAAGATTCTGACAAGGCCTAGTTTTGAATGAGAAGGGACCACCACTTCTCAGGAAGCACTTTCGATGTCCATTTAAACCTTGGCCACCTCAGCGAGTCTGCCAAGTATACTGGCAATTAATGCCAGCTGTGGTGGTAATTTTTATAATATGGACATCAGGTACAGAATGGAGATGACTGGCTCACTTCACGTAGACTACTGAACAGCTGTTGGATGGTAATAACTTCTAATCACCACCGACATTTGAACCGGCAGTGTGTGTACTGCTTAATGGGAGTTACACACGCAGCTGGAGCTGAGAGACTTCATTGTTATGCATTTTCATGTAAACTGTGGCTTACACTTAATGCAATGCAGACTTGAAAGATAATATATAGAATTCACAAAACCAGAACAAAAATATGCATTTTGTTAACAGAACTGTTTTTTCAACTGTAAGCTATGAAAATGTGTCATGGAAATATTTTATGGCAGTGGAGGGGAAGGAAGCATGTTGGAGATAAACAAAGTAACATTTTTCAAGTACTGTATATACATTTGTAGATTTTGATTATTAGCTCTTCAACAAGCTATTCAACACTGCAGGCTAAAAGTTCTCCGGGGGTGTAAGCTTCAATCAAAAGCTAAACTTATTTAAATAAATGAGCAATTATTATTTCCCTTTTCTTTGATGCCTAATCAGAAATCTGTTTTCTCTGAACTTCACCCTTTTTCGTTGGTTTTTTTTTTCTTTGAAGCCAGTCTACTACCTAATAGTTTACACCACACTCAGAGAGAGTGTAAGTAATTTTGGACCCTCAAATACAGGTCAGCTTTTATCACTGATGAAAGAAATTGTCCACATGATATAAAGTAGATTAATGCTTGTTCAACTTCCCATAGAAATGGACAGCTAATTTTTCCTTCCTGATTTCTTGATTTCACAATTTTTTTCCCTTTAACATGTATGTATACATGTGTGTATTTCTCTCCACAAAAGATGACTCCAAAACAAAAAATATATTTGATATAGCCTGGAGATTAAAGAAAGTCTTAGTTGCAGTAGTTGTAAAGAACACATTAGATACCACTATTCTTATGCACTTCTTTACTTTATTTTATTTAATAAATAATTTTACACATTTTGATTATTTTATCAGTAATAAGAATGATGACGTAAGCATGCTGTGCAACCCTCAGGGACACATTTTCAGGGGTCCCAGAGCGCTTCAGATGAAGGGCAAATCAACACAAAAAACCAACCAACCCCACAAGCACTCATACTGGTTTACTCTGGAATGAAGCAAATGCAGACAGGCTGCCCTTGCTACAGACATGCTTCATAAGTTAGGATGTTGGCCAGTGGCTGACATGAAGTGCAGCATTACACCTCCACAATGTTGTACCTGGGGCAGCTGCAGACTTAGAAGGCAGACTTAATGCTGTTAAGAATGCGCCATTGTGCTGCTTGTGCGATTTCTTGCCAGTTCTTAACAGCATCGAGGCTGCCTTCCAAGCCCATAGCAGCCCTGGCATGTCGCATGACAGCTAAATGGCAGTAGGTGCAATGTCAGGGAGTGTAATCAACAGGGCTGTGCACAGGCCAAATTATCAGCTCGATCCCGATTCTGGCCAGTTCTGCATTGTGTTGACCAGGGATTCTCAATGTTGGGCCCTCAGATGTTATTGGACTTCATCTCCCATAATCCCTAGCCCCAGTGGCCTTTGGCTGGGGATTATGGGAGTTGAAGTCCAATAACATCTGGAGACCCAACATTGATCATCCCTGGTTTTGACGATGCAGGGGTTAGCCAGAGTCTCATTGAGCAAATAACTGGGGTCTGCTAAATTGATCAGGAAGGAGTAGGGGGACTTACCTTTTAAAGAAGACTGGCATCTGCAAAGAAAATGGCTGCCTTTTCTAGGGCATGGCCATTTCCTGCCAGTAACACATTATGAAAAGAACTCAATGTCATGGTCTCTCTCTGCCCACCCCCCGCAAAGTATCTATCTAGTCCACTTTGTCCCCAGACAAGTTTGATGCTAGATAAAAGAGACAGGAGAGAGAGAGAGAGAGAGAGAGAGAGAGAGAGAGAAGGAGGGAGCTGCTCTTCACTCAAGAGTAGAGACTGGCTGATGCCATCCCAAGGCATGCTCATTCTGTACTGCATTGTGCTGTGTAAAGTGGCTGGCACCTGAGCTAGCAAAGGAGAGGGCAAGTCAAGCAAGAAGAGGGCGAAGGGTGGCTCCTTGCTGTTTGCCTAGAGCAGTGAATGACAACAAGCCAGAGCTCTCCTGTAAGGTTTATGATCCTTCAAATGCCTAGAGCAACTTACACTGACTGTAATGGTACAGGATCATCACAACATCGTTTAATTAGCTAAGCACCAAATAATAAATCTATGTTCGCATATTTACAATGAGCGAGATATGTTAGAAGACCCTTGATGTTACAGTGAGAGCCACTGAACTACTGGGAGACACAGAGAAATGATAATGCAAAAGCATAACCTGGACTATGCCTGTGTAATTTACTGTGACATTTAATAATACTCTACTAAAGTTTCTAAAGCAAGGCTACCTCAGATATGTTAAGGTCATGTATCATTTACTGTCTTGGTCAATCCAAGCATCAGCAAAAAGTGTAACCATCTTTTCTACAAGGCATTTTAAAAGTAAAGGAAGGTGTAATTGTTCGGGCCATATTTTCCCCACTATACCTGCTATGGGAACATTTCACCTTGGAAATTAAAGTAACATTCCGTAATAAGTGAACTGGGTATGATATTTCAAGGCACATCAAGGACAAGCTTTACAACTGAACTATCAAAATGCTATTAATAAGAGCAAAAATATATGAATGATGCCTACATTCTATAAGGAACAGAAAAAGTTATTGACCATTAAGTTGATATTTCAGATGGCCTCAGTTTGTTCCTATGTTCCACTGAATGTAACAAAATCCATATAACTCTTCTGTTTAATTTCCTTTACTCCCCAGTTACTACAGAATACTGCTAGTGTTGAGTAAAACACTTATTGCCACAATCTGGGGAAGGGGAAGATGTCACTGCTGATCTATGTTACAAATTTGTGCTGTAGATGTTCAGAACCGTAACTATCTACACTTCTAAAAAGGCAACAGAGGCTAAATTTGTCTGTATCATTTGTTTATATTTTTATTAGATGGTAAGAATATTCTAGATACTCTGGAATATGGACAAAACAAAGGATTAGGCTCATGGGGCTACTAAACTAATACACAATTGGAGTGTCTGACAAAGATGAAGTTATTTTAGAAAAACATAGGTATCCTATCACCTCAGTCCTAAACTGAGAAGCTAGGCTAGTTCACAAGAAAGTTAAAACTGGGGTAGGACGTCCGCTACCCACATTTGCATGATCATCAGAGCCCACACAAATCCCTCCAGCCCAGGTTGCTCCCAGAAGGGCTGTCCAGCTTTTAACTGAGGGTGGAGGAGAGCCCTCCTAACTTGATCCTCTGGTCATGAGAGTTCCCGTGTGTCTTCCATCCAGTGGAACAGCACCCTGCCCACCCTCCCTTGCATGGCAACCATAGAAAGCTGTAAGGATTAGGGGTCTGCATGGACCATGGTCTGAGGTCTGGTACAATTTCAGACCAGTCCTTGGTCCAGTTTGGAAAAGTTCAGTCAAACTGCAAACTGGTCTGGCAGTTCAAGGCAGCAAGCGGCACCTTTAAAAGTAAAGATGCAGGTCTTTACCAGTGTGACTGTTGCTCCAGGCAGCTTCCTGCCGAGGTGGCGCTCCCCCAAGCAGCCTATGTGCAGCAGTGGTGCAGCTCTGTCACTTATCTGGCCTCTGTGCATGTGGAGTGACAGAGCCGTGTGGCCACCACACACAGGCTGCTGGGGGAAGAGCCACTGCAGCAGTAAGTTGCCTGGAGTAACGATCACACTGGAAAAGATCTACATCTTTACTTTTAAAGATGCCAATTTCCACCACCCCTGGCCTCAACTCACACCACTGGACCACTTTGCGGTTCAACTGAACCGTACCTAACCAGTCCATTGATGTCGAACCACGGTCTCTGCACACCCCTAGTAGGGACGTGCATGAAACAGATTTGACATTTTGTTTTGAGCTTGAAATGAAACACAGATGGCAGAAACATTTCATTGAAACAGCAGTCGACCCAGTTGGTTCGACAGAACAATCCTCGAAATATTTTGAGTGTTTCAATCATAGGGAACAATGGGGTAACTCAAAACACCCCACTGTTTCCCATGGGTAGCTCCTAGGGACGTGCACAAAGTGTTTTGTCCTCATCCAGGGTGGGATAGAGAACAGGCACTTTAAAAGGGGGAAGGCAGGTCTTACCTGCCCCTCCATTGCTCCTCTGCAGCCCCACCATGGCATTGCCTGTTCCTAGCAGTGTGTGCGTATGGCGTCGACACACAAATGGCTTCTACGCATGTGTGGATGCCATCTTGACTGTTCAGCAATACCATGCTGACACAAGATATCATCCATACATGCACAGACACCATTTGTGTGTTGACGCCACACACGCACACTGATAGGAACAGGGAAGCAGCCGTGCAGCACGGTGTTTACTAGCAGAACTACCAAGAGTGCCAAAGTGGGGTGGCGTGGGGTGGAGGAGGAGCAAAGGAGGGACAGGTAAGACTTGCCTTTTTTAAAAAAATGCCCACTTGCCCCCTGCCAAAATGATTAGGCTGGGGAAGCGTGAGGCATTCATGCACATCCCTATTGCTGCTATGAGTATCTGGTTTTGCTGGGTTTCAGATTGACAAAAGCAGAATTTGGGTGTTGCCTTGATTTGTGGTTTGTTTTGTGTTGTGGCAAGCAATGGACAGCAGTAGTTCTGTGCCTGTGTGTGTGACAGTTCTTGGTGATTGCTGTGGAGTTTCATGTGTGGTCTTGAGTCTAACTTGTGCTTCACTCACTGCACTGGTCTGCTCTGCAATCTGCATTCAAGGGGTAATCAGCCAAACTGTGGCTGATGTTCTCTAGTTGATATTATGGCCATAAGGGTGCTGCTGTAGCAGCTGTTACAATGCTAGGAAGTAAGGAGTCATAATTGTGTGGGGGAGCAACTTGTGCCAATGATTTTACTACAGCAAAGGCAGTGGATTCTGGGTCAATGCGTTGTTGTTGTTGGCCATTTTTGGACTGTGTTTGAAATGTGTGTTCTGTGTTGGGAGAGACAGATTCCCTTTTACTGTATGCTTCTTTTTCAAGGCCGGGTTACAAAATGCATTGTAAATTACAATGCAAAACTTGTGTGCACTCTGAGTGCTGCTTGTTCCAGCCATGTGGAACAATGAGGAAACCCAAAACACTCCTCTGTTCCCGATGAGTAGCTCCTAGGGACACCAAAGTGGGTTGGGTGGTAGGGCATGACGGGTGCTAATCCACTGATGGCCGCTGCTGTAGCAACAGGACACTAAAGTGGGTTGGGTGTTAGGTCATGATGGGTGCTACCTACCACCCAACCCACAAAACAAATAGGCAAACAGGCAATTTTAAACAAAATTTTAACCTTTCCCCCAAACCCCCATAGGATCCTATGGGTTTTTGTGGGAAAGGTTAAACATTAAAAATTGCCTACTTGCTCATTTCTTTGTAGGTTGGGTGGTAGGTAGCACCCATCATGCCCGAACACCCAACCCACTTAAGTGTCCTGTGGCCATCAATGGATTTGCTAGCCTGAAAAGCACACTCTAAGATCCTGAATCTGGAGCAGCTTTGGCAAAGCTGTTTTCTGCTCCTTTCTGAGCAATGGAGGACATTCGCTGCTGTTATGAAGCCTTCCAGTTCACTGGTACTGCAAAGCATGCTGGGAAGGCAGATATGCCCTTGAAGGACTTTCCATGGTGCGGTGGGGCTTCCAGCCACCAGATTCAGCTACAGACCTAGCAGTTGCCTTGAAGGTCTGTGTCCTGGGTTTGCAGACCCACAGATGTTCTGCTCATCTGCTACTGATGGGTAGGAACCCACCTGCCCTCCAAGCCACCACCAAATGTGTGAACAAGCATAGAGTGGCATAGTGTCAGAAATTGAGCAGAAAGACCATTTTCAATACTTTTTCATTCCTGAAACTCAGTGGATGACCTTGGGCAGTCCTTAGTCCAACTTACCTCATAGAGTTGTTGCAAGGATAGCAAGTTGTTCTAATAAGAACTAATTAGCCTACTTTCCTTTCACTGTCTCTACATCTGGACTAAATTTGGTGCAAATCAAGGACCACAAGTTAGATCTCTTGTGTCTCGAATGTTCATGTGTCTGCCATCTTGGATTGGAGTAGATGTCATCATTACAAACTACACCATTGAGGTGTCCCTGTGTGTCACTCACTACAGCTGCTCCGAATTTGGTTCCAATCAGTTAGACAGTCCTCAAGTTAGCACACTTGTGCCTCAAAGGTTTATGTTTCTGCCATCTTGGATCAGGTTGGGTGACATCATCACAAAGTACACCATTGGGGCATCCCTATGTGACAGCTGTAGTAAATTTGGTTCAAATTGGTTAGACTGTCCACAAGTTAGTGCACGTGCCCCTCAAAAGTTTATGTATCTGCCATCTTAATAGGGGTGGAGGACATCGTTACAATCTTTGCTGTTGGGGTGTCCTTATGTGTCCCTACAGCTGTAGCAAATTTGATATAAATCAGTAAAGTGGATTGCAAGTTAGCTCACTTGTGCCTCAAAAGTTTATGATTCCACCATCTTGAATCAGAGTGGATGACATCATCATAAATGACACCAATGAGGTGTCCTTGTGTGTCACTCACTACAACTGTACCTAATTTGGTTCAAATCAGTTAGACAATCCATAAGATATCCCACTTGCGCCTCAAACGTTTATACTTCTGCCATCTTGGATTGGAGTAGATGACACCATTACAAACTATGCCATTGAGGTGAACCTATGCGTCCCTACAGCTGTACCCAATTTGGTTCATAATGGTCCAGGCGTTGCAAAGTTGATGGCGGGGGGACACACATACAGAATTCTGGGTGATCTCATAAGCCTAATGGAAAGTAGGCTAAAAAGGATAACCTCATGGACAGTCCGAATGGATTTAGAGGAAGAGCAGATTACAAATGCACACAGAATTGTTTATCGAGGTTAACATTATTTATCTTGGCAGTTCATTGACAAATGCAAAGGATTGGGATCAGTGTTCCCTCTGAGGCGTGAGCATGTGCTCACACGTTTTTTGATGTCCACTCAGTTAATTTTAGATCTCTCTCAGGTTGAAGGCCCCATTCTGAATGCATGTGTGCACACACTGCCTTGATACTGCCACTCAGAACAAAACTCATTCTGCACACAGATGAAAAAAATTAGGGAGAACATTGATACATTGATTGGGAGTGCAGCCTAAATTTAATCAAAGCAATCTACTGCTGTTAATATTACTATGGATATGTCAGGAAGAGTATTAGATGGTAAAAGAGAACATAAATATGACATTATCCCTTTTCAGAGCTTTGCAGTCTTATTTTGTCTTGCAGTTCTACAAATGATAGGCAAAGATCTATACAGATTTAACCTGTCTAGTACTTCTTTGGACTTAGGGAAACAAAACTTGCTAGCAATTTCAAAATACAATGGTATGGAAAGAAGATCTCAGGAGACCAGCACATGCTAAATTAAGGCAGTACTTGCCCAGTCATACTCTACAGGGTAAGACTAATGCATTGGTTTGCAAAAATGTAAACTGTTTGTCATTAAGGTAATAGATATCAAAGTAAGCTAATTTAAATCACCAAAATGGTCTAATTTAAATAATTGCTGTAAATCAAGTTTCCCATTGTGTAATTAATGCATTTTCTGAACAATCATGCATAATTCTTGTTGCTATACCAATTAACCCATACTGATACTAAAGAGCCGTTCATACTACCTAGGAGTGTATTCCTGAACCACTGGTCATACAGCCTGCATGCTTTTTTCCACTATACAATTACATCTGTTTTGAAACAGATGGGTGGGGCAGAATGTAATTCTGCAACAATGGATGTTGTTTATACACATGCAAGGGCACTGAGCAATATCACTTACTAGAAGGCAAACTCAGAAGAGAGTTAGGTGTTCTAGATCATGATCTAAGTATTCAAAACTTTGTAGAAACAAGCCTGGTAATTACTGGGCAAACCAGTATTTTGCCATGAGATGGAAAATAAATGTCCATATTAGTTTGTAGGTAAAATCATAATATATTCATAATTTGCTATGTTAATAAGTATAACAAATGCCCAATCTACAATATTTATTAACACCTGAACACTAAAATAAAACATTCTCCCTTTTTTATGTATAGAGAAAACCAGGTTTTAATTCAATATATATGATGGGGGTGGGGGAATCACAGAATCAGTTTCAAGAGGAAAGTACAGAATTTAAGCATCTGTAGTAATCTCCATCTTAAACTAGGGATATGCATGAATTGATTCGGCGGGGCTGAGAGCAGTACCTTTAGCAATAGCAATAGCACTTACATTTATATAACGCTCTATAGCCGGAGCTCTCTAAGCGGTTTACAATGATTTTAGCATATTGCCCCCAACATTCTGGGTACTCATTTTACCGACCTCGGAAGGATGGAAGGCTGAGACAACCTTGAGCCCCTGGTCAGGATTGAACTTGTAACCTTCTGGTTACAGGGCGGCAGTTTTACCACTGCACCACCAGGGGCTCATATTTAAGCATGATTAAAGCCGGTCCTTACCCGCCGCATTTCCTGGTGCAGCACTGCACCCAGCAGCCAGCAGACAGCGGTGGGATGCACATGGCTCTGCGCATGCACAGCAGCCATGTGTGTGGTTCAGCAACATCATGCTGAGCATGCACATGGCTACTGCACGCATGCAGTAGCCATGTGCATCCCCCCCGCCAAACCCACACAGGGCACACATGTGCGGAATTCTGAGCAGTGCAGTGCTGTGCCACGCCAGGAAATGCAATGGGTCGGTAGAGGAGCAGGTATGGACCAGCTTTACTCATGCTTAAAGGTACACTCCTCACCCCACCAAAACGATCCGTGCACATCCCTAGCTTACACAAGATTATTTAAATGCAACACTTAACTAAAAATTTATATAACAGAATCAGTTCTCTTTCAAAAACACAATTATCATCCACCTAAATAAATATCTATTTTTAAAAAATCCTTGTGACATCTCTTTAATATGCAAGAACTCTGTGTTAGGGATGTGCATGCAACTGGTGCCTGCCATCCAAAACTGGGGGGAGGGTAACTTTAAGGGTGGGGGAGTGTGCTCTTACCCTCTGGCCATGTTTTCTCTGCTGGCGCTGTGTATTCAAATGGCCTGGCGGTCCAGCAGCATACCTCCCTGCCACCCCATTGCTTCCTCGGACTGGAAGCTCCTGGTGCGCGTGCGCAGGTATGACGTGCACATACACACCGGGAACTTTCAGTCTGAGGAAACGGAATATAGGGCTGCGTGACTACCAGGAACATATTCTTGGAAGTCAAAGAGCATTTTTTGATGGAGGGAAGAGCAGCGAAAATCACCCTCCCTGCACCTGTGCATTCTGCTGATTGGCAAACTTTCAGCTGAGTTCAGAGCAGCCCTTGCTGTGAGGGTGCAGATCCTACTCCATTCTCTTAACGCTGTGCTGGATGTCAGCCAATTTTACTAAAGTGTTTGCCATATGAATTGGTCCAATCATGCGTAAGCCACACCTTTCTGGTAGAGTATAGTGCGTAGATCTTCACATTACAGTACACTGATCTACATAAAAAGCCAATTCCATGTCACCCTTCCCATACAGAATTTATCTTCTGTGTCAGTCACACCATATTCATCATGTATGATGAGGCTGACAGTCTCCACCATGCAACAGATTATCAGCATATTCCTGATGTCTTTTTTAGCCTCACAGCTCATATATATTGGAACTCAAGTTAATTTTGAAGAATCTAAAATTAAAAGCAAAAATTCTTCTTTCCTGGGTGAAAATAACCTCCTTCTTGAATCAGGGATGGTATCAGTAGCTACCAGACAGGGAAGGGAGTTATGACACCAACACTTAAGCATATTTGCCACTTCTTGGTCACCTGCATCAGTAAATCAATGAGCATGGTGATGTGTGAATACACGGTAGAGAATTTATTTTAACATGCCCTGCATAACCCATTTTTATGCAAACTTGGAAAAAGAGTATGTTTCAATACCGTACATATTAACAGGATATAGTTGCTTAGATACCTTTAAGAAATTGACCCAAGAATGTTTGACCCTGCTTGAGGCCACAGAAGTACTGGGGATCAGCAGCAGTGTTTTAATCACATCTTCAGAGAAGCTATTTATCCTACTGATTACTGCTATGAAGAAGTTAAAAAACAAACTACAGGGAAATGCACCTCATACAAGGAAGACCATTCTAGGTCCTCTCTTTTCTGTATGGGTGGTAAAAATGTTGCTGAGTTCTGTTTATTCTCAGCAGCAGAGATAACCATTCTTCTTCTTATTCCTATCTATGTGTCCATTGACAATTCCAGGGTTGAATGGATGTTTTCTATTCTTCCTTATCTGTAGCCAATCTCACTGACTCTCCAAGTTTCATTCCTTTCACAACAGAGTCCCTTTCTGTGCCATCAATCCATCTTTTCCTTGGCTTCCCTCTTCCTTTTTGCCCCCCCACCTGCATTCCTGTCAGAGTGCTTTCTTTCAGACTTCCATTCCAATTACATGACATGACCAAACCATGTAACCTCTTCTTATTTCTTGGAGGTGAGTTTCTGTGCTGGTCCGAATGGTGATGACAGTAAACAGTCAGTTCCAAAATGATTTAGATAAGGATTTTGTATGAGTTAGCTACGGAAGTTAGCTAAAATGCTTTCAGGCTGCACAAAGGATTTAGGCCTTGTAATTCTACTACCGCAACAGTTGGTGAAACAGAAACTCACCATTCTAAATCTAATCTATTTTATTTCCCTATCCAGCCACTGTAGTCTGTGTTCTCATTTCATAGTGCAGTTATCATTGCCCTGTGGGGAGAACTTACGCATGGTGCGGGATTACACTTGCAAATCCTTCCTCCTATCCCACTCTGTGCATCATAACTGTATGTGAATAGGGCCCAGAGACAGAGCCCAATATGCATGCTCTAATTTTGTGGAGTACAGATAGCATGGGTTGGGCTATCTGTACTCCTGCATCAGTAGGTCTCTATGTACTTCCATGTGCAAATATCAGGTGAAGCAGAGGATGGACACAAGATACAGGGCACAGCATACCAGCATAATCCTAATACCACATCTAGTCTATGCTGCAAACCTCAGCAAAGGACTCTTTAACCTCTCATCTTTGCCACCATTGCATTTCCCATCTAGTTTTGTCAACATCTAGGCTTCGTGGGGATGGGACCATAGCTGAGTGGCAGAGCATCTGCTTTACATGCAGACTTAAGACAGGTTTCAGCTTCCACTGCAAAACATACTGATCCTAATTCAGACACAGGAGTTTCCCCATTGATAGCATGGCAGTTGAAGCACACTAGCAAGCTTAATACTCACAACTACCTAAAATATCTCAACGCTCCTGCTATGAACCCCAAGGAAATGCCTACCCTTTCCACTGATCCATGTTCCTTTGGAAGGGCTTCTCTATCACCAGCCTATTATATCAGTCTCTCCCTGACCTCTTTCTATTCCTTTGTTGTTCCTCTTAAAATTGCTATGTTCAAACAGTCAAAGAAAATGTGTTACCCAAATTTTAAAAAGAAACAGCAGTATATAATTCATAAATTAGGTATCATATGACAGAGATGTTACCAAGAATGCAAAACTAAAGGAACTAAATGTTTGAGAGAATACACAAGTGGATTAATTTAATGAGTTTCACATAATGGTCAGGAAAGGTGAATCCACACTTAGAAATCATTACACATTCTGGGAATGGCTATCTTAGGGAAGAGCAGGCGTGAATAAGGCAACATCTAGCCAGCAAACTGAAGAATTTGCAATATTCAAATATTGAAATATTCTTTTTCAAAGCAAAGAATGTGCAATGGGCAAGCAGGTGGTTTGCTTGCAGATGGGAGAGAATCTCTTTGGTCATTCCAGCTGGTTTGGACTACAAATCCCATTATCCTCAGCTACAGTGGCCAGTAGCCAGGGATTATGGGAACTATAGTACAAGATCTGCAGGAGGGCCAAAGTTGTGCAGCCTTGTCTTAGGGAAATAGATGTGAAGCTTGAAGAAACATTGGGCAGGATTCAGACTAAGTTCGTCATGACTAAGAATCACTGAAATAAATGAGACAAGTTAGTCATCACTAACTTAAATCCCATTAATTTCAGTAGTCATGACTAACAGACTGGACGGATCCTGTAAATTGTTGAATGGGGAGTGGGAGGGAACTGAATACATAAATGGTCAAGTAAGATGGATGATAGGTGGGCAGTGGTGATTGAGCAGGTGGAGGATTTCCTTGACTGTGGGCCCTCTGCTACATTTTTTTCTGGGTGACACTGGGTGAATAAATATGGAGCTAAATCTCAACCCCATGGAGCCTTGGCACAGATGATTTTAAACTACTTCAATTCACTGAGTATTTACCATGCCAGTCAAATGCCTTGAAAAGCATTCTAAGTGTCCTCATCATCACAAGTTTGGATAAACGGGAGAGCTACTACATCAAGTTGTACTGCAGGGGTTGGAAGTTAGTCACATTGAGTTCAGATCATCAAACATTTGTACGACCAAGGTTCAGATAAGAGCACTCTGCTGTATTGACTGAAGCACATTAAAAACCACACTACATTCATGGGCAGAGTGTCTAGTTCTTTCATATTTTTAAACTTGAGAAAATAAATTTTGGAAATGGGGGCGGGGGAAAGGAGAACGAGCAGTATAATATTTTGCCTCAGGGTAGCTTCACCCAGAAAATGTTTCTCAAAAACCTTTGTAGTGCACCTTCAACTGAAATGAACTGCTTATCAAATTATGTAGCATATGAAAGACAGTTTATCAACCATGGGACCATTTGGTACACAGGAAGGAGCAGGTATTTATCAACTCAAACAGAAATATACAAGGAAAGAATTGCACAAACTAGCAGACTGCAAAGGTCAAAGTAGGAAAATTAAGTGAGTCAACTATCTGTTACTAAAAATCTATTCCTTAGCAGAATGTACTACATTTTAAGGAATGCTGAAACCTCAGAGGATTTCATGAACTGAATATATTTTAATCAAGTTCTCTGCCAGTAAGATATTTGACCTTTATGAACTTATGTCTGGTGGGTGGGGGGTACTTAGAAATTCCTTGCAGATTAATGGCAAATAGCCTATTGCCAGTGTAAAACTCTGATTGCTTTGGTTGACTAAGGCTGCAAATCCTAAATATGATGAAATCAGTGGTCACTGAGCAATTCAATAGAGTAAGGATTACAACCAATTTTAATTTAACGCTAAAATCAAAGTGATAAGAAAGTAGAAAAGTTTGAATTCAGTTCAAGTTAAGATATCGACTGTAGATATTTACTGAGATAGCCAGGAGCTTGATAGGGGGAGTTGGTTATGCTGGACCTCTCAGTGGCATTGGATACCATTGACCATGGTATACTTCTGGACTGCCTCTCGAGTGTGGGGATTGGAGGCACTGCTTTGGAGTGGCTTTGGTCCTTTCTTGGGGGGAGGGTCCAGAATTTGGTGCTGGGGGACTACTGCTTGGCTCCTTAGCCACTGGCCTGTAGGGTCCCACAGGGTTCAGTTTTGTTCCCCATGCTGTTTAACATCTACATAAAATCGCTGGGAGAGGTCATTCGGGGACTTGGGCTGAGTTGTAACCAATATGCGGATGACACTCAGCATTCTTTATCACCCAGTCCTAGGGAAGCAGATTCCTGAATCAGTGGCCGAATGCAGTGATGGGCTGGATGTGGGCTAGTAAATAGAGATTGAATCCAGATAAGATGGGAGGTGCTTTGGTCATGAGCCAAAAGCCAACCGGGATGAGGGGATTCTACCAGTTCTCTATGGGGTTGCATACCCATTGAGAGAGCAAGTGCACAGCTTAGGGTACCGATGGACCCGGCTCTGCTTTTGGATACTTGGGTGGAGATGGTAGCCAGGGGTGCCTGTGCACAGCTAGTGTGCCAGCTGTGTCCTTTTCTCGAGAAAGCAGATCTGGCCACAGTTACCCACACTTTAGTCATGTGATGGCTGGATTACTGTAATGTGCTTTATGTGGGGCTGCCCTTGAAGAATATTCAGAAACTACAGCTAGTGTAAAATGTGACATCTAGGATTTTATCCTGAACTGTCTGCTGCAACGAAATTATGTCCATTACGTCCTGAAAGAGCTACATTGTCTGCCATTCCAGGTCCAATTCAAGGTGCTGGTTTTGGCTTTTAATGCCCTTAACAGTTTGGGCCCTGGATATCTGAAGGACCACCTGCCCCCAATAGTTTCTGCCCATTTGACGAGGTCAACGAAGGAGTCTCTGCTCCATGTGCAGAAAATGAGGGAGGCTCAACTATTGTGCATGTGGGACAGGGCCTTCTCAGTTATTGCCCCCAAATTTTAGAATGCTCTCCCAGTGGGCATCCACTCCTCAGTCCCCATTACAACTTTTAGAAAGGGAGGACAATCATGGCTTTAGTGTTGTTTTCTGGCTGCTGCTGCTTGTGCTGTGTTTCATGGTTTTATTGTTTATGTGGTTTTTAACTTTTAAAATAGATCTGTATTTTTTCTTATATTCCAATTTAATATTTGTATTGTTTTTACTGTTCAATAGATTTGTATTGTTTTTTTTTAAAAATTGTTGTAAATCTGTGATGATTTGGGCAGCAGAAAATAAACCATGTAAAATCATGGCATGATTCAGCTCATCACCACAAGGTGCTCAATACAGCCAACCAGAAGTTGTGTCATAGCAATATAAATAATTTATGCCACACATAAACAACAAAATGTCTTATGGCACCTTAGAGACTAAAATAAAGCCCATTAGCTTCCATGGGCTACATACAGGCCACTTTCTCAGTGCATGAAGTATATATATATCTTTAACCATCTCACTTTCAATAACAATCTCACTTACATGGCTGCCGATACGTTTCCGGGCAAAATACAAAGTGCTGCTTATTACCTTTAAAGCCCTGATCAGATTAGGTCCGAGTCATCTTAGAGAGAGCCTTCTTCTTCATGATCCCCACCGCACGTTAAGGTCATCTGAGGAGGTCCATCTCCAGTTGCCACCAGTTCGTCTTGTGGCAATGCAGAGGCGGGCCTTCTCTGTAGCTGCTCCTGGGCTATGGAATTCACTCCCAGCAGAAATCTGTAATTTGAGTTCATTATTGGCTTTCAGGACAACCTTTAAAACCTATCTGTTTGGCCTGGCCTTCCAGGGTTTTTTAATTGTTTTAAAATGTTTTAAATGTTTGCCTGGTTTTCCAAGGTTTTTAACTGTTTGAATGTTTAATTGGTTTTATTCTGTTTTTATCATTTTGATTTTAATTGTTAATTGGTTTTAATTGTTTTTATTTTGTTGTAAACCACGCTCAGCCATTTTTGGAAAAGAAGTATATAGATCGAATAAATAAACAAACAAACAAATAAATAAAAATATATTCATTAACTGATTGAATCAATGCTTCAGTAAAGCGGAAGTTTACCTATGAACTTTACAGGTTGTCTTGACCAAATTACTATAATTAACTAGAATACAACCAAAATTAAACCAGCAGGGGCATCAGGTATCCAATGTCTTTCTCTTCAAGATAGCCACTGTAGAAATGCAGAACTGGGGGAAGGAGATCAACCCTCCCCATGCTGTTTCCCCGCTATTAATCAAGGCTCTTAAGGAACTACTTTTAGACATGGAGAGGGGAAGAGGGATATACAGCAAGGTACCCTCCCTGATAGGCAATAGCAGCCTGAGGTGACTTTACTGTGGGAATTGAAAGCCAATTCAAATCACCTCCTCTTATGCAGCAAAGGAAAAAAACCTCTAGTTTGGCCCTTGGTGCTTGTAAATAAAGATCATAAAGACAAAGTCATAATTAAAAATACTTCAGAGAGTACTGTTTGTTTCCAAAAGAAAGAATGAAAGAAAGCTTACCTAAAATATTGTATAGCTGATGGACTCTACAGAGATGATTAACCAAGCCAGTCCCATTTATTTGCAGAGCTCCAGCTAAAATTCCTAAAAACCTAACAGCAAAGCTATGTAAACTCCCTGCCTTAGAATGCTGAGGTTGTACCTACTACACTGGAATGGCCTACGTGTTCATTTTCTTTCCATTGCCTTATCACATTTGGCTTCAGCACATATCTTTAGGTAATCACTGTCACTGCCAACTGGTCAAAAAGGCACCTTTTAAAGGACAGTAGTGATTCTCTTTATGGTGGGCAGGGGCGGGGGAGCAATTGTCCCTATCCAACCTCAGCACAGCATCTTTGCAGTAGCGATTATATTGCTAGTTGCTTGTGTTTCTTTTTTAGACTTTGAGCCCTTTTGGGACAGGGAACCATCTCATTCCTCTTTTCTATGTAAACCACTCTCAGGATTTTGTTGTTGTTGTGGAAAAGCAGTATATGTAAATAATAGTCTTAATAATAAAACAACAATGTTCCTATTTCACTAGCTTAGTTATTTTTATTACTATTTTAACGCCTTCAATCATGTTGTTGTACCTTCCTTTTAAAAACTCTTCTCTGAGAGTTCTTGTGAAATACACTATTAAACCTTCCCCAACTTTGTTATCAATTCAGTTTCTTCCTTCCTTCCTCCTCCCCGCTAGTTCAAAACCAGGACTCAGAACTCCCAGCAGCACTAAGAATCTGTTGCCATTCCCCAGAAGACAAGCTTCCCACAATTAGCCACTGATCCAGCTGCTAGCATCCATGACAAGGGAACTCAAGCTCCCTCCTCCTTGAGGCAATCACTCCATGGGGAAACCTTTGAACATCACCAATTCTCACAGCACACTGCTTAACTTAATAATCAAGCACAAAGCCTATTTTTCAAAGTGCAATAGGACAGACACGCAGACTAATTCAACAGAAACTGTTTTTTTCATCATGGCCTGTCCATTTCTGATTGAAAAGTAAAAACAAAAACAAATTTCAACACCAAGCACACACTACTCATTTGGCTAGAACCAAGTACTTTGATTTCAGTGAGATTTATTTCCGAGTAAAGCCCAGAGCTGTAAAGAAAATGGAATCATCCTTGGGATTCACACCAGAGGAAGTACCATTTAAACTTATCGTTCATTTCAACAGTTCCACATCTCATTCATTTCAGACACAAACAAATATTCAGGCACTACCTTTCTGATTACTCCTTTGGTAACTATGAGGGTGGCTTCACACATCATGCCAAACCCGGTTTTGTGGAGCAGTTGAAGACTCAGGTATGTGCATATGCCCTACTTCCAGTCTCAGGAAGGATATGCCAAGATTGGGCATGTCATATGGAACCACGAATCTCAGCACATTCTGCGCTATTTAGCAGTACAGATCCTGACATCTCTTCCTCACTTCACACATTTATTTATTTATTTATTTCCCAGATGGCTCTAGGTGGTTCATATAAATAAAAACTGATAAAACCAAAATAAATAACCCACTAAAAATTCTAAGATCTTAAAAATCACTAAAGGTTGGGCTAAAAGATGTACTTTTAAAGGACTCTTTTAAAGGCTTGTAAAGATCTTAAGCCTCAAATATCTATAGGGAGCACATTCCACAGCCCAGGAGCAACTATAGAGAAGGCCCACTCCCAAGTCACCCGCAGACGAGTTTATTTATGTATTTATTTTACATATTTTATATCACCCAAAACTTATGTCTCTGGGCAGTTTACAACAAGATAAAAACAACATTAAAACATTAGTTAAAAACAAAAACAAGAAATTTAAAACACAATAATTTTAAAATTTTAAAAACAATATTCTAAAACACCATTAAAACAATAAAAAGTATCAGTTAAAAGCCTGGGTGAACAGATGTGTCTTTAAAGACTTTTTTAAAAATGGTCAGAGATGGGGAGGCTCTTATTTCACTAGGGAGTGCTTTCCAAAGCCTCGGGGCAGCAATGTAGAAGGCCCGTCCCTGAGTAGCTACCAGACAAGCTGGTGGCAAATACTGATGGATCTCTCCTGATGATCTCAATGGGCGGTGGGGTTCATGATGAAGAAGATGTTCTTTTAAATACTCAGGGCCCAAGCTGTTTAGGGCTTTATAGGTTATAACTAACACCTTGTATTTTGCCTGGAAACATATCGGCAGCCAGTGTAACTCCTTCAATACAGGAGTAATATGGTCTCTCCTAGATGACCCAGAGACCAGCGTGACTGCTGCATTCTGAACCAACCGTAGTTTCTGGACTACATACAAGTGCAGCCCCACATAGAGCACATTACAGTAATCTAGTCTGGAGGTTACCAGCAGATGTACCACTGTTTTGAGGTCATCTATCTCAAGAAACGGATGCAGCTGGCGTATCAGCCAAAGCTGATAGAAGGCACCTCTGGCCACTGCCTCAACCTGGGACACCAGGGAGAGACTTGGATCCAGAAGCACCCCCAGACTGCGTACCTGTTCCTTCTGGGGAAGTGTGACCCATCCAGAACAGGCAGATCAAAATTGTCTCCCAAGTTTCGACCCCGCACAATGAGTACCTCCATCTTATCTGGATTCAGTCTCAGTTTGTTATCCCTCATCCAGCCCATTACTGACCCCAGACAGGCATTTAGGGAGGTTATGCCCTCTCCCAATGATGCTGACATGGAGAAATAGATTTGGGTGTCATCAGCATACTGATAACACCCTGCACCAAATCCCCTGATGATCTCTCCCAGCGGTTTCATGTAGATGTTAAACAACATCGGAGACAATACGGAGCCCTGAGGGACACTATAAAAAAGTTCAGATTTTGAAGCACAAGAGTCTCCAAGGGACACCATCTGGAACCTGCCCGAGAGGTAAGAGCAGAACCACTGCAGAGCAGTGCCTCTCACTCCCAACCCCCTCAGATGCTCCAGAAGGATTCTATGGTCGATAGTATCGAAAGCCACCGAGAGGTCTAAAGGGACCAACAGAGTCACACTTCCTTTGTCAATTCCCAGTTGGAGATCATCCATCAGGCCGACCAAGGCAGTCTCCACCTCATAGCCAGCCCGGAAGCCAGTTTGAAATGGGTCTAGATAATCAGTTTCCTCCAAGACTGTCTGGAGCTGGGATTTGGTGACAGCGGGAGACAGATCTCTCTCAGTGACATTAGTATTTAGTGGGGATCATGCTGAAGAAGGAGCTCTTCCATCTGTAACAAATATTACAATATCTTACAGATATTGGGTTTATCATTGTTACATATATCACAAATAGAGTAGAATGCACCAAGATTAGTGAGTTTGTACAAAATGCCCAATCTTGGCATATTCTTCCCGATACTGGGACTCCGGCTGCTACACCCAACCTCAGATTCAGCATGATGTGTGAAGCTGCCCTTAGTATTGTTGTTTGGGAAATCTCTCAAGGTGTGAAACCTCTTCCACTGAATCTACCATCCACTTTCTAGTCTTCCAATCAATATTGATTGACCACTCACACTAACAATCACCACAAAAGGGAATCATACAGTGAAAGGAAATGTCAGTCACTAATAAATGCCTTGCTGAAATGCTGATCATTAATTGGAGATTCACCAATTATTCATACAGTGAATAACCCACTGAATAATAACTGGCAAAACTCCAATTAACAATCACCATTTCAGCAAGGCATTTATTAGTGATGGGAGGGGCAGTTCTGGTAATAGCTTGACCATCTTATCACTACTTAAGGTCAATTAGAGGAGATTAAAGATAAAGTGTGCTATATAGTCCGGTGTTGACTCCTGGGGACTATGGTTGTCTTTGGTAGAATACAGGAGGGGTTTACCATTGCCATCTCCCACGCAATATGAGATGATGCCTTTCAACATCTTCTTATATCACTGTTGCCCGATATAGGTCTTTCCCATAGTCTGGGAAACATACCAGCAAGGATTCGAACTAGCAACCTCTGGCTTGCTAGTCAAGTCATTTCCCCGAAACGAATCTAACTTTCTGAACTGAATGTTTCATTTGGGCAAAGGCCATGTCCATTCTGAATCATTCCTTACAACAGTACTTTCTGCTTGTTGCTATCCTGTTGCTAGGAAAGAATTTTGCCATTTGCTTCTGGAATGCAGAGCATGGCAGAGTAGGTGATCCCCATCTTTTTGCTTGACTATTACCACAGGACTCTGTGGGCACCAGGAGTCAAAATCAACTTGATGGCACACTTTACCTTTATTAACATTTAGCTATCAAAGAAGGGACAGTGACTCTTCTGGAAGAGTATAGAGTCGGTGGGCTAGCGAAGAATGCATGACACAGAAGTGATAAAAGAGCATCCAACAGAAGGATATGAATTTCAATAGTCTCTGCTGAATGCAATACATCTCGACACAGCTACCAACCACTTTGTACAATTCAAGCCCTCCTTTCAGTTTTTCTTGAGATCAGGAGTGAAGCCAGAGGTGCACCTAGGTAATTTTGGAGCCTGGATCTAAAGGCATTTGGAGCCCCAAATTAAGCATAATTATGCTCCTCCAGGCTACCACACCACTCAAAACAGACTAAAGTGGATTTGCCTTCCCCCCCCAGGATGTGGAGGCCCTGGTCCAGGGGGTAAGAGCACCTCTGGGTGCAGCTATAATTCAGATGGATTCAAAGAACCCAGGCCAACCAGCTCATGGAGGCAGCATTCCTTACTTGCTGCTTGGGACGGGAGATGGGCCTTCTTTAAAGCTTTGTCCTCCATGCAACACCCCCTACTCTTCCCAACCCTCGCCGCACGCCGGCTGTGGAAGTGCATGCCCAGTAATATGAATCACCCATACAGAAAGATCGGCCACATCTCGCAAAGGGAGAAAGAGGAATCAAAAGCAAAAACGCTTGTGTTGCATGTGCATGCTTCTTTCACAACATTCAAAAGTAAATTAAAACCAAAATTTGTGCATTGCTACCACCAGAAAGGTATCTACCAGGGAGGTGAGAGATCACCAAAAAGAAATCTATCATCATTTTTTTGTTTATGTAAAGCTGAGGGAGGCAAGTAAGATTGATGACTGTGTGCCCCAATGGTAATTCACGATTATATAGTGCTGCGAGGAAGGGAGTCAATGTCAATTTATATTCCATAGCGCCTACATTTTATATTTAAATTTAGCCTATTGCTACATAGAATTCATCTTCAGTATAAGTACTGCTACTACGAATATTTATATACCGCTCTTCAAAAAAATTCTCAAAATGGTTTACATAGAAAAATGCATAAATAAGATGGTCCCCTGTCCCCCAAAGGGCTCACAGTCTAAAAAGAAACCTAAGGTAGACACCCGCAACAGCCACTGGAGGTATGCTCTGCTGGGGTAGGATAGGGCCAGTTGCTCTCCCCCTGCTAAATATATAAATACGAATATGACAAGTATTTATATACCGCTTTTCAACCAAAGTTCCCAAAGCGGTTTACATGCAGAAATTAATTAATTAATTAATTAATTAATTCAATGGCTGCCTTTCCCCAAAGGGCTCACAGTCTAAAAAAGAAACATAAGAAAGACACCAAGAACAGCCACTGGAGGGATGCTGTGCTGGGGCTGGATAGGGCCAGTTGATCGCCCCCTGCTAAATAAAGAGAATCACCACTTTAAAAAGGTGCCTCTTTTCTGTTAGCAATATAAGAGAATCACCACTTTTAAAGGTATCTCTCCTTTGCTTAGCAGTTTGCTTCAGTATAAATAGTATACGATAAGTAGTCGTATCATGTAGTCGTGCTTTGTTTATGGAATAGTTTGAGTGCGGTACCTAAGCTATTCTGTCAGTGTGTCATCTGCCTATAATTACTTGTCAAGGTTCAGATGAAGCACTTCATGTTGAAAACAAATTGCTGTCATCATGTCTGCTTTTAGTTTCACAAAATAAATCTATTCAAGAAAACTACACACTTACATACACCCCAGTTCTGAAGTGTTTGTACAATATTCTATAGTACAATAATCATGCAGATAGATTTGGACATTCTTGCAGAAGAACTGTAGTCTCTTCAAAAAATCATGCTGGTGTAGAGAGGCTTGCTCTGCATTGCATAATGTAGTGTGCTGAACAAGAATGAACTGTAAATCCACTCTGATGGTCTTTGACTTATGAAAACCTGTTCAAATTCTCACCTTATGCACACCAATGTCCTGCCTTTAATCAATGCTATCTCACAGCATAGAATGATTAGAGAGAGAAATAATGTGTTATGAAAAGGTCACCAAGGCCAATCTAGAAACCTGCTAACCTTTGAAATATGGAGGTCAGATCTTGGGTTCTGAACAAATGCATGCTGTGGACAAGGGGTGTAAAGGATTTTTCCAGTTCTTGGACTTTCTCTTTGTGGCCAATTTCCAGGTGTGAATGAGAAATGTCAGAAGGCTTGTTCAAACCTATATTAACATTGGCCCTCAATTGACTTAAAAGGCTAAATTTTGCAGGTAGGCATCTGCACATGGTAAGCATCTGTTCTCCTCTCCACTTTGTGTTGTTAGTCTGCTATAGGAGTGGCACTCAGAAACAGGTGAACCTATACTAGGGTATACGCTTCTAGACACTGAACATCTTTCTTTTTAGAATCTGATCTGCCCCTTGTTTTTCTCCTTTGAAAACAGAAAACTGCTTCCGCAGTTCTCTAAATTGTGTTGCGTGCGACTTATTACCAATTAATGTTTACAACTGGAGGAGAAGAAAGATGCTTGATCTCTTATGCTGATAATGGTAAAACCAGTATCAGTAAATCAGCTTGCTCTGTCAGTTCTTAATCTGGTTCTTATGCTGAAGTTCCTCACGTGGGTACAGATGAGATGTCTCTTTAGTTTATTTTTGTCAAACTCTTTTTCTTTTATGCAAGAAATCTTTTGTGAATATGTGTTTACACAGAAGCAGGGGCGTAACTATAATAGGGCAAGGGGAGACAGTTGTTTGGGGGCTCACTGCCTTCGGGGCCCCCACAGAGGCAAGTCACATGATTGACTCCCCCAACCGCACACCCGTCGGGGCTTCCTTCAGTTGTATTCCTCCTTTGAAATTGGTGTGAGTGTTAAGACCTGGAGCAACCAGAACAGCATGTCTTTCTCTAGTACCATTACCATTCAATGACTTGCATCATTCACAATTTACAAAACCTTTTAAAAAACAATTTAGGATGATGTTCTATTGTGGAACATAGGATATATATATATGCACTTTTTGTTACCACTATTCAGCCTCATTTAAGATTCTTTTCTTCATTAATTGAGCTTCAGTGAGTGGGGGGGAGGCATTTAAAAATCTTGTCTCTGGGCCCACTCCAATCTTGCGACGCCCTTGCACAGAAGTCTGTTCACATACTTGTTAGAAGGGAGTGTTGACTGGCAGATCCTCCAAACTCATCCTTTTTATGTGAACTTTAGCTTATCCCCTTAATCACAAGTTTAAAAGGAGAAATTGTTGCAAACTGACAGTGGAAGAACAGATAAATATAGAAGTGAGAGTGAAAAGCTATTTAGCTTTCTTATTCTACAAAAATGTATTCAATTCTAATACATTCACAAAACCCTAATACAATCACAAAACATTACCAAAATTATTGTACCTTAAAGATTAACAAATGTTTGTTAACATGAGTTCTCCCCGCCCTCACCCCACCTTTAATCAGGTGAAATGAGCTCTAGTCCATTTCACCTGGACTTGATAGTAGTCCACTAAAAGTAGCAGCAGCAATAATAGCAGCAGTAGTCCACAAAAGCTTGTGCTAAAATAATTGTTATTCTTTGGGTGATGATATTCACAGTTTCACATACTCTGCAGCAAGGACACCTTACTCTGAAGTAAGACTCTTCTTGGTATAAGCCCCTGGTGGCGTAGTGGTAAAACTGCCGCCCTGTAACCAGAAGGTTACAAGTTCGATCCTGACCAGGGGCTCAAGGTTGACTCAGACCTCCATCCTTCCGAGGTCAGTAAAATGAGTACCCAGAATGTTGGGGGGGCAATATGCTAAAATCATTGTAAACCGCTTAGAGAGCTCTGGCTATAGAGCGGTATATAAATGTAAGTGCTATTGCTATTTACAGGGAATTTGTGGATTTTTGACACAACAAACAGTCCACAGCTATGCCTCTGGAAGTTATTGCCTTAAAAAATTACAACTGTAATCAAGCGTGAAGAACATGTAAGTGCATTTACCTGCATTTGTCTGCCCTTCCCTGTGTTGTTTTCCCCATTGTCTGCTTTAGATTGAAAGTTCTTTGGGGTCAGGGATTTGTCTGTTTTTTTGTCTGTGTAACTGTGAGGCACTTTGTACACGGATGGCACTGTGTAAATTTTTTAAAAATTTTTTGCATTTTAAAATTTTATTGGCTTTTACAATAGCTTTACAATCCAACTATATTCATTTATTTGATTGTATAAATAAATTAATTAATAATAACCTACATTCAGTTCCCCTGCTAATGGAATTGGCATATAGTAAGAGATCTTTTGGGAGCCTCATTTGCCAATTGTACATAAGTTAGATAACTTCTTATCTCAAACATTCTAATAAAGCCTGCCCTTTCTTGGAACCATAGATTCCAAATGTCAAATTATGTTTAATTTACCATACCTGTAGTAGAAGTTTTAAAGGTTTAAACTTTCATTACTATTAGACTAGAAATTCTTTTATGAAATAAATGCTGTGCTTACACACTTTGCTGGATTTGGCCTGCTTCCAAGATTTGGGATATCCTCATTCTTATAGTATTTGGCAATTGTTAGACAGGTATTTCTATTCCAAGTAGGGGAGGAAGAGAGCATATGGCTAGTGGAGGTGCAGTTGAAATTTCAAAAATTGTTGTTGTATTGTTCCTTTGTAATTATTTCCTAAGGCAAGACTGCACAGCCAAAGTATAATTGTTCTTTTCCTTTCCTTTCCTTTCACTCCCCCCCCCTGCTTTGGAGGGGGGGGTGCTTGTTACTTTGCACAAGCAGCCTATTGAGAAAAAGAAGGGTTGAAGCCTTTGTTGTAATTCTTGTGGCTATAAGATAAGTGCTACCATTTGTTTTTTAAATTTTTCTGACATTACATATCCTCAAAGAAAACACATTTGAAGTTATGTTCAGTTTTGGATAAGATGTAATCCAAGTTGATTTAAAAGCAAAATAGTGAGATTCCACCGTGCCCCCACCCCCACCGTTTTGTATTGGTTAATTTTATATATGGTTTTTTTGTTTTAAAAATGATTAAATAAAATTTAATAAAAATAATAAAGATGAAGTTAGGCCACTTTGGGCTATACTTCTTGTGTTATCTACAACGTTAGTCAATGAATTGTCTTTATATGTTTTTACTGATTATAGAAACTTAAGAGACTGGTGTTATGACTAATCTTAACAGGCAGCTGTGGCTTTTTAAGGAGATATACCAGTCATACTAGGAAAGATTAGTGTGGACAATGGAATAGCACACATTCAGTGACATCTTGGGGGTACAAATATGCTGTGTTTCAAAGAACATTTCAATGAGCAAATATCACCTCTCTGTTTCTTCTCTTAGCACAGTAAGAAAACCTGACACATGTTACTGAACTACAACTCCCATCACCCCCAGCAACAACAACAAATATTTATATACCACTTTTCAACAAAAGTTTTCAAAGTGGTTTACAAAGAGAAATAACAAATAAATAAATGAGATGGCTCCCTCTCCCCAAAGGGCTCACAATATAAATAGAAATATAAGACAGACCAGCAAGAGTCACTGGAGGTACTGTGCTGGGGGTGGATAGGGCCAGTTACTGCTAAGAGCCAGCATGATGTAGTGGTTAGAGTGCTGGACTAGGACCAGGGAGACCTGAGTTCAAATCCCCATTCAGCCAAGAGACTTGCTGGGTGACTCTGGGCCAGTCACTTCTCTCTCAGCCTAACCTACTTCACAGAGTTGTTGTGAGGAGAAACTTAAGTTTGTAGTACACCGCTCTGGGCTCCTTGGAGGAAGAGTGGGATATAAATGTAAAAAAAATAATAATAAAATAATAAATAAAGAGAATCATCACCATGTTAAAAAAGGTGCCTCTTTGCCCTGTTAGCAGGGGTAACACCCAGCCACAATTCATTGTTGCTGGGAATGATGAGGATTGTACCGTCATTCTGCAATATCTCTGGAGGACCACAGGTTGGGAACCCCTGTGCTAATTCATTTTTGTTGCATTGTGCCATATATATATGCCATATATATATGCCTTCTCCCTGGCTCCTGCAGTAGTAAGCAGATTCAATCAAATTTATTACGGTCCATGACCAAAAAAACAAGGAATAAAAAATGATTATATATATATATATATGAATGAAAGGGGGCTAAAATACAACCTTGTTTAACCCCCCTCTGTGTGGAAACTGGATCAGATACATGGGCCAATAGTATCGCACTTAACTCTCACACAAGTATACACTTAGCTGTGTGTGACCTTACCATGCTTGTAACTCAGTTTTATGTAATTTATTATTTTGATGTTGTATATTTTATTGTATTGTATTGTTTTTATTCTTTGGTTTTTTTGGTCCATAATAATAAATTTGATTGACCATAATAAATTTGATTGATTGATAGTAAGCAGGTTGTTCTATACCTGGGTCCTAAATTGTTCAAGGCTTTCTAGATAAGCATTGTTGCCAGAGAGCCTTTCTCCACTCCTTCCTTTTTGGAAACTCTGGCTTCTGATAGAAGCAAAGCTGAGCGAAGCATGGACAAGCACTTGGTGCCAGAAGGGAAGCTGGCATCTGTCTGAATCAGACAGTTGGGCCATGCAGACCCTGAACTGGTGCAAAAGCTGCCTAATAAAAGGTGGCACACCCTTTCTGAATGCTGTGCATGTCATCAGGCTGGCAGAGCAATCAAGAAACATCACTTAGTAAGGAAACAAAATCTACATCCACATAAAGTATATGCACAGGTGAAAATTTGCCTCAGTTCCTTGTCAACTGCCCCTGAGCTGACATTGCCATTCCTTTGGTGCTGATTCAGTAAAGAGTGGGAGAGCAGAGCACTAGGAAAGTTGCAGTTAAGAAACGTAAAGGTCTTGACAAACCTAAAGGTACTTAACAAACTTGACTGCTGCACTCAGAAATGCAGTGATCAGTTCCTCAGGTTTTTGGTTTGTTTTTTTAACATCTTGCTAGAGGAGGAACTTTGGGGTTACAGCTACACATCAAAAATTAGTCTCAACACTTCCTTTAGAATAGATGGAACCCATTCCATCCAACAAAGCTAAAGAAATGATTCCTGAGCAAAGTGCATTCTCTTCCAAGGTGGATTCAATTGTCTCGGTTAAGTTTGGCAAAATTATCAAGGCTAATTTCAATTACTTGGTTGCCTATTTGTTGTCGCTTCATTGATCTGTAATGTATATTACTCAAAATCCCCAATGATGAGCACTCAGAAAATTTTTTACCCCACTATTCCAATGAAGACAGTAAAACAAGGTAAGAAATATAAATTCTGACAAACTGTTTGGTGCCTAATGCACCTCTTTCTGAAATCTTCAAATTATGTCCTAGCATCACATGTAAAAAACAGATCAGTAGGCTAGAAAAGTTAAAACCTGTGCTTGTGCATAGTGATAATCATTTTATAAACCAGGAAGGTAAATTCTACTTCAGAAAGCAGCCAGAAGAACATTTCTGACAATATTTCTGTTTCAATGGACTCTGAAAATAAGAGTGTATGAAATGACACACACAGCTTAAGTGTGTCAACAGTACTAGTTTTCCTGGAAAAGAAGAGCTGCTTCTAATTCAGTGCCTTCTGATCTCATCAACCCACAGACGAGAAAATACAGAAAATAATGTGTACAGTCTTTATCATCAGTCATTCACCATTTCTACTGATACTAAGCCCAATGACCTATAGAAAGTAGCTAGCCAAGCCAGCACAGGTCACATAAAGCTGGTGGAAATGCCAAAGAAATGTGTTTCATCATCTGATGACTGGAATAAGCCTAGGTTCTCAGATGAAGTTTTAGATCTGTTTTTTGAGTCTGGTAGTCTTTGGGGCGCTTTGGTGGTGGTGACGACAACAACAACTTGCTGTCTCAAGTATGTGATGATACTCTGATCAAGGTGGTGTGAAAGAGAATGAAAAGGCTAAATCTGTAGACAGAAACACTACCAAGTCTAGGCTGATCCATATCTCACAATATTTAAACAAGGACACTCTAATTGCTCACAGGCACAAAAGAGCCACTTGAGCAAGAAAACAATTTTTTAATTCCATGTGCCCTTAACTACAACACAACTGAAAAGTAAGAACTATGCAAATTTTCTGTACAGTATTGTTGTATGCCAGTTTAAAATTAGAGGTTAATCAGTGTTCTGAGAAAATCCACTGACTGAAAGAGGCTTTGCTTTTGGATCTGACTCAACCTTTCTACCCATCACTTTGTGAAATGCACAATCTTTATAAAGTGTGTACTATTAACAGGATGTTTATGCATCGGAAATATTCAATATCATTGGATCTGGATTCACTTTGCGTGTGCAACAATCTAATGCGAGATGTAGCCCTTGTTCCCAGACCCCAGCCCAAGAAGACACGGAAACATATTTATGGGTGAAAAAAGGGCCACACTTTATTAAAGAACGACAGGCAAAGGCGAACTGAACAATAGGTGATTAATCACCATCCAAAACAGTGCGGGCCCCTAGGCATGGGCTAGGATTCCCTCATCCTACCCATAGCCTCACTGGGCGACACACCCTGGCTCAGGAAAGAGGCAGGTACACCCTGCCCTATTCCTTAAAAGCCAACCACCCCCTTAGAAGAGGGGATCTGGACAGCTCCAGGTATCCACCCCCCCCCCGGACCGCTCAGCCCAAAGGTTGGAGAAGTCTTGGAGCAGGTTTCATGGCCATCAAATTTCACCCCGTGCCGCACAGGCAACAAGGGAGCGATTAACCAATCCACCTTTAAATATCCAAGGGTGCTCACTGATAATCTATACCTTACATACCCCTCAGCCCGCACTGTTACTGCCACCCAGGGAGGTTAGCCAAAGCTTGACCTCCCTGTCCCACACCTGCCTAAACATTCAGCAAGCCCCCGCTGTATGTTGCGGAGATATAGGTCACAACCCTGCTCTGACAGATGAACTCCATCTGAGCGATATAACTCAGGAAAGCGAGCGGCCACATCAGGCTGCTGCACCACGGACCCACCAGCTGCCACTACAAGCTTCCCAATCGCGGCTGAAGCTTTGCGCCGGGCCCTTTCCAAACTCAAACCACAACGGGCGTTCCGCCACACTCTGCGCTGGAGCCAATTGACCCACAATATGCGCACCCCTGGCAACCACTTGCGCAATAAAGCCAAATCAGAAGAGGCTTGCTGAATAATAGCCAGGCCAGTTCGCCGGCCTAAGTCGTTCTCCCCCAAATGCAAAACCAAAACCTCGGGAGCAGGAAAGCTAACTAAATGTTCCCGAATCGCGGGCAGCAACTGGTTCCAAAGCATCCCCCTCATGCCCAACCAGTACACGGAAGCCCATCTTCCGAAGCCCAGCTGCGATCCCCAGCGAGAAGTGCTGGCCCGCTTGAAGGCCCAAAAGACCAACGAGTGGCCACACAACAGGACCCGTACCGGAGCCGCCGCTCCCCCAGTACCTGCCAAGAAAAAACACAAATCAATAGCGGCCGATGCTGCCCGCTGTCAGCGCACATAGCGTCTGACCGCCACGGACTTCCATCTCCCAATCCTCCGAACCTCGGCCTCCTGAAGGCCAATATGCGTGGCAGTAGTAGCTGCCCCAATACGGAAAGAGTGCAGCGTAATCCCTTCGAGGGAAATCCCAGCTGCACCTAAAGCCTTCTTGACTACTGCAAGAAATTGATATTGGGTGAGAGGAGTCCGATCCCTATGAATGAACAAACACCCTCCAGTGTCTGGACCCAAACCCGTGTAGCGCCGCAAGGCATCTACCGGGCACAGCCACAGGTCCCCGGCAGCAGCCAAGTGAACCACCTGGCCCCTGCCCCGCTGATCTGTCTTAGAGTGGCGGAGAAACAGCCGCGCCTCTTCCCCGAAAAAGGACAGGCCGGAGAATTGCAAGCAACGGTCCCGTGGGGAAATCCTACTATGTGGAAGCAGCTCCCCGGGACGAAAGGCACCGAAAAAGGCCACCAATACTGCCGCCCGAAATAAGGAGACCTCCCAGGAATCCGCGCAGCACCCCAATAAGTGCCCTAGCGCAGAAGGCACCATGTCCAATGTGAACAGGCGCCTAGAGTCCCCAGTGCCAGAGTCCCCCCTAGCCCAGCCCTCCAGCATGCGTCGCACGCGCGGGTCAGAGGAAAAATCGCTAACCCCTCTAATCTGGGCTTCAAAGGCCAAAGCGGCCAAATAGCCCCCCCAAAGTAGATACGGCCCACCCCGCCCTATGTAAAGTGACTAAGAACTGCTGCAACTGCCCCACTGGAACAGGCCAAACCTCAGGCAAACCTTCTGCCCTTCGAAAAAGGGAAAAAGCCTCAAGCTTGGCTGCGTAGCTAGCTCTGGTGCTGGGCGCCAGAGACGCCGCTAAGGCCCGCTGCGCCTCCACCTGCCAAGCTGCCACAGAAAGGCTGGCATGGGGTCCGGGTGCAGAGCAGCCTCGAACGCTAACACTCTGAATCTGTCCACCTGGAAACGAGACAGAGCATCAGCTACGTCATTCCGAATCCCCGGGACATGGCGGGACCGGAACAAAATATTAGCCCGAAGGCATTTCAGAACCAAAGCTCTAACTAAGCCCATAACCCTCTGAGAGCGAGAAGTCTGCGAGTTGACAATCTGGACCTCCGCCTGGTTGTCACACCAGAAACGAACAGAGGAGTTGGCAAACTCCTCATCCCAAATGTGCACCGCCACCACAATTGGGAAGAGCTCCAAAGAAGTCAGGTCCCGCACAATCCCCTGTTCTATCCAATCCGTGGGCCAGGGGCGGCACACCAGCGGCCCCTAAAGTAAACCCCAAATCCCGCGCCACCTGCAGCATCAGAATGAACCTGCAGATCAGCTTTGAGAAGCTGTTCATCCCTCCAAAAGGTAACTCCATTGAAACCTAGCAAAAAAGTCTCCCAAAGCGCTAAGTCGGCCCGGACACCTTCCGTAATCCTGACCCTGTGATGGGGAGCCCGGAGCCCAACTGTCAGATCGCATAGCCTACGTAAAAAGGGCCAGGGGCCACAACCCTGCAAGCAAAGTTGAGATGCCCCGCCACCACCTGTAGCTCTCTAAGAGTGGCCTTACGGGCCCGCCCCAGAGCTTTAACTAGATCCAAAAGCACCACCAGCTTAGCCTGCGGAAGCCTGGAGCATCCCACGAGCGTATCAAGCTCTATTCCCAAAAAGGATAGCCTCGTAACCGGCCCTTCTGTCTTATCCCTAGCCAGGGGCACCCCCAGCACTTCAGCCAGCTCCATGAAGGAGCACAGCAAATGATGGCACTCACTAGAATTGCCCCTCCAAATAAAAAGAAAATCATCGAAGTAATGCGCTGTGGACACAAGGCCCTCCCACCGCCTGACCGCCCATTCCAAGAAAGAGCTAAATGCCTCAAAGGCGGCACAGGAAATCGAGCAACCCATCGGCAGGGCCCAGTAAAAATAAAACTGGCCCGCAAAGGCGAAGCCCAGCAACTCAAAATCATCCGGATGAACGGGCAGCAGGCGAAAGGCGGACTCGATGTCACACTTAGCCAGAAGGGCCCCCGGACCCATACTCCTAACTACTCTGACAGCCTCGTCAAAAGAAGTATAGCACACTGAACACAGACTATCAGGGATGCCATCATTAACGGACGACCCCTTGGGGTAAGAAAGGTGGTGAATCAACCGAAATTCACCAGGGACCTTCTTAGGAACCACTCCGAGGGGTGAGACTCGCAACTGAGGGAAGGGGGGGCATCAAAAGGGCCCAACACCCTTCCTGCAGCTACCTCCTTATTGATCTTCCTCAGCACCACCGCCTCCTTACCAACCACGGATTTAAGGTTACGGGGGCTGCCAAGCCGTGGACACGGGAGGAAGAAGGAATCCGAAAACCATCCCTAAAGCCCCTGAACAAGTAGGAAGCCACAGACCAGTCGGGGTAGTCCGCTAGCAACCGCTCCAAAGCCTCAAGCCTGATGGGGCTGGGGTGAAAAAGTACTGGTGAAACAGCTCATGGGATTGGGATATTTATCCCATTATGCTAAAATGACAGGTTACTTTCTGTAGCAATCAAGTTTAGAATAACAAAATACGCTAAACTTACTGTTGTGTCTTATTTCAATGCAAAAGTTTGCTAGGCTTCTGGCTGTTTTCGACCTTCACTCAACCCCTTTGGTTTTATTTGTTTGAGACCTTTACTATATATGACCCCTGCTTTTATAAAACCCAGGGCCGATTTCTCTGCCCACTTTTACTACTCTTGAGTCTCTTTCTCTGCTTTTTCTGATACTTGATCCTCCAGTTCCATGGAATCTCTGGGTTGCCTCCTAATGTCAAGTGGTTCATTTGCAGGGCAGCCTTGCAAAATTTCCTTGAAGCAAGTGTCTGTTTCCCTATACTTTGGTAGACATCATTCATGCAGCACTACAAAGGTCAGGAATTTATCCCCTTCCTTCCTGAGGGCTGCTAGCAGATTATTAATAAACTAGCTTTGTCCACTTGTCAGTACAATATACTGCAGCCAGACAAACCTGGCTACCTTCAAACCATGAAGACTAATAATCTTCGACTGTACAATTCATGACATGTGAGGCTGCTAATGCATGTCTCCTCTTGCAGAACAGGGAAGTCGGGTGTATTCTTAAGAAGAAATCCCAAGGAAAAAGCAAGAAGTTCCTGAACTGAGAAAATGTAAAAAACAAGCATTGCTCATAAGTTCAGCTTGCAGCTTGAGTGTTGTCTCCAAATTTGGGCTGTTACTGTTACTGTTACTGAGCAACAGCATCATCACAAATGCACCAAACCAGGTATTTCGTTAGTAGTTTCAGCTAGGGACACTCTATTGCTCTTCCCTCTCTTACTGCTTCTGTGAACTATTGATGTTTTTAATTTATTTATTTTTAAAAAATTATTTTTTTAAGGGCACCTCCCAGGGCACCTCCTCCAAAGACTAGGCAGTGAAATAACAACAATACCAATAACAATTTAAAAAAAGAAAAAAGAAAAAAAGGGGGCAAAAGCCTGGCAAAACAGATAGGTCTTAGGAAGGGCCTTAAAAACAACTAAGGAGGGGGTTGAACGCATCTGGGGGGAAGAATGTTTCAAAGAAGAGGGGCGGCCACAGAGAAGGCCCTCCTACGGGCCCAGGCACCATGCACTACACCAGGGCCTGGGACACTAAGGAGGGCCAGCTGAGAAGACCTCACAAGATGGGATACAGACAGACAGCTGAGAGAGGCGATCTCAGAGATATACAGGTGCTACGCCCACAAGGGTTTTGCAGGTGAGAACCAGCTCTTTGAATTAGACTCAGAAGTGAACAGGCAACCAGTGTAGCAACCATAAAAGAGGTGTGACACTATCAAATCTACAGCCACACATAAGGAGGCTGGCCGTTGCAGATGAGATAAGTGAAATCGCCTTGATATTCTTTTAATGAAAGGCGGTATAAAAACCTAACAATAACTACAGAACCTGATGGTTCAGGTTCCACCTGACTGTTAAGGAACAAAAGAGAAAGGAATACCAGCTCTCTTCCTTCTGTAGTTTAATAAGAGTTCCCAAGGTTGAGCCAAGCTCTACTCAACTCTTCCACCCCATCGTTATCAGAGTTGAGCGAGTCCGTGCCAGAGGGTGTGATGTTCCCTCCTCTTTTGTCCAGATGATTGCTCTGTGATCTCCCCTTTTTTGAACATCCTTTGTCATGGAGCATATAAAAAAGCACCACCCAGACATAACCTAATCATAACTAATGTTCACACCTTATCAGGAGTAGTAATTCCTGAAGTCATCAGGAAACGGTAGAAGGGGACCATCAGGTTGGTCTCCACCTAGCTCCCAGACATGTTTTTGCTTATAAGAACCCCCTTCAAACATGGGATCAGGATTTTGCTTTGGGGATCACTCTTTTGCTGCTGCCATCGCATTGACGACACTTGCTGCCCATGTGCACCTTGCCATTGCACGCTGCTCAGGTATGCCCATGAACTTGCTCTGTGCTTGAACTCCCCAGAGTGAAGGATTCCAACCAATGAGATCTAGGTAGGTTTGTACACAACTTTCCTCTTCTGTCTCTCTTTCACCCTTTGACCTCTATCCCCCTTCCTAGTATAGCAACTTGGTAATGTGCCTAACCAACCACTATTTCATTTCCTGTACCCCTATTACCCCTCAATAAAGCAACTCTTTGTTTTCAGGGTCACATCTCCACCCTCTTTCTTTCCAGTATGTTCACTAAAGTTATGTAAGAACCGGTTTGAGGTGAAACGGGCCAGTCCGATAGTTTGACCTCAGGCCAAACTGGAGGAAGTTTGGTCTGTCATCAAACTGAACCTGGTCCAAGGTAGCCTGGATCGAATTGGTTTGGCAGTTAGAGGGGGCTATGCTTGTATGCTTGTATGCTTCTAATCCAGTGAAGCCAGTCAATGACTGAACCGAGGCAAGTGGACAGGCTGCTGGGGAGCATGGGGGGCCTTCTAGGAGTGGCAGTACGGTCACTGCCAGACCAGTAAGGCTCTTTATAAATCTTTTTATGGATCCCCCACCCCTTTGGTTGTAAAGGGGAATCCTCACCCGATTCCCCTTTACAAGCATAGCACTCTGAGTCAAACCAGTTTAACCCGGTTTGACCAGTCGAACCGAACCAGCAGTTGATCCAGCAGATTGGTTTGAATTCGGCTCAAATGCGAACCAAACCACAATAAACAGTTCCGTGCACACCCCTAACGTCCCCATCACGGCTGCCTGTCCTGCACAGCTCTTAAGGTACTTTTATTGCTGTTCACAGGTCTGCACAATTGGACACTGTTTCCCCACCCCCACCCCACTAGAGCCAAAACATAGTCATGGAGGGTGGTAGCTGACACATCTCCTGCATGTTGGAGCTGGGACCCTGTCAGCATTAGCTCTCAGCTGCAATGTCTCATAGTGACCACTGTGGGTGGGTGTGTTAGGGTCATGGATAAAAGTGTTGGACTCCTCCCCCTTTCCTCTTCCAGCGTTAGTCTCCATTTTGTCTCTCCAGAGATGGCTGTGTGTTGTGGTCTCTCTATTCAGCCATGAGCTGAAATAAGCTGCAGGCTTTTCCACATTCATTTGTAACCTTTTCTTTAAATAAATCCTTGTAGTTCTTCAATACTAAAGAACTGTCTCAAGATATCTTGCTTTGCGGCTTCCTCACCAAACTGGTTTTGCTCTGCTATTTGGGGACTGAACTGCCATTCTTTCTCTACACTGCAGACCTCATAATACATAGACAAAGGTGTTTTTCTAGGTGCTTCAAAACTATTAAGCTTCTTTCTCTTATAGACTCACCAAAGCTACCTAGATAAAATCTGGACTGTACGTTAGAGATAATTTTTAAAAGATCCATTCATTATGTTACAAATCACTTTCAAAGATGTGGAATTATGCTTCAGTCTGTAAAGATCTACGAAAAATATGAGGCAGGTTTTACTAAAAAGCAGCTGCAGCAAAAATTAGGAAGCCAAATGCAAAGCATAAAAATGTGATGTATGAGCAATCTAGAACGTTATTACTACAAAGTAGTAATGTGCATATCACTTCAAAGGCACCTGAGTTTCGGAGGGAGGAATTTTTAGGGGACATGGTGAGCTGCCACTGGAAGGCAGAGGTCCTGCCATGCTGATGTGCACTGGATCTCACATTGAACCATCTCAGTGAATTTTCGTCCTAGGTACGTACTTCGTTCTATCTCTGTAGAAAAACATGCCATATCTATAGCAACCCTAAGAATCTTCTACATGCCCAAATGTTAAATAAGATTTATTCCCACATAAAGTGTTGTGGTGAGAACATTCTAGAGTCCTCATAAATAACTGTTTCTAATGCTTTGTATTTTACTAAAGATTTCTATAGCAGTCTTTCACTAGTAAGAATGAGCTACATCATTTTAATTAATTATTACACATGTACTCACAAGAAGTTTGGTATTTCAATAGCTGACATTGCACTGTGTCACATATTCCTTTGGGCAAAAGAAAAGAAAGACCTATATAACTAGTAACCACAGTTTTAAATACATTCCACATTGAATTATGAGTGTCATGTTTCATTATAAATTAATTTATGACTGTTTGCTTAAGCCCTCATCTCCATTTCCTTCTCAGTGCAGTAATTTTTTACATGAACAGGATGATAGAGAGTTGAGTGGCTTTTTTATTTAATACAAATGACATTCTCATATATCCACATAATCACCTGGGGTGGGGTGGGGTTCCCCTTTTTATAGAGAACTACTTGTTTTTTCAGGGGCTGTTATTGTTGCAGAACATTTTGAACACTGACTAACTGCTACTAGGAATGTTTCATTTTGTCATTGCATATTTTTATTTTTTGCACAACGCACAAACTTGTGAAAACTAGGAGCATGAAAACTATATACTGCTTTTATACAATTTGTGTATACATACAATACATGCATACACAGATGAAAACTGGTGCATTTTTTTGAAATGGGGAAAGGGGAAATATCTAGACGTTTGGGATTATTTGTGTACGAGGAGATTCGAGTCCAATTATGGAAAAATACACAGAGTGGATGGCATCCCAACTACTACTTCAGTGAGCTAAGGAAATTATTTATTTATTTTATTTATAAACCACCCTTCCAAAAGTGGCTTAGGGTGGTTTACATCAAAGTAAAAACAATTAAAATCAATTAACAATTAAAATCAAAACTATAAAGACAGCATAAAACTAATTAACAGTTAAAACATTTAAACAGTTAAAAACTCTGGAGAACCAGGCAGAACACTTACAGCAGTTAAAAACAATTTACAACAAATTAAAAACCCTGAAGACCAGGCCAAACAGGTAGGTTTTAAGGGCTCTCCTGAAGGCCAGAGATGAACTCAGATTACAGATTTCTGCCGGGAGTGCATTCCACAGCCCCAGGGCAGCTACAGAGAAGGCCCGCCTCTGAGCCGCCACCAGACGAACTGGTGGTGACTGGAGACGGACCTCCTCAGATGACCTTAACATGCGGTGGGGGTCATGTAGACAAACACGCTCTCTAAGAAATAAGAATAAGAAATTCCAATGTACAAGGAGAGAAGGGATGGTTATTCTCCTGTTCCCCTTTCCCTCTGCAGCCTCTTGTTCCATTCTCAGGAGCAGATTTTGGGGGGTTCAGTGGGGCTGCAGAGGGGAAGGAGGATCAGTGACAATCAGCCTTTCCCCCTTGCCGTGGAACTTCTGATAACAAAAAGTACTGGTAGGGAAGCTGCACAGCATTTGTAATTCTCTGAAAATCTAAAATTATATCAAATGTTGCATGGTAAATCTTGGTATTGTCAAGTAACTATGAGAGACATTGGGCAGCATCCTCAATAAATCATTACTAAGTTCCACAGAAATGAATGGAATTTTATTTCAATGGTGCTTTAGTCATGAGTGACTAATATGAATAATGCCTGTGAAGAGGGTGTGTGTGTGTTTCTTGCTGTAAGGTTAAAAAATTCTGGTGTGTGATATGAACATTGAAAGAAAAGTTGAGATTTGTATTGCATGAGAATTACTATTTTTCTTGTTGAATTATGTAAAACTACAAGGTGAGACCCATCATTGACCTGGCAAAATCATTTTGCATAGATTATAGGTACTTATAGGTATTAAAGCAATTAAATATATGTAATAGAATTTTTAGCCTTTTTTCTTTAAGGAAAGTAAGCATATAATCACCCGGCATTGTGTGTGTGTGTGTGTGTGTGTGTGTGTGTCCATCTGTGTGTGTGTGTGTCCCCCTATCAACTTTGCAATGCCTGGACGAATATGAAATAGATTGGGTACACTTAAGAACATAAGAACAGCCTTGCAGGATAAGACCCATCTAGTCCAGCATCCTGTTTCACACAGTGGCCCACCAGATGCCGCTGGAAGCCTACAGGCAGGAGCTGAGGGCATGCCTTCCCTCCTGCTATTACTCCCCTGCAACTGGTACTCAGAGGCATCCTGCCTTTGAGGCTGGAGGTGGCCTATAGCCCTCCGACTGGTAGCTGATGATAGACCTCTCCTCCATGAAGTTATCCAAGCCCCTCTTAAAGCCATCCAGATTGTTGGCTGTCACCAGATCTTGTGGCAGAGAATTCCACAAATTGATTATGCTTTGTGTGAAAAAGTACTTTCATTTGCCGGTCTTAAATTTCCTGGTAGTCAATTTCATTGGATGACCCCTGGTTCTAGTGTTATGTGAGAGAGTGAAGAATTTCTCTCTATCCTCTTTCCCCACACCATGCATGATTTTATAGACCTCTATCATGTCTCCCCATAGTTGTCATTTTTCTAAACTAAATAGCCCCAGGTGTTGTAGCCTTGCCTAGAAAGATGCTCTTGGCCCCTGATCATCTTGGTTGCCCTCTTCTGCACCTTTTCCAGTTCTACGATGTCCTTTTTTAGATGTGGTGACCAGAATTCTACGCAGTACTCCAGGTGTGGCCGCACCATAGTTGTGTCATAGTCACCATAGGGACATCTCAATGGCACAACTATGTAAGGACACTTAGGGACACCTCAAAGGTATAGTTTGTGATGATGTCATCCACCCCAATTCAAGATGGCAAATGCATGGAAATTTGAGGTGCAAGTGGGCTAACTTCAAGTGGGCTAACTGCTTATCCAAGCTGTACAAAATTTAGTCTAGTAGTAGGGATAGTGAAAGGAAAGTAGGCAGATTAGATCTTATCAGAACTACTTGGTTATTAATGTGCTTGTAAAAGGGAAGTAAAAGAACAATTTGAAATTCATAGGATTTCAACTTCAAACATCATTCATTTTATTGAATAATGACCATATATGGTAAATTTGAATCTGAAAAAGATATTTTGCTTCACATGGGCATGATGTCATTTTGGAATTAGTGATCGGATTACTGAGTGTAAAAGTCTGTTGAGAACAATAATGATTAAAATATGATGGTTATATTCAGAATTAAAAATTCACCAAGCATATTCCAGTGTAAAAAGTAGTGCATTCAGGTAATTACAGTGGCAGAATTGTGTAGGCAGAATTTGGTATCTGTAGGTCACTGGGAAGTATGACTATTTCCCACCAACCAACCAATTCTTTAACACTATCTCTTGTTCAAACAGACAACAAGCGATAGTGTTAAATATTTCCGTGGTTGCAAGGATGGCATTTCCTAAATACTGGAGTGTCATTCATGGATGGTCTAACAAAGGAGGAATTGTTTATCAAGGTATGAGACACTACTGCTATTGTCAAATTAAGAAGCCTTTAAGAAAGGCTGTTCACATTGAAAGGTTTGTGTCCAAATCCTAAAGCATTGTGAAAATATAGTTGCTGATGATAATGTGTGTTGTTTGTACATTGTTTGCAGGGGCGTATCTATAAAAGGGCAAGGAGAGACAGTTGTCTGGGGGTGCACTGCCTTGCCCCCACGAGGCAAGTCATATGACTGGCTCCCCCTGCCGTGCACCCGCCCGGGCTTCCTTCAGTTGTATTCCTCCTCTGAAATTGGTGTGAATGTTAAGACCTGGAGCTACCAGAACAGCATGTCTTTCTCTAGTACCATTAAATGACAGCATGTCTTTCTCTAGTACCATTAAATGACTTGCATCGTCCACAATTTACAAAACCTTAAGAAAAAAATTAGGGGGGCCTATTTTAAAATCTTGTCTCTAGGTCCACTCCAACCTTGCTACGCCCCTGCTTGTTTGAGATCTTTTTAATGAAGTTTGAATTGTAAAAAGTATTTTTGAATTGTGACCCTTCTGTTGCAATCACTTTTTGCTTCCTTCTGTGAGTCAGGAGACCCTGTGGAGTGATGGGCGATGGAGCAGGAGGGTGAGTTTTAGCAGAAGTGCCCCCTTCTGGTCATGCAACAGACTATGGATCTTAGGTTCTGCAGTTTGACCTGAAATTCTAACAATATGGAATTCCTTTATCTGTAATAATTATCCCCTGCAGTAGAAGAAAATAGGACTCATACACTGAGCCAATTGTCACCATATGATTGCGAATGTAAATAACCCAGTATAGTTATTGCTACTGAAAGTCAATAGGCACTCTGCTTATACTGATATAAAACTATCAGTATAACCAGCTCTCATCCAACAACATTTCTTCCAGGGCAGAAAGAAAGACATATCTAAATCTACCCTCTGAGTCAGTTGTACATGCAGGATTTCCCCTTTCCAACTGAGCTGCTCATACAGAAGGACGATCCTTCCCTCTTTTTTAGCCAGTAGTAAATGCATGTGATAAGGTCATAAAACCAGTGTCCTTTCACCAGTGTTACAAATTCCAATTACTTTTATGTTACTTTCATGTTTTCATTGGTATTCATGAAGTTGTAATTAAGAGCTTGACAGGTTGTATTTCCACTAAAAAAACTGACTTGACAAGGGGGTGGGGGGAACCACTACTTGGGAACAGCAGATAATGATCTAAAATAGGCAAATAGGCAAATTCCAAAGATAAACTTTAAGAAAGCGAACACAAATGCTCCTTTGTTTGAGGACTAAATTAACTGCTCTCCACTCCCATGATTCCAGTGTTTGTGTGAGAAGCCTGTTTAGAGATTAGCCAAGGATGACAGCCTAAAGGACTCAACCACACACCTAAGAATGTGTGGATTATCAAGCTCTCAATCAGAACAATGGTTGGGCGTTATTTTTCCTGACAATCAGATGATTTGGTACAGTGTACGCATTTGCACACAAACACAAGACCAACGTCCCCATAATGCACTTACTATAGTCTAGTATGCTGATCTTCCAGAATTAAGAAGTAGATATTTAGAGACTTTTTTTTTTACATTTATATCCTGCTTTTCCTCCAAGGAGCTCAGAGGAACATGGTTGTGTTTATCCTCACAACAACCCTGTGAGGTAGGTTAGGCTGAGAGATACATGACTGGCCCAGAGTCACCCAGTGAGTTTCATGGTTGAATGGAGATTTGAACCGGGGTCTTCCCGGTCTGAGTCCAGCACTCTAACCACTATGCTATGCTGGCTCCTAACCTCCTACCATGGCGGACCTGTAATTGTGTGCATGGGTTCCCAAAACCCAAGTGCAGGAGCTGTTGGGGCCACACAGCGGCAGCCTCCTGGCACCCCATTTCTCCCCAATGCGCGCATGGCCCTTTTCTCCCCACTGCATGTGTGATGGTGGCAGTGGCACAGTGAGGGAGCAGCCTGGGGTCGGTGCCTGGCTGCCTGCTCAGCTGCCACTGTGCAGCAGTGAGAGAGGGGGCATCCCCCACGCACTGTGGAAAGAGAAAGGATGCCATGGGGCAGGGCACTGGGTTTGAGGGGGGTGGATGGCCCAAACACAGGCCACCTATATCCTCCCAACGCCATTGCCTCCTACCTTGTAGTTGGCGGGGAGGGGAGGGAAGCAATAGAGAGTGTTTGGCATCTTAGACACTGGCAGCTTTATTGTGGCATAAGCTGTTCTGTCACAATAAATGTGTTCGTCTTTATGGTGCCACAATACTCTTTTTTGTTTTTCGCTGCAACACCACTAACGGCTTGTTTGAAAACTGAGAATAAGTGACACACAAAAGCTTATTTCATTTAGATACCTAATCTAAAGCCAGCCAGTCCCTTTGTGGGAAGCGTATGGTAAGTTGTACCTGGCTACAAATACTGGAAAACTACTTATGGAAATGGCAAACCTCTGAAGCCTGAAAGGGTGTCAGGGGGTGGGAGGGATATAGAAATGGTTTGTAAAGGCATCCTGTTAACATGAGGAGATTTTTAAACACTGTATTCTCATCTAAGGCTTTATTTGAAATTTTAAATCACTAATGAAATGAGCTAAAATTCCAAGGCTTTCAGAAATATCTTCTAAATTGCTGTTCTACTATTGAAGTGAGATACTGAATGAAGCAGGTAACAAAGTCCCTCCCCGAAAACCTTTTATTTGACCCCCCCAAAAAATAACACAAAGCATATCAAAACAAAATAGACAGTACCATTTTTAACATCCACATATAATCCAATAATCTTAGGTCAATTTTTATCAAATACCGGGTAGCGGGGGATCCCAACATTTTGAAAATTGGTACAGATGTTGATGACACTATTGTGAGTAACACACTAAAAATCCTCATCTTTATGAGTTGCGCTTCGGCCGCCATCTTGAAAAAATGGCCACCAAAAATAGATGTTTGCATATTTCTCTCAAACAGTTGCTCCGACAGGAAGATGTTACATATGAAAATTATAGAGCATCAGATTCTCTATAAGAATGTGGTATTCAACATCAATTTCAACCAACAGTTTTGCTGTGAAGTGAAGGGTTCCATGGAACACTACTTCGTGGTGACTGCGCCATCCCTGTTTTCTGTCTGTCGCTCACTCATATAAACTTTTCCTGCAAAACTAAACTTCCCTGAGCCATTTTGGGAAGGGCAGTATAGAAACCGAATAAGTAAATAAAAACAAATAAATTACTCAGAGCCAACCTTCCAAGTGTGAATAACAAACAGATCCAGACAAAGGCAGTGAGGTGATCCTCACAATCACCAGAGCTGGGCTGGGAGGGCATGGGGGGAAGGCTGTTCTTATCCTACCTTCCCTCCAGATGACCAAATCATCCATCGTCGGCGCACCTCCTACACACGCACATGGACAGCCTTGCTCCGTGCTGCTCCGTGAGGCACAGATCTGGGGACAGGACTTGTTCTGGCCTCCAGTTATCCTACAAGGCAACGCACGACACACACATGGCATTTGGGATTTCCCTGTCAGACAAGCATTCTATGTGCCTGTCTCTGTGTCTCCTTGGGCTGAATTCAGCCCAAGGAGACCTACGGTAGCTGGGGTGCACCCTTAGCCTTGCCTAACAGCCAGGGCTAAGAGGGTTAAGCGGGCGGTGAGCAGAGGGATGCTCAAGGATCTTACCGTTTCTCACACCCAGCCTAACCCTGGCTGGGCTGCCCCAGGCTGTGTTAGGCTGGTCGTGAGAACAGCCTCAGTATTAGTATATCCCAGAGAAGCAAATAGACTCCGAAACAAGACTTTTGAAAACAAGGAATACATTTTATTTTGGTACGAGGCAAAGGCACAATGTAAAAATGTGACATTTGTCAATCTTATGGCAATCTCAGTTGCAAAGGGAAAGTGTGATGGTAACTCCTAGGGAAAGAGTGGGAGAGGGCACAGGCTTAGTTAGCCAGGCAACAGGTGAGTGCTGTAATGTGAAGAGTGGAGGAGAAGAGAGAGAAAGATATAGAGCAGCTTTTATAACTGTCCTTGATCAGCTATTTTGTGGTGACACTCTGGTTTCAGAGCCAAGGCATTCCATGTGCTAACAGCCATGATAAGGGAGCACTGGAGTTTCTAAGGCAGTCAGTCTGTATCAAGCCCACACAAGGAATGACCCAGTGCCAGCAATTCTGGACTCTGCACTCCAGGGTTCCAGTTCTAATCAATAACTGCCCCAGCACCACAGCATATATACAGTTTCCCTAGGGGGTTAGGATGGGCAGGAAGTCAACCATGTGAGTCCATGTAAGGGGAACAAGGAGGAATAGGGACTTTATGGAGACTTGAGGAGGGAGGCCCAGTGCAGCTTCAGCCTTATGAACATACCCGAGGAGAAGCTGAAGCAAGGAATATTCACCAAGCATTGACCAGGTGGCATTCCAGAGCCGGAGAGGAGCAGTATAGTTGCAACGAACCCACAGCTTGAAAACACAGCATTGGGGTCTAAAAGCAAAAACCATTTATAGGGTTTTCCTGTAAGGTGTTCTAATGGGACTGCAAGAGTAGGGAGAATTAGAAGTGCAAAAGAGATAATTGGGGACTCTTCTGGTGCAGGATTTGGAGACGTGGAGTGAGGTGGTCTTTATTCAGATGGACCCCCAAGGCAAAAGTGCTCTATTGTGCCAGATCTGAGTAGGTGTCTGGAAGGTTGCTTTAACTGAATTTTAGGGTGGGGCTGTCTAAATCCCCAGGAATGACCTTTTGCTCAAGACCTGTTTTGCCTGGAACTCTGTCTTCATCAAGAATGCCAGAAATTCCATAGGTGCATTACCTCTTCAGATTTCTTTGCACCTGCTCAGTTTTGAATGACACAGCAGTTTGATCCGAGTGGAGGCTGCTTCCCTCCTGGCATCAAATATTTCTCTATGCAGTTTTGCTCAGTCTTGCTTGAGTTAGAAGCCAAAGTTTCTGAGATAGAGGAGATGAGGGGAAGCCTGCTGGCAACACTGTTGACAGCTAGACCTTAGAGATATAAGGGGAAATGTACAGGCAGTATGCTACAAATTGCTTAAAAGGAAAGAAGCCTGCACCTGTCTTTTGGCATTCTGGCCAATGAGGGCAAAGCAATTGTAATAATTGTCAGGCAAGGAAAACTGCCTCATTCCTTTCCATTGCACATTCTGGCCAACAAAGAAGAGGAGGGGAAGATTTCTGTACACAAGTCATTTTTCTCCAGTTGTACATTCAAGAAGGGGGAGCCCAGAGTCTATCTAGCCGGCTAGCTGATCTCAGGTGGTAATATGTAAATTTGACTCCAGATTTAAATTTATGTCTATACTGTGATTTAAAATTCTCTTCGTGATGGATTGGGGAAAAATAAAAATCATTATATACCCCCAAGGCCTTATCATCTAAACCCACTCAGAAAATGTTGGAGAGCTTTTTCCTCATTCGTTAGAGAGGGATTTGAGGGGGAGACTGGGAGGCCTCCCGAAAAGGCCTTCCTGTCGCTCAGTTGGGCTCTGTTATTAAAATCCCCTGTGATCAGGAGGTGGTGCTTGGTGTCACATATATTTTTTAGTTTAGCCCAAAGAGCCTTCCTAAGGTGTGATTGTACCAGGGCATATATGGTGCAGAGTCTGAAGGCTCGGTCAAGCCTTTGAGTGGTTGCTGAGCTTGGGTCACCCCTGACAGTAAAATCTACATACATTAGTCTGCCCTGATCAATTTCTAATACCCTCTCAATTTTGAGATCAGGTCTGTCTTTAAACAATTATCGCTACCCCTGCATTGCCGCTCCCTTCGTAGGACCAGAAGGATTGGCCCATTGTCCATTGCTGTTGTGCCGAAAAGCGGTGGCTCTCATTTTCGAAATGGGTCCCCTCCCTGGCATCTCCAAGATAGGGCTGAGAGAGATTCCTGCCTGCAACCTTGGAGAAGCCACTGCCAGTCTGTGTAGACACTACTGAGCTAGATAGACCAATGGTCTGACTCAATATACGGCAGCTTCCTATGTTTCCTTAGGGCCACCACTACCACAACACTTCTGGCTTCAGTCTTGCAGCTGTTTAAAAGGAAATAAATACAAACGATCAAGTATTAAAACTGCATTGTGATTCAGTTTAACTCAAAGCCAAAACATTATGATTCAAACCATCAAAAGACAAACCAAACAATATTGCATAAAAAAAATCTATATCTATATCTATATCTATATCTATATCTATATCTATATCTATATCTATATCTATCTATCTATATATATCTATGCAGGTCTCAGAAATTAAAAGTATGGTAGAAAATGCCTATTAATAAAAATGATATGTTTATAGCTTGGTTCACACAATCGTTCAAATCTAAGATTAATGTGGGTTACTGACTTTAGCATGATTGTGTGAACCCATGCCAGCAATAGGAGTCGATGTGTGCCACTCCAGGAGGGCCCGTGAAGGTGGGAAAATACATTAAACAGAGGTAAAGCTTACCCACCATCAGTACCCAGAATACTTTATAGGGTAGAGGTGTCCAACCTGGCATTCCATGGGGAGGCTGCCCCCTGCTTAGTTGGCCTCCATGCATGCATGCATGGAGGCCATTTGGGAGGTTAGCATGGCACAAACCTGCTGTGCTAACCCCTTAAATGGACTCCATGCATGTGCAGAGGTCAACTGAGCAGCGGGAGTGGGACAGCCTCCAAATGGGATGGGGTGTCAGTTTGGGCACCTCCACTCCATAAAGCATTCCGGGTACTAGAGGTGGGTAAGTTTTATTGCTGTAAGGGTAGAGTTCTGAAAAAACTTGCACAAGACAGAAACAAGTGGAGAGTTATTCAGAGAGTGATCTACTGAAATTTGTAATGAGTGAGAATAATCTAAATCACAGTGGATGCTACAGGGAGGTGTAATAGGCCAGAAATACCTATGACCATTTACCTAACTCAAAAACATCCTTTTTAGCAAGTATTTGGCAATCAGCCTCCTGCCCTTTGATAAACTGAGTCATTCCTTACAAATCTCTTAAAAGTTCACAGTCACAGAAGTTGACGCACCTGAGTTAAAGTACTGTGTGTGTTCTGAATATAGTAACTATTTCTTGCTCCGTGTAGCAAAAGAAAAGGGGAAGCATTACTGTGCACAGTGCAGAGGAGGAGGCAGGCAAAGAGTGACCTCAGATACATGATGTGTTCCCGCAATATCCAATCTAAGTTGACAAAATGTTACTATACTACACACAAAACCTAAGGGCAGACTAGGGGTGCTTCTGGTGGTGTGGAGCCAGCAGAAGAGGAGGGAGTAGACATTAGGGATGTGCACGAACCTGTTCGGAGGCCCTTTTGCAGGCCCCTGAACAAGTTGGAACACTGGGGGCAATAGTTTTGAAGTCGCGCATGCGCGTCAGACTGGCGCACATGCGCACCCGGTACTTCCGGCCAAAGAGTTGGAAGGGGCGGCAGGGAGGTACACTGCCACCCCAAAGGCTTTTACAGATGAGTGCCAGTGGGGGGGAAGCAGGGGGAGGGGTAAGTGCACCCTCCCCCACCCTTAAAGTGGCACCCCCCCCAGCCCCTCGAACCACCCTCTCCCAGTTCCGTGCACATCCGTAGTAGACATCAGGATCAGTGTTGGTCAGCTGCATGTGTTAATGTTGTGGATGTATGGTATGTGACAACAGCATGAGCCCTTTCTCACGAGCAGTGAGAAAGGACTACCGGGTTTGTGGGGAAGAAGCCCCAAAGAGCTTACCTCCCCACAGACGATCACTCAGTCCATCTTCCCTGAGTGAGCAGATCGCCCACCCAGACTGGTACCAGCTGCTGTGCCAGGATGCTGTGGGGGGTGCCAGGATGCAGTGCCCTGCACCCCAAGCTCTAATATTGCACCGTGTGAGTACACAGTGCATTATGGTGACCCCCCCGATTCTGCTAGTCACTGCTGCTTGCAACTGTGTCTGACAGACCATCGAAAAATGAGGTTAAGAGAGCTCACACTCTTAACCTCATTTTAAAGGGGGGCTTCATAGATGTGTTTGCCACTGTGTTGCCGCTGAGATTGGGCCCGATCCCAGCAGGACCCACAGGAATGCAAACCCAGGCTGGGCGCCCCTAACCCAATTTTGCATGCACGTGTGAATAGCCTCCATGTGTGAGCAGCCTGTTTTATGTGAATATTGTGTGTGATGATAAAAGGGGAAAGGACACAAATGTTATATAACATACACAGGTGTATTTATGCAGATCTCCTCTTGTCCTAATATAAATTAGGATCTGAAACTCATTCTGTTTTAATCTTCAGGAATGAATGTGTTTCCATATCACAAATTTGCCATTGCCTGTCACATTTCGGATTCTCCCTCTGGTAGCTTCCACTCCAGGACAACAAACAGATGGAAATGTAGGAGTTTTTAAAATGCTGGCTGAAGCAGATCCTTGGCAGGACTGCATGAGCAACCTGCATATCATCTGTACACGTTATGTCTAGCTTTAGGAAATACAATTAATCTTTTGTTTTATGAGCCCCAAATTTATCAACAGCTTGATTTTATCATTATGAAAAGACATACATCATGCCTCAGTGATGTACAGTAAAATAAATCATGAAATCTTTAGCATTCTCTCTTGGTATAAAAGATCATTTTCAACCACTCTTAATCACAGCAGTAGCCATGGGTACTCAGAATTAAATTGTACAGCCAAGTAAGATGCAATAGAAAGGAAACTGAGAAGTGCTGATTTTTCATTAACTTTAATGGAAATGGCAGAGCGTCTGGTGCCTCTTATATTCTAGCATTAAGTAACTAGAGCAATGTCTATAAAAATAAGAGTTAAGAACTTCAATAGCTCTTCAGCATGAAGCTGTCAACTATTCAGGATTCTCTTTCAGTGACATTGATTTGTCCATTCCAACACGGAGGCAGGAGGAAGAGGGAGAGAGTTGTGCACCGGGGGAATGAGAGAAGAAATAGGTTTAATTAATCTTAAATGTCTTTGCAATCCATGAATTGTAGACCTGGACGAGTTCCTGTACTAACATGATTAGCAAATATTGACTTTTGAGTACAATAATAATGTGTCATCTGAAACCCTTGATAAGTAACTTAAGTACTTCCTTAGCTTGCACCTTATTAAATTAGATGAGGTACGGTTGAGACACTTTACACAGAGCCACTGAAAATGAGAAATCCAACCTAAAGATTTTAACATTGATTAAAGAAGAGAAATGTTACAATAAAAATAAAATTCACAGGAACATTCTGATCTCCATGATGCAGGCATAAATTTAGGACCATCCTATAGGTGGCGGGGGCAGCCATTTTTGTTGTGGCTCACATGAGCTTGATAGTGATGTGCACGGAATCGTGGAGGCATGCTTCGACACTAGCAGGGGTCTCCCTTTAAGGGTGGGGGTTTGTACTTACCCCTCCTGCCACTTTCCCCCCACCAGTGCTCCATTTTAAAAAAACGTTTTTGGGGTGGCAGCATTTCTTCCTGCTGCCCCTGCCCCCGTTGCTGCCCATAAATACAGGAAGTATGGGCTGCGTGTGTGTTCACCGCCGCACACACGTGCCCACAATGCATATCGCTCACTGCGTGCGCATGTGCAACATGCACGGTGGGCACATGCGCAGCCCGTACTTCCTGTATTTTCAAGCAACAATGGGGGCAGGGGCGGCATGGAGGAACGCTGCCACCTTGAAAACCTTTTTTAAAAATGGAGTGCTGGCTGGGGGAATGCCCGAGTTCAAACCCCCCCCCTTAAAGGGAGACACACAAACCCCCGCTGGCGTCGAACTTTGAACCTGCACCAGCACGAACAGGTTCAAAGTCTCTTGCATGGCCTTTGGACTGGTTCATGCACATCCCTTGAGCTTGAAATATTTGCAGAAATCGTGGGCCGCAGGTACCCTCCTGAGTGAAACTCAAAGATGACATGTCAGGGGCAGCCACATTTGTATGTTCAAAGATCTAGCCTATTGATAGACAAAGTAGAGATTGGGCATGAGGGGGATCTAATTTTTACAAGAAAAGGTGAATGTGGGTAAGAGAAATTGAATCCTCCCTTGCCTTACCTTCCCATTATCTGTCACTGAAGTACTTTTCTTACAGCCCAGCTCCGATACCAAAGTGAGCTGAGCTGGGGACAAATGTTCCCAGTCAATTGACTGTGGTAAGGTAAGGTAAGACAAGGTAAAGTAGGGGTTAGATCCTCTCATCCATGTGCACCTTTCTTGAAGAATTGAGTTGGGGGGGACCCAGTGCTCTATCCTTGCTTTATATTTATATAATATTATTATTTCTTGTTTACACTGTCAGACAGGTGTTATTGACTGGTTTGTTTTATCCAGACATCGAGTCCTTCCCAAGGACCTGGGATGCCAGAATTTTATTGTCAATGGTTATAGATATCATCGCAGAATATAGGCTGTTCCCAGTAAAGCTGCTTTTTGTAATTGGCTGGTGGTGATTTCTGTGGCCCCTATGGTATTGAGGTGCTCTTCAAGGTCTTTTGGAACTGCACCCAGGGCGCCAATTACCACTAGGATTATTTTGGTCTTTTTCTGCTACAGCCTTTGAATTTCAATTTGTAGATCTTTGTATTTTGTGATTTTTTCTATTTCTTTTTCTTCTGTTCTGCTATCCCCTGGTATTGCTATGTCGATTATTTTAACTTGTTTTTCTTTCTTCTCGACTACAGTTATATCTGGTGTATTGTGTGGCAGATGTTTGTCTGTTTGTAGTCAGAAGTCCCATAATATTTTTGCATCTTCATTTTCGACCACTTTTTCAATTTTATGGCCCCACCAATCTTTGGCTACAGGTAGCTTGTATTTTTTGCAGATGTTCCAGTGTATCATCCTTTCTACTTTGTCATGCCTTTGTTTGTAGTCAGTCTGTGCAATCTTTTTACAACAGCTGATTAGGTGGTCCACGGTTGTATCTGCTTCTTTACAAAGGCGGCACTTGCTGTTTGTGGTTGATTTTTCTACTTTGGCTCTTATTGCATTTGTTCTTAGTGCCTGTTCTTGCACAGCTAGTATTAAACCCTCTGTTTCTTTCTTCAAGTAACCATTCTTAAGCCATTGCCAGGTCCTGGTGATGTCTGATTTTCCACTTATATTGTGCAAACATTGACCATGCAGTGGCTTATTTTTCCATTTTTCTGCTCGGTTCTTGACTTGTTTTTTTTGTAGGCCTGCTTTGTTTCATTGGTGTTGAATAGTTCCTCGTTATTGACCATTTTAAGTGCATCTTCTTCACTGTCCTTGATATATTCTTCAAGGCCTCTTTTCTCCTCTACTGTTTGATGGACTTGCAGCATTCCTCTTCCACCTGAGCTGTGAGGGAGGTAGAGCCTATCTACATCACTGCGGGGGTGCAGAGCATGATTGATGGTCATGATTTTCCTGGTCTTACGATCCAGCGTCTCTAGCTCTGCCTGGGTCCAGTCTATTATTCCTGCAGTGTATCTGATAACAGGCATAGCCCAGGTGTTTATGGCTTATATGGTGTTCCTGCCATTGAGTTTGGACTTGAGGATTTTTCTAACTCTCCTGATGTATTCACTTCCAATTTTTCTTTTAAATTCAGTGTGTGCAATGTTATCAGCCTGGAGAATGCCCAGGTATTTGTAATGTTCTTTCTCTTCCAGGTTCTTGATCTTGCTTCCATTGGGTAGTTCTATGCCTTCTGTTTTTGTTATTTTCCCTCTGTTCATTATTAATGCAGCACACTTGTCTAGTCCAAACTCCATTGCTATATCACTACTGAATATACGGACAGTGTTTAGCAGTGATTCGATTTCTGACTGGGACTTTCCATACAACTTCAGATCGTCCATGTACAGCAGATGGTTGATTTGACTTGATGTTTTAGATGTTTGGTATTCGAGGCCTGTTTTATTTAGTATTTGTGAAAGTGGGGTCATGGCGATTACAAACAGAGGGGATAGTGAGTCCCCTTGGAAAATGCCTCTTCTAATGCTAACCTGTCCAAGTGTCTCACCATTGATTGTTAACTGTGTACTCCACATGCTCATTGCTTTTTTTATAAATATCTGAATGTTTTTGCTGACACCAGTTGTTTCTAAACATTTTAGTATCCATGTGTGAGGCAATGAATCAAAGGCTTTCTTGTAGTCAGTCCATGCAACACTTAGATTTGTTTTTCTTCTCTTGCAGTTTTCTAAAATCATTTTGTCAATCAGCAGCTGGTCTTTTGTGCCTCTGGTGTTCGGGCAATTTCCTTTCTGTTCAACTGGAAGTTGTTTGTTAGTTAATAAGTGTTGCATCACTTCATCTGCTATTATTCCAGTTAATAATTTGAACATGGTTGGCAGGCAGGTTATCGGTCTATAATTACTTGGAACTGCACCTTTTGCTGGGTCTTTCATGATGAGATTAGTTTTCCCAGTTGTTAGCCATTGATCAATATCACCTCCTTGCATAATGTAATTGAACTGTTTTGATAGTTGTTTATGAAGGCTTGTTAGGTGTTTAAGCCAAAAGCCATGCAGTTCATCATCGCCTGGCGCAGTCCAATTTTTAATTTTCTTTTCTTTTCTTTTCTTTTCTTTTCTTTTAGTAGTAGTAGTAGTTTTATTTACAGTCATTGACCAAACAGAGAATAAAAACTAGTATGCATTAAAATGTGTGTGTGTGTGTGTGTGTATATACACACAGTTTAAAATTAGGATGATATCCCATTATACCTTTTAAAAGCAATATAACTAAACTTAGCTACAGAAATAGAAACTGAAGCATCTTTATCTGAAAGCAGATGTTTTACAAGGTTATCATCGGATTGATCTACCAGTTTACATATTAAAGGAACAATAAGACGTTCCCTGGGATATAAATGGAGTTTACAGTGGAGAAGGATATGTGCGACAGTTTCTGTATCTCCTGACCCAGAACTACAGTGTCGTTCTTCTAAAGGCACACCCTGAAACCTCCCAGCTAGAAGTGCAGATTTCACTTATTAATTCTGGTGTTATTATTAGATCTTGCATTTGTTGGTTACATTTTTGACCTCTTTCATCCAGCCTGCTTTTTTATTATAATCTATTGGATTGTCCCATAATTTCCCCCAGAATTGCACTGTTTCTTCTTTATTTGGTGTTTCTACGTTTCTTGCAGTTTCTCCTTCTATGCTTTGGTAGAAACGTCTCTGATTCGACTGGAATTGGAGATTCTGCCTGTGTTGTGTAATTCTGGCTTCATATCTGCTAATCTTCTTTGACACTGCTGTTATTTGCTGCTTTATTATTTCCAGGACTTCTCTAATTTTCCTTGAATCTAGGTGGTATTTTTGGATCAGATACTGTTTAATGTTTTCATTCTTCAGCTTCTTGCCTTTCATATCTTTCAATTTACTAGCATCTGATCTAAGCCTGGAGATTTTATTTTCTAATCTAATCTTCCATTTAGGTGATGTACTGCTTTCTTTTTTTACAGGTCCACTGATCATATATCCGAGCTCTTGTGTTGTTATTGTTGCTGCACTGTACATTAGTTGGTTTGTTTCTTGCAAATTATTGGTTGTTATTTCTGCACTTATTATTATTATTATTATTATTATTATTATTATTATTATTATTATTAATTCAGTTTCTATACCGCCTTTCCAAAAATGGCTCAGGGCAGTTTTCATAGAGAAATAAATAAATAAATAATAAATATAGATAAATAAATAAGATGGCTCCCTGTCCACAAAGGGCTCACAATCTAAAAAGAAACATGAGATAGACACCAGCAACAGTCACTGGAGGTACTGTGCTGGGGGTGGAGAGGGCCAGTTACTCTCCCCCTGCTACAGTGAGGGAAATAAGTATTTGATCCCCTGCTGATTTTGTCCGTTTGCCCTCTGACACAGAAATGACCAGGCTATGATTGGAATGGTAGGTTTATTGTAGCTGTGAGAGACAGAATAACAACAAACCAACCCTCAAAAGCCCAGTGCCCAAAAGTCAGCGATGGATTTGCATTGTAGTGAGGGAAATAAGTATTCGATCCCCTATCAACCAGCAAGATTTCAGGCTCCCAGGTGTCTTTTCATGATATGCAGGTAACGAGCTGAGATGAGGAACACCCTCTGTAAGGGAGTGCTCCTAATCCCAGCTTGTTACAGTACCTGTATAAAAGACACCTGTCCATAGAAGCAAGCAATCACTCAGCTTCCAAACTCACCACCATGCCCAAGACCAAAGAGCTGTCGAAGGATGTCAGGGACAAGGTTGTAGACCTGCACAAGGCTGGACTGGGCTACAAGACTATTGCCAAGCAGCTTGGTGAGAAGGTGACTACAGTTGGCACGATAACTCGCAAATGGAAGAAACACAAAATAACTGTCAATCTCCCTCGGTCTGGGGCTCCATGCAAGATCTCACCTCGTGGAGTTGCAATGATCATGAGAACGGTGACAAAGCAGCCCAGAACTACACGGGGGGAACTTGTCAATGATCTCAGGGCAGCTGGAACCATAGTCACCAAGAAAACAATTGGTAACACACTACGCCGTGAAGGACTGAAATCCTGCAGTGCCCGCAAGGTCCCCCTGCTCAAGGCAGCACATGTACAGGCCCGTCTGCAGTTTGCCAATGCACATCTGAATGATCCAGAGGAGAACTGGGTGAAAGTGTTGTGGTCAGATGAGACCAAAATAGAGCTCTTTGGCATCAACTCAACTCGCCGTGTGTGGAGGAGGAGGAATGCTGCCTATGAGCCCAAGAACACCATCCCCACCGTCAGACATGGAGGTGGACACATTATGCTTTGGGGGTGTTTTTCTGCTAAGGGGACAGGACACCTTCACCGCATCAAAGGGACGATGGACGGGACCATGTACCGTCAGATCTTGTGTGAGCACCTCCTTCCCTCAGCCAGGGCATTGAGAATGGGTCGTGGATGGGTATTCCAGCATGACAATGACCCAAAACACACAGCCAAGGCAACAAAGGAGTGGCTCAAGAAGAAGCACATGAAGGTCCTGGAGTGGCCCAGCCAGTCTCCAGACCTTAATCCATAGAAAATCTGTGGAGGGAAGTGAAGGTTCGGATTGCCAAACATCAGCCTCGAAACCTTTCTGACTTGGAGAGGATCTGCAAAGAGGAGTGGGACAACATCCCTCCTGGGTTGTGTGCAAACCTGGTGGCCAGCTACAAGAAACGTCTGACCTCTGTGATTGCCAACAAGGGTTTTGCCACCAAATACTAAGACATCTTTTGTGAAGGGATCGAATACTTATTTCCCTCACTACAATGCAAATCCATCGCTGACTTTTGGGCACTGGGCTTTTGAGGGTTTGTTTGTTGTTATTCTGTCTCTCACAACTACAATAAACCTACCATTCCAATTATAGCCTGGTCATTTCTGTGTCAGAGGGCAAACGGACAAAATCAGCAGGGGATCAAATACTTATTTCCCTCACTGTAAATAAAGAGAATCACCACATTAACAGGTGCCTCTTTGCCAAGTTAGCAGGGAAATTATGCAGACATAATTCACATAAACAAAAAAATGTGCTTGCTCTATCACATACAGAATGGTCCTCAATTTGCCTCAAGAAGTTCTGCAAGTATCTTATGGCCAAAATCTAACAGCATTAAAGCACAAAATGCCTTTGTCTTCAGTGGCCTGCAGTTGTAAAGTGTCTGTCAGGTGCTCCCTGTATACTGCTTGTTCATTTGGAATCAATGTCTACATTAACAGAGCTTGGAATAGGGTAAAGTTGCCATGTGTCATGATTAGATTTTGTCACAGAACCAGTCCTGTGTTTATTATGGTAACATTATGGTTAAGAATATTTATGTACTGCCTTTCAGCAAAAAGTTCTCAATGCAGTTTACAGAGCAAAAGATATGAGAAAATGGTTCCCTGTCTTAAAATCTATCAATGCCAAAAAAGATACAGAAGGGCTTAGACAAATGCATGAAGATTAGGGCTATCAATACAAGTCTTGATGGCTGTAGGCTATCTCCAGGCTCAGAGGCAGGATGCCTTTGAATACGAGTTGCAGGGGAGCTAGGGATGTGCATTAAACCGCGTGGGGGAGGCTCGAGGGGGGGGTTCTGCTATAAGGGTGGAGGAGGGTGCACTCACCCCTCCCTCCACTTTCCCCCCACCAGCGCTCCATGTTTTAAAAGTCCACTGGGGCAGTGTACCTCCCTGCCACCCCATTGCCGCCTTTACCCGACGTAGGCAGAGGTATCCGACGTACCTGCAGGCATGGGCACATGCACCTGAAGTGTGCACCCATGCACGCGTCCAGTGCATGCAGGTGTGTCGGATACGTCCGCCTACTTCTGGTAAAAGTGACAACGGGGCGGCAGGGAGGTATGCTGCCACCCTGGTGGACCTTTAAAACATGGAGTGCCAGCCGGGGGGGGAGCAGAAGGAGGGGTAAGTCCACCCTCCCTCGCCCTTAAAGCAGAAACCACCCCCCACCCTGCCTTCAAATCGGCGGAACCATTCATGGTTCAAACCAGTTCCATGCATATCCCTAAGGGGAACAACAGCAGGAGAGAGGCATGCCAGTGAGCTTCCCAGAGGTGTCTGGTGGGACACTTTGAGGAACAGGATACTGGACTAGATAGGCCTTGGGCCTGAGCCAGCAGGGCTGTCTTGTGTTCTTACATGTGCCCACCCCAACATCACTTTAGGATGTGCTGATGCAATCTCAGCATGTCCTTTAATCACGTGTGAGGGGTATTCATGATCCTGTGGTTTTGTAGCACATGCAGTGGGGGAGGGGGAGATTTGGATTATAACCCTCACATATGAAGAAAGGATGTGCTAGGATTGTGCCTTTCCTTGCGATGGCCCCAATGTGATTGTGTGTAGGGGCTGCTGCAGGTCGCAGTTCGACTGAAAGATTAAGAAATTCGTGTGTGTGTGTGTGTGTGTGTGTGTACGTATATGTATATATATATGAATGAAGTTAAACATTCCAGAATATTCTTAGTCTAATTTATTATGTACAGAATATGGCTAGAATTTGCTGATTGTAACTAACAGTTGTAGAATAAACTACACTGCGTAATATAGCAGTCTCATTATTCAGGTGGTCAAAGTTTGTCCATCAGAAATATGTAGTGCAACACCTGGCCCTTCCTTGGCTTTTTGATCAGGAGGCTTCCAATTTACCACACACAGGCTCATGATTATCTTGCTTGTCTTAGGTGCACCCTCCACAAGGCAGTCGGGACTTGGGAGGAGCCTCTCCTTCCAATATTCCACTGTGTGCATCTTCATTCAGATCTGACTGATGAAAATGAAAGGCTCCACTCAAAGCCTGAGCAACAGCCATGTGGTGTCCACCCAATCTGGCAGCAGCAACATGGTATCCACTCAAGGCAGGAAATTCCGTAGGAGAATGTGTCTTTGACTGATATCTATAGGGTTCCACTCTAGTTTGAATGAACATGTAGTCTTTGTTGTTTTTGCACAGTACTGTAAGTGTCATGAGTTTCCCAGTGTAACTGTGGTCTACATTCATTATTTGTGACATTCTGGCAGATGCAATCAATCAGTAGATTATGTATGATGACCGTATAATTTCAGTTTTATGGAAGGCTAACCAACACAGATTGTCAGGAGCTTTTGAAGTTAATGCACAGAAGGAAAGCTGCGTCACACTTGTATGCCTGTGAATATGGGCAAGCATCAGTCATTCAGCTCTCTTCATAAGGTTTAACTTAAAAATATGTACACTAAGTCAACCAAGAAAAGAGTTGAAAGAAGTGATCTTCTTTCACTACAAAGTGACAGATCTTACAGTATTGATTAGTTTTCCAATGGTTTTGCAGCCAGGGTGCTATAGCTACCAGAGGCTGTGGAATAGGAGGAGGAATGAAGGGTGGGGAGCAGGAGAACTCCAAATGTCATCAAAGGAAATGGTCTGTGAATGTTGCTTCAAAGCTCCTCATTAGTTGGCAAGATATCTTGCCACAAAGGTTGTAAAGAGGTTTTCCTGGAGGGGAAGGTATGACAAAATGCACTTCTTGGCAAGATGCTTTCTGCTTAAATTGCAGGCCACGTTAATTCTTGCTTGATACATAAAATTAATTAGAGGATTAACATCTTTTATGAAATTTTGCCAGACTCACTCCAAGAGCCCCCCTCCCCTTACCCCCTTTGCCAGGAATAGACCTCAGGCCTTTTCTGTACTCTAATGAAATTGCAAATTGACTTGTGTTCCAATGATGCTTGACTAAAATGAACAATTAAAAAATGTGTTGCTTACAATGTGATGGATCAGCTGATCTTTTCAAGAAAGATTAATTAGCTCCCAGACCCGTCTGTCTTATGTAATAGACCAAGGGCCAAGCACTCATTGCCTTTATTGAGGCAATAATCTTGGAGCCCAGCTCTGTTCTCTTTTGGCCTTCCAGTTATTTATTTGACATCAAGAGAGTCTCAGTAGGATTTACATGTTGTTCATCAGCAGCCAAACTGGGGCTTAAGACCAACTGATAGTTCAAATTGTGTTCAAGCTGCACACAGAACAAATATAGTGGACCTCTTTCTCCTACTTGTCAAAAAGATATTAACTTGCCATTTATTTGCAGAACCCTCAGGCTCACTTATATAGCCAAGTAACACAAGTGGCACAATAGAGAAATGCTTGACTAACAAGCAGAAGGTTGTTGGTTCAAATCCCCGCTGGTGCTATATCGGGCAGCAGCAATATAGGGAGATGCTGAAAGGTATCATCTCATACTACATGGGAGGAGGCAATGGTAAACCCCTCCTGTATTCTACCAAAGACAATCACAGGGCTCTGTGGGTGGCAGGAGTCAAAACCGACTTGATGGCACATTTTACCTTTACCTTTAACACAGGTGTAGTGGATTCATTCTGCCTGAGTGGAAACTAACACACGTCAGCTCGAATTAGGCTGCAAAAGATTATCTATCTATCTATCTATCTATCTATCTATCTATCTATCTATCATCTATCTATCTATCTATCTATCTATCTATCATATTTCTATACAACCCAAAACTTGCGTCTCTGTGCGGTTTACAATTAAAATCAATTAAACATTAAATCAATTAAACAATTAAAATCATTTAAACATTAAAATCATTAACATTAAAATCATTTTAAACCCAACATTAAAAATATTAAAACTGTGAATCTAATTAAAAGCCTGAGTGAATAAAGGTGTCTTCAGTGCCTTTTTAAAAGTTGCCAGAGATGGGGAGGCTCTTATTTCAACAGGGAGCATATTACAAAGTCCAGGGGCAGCAACGGAGAAGGCCCGTTCCCGAGTAGCCGCCAAACAAGTTGGTGGCAACTTCAGATGAACCTCTTCAGATGATCTTAACAGGTGGTGGGGCTCATGGTGAAGGGGCCTAAGCTGTTTAGGGCACCTAAACCAGCACCTTGTATTTTGCCTGGAAACATATTGGCAGCCAATGTAGTTCTTTCAACACAAGAGTAATATGGTCTCTCCTAGATGACCAGCCTGGCTGCCACATTCTGGACCAACTGCATGATGCCTGTTATATATTCTGTTATATATATAGGATGTCTGTTATATATTCCTTGTAGTGCAAAAGAGAACTGTAGGAACTGTGGCATAATTCTGTAGAGGATTATTCTTGGACAAGGGTTGTTACAGGGTTGTGTAAAGCCTGGTCAAAGATTATGGACTGATTAAGAAGTCACATGGAGCTTTAGCTAAAGCTGAGTCTCATGTGACTTCTCTGAGCCTTGGGAGGGCATAAGCCACTTCTGCTCTGGGTTAAAGTAAACATGATTGATCATGACGTTGGGACCTATTGATCCCAGTTTATTCTAACCTGCTTACTTCAAATAAGCCTAGGATAAACCCATATCAGTGCATTCAGACATCACAATTGATCTTGATTTACTTTAACCTAGAGTGGAGCAGAAGTGGGAGCAGAAGTGTACACTCCCAAGGTTCAGAGAAATCATGCCAAGCCAGGCTTTAACCAAGGTTCTACATCACATCTGAAACAGCCCTATATCACCCAATCACATACATTCTCAATATATTGTAATTGGGTTGTGCTTTGCCAAATGAGGTTGTACAGTATTTTCATTAAGTTTTCATGTTACCCATAGCAAAAGATTCTTCTTTAATAGGGACTGATGTTAAGAAGTTGCTTGCCCAAATGTGTTCTGATAGTTTTTGATGGTTTTTGATGGTTGATGGCTACTAGCTAGTATATGAACCTAGCTCCAGACTTTGTCTTGTGTAGCTAGCAAACAAGTTGGTGGCAACTGCAGATGAACCTCTCCAGATGATCTTAACAGGAGATGGGGCTCATGGTGAAACCTTGCACTAGCACAGCATGCTTGCACCAGTGACATATCTGAGATGTCAGCTGAGATATGGAACTCAGAGCATGGAGTGTTGCTTTCCAGGAGCATTCATCTGAACCAGAGAGTTTTTAAAAAAAATACTCTGAAGTGGGACCAAACCCAGATTTGGGGGCTGGCAAGGAAGGTCCTTAGAGACTCATCTTGGAGGCTGGTGGGAAACTGAAGACTATAAAGACTAGCACTGTCTGGAGGCTGGCCTGCTTCCTCCCACTCAGCTTGAATGTTTTGTGAATACATAAACAGATATTACAGAAATCCCTTTAAGTCTCCAGCACTCCCTTTCCTCACGAGGAAACAGTTTTAAAAGGCAGCTCCTGAAATTTTGGATTGCTTGCAAAAGTGAACAGTGCAAAGCGACATTGTGTACTTTCTCAAAGCTGTAAATCATAGCACATCAAAAGCGTGTCTTCTTCTCTGTGTTGCAAAACTTCTTGCAATCTCCTTTCTGTAGTAATTCAGATATAAGTTTGCACTTGTACAGTAGGTCTTCCTAAAATATGACTCTACAGAGTTTGTGGGGAGGAAGCTCTAAAGAGCTTACCTCCCCGCAGATGATCATTCCGCCTTCCCTGGGTGGGTGGGTCGCCAGCCCAGATGAGCACCGGCTACCGCTGGCAATCTCTGAGGGTCAGGGTGCCGGGACGTGCTGCCCCATGTTGCCCCACCCCCTGGAGCTCCAATAATGCACCGCACCATTGTGGGAGGGATCCCCCCTCCCCAGGTCTGCTAGCCATGGGTGCTTGCAGCAGACAGATGATCCAGAAAATGAGGTTAAGGTCGCTCACTCTCTTTACCTCACTTTAAAGGGAGGCTACATAGGCGGGTTGGATGCCAGGATTGGCCTGATCCCGGCAGTATACGCACTGGGCTGGGCTCCCTTAGCCCGGTTTTCCATGCACATGTGAGTAGCCTCTTAGAGTGCTGTTGAGTCCAGCCCTGAGCCATTGGTGAGGCAGTACCATTATGGATGTGGTTTTGTCCCATCTGAGCCACTGTTTTGCATTCAGCTCTGGTCTGTGGATCTTGGGTTTTTTGTAAAAATAGCAAAGTAGAGCCCTCGAGTCTGCACTGATACCCATGCCCATCTTTTTTTTAAAAAAATTGCTTCACAGTTCCTGTCTCCAAATGATTTTTCCGATATACTTTATGTTGAGGTCTGCTATTACTCATTTGGATCTGACTGAGCACTTAGGAGAAAAGCTTGTATGAAACAATGCCACATTTTTCTGTGAAGGCACATTATATGATTGTACTGCTTAAGACCATTCTGCCATTTGCTCTGGTTTCACTGAAGTCTGCAAGTCAGGAGTAGGATTAAACTGGAATTTAAAGAAGAAGAAGAGGAAGAGGAAGAGGAGGGGAAGCAAGCCAGCCCCTGGCAAACACTGAGAATGTTAATAATGACAAATAAAGAATTTTTTGTTTAATGCTTTGCTCACTAGTCCTGTTTAAATTGACACTGCTTTGAAAAATGCGATCTTTCTTTGGCTACCCTTAAGTCAGATATTCGCACTGCTGTGTTGTGTAGAGTCAGCCTAAAAGGTGTATTTAGTATCAAGGGATTTATTAAATACTGCTTTATTGTGCTCTCTACTCCCTACAGGGCATTCTGAAGAGATGAATAATAAGTGTGAACAGGAAGAGCAAGTTTCCAGTACTGTCAAATTAATTAGACCAGCATCGAATGAAGTGAGGCTTGCCATTAGGTAGGTTGCAAACATGCAAAGAAAATCACTCAGGCATGCAGGCAAATACGAAGCCCCCCTCCTCTTTCTCTGTTTCTCCCACCTTTCTTTCATAAATCGCTTATGAAATGTAGCTGCTCTTTTGTGACTCAGTTGTATCATTTTCAGAGACTACGACTACAGCTAAAACTGGAAGCCCAGCATCTGATGTACCTTGCTGTGAGATCCATGAATGGTGGGATGGTAGGAGTTGTAGGGTTAGATACTGGAGACCCTGATTATTCACGGGTTCTCCATTCACGTAACTGCATGTCTGTGGTCGGGTCATAGGGACCCAGTTTCTTTATTCATGGGGCAAAAATGGTTTCTTTTTCACCTATCCGCAGTTCCCGAGAGGCCCAAAATGACTTCCAACATTATTTCCTGTCACCATTTTGTAGCGCTGAACCATTTTTTGTGGCTGTTTTCTACAAACAAACAAAAAATGCACAAAAAACAAATGAAAATCGGAGGATTTGGGAGTTTTGGAGGCATTGCTGGAGAGCAAGGTATGGTGCTTATTTCCACTAACACCCCCCCCTTTAATTGTGATTTCCAGCATATTTCAGTGTGCTTATGAGCCTAATCCCCCAATCCCTATAGGGTTAAGTTTATTTGTGGCTTCATTATCTGCGGAAATAGGTGGGAACGGAACCCCTGTGAATAAAGAGAGCCTCCTGTATTGGGAAAGTTATATCCAAATGCCTGCTCGGCTATGGAGGTCACTGCGTGGCCTTAAGCCTGTCATTGCCTCTCAGCCTAACCTACCTCACAGGGTTGCCATGAGGAGGCTACTCCTCTGAGCTTCTCAGCAGAAAATTAGCAAATGCAGCCAATAAATCAGTCGTATTTTCAAGCCACCTTGAAGGCCCAGTTTAGGCTGAAAGGCAGGCTAGACATTTACATAATAAATAGTCATTCAAATGCCACAGTTACAAATGTTGCCAGAATGATACTGCAATTATTGCTATAAGAAAAAAAATTCCCTTGGACTGCTTTAGGGGGTATGCAAATTATTTATTTGAATGTATAGCTGGTCTTGAATGCAGGGTCAGACTTAACCAAAATGATGTTAATTACATGCAAGCAGAATGCAGATGAGAGCCATCTTCTCACAATGTATTTTTAATGGGATTTTCAGTGTCAAACCCAGTGTCCACACCTGACTTTAAAACAGTTCAGCCAAACCAGGATTTTTCCTGCTGCATCTTTCCAGATTTGATTATGAAAACATATATAAAAATAAATATAGCCAAATCTCATGAGAACAATCCACAGTTGAAATTCATCCCCACACAGAGAATTGCTTTCCCTGATATTAAACCCCATCTTCAAGTATACGCTGATGGGATCTGAGCTGTCGGTGACTGACCAGGAGAGGGATCTTGGGGTCGTGGTGGACAGCTCGTTGAAAGTGTCGATTCAGTGTGTGGCAGCTGTGAAAAAGGCCAATTCCATGCTAGGAATCATTAGGAAGGGGATTGAAAATGAAACTGCTAATATTATAATGCCCTTATATAAAACTGTGGCACGGCCAAACCTGGAGTACTACATACAATTCTGGTCACCACATCTAAAATAGGACATCGTAGAACTGGAAAAGGTGCAGAAGAGGGCAACCAAGATGACCAGGGGCCTAGAGCACCTTCCTTATGAGGCAAGGCTACAACACCTGGGGCTATTTAGTTTAGAAAAAAGGCAACTGTGGGGCGACATGATAGAGGTCTATAAAATCATGCATGGGGTGAAGAAAGTGGATAGAGAGAAATTTTTCTCCCTCTCCCATAACGCTAGAACCAGGGTCATCCCATGAAATTGATTGGCAGGAAATTCAGGACCAGCAAATGGAAGTACTTTTTCACACAACACATAATTGGCTTGTGGAACTCTCTGCCACAAGATGTGGTGACAGCCAACATCCTGGAAGGCTTTAAGAGGGGTTTGAATAACTTCATGGAGTAGAGGTCTATCAACGGCTACTAGTCGGAGGGCTACAGGCCACCTCCAGCCTCAAAGGCAGGATGCCTCTGAGTACCAGGTGCAGGGGAGTAACAGCAGGAGAGAAAGCATGCCCTCAACTCCTGCCTATAGGCTTCCAGCAGCATCTTGTGGGCCACTGTGCGAAACAGGATGCTGGACTAGATGAGCCTTGGGCCTGATCCAGCAGGGCTGTTCTTATGTTCTTATATGATTTTTAGGTTTTAGTTGTTTGTTTAAACTGTAAACTGCAGTTATATTTTTATATAAAGCGGCATATAAATGTGTTAAATAAACAAACGCCATCATTTGAATGTCACCCTTTAAATAATATTGCACATCATTAACTAGGGATGTGCAAATTGATTCAGGTACAAAACAATTTGTGCCTGAATCTAAACAGAACAATTCGCCCCTGTGCTCAATTTCCCAAATTTGGGTACAAAACAAATCACCCAGATTCAGATCCGAAAAAATTTGGAGATTCGGACATCCATTTTGTGGCCAATGTGATTTGGGTTGTAGTGCCCGATGGGTGGAAGCTGCCACCCAAATTTCAAAGAAATTGGGCAAAGGGATGATTTTTTAAAAATGAAGTATGTGTGTCTAAGCTTTTTCTCATAGGGAATAAGGGGGATTTCAGCAGCCTCATAACTTGTGCAAACTTTTTTTTAAGTACCCCTTTGCCCAATTTCTTTGAAATTTGGGTGGTAGCTTCCACTCATTGGACACTACCCCCCTGCCCCCACACACACTCTTTTGCCCCAGAACCCCTTTTTTGCCCTGAATAGATTCGGATTCAGATTTATTCAAATCCAAATCAAATATGGGGTGATTTGGGGGGCAGATTTGGATCCAAGACAAATTGGGGGTGATTCAATTCGAGTGCAAATCAAATTGAAAAAATTAATTCATGCACATCCCTAGCAATAACATCTCTCCCTCCTCAATGGTGGCTTTGGGGGAATTCCATAGACACATTTCTTCATCCCTTTCTCTTGGTTCCCTGGGCATTTCTGTGGCATCGTGAAGGCTTTTAGGTGTTTTGACTCATATTTTCATTGCAAGTGGGCCAGGGTGAGCTGTAGGGCCCATTCACATTCAGTTTCTATTCCCATGGTGGGGGAAAGCTTTAGTTACTGGCTTCCTGACATTGTTTTGCTTTGACATTTTTAATTGCAAAATAGTGCCATTTCACTTCTTAAAAGAAAAACATAACAGAAAATCAATAATTAAAGTGTCCCCTCCCCATAGGAACATAAACTGATATTGGAGCAATTTAGAGTTTATTCAAGGAACAATAAACACACCTTCATCACTGACCCCCTAGCTGTGATACATAGGGATCTGTGGCTGGTTTAACCCATAGCAGAGAACCAGCAGTTTGGCTGAGCTGCTAAAGTTCCAAGCACACGCACAAGCTCTACTTCTGGTCTTAGGAAGGTTATACCAAGATTGGTTGTGTCGTATGAACCCACCAATCTCAGCATATTCTGCCCTACTTGCAGTATAGAACCTGACATCTGTCCCTCACTTCAGATCTTAGTTATAGATGTCAGGTTCCATACTGCAAGTAGGGTAGAATATGCTGAGATTGGTGGGTTTGGCATATCCTTCCTGAGACTAGAAGCAGGTTTTGTGTATGTGCTCAGTCCGCAGGCAGCTCAGCTGAACTGCTGATTCCTCGCTACGTGTGAACCCAGCTGTAGTCTTTGCTGCTTCTTTCAGCTAGTGAGGTATTACCTTCTCCAAGCTTTGATGGGGATCTCATTCCAAACACTTGAGAAAGAGCTTCAGCTATCAGGAGACAGTTAAGAGATGAACAGAGATGAAAATGACTTTCTTGGACTATTCACCAGGAATCCATCTAGCAAAGGAATGGCTGGCTTACAACCACAACAATATTTTTACTATAGATCAATATTTGAATGGGGTGTGTGTGTGTGTGTGTGTGTGTGTGTGTGTGTGTGTGTGTGCACGCACATATATATGAATGTGTGTATGTATGTATTCCTATATAGCTAGCCACCTAATGACACAGCAGGGAAATGGCTTTACTACCAAGCCAGAAGTTGCAGGTTCGAATCCCCGCTGGTATGTTTCCCAGATTATTGGAAACACCTATATTGCGCAGCAGCAATATAGGAAGATCCTGAAAGGCATAATCTTATCCTGCATGAGAGGAGGCAATGGTAAACCCCTCCTGTATTCTACCAAAGAAAACCACAGGGCTCTGTGGTCGTGGCTCAATTCACACACATGCACACACACACGCGCACACACACAGAGGGTACACTTCCACATATGTTAATACTTCCCGCCTCTGCCATGGTGATCAAAAACTTTTAGATAACTCAGCCCCTCAGGTGCCATTTTATGTCTGACAAGCTTTATAATTCATAGTGAAAAGTTGCAAGTTGCTCCACTGAATCCAGAGCTTCTATTAATCCAAAGGTAAATGGCTGGCCTGCATTTTGACCAATGTTTATGGTATTTGGCAAAGATCCAGTAACTACTTTACCCTGATATGATTAATTTCTCATATAATGTGAGGCTTTACGTATGTGGAGCTGAAATAATCTTAGTAGGCAGAAGAGAAATAAAAGGAGCTTGTGTGTTTCACATTTTAAGAGCGTCTGAAACAACATCAGAATCCTAAATTTGCCAATAATAATACCAGCTAGCCATGAAAAAGGCAGCTAGCCATGAAAGAGACAACCACAAAAGACCAGAAGTTGCTGATGGTACTCGGCAGTGTGAAATTAATTGCTCTACATTCAAAGCCAAGTGCACTGTATCATAACTGGACTTCCTGAAAAGTAAAGAAGTGGAAGGAAGAGTGAAACTCAAAAATTCAACAACATTGGTGATAGTGGCAATACAGACTGTCATTTTGCTAAACCCTTTATCCTCCCAGAATCACTTTGCCAACACCAGCTCTCCATCCCGCTGATTAATTCCACTCAAGGGAATAATCTGTTTGTTGATCCACCAGGGCACTAAATGCCTTAGGCTCACGTTTAGCTTTAAGTAATCCCTTTCATTTCTCTGAAACGACTCCATACTTCTTCTTAAGGTAGCCTTTTAAAAGCTATGGAAGAAGGGGGCCTTAATATGAACTGATGCTAGTAAAAGGCAGAAGTAAGGGATATTTTATGTTTAAAATTCCCTAAAACTTAGCATGATTCAGTACTTAATTACTATTCTTTTAACGAAGGTTCCTCTTTTAAGAATTTTTTGGGAACCTAACCTACTCAGGACTAATCGTGGAGTTCATGTAAGCCCCGTGGAATTTCCCCCTTTTAAAATTTGGAAATCTCTATTTCAAATCACAGACTGCTTTTGAAATTTCCTTCCATTTGAAAAGCAGTCTTTCTTCTACCAGACATGTGAGGGTGGGGGAGCGGCTTCTTGAAGGGGAAAAAAAAAAATCTAAGTCCCCTTGAATGCACAGAACCAGATTCATGGTTTTTGGCCTGGCCTTTTCTTTTCCCCCATGAGCAGGGAATTCCTGTTTTATCTAGAGACCTGTTCAGACATTTTTTTTTCAAGGGGATGCTGCACTGATGTGTAGCATCCCAGGAGTGCACCCGAAATCCCACCCCAGTGCAGACACACTGAGACAAACCATCCTCCCTGCTGCACTCCCCACGCTTATACAGCATTTATCTGAAGAGGCAAATGCCGCAAGTGTGATGGCAGTTGTTTCCACGATCAGAAGGATGGGGCACCTCAGCCTTTGGATCACAGAAGCAAATGCCATCACATCTGTGGCATTTGCTTCTTCCAACAAACCACGGAGACTGTCACTGTGTGAGGCTTTACCGTGCATCAGGTCTGGGGTGGGGATTGCTGGTGCATTCTCGGGACAGAATCCTCTTCCAACCATATTTTGTTTCAAAATCGATTTCTTAGATCACTCACAACGACTAGTATCAATCATGCAAGCACATCGGTGAGGGTCAGAATTCTTTTGGAGAGACCTACTTCTCAAAGCTTAAAGAATTACTTGCACTCTAACTTCCCCAAATCTACTTTGATCTCTTCCAGGCAAGATAATCCAAGCTGGTTCCTCTTCACTGGTGGAAGCCTCATAGGACTGTGATGCCTTGTGTTTTCTTGTCACTTTTGGCTATTTCTTCTGTTGGACATTGATTGAATTCTACATGGCTCTGATTCTTGCCAAGGCTGTATGTGAAAATCTTCCAGCCAACCGATGGGAAGCAACATAAATTAATTAATAATATATCACCTGGTGAAAGAAATAGGTCCCGTTACCAAAAGAAAGTGGGATTTTTATCATTGTTTTGCAGTCAAGTGCAGAAAACCTGGCTCTGATGTAACTACAATAGCTAGACACTGAGGCTGTTCTCATGCACAGCCTAACCCAGGCTAGGGAAGCCCATCCTGGGTTAGGCTGCACATGTAAACTGCTGAACTTGAGCCCAATCCCAGCAGTGCTGTGCCGCCAAACCCAGCTTTCTGCCCCAGCCTTTTACCAGAGTTAAGGACGTGAGTGTACCTTTAACCCTGGCTAACTGCTCATGTGATGGAGCCAGACTGCTGGCACTTAAAATCAAAAAAGTCACAGAGCAGATTTTAAAATGATGCCTGGATTGCCAACAGGAACTGGGTGCTCTCTGATTTGGCAAGCAAAATCCCCTAAGGTGCGAGGGTGCAAATGTTTCAGATAAACCAGAAGGGGACAGACGAGAACCAGGAGTAGAGCAGATGGAAGCACATGACCGCTGGTCAAAAGATGGTAAGGGAGATAGCACACACCAACACCAGGTAAGAAATTTGAGTCAAAATGGGCAAGCTGGAGTGCTTGGTTGCTAATGAAAACATAGATATAGTGAGCGTAATGGAAACACGGCAGAACAGTAAGAACCGGTGAGACACAGGGATGGATGGATTGGGAGTGGAGTAACACTGTATGTTAAAGAAGGGCTAGAATCGAACAAGCTATAAAACCTAAGAGGATGGGAGTCCTCCACAGAAACATCAAGGATGACCACACAAGGACTGAAAGGAGATGTGTTACTAGGGATGTGATTTCACCTTCTGGATCAAAATGCTGAAAAGGACCTCAGCGGTTTCCAGATTACACGCTGCAACAGTTTTGCAATGTGTCCGTTAAGCATCTTGCTGTGCTGTCACCAGGGTGCCGTCCATATTTCTGATGCCTTGATTTGGGTTTTATTGGTGTGTTTTGGCCCTGCAATGTTGTAAAACTATTGCAGGAAAGTGCTGTGTTTTTCTGTTGTACGGAGGCTTGCACCGTGTGTGATGCATTGCTGAGCAGTGTGGCCTGGACAGTTCACTTGGATTTGTGGATTTTTACAGCCCCTTTCCACCCATTCCTGAAATAATGTTGCCACTCATGTAAAAATATATATATTTTAAAATTTTTCAACACACATTCTTGTGCAAGGGTGGAACCCACAAGGGTGCAACTTGTTTCTCATAGGCTTTCGGCTTTTGATTTTGATCGCTTATGTTTTTCATTAAGACTTCTTTTTTTTTTTAACACCTACATGCTCTGGATTTGCTGGCTCATTTGGCAGATTGAGGATCTGTTGATCTGTATTTTATTAATTTAGTTATCTATCTATTTATTTGATTTCTACACCACCCTTCCAAAAATGGTTCAGGGCAGCTTACATTAAAAACAACACAAAATCAATTAACTGTTAAAATTGAAAACTTTGTTTAAAAACCCAGGAAGGCCAGGACAAACAGAGAGGTCTTTAATAGGGGTGTGCATGGAACTGGGTAACCCAGTTCGGTTCAAGTCTGAACTCGACTAGAACCTGACTGGACCAGTTTGGTCCAGCACGCCTTGAACATTTGAATCTCTGAAACCCCCCCACCCCACCCTTGGTTCGGTCCAGTCCAGGGCGGGAGTGTCCGTGATTTTTTTTAACCTTCTCTCCCCTCCTGGGGAGTTCCTTGGCATGGGGTGGGGGCAAAATAGCAGCTGCCGTGCATGCATAAATTGCCTCTGAGAGGCCTGGCATGGCCCAGGACCTCACAGAGACAATTTGCGCATGTGTGGTGGCCATTTTTTGTGGTGGCCACTTAAAAAAAATGTCTGATGCACATATGTAAATGGTCTCTACGAGGTCCTGGGCCATGTGCCATTTGCACAAGCACGTTGGCCACCATTTTGACCGCCGCACCACTTTAGGAAGCCCTGAATGGGCCAAAAAAATGGTCTGAAAAGACCTGAAAGTGGCATATCGCAGGCTGGCAGGCGGAGGGGGAACCTCTACAGACCCTCCCATCACCTCAAAGAACTCCCCCAGAGGGGAGAGAAGGTAATTCCCCCCCCCCCATTTTCGCTAACTGGTTGGGATGGTTCGGTTCCGGTCTGGATGGAGTCCATTCCACAGCCCAGGAGCAGCCACAGAGAAGGCCTGCTTCTGAGTTACCACCAGATGTGTTGGTAGCAACAGAAGACGGACCTCCTCAGATGATCTCAATGTGCAGTGGGGAGCATGCAGAAGAAGGCTGTCTCTAAGAAAACTTGGACCTAAGTCACTCGGGGCTTTAAAGGTAATAGCCAGCACTTTGTATTTTGCCCGGAAACATATCAGCAGCCAGTGCAGCTGTTTCCAAACAGGCATAATAGGGTCTCTCCAAGTTGCCCTAGAGACCAATCTGGCTGCCACATTTTGAACTAACTGAAATTTCCGAACTACGTACAAAGGCAGCCCCACATAGAGTTCATTGCAGTAGTCAAACCCAGAAGTTACCAGCTGATGCACCACTGTTTTGAGGTTGTCCTCTTCAAAGAATGGGCACAGCTGTAGAATCAGCCAAAGCTGATAGAAAGCACTCCTGGCCATAGCCTCCACTTGAGATACCAGGGTGCAGCCTGGGCCCAGGAGTACTCATAAGCTGCATACTTGCTCCTTCCAAGGGAGTGCAATCCCATCCAGTACAGAAAGATCTAACTCATCCCTCAGATCCGATCCCTCACAATGAGCACCTCCATCTTGCTTGGATTCAGCTTCAATTTGTTATCCCTTATCCAGCCCATTACTGCCTGTAGGCAGGCATTTAGGGAATGAATTCCATTTCCTGATGATGAAGATGACAAGGAGAAGTAGATTTGGGTGTCATAAGCATACTGATATCACCCAGCACGAAATCTCCTGATGACCTTACCCAACAGTTTCATGTAGATATTAAAAAGCATTGGTGTCAGAATGGAGCCCTGAGGGACTCCATATAACAGCTCCCATTTTGAGGAGCAGCTGTCACCAAGCTCCACTATCTGGAATCTACCTGAGAGGTAGGAGCAGAACCATTGCAAAGCAGTGCCCCCTATCCCCAACTTCCCCAGGTGATCCAGAAGGATACCATGGTCAATGGTATTGAATGCTGCTGAGAGATACAAGTGAACCAGCAGAGTCACAGTACCTCCGTTGATCCCCCGGTAAAGGTCATCCATCAGGCCAACCAAGGCTGTCTCAACCCCATAGCCAGCTCTAAAGCCAGTTTGAAATGGCTGTAAATAATCTAGCCTGGGTTAGGCTGTGCATGGGAACATCCTCAGTGTCTAGCTATTGTAGTTACATCAGATCAAAAGCCAAGAACAAAAGCAGAAATGAAATGGAGTGGAAATACATTAGAAATATATTTTTTAAAGAAATAAAATTGGCTTTACATATCAAATTCCATAGACAAATGTGACCAAAACCTAGGGCCAAAGGCAGACATGAAAAACTGGCAGGTGACAATATATTAAGAAAAATATATTGTGTGGCTTTACTTACTGCATCAAATCCACTGTACTCGCAATTTCAAACCGCTGCCTAATTCCACTATACTTTGTAACACCTTAACTGTTGCAAATCTTGTAGCCCAGAAAACACCCTGGAGTTTGAGAAATCAGAGAGGTGTCAAAGACCTCTAATAAGGGGTGACTTCCGTTACCCTCCAATAAAGGTAAAGTGTGCCATTAAGTCAGTTTCGAATCCTGGCGCCCACAAAGCCCTTCGGTAGAATACAGCAGGGGGTTACCATTGCCTCCTCCCACGTAGTATGAGATGATGCTTTTCAGCACCTTCCTATATCACTGCTGTCCGATATAGTACCAGCAGGGATTTGAACCGGCAATCTTATGCTTGATAGTCAAGCATTTCCCCACCAGTAGTCTGGGCAAATTCATGTCTGGGTACTGACAGAGAGGCCAAATTCTAGACATGCTAAATGGCTGTGCCTTAGAACAGATGGTCACAGAACCAACCAGAGAGAAGATGACCTTGGATTTATTCCTGAGTGGTGCCCAGGAGCTGGTGCAAGATGTCAGAGTTGCAGAACCGTTGAGAAACAGTGATCATCATGTGATCCAATTCAGTTTATATGCAAGTGGAGCATTGCCAAGGAAGTTCAACATGATGCACTTCAACGCGTTGGACTTCAGAAGAGATGACTTCTCAAAAATGAGGGGACTGGCAAAAAGGAAGCTGAAAGGGAAAGTCAGGAGTGTCAAATCACTCCAGAAAGCATGGAACTTATTTAAAACCACAATAATAGAAGCTCAGTTGGAATGTATACCAATGTACACCGCAGAGGAAAGGTTAGGAGGAACCATCAAGTTCAGTGTGGCTGACAAGAAGTGTCAGGGAAGAAGCTATGAAAGGGAAGAAAACTTCCTTCAGCAAATGGAACTCCTGCCCCACTGAGGAGAACCAAATGGAACATAAACTCTAGAAAAGAAATGCAATGAGACATTAAGGGATGCAAAAAGAGAGTTTGAAGAGCATATAGCTAGAAATGTCAAGGGGAATAAGAAAAACTTATTTAAATATATCAGAGGCAGAAAACTTGCCACAGAGACTCTTAGATGATAAGGGCATGAAAGGGATTATTAAGGAGGATAAGGAGATTGCAGAGAGGCTGAATGAGTTTGCATCAATCAGGAAAGGATACTGACCATATACCCGTTCCGGAACTGAGCTTCTCAGACCTGGAGGCTGAAGAACTGGTCCAATTTGAGGTGATGACAGAGGATGTTTTAAACTGTCTTGAAAAACTAAAAATTAACAAATTGCCAAGGCCAGATGGCATCCACCCAAGAGTTCTGAAGGAATTCAAATTGCTTATCTAATTCTGCATGATCCCAACCACACATTAAGTTCATCAAGAGAGGTCCATTTCCATATACCACCAGCTCATCTGGGGGTGATTCGGGAATGCACCTTCTCTGTAGTTGCTCCTAGTAGGGATTAGCTTTCCCTCTAAGGAAGGCTTCCTCAACCTGTGGCCCTCCAGATGGCCACAGGTTGGAGAAGCCTGAGTGCACATGCACACACAACCAACTTCCAGGTCCCTGTGCAGCAGTTTCTGATGGGCACGCAGTCTCTGCTGCACCCGCCACTGCCACCCAACTGCCCAGCACCCTGTTTCCCCCCTCCACAGCTGGGAAGCATTGCCATGCTTTCCCCCTCTCCCTGGCTGGTTCGGTGCCACACCTCCTTCTCCAGTTCTGGCTGCAAATCTCTCAAACAGCCAGAGGAGGACGAAGGAAGGAGGTCGGGAGTCAGCAATGGCTCCCCCCACCCACTGGAAGCTGCAGATGGAGAAGCCAGAGAAGGATGGGAGGGAGGAGGACAGGAGGCAGCAGCGGCTGTTCCAGCCACCCTCGCTGGCAGCCCAGAGAGCCCTTGTGGTCAACTGTTGGGAACTGCTCATGGTGATCTCCCCAAAGCAACTGCTTTGCTGGCAATTGAAAGGAGTTGAACAATAAAATAGTACAAAATGGGAAAACCAGCCTTTGGCTGCAAAGGATCCCATGTTACATTTTAGTAGGTTGGCACCTTCTATAAACTACTGAATGACAGCTGCTGTAAGTCGCTCTTGCTTCTGCAAGCGATATTCTGGAGAGGGTTTTCAATGTCTCATTTGCCCTCCTCAAACCTTGGCTTGGAAAAATGCCATCAATTCCATTTCTCTCTTTCTCTCCCCCGCCACCCGGCCCCATAACTGGAACTTGTTTTAGGTAGCTTCCCTTTGCTGCTTCTCTCCTTCCCTCCCAGCCCCACTTCCAAAACTTTGTTGTCACCCTTAATTTGGTATATGAACTCACATCTTACCCGCTGCTCATGCCACAGAAGTGTCCACCCCACTTTGATGACTTTCAGTTTATTCCTGATGAGAGGATTAAGATCTGGGTGGGGGAGAAAAGAACCCCAGGGGAGTTGGAAAGACAGCTGCATTCCTCCCATCAATTTCTTTCCTTGTCCACCCTGTGAACTGGAGCACCCTACCCATGCTACTGTTTAAGATATTTTTTTGTAAGCCTATTTCCTTTTGGAAAATATTCATGAATAAATAGTTTTATATGAAAGAGAGAGAGAGAGAGATACTGGAGCTGGGGACCTGGGGGTGGGTTGGAGGCAGTGGTGGTTCCCCCCATGTAGCTCCCCCCCCCCAGCAGGGGAAAAAAGGTGAAAATGTTTTGTGCAACATTTATTAAGTGGTGTGTGTGTGTGTGTGTGTGTGTGTGTGTGTGTGTGTGTGAGAGAGAGAGAGAGAGACAGAGACAGAGACAGAGAGACAGAGACAGAGACAGAGACAGAGACAGAGACAGAGAGACAGAGACAGAGACAGAGACAGAGACTGGGTTGGCCATTGTGGGATATCCTGGAGTAGCTACAGGTAGGGGCCTGTTCACTTGCATTCCATGCTCCCATTCCATGCTCCCATATGTGCACACACTGCCTTGATGCTGCTGCCCAGGACAAAACACTTTCCGCACACTGATTATAAAAATTAGAGGGAACAGTAGTAGGGATGTACAAATGGGTTCGGTATCAAACATGTTCAACATCAAACAGGGCCGGTTTGGTTGTTTAATACCGAACTACCCCCGAACTGAACCAGCCCCTGTTCTGCCTGATCACGGACCGAACAACCCCCGATTTATTTATTCATTCATTCATTCATTCATTCATTCATTCATTCATTCATTTATGTGATTTGATTTCAATTTGGGTTCATGGGTTCATTATTTTTTAAAAAATAAAAATTTGGAAGCTACCACACATGCCCAGTGGGCCTCTGCGTGGCCTGAGTCACGACTCAGCCATGCAGAGGCCCATTGGGCATGCGCAGCAGGCTCCAAAATGGCCACCACAACAGAGGTGAGGCCTGGGATGGGCCGAAGACTGCCCGAACCTGGGTATTTGGAAGTTAATGGAGGCTGGTGAGGGGAGGGGAACCGCTGGAGACACACACACACAACTGCAGACAAGCCTCCAGAATGGTAGCGATGAGCTTTCTTTCTTTTCTTTCTTGAAGTTAAATTTAAAAAGAAAATTGTCTGGATTCAGACTGAACCAGGCAACCTGGTTTTGTGCACACCCCTAGCTCCTAGACTGTGGAATCCATTCCCTATAGACATTTGTAGTTTAACATCTTTACCAGCCTTCAAAAGGATCCTTAGGACACATTTTTTTAAGCAAGGCTTTTAGTAATCTGTTAATGTTTTACATTTTTAATTGCTGTAATTTTTGAATGTTTAAAATTTTTTAATATTTGGTTTTGTTTGTCTTTGTTTTTGTAAACCACCTGGAGCCCTTGGAGTCAGGCAGTATATCAATCAATCAATCAATTATTAAATTAAAATGTGACTTGTCCTCACAGTAAGGCTCTATACCAGAGTACTGGAAAGTAGCTAATGTAAGTCAAATTTTCAAAAATGGATCCAGGGCGAGCAAGGAAACTAGAGGCTGGTTAGCTTAGCCTCTGTGCCAGGAAAAGTGATGGAAAACGTACTTAAGGACAAAATTGTTAAACATATAGAAGAACTCCCCAAGCATCACAGGATGAGAGAGGAAGGATTTCACACCATATTTCACAGCAATCATACAACACAAAGCACTAGCAATGTTGGCAACTTGTATAGGGTGCAATAGATGATGACAGAGTATTGATTATGAGGATAAATTATGAGTATTCTCATATTTATGTATTATGTATTATGAATATTCTCATATTCTTTAGGCAAAGTATTAAGCAATAGTCCAATTTTTGCTGCTTCTGGCACAATCTCTTGCATTTCCAACACTTTGAGTATTCCCCAAAATTAAAAACTTTAATTTTGAGTTTTGTAACTTTGAGTTTAACACAGGAACGTTTGCAAGAATTTAACTTGAAAAAGCAAACAAAAAGGGAGGAATCAGTCAAAATTCAAGGCCACCAGCAGCTGATGGTAGGCAATGCTTTATGTGTGGAAGCACTTTGCATTTAATAAATGCATGCCCTAATAAAGAGCAAAGAAATTATTTTCAAATGAGAAAAGGGAATAAGAGTAAATTCTAGAAAAATGGACTTTCTAGCAAACAGACTTACCTATACAATGGTGAAAGCAGAGAAAAGAAAGCTCTGATGGAAAATTATACATTGAAAGAGGAATCATTTGCAGGATTGATACAAGTCAAAATAGAAACAAAATATATTTAGATAGTGTAGCTATTTCACATCTGTTCAATAATTTCCAAGATTTTTTTCTGAAATAAGCATGGAATATAAAATCCAAATATACCTTGCCAATGGGGAATATAGTTTAACAGAAGGAAAAGGCACAGTTAACATAAAGTGCAATCTTGGAGCAAATAAAATAAATGTGCCAAGTTTGCAAAAAAGTCTGATGAGTATGAAGACAGCCACAAGGCATGGATTTATTTATTTATTTATTTATTTATTTAGTATTTATATCCTGCTCTTCCTCCATGGAGCCCAGACTTGTTGTAGATGTAGAGTTCTTTTCAGAAAGGATTACAGGTTTGTTTTCAGAGGAGGGAAACTTCTAAGGAAAGGCATGTTGAGAGACAATGAACTGTATGAAAGTGATTGCAAAAGAGAGCAAGCTAATGTTGCAATTGAGAGCACACAAAAATTGTATGGGTTTATGACATTGTGGACTTGGTTATCCAAGCAAAGAACACATTTCAAATTTAGTAAAAGAACAATTGGCAAGAAACCTACAAGTTAAACCATGCAAATCTGAAGTCAAATACATTGGATGTATTAAAGCAAATGAAATAAGAGGTATATATTCATCAACCACAGAAAAACAATCCAATAAGGTTTTGCATTTTATTCATAGTGAAATTTGTGGTCCCCCACCCAGTAAGGACAGCAGGAAAGTGTATGTATGTATGTATGTATGTATGTATGTATGTATGTATGTATGTATGTATTATTTAAATACATTTCTATACCGCCTAAAACACAAGTTCTCTGGGCAGTTTACAAAAGAATAAAAAACAGCCAATAAAAGATTAAAACATTTCAACAATTAAAATTAAAATGTTAAAACTATTAAAACACAGTTAAAGCACAATTAAAATAGTATCTAATTAAAAGCCTGGGTGAACAAATGTGTCTTGACTGCCCTTTTAAAAGTTGTAAGAGATGGGGAGGCTCTTATTTCAGCAGGAAGTGTGTTCCAAAGCCTCGGGGCAGCAATGGAGAAGGCCCGTCCCTGAGTAGCCGCCAGATGAGCCGGTGGCAGCTGCAGATGGCCCTCTCCAGATGATCTCAATGTGCGGTGTGGTTCATAGCAAAGAAGACGTTCTCTTTATTTTCTGACTTTCATAGACAATTTTTCTTGTTACGTTTACATTTATCTACTCAAAGGTGAAGTGTTGCTAAAACTTAAATAATATTAGGGCTGTACAAATTGATTTGTACTCGAATCTAGCTGCTTCAGGTGATTTGGAGACATAACAAATCACCCCAGTGGTTCATTGGCTAGATTTGGTACAAATCAAATTGCACCAGATTCTATTCGAATCACTTCAAGATATGGATTCTTCCTATTATTTTCCCCAAATTCCCTGCTTTCTTTAAAAAAAAAAAAAAAAGCTAGGCTCTAGCCCTTGTAGAAGTGGAGTTATGGAGAAAATGTGTGGTCACTATTTTTCAAATGTTTGGATTCTTTGGTGTGTAACATTTCTTCACTGAATCTCTATGAGGATTCATTACACACTTTCATTTCTTCTATTCATTTTGACTGTCTTTGGACAGTGCCAAAGGTCAACTGCCATGTGCCAACTACACCCTGCTCCTTCCCGCAAGGCGGGAAGTTTATGTTCTCAGTTTATGTTCTAGGAATGTTTTCAATTGTTTAGACTCTTGGGTGTCTAATAACCTTTCCTCATAATGAATCCCTATGAGGATTTATTACACACCAAAGAATCTAAATACCTCAAAAATCCCTAAAATATAAACTGAGTACCCAGTTGGAGGTAGCTGGCACATGGGATGCCACTAGTCCCCTGCCACACACACACACACATAAAGCAGTGGGTCAAAATGAACAAAAGAAATGAAGGTGTGTAATAAAGACACCAAAGAATCTAAACACTTCAAAAATCCCTAAAAATAAACTAAGTACGTGTGTGTGTGTGTGTGTGTGTGTGTGTGTGTGTGTGTGGTGTAGTAGATACATAGCAGTTGACAGTTGGCACTGTCCAATGACAGTCAAAACGAACAGAAGAAATGATGGCATATAATGGATCCCCAAAGGTATTCATTATGAGGAAAAGTTATTAGACACCAAAGTATCCAAACACTTAAATATTCCTAAAAAATAAACTGAGTAGTACCCCACTGCCTTGCGGGAGGGAGGTTGTAGTTGGCACATGGCAGTTGACAGCTGGCACTGTCCAATGACAGTCAAAATGAAAAGAAGAAATGAAGGCGTATGATGAATCCTCATAGGGATTCATTATGAGGAAAAGTTTTTATACACCAAAGAATCCAAACACTTGAAAAATAGTGACCGCACATTTTGCTCCATAACTCCACGGCTACATGGGCTAAAGCTTAGTTTTTTTTAAAAAAAGAAAGAAAGCTGGGGATCCATGTTAGGTTTAGGATAGGCTGACTTTGAATCCCCATTGTATATGTAATCCCCTATGGTGGAAATATACAAAATCAGTAAAAACAAAAAACTAAATCATTGAATATCAACCAAGTGCCCCACGGCCCTGAAATCTGGAGGGCAGGTGGCACCCATGGAGACTTATCCACTACCCAAATTTGGTGCCTTGAGAACCTTTATAAGTGGTCCTAATTTATCTGAATCTGAATCTAATTGAATCAAATCCAAATAGAATCTGAGGTGATTTGGGGAGACAGATTCAGACACAAAACCCATCAGGGATGATTCGATTCAGGCACAAATCAAATCAAAAAATCAATTCATGCACATCCCTAAAGAATATGTGACTAGAGAAAGCAACAAGTTTGGAAGAAAACCTAATACTGCATGCACTGATAATGATGAGGAATATACAGGGAAAGATATTGAGCAATATTTAAAGGAACAAGGAATTAAGCATAAAAAACAATACTTTATACTCCAGAGCAAAACAGGCATGTATTCTCATAATTGTGGATGACTTGATAGTGTGCCATCAAGATAAGATAAATCATGATGAATTAGTGAAAAGTTTAAGTAAATAATTGGCAACTAAAATCCAGGAGAGGTCTCTTATTATCTTGGAATTCAAATAAAAAGGTGATAAGATGTAAGTTATACCCTAAATCAAAAGCAGAAAATTGCTGACTTAGTAGAATGTCTTGGTTTGACAGAAGCAAATAAAGTAAACATTGCAATGGAAGTGGGTTTTCTAAATGAAAAAGAATGCAGTGAACCATTGGAAAATAATAAATACTGAATGGAAATTGGGAAGCTGTGTATGTCTGTCTCTGCTTCATGACCAGTCATTGCAGCAGCATTCAGGATATTGTGCTGAGAGGGAATTCACCAGCAAAGAGAGACAGAACTGCAATTAAAAGTATTGGACAATACCTAAAAGGTTCAGTAGATTTAGAGTTACTGCTACCTGCCAGCAAAGAACCTAGAGTGACAGGTTATAAGGATGTCGACTGAGCTGAGGACAAGGAAGATAGAAGATCAACCAGTGGAAACATATTACTTTATGGAGGGCGGGTGATTTCATGTATGAGTAAGAAACAGTCTATTGTCACCCTCTCTTCAACTGAGGCAGAATATATATCTGCAGCACAAACCTGTCAAGAAGTTGTATGGTTACATAGACTCCTACTGGACTCCTACTCCTAGATGAACCAAGACCAATCACCATGTATGAGGATAATCAGAGCTGCATTGTTCTCTCACAAAGTGACAAAACTACACAAATAACCAAACACATTGACATGAAGTACCATTGTCTCTGTTCTGGTCCAGGGCATGCTTGTCTATGTATATGTGTCAGTGTTCAGGCTTGTGGGTGGAGTCTAAGTTTCAGTTAAGCTTCTTGTTTGTTCAGAATTCAAACAGAGAGGTTCTCTCTCACTTGCATAAGAGACTGTTATACTTGTTAGCTAGTATTTAAGAATTAATAAATGTTCAAGCTCTTGTTACCTGCAACTAAAGCTAAGCTTCCTATGCAATTACTTACAGAAGATAAGTAATCACTCTGCAACACCACATAAGAAGCATGTGAAAAGAGAGAGATAAGATACCATTTATTCCACCCACCTTTGCTTTGATGACAGAATACTATTTCTGACTTCTGATACATTCAGTTAATGAAGTGGATTTGCTGCAAGAGCCTAGGATAACACAAGCCAAAAGACATGCAATGTGGGCATGCAGTTGTAACTTACTGGCAGAGCATGTGCTTTGTATGCAGAAGGTCCCAAGTTCAAGCTCTAGTATCTCCAGATAGGGCTATGAAAGACTTTGGACTGGAAACCTGGAGAGCCACTTCCAGCCAGTGTGAACAATATCAAGCTAGCTGGACCAATGGCCCAAGTCTGTATAGGTACCTATGTAAGTTGCTTGTGATCCATCTGTTAATGTAGGATAAGTTGTCCTCTTTATTCAGGCTTTTGGTGATAGTGTTATTTTTCAAAAAGAAAATGGTAGTCAAAGGTTTGGAGATATTGTGCGGTACTGCCACTCCACATTCCCACACGCCTACTTAGGAGGGCAATTCCATGGATGCAATTATCTTTCTTGATGATTGAAAACTCACTTTCTGGGACTCAAGTGTGCTGACATTTTCTTTTCTCTTGAGACTGATTGAAGAAAGAGAGTTATTGCCACGAAGAAATGGAATTGCCAGCTGAAGTCATTGCTAGTATTCAGACTTAGGAGATCCCGGGTGCCCTCTCTAACAGATGTACCCTAAACCTGTGGGGAAAGCAAATTTCAAAGCCATCAAACTAGCTTAGGGGAGGATGGGATTTTGTAATGCAGACTTTCCAGCTAAGAGACCAAACACATAACCAAAACTGAATTAGTGGTAGTTGGATGCACATGAATTGCTTTAAAGTGGCTGTCTAGTAGAGAACGAGTCAGGCCGCACAGTGGGAATGTCACAGCTTTCAGTGAGTCAAAGGGTGGATTTATTTCAACTCCCATCCTTGCTCCTTGAGTGGTTTTTTTTTTTTAACCTAACAGTGAGATCCACTTAGCATAGCATAGTCTTTATTTTGGTCTTTGGCCAGCATAGAGATACACTTATATTAGAGTGTTGGGAAGGGTCCAACGTGTGTTCACAGCTAACTGGAATACAGCAAACTGGAATGTGAAGCTTACTGAACATGTTTTGGCTCAAATTTTTGAGCCTTCTCACCAATAATTTAACATGGAAATCACCATGGGACTATTGAGGAGGACAAAAATCCCACCTCCAGTAACAAAAGGCTGGGTGAATCAGTTCTATAATTGTATGTATATAATTATATGTATACATATAACTGTATGAGGTTTAGGCTGACCTTCTGCCTAAGTTACTCAGTGGAAGCCCTATTGAAATTAAGTAGTCCTTTAGAGTAACTGCTGAGTAGTACTTTTGAGTAACTAAGTCTAGATGTCTCCCTGTGTTACAGCAGTACAATACACAAATTTGTTATTATACACCCCTAACAATGCACATGTAACAAAAGGAAGTGCTCTTCCCACAAGTGTAGCCAAAAAAGAAAAGAAAAATACCACCTTCGTGTTTTCTTCTAGTAGCACTCCAGTGCTATAAAATGAGTTAAAAGCTGAACAGAGTGTGACTAAGCTGAATCAGAAGAGGTGTGGTGTCCACTCCACTACATTTCTCTTTCCTCCTCCAGTTTTAGCTCCACCACAACACTGTGAGGTAGATTAGGCTGGGAGACAATGACTGCCCCAAGGTCACCCAATCAACTCCATAGCAAAGTAAGAAGTGAATTATTGAGGTAAGACATCTGAAGCACATTTAAGACTCTGAAGCACAATGTAAATGTTAAATAATATTTATTATTAAAGGATAATGAAACAAATGATATAATGCAAAACTAAGGCCGCATTCACACGCAACGTGAAACTGGAATTGAAGGGGGCAGAGGATGCCAAACCTGTATGTCCAAATGCAGGACACCCCCTCCGAACTCTGGTTTCACACAGAGGGTGACCTGAGCTTCCACTCTCCAAACTCCACTTTGAACCCTGGGGTTGTAGTGAGTTTCACCACCCGAATCCAAGGCTGAACGCAGCCTGTGTTACATCCAAATTCTGAACTGCAGGCTGCATTCCTGAAATGGGAGTTGAGAGAGGAAGCTCCTCCCTCTCTCTGGCTGTGAAGACCGCACAGCCATTTCCCCCTCCTCTCTGCAGTCTCCCTGACTACAGAGAGACAGCTCTCTATTACATCCAAATTTGGACAGAAGAGCAGGGGTAGGGATGGGTAGCGGAACTGCCGGCCCATTGGACCCGCAGTTCCATGTTAAGTGCGAATATGGCCTAATACCCAAATATTCAAAATAAACTCCTCTCTTCCTTTGGCATTCGTAGAATCATTTCCCAGTAAGCTGTTCCAGATTCTTCAGGGCCTGTGTCACAGAGATTTTTTTTCCCCTCCAGCCATTTACCCCAGAAAGCTCCCTGAGGATTTCCTAAGAAGGAACATTCCAGGCAAGTGCAGCTCTACTGTCTTTCTCCTACTCTTCTAGGAATCTTAAAAGGCTTTCTTATTCATATTTTTAACATAAAGCTTACAAAATGTATGATAGGTCAATTGTGATGGGTCACATTCACAACAGCCCTGCATGGTGTGAACATGCTCTCTTCTGAACCCTGATTTCTAAACTAACCATCCACAAGAATGCCAGCCTCGGCAGCAGTGGAAGACAAGCCAGCAAAGAGTGCAGTTCTCAAGAGCAAATTTCCCCAACTGTCAGCTCCAATGACAGTGTACTCTGCAATGGGGATTCTGCATTGATTTTGATATGCAGTAAACCAGGGAAATTATTTTTAATTACTCTACCTCATGGCTAAGGCATGACTGACAAGCTTCTGTACATAGAAATAGGAGATGGATAGGAGCAAGTGGGGGGTCAGACTTCACACCTTCCACCTTTGAAACCATCTAAAATTGTTCACAGAAAATGTATCCTTGTTTCCGAACAAAAATCAGTGGTCTAGAGACAGCCGCTTTATTTTAAAGGTCCATTCCAAATCCTCATCCCCACATGATTGTCTTAAACAAAAAGTGGTGTGCTCATCAAAAGGAACACTGAAAAATGAAAGACAACATACATTTTTCATCTCCCCCACAAAGCAAATTTGCAAATTTCTTACAAATGTTGTGAGACAAGAAGTAACTTCCAGGCTCAAGGAGAGCAACTAGGTTTCTTTTGTGTTCACTCCAGATGTTTTACATAAGAGCCTAATGTGTAAAAATAATTCAACCGGCTGAGAATCTCGCCCAGAGAAACTCGAGAAAATAGAAACGGTTGCACTGATTTAATCAATTTGAAAGAGAAGTCCTCAAATGGACTTCTGCAGATGGCCCTGCAAAGGACTTGGACAGTGACGGCGTGACAGAATGTAGCTAATTTTCACAGACAGGCATGATACAGTCCAACACTCATAGAAGAAGTGTACAGTATACACAGGTACAGATCTCTATATAGCCCCCCCCCTTTATTAGAAAATACCACATTGATAAACATAATGTGTTTGTTTGTTTGTTTGTTTGTTTGTTTGTTTTTACACTTTTATCCTCCGAGGCTTTTCCTCTGAGGCACTCAGAGTGGTGTACATAGTTAATTAATACAAAGATGCAAATCACAAAAATAAAAAACCCACTAATGTTAGCAATTACATTTATTAGGACATTATTAACATTAGAAATTTATTTAAAATTTGTACTTCTTTATCTTCTCTTTATAACACTCTCGAAAGAAAGGAAAACCTTGCAAGCTCTGAGTCATCTTCCTGTATAATACTTTTCTAGTAAGTACAGGTGAAACACAGAAAATTAGAATATCGTGCAAAAGTCCATTAATTTCAGTAATGCAAATTAAAAGGTGAAACTGATATATGAGACAGACGCATTACATGCAAAGCGAGATAAGTAAAGCCTTAATTTGTTATAATTGTGATGATCATGACGTACAGCTCATGAAAACCCCAAATCCACAATCCCAGAAAATTAGAATATTACATGGAACCAAGAAGACAAGGATTGAAGAATAGAACAATATCGGACCTCTGAAAAGTATACAGTGTACTGTGCTTGACTGGCCAGCAAACTAGCCTGACCTGACCCCACAGATAATCTATGGGGCATTGCCAAGAGAAGGATGAGAGACATGAGACCAAACAATGCAGAAGAGCTGAAGGCCGCTAATGAAGCATCCTGGTCTTCCATAATACCTCATCAGTGCCACAGGCTGATAGCATCCATGCCACGCCACATTGAGGCAGTAATTGCTGCAAAAGGGGACCAAACCAAGTACTGAATACATATGCATGCTTATACTTTTCAGAGGTCCGATATTGTTCTATTCTACAATCCTTGTCTTCTTGGTTCCATGTAATATTCTAATTTTTTGGGATTGTGGATTTGGGGTTTTCATGAGCTGTACGCCATGATCATCACAATTATAACAAATTAAGGCTTGACCTATCTCGCTTTGCATGTAATGCGTCTGTCTCATATATCAGTTTCACCTTTTAATTTGCATTACTGAAATTAATGGACTTTTGCATGATATTCTAATTTTCCGAGTTTCACCTGTAGGTTCCATCTCTCCAGAAATCTGTCCTGCCCCCCTCCTTCTAATGCTTTTTAATATGTTAATTTCATCATCAGGGCAGTATGGAATGGACCTATAGTTTTAACATTATGTTGAATACTGGAACAACAGTACAATTCCTATCTGTGCCATGCATTAAGGGAACTGCTCCCAGGTTCATTTTTAAAATAAACGCAGCAACAGGCATTCACAGAAAAACTTATACAAGTGTACAGGCATCTGTACACATATGTACAACATAGTAATGTTGTTCACTTGACCAAATTACCCAGGCCTGGGGAGGCCTGGCAGGGAGGCAGGCTCCTACCTGCCTCCCCGCACACAAGCACGAGGCATCCCCACACTCTGCTGCTTGTGTGCCAGATGAGCAGTGCAGATCCAGAGGACCTCCTCCTCCAGCATCCCACAATACACTGCTCAAGGAGCACTGTTGGATGCTCCTGCTGCCCGGCTCTATGGATGCTCAGGTTGCAAGCAGCCCAAGTATCCACATGACCAGGAGGCCATGCACACCCTTCTACCTTGCTTTTAGTCCGGTTAAAAAACTTGGGCTACCCGGTTGAAGAGCACCAGGATTAGGACTAATTCTGGTGCTCCACACAACCAACCCTATCTGGATAGAGCTGTGCAGGCCTGGGTAGGGCTGGTCATGTGAATGGCCTTAATGTCTGAATAAGGCTAAAAGTGTTAGTATAGATGACAAGTACAATTCCCATGTGTCAATGGCTTTGCTAAACTTGTATTTTCTACATTTCATCCACTCATATTTACTGGGGGTGCATGCTGCAGATGTCTCTGTGGATATGTTGTCATGCTTTGGCACAGTTCAGCAAATATTTACTTTCTTCTCACATTCTGCAAGTTACTGGGAAAACCTCATGAATTCCCTTAAAACTGCTTGGAAGAACCGCACTGATGCCAGATGGTTTCAATGGCATTTTAAAAAACTCAAGGCTTTCTATTTACTCCTTCGTGATGTACTCCAGGTTTTGCATGTAGCAGATGAGGCCACTGCAAAAGCCAGCAACTGCTTCAACATCCCAAAGTCCTATTTGGTTAAGAAAAAGGTTCAGCTTCATTTGTATTTTGCTACCCAAGCTTTATGACACATTGACTGCATGAATGCAGTTTGGCAAACCAAAGGTGGCCCTGCTGAATAAAAGACTCTTGTAGAGACTTAGCAAATACTCACCAACAGGGACCTGGTCCGGATTCAAATTCAGCTAGGTGTTAATATTCTCTCTCTCTCTCTCTCTCTCTCTCTCTCTCTCTCTCTCTCTCTCTCTCTCATTGGTTGGTGCCTGACTGTGATGAATACAGAAGAGTCATTTGTAATACCAATGAGCAGGCTGGCCAGCACAGGTTTTTTATTCTAATTGAAGCATTAACACAGCAGGTATGAGCTCCAAGACAGGTCCCAACAAATCAATACAAACAACTTTGGAAGCCGCCCTGAGCACACATGATGAAGGCGGGGGCATGCTGAGAGTGTTCCCATCAGGACATCATCCATGGATGTCCCAACACTCTCCCAACCTGTCCTTTGATCATGCATGATGGCTGTCAATCTGAATGGTCCCTAAACATGTACTGCAAACCCTTCTGGAAGCGAGTATGTGGAGTGCATATTTAGGAGCCATTGGAACACACAACCCCCCACCCCACCCCCACCCCACAAGCAAGGGACACACCAGAAGGCAGCCTGATGGGCTGCTCTCAGGTCCTGCCCTCCTTTGTCTGTGGCTGGGGTATTGTTTGTGCTGTGGCTGGTATTGTTTGGACCCAATAAAACAACGATTTAAGTTCTGATGAACCGAGAGTTAACAATTTAAACAATCACGAAGCCACTGCCACAGAAACAAAGAACCACAGAGGGGACAAACCAAATTAATCCCACAGCAAAGTAAAACAAAACAAAACAAAACAAAAACAACAGCCGGATGAAATGCCAAAACAGAGGTGGCCAATAGGGATGTGCAAACAGATTCTAATGTGTTTGACATCAAACTGGTTCAGTTCAACTGTTTGGGGACGAACCAAACCACCCCCTGTTTGGTCTGACCCTGGACTGAACCCCCTCTTGGGGTTGATGAGTTTTGTTTTGCTTGATTTTAATTTTTAAAAATTTACCCCCTCTGAGGGAGTTGTCTGAGGCAGTGTGTGTGTGTGGGGGGGGTCCGCGGAGGTTCCCCCTCCCCTCACCGGCCTCCCTTATGCCCTTACTTGGCTGCTCTTCAGCCTTTCTTCCTTGGTGCGGCAGCCGCTGTGCCTGCTCAATAGGCCTGGCATGACCCAGGCCACACAGAGGCCAATTGTGAAGGCATGGCACCCTCCAAAATGGCTATCGCACCAAGGGGGAAAGGCAGAAGAGTGGCCAAATGTCTGAATTAGGGCATAAGGGAGGCCAGCAGGGGGAGGAGAAACCTCCACAGACCGCCCCCGCCCCCCGGTGCCTTGGATAACTCCTCCAGAAGGGGTAAGTTTAATTAAAAAAAAAAATCTCATGAAACCCACTACCACCACCAAACCGGGGGGGGGGGGTGTTGAGGGGGTGCCAGATCAAACTGGCAGGGTCCAATTCGAGTTCAGTTTGGACTCAGACCAAACTGGACCAGCTGGTTCCATGCACAGCCCTAATGGACAACTGGGGGATTAAATCTGGCAAGTCACTACCTCTCAACCATATTTTCTAAATCTGTATAATGATAGTAATAAATTAGCATTCAGCACCAGTCAATGTTTGCTTCTGTTTAGGCTGGTTGAACAAGTCCACAGATAGTTCATGCATCTTAGAACATCTTTTAAAGCAACCATTCAAAACAGAAATAGCCAACTTGTGCGACATATCTGTATTTCAAAAATGGTTTTGTGAATTACCTTTTAGAGAGTTTGAGAGAGGTGTGGATGGAATAACTCCAGGGACTAGAAGTCATCCATCAGACTGAAAGTTCCCAATGTAATGAAGCAGCAAGAGCCCTTGACCTTTCCCACACCAGTGATTCATGTGGCTCATTCTAAAGAAAACTCCACAGCCCTACAACAGCACAGCCCCATTTATTACTGTCTAGCAAGTAATTTAGCAACCTTCCAGCCCATTTCTAACCATGCTTACTTGGAGGTAATTCCCAATTGCTGACATCCAGGGCAGCCCTCTGGTGATGAAAGGAAGCCTCCAGATTTGCACCAAGCCTTCCATGCCCCTCTGCTGAAGGATTCTTAGGCGACTGCACTCTTAGCTACCGTGCTCCTTTGCCAAAGTTCCCTTTAAACCAAATGAGGTGTGAGCTGCAAGTTGCACAACTGCAAGCATGCTTGTGGTAGCACAACACTAGTCTGGAACAACAACCAACTGAGCTAGACATCTGTCCACAAGTGCTCCATTGCTCTGAATGTCAACTACACTAGCATTAAAATAAAGAATGTTTGGAGTACTGTCTGGTTTTAGTAAAAAAAAAAAAAAAAGGGAATATATCAAGAGCTCATTTGAAACTGACGGTCAATTCAAATGACACCAATTTATTTATTTAGTTGTCCATTTGAGTAATCAGAACAACCCCCAAGTATATGCTCATGTAGGAAACATAAACCACTGCACAAGCATGGTGTAGTGGTTAGCGTGCTGGACTAGGACCGGGGAGACCCGAGTTCAAATCCCCATTCAGCCATGAGACTTGCTGGGTGACTCTGGGCCAGTCACTTCTCTCTCAGCCTAACCTACATTCCCAGGGTTGTTGTGAGGAGAAACTTAAGTATGCAGTACACTGCTCTGGGCTCCTTGGAGGAAGAGCGGGATATAAAATGTAAAAAATAAAATAAAATAAAATAAAATAAATAAGTAAGTAAGTAAATAAATAAATAAATGGATCAGACAGCTGTGCAGCACAATCCTATGCACATTTACTTGGAAGTAGGTCCAATTGTGTTTAGTGAGGCTTACTCTTTAGTAATTAGATTGTAGCCTTAGTCAATGACAATTCCCAGGATTGTGCTGCCACACTGCTGGAAAAGGCGTTGTCACAATTACAGAGATTGCTGAGGCACAGATTTAGTCTATGTATTTCATATTTCCACTTAAACATGTACTTACATTACCATTAATCCCCCTGACTGTATATGAACTGAACATTTGCTTTGAAGGAAGTCCCATTAATTTCAGTGAAATGTATGTATAAGACAAGACCAGTTCTGGTCTGCAAAACATATACTTCTCCATAGGAGGCCTCTTGACTGTTCCTAGTGATGCCTTCACTTGGAGAAAGTAAAGTGTGATATGGGACATATATTCTTATGGCTTCTGTGCATTGCAGTTCATTAACCTCCTCACTGCACTTCTGCAAACTGTGGACTTTTGGGGGGAATAGAACTCAGATTGACAGCACAAACTATTTGTAACAGATTCAGGTACAAATCATGTGCTAGAAATCTAGTGTAATCATGGTGCTAAATGTTCATGTGTGATCCAGTGTGATCATCAGGGGTATAGTTACAGAGGAAAAAGGCAAGACATTTGTCCTGGGACTGGTGAGGATGGGGAGACACAGGCTGGAAAACAACTTGCTCTTCGCTTCCCCCCCGTAACTCACTAGCATGCTGAACTCCCAATCATAAGGCTCGTCTCAGCTTCAGGAAAGATGAGTGCTCTCCTGTGGGGAGGGGAGGAGTGTCAGGCAGTACCCCTCCCTCCTTCTCGGTATTGGCTGGCTACCTGCCCAGGAGGTTTTTCACATTGTGCTTTTACCTTGAATCTCACCCGGAAGGGAGCGTGTGATCTCACACATGGGCCAGATTTCTGTGTGAGATCTTTGAGAGCATTTCACACACAATCCAGGGGTTTCCTTTCCGAACTTAAGCTTATCTTTCTGCCCGAGTTTTTAAATTCCTGGTTTTTAGCGAGGTTGCTTGATAAACCTGGAGCAGCTGCCACTGATCATATTAACATAATGAGGAACCAAATCAAACCTTTCAGATGCAAATAGTAGAAAAACCAGAACATGGGAACAAAAGAACAGCCCTGCTGGATCAGGCACAAGGCCCATCTAGTCCAGCATCCTGTTTCACACAGTAGCCCACCAGCTGCTTCTGGGAAGCCCACAAGCAAGAGATGAGAGCATGCCCTCTCTCCTGCTGTTGCTCTCCTGCAACTGGTATTGAATGGCATCATGCCCCTGAGGCTGGAGCTGGCCCACAGCCACCAGACTGATAGTCATTGATAGACCTGTCCTCCATGAACTTGTCTAAGCCCCAAGCTGGTGGCCATCACCACATCCCATGGCAAAGAATTTCATAGATTAATTATGCACTGTGTGAAAAACTACTTCCTCTTGTCAGTCCTAAATTTTCCGATCTTCAGTTTCAGGGGATGACCCCTGGTTTAGTGTTGTGTGTGAGAGAGAAATTTCTCTCTGTCCACCCTCTCCAATCCATGCATGATTTTATACACCTTGATCATGTCTCCCCTTAGTCACCTCTTTTCCAAGGTAAAGAGCCCCAGATGCTGTAGCCTAGCCTCATAAGGAAAGAGCTCCAGGCCCCTGAACATCTTGGTTGTCCTCTTCTTCACCTTTTCTAGTTCTACAATATCCTTCTTAAGATACAGTGACCAAAGCTGTACGCAGTACTCCAGATGTGGCCGCACCATAGATTTGTAAAAGGGCATTATAATATTAGCATTTTTATTTTCATTTCCCTTCCTAATGACTCCTAGCACGGAATTAGCCTTTTTCACAGCTGCTGCTCACTGAGTCAACACTTTCAATGAGCTGTCCACCATGACCCCAAGATCTCTCTCCTGGTCATTCACCTACAGCTCAGATCCCATCAGCATATATGTGAAGCTGGGGTTCTTTGCCTCAATATACATCACTTTACTCTTGCTTACCTTGAACCACATTTGCCATTTTGGTGCCCACTGCCCCAGCTTGGAGAGATCTTTTTGGAGCTCCTCACAATCCGCTGTGGATTTCACTATCCTAAATAGTTTAATGTCATCTGCAAATTTGGCTACTTTTCTGCTTACCTTAACTTCTAGATAATTTATGATCAAGTTAAGGAGCACTGGTCCCAGTACAGATCCCTGAGGGACCCCTCTTCCTACTTCCCTCCATTGTGAATACTGTTCATTTATCTCTACCCTCTGTTTCTTGTCCTTCAGCCAGTTACGCATCCACATATTAACCTGTCCTCTTATCCCATGACTGCTTAGTTTACTCAAGAGCCTTTGGTGGGGAACTTTGTCAAAAGCTTTTTGAAAGTCCAAATCAGGCAGATCACCTTTATCCACATGCCTGTTCAGTCTCAACGAACTCCAAAATGTTAGTGAGGCAAGACTGCCCTTGCAGAAGCCATGCTGGTTCTCCTTCAGCAAGGCCTGTTCTTCTATATGTTTAACAATTTTGTCCTTAAGTATGCTTTCCATCCATTTACCCGGCACCGAAGTTAAGCAGACCGGCCTGTAATTTCCCAGAGTTACATTGGCTACTTTCCAGTCCTTTGGTACAGAGCCTGATTGTAGGGGAAAGTTACATATTTTTGCTAAGAGATCAGCAATTTCATATTTGAGTTCCTTCAGAACTCTTGGGTGGGTGCCATCTGGTCCTGGCGATTTGTTAATTTTTAGTTTTTCCAAGACAGTAAGAACATCCTTTCTCATCACCTCAAATTGGCCCAGTTCCTAAGCTGCTAAACTTGAAAAGCTCTATTCCTGAGAGGATATATGCATGGGCAGTTCCCTCCACCATGAAGACAGATGCAAAGAACTCATTCAGCTTCTCCGCAATCTCCTTATCCTCCTTAATAATCCCTTTCACACCCTCATCATCTAAGGGTCCAAATGCCTCCCTGGCAGTTTTCCTACTTCTGATATATTTAAAGAAGTTTTTTTATTCCCCTTGATACTGCAAACTATATGCTCCTCAAACTCTCTTTATTCATCCCTTCTTGTGTCCTTGCATTTCCTTTGCCAGAGTTTATGTTTCTTTCTGTTCTCTTCACTTGGGCAGGACTCATCATCTAAGGGTCCAAATGCCTCCGTGGCAGTTTTCCTACTTCTGATATATTTAAAGAAGTTTTTTTTTATTCCCCTTAATACTGCAAACTATATGCTCCTCAAACTCTCTTTTTGCATCCCTTCTAGTGTCCTTGCATTTCCTTTGCCAGAGTTTGTTTCTTTCTGTTCTCTTCACTTGGGCAGGACTTCCATTCTGAAGGAGGTCTACTCTTCTTCCCTTTTATAGCTTCCCTGACTCTACTTGTTAGTCACACTGGCGTCCTCCTGAACTTCGCGGTACTTTTCTTCCTTCTTGGTATACATTCCAACTGAGCTTCTAGTATTGTGCTTTTAAATACGTTCCGTGCTTTCTGGAGTGATATGACCCTCCCGACTTTCCCTTTCAGCTTCCTTTTTACCAGTCCCCTCACTTTTGAGAAGTTTCCTCTTCTGAAGTCCAACGCATCTGTGTTGGACTCCCTTGACAACTCTCCATCTGCATATATGCTGAATTGGATCACACTATGGTCACTGCTACCCAATGGTTGTTCTGCAACTCTGACATCTCACACCAGGTCCTGGGTACCACTCAGAATTAAAAGAAAGGGGCTGGTGGGGAAAGCAGCGGTGACTGACTCTGTGTGTATGTTCTGTGCCTCAGTCAGGTTGTGGTGCAGGCAGGGCGGAGAGCCGAATTTACCGTCTTCTGGGTGCTCATGAGCAGAGCTGGTGGGAGAAACATGCCTCGCAAAAAGCATGTGCACGCTCAGGGAGAAGGGAGTCGTGGCTTGTGAGGGGACAAGCTGCTTGCCTGCCTCCTGCCTTCCTCCTCAGGGAATCCAAAGTGGTGAAGGAGCGGCACCCACAGTGTGAGGGTCCCTTGGAGTGGGCTAAGCAAGGAGATGGGGGAAAGCCCAGAGAGTGCGGACATACACAAAATAAAATCAAAGAGGAGCTGCTTCTCTAATGTCGTGGTTCTTATTCGAAGTTGCCTCACTCATCAGAAACGCTGAGAGTGGAAAGCCACATGTAAAAAAGCTCCAGGCTCAGCCCTCCACTCCTTCAGCCTGACCCTGGCTACTACCGAGCCTGTTAGGCTGGGCGAGTGGTGGGCTGAGCCCGAGCACCTAGTCAGCCAGGAACAAGGAAAGGAGAGGGGTCAAATCGGGGTGGTGATGTGGAGCCCAGCCACAAGGCTCCAGACCACGGGAGGAATTCTTGGGTCATAAATCTTGTCTGCTGCATATTAAAGCCCAAGCTGGGGGAAGGGGAGACTCTTCACTTTCTCAGGGCCCGCTCCAACTTGCTGTGCTCCTGTGCAGAGTACGTCATTTTACATGGTGATCCAGTTTTAAATGGTTCTTGCATCAGTTGGCTTGAAAGTAGTGGGGGGGGAACCCTGTGCTGGCCAGCATGCTCATTGGTATTACAAATGCCTCTTCTGTATTCATCATAGTCAGACATGAATAAATATACCACAGAAAAGGCCCAAAATCACACGTATAGTAACACTGAAGCTTTTCTTTTTAGAGGCATTTCCAACCCTTATTTACCCTTAAAACATTCAGTCCAACTAGGTTGGACTGTGATATAATCATTGCTTCATTGCCATCAAATTTGCTTTGCAGGGGCTTGAACCTAGGTTTTCATTTGCAAACTCAACACATCATGCTTGGCCCACATTTTTCCCATTTCAGTTTTAGCCTTCCTTAAGCTCTATAACTAAACGAGAGTATGGCAATCAATAGCATGTGATGAAATCTCCTTGGAAGCATGAATGTAGCTCTTTCTTTTTCTATATTTACTTATAGATCAGGGCACCACCAAAGAACTATAAACAGCTGAGAGCAAAAAATAAAGGAGACTCAGAATAGCGGGCTAAAAAAACTCTCTCCCCACTGTAAATGTCACACTGCAATAAAAGGCAGCTTATTTTGGGGAGTAATATACATTTTTCCTTTTACAAAACTGGTTTTGGCAATGTTGCTGAAGAATATGTATTCTATACATGTTATATATGTGCTACAGATATGAATGAATGATTTAATAAGTGAACTGACATCTTTTCATTGCCAGTACGAATAATATGTGTATATATTTTAAGGGTGCTAGTCTTTCAGCATTTGTATCCACATGCCTGTTTCTATAAACTTCTCCAAAAGTAAAAAGTTAATATCCTGCCTTCATCATGGCCGTGACAAAATGTCCATTGACTTCAACCAGCACATTTCAGCATGATCTGTGCATGGTGGGTTTTTTCTTTAGCTTTTATTAAAAATATATTTCACTTAACATAGAAAATATTAAAACAAGACAACAAATGAATACATTAATAAGTATACAACTAATGTTAATCAAAAGTCACTTCATAATTAACTCTAATTATTATTAATTATCTAATAATTAACTGACCAAGCCAGTCATCATTACATTTGGAAGTAATGGAAGTTCAGTCTCCCATCATGCATGTCATAATCCAGGCAGAGGGAAAGTCTTGCAGAGCCAGACTTCTTAAACTGGATCCACCTCACAGCACTTTCTCAATTTGTGTTTTTCAGACAGGCATTGGGAAGCAGATGGAAAATAGCTAAAGATCAGTGTTTTAAAACTAGGAACTTGCTTTAAAAATGAAAACATAACAGACAAATAACGTAACAGACAAATAATCAGATGCCAATCTGAGACCACCTAGATGGTGAGGTTGACCACCTTTGGTGAGGTTTGCTGGAGAGGAGTATCGATCAATTGATTGATCAATCAATCAAATATAGGTTTAGAATTCAGTGTGCTCATGTTGACTCTATGCTTGTAACAACTTTAAAGAACAAAATTCCTGCGTACATATGTGATAGGCCTTTTAGGCATAAAATACATAAGCACATACATTAAGGCCACAATCCTATGCAGACGTCCTTGGGAGTAATTAATGTTGGGATTGATGGGACTTCCTTCATTGGCTTGGGCTATTAAAAATAAATTCTAATTTTGCTTCAAAACCAGGGCACCACCATTACTTGGGAGCTAACCTTGTACAAGAAGGTGGTACTAAACTACTGTCAGTAATCTGGCCACCCGGTAGGGAAGTCTAGGATGATAGTTCACAAAAGACCATAGCAGAAGTGAAACACGGCTCGGAAATCTCTCTCTCTCTCTGGCTCAGGCTGAAAGCTTTCAACACTAGGGATGACATTCGTTGCCTTCCAGCGGCTAACTGCAAGCTGTAGACATGCTTTATAATTCAAGCTGATAACTCTCAGCTGGCAGGGATTCAAGGTTTATCAGCCCTCTGCAAGAGGTGCTTACTTCTCCTGATTGAGTCTAGCTGTGCCTGCCACCTTGTGACCCGTCTCTGCTGTAGAGTCAATGGGGGTTGCCTGCACAGATCATCCTCTAGTTCATCAGTCCCTGTCTCTGCTGCCTCAGACTGCTGTGCCTGCTCTGAGACATCAACCGGACCTGCCTCAGCCATCACTTGGGAACTGACAGCCAGGCTCTGCCCCTCAGACACCTCTGCATCAGCTGAAGGGCTGTCAGCATCCCCTTCCTCCTCGCTATCTGAGAGTGAGGGCGTGACAACTACACTCATTCTGTAGCACTATTTCAGTAGATTCCAGAGCAGCTCTGGAGCAACAACTCAGGACTCTGTTTGCAAGCTACCTTCCTTGTGATCTCTCCTTGGTCCTGAAGCCTGATTTCCCTTCATGTTCCTGACTCATTTCTATTCCTGACTAATAGAATACTGCACTCCACCATTCCTCATACTGCCCTGCCCTTCCACTGAGTGTTAGCTCCCCATAGGCCTCAACTTTGAGTAGGAGAAGGTGTATCATGCATCTGGCAACCACCCTCCCTCCTCTGTCAGGAAGCAAGGTCTATCCTAAGCATCAGTGTACCCAAGTATCTGTAAGTCATATGGATGCAGTGTAGGTCACTCTGTATGAGGGGATTCCTACTATCACAGCTACTGGAGCAGCATTGCTAAAAGCAACAATCCATGGCAGCAGCTTGTGATTGCCCATTTCGGTATGGCCACCAGGATCATATGTTTGGACTGACAGATACGCAAATATATTTCATCAGACCTAACCCTTAGGGCTTCGGAATTAAGCCCAGATTTCTTCTTAACTACTGGTGTTAAAGTATGTGTGTGAAAACTAGGAGAAACTAAGCCACACATTATTTTCTTATGACAGTGGGATTTCTTACAAACATGCCTTTCCTATTCAGTAAGTTGAGTGCGAAACTATGCTATTGGAATCCACTCTATGTCCTGGGGAAACAAATGAATGGCCTGGCGTGTTTCCACCTTGTATTTCTCTTCTCACAACGTATGAACAATAGACCAAGTAGGATGTTGTGCATATTTGTGAAGAGAAAAGAGTGAAATATTGATAAACCGAGATTAAGGGTCTTTTTTTCTCCCCCTAAAAAAATGTTTATATCAAGTGCATATGCTTTGCCTCTTGGCCATTATGGAAATGTCAGAGGTTTAATTGGCAGCTGTGAATAGCAGCACCTGCAAACAGCTCAGGGCTTGTTCCTGTGGTCTGGCAACATTTTTATTCTCTGCTTTAAATAAAGGCTTACTCAGTGAGACAGAAATAACTGACAGTTGATGATTGATGATCACCCATCACGCAATGGCTGACATCTACCATTCACCAAGCCTATTTGCAATCTCATTCCAGATTCATTGACGGAGGATGGCATCTAGGAACAGAAATGGTACACAGGGTGCATTCAGGCTAGTACTTGTGCTGCATTGTCACCTATCCTGTGACTGTGCTTCTGTGCAGAAGGGAGACAAAAGATCCTCAGTGAGGAATGGCTGGTAAGGATGAACCAAGAAGCAGAGTCTTCATGTTCCTGGCAGTTCGGCTGCCTCAGTTTTCTCAGAGAAAAGTGCCCTTGGTGAAACCCTCGGCAGTCCTTCGTTACAACATATTTCATTTCAGTCGCTCACTGACCTGGTATCATCTGTTTCCTGTGTGTACACACATGCATGCATGCATGCATACGCGCACGCACACACACACACACAAACTGTCAGTACTGTCAAACGTGAAATGCCAGGGCATGCCATCTATCAAATACAGTCAAATAGTGTCCAATATTAAATAATGAATCCAAATCTCATTAGGTGAAATAGGTGAAATAGCAAACATTTGAACAATATTCACAGAATATTTGACCAGCCTGTCTGGAGAATATTTTGCCTCAGAACTCACAAAGAACAATTTAGAGGACGTATTCTGGGGGCATATTCCCAAAAGTAAATTGTCTGTCCAAAATCATGTGCATCTCTGTTCTTTGATGGTAATTCTTCAGGATATAATCAGAAATCCTTACTTTTGAAAACCTGTGAATACTATTTGGCTTACAGGCTAAATATTCAAGGCAGCATCATTGCCATGGGGACAACATGTCTACCACAGCTCTGTCAAGGGGTAGCCTAGTCACTTCTATGAGTCCTCAAGAATGCCTGCAATACTTGAAAATACCCAGAACCCAAATAGTGCACATATACCCCCAAATAAGTAAAGATGATCGTGCCTCCTGGCCTTAATGATTTGCCTTCCATCAATAGCCCATTAAAATCCATTTTCCTCCATTTTCTATTACGCAAAATAAAAATGAATAAACAGAAAATGAAAAATAAAAATAAAAAATGTTCTAGATTGTGATAATGTCAAAACAGAAATAAAGTACTACTAATAAAAATACAATTTATTACTAGGAGGAGACACTTCACAGAGGCCTTGTTATATTAATATTTTAAGCATTTTGAAATACTAGGGATGTGCATGAAATAGATTTTGCATTTTGCAAATTCAAAACCCATTCTTGAAACAAAATGCAAATCCTCGGAACGTTTTGTCGGAACAACCGGTTGAGCTGCTTGTTCTGAAGGAACAAGCTTGGAACATTTTGAGTGTTTCAAACATTCCGAGAGTCATTTTGGAGGACTGTTTTTCCCAGGGAGAGCTGGACTACTGATTGCGGTCAGCAGGTAGATCAGGCCTCCACTATGGACTTAGTGCCTTGGCCTGCCTCGGAGGACTGGTCTACCCACTGAGTGAAGCAGGTAGACCTGCATCCGCCCTGGACTTGGAGCTTCGGCCTGATTTGGAGCACTATATTGTATTTGTTTATTTCGGCCGAAGGCCAGCATAGATTTGGAGCACTAGTCTACCTCCCATGTGAGGTGGGTAGACCAGGCCTCCACTCTGGACTTAGCACATCAGCCCACCTCGGAGGACTGGTCTACTGTGCCAAGTCTGGAGTGGAGGCCTGGTCTACCTTCTAACCCCAATTGATGGATCAGCTCTCCGCAGATAATCTGTAAAACCCGTTTTTTGTGAGTGCATGGGGAGAGCGGGCTAAGCCCGCTCTCCCTACACATGAGCAGAGGGAGCCTTAGGTGGCTGGATTGGCCACCCACATGATTGCTGGCTCTGTGATGGAGTCAGTGGGGGCTGGGTGGAGCGGGGTCCGATCAGCCCCTGGAAGCTCCAGCATGCCCTGCACGAGCACACAGGGCATGCTGGCAAGACCCCCGGAGCCAGGAGGCAGCTTTTCGCCTCCCCTCCAAGGGTCTCCTCATGAGTAGCTGCAGAGCGGAGGCATGCCACTGCTACTCACGATCGGGAAGCCTGGATTTGCGGAGCGCTCGCTCTGCAAACCCAGGCTAAGGGGAGGGCTACAAAAGCGGGCTAGCCGCTTGTAAGCCACTGGGCTCGCCTGTGAGCCTGGTGGTTTACACGATCAGCAAAAATCAGGCTAGGCTCTCCTAGCCCAGTTTTTGCTGATTGTGAGAATAGCCCCACAGTGTTCCAACCTGGAATGGGGTTGTTCCATTCCAAACTCAAAACAGGCCATTCATTTGAAGGGAGTTTTGTTTCAAGTTCAGAACACTTAAAATGGCCCATTTTGGGTCTGAATGTTCCGAGTTTGAAATGTTTTACACATCTCTCTAAAATACACCCTACCACCAAAAAGACAGGATAAACAAGTGAAACTGTTTTTGCAATTATTTCCAATGTTATAAATATCATTTTGTAGAAAGTATTTCTTGATTAAATGAATGATGCAGAATATAAGGGAATGCTTGAATTGTCTTTCCAACTGTCCGTTATAACCTGATGTTCAGACAAATACAGATGAATTCCAAAGATAGTAATTGCCTTTGCTAAGGACAGAATAATATTCCTTAGGAACAGAATCGCAAACTTCTGTAGGTCTCTTCTAAAAATTTGGAATTGTCCCTGCACCAGACTTAGCCCAAGCACAACTGGTCTTTGAGCAGTGGGCCAAGTCATTGCCTCTTCATCCGCATGGCACTGATTCCTCCCCAGAATCCCGCTGATGTTCTTCTGTGGACAAGGAGCAAATTCTCCTTGAGTGCCCCCCCCCCATCCCAACATTTCTGAGCTGTGCTGGCAACAGCAACCTGCTGAAATAACAGCCAAGATGGAAGTGGCAACCAATCTGTTGCCTGTGGCAACTGCCTCACAGGAGCTCTCTGAAAGGCTAGCCCTTCTCTGCTCAAAGGCACAATTAACCTTGTGAGTTTTAGAGCTCATCATTCCTAATGTGTTCGGGGATGTTTGCGCAACAATGTAACAGGTATACCAAGGAGATTACAGAGGGTTTATAATCTCCCAATCTACCTACAGAAATTAAATTCCAGCAAAATTAATTAGACTAATTTATTAAATTGGAAAGAAAAGCTGCCTAAACTATAGGAGACATCCTGATTTTGCATTAGAATAAACCCTAATTTATATGTATAAGCCCATTAAACCAGTCCTGCAAATAAAGCAATGAAATGTTTCTAGCCCATGACTTTCTTTACTAGCCTTTTGTAAGCAACTTGTGAAGGTTGCAATGGGCCAGTTCTAGGAACCATCACAATTTAATTGTGGGCAAGAAAGGAGCAAGACCAATGGCAGTTCATCATACTCCCCTCATAAGGTCTCTTATTCCATACAAGTATATATGTGTGACATAGGTGACAGGGATAAGATTACGGCAGATGGAGAAGTCCAGGACTCTTTCTTAGCTGTGATAGTCTCCAGCAGGGGTTCTCAAACTTTTTGAACAGTTCAAGTACACAACTTCGGTCACAAACCTTCAGCTCAGGTACCCCAGAGAGATTGTGTGTGTGTGTGTGTGTGTGTGTGTGTGTGTGTGTGTGTGTGCGCGCGCACGTGCATGCAGATACAGGTATGCTCACACAAATATAAATGTTACAGTTATGAGACAGGCAACTCCAATCATTGGCTTACATCCAGACTAATTTACTCATGAGTACTCCCACTGAAATTAATGGAACAAGTTTATTGGTTTTAATTTTAATGGGAGTACTCAGTGTTAATTTTCTGAAGCCTGTCAGTCAGGCTAAGATGGGGATAGGGGATATGCTGAGCTTTAGCACATAGCTAGCCAATCAGGAGTAGAGAAAGCAGATCTACCCTCCCTTCTGCAGCGGACACATTGCTGAGGATGTGTCATCTTCATGCTGGTGATCCTCAGATGGCGAACAAATAGAGTGGCAGCAGTGTGGGAAGGCAGGAAGGCTCTACGTACTCCCTGGGAGCCCTTCAAGTAGCGTAGGTAGTACTCCCTGTTGGGAGCCCCTGGTCTAGAGACCGTTGAACAGTGATGGCAACACAGCAGGAGCATATCTTTATCTGCATAGAAGCTTACCATGCAACATCAGCTAGCACAGGGTTTCTTAACCTTAGGCCCCCAGATGTTGTTGGACTACAACTCCCAGAAACCACAACCACAAAGGCCATGTCTGGGGATTCTGGGAGTTGTAGTCCAACAACATCTGGGGGGCCCAAGGTTAAGAAACCCTGAGCTAGCATGTAACACACACACACACACACACACACACACACACACACACACACACACACCCCACAACATAATGATAACTATAAGTGAGGAGAGGAGAGCTGGTCTTGTGTTAGCAAGCATGACTAGTCCCCTTAGCTAAGCAGGGTCTGCCCTGGTTGCATATGAATGGGAGACTTGATGTGTGAGCACTGCAAGATATTCCCCTCAGGGGATGGAGCCGCTTTGGGAAGAGCATCCAGGCTCCAAGTTCCCTCCCTGGCTTCTCCAAGATAGGGCTGAGAGAGATTCCTGCCTGCAACCTTGGAGAAGCCGCTGCCAGTCTGTGTAGACAATACTGAGCTAGATAGACCAATTGTCTGAATCAGTATATGGCAGCTCCCTATGTAAATGAAGAAATATTTAATGATAGGGATCAATAGCAGGATCCAAAACCCCAGAAATTCTTAGAGATAAGCAAGCAGTTCTAGGAAACAGCAAGCAGCAAAGGACAGTAACTTAAATCCCTCCTGTCCTGAGTGATCATTGTACGGCTTGCATAGTTCAAGTGAAGGTCCTTTGTCACACACTCCAGTCTCTTGATTGCATCAGAAAGACATATATTTTAGAAATGTATTTTAGCAATATTTTAGATACAACTCAGAGGAACTGTAATGTGTGGAAATCTATGCATGTGCAAACTGTCCTCACCGTGCCTCATTGTGGAGGCCAGACTTACAATGAATGGCATTTCTCCCAAACTGTAGCATCAGTATTTTTAATTTTTTGAAATTTAGATATTTAGCCAATTGGCTTTCTTCTGCTGCCTCTTCTTCATCCAGTTGTTGCATTTTCAAGGTTAGTGTAACCTGGCTTATACCTCTTCAGCTCATCCTCAGTTGCGGCACTAATCCACCATAGTTTCTAAACGGTTTTAAAATATTGCCCAAAATTACAATGTGACATTCTGGAACTATATCTGACAGGTATTCCTTAGTTTCACTTATCCAGATGGAGTTAATTTGGCTGAACTAGGCAGACCAGGTTCAGGATTTTGAAATATAAATGCTACAAATGTAACTTTTCTTGCCAACAAAGTAGTTCAGTGTTCAGATTTCCAAGAACTGTCTCCCAAGCAGACCTTATAAGGCGTGTATTCTCTCTGTTGGGATTCCTAGAGTCATTAATCTATTACTCGTTTCAACAATAGGAAGAAATATGGAATGAGATCACTAGGATGGATGGTTTAGTGATGACTACAAAACACTTCTTCTTAAATAAAGATTTAAATCTGACAGAAGTTGTATTAGTCATATCATCACGCACACAGGCATGAATAGACTTTATTATCTTAAAGGGCCATCTCAAGCAAATAACCAAATTTCACATAGAAATAGTACTTGAAGGGACTTTCAAATCATGATTCCTCAGAGCCATGAAGTACAGTACCAGAATGCAACAAAGACCATGGAGCTTGTTACAGGATACATGGGATAACCATCTAGGAATATTGCCATCCTTCATGTTCAGTTTAAATGGGGTTGCTTTGACCTTAAACCATGAGAATCCTAGATAAAATGGAGCCTTGAACTTAATTGTTCCATAGGATGGAACATTATTTAATATCTGCATCCCAAAAATGCTTATAGTCTGTGCATATTAAAGCTGCTTCACAAATGGCACAGCAACAAGCCCAAGTTTTCTACCAAATATACAATTGAAAGGGAATCTCCCGCAAATCCTAGTTTTAAGATGAGTATACCAAGGCTAGAAAGATTGTGCTAACACTTCTTATCCATATTGTGACTGGTCACTATCTTATAGAGTATTGTGGGGAAACACCGGGATTGGGGCAGGAGAGGCAAGGAGATTGGGGTGGGTGCCCTGTACTGGGGGCCTGTTCACATGCGCCCTACTAAAGCTGGGTGCCCCTCTGGGGGACATGATCAGTGTTGCAGCAGCTGATCCCAAACTGTGTTATCTCAAACGTCATCCTGAACTGACCCTCCTGGGAAGCAGGCAAGGTGGGGCTTACTCTTGTAGTCAATACAGGGGACTCTGTATTGGTAATGTTGTTCTTGCTGGGACCAAGATCTTGCAACAGTTGTCCCATATGCCAGGAACAATTTAAAGGACAGCTGGCTGGTAATGAGGGGCCAGTATGCAAGGAGGGTTCAAGCTGGACTCGTACCTCACCCATGGCAACGTTTCCTTGGGGTCTTGTGAAGACAACAAGCCCATACAAGCCAATGGACTCTGAAGCCAGTTTGGAGTACTAAGCCTGCCACTAGAGGCTGGGACCCTCCCAAAAAGGCTTGAAGTATAAAAAATTATATTTCATTTATTACTTGCATACCTCTCCTTTCTTCCATCACAAAACTCTAGGTGGCATACATGAGGTTCCCAAGTGGTCAGCACAAACCAGACTCAGATCTGCTTAGCTTCAACAAAGTGCCGAGTCCATGCCCGAGGGTTCCATGATTCCATGACTCTGCTAGTGCAAAGTTACCATGTTATGGGGTTACAACAACAGACTCTCATTTCATGGCTTGTTGCCCCCAAAGTTTAAATATGACTGCTCTCTCTCTAGCTATGCCCACTGAGGATACTACTGCTACAACAAATATTTATATACTGCTTTTCAACAAAGGCCCTAAGAGAGAGAGGGAGAGAGAGAGAGATCTGTCCCCAAAGGGTCCACGATCTAAAAAGAAACATAAGGTAGTCATGAGCAACAACCACTGGAGGGATACTGTGCTGGGGTTGGTTGGGACAGTTGCCTCCCCTGCTAGATATAAGAGGATCACTACTTTAAAAGGTGCCTCTTTGCTCACGTAGCATGGGTACAACAACATGTATCTGATGAAAGTCTTCTTATCCAGAGATGTGTATACCACAGTGAATCTGCCAACCTTTAAGGCAGGCATCCCCAAACTGCGGCTCTCCAGATGTTGTTGAACTACAACTCCCAGCATCCCTTGACACAATTTTTTGTGGCTGGGTATGCTGGGAGTTGTAGTTCAGCAACATCTGGAGGGCTGCATTTTGGGGATGCTTGCTTTAAGGTATCAAAGCCTCTTTATTGTTTTTGCTAAAAGTATAATGGACAAAGAGACCCTCCCTCATTCTGAACCCTTAGAGATCCAGGGAGCTGCCCTTGAATGTTGATCTGCTGGTGAATCTTGCAAAGTGACCAAAGGTTTTCATTTGGTTCTATTTCCAGAGCTACTACAGAGCTCCCTAATAGAAAGCCTCAAAAGTCACACATCTGAAGCTATGCACTGATCACTCCGGTGATGGCACTGATGCAGTTATAAGACTTTAGGCTGCAGTACAAGCTGCCAAAAACCAATAAAAAGTGGACATTGTTAATAATGACTTGAGAAGTCTCTGCCAGCATATTTTGCTATCTATCCAACAATTTACTGTATCAAAGGTGCTGGGTGTTGCTTTGCAATTTATCTAATTCTATTAAATTATGCTGATAATAGCCCTATTCAGACACTGAGGCTGTTCTCATGACACAAGCTGCCCGGGTTACCCTGCAGCACTGGAAACGGAGGGCTCATGGCTGCTCCAGAAGAGGGCAGCCCAACATTTTCACCCAGTGGTTGACCGAGGTTAAACGAACCTGCGGTTTGTTTACCTCAGCAGGCAATCGTGTGATCAATTGTCGTCAAGTCAAAAGGCTTCCATCCGGCCTGCTACCATTTCCAGAAACAAGCAGCGGGGAAGGAGAACCTGCACTGAGTACGGGGCTGTCCTAATGCAAGCACCAACACGCTCATGGTGCAGGACCCTCTGGGATGTGGGAGGGGATAGTCCTTCCACCCCCAGCATTTGCCTTTGCCACGCCGCTATTCATGTGGACACATGGCGGAGGCAAAGATAGCTGCTGCTCATCTACCAGGGAAGACAGGCTGAGGTGAGCTCCTGCCTAACCTGCAGCCCTCCTGAGTGGCAGCTGGAGGTCATGTGCTCAACTCCCTTAAGATGTCTGTATACTCATAAATGTTTTGTGTGGATGGCTGTTCATTTAAAAAGTGAGCATGGATACAGCCCCCTCAACAGGGGTGTAGCGAGGTTGGAGTAGGCCCAGAGACAAGCTTTTAAAATGCCCCCCCCCCCACTGAAGCTCAGCTCATGAAGTAATGAAATTTTAAATGAGGCTGAATAGTGGTAACAAAAAGCATACACACACACACACACACACACCCCTATGTGCCACAACAGAATATCATCCTAAATTATTTTAAAAACGGTTTTGTAAACTGTGGACGATGCAAGTCATTTAATGGTACTAGAGAAAGACATGCTGTTCTGGTAGCTCCAGGTCTTAACACTCACATCAATTACGGAGGATGAATACAACTGAAGGAAGCCCGGGCGGGTACGCGGCTGGGGGAGTCAGTCATGTGACTTGCCTTTAGGGCCCCCCCCAAGGCAGTGGTCCCCCAGACAACTGTATCCTCTTGCCCTATTATATTTATGCCCCTACCCCTCAAATACATGGTACTGATAGGAAGCATACTGCTGTGCCTTTGTTTAACATAACATATCTGTATGTACAAAATTGTACCAGTGTAGACTGCACACTTGTACATGTGTGGAAGGAAGGGAGGGAGGGAGGGAGGGTGGGTGGGAGGAGAGAGAGAGAGACAGACAGACAGACAGATAGATAATAAATAAATAAATAAATAAATAAATTTCTGCTCTAGCACTCAGTGTACTCAAATAACCTGAAATACATTCAACTCTCCCTATCAAGATCTCAGTCCACTGATGCCAACTCTGTGCAAAGTGGAACTAATGCCAGTGGAGTCAATTTAAAGCATTTACCAAGATAACTTAATGTGAATTAGTTATTGATTGGTCAGTACCTGGCACACTCTTAACCCCCTTTTGAAACTCATCATCAGATTTTCTGAAAAGGAGTAAAAGAGTTGGACTCACATCGCTTGTGTGTGACAGTGTGCAGCTGGTTGGTGTTAATGGTTGTGTGGTGGTTAATTCAGATTAATCATTGTGGAATGAAACAATCTTATGATCTTGTTACACGAGTAGAAGCACAGAGTAAGAAGACACCCAATGAAATTGCTCCTATTTCTTTCCCAATAAATGATTTAATTTTTTTTAATGAACTTGTGTGCCAAAAGCAGTTTGTTAGGGCCAATGATGTAAAGCAATAAAAAACGGAAGATGAAGGGTTCTCGCAATGGTAAACTGCATAGGACAACATTCCTACTCGGCTTCGGAAGCTGTGTGCACTCCTGATTTGGGGTTGTCTGTCAGCAAAAATCTAGGTAGAAGGAAGAGGAAGTTGACTGTGTGGGAGGTTGGTGCAGGCTCTAATGGCTTTTCATCCACCCTCAATTATACACTGGGTAAAAGTGCTGGGTAGGACAGCATTGTTACAGCCTGCACCTGCCTCCCCCAGGACCATTTCCCCTTCCTCCTACCTAGCTTTTTACTGACAGATGACCAAACATCAGGAGTGTGTACAACTCCTAAAGCTGGGTGGGATGCTTGTCCTTCCTTGTTTACCATTGTGTGGACAGCCTTGGTTGGTTGGTTGGTTGGTTGGTTGGTTGTGCCGTCATGTCAGTGTCGACTCCTGGCAGCCACAGAGCCCTGTGGAGTTCTTGGTAGAATACAGGAGGGGTTTACCACTGCCATCTCACATACAGTATGAGATGATGCCTTTCAGCACCTTCCTATATTGCTGCTGCCCAATATAGGAGTTCCCCATATTCTGGGAAACTCAACAGTGGGGATTGTAACCAACAGCCTCCTGCTCTCTAGGAAGGTTGCTTCCCCACTGCGCCATAGGGTGGGTGAACAGGGTAGGGTTTATAAACATTTGCAACAGGCCTGTTCCTTAATTTTTCCTGCTATTTGCCAGATATTATTATAAAGCCAGTTAAGTAAATAAAAATAGCAACAGTAAGACTAGTTTGAGTCTGAGGCCAGATTCACATTAGTTATGGGAAAACTGATCTGGGTGTGATTTGGAATGAAACAATTTAAAATGAGATTTGATTCAGTTTGGGCCCAAATAAGGGATGAATGTCACAGCAACAGCTCTTCTCATTGCCACTGCTGCTAGTATGTGTCGGGGGGGGGGGCACCTAAGTTTTAGTGATGCTCAAACTCTGAGGAAGTTTGGGCTCGACTCATAAAGAGCTCCTAAACTGGATAAATTCTCCAGTTCCAAACAAAGTGCATCTCTTGTCCACATGTCAAAGAATATGTCACACCTTACATAAGGAAACCATGGAATCTTTATTTGTTGTATTTATCATTACATTTTTATGCTGCCTTTCATTAAAACAATCTCAAGGTGGTTTACAAAACATAAGGCGAGATAGAGATGAGTGTCATCTGCATATTGCTGACAGTCCAAGTCCCTGGATGACCTCTCCCAGCGGTTTCATGTAGATGTTAAACAGCATGGGGATAAAACCAAACCCTGTGGGACCCCATAGGCCAGTAGCCAAGGAGCCAAGCAGTAGTCCCCCAGCAGCACCTTCTGGACCTCCCCCCCCCAAGAAAGGACCAAAGCCACTCCAAAGCAGTGTCTCCAATCCCTGTACTCAAGAGGTGGTCCAGAAGGGTCGGTGGTATCAAATGCTGCTGAGAGGTCCAGCGGAACCAACAGGTATGCACTCCCCCTGCCAAGGGTATATGTTTTATATATCATATCAAGACCAGGAGGAGAGCTGGTCTTGTGGTAGCAAGCATGAATTGTCCCCTTTACTAAGCAGGTTCTGCCCTGGTTGCATTTGAATGTGAGACCACATATGAGCACAGTAAGATACTCCCCTTAGGGGATGGGGCCGATCTGGGAAGAGCATCTGCATACTTGCATGCAGAAGGTTCCAAGTTCCCTCCCTGGAATCTCCAAGATAGGGCTGAGAGAAACGCCTGCCTGCAGTCTCGGAGAAGCCACTCCCAGTCTGTATAGACAATACTGAGCTAGATGGACCAGTGGTCTGGCTCAGTTTATGGCAGCTGCCTATATTCCTATGTTTCTATATTGAGTAGGGATGTGCCTGAAATGGATTTTGTGTTCCATTCTGAACTCAGAATGGAACACAAAATCCCCAGGACATTCCGTTGGAACAATTGGTCAAGCTGGTTGTGGTTTTGACTACAAAATGGTGCTCTTCTGGACACTGCACATGTGCGGCAGCCATTTGCATGGTGGTTTTGATGGTGTAACACTCGGCACTAACCATACTGTGACACCAGCAGGGAGGGAGTGCACATCATGAAAAAGGGGCTGTTCTTACTGAGCAGGGCTGCTCAACTTCAGCCCACAACTACCATAACCCTGGCTATTGGCCACTATGACTGGGGGTTATGGGAGTTGAAGTCCAAAAACAGTGGTGGGGGCGGGGTGCTAAGTTGAGCAGCTCTATACTAGAAAGACATACATACAGGGCAATATGGAAGCTCCGTCAGATACCTGGGATGGCAAATTCAACTAGGATGGCAAATTCAACTAGCAAATTCAACTAGGCAAATTCAACTAGGATGGCAAATTCAACTAGGCAAATTCAAGTACCCTGAGGCATCACTGTACCAGCTGTACAGTGCCCTAACAACTGTACTGGCACTCACAATGATGGGCAGGCATTAGGCACAAGAGGGCATGAAGGTGACAGGCACGTTTCTGCTCACGGTATCATACAATGTCTCCAGGAGGCAGCAGCCTCCCGGAGAACACATGAATCTGAATTTGGGTTTACCCTCCCTGCGCTGGCCTCATGGATTCCGTACCCGACATCAATTCATCACTGCTGTAGTGAGCCCGATTTTTGAAGGAGGCTGAGGTCTCAGCTGTTGCAGTTAAAGAACGGGGGCTGAGGCGGGGGGACGGACACCAGCCAAGGCTGGCTTCTGATTGCCTGGGAGGGCAGACAACACCGTTCCAGAGGAGTGCTGCCTTTGAGCAACTCCTGCTGCCACACACAGTGGATGGGGCACCTGCTTGGGTGCCTAGCAGCATCGTGGTGCTGTGAGCTCCCAGAAAGGTCAGCTCCATCATAGAGAGCAACTCCTTCCCCTTCTGTCTGGCCACACCTCCGCCAAACATCTGTGTGCAATAGGAAGCACACACAGACACCCCACACATCCCTCCTGGACCTGCCAGTGGGGAAGCAGCCTCCACAGTGTCCCTGACAATCAACACTCACTTCAGGAACCCCAAGTCTCTCCCCCGCCACACACATATGCCCTGGGGATGAGTGACTGCTCTTACACTCACTGACACGCATCCACAAGCATCCACACCCCACCTCCCTCAAAATAGGCCTCCCTGCATCCCTGAAAGCACAGTCCTTATTGCTCAGTATGGGATGCATTACTTGTGTATTTAAGTGGAAAGAGTGTGAGTGATGCAGCAGGTGTAGATGGACAGTTCAGGTGAATGTGATGAGTGCTGTTGCCAGGTAGAGTATAACCAAAGGTGTTTGAGGTTGAACAGCGGGAACATCAGTTGCTGGTGGGCCATTCTTGGCAAAGGTGTCTGTGGTGGCCACATGGATGAGCGTGTGGTCCTCACTGGTAACTGGGATCAGTGATGGGTGTAGATTCCCACAATCCAAGACTGTGCTCAGGAGCATCATGCCCTCCTTCAGCCTCCACCCAATCTAAGAGTACTGATGTGAGCTTGTGTCCCTCAAGCAATCTGGGATTCCTGCCTTGTCACAGTTTATCTTGATTACACCATGGTCGGTAACTGGAATTTGACTGGGATTGCAGCAATTGTGAGAACTTGCCCTGTGAGAAAAGCTCTAAGGAACTGGTTGATCAATTTCTTAACTTTTTTTTAAAAAAAGTGATCCAGTATAAGACCCATGAGAAAATAAGTGTGCCCCAATTCTTATATCTTGTACCTGGATTTATACTTATTTTCCCCCAAAAAGTATGCATGAAGTAGCATAAGTACATTGCTAGCCATTATGCATAATCATTTTACTCACAACCATTCTGCAACTCTTTTAGGCAGCATGTCATAACTATGATCTCAATGGTAAGGAAGAGTTAACTGCACTAACAATACAGTTGAACTTGACCTGTTGCTTCAGTATGACAACATTTATGTGACCAAACAACCTCAGTGGTTTACACAAATTCCCATGTGATTTGGTCATATGTTTTTACTGAGGATGTTTAGCATGAGAAGGGTCAATTTCTTTTGCATAGCTTCCATAATCTAAATAAAGAGTTATCTGAATATGTATGAGGTATGCTTTATATACAAATGCTACAATCCAACACAGCATGCTTAAGCCCACTGATTTCAATCAACTTAAGTGCACTTAGCTCTATATTGGGTAGTCGCCAAACTGTATACCATATTTCATACTCATGAGCCGTTGTGTTTTTCCCTTCATGCTATACGAAACCATATTTTGATATTACACTCCACATTTTGCATATTTTCTGCTCATACATGTGCACTCTTAGGGATAGCTCTAGTTTCTCTTACAGACCAGATCCACCTTCACTGCCTAAGGGGATGGTGCTGAGGGGATGGTTCTGCAGAGCACCTGCTTGGCATGCAAGAAGGTCCCAGGCTCAATCTCTGGCATCTCCAGGTAGGGCTGGGAAAGACTCCTGCCTGAAAACCTGGAGAAGCACCACCTTTCAGTATAAACAATGCTAGGTTATAGGCCTGTGCTTCGGCTGCAGTGAATCTGAATAATGTGCACCTTTTGCTTGCAGCACAGCTGTCTCTGCACTTTAGTGGGCACTGGTGGTGGCGGCGGGGGGGGGAGGCTCCTTTACAGGAAGCTGAGCCCCATTCCACCCCAAATATGGCTGATACGGTGCATGGAGCACAGTGGGAGGGTGCACAGAGAGCAATGGGAGGGGTAGTACACTGTCGGGAAAGTGCTTGAAGGGACTCCCCATCACTTCCGGTGTACACTTGCCACTATGCCCTGCATACTGTCACAGACATCACTGGGGCGTTATGCAGCTCAACGTCCCATAAACATGTCCCGCACTGGAAGTAAGACAGTGTCCACCTCCATGTAGCAGTGTCATACACTGCAAGTGTCCACTTCTATGCAGCACCAGTATGAAGATGCACATTATTCAGATTTGGCATAGTCAAAGCACAGGCTTACTAAGCTGGATGGACCAGCTGAAGGTAGCTTCCTGTGCCTTGCAATGTTGTGGTGTTCTCCATGCAGAAGGCTACTTGTATTGCAAGTTTCCCTCCAGTTTAGCTGACCATTTCTCCCCTGTCATTTGGGGGAAATCTCCATGAGTTGTGATGAATTTTAGAACCTCAAGAAAAAGCAAAGAGAGGTCCATCTCTCCACTGTGAAAGTCCCGTTTAATTATATAGTAGCAGGGCCCCAATTTGGCTAGGTTCTTATCCATGTGGTACCTTGCTTAGTAAAATTAGCTCCCCAGCCATCTCTGCTCATTATAAACATTGTGCCTTGCATTATATTTAATGCTGAACTTTACAGGACTGTTAATTTACCCACATTAAAAGGAGTGCTGCACAGTTCACCTTCCTCAGCAATAACTGTGTTGCCTACTTGGGATAAAACAAAATTGCTTGGTTTATCCACTCAAAACTTATTGGCTTGTAAAATGGAGCAGTATCCTTTCCTTGTTTAAACAATGCATGGTTTGTCCTCTTCATGATAATTGGTCAATTAAACAATTGTTCAAAATTTGGAGGGAAGAAAATGATACTTCAAGGTAATGAAGAGCCTTAACCTTCACTGACACAAGCAGGAACTGAGATCTATGAACAACAACAGCAAGTAGCAATTGTTGCAGAAACAAGATAGAGAAACATCCCCACTAGCTTCTGCTATTGCCAGAAATTAGTTGGAAATATGTTTAGTTTATTACATTCTGTGCAATAAGGTAAGGAGAAATAAGGAGCAAATTCAGAGCAATAAGGAGCAAATTCAGAGCAATAAGGATTTGTGTTTAGAGTCAAAGTAGTATGCTGTGTTGGAGAGAGACCTCGGTTCAAATCCTTGCTCTGGCTAAAAGCCCAGTTGCTTACTAGGGATGTGCATAAAACTGGTTTTTGTCATTTGGTCTAATTAGGACCAAACTTGAACCAGTTCCACTGGTTCAGGTTCTAAACTGTTAGAACTGGCCCATGGTTCAGTTCAAATTAGAACCTCCTAGAACTGGTTCTAAAGCATTCTCCATAGGGAATAATGATGTTTGAACTGGCCCATTATTTCCATGAGTAGCTCCCAGGCATGCCAAAGTAGGGTGTGTGGTAGGCCCCCATGGGTGCCAACTATCACCCAAGTCCCAAAGCAATTGGTCAAATGTTCCCCTATAGGGAATAATCACATAGATTCTACATACTGAATCCCTATGTAGATTTTATGTGCCATCAGAGAATCCAACACTATTGACATCAGAGAAACCACAAGTGTTGGATTCTCTGATGGCACATAGATTCTACACAGGGATTCATTATGTACTGTAGAAAAAATGGGCCAGAGGCCTGAAGCCAGGCTATCTGGCTGGGCAACAAGCAGGAGGGAGGATTAGGGCCCCCACCACTCATTCAGTCACTCACTCACACTCTCCACACATACACAAATTTAAGCACACAACAGCCAGCCAGGAAATATGTAAATATTGTAAAAAAAATAATAATAATAATAATAATAATAATAATAATAATAATAATAATAATAATAATAGAAGAGGTGGGGGGAGGAGAGAAAGCAGGAGTCAGTCAAACCTATCTCTGGAGCCCACCACTCCAGACTGCAAGGCAGCAGCAGGTCCTTAGTCTCTCTCGGGCAGCAGGCAGAGCAGCAGCTGACACGAGCAGCAGAGACAGAGTGATATTCCAAGCCACTAGGTGGTCTTTAAATATACTTTGAATAACCTTCCTTGGAGCACCCCCTTGTCCTTTCCCGCTGGCCAATGGCAAACAAGATACCAAGAAAATTCTGAGTCAGGTTCAGAAATGAATTTGGTGGTTAAAGAGAGCTTTCAAAGAGATATACAGGTAAACATTATAAGCCCCTGAATTTTCCCCAACTGGCTCTGTTACATTAAATGGGGTGGATTCATATGTTGTTAGAACATAAATCCATAGTGTGAGGGAGAATCATGGGAAGTATGTTTATTCTCCCAACCCTCAGTTTTTGCCCCTGGAGTATCAGAATTCAGCCTCAGTTTTAATGTAAAAGATCATCTCAGATTTGTAACATTACTTTGGGGGCTAAATAGGAGCATTTGAAGGTCTGGCTAACCCTCTGTGGAAGTGGTCTTTGCTCCCCCTCCCCCATTTTTCATGGCACATCCCTTTAAAATAAGCCTTGGAACTGAGTTCTGAGGTTAAACGTATCTCTGAGGGCTTTTTAAAATCCTTGTAAAAGAGAGGAGGGGAGTGAAGAGAACCCCCACAAAGGGGAATACTCACAGTCAGAGGATCTCATTGGGTTGCCTTTTCTCCCCTTCCCACATTTTTCAGAGGGCACCCCCCCTTAAAATAAAGCTTCTTAGCTAAACAAGAGAGACCCTTACCAGATGACGACTTCTTCTTCTTCGACTACTTCTTCTTCTTGAATTGACTTTGATGATGATGTAGGTTATTTCCAATATTTTCAGAAATAACATAGTTAATCTCCAAGTCTGTCCAATGTGATTCTGGAGAAGCTCACACAATTCTACTCACAAGGTTCTTGTGACAATAACATAGGGGAAGAAGAACCACACACTGATGGTTTTTGCTGCTCTGAGCTCCTTGGATGAAGGGGTGGGTTGGGGAAATAAGACAAAAATAAAATAAATAGAATTCTCCAAACATTCAAAATGGTATTTCTGCTTCATGGAAACAAGATAAAACAATTGTTTACTTGCTTGAATAATTTGAAAAGAACAAAATAATTTCCTATTTTGTTCCTAGACAAAGTTGTTTGCCTTCTTCACAAATGTCCAATTCACATTTCATAATTTGTTATTTTGCACAGCTTTCCAGCTGAATAGCAACTACATTGTTCCTCACCTTCAGCATTTCATTTCTTTTCTCTCTTGGGTTTGTTTTTTTTTTGTGGGGGGAGGCAGTTAGGATGGTATTGCTGATCTCTGAAAGTCAATTCAATTATTATCATGTTGGAGTTTTGATACCATCTCCACAAAAGACCCTTCATGATAGAAAATAGTATTTGTAGTAACATGACAAAGAGTCAAATATAAAAACTTTATGAAGGGTTTTTCTTTCTATGTTAATATATGTTTTGCACAGAATAAGAAGTGGGTTTATTTGGCTACAATGAAAAGCAAGAGTTTATTTCTTCTGGAATCTGGGAACCTATACCAAAGTATTGAACTAAAAATTCTTGGTCCAGTCAAAGTATATTTCATTCACATCATTAACACAATCTTCCAGGAATATCAGTATCTTATTTTATTCTATCAGATGCTATTATTCTCCCATACTTTGAAATATACACCCAGAAGTCCTTTTTCTTGCTGAAATGTTTGATCTTCACTGTCTGTCATTAGTAAAACAAGCTCCGAAGAAGCTTCAAAAGCAACAATGCTTTTAGCTCGAGTAGCAACAGTGACCTCTAGTGTGTCTTTTTAATTTTTCCCTCTTCTTTTCCCACGCATCCTTCTGATAACCTTTAGGGCAATACTTAAGCACACTTTTTTTGATTGTGTGGACTAATTTTCTTATTGATTTCTAGCCTATAGCAGAAAATGACTCTGAGTTGATCCTCCTTTATCTTCATAATCTATAATAAGGTAATTGAGAGGTAATTTATAATGTAGTGTGATATAGGAAGTTGTGGTTTGAATGGGGCGGGGGTCCAAATCTACTCTTAGATTTAGACATAATTCTCTTAGATTTATGAGAATTGCACTTCTGCTAAACATTTCACCCACCCTGTAGCAATTAATCTTGATCCTAGACTGCATGGTTTGACAATTTCTGCCAGATGTAAATACTGATTTCTCTGTTTTTAAATATAGTTGGCTTTTCCGAGAGAGGAATATTGCAAGAAAATAGCACATGTAGGTGCCACAATCTCTACGCTATTGTCAGTTTGTGTTTTCAGGAGTTCAGAAACCAAGGGATCATCTCTAGACTGTAACTTCATGCATAAGTTCTTTCCACTTGAATTGATAATGTATATGTGGGCTGCATAGTCATTTGTGTGAATGGGAGCAGATCTGTTTAAACTCCTTAAAGTACTAGACACATAAATTAAAGTTTGACAGATGTAATCATTTTGCTCTTCTGTGGAACCTACAGATGTCCAATTTGTCCATTCAACCAGCCATCCTACTTGCAGGTTTAGCATAGTCTGTTTAAGGGTTATGCAGACATTACATGTTCAGAGAAAGAACTTCAGTGTAGGAAATACTGTGCAGCCCATGTGTAAGACATGGATGTGTTATGGTTATATATTTTAGGTGTTTTAAAAGAACCCAACAACAGGCAGACAAATTAGTAACCATTTTTCTAAAAGCAGTTTGAGGTTGTAGAAACCTAACATGTCAATTGTAATCTTTCATAATGCAGTTAGGGGTACCATTTCTTAATTTTCTTAAGGTCAAAAACACCCTGAAGTAGAAACCATGTGCAGGAGGGAGAAAGAATATAGCCCACTCCTCTTCTTTATTGTGCTAGTTTTCTACTTGCAGGAAGGCTTTTGTTTTTACATAGTGGAACATTCAAACATCTGATGTTAGGAACGTAGGAACATAGGAAGCTGCCATATACTGAGTCAGACCATAGGTAAATCTAGCTCAGTATTGTATACCCACACTGGCAGCAGCTTCTCCAAGGTTTCAGGAAGGAATCTTTCTCAGCCTTATCTTGGAGAAGCCAGGGAAGGAACTTGAAACCTTCTGCTCTTCCTAGAGCGGCTCCATCCCCTGAGGGAATATCTTACATTTCTAGTCTCCCATTCATATGCAACCAGGGCAGACCCTGCTTAGCTAAGGGGACAAGTCATGCTTGCTACCACAAGACCAGCTCTCTTCCTTGCAGTCTGAAAACACACACTCTATTTTATTACTTTCAGTTTCTTTGTACAGCCTTGGCAATGGGCATATCCTTGCCATCATCCAGCAATCTTGGAGGAAACTGATTACCTAGACCCATTTCAAACTGGTTTATGAGCGGGCTATGGGGTGGAGACTGTTGGGAATTCTCTCTGGTAAAAGAATCCCTTTTTCATTATAGCAGAGTGCAGAGAGGCACAACACAGTGGAATTTAGTAGGCATTAATGTATGCTGAGAGTAAAGTAACTTGGAGCCAGTTCATAGTTTCAAATCAAAATATATGGCATTTATTAGAGAACTCCATTCTGGATAGGAAAGTGAGGAGTTAGGATCTCTTATTTAGCTAGCTAGCTGGATGCAGATAGATTCTGCATCTCTGCGCACATGGTGCAGGGAGAGGAGCTTGCATGTTGCAAGGTAGAAGGAACAGGGAGAGAGGAAGGAGGAAGTGTCCCTGAGATTAGCAATCTACATTCCAAAGGGATAGTGTCAGAGCAGTAGAGAAGGGATGACCAATGTCTTGACCCTCTAGCCCTCTGACTCACTAGTCTGTCCTCCACTGTCTTTGAGACAAGAAACAGCACAAAGTCCTTCACTTCCAACAGAGACTGCCTTGGTCAGCCTGATGGATGATCTCCAATCGGGAATTGAGAGAGGAAGTGTGACTCTGTTGGTCTTCTTGGATCTCTCGGTGGCTTTCGATACTATCGACCATAGTATCCTTCTGGAACGTCTGAGGGTGTTGGGGGTGGGAGGCACTGTTTTACAGTGGGTCCGCTCCATCCTCTCGGACAGATTCCAGATGGTGTTGATTGGAGATTGTTGCTCTTCAAAATCTGAGCTTAAGTATGGTGTCCCTCAAGGCTCCATACTTTCTCCAGTGCTTTTTAACATCTACATGAAACTGCTGGGAGAGATCATCAGGAGATTTGGAGCTAGGTGTTAACAGTATGGCGATGACACCCAGATCTACTTCTCCATGTCAGCTTCTTCAGGAGTTAGCATATCCTCCCTAAATGCCTGCCGGGAAGCAGTAATGGGCTGGATGAGGGAGAATAAACTGAAGCTGAATCCAGATAAGACAGAGGTATTTATTGTGAGGGGTCAGAACTCTAGGGATGATTTTGATCTCCCTGTTCTGGATGGGGTCACACTTCCCCAAAAGGAACAGGTTCACAGTCTAGGAGTACTTCTGGATCAACGCCTCTCCTTGGTTTCTCAGGTTGAGGCGGTGGCCAGGGGTGCTTTCTATCAGCTTTGGCTGATATGCCAGCTGCTCCCATTTCTTGAGATCAAAGACCTCAAAACAGTGGTACATTTGTTGGTAACCTCCAGAGTTGATTTCTGTAATGCACTCTACGTGGGGCTGCCTTTGTACGTAGTCCAGAAACTTCAGTTTGTTCAGAATGCGGCAGCCAGGTTGGTCTCTGGGTCATCTTGGAGAGACCACATTACTCCTCTGTTGATGGAGTTACACTGGCTGCCAATAGGTATCCAGGCAAAATACAAAGTGCTAGTTATAACTTACAAAGCCCTAAACGGCTTAGGCCCTGGGTATTTAAGACAGCATCTTCTTCGCTATGAGCCCCACCACCCAATGAGGTCATTTGAGAAGGTCCGTCTCCAGTTGCTGCCAACTCATTTGGTGGTTACACAGAGACAGGCCATCTCGGCTGCTGTCCCGAGATTCCCCCTCCCCTTGCCTCGTGCAAGCAGGAGGGTGCTTGTCCCAGCCTTCCTTCACGAGGCCCAGGAAGCAGCCCTATTGGCTGCTCGGCCCTTGGTGGGCGGGGCTTTGTCTTTTGCTGAGCGTTTCCTCCGCTCAGCTTCTCAGTCCATTTTCGGCTTCTGTCGAGGAAGGAGCCTGTTGGTAGAGCTCCTTCCTTAGAGGCCTGGTGGGGGGTGCGCCCGAGAGCGGGCGAGGCATACATTCGGCGGCGGCGGCCATCGAGGGAGCCATAGGGTCGGCGGTTGTCCGGCGTTTTCGGGGGTCTCCTCCCTGGGTCTCCTGGGTCGGCAGCATCAGCGGCGGCTAATTTCGGGCGGCGTTGGGCCTCCCTCGTCGCGGCGTATCGGTGGCAGCAGGGCAGTCGCCCTTTGGTTTGTGGGGCATCCGGGCGGTGCCGGGAGGAGAGTGGCTGGGGTGGCTGCTGGCTATTGCGTCAGGAGTTGCTGGCGTGCACGGGGGAACCTTGAGTGGGTCCAGTGGGGGGAAGGTTGATTACCAAGGTTGCTACTTCGATCCCTGCTGCTCCTTGGGGCCCTGGGCCTCTTCAGGGTGGTTCAGTTTGGTGGGCTTGTTAGGTCTCCTGGTAAGGGAGGGAGTTTGGGCTTGTGGTGATAGGCTTGCAATAGTGCTGCTGTGGTTTGTGGGGCTTGGTTCCTTTTGTCTCTGCTGGCTTGATTGTTGGCTTTGGAGGGGCCCTGTTCTTAGTGGGCCTGTCCTGGGTTTGCAAAGCAGCATGCCTGGCAAGGCGAAGGGAAAGAAAGGGGGGCAGCCTGTTAAGCAGCCCAAACGGCCTGCCCCTCCGCAGTCTTCCTCAGACGAAGAAGATGAAGAGATGACTCTCATTCGGGGGCTGATTAGCAGAATGGAGGCCTTAGAAAAGGCCAAAGCCACCCCTTCCGACAAGGGGGCTGGCCCTTCTGGTGGGGGCGGGGTGCCACCCCCTAAGGTTCCTAGGAGGACCAGGGGTTCTGTTAAGTACCAGCTGCTAACCTCTCTTTCTAGTAGGTTGGATGCGCTCGAAGGAGGTCTGAATCCTGCCAGACCGGGTCCTATTGCACCTCCGTTGCCGCTTCCTGCTCCTGAGAGTCCGGTTCCAGAGGTGCCTGCACTGTCTCTACCTCTACCCACAGTTCCGATTGGACAGCCACCGTTGGACCCAACTAGTCCTTTGGCCCCGGGTGAGCCAGCAACACCTACACCGCCCGGCGTCACCGGCCAGTGGTCCTACGTTCCCTGGCCGATGCCTGCCATGGGTGGCTGGGGTCCAGCTTCGTACTGGCCCCCGTACACACAAACCTGGGGTGCGGGATCCCCACTTCCTTTTCCCGGGGTGATGGCAGGTTTGCAAGGTGCTGCAGAGCAGGTTTGGTTGGGTAACCATCCTACCGGTGGGCCGCTCACTATTCCTGGGGTTTCTCCCGCTACGGTACCTGAGGTGGGGGGTCTACCAGGTTATTACCCAATGGGGATTCTGCCCTCGCCACAGCACGCTCCCTATGGGGGTATGGGTCTCCCGTTAGGGGATCACCTGCTCCCATCTACTAAAGAAAAAATCCTTAAGGGAGAATATGTAGACATCTTTAGTTTATTGTTCAGGGAGCCCGAGGTTAAGCACAAGGAGGGGGAATCATGTAAAGAGCATGAAGCCACAAAACGGAAGCCGGTCGAGAAGACTTGGAATAATTGGCTATCCGGCTTCACGATCTACATGGGGGTGATAGTTCAGGCCCAACCTTCGCGGGGCCCTGCCCTGCTGAAATACATGGACATCATTCACAGGGCGGTCTCTGACTTTGCCGGATCTTCCTGGGTCCGATACGACGAGAACTTTAGGATGAGGGCAGCCTTGGATCCCACATTGCCTTGGGATGCTCCTTTACAAGAGTTATGGTTAGTTACGATGTCGCCGGCTAGGCCAGTAGAAGGGGACAGGTCAGACAGCGGGCACTTACTATCTAAGGCATCTGGGGCTCCGACTCCAGTTGGTCCAGGGCAGCAGTGGGTTCAACCCCACCTTGTCTGTTGGGAATATAATACCAAGGGCAAGTGCTCCCGGTCCCCATGCCGGTTCAAACACGCTTGTGGCGTCTGCGGGGCAAGGCACCCGAGCGCCTCCTGCCCCAAGGCCAGGATTAGCGGTCCCGGGTCTAAATTCAGGCAGTCCAATGGCAAGAAAGGTGCCCCTCCCCCACCCCCTGCGGGTAAGGGGACCTAGCCCCATCAGGCTCGAGGTGCTGGAACGGTTACTGCTGGACTATCCAGACCGATCAGCAGCCTGTTATTTGTTGTGTGGTTTCCGGGATGGCTTTAGATCCCTTCTTCAGCTCAAAGGGGTGTTGGTAGTTTCCGCAATCTTAAATCAGTAGTTGGTAAGGAGGCTGTAGTTATTAAGAAAATTAACAAGGAAGTGGCTGCTGGCAGGGTGATGGGGCCGTTTGATAGCCTCCCCTTCCCTGGGCTTCGGGTTTCGCCTTTAGGTGTGGTTCCCAAGAAGGTACCCGGTGAGTTCAGACTGATTCATCATCTTTCTCACCCTAGGGGGGTCGTCAGTAAACGACGGCATCCCTGACAGTCTTTGTTCTGTGCGCTACACTTCCTTTGGTCAGGCGGTTGAAGTGGTCAGGAGTAGGGGCCCCGGGGCCCTTTTGGCGAAGTGTGATATAGAGTCCGCCTTTCGCCTGCTGCCTGTTCACCCGGATGATTTCGAGCTCCTGGGCTTTAATTTTGCCGGCAAGTTTTACTTTGACCGGGCCTTGCCCATGGGTTGTTCTATCTCCTGTGCGGCCTTCGAGGCCTTTAGTTCATTCCTGGAGTGGGCAGTCAGGCGTAGGGCTGGCCTTCTATACATGGCGCATTGCTTGGATGACTTTCTTTTTGTTGGCAGTGGAAATTCCGATGAATGCCATCACTTGCTGCGCTCCTTCATGTTGCTGGCAGACCTGCTGGGGGTCCCTTTAGCGCAGGATAAGACCGAAGGGCCGGTCACATGCCTATCCTTTTTGGGGATAGAGCTGGATACCTTGGCTGGCTGCTCTAGGTTGCCTCGGGCCAAGCTGATGGTCCTGTTGGAACTGGTCAGATCGCTTGGCTGTTCACGTAAGGTTACCCTTAGGGAATTGCAAGTGGTCTTGGGTCACCTCAATTTTGCCTGTAAGGTGGTGGCACCTGGCTGGGCCTTTCTGCGCCGGTTGTGTGATTTGACTGTAGGTCTCAGGGCCCCTCATCATAGGGTTAGGCTTACAGAAGGGGTTCGGGCCGACTTGGCCCTTTGGGAAGCCTTCCTGATCGATTTTAATGGCGTGACCTTCTGGCGCAACGATAGACTCCTGGAAGCCGATCTGCAGGTCCACTCCGATGCAGCAGGTGGCATAGGATTCGGGGTATATTTCAGGGGCTGTTGGTGTGCCGCCAGGTGGCCTGAGGAATGGGTCAAGAGGGGGATTGTTCGCGACCTGACTTTCTTGGAGCTTTTTCCAATTGTGGTTGCTGTGCATATCTGGGCAGACAAGTTTGCCAACTCCTCAGTCAGGTTCTGGTGTGACAACCTGGCAGTGGTCCAGATTGTCAACACTCAGACCTCACAATCTCCGAGGGTTATGGGCCTGGTTAGGGCGCTAGTATTGCAATGTCTTCGGGCCAACATCCTTTTCCGGTCCCGCCATGTTCCGGGTATTCGGAATGACATAGCTGACGCTCTGTCTCGTTTTCAGTTAAACAGGTTCAGAGAGTTAGCGCCCGAGGCAGCCCTACACCTGGAACCCATGCCTGCCTTTCTTTGGGAGCTTGGCAGGCGGAGGCACAGCAGGCCATAGTGGCGTCTCTGGCACCTAGCACCAGAGAGAGCTACACAGCCAAACTGGAGGCTTTTTCTCTTTTCCGAAGGGCAGAAGGTTTGGTGGAGGTTTGGCCTGTCCCTGTGGAGCAAATTCAGCAGTTTTTGGTCCTCCTCCATAGGGAGGGTCACGCGGTGTCCACCTTAGGGGGCTATCTAGCTGCGTTGGGTTTTGAAGCCCAGGTCCGGGGGGTCCATGACACTTCCTCGGATCCTCGCGTGTGGCGCATGTTAGAGGGTTGGGCTAGGGGGGACCCCAGGCCCAGGGATCCTAGATGCCCATTTACTTTGGATTTGGTAGCTCTCATTTTGGGCTGCTTAGTTGGGTGCTGTGTGAGCCCCTGGGAGGTGTCCCTCTTCAGGGCAGCGGTATTGGCTGCCTTCTTTGGGGCCTTCCGCCCGGGTGAATTGCTTCCCCGCAGCGGGTCCTCTCCCAGGGATCGCTGCTTGCAATTTTCCAATTTATCCTTTGGGGATGGGGAGGTCCGTTTGTTTCTTCGATGCTCCAAGACGGATCAGAGGGGTAGAGGTCAAGTGGTCCGCCTTGCGGCAGCCAGGGATCCAAATTTATGCCCGGTGATGGCCTTACAACAGTACGTTGGGCTGGGCCCTTTCTCAGGAGGGTGCCTTTTTACTCACAAGGATCAGACCCCCCTCACCCAATATCAATTCCTTGCGGTGTTAAGGAAGGCCCTGCGGGCTGCGGGGGTCCCTCTCCAGGGGCTTACTTTGCATTCATTCCATATAGGAGCGGCTACCACTGCTACTTGTATGGGGTTGCAAGAGGCCGAGGTGCTGAGGATCGGCCGGTGGAAGTCCGTGGCGGTCAGGCGTTATGTGCGCTGACAGCGGACACTTTTGGGTCTTGTTGACCTGTTATTTTCTCTTGGCAGGTGCTGGCGGGGCGGCGGTCCCGGTCCGAGTCCTGATGTGTGGCCATTCTTTGATCTTCTGGGCTTTCAAGCGGGCCAGCACCTCCCACTGGGGATCCCAGCTGGGATTTGGAAGCAGCGCTTCAGTTTATTGGCTGGGCATGCGAGGCATGCTCTGGAATCAGTTGCTTCCAGCGTTACGGGACCATTTAGATAGGTTCCCCGTTCCGGACATTTTGGTTCTGCATCTGGGGGGAAATGATTTGGGCCGGCGGACTGGCCTTGCCATTTTTCAGCAGGCTTCCTCGGATCTGGCCACCTTACACAGGTGGATGCCTGGCGTGCGCATAGTTTGGATTAATTGGCTTCAGCGTAGGGTATGGCGTGGGGCTCACTCTTGCCTCAGTCTGGAGAAAGCGCGTAGAAAAATTTCAGCCGCTATTGGTAAAGTTATAATAGCGGCTGGGGGGTCTATTTTACGTCAGCCGGATTTGGCTGCCCGCTTTCCCGAGCTCTTCCGCCCTGACGGGGTTCATCTTTCGGAGCGGGGCTGTGACTTATATTTGCGCAACATCCGGGGGGCTCTTGCTGAAATTTTAGGCAGGCGTGGGGCAGGAAGGTCAAGCGATGGCTAACCTTCCTGGGTGGCAGTAACAGTGCGGGCTGTCGGGTAAGAGGGTATAGATTAGCGGTGAGCACCCTTGGATATTTTTAAGGTGGATTGGTCAATCGCTTCCTTGTGGCCTATGCGGCACGGGGAGACTTTGATTGCCAAGAAACCTGCTTCAGGACTTCACCAACCTTTGGGCTGTGCGGTCCGGGGTGGTAAAGATCCGAAGCTGTCCAGATCCCCTCTTTTAAAGGGGGTGGTTGGCTTTGAAGGAATTGGGCGGGATGTACCTGCCTCTTTCCTGAGCCAGGGTGTGTCGCCCTTTCAGGTGATGGGTAGGACGTTGGAATCCTAACCCATGCCTAGGTGCCTGCACTGTTTTTCTGGTTGGTGATTAATCACCTTGTTTTTCAGTCCACCATGCATGTTGTTATATTAATAAAGCGTGGCCCATTTCTCCCATCTCAAACGTCTCTGTGTCTTCTTGGGCCGGGGTCTGGGTACAATGTGGAATGTGCTTCCTGCTGGGATATGAGCCTCCCCATCTCTGGCAATCTTTAAAAAACTTCTAAAAACACATCTCTTCAACCAGGCTTTCTCAGCTTTTTAAAACTTGTTTTTAAATTGTTCTGACTATTTAAGTGTTGTTTTATGATGTTTTTAATTGTTAATCATTGTTTTATGCCTTTATAATTTTTGTTTTAATTATTAACTGATTTTAATGGTGTTTTAATGTAAACATCCCTGAGCCCTTTGGAAGGGCGGTATAAAAGTTTTAATAATAAATAAATACATAAATCATTCTGTTTCATTGTGTTGCTGATTGATTAGAGCTTTTGATGCTGATTTCCTCAAGTTCTGTTGTCCCTGTTCTATAACCCATAATTCACCTTTGGCAGGTGAAGAAGGAGGTTCTCCTCTCATGCTACAGAAAGCTGCTGGCTGACTCTGCTTGCTTGGCTCTCTGTAATGACGGTCCATTTTTTTAAAAAATGTGTAGCAAAACCAAAATGAGAAAATATTTGGGAAATGGTCCTCACTGTAAACATTGTGAGTGAGTAAAAAAAAATGGCCGAAGGAGACACACACAAGCCGAGTTCAGACAACATAGGAAACAGGAGGTCCCTTCACTTCCAGTTTCTGAAACCAGTCATCTGAACTCGGAAAACCAGAGTTAAGGGCAAAAAGGGACCTGCAGTTTCCCTTGACAACCTTTACTCTGAACCTTTGGTCAGAGTAGAGTTTCGCTTTCCTTAACTCTAGTTTTGTGGTGCCAGCATTACGTACAGTCACTGGCACTGCAGTTAGGGGCCATGGAGCCGGAGTTGAGGGAGGATGCTTCTCCTTCGCTCCTGCCTGATTGACTGTGTGGGCTGTCCTTCTGTCAAGAAGGAAACCTCCAAAGCCAGCTCCCCCATCTCTCTGCAGATGCGCTGACTGCAGAGAGGCAGCTCTCTGTGTCCTCCAAACATGGACAGGAGCGTGAGGGGAAGGGCAGCAGAACTGCAGGTTCATTGAACCCCACGGGAGTGTGGGGGGAGGGGCTTAGGTCCATTGGCAATGTCTGAACTGGGCAACAAAGGTGAAACATGCTCTGCAGGCATAACAGACAAGAAAGACAGAAGGGGCAGGGAAGAATAGCTTTTCAACAAGTCTCTTCTGTCATCAGTTTAACCCCAGCTAACTGGGCAGAGGCATCTTTAAAAATGGTGGCTCTCTCCTATTAGAGGGAGGAAGACAATTGTCCCAATTCAACCCAGCACAGTTGAAGTACTAGTGATTGTTGCTGGTGTCTCCCTTGTATTTCTTTTTAGAATGTGAGCCCCTTTGGGACAGGGGACCATCTTCTTGCTATGTAAACTGCTTTGAAGCTTTTTAAAAATCCTCACACCCATAAAGACAAATGGCACCATTTCTTGATAATTAAGGCCACACTTTTATTTTTCCCCCTTTTAATTTATTTCAACTTAAAAATACAACATAGAATGGTAATATACTCAAGGATAAAATAAATAGAAGAAAAACAAAAGGAGGAAAAATCCTTAATCACTAGCATAGTCTCTAAATGATATAGTAAATGATATATTTCCTATTGTAAGGATATATTACCTCAAAGAAGAAACGATTCATTAGTCCACATTGCTGAAAACACCTCTTCTTTACCGTGGTTTTTTGCAGGGGGGGCAGGGCAGGCAATGGGAACAGTTTGAATGCTAACAAGGAAGACACATCCATATCCAAAATTACAAATTAGGAGTAAATTTGTCCTTCCAATGCTGTATAATAATTTTTTTGGCAGTTCCCCATGCTTGAAGAATCCCTAGTTTTTGAAATAAAGATAAAATCCATATACTGGGGATATAGCCAAAGAGGAAAGGAACATCTTTAACAAGCAATGATCACTATAAGTCTTTAGCAATCTTATGACTTTCTGACCAAAATGGAACTATAGCAGGACAAGACCAAGCTATATGTGAAAAGGTCCCCACATTCAAATTACATGTCCAGCATCTAGAAGTGTATAACCAGCCCCATTAAACATTATCAGAGGTGTCCAATAAATACCAGACAATATTTTCTGCTGTATTAACCTCATTTAAAGATCAAAAGAGGCACTTTATTTCCTTCAAATTGACCCACCACTTGAATTGAGAGAACAGGGTACTCAGGTTCATTGTTTCAGAGATCTGAAATATAATTAATATCAATCTTACCTATAACTTTACATTTCTGATGAGGAAATTTAATGATTTTGGTACAACTGGGAAATGTCCGGATGGAGTTTCAGAAGCTGCAATCACATCAAGACAACAACAACAACAAAAAAGGGCATGATAACAAATGTTGAATAAACTGCCAGCTAGCATTCTGAGATAAATCAAACTTGACTCTCAAAATCTCAAAGAATTCAGAAGAAATAAGATGATCTAGCATAATAATTTTATGGTAGAAACAATTTACTCCCCATTCCCGCAATTAATGCAACAGAAACATTTATTTTGTATCTTTTTGACACCTCAGAGAATGTTTAATAAGCATTGGTTGCAGACTTCTAGATGTTGGATGTGTAGTTCAGATGTGGGAACTCTTTCACATATGCTTTGGTCTTGCCCTGTAATAATTCCATTTTGGTCTGAAATAAATAAGATTGTAATATGTCTTGACAGTCATCATTGTCTGTTAAAGATGTACACATCCTTTTGTGTTATACCAGAGGCCAAAGAGACTGGACCCATGATTTGCCTGCAGAAGATCCCAAGTCCTATATCTGGGAACTTCAGTCACTCAATATTAACGTAGCAGGGCTGAGAAAGGCATGAAGAAGGAGTCATCAGCACCAAAGGAACTTGCTTCCCCATCTACAGCATATCTGGACACTTCCAAACACATACCATACTTAAGTATGGTAAATGGGCACACCATGCCTAAAATGCACGTGGAACTTGCACTTTTTCACTGTTTTCATGCTTGAGTCTCAAATAACATCTGGACCTCTCTCACACTATTTACATTATATTATCCCATGATTATTTTCCTTGTGGAAGGCAAAGCAGAGGGGGGAAAATAGAAAAACAGGAATGAGCAATCTGGTGAATGTAGCCTTTTACACTCCAAAAAAGTAAACAAAGCTGCTTTACAGTGGGTCAGGCCACTGGTGAGTACTTCTAGTCCAGGACTGTCTACTCTGAAAGGCAACAGCTCTCCAGAGTCTTAGGCTTTCCCACTCCTGCAAGATGGGAGGTGCCTGGAGGTTGAACCTGGGATGATCTGCATGCAAAGCAGAAGCCTTCTCCCTTAGAGATGGGCTCTGCCCTCCAGGGAGAAAAGGCCTGGTGTGTGCAAATGCCTTGCCATGAAGGTGTGTGGCCTCCACCTTACAGAGATAAGCTTCGCTGCTTGTTTGCATTACTATGAATCAGTGGGCTAAAAGGGAGATCTCTATCAAGAATTCTTACTTAAGTGTTTTCAGTGACCTGCCTCCTCATTGAACTAAAGCTCAGTTTGTAGATGAATGGCATCCTATTCAACAAATGTCAATTCTTCCTCTAATAGCAAGGCACCCATCTAAAACACCCCCCCCCCCACCAGGTCTGTAAACAGCATAAATTAGTAATCAAAAAGATACTGCCTCCTGAATATTTTATGATAGTGCGAATGAAAGGGAAATGTGCAGACCGAAGGCTTGATGATGCAAACATATTTGTCAAGCTTTTCTTTGTTTAAGCAGAAGAGCGAAAGTGCTGGAGGCTGGTCCCTCCCATCACCTGCTCATTGGGAGATAATTATAATCTTAGCAAGCTGGCTGTCTCCGAGCCATTCTGGGGGAGCCGTTGCTTGCACAAGGCACCAGCGGTGCTTCAATTATCTGGGCAATCCCTTTTATTATTTCTTCTTCAAATACTTACGAAGTAGAAAGTTATACTAAAAGGTCTGTGTCCAACCCCCTCCCCCCCCACCAAAAAAAAAATAATGTTCAGGAGTTTTGATTGGTTATCTTAACTTACTGAAACTGCCACTCATTTTTGGACCCTCCATTGCTGGTATCCTGAAATTCTGGCAGACTTCAAAGGACTCGCAGCACTCTTGCTGCCACTTTTTGAAACAGAATAACCAGGACAGTGCATATTCTTCACAGGCCAGGAGGAATTCTGTGTCAAGATTTTGCAAATTCTATTTGCTTAAAAAGATGAATTCCATGATCTGAATAAATGTGCACAGTTTCTCTGTGCATAATCAGTCTATGGGACAGGGCAGTAAAGAACCAACCATGTAAATATTATTTGCTTTAAAAGCAAGAAATATTTGGCGGGAGGAGGTGTACATTGAATTCTACAGCTAATATCATGTGCCCCCTTGTCCTTAAAAATTTAGTTGATTCAAATTAGAATAAATTCAAATCAAATTCTAATCAAATCAACCAGATTCAAGGCCAGCAGATTTGAGATCACATCAAATCAGGCTGATTCAATTTGAACTCGGATCAAATCAGGCTAATTCAATTCAAACTCAAATCAAATCCCTAGTACCGGCAGACTCAGGGGTGACTTGCAGATAAGTTGGTGTTCATAAAATCTGAAGAAAAAACCTATGTTAATCAATGGAATTGAATGTTTCTGGGCTCAGAGTGCAGTTCATAAACAAGTAGGTGAGTAGAGCTAATGGGCAAGGAAGAGGGAAGGAGGTCTTTAATAAAAAGAGCATGACATTTCTCAGCTGGAAGAATACTCCTTCAAGGCAGTAGAGTTGTGCAAACTAGCTCAAATCTAAACTGGTTCAACATCGAACCAGTTCAGTTTTAAGGTTCAGTGTCAAGCCGATCCAACCCCATTTTGGCCTCAAAAATGGCTGCTGCACCAGGCAACAGGCCCAGAAAGGGCCAAAGATGCCTGAAACAGGCAATTTCTAATAGAAGAAAGGCTGATAGGGAGGGGGAACCTCCACAGACCCTCAGGTCATGACCCAGGCCATGCAGGGTCCAACTGTGCAGGTGTAGTGGCCTCCAAAAAGGCCACCGCACCAGGGAGTAGGCCCGGAAAGGGCCAAAGACCCCCGAAATGGGCAATTTCTAATAAAAGCAAGGCTGGCAGGGGTACTGAGTGTAACCTCCATGGACCCCACCACCACCTCGGAGAAACCCCCCAGAGGGGGTAAATATTTTTAAAAGGAAAGAAAAAGAATTTCGTTTTATCTTATTGTTGTTTTTATCTTATTTTGGAGGGGGTTAACCACCGACTCACCAAGAGCTTTGGAACTTCAAAGTGCTTAAGTTGAGCTGGATCATTCCCATGCAATAGAATACTGGAACATCTTGGGGCTGTTTTTTTTTCTCAATTTCTCTCTTTTCAACCATTTCGTAATATACAGAGAGTTCTTAACTCTGCATTTGTATTGGGTCTCAACTTTTAAAAGAACCTGTAAGTAGGGGTGTGCCGAACTGGTTCAAATCGAACTGAGTTCCGTTCGAACCGGCCTGGTGTGACTGGTTTGAATGCAAATCAGACCGGACTCAAAAAAAGGTAGCTGGTCCAATATGGATTGGTTTTTACTGGTTTGACCCAGTCAGAGGGCTATGCTTGTAAAGGGGAATCGGGTGAGGATTCCCCTTTACAAGCAAAGCGGTGGGGGAATCCTTTAAAAGTGTTCTAAGGGTGGCAAGAAGGCACCTTACTGGCTTTGTCATCATCAGTGCAGTGGTGACAGTGTGGTGGCAGTGGCAGGTCCTCTAAGCTCCACCAGTGCTCTCCCCCCGCTGGGTGGGCCAGTGGCACCTCAGTTCCACCGTCCGTGGATGCCTCTTGCCTCTCCCACTGGCCGCCCTTAGAACACTTTCAAAGGATTCCCCCACCCCTTTGCTTAGAATGGGGAATCCTCATGGGATTCCCTCAGACCGGGTCAAACCAGTACGATACAGTACGAATCTGTATCGGACCAACTGCCTTTTCTTGAGGCCAGTCTGGTTTGAGTTTGAACCGGTCAAACCAGGCCAGTTCAAATCGAATTTATATTATATAATATGACATAACCTATAACCTATTATAATAGGTTATATTATATAAATAATGTTTTTACGGAGGACCTAAAAATATACCTGTTTAGTGAGGCTTTTAGTTTATTGTTTAAAGCTTCAGTTTTTAGAGTTTTATTGTATTTAAATTGTTTTAATTATGTTAATGTTTTAATGTTTTATATTGTGAACCACCCATTGACCTTTTGTATGGGGCAGTACATAAGTGTGTGTGTGTGTGTGTGTGTGTGATATTATTTATATTATAAACCTAGTTTATAATACCCCTGCTAACTGGGCAAAGAGGCACCTTTTACCGTGGTGATTCTCTTTATTTAGCATGGGGAGAGTAACTGGCCCTATCTACCACCAGCACAGTACTTCCAGTGACTGTTGCTGGTGTGTGTCTTATGTTTCTTTTTAGAATGTGAGCCCTTTGGGGACAGGGAGTAATCTTATTTGTTTTATTTCTCTTTGTAAACCACCCTGAGCCATTTTTGGAACGGCAGTATAGAAATCGAATTAATAATAATGATAATAATAGTTTATTGGCAAGAAGGAAGAGCATAAAAGTATACTGAGAACACTCGCTAATCCACCTTAAAAGCCTTCCTGACAGGGCAGACTCCAGCAAACTGTGGAGTCATAAGAATCTGAAAGGAAGAGCTAGCTAGCTAGCTACCACATTTGCAAATGTAATTGTAAGGCCTTAAGAATGAAGAATGACGAGAACAGCAAATTAACAAAAGTCAGGGCAAAATGCTTGTTTGAATGCTCCTTTGAAAAAGAAGGAGCCCCAAATTACTCAACTTCTAAAAAGCCAACCAATTCTTTGAGTCCAGCTGCAGCCAATCATTATTACGGAAAGCACTTAAAACATGTACTCATGTCACGTTGACTTCAGTGGGATTTGAGACTTTGCTTAAGTGCATTCCAGAACGGAGGCCCACAATAGGAGAGACCAAAAGCCAAAAGGCTTGAGATCTGATACTTCCTCTTCAGCAGTAATAAAACCAGAATATAAACTCCCCCAATAAGTGCCGTGTTTCATATTTTTTCACACATTTATTACTTCTGTTTCAGTGCACTCTGCCTGCATCTCTCTCTGTTTTTCCCTTGGTTATCTCCTGTTAACCATGCAGTCATGTCCCAAGGTACAGTTGTTTCTAGCCACCCACTGACGTCATTTAACTGGGCAGACAAAAAACAGAGATGTCCTGAGAAAATGGAGGACTTGGAGGGAACTCTGCATTCCACTGAATCTTTCCCATTCTACCTGGCTCTTCAGTCCAATTCTCACATTCTGCTCTTCCAGTTCAAGAAATCAGGTTTTTTTGTTGTTTTTTGAAGAAGAAACACAGCAGTAATATTTAAAGCATTCAAACACTCCTGATTTGGAAGTGGACGTGGAAGACCAATCGCCCCTAGGTCAGTTTCATTACCAGTGTTGATGTAGAGAGCTTTATGAACTTGGTGTGATGGAGCAGAACCTCAAGACTCAAGTCAGACTCAAATGGCACAATAAACAGAGCATTCCTCCATGGGTTTATTTTTAATATACAAAAAGCTCATCACACAATCTAATGGTGTGGGGCTAGGGAGGGCAGGGGGAGGTACAATCACACCCACCTTTCCCCCCAGATAATCTTCTCCTTCCTTGTGTCTGCCCTGCTCGTGTACCCACACAGGTCACGCTGCTGGTCTGGCCTCCAGAAACCCCACAATGCACAGTGTGAGGAGTATGGGGCATTGGGTGATTTCCTCATTGCTGAGTGCTCTAGGCACCCAGCTCTGTGGCTGCTTTGGCTGCAGGCAGTATTACTGCAGGCAGCCCGAGCAGCCACACTACTGGGAACTGAGGTAAATGGCTGCGCTCACACCTGTCTACCTCAGTAAAAGCCTGAGTAAAAAAAACTGGGCCTACCTGGCCAGGAAGGGTCCCACATGAGCAGCCTTACCTGGGTAGGGCTGCTCATATGGACAGCCTCAAAGTGGTCCTGGGCAGGTGTCTGTGTGGATACTCAACACCCACACGAGCTGTGCTGCTAGCCTGGCCTCCAGAAATCCCACAATGCACCATGTGAGGAGTGCACTGCATTGTAGGATTTCCCCGCTCCCGGGTGCTCTAGGTGCCCCAGCTCTGCTCTACATGACCAGGATCTGAGGTAGAAGGGTGTGGTAGTTGCACCCTTTTACCTCAGTAAAGGCCCAAGTAAAAAATCTGGGCTACTCAGTGGGGCAGTGCCAGGATTGGGCCCAATCCCTACATTCCACACAAGTAGCCCTAACTGAATAGGGCTGCTTGTGTAAACAGCTTCATAGTGGTTCTGGGCAGAATGTCTGAGTGGAAGAAGAGCAGGCAGAGAGGTGCTGCTTAACTCTTTTCCCCTCCAGTCCTCTTTTGGATCAAAATTATTCTCCCCAAGCTGCTCTTTCACCACCAGCACCCCAACAACATGATCTCATTGGCTAGTGGGGCAGTGTGCATTTACCCTCACTGGCCAGTAGGGCAGTGTGCATATCATTGTTGTTGTTTCACACTGTTGTATGTAGATCAGTTGCATTTCGGATGGGGAAGGATCAGTGAGGGGCGGAACCTCTTTTATAGCAGATGGTTGCAGCTGATTTTACCTTCTGCTCCTTCCCAACTGAATTGCTATGCAAGAAAAATGGCTTCAGTGCTCTGTGTCACATTTACACTCAAGATGGTGGAGCCATCTCTGGCTCTGTTGCCAGATTTGGCTTTTTTAAAGCCAAATTTTGGGTTACGGCCCATTTGACTCACGAGTATACCCCTTAGGTTCTGGTCACCCCAATTCATCATGAAAGTAGTAACAGGGTGGACACACAATTCTGGCAATCAGAAGGATAAGAAATGCTGACAGTATATATTAAGGACAGTGTAGTCTGTGTTACTCTCTCCAGAAGTAACATGTTCATCAGACAACACTTGCTGTTGATTACATCATCATATTTATTAAATGCTTTGAGGTGACAATGCACTCACACAAAATTGCTGCAAGATCTCTCTTGGCTACTGGATCCTCCACTTATTATGAATGAGGATGGAGAGATCACATGACTTTTCCTTGACAGAGCTCTTGCCTTAATAGTGGAATGACAGGCATGTATTCAGTGTGACATACAATCAATTAGGGATGTGCGTTTCATTTCGGATACAAAATGTTTTGTGTACAAAACAGGCCTTTTCAGCTGTTTTGTAGCCAAAACAAAACACCCAATGCTCAAAACAGAAAATTTTGTAGCCAAAACAAAACGTCCCTGTTTCGGATACAAAACGTTTTGTTGTTTTGGCTGTTTTGGAACTCCATTTTGCAACTGCAAAAAATCTTTCTCCTTCAGTCTCCATTTTGAGTTTTGACATCTGTTTGAATTTCCAGGCCTTCCAGCCCACAGATTGGCCAGCGAAAACATGGGCTGATCTGCTGGCAATTGCCTCCTTATTCCTTTTAAGCAAATTTAACAGTAAATTTTACCCTCATTGGCTAGTGGGGCAGTGTGCATTTACCCTCACTGGCCAGTGGGGCAGTGTGCATTTCACTGTTGTTGTTTCACACTGTTGTGTGTAGATCAATTGCATTTCGGATGGGGGGGATGTGGATGTGCATGACCTTTGGAAATCTGCCTGATTTTTTCCAAAGCTCTGCTGTTGATGTATGATGTTGATCTTATTTGGGGTGGATTCGGGGCATAAAGGGGGCTTTGGGGGCAGAAGAGTAGTTCAGGTGGTAGTGCCCTAATGGGTGCCTGCTGCCACCCAGATTCCAAAGGAATTGGGAAAAGGGCTGATTTTTAAAGAATTTCTGAAGTTGGCATGTCTTTGGGGCAGATTTGGGGCAGAAAGGGGGCCTGAGGGGCAAAACAATGGGTTGGGTGGCAGTGCCCCAAGGGGTGCCTGCCACAACCCAGATTCCAAAGGAATAGGGCAAAGGGCTGATTTCTTAGGAATTGTTGAAGTTTGCGCTTCTTTAAGGTTCCCCCCCCAGGGAATAATGGAGGTTTCAGCAGACCCATAACTCCACCTGGGGGGCACTGGGATGGCTGGGGGTGAGTGGTGGTGTAGTGCACATAGGGTGCCAACCACCCCCATGGGTTGCTAACCCATGGGGTGCTGGGTTCTGTTGTTTCTGAGTTGTTGTGAGTGTAGATCCTCTGGTAGCATATGAGATTTTCAACGACAAACCATGAATCCACTCTCATATGCTACCAGAGAATCTGAATCTACACTCAAAACATTTCAGAGACAACAGAACCCAGTACCCCATGGGTTAGCAACCCATGGGGGTGGTTGGCACCCTATGTGCTCTATACCACCACTCGCTCTGGGCCACCCTGGTGCCCCCCAAGTGCAGTTATGGGGCAGGAATTATGGAGGTCCATCATTCCCTATGGGGAAGAACTTTACAGATGCGCAAACTCCATTACATCTTTAAAAATCAGCCCTCTGCCCAATTCCTTTGAAATAATTCTGGCAGCTTCCTTGCCCCCACTGGGCACTACCACCCACCCTACTCTGCTCTGGGCCACCCCTTTCCCCTAACATGAAGCTATACTTTTGCTGAAACCTCCATTCTTCCCTATGGGGAAAATCCTATACTTCAAAAATTCACCAAAAATCAGACCTTTGCCCAATTCCTCTGAAATTTGGGTGGTAGTTTCCACCCATTGGGCACTACCACCCCCACCCTCTAGTTTTTCCCTGGGGCCATTTTTTAAAATCCAAAACATTTTGGATTTGGATTTTGCAATTTCGAACAAAGAACAAAATTGGGGTGTTTTGGATTGGCTAATTTCAAACAAAGAACAAAGTGGGGGTGTTTCGGATTTGGGCCAAAAACAAAACAGGAAAAACACACACACACACACACACACACAACCCTACAATCAATTGCTGCTTTGTCCAATTATTAAAGGTATAGAACTTCTCCCAGGGAAGCCTCATACACCGTCTTCACCTTCATGAATTCTGTGACTTTAGCAACTGAAAGATGAGCAGAAATTTATCAGGTGTAGTTTACCTGGCATTGCACCTTCATTCTAGGAAAGGCTATACCTGTTGAATTTCTGTCTCTCATACAACTGCAGAGCCTCTGTTAGGGAAACCCATAACAGCAACTGCCCCAGTAAAATTATAATTAAATATTGATAAAATATTGGTTTATCAAAAGTAATTCTCTTTCGGAAAACAAATAGTTTACACCCAAGTATGCCCCATATGTTTTAATGAGCTTTAGTGCTGTGAGCTACTGCTGAACAAATCTGTTATTTTGGTTTCTAAAAAGATCCACAGAGCTCTTCCGCAGCTATCTTGTTTTCCCATCTATATGCCAGTAGCTTTCTCCAGGATGAATTGTGGCTCTAATGGATCCCTTTGGATTTTACTATAGCCCATTACAAAGTCCAAAGAAATATCATGTTCTTTGCTGTCTAGATATTTTTCCATGGCTTAAAATTCCCCATGGGTTTTAATTAAACCTAAACAATTTTTAAAAAAAAAAATGCCAAAAGGAAGCTCTCTTGCCAGTGGTTTTGGTAGAGTTTCCATACTCCTACTCAAGATTATATCTACACGTTCACATCATGCACCATTTGAATGGTAGCATTTGCTAACCTGCTCCAGGCAGGAGGGAGCAGCCACAAAGCTGTCACAAAGCTGTCATTCCACTCCTATAAGAGCATTTCTGCTTTGTGAACTGGGATGGTTCTCATATGCACATACATACTGCACTTGACTCAGTGCTTGGTGACTTGCAACTGAATGTGTCAGTGGATTCTACTGAATAACATTGTTTGAGCATGGATATGGAACCTGTTGCAGCCATCAAGGGATGGACATGTCTAGGAGAACTGGCTCATAGCCCTTTGGGAATTCTGCATTCTGCTTTAATGGGTGAAACCTAAATGTTAGATGTTCCCAAGGACAGTAGATGGGCATCTCCACCTGCAAGGCACTTTGGACCTCTTCCAGCTGTATGTGTCAGCAGCATTATAAATTTGTTCAGTCATTCATGTCCTTTGTCTCACCATGCAAAGCCTAAGTGATGGATGTGAACCTATACCAGGGTTGGCCAACCTGAGGCTCTCCAGCTGATGTCGGTCTACAACTCCCATCATTCTCAGCCACAATTCTGAAGCGGGAAGCTGTAGTCCAAGAACAGCACCAAGACATTTATCCATCCATCCATCCATCCATCCATCCATCCATTACATTTCTTTCTATACCGCCTCATCCAACTGCTCTTGGCAGTTTACAAAACCAAAACCAAATATAATCATTTAAAAATCAAACTGGAAGGCCAGACACCTCCCAACCACCCCCAAAAAAGGTTTTAAGGGCTCCCTTATACCCTTCTGCCCCTTCTCTCTACCATGGTGATGACACTGACATACCAAAAACTCACTGGCAAAAAATATCACTCCATTGCTGATATATTTTCTAGTCCAGCACTGAGGCTAACAGCTAAAATGGTCCAGCTAGAGGCCTTCATAATGCAGATTATTAGTAATGGTCTCGAGGGCAATTTGACGGGAAGAATTGAAGTTGAAATGGTACACAGTTGCATGGCTTTGCAGTGTACATAAGTGAGGAAGGTCATGGTGAATGTGCTTTTATGTAGGCTGACATGGTTGGAAGTTGCATGTGTAGGCATAGAAATCTAAAACCAAAAGGGAGCACATGTAACAGATCACAGCCAGAAGCCTATGAAAAAGAGGAACACTTCTGTTAGTAGAAAGCTGAAGTCTGTTATGCTTGTGCTCAGCCCCACAGAAATGCAAACCCTGTGATACTCAGTGGCAATGTCTCGAAGATGCATAGAATGTAAGTTTTTTGGTTGAAGCTATTGAGCTAGGAGAGAATGTTCTCGAAAGAGTCAAGAACTGAACCCAGTTTTGTTGAAGTTGAAATCATTTATATAGTGGGGCGCCACCAGCCCTAGTTCATCCCACCACCAGCATCCCCCCCAGCCATGCCCTCACATCAGACTGATGACAGACAGAGTGGGCATGATGTGCTCGCAAATGGAGTTGCATGCCCCATTTGCAAGCAAATTTGGCCAGTGCTGCATTTGCAGTGTGATTGGGAGCGTCTCTCCCTGCTTGCAAAGGCAAGGAGATGTGTTCCAGGCCAGGCAGGGGACTCAGCCGGGGTGGCAGGAGTGGTACCTGAGCACGGCAGCCCAGATTCTTTGGGGTGGACCCCATGCAATGATGGCTCCACCATTGTTGTATAGCCAGTTTTAGATAACTCTGCTTGTATTATTTGCTCCCTGTTATCAATTATGTTGTATTCTGGAAAAATATAACTTTGAAACAATCCTTGGAAGGGGGTCTCTATGGGTAGGTTTATATCATAGGTCTGGTTCAGATAATATGTCCAGCTGACTCTACCCACCACACAATGAGGATCATGAGTGTGCATGTCCTGAAACAGCCCACAACCACACGTCATATGAGAGGGGAGGTTTGTCTGAATTGCCCTTCATACATGCTTTCAATAGTACATTAAAGTAGTATTTAAATAACAGATGAGAAACCACCTCGCCCCACTGCCCCCAAGATTATGCCACATAGAATGGTGTGCAGCTCCTACTACTGATTGATTAAGTGCCGTCAAGTTGATGTCAACTCTTAGCGGCCACATAGATAGATTCTCTCCAGGATAATCTGTCTTCAACTTGGCCTTTAAGGTCTCTCAGTGGTGCATTCATTGCTGTTGCAATCGAGTCCATCTACCTTGCTGCTGGTCGTCCTCTTCTTCTCTTTCCTTCGACTTTCCCCAGCATTATAGACTGGGTCTTTGCATAATGTCTTTGCATAATGATTATAGCTGGGTCTTTGCATAATGTGTCCAAAGTATGATAGTTTGAGCCTGGTCATTTGTGCCTCAAGTGAAAATTCTGGATTGATTTGTTCTATGATCAATATGTTTGTTTTCCTGGTTGTCCATGGTATCCTCAAAAGTCTTCTCCAGCACCAAAGTTCAAAAGCGTCAATGCTTTTTCTATCTTGCTTCTTCAAAGTCCAACTTTCACATCCATAGAGTGTTACATGAAAAACCATTGTCCAAACGATTCTAATCTTAGTAGGTATAGACATGTCACGGCATCTAAATCTTCTTTCCAAGGCCTTCATTGCAACCCTACCAAGTGCTAGTCTGCAGCATATTTCTTGACTGCTGGATCCTTTACCGTTGATGGTCGATCCTCAAGGACAGAAGCCATCCACCACTTCAATGTCTTATCAATTAGGAGGCTGGTTGCTGTACCTGTTGCCATTAGTTTAGTCTTCTTTACATTTATTTATTAATTATTATTTTTTATTAAAACTGTTTAGTTGTAGTCCCATTTATTCACTGTGCTCCTTGACTTTCATTACTAGAGCTTGCAGATCATCCGCATTCTCAGCTACCAGAGTGGTGTCATCAGCATAGCGCAAGGTATTGATGTTTCTTCCTCCAACTTTGAAACCATGCTCATCTTCTTCCAATCTAGCTTCTCTCCGTATATGTTCAACATATAAATTGAATAAAGGAGAAAGTATACAGTCTTGTCTTAATCCTTTGCCAATTTGGAACCAGTCTGTTTCACCAGGTTCTGTCTGGACTGTGGCTTCCTGTCCTGTGTATAGGTTTCCCATGAGAACAATGAGGTGTTCTGGGATGCCCATTTTCCTAAGGATATTCCACAACTTAAGCAGCAGCAGTAGAAGTAGTACTATAAATCCTGGAGTCAGTCAGCCCTATTGGCTTACACAGAGATCTGCTCCATTATTCACATATAAAGCAGGTTTGTAAAACTGGTTTGGCTGTCTAATTTTTACAAGGGAAGGTGGGGGTGGGTGAGAAATCAACTGTCCCTGTCTTATCTCCCCATACTTTTACTTCAAGCAGCCTTCTTCCTCATCTGTCTTCAGTACTAAAATTCAGCTGAACTTTGGGGAAACAAGTTCTTGAAGTAATGGCACATGGACAGCAAAGGTGGGGAAGGATTCGGCTCTCCTCACCCACTTGCCCCTTTTATAGTAAAACATTGACACCTCCCTCCCTGCCTTATATATGGATTTTTAGACTCATGTGTCCAGTTTCCCCTGAAATGTATCTAAAACTGTCAAAAGCTTCACTATCTCAGAGGTTTTTATTGTGTTTTTAAAATTCGGTTTAAGGGAAAGCCTTCAGGGACATATTTTCAGGTGGCACAGAGGGTTTCCTGGGGAATGGGAAGTCATCAAAAAATGCCCCTTTCCCAGTGTATTGGTCCAGTCAATCTGGAAGTGCTGTTAGTCTGCAATTCTCACTGCACCAGTGCTTCTTTGCTCTGGATGTCAGCCAGTGTCTTTCTCAGTGTTCCAGAGAATTTTGAATCTGAGTGTGACCACAAGAATTTTGGAACTGTGCTTTTTCACTACAAAACTTTATAAGCAAACTAATACGGTCTTGAATGGTAGTGGTGGTTATATGAAGTTTAGATCTATCAGTGACTAATTCCCATGATAACTAACAGCCAGTGATTGGGGCACAAACAGCAAGGGAGAGGTGTTCCCAGCATCCACAACTTGCGGGCTTCCTTGAAGCAAATGACCGGCCACTCTTGGCTGGGCTAGACAGACCTTTAGCCCAGTCCAGCAGAGCTTTGCTTATGTTCTAGTGAGGCATTAGGCCAACTCTCTTGCCTTCACAGAAGCCAGGGCCAGTTCCAGGTTTCAGAGGGCCTTGGCCTTCTCAGGGGGCCCACCATGGAGCTCTCCCTCCTACCCGAGTGAGGCCTGAGAGAGTTCTTCCACTATCACCACACAAAGGCTAAGGGCCGAGCAGTAATCTCGGGGGTCAGCAGTGGGTCCCTCTGAGGGCCCTAGGCTCTTGGCAGCCACACAGCAATGCGGGGCCCTGACACTGGCCCTGAAAGAGACTACAATGAGCGGAAAGAGGACAGAGGGAACTGTATGAAGCTGTGGTAAAAGCTTTCCTCCCTTCGTATCCTTATCCTATCATGGAGCTGCTGCTTTCCTTCTCCCACCCCCACTGCTTGATATTGATACTGATATTGGCTTCCCTGGGGCACTTTCACCTTTCAAAAGTAGTTTTTAAACAGCGGACTATTTGGATTCTGGCACTGTTTTTTAAAATGTGGTATGCTGAAGGATGAGTACAGAAGGATAACGTTTTCTCCATTCATAGTGTTCTGTATTAGTAGTGCTTTTCAGCCTCCTACAAGAAATGGGAATGGAAAATGTGCTAAGTATTTGTCAACTAGGGGTCTCCAGCTCATAGCTAATAAAGACCAATGCTAATAGGACTCCTGCTAATAGACCACTGGGAAAGTGTTTGAGGGAAGTCTCCTGCTAATAGACTAATGTGAAATGGATGTATTCAAGGCTTAACTCCATTTATGTTGTTCCTTCTTTTTTCCCCCAATGGCCTTTCCCCATCCAGCTTCACTGCCTTGGATTGCTTTACCTTAGTTAAAAGTGTGATTTTATTTTATTTTATTTTTTGGAGAGAGCGAGAGAGCGAGAGAGAGCGAGAGAGCCTCACTTCAGTCACTTTTCAGGAAAGAAGGGTTGGGATTGGCTGCAAAGGTATCAATATTTCATCAGGTCTTTGTTCAGCCCTGGTTTTAGCTTTTCTTAATGGTGCACTTTACCAGGCAGCTTTTTCATACATCATTAAACAGCAGCTATAGTACTTGTGTGCCCTGTTTCTGATTTACCGTAGATAGTAATGTTTAAGATCACATTAACAGCACACATGCTCTCAGCTATTTGGGCAGCATCCTAGTAATGAACAGTCAATAGTATTTCTAAATTAGTCCACTCTGGAGCTCTCGTTACCGAATGAAATAAGTATCTTTGGTCCTCCAGTGGAGGCAATTTCAGTGCACGGCAATTAATTTAATATCTAAACTAATCTTAGGTTTCCCCCCTATGCTGGCTCTCCAAAGTAAAACATGGAGATTATATTAAAGGGGGGCATAGGCTCAGCAAGCTCAACACCCCCTAGAAAGACAAGTATGTGCAGCCAAAGAAGTTCTGGTCACAAGTTCCCATTCCTCATTGAATTTCTACAGACCATACAGTGAACAAAGCACACAAAGCATGCAGAAGTCAAGAACTTCATAACCAGGGCCAGTCTCGGGAGTGGGCAAGCTGGGTGGTTGCCCAGGGCACCTACCTGAAGGGGTACCAAGCTGAGTTGGGTGGCTTGCTGTTTGTTGAATACACTGTCAAAGTGAGCTAGGACAAAAGAAAGCACAACCAGGAAAGAGTTTTCTTGGTCTAATTGTTCCCTTATGGGAAGAGAGAGAGGCTGGATTCAGAGACATAACATGAAACTAGAGGGGCAGAGGTTGGAACTCCAGTACGTCCAAATTTGTGAAACTGTGGATTTGTGGGCAAAGGCGACCTCGGATTTGCCTCACCAAGCTCCAGTTTGAAGCTTGGGTTTGCACAAAGGTTTGCCACCAAGACCTGTGGTTTGGGTGCTGGAGGGTAACATCCAAACCCACATGCTGCCATAACCACAGTTTCATGCTGTGGTTTTCAAACACAGTTTTCAAACCACAATCATAGAGGTGGTGGCAGCAACCTGCCCAGGGACATGGCTGCTCTACGCATACCATGGCTCTCACTGGCTGCTTCTTGGCCACAGCACCGTACCCCGCCATCCTCCTCTCTCTTCCCTGTTCTGCCTGGCAATAGTGACAAATTCTGAAATTTTAAAGAGACACAATGCTTTGGGCTACTCACTGCTTTCTGCTGTTGCCAAGGGGGACAGGGCACCCCCAATCGGGAGAAAGGACAGGGACGGCAGACAGTGCTGAGGCACTCCCACCTGCGGCCATGCATGTCTCACTGCCCCAGCCAACTGGGAGGCCACCTGTGGAAAAACACGGGTGCACACCTGGGTGCACATGGGTGCACACCCCACAGTGCTGCACTGCCACACTGCACCCCAGCAGGACCCCCTAAAATAGATAGTGTCACTCCACAACAGTTGCCTAGCGCTTTTGTACATAACACAGCTATGCCCCTCGTAGAACAATCCATGCCGTTTCCTGCCATAACCATTGACAAGTTGGCCTCCAACGTGAACTACCTGACCCTCACCAACCTGTTTGCAATTGGCAGATCCACTGTCTGCAAGATAGGGAAATAGTGAACCTCCTGGTGGAAATCTTCACAGAGGATGTGATCCATGTGGGTGACCCAAATGAGGTGATGGAGTTCAAGGAGAAGGAGTTTCTCAGCATCCTTGGCTATATAGGCAGGACACACATTGAGATTTTAGGGCCCCTATGGATGGCACGATGAGAACTTCTGGCAGAAGCATTACTGCACCATAACGCTGCAGTGTGGTGTACTCAAAGGGCTGGCTCATGAACGTCTACTCTGGGGTGCTGGGCAGTCTCACCTGCAAGCTCCAAGAGGTACCTGGGTGAACGTTGCACCTGTCCAGGTTGGCGGGCAGATGGTGAAGCTGATGATATTTGGGGAGCAGGGATACATTCTGCAAGTCACCCCCTATTGCACACCCAGAAATGCCCTGGAGAGCAGCATGAGGATCATGCTCAAGGGCCCCCCCAGAGGCACATCACATGACTCCCCACCTGCCCATGTTGCACCCCCTATGAATTATGTTGAGTCTCTTGGAGATCGGCAGGAGCAGAGAGTAAAAAAACTAGATTCAATGTGAACTAGATATTCACCGTATTCATAATGGGGATGTGAGTGTGAGTGCACGATATATTGTGAAGTGTGTTTGTGTGTGTGTATCAGCGAGGGGCCCATTTAAAAAAAATCTTGTCTCTGGGCCCCCTCCAACCTTGCTACGCCCCTGTTTCCCATGTTTCCTATGTCTGCGATGTGATTTACAATTTGAAATTGAAACTGGGGGTTTGCCAACCTCCGATTTCGTGTTACGCCTGAAACCAGCCAGAAAGAGTTAGGCTGCGGGGAGGAGGGAGGGAGAGGGAAGAAGACTGAAGAAGAAGTTAATGAAGGCCTGTAAGACTTGAGTGGGATCCCATAACTGGAGCAGGAGAGCACTGGCAGCAAAACAGCAAATTATTGAGAGGTGACTCTAGGCCCTTTTCATGGGCATTGCTGGAAAAGCCTGGAAACAGGCAGACAACCTGTTACGTTACCTGGTTTTGTAGAAGCCACACCAATACTGATAAACTACCCACAGGGGAGGGGCAAAGACATCCCTCACCCAGAGCACTGTTTATCTTAGGGCCAGTCCTGCATGTAGCTATGTACTCTGCTAACAAAAAAAATTTCTGGTGTCCACTCAGTCTGTAAAATTTCATAGTACAATGTAAATCAGTCAAGGACAGTGGAATGGTGCTTATAGGCAGCTGCCTTTTACTGAGTTGCACTCTGCATTCCTCTAGATCAGTTTTGTATACTCTGTCTGGCAGCTGCTCTTCAGTATTATAATAATATATGCATCCTCAACATTCTCTGAATTGCATCTTTTATTTAAAAAATTAAAATATGTATATGAAAATCTATATTAAGGAATCCAAACTGGCAGGCTGGTTAGCCAAATCTGCATCAACAAGTGCCAAGTTAATGAATGCTAAGTGCAGTTTTGGGAAAAGGAGCTGAGAATATATGTTGCCAGTCTCAGCCCTTAACTAGTCAGTTGGAAGATTCCAGACACCACCAAATCTCTGTCGTTTCAATGGGAACATCAAACTATCTATCTATCTATCTATCTGTCTATCTATCTATCTATCTATCTATCTATCTATCTATCATTTTATTTCATAATTTTTTAATAAAATATTCTCAAAATGATTTAGATAGCAGAAAGAATGAGGAAGTAGTTCTCTGTCCCAAAAGAACTCACTGAGGCTCTTCTCATGACTGGTGAGAAGACCCTGGATGGGGTTTGCAGGGAGAGTGGGCTAAGCCCACTCTCCCCACAGACGAGCAGGCAGTCTGCTCTGGGCAGCTGAAGCAGCCACCTACACGACTGCCAGCTCTGTTACGGAGCTGGCGGGGGCTGGGAGGGTCGAGGGCTGCGCGGCCACCAGAAGCTCCAACATGCTGGAGAGAGGGCATGCTGGAGAGACCCCAGAGCGGGGAGGCTGCTTTTCAGCCTCCTGGTCAGGGGTCTACTTGTGAGTTGCCGTGGCGCTCATGATCGAAAAGCCCAGGTTAGCAGAGCGCTCGCTTCGCTAACCTGGGCTTAGGGGAGGGTTGTTTATTGGGTGACCCGCTTTCATGAGACTGGGCTTGGCTGCGAGCCCCGTGGTTCTCATGGGCATACAAAATCGGGCTAGGCTCCCTTAGCCCAATTTTGTATGACTGTGAGAATAGCCTCACTGTCTAAACAAAAACACAAAGGAGACAGCTGGGAGGGATGCTATGTTATGCTGAGTATCCCCTTGCTGAATATGAGAATCATCACTTTATATTGGGGTGTGTGTGTGTGTGTGTGTGTGTGTGTGTGTGTGTGTGTCGGGGGGGGGGGAGAGATAGAGATGGGAAGTATCTAAAATACATTTTCACACTTGGCTGGCTGACCAGTCAGAAGCAGAGTAAAACTATTCAAACTTCAGGGGGCAGAGAAGGAGGAACAAAGCACACACACGGGGATGCTTGGAAGCCAGTGGGCTGCCTGCTTGCAATAAAAAGGCAGTTCTTGTAGCAAGAAAGCAAAGCAATGATTGGGTGAGATGTATTTTGGTTTTGGCAATGTATTTTAAAAATTCAAAATACCTGAGCAAAACCTTTCTGGAACATATTTAGATACAAAATACAAAGATTTTGAAGTATTTAAAACACTTTGTATTTTGTATCTAAATACGTTCCAGAAAGGTTTTGCTCAGGTATTTTGAATTTTTAAAACACATTGCCAAAACCAAAATACATCTCACCTAATCATTGCTTTGGTTTCTTGCTACAAGAACTGCCTTTTTATTGCAAGCAGGCAGCCCATTGGCTTCCAAGCATACCCTTATGTGTGCTTTGTTCCCCACTCTCTGCCCCCTGAAGTTTGAATAGTTTTTCTCTGCTGCTGACTGGTCAGCCAGCCAAGTGTGAAAATCAAAGGCAATAAAAGAGAGGCACTGTTCCTGTGAGTAAAATGGGAAATGAGAGGTGAGGGTGGCAAGAGGGAGCAGCTCCCCCCTCCCCCGATTTTGGATGCAAGAAAACTTCCTACCTCACAGCTTGCTTGTTTTAAAGTTTCTCTGTCCCTCTAGCTGCAAAGCTACAACTAGAAACCTGACCTGACCTGAAGAAGCTGAAGTTCTTCTGGTCCAGTCTCTGTGTAAATCTGCAACTTGCCTGAGGTATAGGCAGGTCATTTTGCAGAGTAGTTTACAGATATCTCCCTGTCTGTGTCCCCTATTGTTTACTGTGGCTGACTAATGGTAGCAAATTTCCATTTCTTTCCTCTCTGTGAAACAAAGCATCAGCATACTCTCTGGCTGAAGTTTACCTTTAGAGAGGTTTGTGTTAAGATTTCTGGAGGGCATGCATAGTGCTTTGTGGGCTTTCCAGGTTACCTGGCTGTGGTGAGAGTGGGACACATTGATGTGATTCTCATGATCGCCAAGAGCAGGCGGGGAGGACCCAGGGGAAGGCTACTTTTAACACACCTTCCCCCCCAGATGACCAAGACCCGGGTCTTTGGAACCCCTCCCCCATGCCCAGACAAGCATTCCATAGGGGAACACAGAGTGATAGGTGTCTGGAACTCATTGTTCTGGGCACCATGTATCCCAGAATGCACCATGTGTGGTGCACTGGAGGATTCCCCCCTCTTTGTATCTCCTTGGGCTGCACACAGCCTGAGGAGAAACACAATACCCAGCAGCTGGGTTAAGGGTGCACCTGCACCTCAGCTAACAGCCAGGGTTAGTAAGGGGATCAGGCTGCATGGGAGCACCAGGATTTGCGAGGATCGCAACACTTCACATGACCAGCCTAACCCAGGCTGGGCTGTCCAAGCCTGGGTTGGGCTGGTCATGAGAACAGACTCAGTATCACTGTGGGACACAATACAGGAAATCAAGCAGCCATGCTTGCTTAGACTGGATTAAAAGCTTCTGAAGTTTTAAAAGCCATATTTTTCCTCATGACAGCCTATGAGAGAGAGAGAGAGAGAGAGAGAGAGAGAGAGAGAGAGAGAGAGAGAGAGAGAGAGCCAGCGGTCACAGGAGCAGATGACCCCAAGTTTGTTTCCGCCAATGTTATCCTCACAACAATGCTTTGAGGTAGGTTAGGCTTGGGGCTTCAACCAGAGTCTCCTGGCCCTCATCCAACCACCTAATCATTACACCTCATTGGCTTATGGGGCAGTTAGAACCTTCTTTATTTTCTGATTTGTAGGAGGATATACAAATAAATCCTTCTGCTTTGTATATAAACTAGAAGCTTTCTTTAGTTATCTTACTGAGTAACAGCTTGGGTTTAGGGGGATCCTTCTGAGTCACTCCTGTAAAACATCCCCCCCCCCATTGCTCGCAATGCTTCAAGAACAGCAGAGAGAGAGGGGAAAGGGGGGGCAGATTAATTGGGGTAAAAAGAATTGTTCTCCTCCCCATATGATTTAACCATATGATTGCTTCACCATAAATACAACTTGCTGCTCATTTGACTATGCCACAGCTATAGGATTGCAGCCTTTGTCATGACTAACTTTCGATTATTTCTCTGATGTGTGTGAATATACACACTGGTGTATTTTTTGTGCACGCACATACACACATATATAGGAAACAATATAAAGTGGTGATTGAATACACACATACACACATACAGTGACAAAGGGTTATATATATATATATATATATATATATATATATATATATATATATATAAATTTGTGACTCTCTCCCTCTCCCTCCCCGCCCCTCACACACAGTTTTGTATATGGAAAACTGCACACTTGACCTCTATAACATGGAAAATGAAAAGGTTAACTAAAAACAATTGAAAAGAAATTTCATTTTGCCATATCTTAGAATGCATGGCTGGTTACGTGTGAAATGACTCTGGATTTTGTTGCTATGGGATCTTAATACAGTGATATCTGCTTAAGAGTTAAGACTTCATGATACAGAAGAGAAGTTCTGGATGCTTCAGGAATTAGTGTTCCAGTTCCTCCTTGATACCATCCATACTCTTGTTCAAGGCTGTCTGCATTTGAACAAAACGTTGTATTGGAAATGTCTGTTTTTCGTACACTGTGAAACCTCAGCTTCAAACAGCTTTAGTATTTTACCTCACAAATAAGAACATAAGAACAGCCTTGCTAGATCAGACCCAAGTGCCATCTAAGCCAGCAACCGGATTTTCACAGTGGCCCAGAACTGCAAGACATAGGGCTTTTTTCTGTGACAGACACACAGGGCTGTAGGTGTTTGTTTTTTGCTTTGCTTTGCTTTTTGGCAGAGATTGAGAAGCCATTCCATTGATTTAAGCAGAAATGTAAACCACTGCACATATGAGTGTAAATCATTCAAAACTAATAACAGTTCACCCTTGGTGTAATTTAGTAAGGGCTTGAATTCAGGCTGCAGTTATTAATATTTTGTTTGTCATCCCCGCTCTGAAAACTGAATGACGATTTTAAGCGACTATTAGAAAGGAGTGGTATGTTGTCCAACACCATGTTCCAGAATGGCAATCATTATAAACAATCATGTTACAAGATAAGAAACTTTTTATTATATTCAGTTGCAAATGTCCCCTGTTTTGCCCCTCTGGTGCCATGGTAGACTGTCCCAAATTTGCCATACTAAACCCTAACCCATTGTAAAATTGCTAGCAATCTTGCTAGAGGACTTCCCACTTCCATCCTCCATCACATCACATCACTAGCTGACATGATGAGGATAATTACTCAAAGTAGTCCTACTGAAATTAAAAGGACAAGGTAGGCAACACCTAACTTATCCTTTCAATGAGATAATTTTCATCTGTCAGTAACCGGTGAAGCAGAATACCACGGTCAAGAATGTGTCCAATGTAAAGGGTAGGGCAGCATAAAGGACCACATCTGATTGGGAGTCAACTCCCAAATGTGTGCTCTTGTAGAAAGCCTCTGCTTTTCTTCAGTTACCTCAGGCCTCTGACTTTAATGGCCACTATTTGCTGCCTCCTGCTGCATTTCAACCCTTCCCACATGACCCTCTCAAATTCAAGCTGAGACAGCTTGCCATTTTTCCAAATATTAGAAATCTGGTTAGTTCAGATTAATATGTAAAATGATGAACATAACTAGAACAAAATATGTACAGAGAAACAACTCAGTATATCCAATACTGTCACTTTTCAACACCTGCCACATCAATACCTTAAGTTAATTTAAACATTTACCCAAGAAATCATGAGCTTCCAATGTGATTATGTTTGGATTCTTCCATGCCTTGAATTTAAATATAATTAACCAAATTATGCAATGACATGTGAGAAGATGGAGATATATGAGGGATAAATAATTGGTGTTAACAGATCTCTCTAGCATTTTTGCAGACTTCTATCTATGGCACATGTTAGCAGTGGACTGCATTCAGCAGTGGTTGTTCCAATTTCAGTAGCATAACTTAGTCTGGATCAGGAAGGAGAATGGTAGGAATTGGGATGCTGTGTTGAACTATATACTCTGCATTCTTTCTAATTGGGACATGCTTCATCAGGTAATCAACTTAATCAGGACCTTTCCCAAGGAACCCAATTAAAAGTTTAATGACACCGAGTAGCACGGACTGCTGCTTAATTGGGATGATAATTCTGTTCTGTGTAATTGGGATGCTAGAAGGTGATTAAAGGAACCAGAACAGGGAGAGATGTCCTTTGTGATTTTCACAAGCTGACAGTAATTTGCCTTCTTTCAAAGGGCCTCTGTCATTGGTGCTTCTCTCCATGTTTCCATACTCTTGTTTGAACTTAACTCATTCCAAGACAGCAGTCATACTGAAGGTAATATAGAAGGCAATAATATGTAGAAGGTAACAAACAGTCGGCCTCACAATCATTTCCAAGTTAAAATGTAGAGGTGGCTTCAAGCAGCAAATCAGCCTTTAAATTGTATACTCAAGAAAGTAAATCACAACCCCAGAGAATCCTAACCCCAGAGAATATTTTCTGGGCATACCAAAAGCTTACAAAAACTGTCCTTACCAAACACAAGCACACCCACCCACCCCCCACACACACTACTATATAACTGTGAGCCTGTTCTCACCATTGCATTGGTGAGAAAGGGCTCGAGGGAAAGTGGGGAGGAAGGCTGCTAGCACTTACCTCCCCGCTGACGATCCCTCTTCTCTCCCTGGGTGGGCGGATCGCCTGCTCACACGATTGCCGGTAGCTTCCAGAAGTGCAGAGGGTCAGGGGATGGGAAGTGTTACTCCACACCCCCAAACTCCCATAATGCACTGTGCAAGTGCACAGTACATTGTGGGGTTTCCGCCAACACTGGCTGGGGACCCCGCAGTCTCCCAGCCTCAGCTGCAAGCAGCCAGGGCTGGCAAACGAACCCGCCCCCTCAATAAGGTTAAGAGAGCACTTGCTCTTTGAACCTCATTTTGAAGGGAGGCTCCACAAGAGGGTTTGCTGTGGCAGCCGATTGCCTCTCACTGCTTCTCAAGAGCAGCCAAGAGTGGGCTTGGCTGCCTTAGCCCACTCCTGGCTGCTTGTGAGAACAGCCTTTGTGTTAGGTTCAGATATAATGGGAAGCCATGGTTTCCTGTTGCATCAATGAGGCTCTCCACATGAGCAGTGCAGAGAGCGAGGAGGGTTTGGCAGGGAGAGTAGACTTGGCCCCCTGCACATGCGCACTCCACCCTCCCTGGGCAGCTGGATTGGCCGCCTACATGATTACCCACTCCATCACAGAGCCGGTTGGGGCGGTGGGGATCGGGGGCTGCCTTGCCCCTGGAAGACCCAGCATGCCCCATGCAAGTGTGGGGGGCATTCTGGGGGGATCCCAAGGTCAGGGGAGGCTTGTTGTAGCATCCTGGTTGGGGGTCTACTCATTTGTCACCGCGGCACAGAGCCACGCTGCGACAGCACCCAATTACCAAAACAGGATTAGCAGAGCACTCGCTCTGCTAACCTCATTTCAGGGGAGGAGTATTTAGGCGGGCTTGCCACCACTGAATCACTGGGGTCGCCCATGAGTCTGGTGGTTCTCATTACCATTTGAAAGTGGGCTGGGCTCTGCTTTCCAGAGGTCGTGAGAGTAGCCTCAATGAATCTCTTCCCACCCATGCTCCCACTCCTCCTTTTGCTCTTTCTTTTTTATGTGTAAGAAGAAGAGAGGGAAAATATTATTTTTGCTTTGAAGCAAACTACAGTTCCACATTATGTACAAATTCAGGGACCTTTGGTTTTCTTCAAAGGATCAAACGTTACGTTACGTTTGTTCTCTGTCCAGTTTGTTTGCTAGTGGTTCCCCAAATTTGTATGTAACACAGAACTGTGGTTTCATGTAAAGTGAAAGGAAAAGTTTTCCATCTCTTCCTTGCATACATGAAAGGGAAGGAGACAATAAGAGGAGCAAGTGAACCCAGGACTCACAGATGCTTATTCATGTAGTGGAAAACATATACATTGCCTTGTTGGCAAGCCCTATCTCTGCACGGATGTGCTACATAACAATGTTCCCGCTGACCACAAGCACACCATATTCTGAAGAGACAAACATTGTACAGGAGGAGAGATCATCCATGTGATTAGGAATGCCCCAGTGAAGACATCTACATTTAACCAGTACCTTTAAAGAGGAGTCCTGACCTTCCTGACACTAATGAAGCACCAGTGCTTCTGAAGAGTTCCAGACTAAAGCTGTACTGGTACTGGAGTGTGTGGGGAAATTTCAGCAACCTCACCCTTCCCATAAAAGCCTTCTGTGTCATACAACAATATGTCTCTGAGAGCTGCACAATATACAGGGACATATTTTTGGATGGCACAGAGTGCTTCCAGGAGCAGGGCAGGTTGTCAAAATTTGCTCCCACCACTGAGCTAGCCATGGAGCTGTGTTAGTTTCATTTTTCAGGAACATCAGTGCGTCTCCTGTGGCACTGGGGCTTCAGTCGTCAGAATGTCTCTTATCTGAAATGCATTGGGCTCAATAAAATACATCTATCACGACCCCTTGGCATTCACCCCGTTCTATTGTCCTATTACTGGCAATTATTATGGTGAGTTCCAAATTTTTATATATAAATGCATAGATCAGAGATGAGCTACACACAGTGTATCTGTATCAGTATACAGGTGGCCCTCATTATCCATGATTCCATCTGCGCTTTCATATATCTGCGGTGAGGTCCTTGAAACTTGGTTTCCATATCTGCGGGTGCAAAAATAGGCAATTTTCACCTATCCACGATTTCAGGGCCACCGGAAATCCAGAGTCATTTCCAGTGTCATTTCCTGTCTGGAGGCAGCATGGAGCCATTTTGTGACTCTTTTAAAAAAACAAAACCCACATTTCTTTTGCTAAAATTGGGGGTTTGGGGAGGGCATGGCTGGAAACCTGGAGAGCAAGTTAGAGTACTTTATTTCTCTTATTTATGCTCCACTCCCGTGTGTGTGTGTGTGTGTGTGTGTGTGTGTGTGTGTGTGTGTGTGTGTGTGAACCTAACCCCTAGATTCTTATAAGGGTAATGTTTAGTTATTTGTGGTTTCCATATTTGCACCTATAGGCGAGGTCAGAACCCATGTAAATAACAAGGGCCACTTGTATGTATATGTATAAATATGCACAGTCCACATTTCTGTTGTTATGGAAAAGGTGTGGGGGTGGGTGGGGGGTGGGTGGATGCTTCTAATGTTTTGTTTTACACTGATTCAAGATCCCAGGGCAATTGTAAAGAGATTTTAGCACTGGATTCCTGGTTCAGATATCATTGCTTCTGCCCAAGCGGCAGCTGCTCCCAACCCTGCCATAGCTAATATACAGAGGTTCTGTGAAAAGCAACTCAGTGGCTTAGTACACAAGTACAAAATCCACTGTGTGACAGTTGTGAAGCGCACACATGACACTTCTTAAACTCCTTGAAAAAAGGGGGGAAGAGGCAATGAGAAAAGGGCTAGCCCTGCTTTTTTGGATTTTCAAAAGGAAAGCAGTGGCTTAGCATGCATGCACCTTTCACAACTAATGATGTGCAGGCAAGTATTTTACGTGTGTGTGTGTGTGTGTGCTCTCCTATGTACAAAATGTAGCACAAGAATCTGTTCTGGATGATAAAAATATCTTTTTCTGCTGAAACAGTTGGCAGGAAAATGCATGTAAAAAGCAAACAAAAGCAATGAAGATCTCAGTTCCAAGAGAAGAAATTGCTTTTCAGCCTGTCTTCTGGATCTTCTTCTTGACAATAGACAAGGAGCAATATAAAATAATCTTCAACATAATCTGCCAGGATTCTGGATGCATTTTACCTGGTTAGCATGAAAACCAACCACTCCACCTAGAAAATTAATTTTAAAAAATACATTAATCACATTTGACAATTGCTCCATTGTTATGGCTTGTAATAGTTAGTCAAACATGACAGCCTACGTGCATTAAAGCCAAAAATATTTGTACAGTTTTGCCTATTAGGTCACCAATGTTGTGTTTGTTACTATGATTCACTACTGCCGTATACCAGTCATGATCAAAAGAGTGCACTCACTCTAGCACCCAGCTATGTTTTTGACATATAAAGTAGCACAGGAAACCACCTTTCAGTGGTAAAGTGAGTTTGGTCTTCTCCCCTGATTTGGCTTGGCATCCTGGTGAGAGCAAGGCTGCAGTAGGTGGGGTGTAGAATGGACATTGTCTTGTAGGGAGACTTGACAAGTACTCCAAGGCAAGGGGTGTGTGTGTGTGTGTGTGTTTGTGTGTAAGGTGTGGCTTCTACACACACTCTTCTTCCAGGCCTCTGAACTGTAAGATCATAAAAGGTAACCTTTTAGCCACTGTTGTAGATATGTGCTCCTAAGTGTGTTTCAGCTGCAATGTAGGTTTCTTTAAAAAAAACAACAAAACTTAAAAATGTTTTGTGTTTTAATTTTATACTGCCTTTGGAGGATCAAAAGATGAAAGGCAGCCTAAAATGCAATTAACCAATCAGCTCTCTTCAGCGGTAATAATTAGCTATTCATTCATTCTTACAGGAGTGCAGAAGATCCGATGGTATCCTGAACATTTCAAGCAGGGGCGTAACTATAATAGGGCAAGGGGAGACAGTTGTCTGGGAGCCCACTGCCTTGGGGGGGCCCCTAGAGGCAAGTCACATGATGGACTCCCCCAGCCACACACCCACCCAGGCTTCCTTCAGTTATATTCATCCTCCGAAATTGATGTGAGTGTTAAGACCTGGAGCTACCAGAACAGCATGTCTTTCTCTAGTACCATTAAATGACTTGCATCATCCACAATGTACAAAACCTTTAAAAAAATAATTTAGGATGATGTTCTATTGTGGCACATAGGTTATATATAGGATATATATAACTATGCTTTTTGTTACCACTATACCACTATTCAGCCTCATTTAAGATTTCTTTACTTCATGAGCTGAGCTTCAGTGAGGGGGGCCCATTTCAAAATCTTGTCTCTGGGCCCACTCCAACCTTGCTACACCCCTGATTTCAAGTGAACCCATGTTACATTGTCACTGCACATTGTCACTTCCTGTGCTGAGTCACAATCTTTCCTTTCCTCCTAGAGAGCAGATGGAAACATCTCTCTCTCTCTCCTTACCTATCCACTATGTAGTCCTTTAGATTAGAGATAGGTCTTTCCTATCTAAGTGTATTTAACCAATAAATATTTAGCGTTTAGTCATACAAGGATCTCCATGTGTTTTCTTTAAATAGCCGCAATATCCGAACCATCCTCTGCTACCTACTCTGTAACTGGAGTGTGTGCTCATTCCTTAGTGCTCTGCTGTTTTACCTATTGTGGGTAAAAATCAACAACCTCTAACATGTTTTATGTCAGTATTTACTTTAGCCGCTAGGGCAAAAATGCCAGTGTCAGGTCCCCGCCCCCACCGCCACTGTAGGTGCTTTTAAAAGCCAACATCAACTTGGGCAGACTGCATGTTTGGCATGGAAGGATAGTAGAAGAAAGGCTGCTTTATTGTCTGATTTTCAGCTAAAAATCACTTCCCCCTCCTATTCTCACCTGGGGTGGGGGGATCCTGAAGCCCAAGCAAAAAAAATAAAAAAGGCATTGCGAAAGCTGATTTTTAGCTGGAAAGCAACCATAAAGTAAGGGGTTAAGCAGCCTCTTTCCAGTCACCCTTCTTTCTCCCTGACTCCCATCCTGCCCAGTCTCATTTTGGCTTTCAGAAAAGCACAGAAGGAAAAACAAACACAACGCTGTATGTAATGTGTAGTTTGAGTCTAAGTGAGGAAGTTGGTTCACTGAAAAGTGTTGTAGAATTTAATGGCAACTTGGTCTTTTGGACCACTTATCATCCTGGTAACTTTCCTCTAAATCCTTTCCAACTTGCCAATGTCCTTCCTGGACCGTAATTACTTCCTGCAAAATCTTCCAGCCTTAATGAAAACTTGGCACAGGAAATGTACTTTTTTTGTATAATGCACTTGGACATCTCAAGTGATCCAGCCAGCTCTCCCTCAGTCTGTACCGGAACTTGCTTCCGTTTTGCTTCATGCCAGCTGCATGGAAACTTGCACAGCAGTTGTGCTGGCAAGCCCCGCATGATCCGCTCCATCTCACCACTTACAAAATGCAATAAATACATTCTAATAAATATATATTCAAATCAGAAGCATTTTTGAGTAGCATAGCCGAGTGCAGATCTAGTCCTTTGTACACATATTTGTACAAAGTGTTGCCTGTAATTTTAAAGATGCTTGCCTGAGGGAGGTTTCATTTTTCCATTGAAGTTCCCTTGATTTACTGTATGCAATATGTTACAGCTTCCTTATTTGCTCCTCTGGGACACTTACTGACAGTAAATCTCTATTAAAATATTCTTCCATATGGTTGCATGAAAATTTTATTGCAGTGAGCCTGAGGCTGAAGGTCACAGCTGAGTAGCTGCAGTTAAGCATTGCAGTCTATAGACTCGGAGGTACATCTGTTCTGGGAGTGAGAGTAAAATTAGAATTTTACTCTCAATAGCAATTCTCCAAACTAGTTACACTTGTTTACTGTTGCAGGCCTGGACCAAAGCACCACCTTCCATATACATGTCACTGGGTATTGTGGCTACATGATTTAGGTCGTAAACTCTGATCCAGAAATTGCAAAAATGTAGAGGTCACCGAAGAGGGTCCCTAATGTATATTTCATTTACGATACATGAAAATTTAATAACCTCGCACATGATTTGACTCCATGGCTTGCTTACACGGTTTTTGGTGTTGGATTCATTATGCACTGAAATGTTTTCTGGTTGGTATACCATACAAACTTTGTAAATGATACAAAATATTACTTTTAATCAATTAAAAGATTAAAAGATTGTTTTTAATGAAAGGCGGCATATAAATTTAACAACAAACAAATAAATAAATAAAGACTGAATAACCTGATACTCAAATCCCCGCTGGTACTATATCAGGCAGCAGCGATATAGGAAGATGCTGAAAGGTATCATCTCATACTGCACGGGAGATGGCAATGGTAAACCTCTCTTGTATTCTGCCAAAGAAAACCACAGGGCTGTGTGGGCACCAGGAGTTGAAATCGACTTGACGGCACACTTTACTTTACATGGGGAACAGGGGTCTGGCCTGGTTTCCCCTGAGCAGTTTTTCCACCCAATGCTCACCTTTCAAAGCTGCTGTTTCCCCCAAATCTGCCATTGCAGCAAATGACACTTTCAAGAGCAAATAGCCACTTCAGTGAAGTTTAGGAAAATGGGGAGGAAAAGGCCAATCCTCTCCACACATACACACACACACACACACACACACACACACACACACACACACACCATGGTCCAAATTTGGATCAGGCCCAACTCCCCTCTACCACCATGGCTGTTATTGACTCAGGCATACGGAAAATAATTTTATGGATGCTTAGAACGTGGTGTGCATTTATGTATGTATATTAACAACTCATCTGTCCGACAGCAAAAACATCTTGGAACATTTAGTCTTCTAAAGAAGGAGAATAACATTTTCTCTTCCTCTATCCTTCCATTTGTACTTTTTGATAGTCAGGCTGTAAGGTTTCAGAGACCAAACCAAATTTGCTTGGTGTGTCATTAAGGTCCACCCCACCCCCCGCCCGTTTCTATAGCAGCAATTATAGCCATGACGCTACTAAAAAAATTGATATTTTGGACTCTAGTCTACCACCATGATATTTTTAAAAGTGTGTGGGCTAATTAGATGTGCTCCAAGTCCTTGCATAAACCTTAATTAATTCACTTGTACCCTATTTTTCAAGGAAGATAGATATCAGCTTGCTGTAATATTTTTCCAAAGTGGATGTGCGCTGGGTAGACTTGAAATGAATTCCCTACCACACTCTCCCACATCCTGACAAGCCAATAAAAATGATATTAGGTGATTAAATGTAGGAATAAAAAAGAAGGCTGACATAATGATAAACTGTAATGAAGTCAAACAGCTGGCAGACTCCTTGGTGAATTTGCCACCTGATGACTTGTACAAAGATCCAGGCAATGCCTCCAGCTTGCTAGTCAGCTGGCAGCCACTGGTATACACACTGAACATTACCTCCCATTCATTAATTGGCTCACTGGAAACTAGATTTCTTGCCATTAGGACAGAAAACATCTTTTTCATGTGTGTGAGAGAGCATGGCCTATTAGTTATGTACAGTAACACTTGATTAATGTTGATAAATTACCACTGGCTGATCTGTAGACAGGGATGGATTTCTGATATGAAAAAATCACACAGAGGCTTTCTTCTTCTCTCAACCTTTGAGAGAATTTGATTCAAGGTGAGATGCTGATGCTGCAGCAATTAGCTTTGGGCAGAACAGCACATTGCTTTTTAAATCTCTGACATACAGAAAGATGAGACAATAGGTTTGTGCAATAGGATTCAAAGAGCTGGGACTGAGTTGATATACTCAACACCTCTTCTCGCCACTGTTCACTCTTCCCATAACCTCTTCAGCTTTCCCTCCATTGCTCTGCTATCTTTCTCCCCTCTGTTGCTGTCTTGGACACTGGATTGCATGTAGGTGTGATGGCAACTGTTAACTGCCAGTTTTTCTGCATATTGAATTCATGGACACATGTGCACCATCTTCACAAGGGCTGAAGCAGAAGCCACAGCAAAAGGGGTGGTAGTTTGTTGTTGTTGTTCTTTTGGCTTTGGGCTGTCTCAGAATGCTGGACTAAGTTGGCCTTTGGCCTGATCTACCAGGGCTCTCCTTATGTTTTCTGCTACCATTCCCCACTATATTCCACTGACATGATATTACATATACATGGAATATATAATATAATGTCAGCAGAATACTGTTGGGAATAGCAGCAGAAAACATAAAAGCCCTGCTGGATCAATCCTAGGCCGACCTAGTCCATCATTCTGTTTCCCACAGTGACCAACCAAATGCCTCTGAGAAGCACACAAACAATACGTAGACAGATTGCCCTCTCCTGCTGGTGCTTCTTGGCAACTGGTATTCAGAGGCATATGGTCTCTGAACCTGCAAGTAGCAGAGAGCCATCAAGACTAGTAACCATTGATAGATTTCGTCCACTAATTTATCAAATCCCCTCTTAAAGCAACCCAAGCTTGTGTCTGTCACTGCATTCTATGGCAGCAAATTCTATAGATTAATTTTGTGCTGTATGGGGAAATAATTCCTTTTGCCAGTCTACTCCTCTACTCCTCATGAGTTTCATTGGATGATCCCTGATGATAAGAGCCCTGTGATAAGAGAGGGAAGAAAACATCTCCCCATCCACTTTCCTCACACCACACATAATGTTATAACCTGAATCATGTTGCCCATTATTTGCCTGTTTCCTAAACTAAAAAAATCCCAAATGCTGTTGCCATTCCTTGTAATAGCAATAGCAATAGCAATAGCACTTACATTTATATACCGCTCTATAGCCGGAGCTCTCTAAGCGGTTTACAATGATTTAGCATATTGCCCCCAACATTCTGGGTACTCATTTTACCGACCTCGGAAGGATGGAAGGCTGAGTCAACCTTGAGCCCCTGGTCAGGATCGAACTTGCAACCTTCTGGTTACAGGGCGGCAGTTTTACCACTGCGCCACCAGGGGCTCATTCCTTTCCTTGTAAGGAAAATGTGCTAGCCCCCTGATCATTTGGTTGTCTTTTTCTGCACCAGGGGTGTGTATCTGTATGATCTGTAGCTGTCATTGAGAGTCAAGTTGCACATTACAGGAAGTGTGTGCTTAGCACTTCCATATTTCCCCTTTTCAGTAAATAGCAGCAGTAAAGAGCAGGATAGCATTCTCTTCCCCTGTTTGCCTGACCTCCAATTGCTTTGCTTTTCAATTTTGTCTTCCTTTGTGGCTGCATTCCCACGTAATGTGGAACCACTGGTCCAATGGACCCACACTTCTGCTCCCCATCCCACTCCTGTTTGAATAACAGAGAGCACTGTCTCTGCAGTCAGCGAGACTGGGGAAAGGAGGGGGGGGATCTTGCTGTGCAGACTTCCCTCTGGCATGAAGGACAGCCTACTCAGCCTATCATGGCCAGAGAGAGGAAGGAGCTTCCTCCCTCAATTCCAGTTGAAGGAAATGCAGCCTGTGGTTCCGTATTCAGACACAAGGCTTTGTAGAACCTCGGGTTGGGGCAATGAAATTCACTACATCCCAAGGGTTCAGACTGAAGTTTCAAAATCAAAACCTCAGGTCAGTTGCCTTGTGGAACTGGAGTTGCATGCATTCAGATTATTATTATTATTATTATTATTATTATTATTATTATTATTAATTCGATTTCTATACCGCCCTTCCAAAAATGGCTCAGGGCGGTTTACAAAGAGAGATAACAAACAAATAAGATGGTTCCCTGTCCCCAAAGGGCTCACATTCTAAAAAGAAACACAAGACACACACCAGCAACAGTCACTGGAAGTACTGTGCTGGGGGTGGATAGGGCCAGTTACTCTCCCCCTGCTAAATAAAGAGAATCACCATGGTAAAAGGTGCCTCTTTGCCCAGTTAGCAGATGTCACAGTAACACTAGCAATAGCACTTACATTTATATACTGCTCTATAGCCGGAGCTCTCTAAGCAGTTTACAATGATTTAGCATATTGCCCCCAACATTCTGGGTACTCATTTTACCGACCTCGGAAGGATGGGAGGCTGAGTCAACCTTGAGCCCCTGGTCAGGATCAAACTTGTAACCTTCTGGTTACAGGGCGGCAGTTTTACCACTGCGCCACCAGGGGCTCCCTGATGGGAGTAAAAGCAGATGTCACAGTAAAAGGTGCCTCTTTGCCCAGTTAGCAGATGTCACAGTAACACATTCTCTGCCCCTTTAAACTCCGATTCCATGCTATGTGCAAATGTGGCCAGACTTTCAATTTCCATACTGTAAGCCCCCTGCAACAGGGATCTGTTTTCTCATTTTCTTCAATTGCCATGTGCGTGGCTGCCAAGGCACTATATATAACGAAAAAATACATAGGGCCTGGATAGTATGGCTGTGTGTACAACTTTAGATAAGCCAAGGGCCTGCCTTGATTTCCAGATCTAAACTAGCAATTTCAGCAGGTGCCAATTCTGTCTCAAAAGCACCTTGATTATGTAGCACTCACCTCTTCTTGATCTTATTGAGAATTCTTGTTCACCCTGCTGTTGTTGGTTTCACACAGTTTTTCTCCCCTGACCCTTCCTCTCCTAGATTAGTTACATGATCTCACACAACTTGGGATCACTTAAAGAATGCGATGAAATCATAGTACTATCAAGACAACCAGAGGTTATATGATCAAGCCACTGAGGACAATGATCCCTAATCCCGCGCCAAATAGGGGACAGGATTGTATGCCAGCAATGATTCCAAACCCACTCTTCCCACCGTTTGCAAAACAAAACAAAAGCCACCAACTCCCTTGACTGCAGTTGTTGGACAATATAAGGCACAGCAACTAACATCCTTCACTACACAAGTTGAGAATTGATACTTTAGATGCTTCATCCATTTTACAGTCCACTAGCGGACTGGGCTGGAAATGAACTGTGCTGGTTGCTGAAACAAGACAGCTATTATCTGGAACTGCAATATTTGAGATGGTTGCACACTAACCTGAGGGCACATACTAATGACTTCTATTCTAGATCGAGTTCTTGGCTAAAGATTCAGCTGTTAAAGCTCTGGGCTCAGAGGACTTTGTAACCTCTCAAATATCCCAGATATTGGTGGATTGGTTGAGCAAATTCCAGTTCCAGTGGTCCATCAAATAGTAGCGATGTGCATGAAAGAACTTCTGGCATTTTCTGTGGTATGTTTTCTGTCCCAGATATATCCAGTGATGATCTAAAAATAATGCACAAATACATATCCAGTGAAGGAATTAAGTGTAGCCTCGCTCTTCCCAAAGGAATCATTAGTGGCTGATATCCAGAGCAATCAAGAACACAGCAGGTGCTGCATCATCACAGGTGGAGACTTCCTCAGCAGTTCAGTGCATGGGGCGGGGATGGGGGAACACTTTTCAATTATCTTCTGTGCTTTCCAGAAATATGTCCTTGAGGGTTACATATTTCTGGAAGACAAAAAGCACTTCTGAAGGCAAAGAAGATCAGCAAAAAATAATTTCCCCTTCCCTCCCTGCCGACACACACTCTGCTGCTGGGAAGTGGATGCTAGGACTTTGAGGATGTAGCCTCTGGATGGAATCTGCTCACGTAAGAGGGCTTTCCTGCCCCCTTCTTCCACAGCCACCTCCTGCATCCTAAGAAAAGCCGTCCTGAGGGTTCCCCTGGCCCTCTGGAAGGAGATGGGATAGAGCACAGGGGGCCGCAGGGAGAAGAGCGATTTGCGGAAAATTGGGTGGAAGCACGTCCCACAGGTGGAGCTCCACTTGCAGACATTCTCCATTTTTGGTGATTCTTTCCCTGCAGCCCCATGGTCCACAGTTCAACCCCTTCCAGACAGCCAGTGGGTCTTTCAGGAGAGCCCCTTTAGGAGGCATATGGGGCCGCCATGTCAAGCTGTGGAGCAGAGGAGGCAGGACAGAAAAGGCCTCCATGTGAGCTGACACGGGCTTCTATAATTCAGGACACAACCCAGCTACTGGGTGATGGAGTTTTGAATTGAATCTGGGTCCAGGCACCTGATCTCAGCACTGCAGCTGCTAGCCCTGGGGACCAAGTTTCAGTATGCACAATGAGAGGGATTGAGCTTCAGAGACGTCATGCCTCAATGAATGTAATACAGCTTTAGTATTTCGTTTTATATTTATATTTTGCTTCATTTTTTAAAAAAAATATTTTTTATAACTGACTTTTTTCTTTGGGTTAATTTATCACACAGAATCGGTGGCTTATCACATAGTGCAAAGTATCTCAAAATAAGCACCTTCAAAGATCTGTCTCATTCCTCCATGTATGAGGAAACAAGATACCCAGAAGGAGTATCTGCATGCATTTAAATAGGTGGGGAATGGATTGTACACAAATTGATTCAAACAATCTGTAGCATGCAGATCTGAATTTGCAGAGGCCTTATCCACAGAAGACAACCAATGTCATTTCTCATACACACACACACACACACACACACACACACACACATTTCTTTCACCGTCTAATTAAGAACATAAGAACACAGGAAGCTGTCTTATACTGAGTCAGACCCTTGGACCATCTAGCTCAATGTTGTCTACACAGACTGGCAGCAGCGAGGACAGCCAATGTCATTTTCAAATTTCCTGATGCCTATTTTTCTGTGTCAGTTAATATTGTGTGGAAATGTTGTTGTAATATGTCCAGCCACTAGGTGGCACTAGCATTTGCTGGTAGTGACCCTATATCCTTCCTTGCTTCCTGCCTGTACTTCTTGTAGCACTTATCTCTTCCTGTGACACAGTAAAGAAGTCTTACCTTCCATGCCTGCCTTACCCATTATAATTATACTAGTGGGCCCGGGCACAGAGCATCTGTGCCTCTAGTGCGGCCAGGCCCACCGCCACCTGCGCTGCAGCCGGGCCCGCTGCCTTACCTCCGCGGCCGCCGGGCCCGAGGGTGCCGCCGCCGCCGCCGCCGCCAGGCCCGAGGGTGCTGCTGCTGCCGCCGGGCCCATCGGCGTGGCCAGGCCCAAGAGTGCTGCCGCCGCCGGGCCCAGCCAGGCCCGCCGCCTCGACTCCGCAGCCGGGCCCGCCTGGCTCCCCGGCCATGGCCGCCGCCGTTCTCCTGGGTGCGCCAGGACCAATCAGGCGCCCCCTGCAGCCCAGCCAATCAGCTGGGCTGCCGGGACGCATTTCTCCTGGGCACACCCAGGAGAATTATATATATAGATACTTTCATTCTGTCAGGCAGTGGTCTGACTCATAGGATTCCGAGGAAGAATTGTCTAATTCACAGCCCCTGAGGGGACCCTGCTACAGGATGCTGAAGAAGAAGCCCCCTCGGACGGAGCACTCACTTGCTGCAGTACAGCAGGAGGTTGCCAGGGAGCCGTTGCTTTCCTCAGGTGGGGAGGAGGCAGGACCAAGCAGCAGACCGGCGAGCCACGTGGAACACCAAAGAGAGCACAGAAAGGAACAGTGTGTTGGGCAACACAGAAGCAGCTGGTTGGCTGCAAAGTCTAACAGGAGTGGCATCTGAACTTGCAGCCCAAAGGCAGGTGGGGGCCTTAATTGGCTTCACCTGGTGTGGGACCTTGAAGAGCTATCAAGCCAGACTGCTCCTTCTACACCACGCTGGTTTCAACAGATCACTCTGGCGTGCAGATCTAGTCTCCAGTCTCCAGCTCCCAGCTCTCCTGGACCCCAACCTTGGCCTCGATAATGACGTGTGACTTTCTCTGGAACCCTTGGACCTCAGAATGGGCAATTCAACCCCTTTCCTGGTGACAACCCTGCTTTGGACTTGGCATTGACTACGATCGATGGACTGGTGAGTTTTGGGTGGGTGGGTGTAATTTCCCTTGTTCTCACCCCCTGTGTGCTGTACTGCATTTTGGCTGCTGCTAAACAAAGGTTTCACTCCTCCACAATGCAGCAGCTGATATAATTTATTGCAGGAAAGTGCGCCACTGACACATTCTTTAATTAAGCAAAATGAGCAACAAGTAGTTCTAAGAAGAACTAATGTAGACTACTTTCTTCTTTTAATGTGGTGGTTCTTGACTAGGATCCCCTTCCATGTGCTGTGAATTTTATTTGTAACCCAGTGTCAACACATGGGTTACAAAGCAGTGTTGAGTGGCTGCCATCTTGAAATGGGGTTTGGATCCTCATCAGGGTCCCGTACGACTCCCTCCTAAATGTTGTTATTTGGTTTGTATCAGCCTGCAAAAATTATTTGAGAGGGACTGTAGTGATCAGTTCCCCCCTCCCTCTAAAGAGTTAACAGGAAGTGAACCCCTGTCTTGACCAACAGGCTGGTGACCTCCAGGGTTCAACCAATCAGTCCAACAGGTGGGTGGGACATGATTTCTGCAGCAGAGAATTCTGGGAACAAGAAAGGAAGTCGTGGCAGAGAGTCCGGACTAGCATGAGGTCGGATGCTTCATGGCGGAGCTGCAGGATAATCTCTTAGGGTGAGAGATTGGCAGGAGGCTTGATTCTCATCAGGAGCTTGGTGAGTTCAAGGGGACAGGAAGCCAAGGCTAGTGGCTTCAGAGGTTTAGATCAGGAGAAAGTGTTTAAGTAACAATTTGCATTAGAATTTCTGTTTCTTTGGTGTGTGCTTTGCATTTCCTAAATATCTGTTATTTGCAACTAAGTAATTAAATTTTAAAGTATGCCGTCCCAGCATCATTCGGGGTGCTTTTGAAGTATTCTTGTAACCAATTAAGTATCCTTAAGTGTATCTAAAAAGCCAAAAACCTCAGACAGGACCAGCCTGTAGTAATTGAATAAATGTTTTCTCTTTGTTCTTTACCTTTTACAAGCCCCCAAGGGTGGTTATTAACCCAGTTGGGAGGGGATGATAAGGGGGATTGCCCTGGTGCAGAACACGTCTCAAAGATAGCTTGGCCAAATTAACAATTAGGAATTAGCCCCACATGTAAGCAAAATGCACGGGAGGGAAAAGTTTTTTCCTTTAGTCTTGCCTGTTACCAAAAAGGGAGAGCAGATTTTTGCCTTTGCCCATTATCCAGCTATAGAGGGACCTTGGACTAAAGCACTTAATCCAATGGTCCAGTTCTAAGCAAGTCTTAGAGTGCTTGGTGGCAGCAGGACCTTACAAGAACTTCTGAGTTCTCCCAGAATCCTTTTCTTAACTTTCAGGTCTTGAAAGTTACAGATTTTTAAACCAGCCAGTCTGCGTCTCAGAGCACAGGGCAGGGATGACTCAACACTAAAGTCTCTCTCTGTTGCAGAACTGGTTTAGAACGGTCAGGGAGATTATCCAGTAACCTGGCCTGAGTCAGGAAAGGAATTTTCCACTACCCACAATCCGCTACAGGGACACACAGACATGATGTGCATGTCTTCCCTTTTGGAAAGTTGGCTAAAAATGCCTGTTAATCTTACCATAGGGACATCTTATTCCTAATTGGATAATACAGTCCCCGCAGGATTTTATTATTTTTTTAATCCGCCCAGGACATTAAGACCATCCTCTTGGGAAAGAAGTGTTGGAAGTGAAAGACTATGCACTGTCTCTTGTCTCAGTGACATAGGAGGACAGACTAGTGAGTCAGAGGGCTAGAGGGTCAAGACATTGGTCATCTCTTCTCTACTACTCTGACACTATCCCTTTGCTATGTAGATTGCTAATCTCAGGGACTTCGTGCCTGCCTGCCACTTCCCTCTTCTTCCCTTCCACCTCCCTTGCAACATGCAAGCTCCTCTCCCCTGCACCATGTGTGCAGAGATGCAGAATCCATCTGCATCCAGCTAGATCGATAGATTAGAGATTCTATCTTCTCACTTTCCTATCTAGAATGGAGATTTCTAATAAATACCACTTATATTGATTTGAAACTATGAACTGGCTCCAAGTTACTTTACTCTCAGCATACACGCATGCCTAACTAAACACTAAAGTGTTGTGCCTCTATGCACTCTGCTATAATGAAAAAAGGTTTCTCTTACCAGAGAGAATTCCCAACAAGAAGTTTGCCACCTACCAGGAGCAAGACTTTTGGAGCACGCTTCTCTGAGAAGGCTGTTCTGCACTTCTGTTGCCTCTTTGCACATGTGTATCTTCTCAGGCATTTGGGAACTAGCTGAAGGCTTGTCTTGAACCTATGAAGCTGCCTCGTGCCAAGTCAGACCATTGATTAGTCTAGCTCGGTCATGTCTACAGTGACTGGCAGCAGTTCTCTGGAGTCTGAAGACCCTTTCCTAATCTTCCCTGGAGTGGCCATGGTTTGAATCTTGGCCCTTCGGCACACAAGCCATATGCTCTACCACTGGGGCTGTACTGCAGCCCTAACCCAGCCATCCTTTCCTGTTTGCTTCGTGTAACTGCAATCCTCCTGATTCTGTTAATTGCTTTTAACGTTGTGTTGTTTTGTGGTGGTGTTTTCTGAAGCCACCTTCTGGATGTTCTTGCTGGAAGCCATTCCAGAAATAACATCAGGAAACAGATAAAGATCATCGGCTCCCAGTCCCCTGTGCTAGCAGCACTGTGCTCATGCCTTCCTCACCGCTGCTCTCCAAGTGAAAGGCTGCCATCGGCTATTGTGCTTGCCCAGCCCAAGGCAGCGTGCAGTGGCTTGTTTTGCTGTTTACTAACATCCACGGAGCACATTCTCGGCGGCTCTTAGCCACTTCTTAAATGCATTTTTACGAGGAGGCAAAGTCAAATCACTATTACTTAATTAACACAATGGTGAAGGCTTCAATCCAGCTGCACAATAGCTTCCCTGACCTTGCAAGAAGGATACATGACTTCATTATTGAGTATATTGTTTCCTATAAACATATAAAACCCGTACCAATAACAATCCCATCAGCTGAAATGAAGTTATCCGAGAACAGAATTAAACTCTAAATGACCCCTTTGCTCTACTCTATAGACCCCTATTAATAATTTCTAATCTAATCAACAGGGGTAAATGTACGATTGCAGCCCATGCCAGGCACACTGCCAGGAAGGACCTATTGCAGGCCGTCTCATTTATTCCAGTCCAGGGCTTCTCCGGCAGAAGATGCATCTTTCACTGGGAGGCCACTGGCTGATTTCCTCTTTTGTTATCTTTTCAGGCAAAGTCATGTCCTTGTAACTGATAGACACATTGCTTTGTAAATAACCCTGGAGTGACTGATAGAGCTCTTGCCAGACAAACCCTGTAAATAGCCAGGCATTATTCACGCCAGGCCTGAGAACGCTGTGATGCGGCTGGCAAATTTATGACAGATACGAGCTCACCTCTTGCACAAATATATGCTTTCCTGGCAAATTCATCACACGCTTTTAATGGCCCCCATACTGAATTTGTCAGCTGTCTGTCCCTGTATGTTGTTTCCCTTTGGATTTCCGTCAAGGATTGCTGGCTGAAATCATCTCTCAGCAGCTAGGCCGGCGAGAGATCAATGATGACACATCTATTGATGATATTTTACCTTCAACTATTCAGTCCATGCATCATTTTAACAATGCTGATATGTTTATTGAGTGCCTGCTAGCATTCACAATCAGATGGAAAGTGATGTCAGACTAAATTTCTGCTTGGCTTGATAGAAATGTCTCTCCCCTCCTCTCCCCAATATTACTTACTCCTTTAATTAGAATACATACAACCCAACGTATAAGAGGGGAAGGACTTAAACACAGACTGGCTTGAGGATTCATTCTCATGTGGTACAGCCCTTTCACATGACTGGAGCACTACAGGTTGTGTGAAGTGATTGCTAGTTAAAAAGCACCCTTGACATCAAAACTACATCGCCAATTAATAACTTGAATGACAAAGAAGATTCTAGCATATCCTTTCTTCTGACGATGAGGTGGATATGCAGGTGCATTCAAGCTCACCATCTCTTCATGTGAAATCTGAAATACTACATGTGAGAAGATTGTATTGCCTCAGAAAAATCAAATCAACAAAGGCTGAGAGTTGATTCAGTCTTGGGCTGGGTGTGCTTCCCATCATTTGTTCAGTAAATGGTCCAGAAGCAGACGCCAGATTCTGACGCTGCCAGGGCTAATTTGGATCCATTTTAGACAAGACATGGAATTTATACAGCCTGGAATACTGTCCAAATTGAAGAGGAGAAAGCAGGCTCGCCAAAGCCAGCATTGCAACAACCAAGTCTGGAATAATCCAGAGCTTTCTTGCAGTTCTAGTTTAGAAATGCCAAAAACGGTTTCCAGGTAATGTATCCTGACAGTTGCTTACATGGAGAATATGTGTGACCTGTGACTGGGATAGCTGAAAACATGCTGCTGTAATTATAGAAACTGCCATTGGAATATCGCAATTGCATTGTAAATTGCCACATCGCATTCTCCATTCACATGTTATTTTGAACACTCATACAATGAGGGGACAGGGTACACAGGTACAGTCATTCACATGTTATGCTGAACACAGGTACAAAAGTACACTTCCTATCCATACCATGCATTGAAGGGCCTGTATCCAGGTTCAGTTTTAAAATGAACACAGGTACAGTCATTCACACAAACACATGTACAAGTGTGCAGACATCTGTATACTCTTGCAGCACATTGTCTGAATCAGGCTCATATGAATACAGCCTGGAATACTCTTGAGACCATTGAAATCATGTATGACCCCTGAACAGCTAACAATTACACATCATAACATGCAAAATGAGGCTGTACACAGGTACCCTTGAGCGATGCTATACATGCTAACTATAGATAATTACTATAGATAGCTGCTTAGACTGGTAAAATAGTAACGAGTTACTGAAGAAGGGAATTGCTAAAGTACTAAGGTTACATTTCCAAGGAAGCAAGTCCCACTGAACATCAAGAAGATTTATGTTTCTAATCTCTGTACAGCGTTAAAAAAAATTACTACTCTGAATGGTTTACCTATTATCAAGACTCATGATGTCTCTCCATGATCTTTAGCGGATATCAACAATAGGAAAGTTTTATTTTGCTTCCTATGTTTTATACATAGGTTTGTATAATTGTGTGTTCCTGCACTTGAAATATCTCAAATTCTTGTGTTTTCCTTGGCACTTATACTTGTGCAAAACTTTTGTCCACATCCCATATGACGGTGTAGCTGACACTACGTTAAATTAAGAGCTACAAATATGGGTATGGTCAGAAACTATTAGTAAATTACTCTGAGCTTCAAATAACTATATAAATGCAGATCAGCATCTGACCAAAGCTGTGCCCATGCAGCAAAATCCTGCACAACCCTTAGGGACATATTTGTGGGTGGCACAGAGTGCTTCTGAGGGAAAAGGAGATCTGTGGAAATCCGGGGTAGACCTAAGTAATTTTGGTGCCTGGATCTGAAGGGCTTCAGAGCCCCCACCCCCCACCCCGGCGAGTTAAAAAAAAAGTTTAAGGGTTTTTTAAAGGGTTTTTTTTTAAAGGGGGGGAACCTATATTTTTCGAAGGCTTCCAATGGAGGGCTTCCCCGGAAGCATGCTGCCGCTGCTCAGTGGCACCAAACTGCAGTGCAAAAATGTCAATAATTTTAGCTGCCTTATGCGCAGCTGGGGTGGAGGTGGGTGAATCAAGCAGGCCTCCCCCATCCCTGTGGTGGCAGCGGCTGTGGATGTAGCAGGAGCAGCCACTGGGCCTGACCGTTCAGCCCAGCGGCCTTGGAGAACTGCAAGGTGCTCCAGCGTGCATGCGCAGTTGGAACAGAGTGTCCCAATCCCCGACGTCATGGGCTTGCGGTATTCTATTCTAACTGTGCAGGCGCACTGGAGCGCCTCACAGTTCTCAAGGGCTGCTGGGCCAAAAGGTCAGGCCCAACAACCAATCCTACTCCACCTGCCGCTGGCATTTTCACCACCATGGGGGTGGGGGAGGCCTGCTCGGCTCCCCCACACACACTCCCCACCCCCCACCTCCAGCTGCACACATGGCTGCTAGAATTATTGATGTTTTCAGCGCCACAGTTCGGCACCATGGGGCAGCGGTGGGGAAGGCACATGGTGGGGTGGTGGCAGGAGGGCCCCCCCCCGGGCCTATGGAGGCCCCCTGGACCCTGGAGGCCATGGACCAAGGTTGGGGGGTAAGAGCACCTCTGGTGGAAATCACCCTCCACACATACACCTCGCCCAAGCTCCTGTGCTTCTTTAGTTCAGAAAGGAACAGCTTCATTACACATGCTTCTTTTGTTTCAAAGGCATAGTGTAGTCAGGATGGATGTCAGCCAGAGTAAAAACATGGAGCCCCAAGGTCCTCAGTGGTAGAAGAGGTAGGGCAGAGAGCAAATGGCAAGGATTAGGGTTAGAGCTTTTCACTCAGCAGGCAAGAAGGCATTAGGGAGGTTGGTGCTATGTGCTGAGATTTGTGGGAATGTGGTGCGAGGCTTGTTCAGAATCTCCTTGCCTGGGAATTCCATGTGCCCCTGGAGAAGCCAACGTTACATCTTGAGAATGTTCTATAGGTGGCATTAAGTCACTTAAGAATCTCACATTCCCATTAAGAGTTGGTGGCAGCACTCGAGGGGGCTTCTCTCAGCCCAAGAAAATTGTCGCAGCAAGCCACATTCAGCCTTTTAATCCAAGCCACAGTGCGTTCCACCCAAATGCAAATGGCAGGCTCATGCCTTTTCAATTTGGATTCCTTTGTGAGACTTTTACTTGGTCGCATGGAAGCAAGAACCAACCATCCTCCACCCATTAGGCACCCAAATGTTCAGCTTGTCTTGCCAAGGGCTTGAACCTCTCACTGCTCTCTGCTACCAGAGATTTTCCATATTTAGCAGTATATGTGTGAAACGTTTGGGTCACAGCAGTTTAGGGAATTTTGCTGAAAGGCAGGAGTCATTTTGACCACATGATTTTTGAGCAATTGTTGTGGAGACTGTACCACTGATAGAGGCCCTTTCCCATCCTAGCTAATCTCCATCTCACTTTCCAAGTCTGCACTTCATTAAGGGGTTACAAATAGACTTTAAATACATTTAAATTGGTGAAAAACCAGAAATTGGCTTTTTGTTTCTTACTGTATAAACTGAATAGCAGGAAGAAAAAGGATTAAGAATTATTTTATGACCTTGCCAGCAAATTTTATAGTATTTGGCTTTTTCTTTTATCAAGGGAATGCAAACGCCCAGCAGACACCACATATTGTAAAATGATCCACCAGATTTTGAAAAAATTGTATATATGTGTATGAGTGTTTTTTCTTATATCCCAATTCTAGCGAACACAATTCCCTAGAAGAAAGTGATAAACATAATTTACTTTCCTCTGCCATTGTTTATATTCATTCACTTTATTGTGTTAAGCTGTTCCGAACCAGTTGGGGTTTCTTAGACATTGCTAACAATGTCGCGCTTCAAAGGCATAGGAGTGATTGAGGGAGGATTAATTCCTGAATTCTTTTAGCTATAAATTGAGGCATGTTGACTTGGATGATCCCTTTGCCAACTTCATGGTTTTATTTCCAGAATATCATTTATTTCCACAGCATTATATTTCCTCCTCCCCCTACATCTAAGATATGCTGTTCTGGGAGGTTTATAATACGGATTCTCAGGATCTCATAATTACAAAACAGAAAGCACAGAGGGTCTAGGCCTAGGAAAACCCAGAATCAGAGGCCATCATCTTATAAAATCTTAAGTGTGCTTAAGTCCATTGATCTCAATTACATTATTTTATTTTATTTTATTTTATTTTATTTCTACAACACCCTTCCAACAATGGCTCAGGGCGGTTTACACAGAGAAATGTCCCCAAAGGGCTCACAGTCTAAAAAAAACATAAGACAGACACCAGCAACAGTCACTGGAGGTACTGTGCTGGGGGTGGATAGGGCAGTTACTCTCCCCCTGCTAAATAAAGAGAATCACCACGTTAAAAAGGTGTCTCTTTGCCAAATTAGCAGTTACTTGAGCATGCTTCACTTTGTGCTGGATTGTGGCCAGGGAATTTTATTATTCTTGTGAATTTTGGTGCTTGCTTCGGCAGCACATATACTAAAATTGGAATGATACAGAGACAGATTAAGGATTGTGTCCACTAGAATTGGCTGTTTCCTCACATAGATGTTGCACCATATATAAGTGATCAGAGCAGGATCTCAAACTTATTCTTCATAAAACTTTCTCTCTTTAACATATCTAAGCTTGGATTTATGTAACAGAATCTAGCCATGTTGGACTTTCTGCACAATGGCACTTGGGTGGATGTGGCTAGAGTGGCTGATTCATGCCCTAACTGGTTTATTTGGCATGAGCTTGCATAGCAAACAGATGGGATAGTTCAAAACTACAGCTGAACTGAATTGGTGGCATGGGGGATGGAGGAGCAAATCCTCAAGCAACATTTCCTAACCTTTAATTTGCTCACAAATACCTCCAGTTAGAGAATTGCAGAGTGAAAAAAATGCAAAGGTATTGGTAATAGGTAATACAAAGGTAATACAAACCGATGCTCACAATTTCTTTCTCCAAATTAACCAACCAAAGTTAAGGACGAGGCTTGATTTTATTTACAAAGATTCTCCTCAAGCTGAATTCCAGAAGCATGATTTGAAAACATTCTAAATATTGAGTTCAAATGCTGAAAACATTGCTGAACTCTGAGGCCGCATTTGTACATTGCACAAAACTGCAGTTTAAAAGCACAGGGGTTCGAATTTGTGAACTTCCGAATGTGTGCAACCATGGTTTTGCTGCAAAAGTGACCTGCAGTTTGCCTCGCCACACTCCAATTTGAACTTTCGGTTTGTAGTGCGTTTTTCGGCAGCAGTGTTACGTCCGAACACCGATACCTCCATAACCATGGTTTTGTGCCATTTCTGGAACCGCAATAATAGAGAGGGTGGCCCAGACCCACCCAGGATTGTGCCCTTTCCATGCCTGCAGCACTTCTTGCTGGCTGCCTCTCCGAACACTTGCCATTTGCCACCATTTCCAATCTAAGAAAGCAGTTGCCTGGCAACAGGGATGCTCCCACATCCCATTCCAAGCCTATCAAATGGGAAAGTCACACAGGGGCATGCCCTCTTCCCACTCCGTCCCTTGTTCCCTGCTCCTGGCCGTCAGAAGAGAAAAAGTACGAGATGGCAAGATGGGCACTATATGCTTAGCTCTCTGAAAATGAAGTGATAAAGAGGTATGTTCACAAGCACATGCAGTCTCAGTGGCAATAGAAACAGGGCAACCCCATTAGATCGCTGCGACAGCAACATATGGCAGGGTGGTAACACCAGGGTCAGGTTTAAAGAGCATATTCCAACCAGGAATTCTTGCATGGCTCTGCTCTATTTTTTGCACAATGATGTTGGGGAAGAGGGGCCTATTCCCTTCCCCTTGGGCTTTTCCTAGGCTTACTCATGAAAAGGACTGGGCAGCAGGGTCAGCACTGCCTCCAATGAAAGGAGAGATTCCTCACGTGCAATGAAGATGGATGCTGCTAAGTGAATGGACTGCTCACTCATGAGAGTGTAAGGCCATGGGGATAACCCTTCACAACTCAGGAGAACTTTTGTGGAGACAGGAGTGTCAGGCAAAGTCACTAATAATGTGTGACGACATCCCTTCTCCCTCGGACCACTCTCTCATGAGAGTAGCAGGCCATGGAAACATGCATGCGGGCCAGACGGCAGATGCCGCTCAGCTACAGGGATGGGTACCTTGGCAACACTTCTCCCTGTCTTGGCAACTGCTGCAAAGAAGCAAAGTATTCCCTCTGCCAGCTCATCTGCCCATTTGAACATGTCCAGCTTTATTTTTGCCTGGAACAGTGACCCCGCTCTACTGGGGTCACAGACAACCAGGGCTCTCCTATCCTGCAACTCCCTGCTGCGGCAGATCTGCATATGCCGCAACGCTGGTCCGAACCCAGGAAATTTGAATAAATATCTGTCCCCAGTCCTGGTGTTTCCCCAGTCTGCCCAAACGACTATGCCCAGAGACATGGAGTGTCCAAATCTCCTTTGGATGAGTGAAAGGCTTCCCTGGAGAAGAAGGGGCCACTGTGCAAAAGTTCTATCATTAACCAGAGAGAAAGGAGACCCCATGCAAGCACCCCCACTTTTTGATGGCTCAACTCATGAGCATACAGTCCAATGGAAGACCGAAGGCTGGCAATCCAAAGGTCCTCCCCAGTAAATTGGCCCTCTGAAGACAGTGCTAGTCCCCTGGTGACAAGCCGCCATGTGGGTAGGGGTTTGGTTTGGTCTCCATGGACTGCTTTGCCGGGGTGAGCCATCGCAAGTGCATCCTTGGTCATAGTGGACCTCACTCATATACATATCTCCACATAGGAAGTATCATGTTCCCTCCCCTTTCCTGAGTATCAGTGCCCCTCAGCATATCGCCCCTGCCAGAAATTGTGCTCCTGCAAGTCTAATTTGTTGTGGGGCTCTTACAAGGGTGGTGGTGCAATCGCTGTCAGATGAAGGTCTTGCATGACATTTAAAGGGATTTAAATGCCCTTTCCCTACCAAGGGTGGGTGTGGATCATTCAGAAAAGGCACAATTGCTCTGGGTATGCCCCCTTGAAGATCATGGCCAATAGCTGCCACCCTAGGGACATTATGATGCCATGCCCACAGTCTGGCAATGTGAGTGCTACAGAGTCTTGGCAGACCAGGAAGAGGGAGGAGCTCCCCTGCCCTGAAAATGGAGGTTGCTGGGCTGCAATTGGATGAACATTTGCAATGCAATTCCTGGTTAGAAAAACTAACCATGGATTCAGCAGCCTCCAGTTTCACATTATGCGCAAGTGCGGCCTGAGTTTGTGCATAATTCTGTTTCAGCTGCATTCCCTACCGAGTTTATCCCATCCATGTTCTTAATATGTAGAAAGTCAGCCTAAACTGTTAAATGAATAGACGTATGTCTACCGAAATGCCTCTTAGCCTAGTAAAAGGCTTGGCTGGACTAGACTCTCCAAGCCTTTGCAAGGCTGTGATAGCTCTTATTAAATTCAGTGGAACCAGATAGTCTCTGGAAAGTGCTTAATAAAGACATGAGAAGTCCTCACTGTTCGACATGCCAAAGTTTTAAAGAATCAGACTTATGAGCCATATGTGGGCGCTTATGCAATACTGCACACTCTGCATCTCCCTATTGAGTTCAAAGGGAGCTTCTGGGTGCTCTGCAGAAGGTCAGGCTCTGCTAACAAGAGTCTGACAGTCGCACTCCAACTGCTCTGGGCAGACTTGGCCAGCCTGATCCCATTCATCATCAGGCTGCCTTTCCTGCCCACCCTAGTGGTGAGTTAAGGGAGCAGCAAACAGAGGTAGCTCAGAACAAGTTCACGTCTTGTTCTTCCTCCAGCTGTGGAGACGACTGCCAGATACAGACAAAGGAAGGAGGTGGGACCTCGACAGAACAATCTCCTCATGCTGTAAGTGAGGGAAAGTGTCAGCCAGTTAAGAAGGGCGTGGGAAAGCCTCAAGACCCATGTAGACAGCCAATTTTCTGAATCACTACCTCGGGTGATTGGAGAGTTGAGCATTGTGACAGCTTAGGGGAAAACCCACCTGGAAAGTAAGCATGCTTGAAAAGGAACACTCTCCACCCCCTCTCAAGCACAAGGAGGGTTTAATGGGAGACACCAGTGGAGGCTGAAGAGACAGCAGTCATAACAGAAAAAGGAGATTGAGAGCAAGGGGAGAAGAAGGGACAAGATGTTTTGCCTGCCTGTGCTGTGTGCATTCCCCCCTTAACACTGTTTCCCTTCCTAGTTTGTTAAAGCAGCTGGCATGTGTGTTGTCTCCTGCAGATGAATCAGACATGTCAGACACACAGCTGTGCATATTTAGCACACAGGGATCTGATTAGCTATTTGCTGGCCGGCAAGGAACAGGCTAAATCTGAAGGTGATTGCTCACAGTTGTGGGGTGGAAGCCACAGAGAATCCTCGGCAGTCATTAATCTTCTACATGAGGCTAGGCTGCCTTCAAACCAGAGCTGCTGCTCCTTCCCATCCAGTCTCTCTCACTGCCGTTCTCTGTGGCATAATGAAAAACCACTTGGTCTGTATTAGACGACACAATAGAACACAGCGTCTGCCTGCTACAAGCATCTCTGGAATGAAAAACCACTTGGTCTGTATTAGACGACACAATAGAACACAGCGTCTGCCTGCTACAAGCATCTCTGGCTCTTAAGCAATCTAAACTGCTGATGACATTGAAGCAATCTGTCCAGTGCAAAGAATTGGTTGTCATTATCTATCACTTTGAGACACAAAACCATGTTAAGGAAAACAGGAATGATTAGTTGTGATCATTTCAATGCAAAATGGAGCCTACCCTGCAATTACTAGGGTGGCCATCTCTGTCCTACATACTGGACGTTGCCTGTTCAGTTTCTAGTTGAAGTGGAAACTGTGGTCCTGTCCTCCGCCCTCCTCCCTCACCTGTTTTGAGGCATACCTGGAGAGGAGAACTGGTCTTGTGGTAGCAAGCATGACTTGTCCCCTTAGCTAAGCAGGGTCTGCCCTTGTTACATATGAATGGGAGACTTGATGTGTGAACACTGTAAGAGCTGCACTGGCTACCAGTTTATTTCTGGGTCCAATTCAAGGTGCTGGTTTTGACCTTTAAAGCCCTTAACGGTTTGGGCCCGGGATACCTGAGGGACCGCCTGCTTCCAAGGGTTGCTGCCCGCTTGATGAGGTCATCTGAGGGGGCTCTGCTCTGGGTACCGACAATGAGGGAGGCTCGGTTGTCGTGCACGCGGGACAGGGCCTTCTCTGTTGCTGCCCACAGACTCTGGAATGCTCTCCCGGTGGCTATTCGCTCCTCGGTCTCCATCACAGCTTTTAGAAAGAGTATAAAATCTTGGCTTTTTGCCCAGGCACTTATTTGATTCTCTGCTGCTGCTCTTTATACTCTGTATTGCTTTTATGCTTTTGTTTTAATTTTTTAATCAGATTTGTTTAATACTTTTCACTTAATATTTTAATTGTGTCTTTTTTACCATCGTGTTTAAATTTTTGCTGTAAACCACCTTGGGATTGTTTTAATGAAAGGTGGTATATAAATTTAACAATCAATCAATCAATCAATATTCCCCTCAGGGGATGGAGCCGCTCTGGGAAGAGCAGAAGGTTTCAAGTGGCTTCTGGCTTCTCCAAGATAGGGCTGAGAGAGGTTCCTGCCTGCAACCTTGGAGAAGTCGCTGCCAGTCTGTGTAGACAATACTGAGCTAGATGGACCAATTGTCTGACTCAATATATGGCAGCTTCCTATGTTCCTGTGTTCCTAAGACCTGCTTGCGGTGGCAGAAAAGGAAGGGGGTGGATAGCATAACTATGGAACAGGAGCTTCTTCCCTGAGGCCCCTCAGAATGAGGGAGATGATGAAGAAAATAGGGAGGGATGGAGCTGGGGCCCCTCAGGAACGGGGCCCCAGGTTCTTTGAACCCATCTGCTCAATAATAGCTACACCCCTGCTATGGAAGGAATGGTTGTGAAAAGCTGCAGCTAGTATGTAGCTAGTGTTTTTCAAAATTAATCACAACAATTCTTTTAATGCCAATATATATAAGAATGTGTATCACAATATATATCAGAACGTGTCTCCCCTGTGCAAAAATGGTTGGGGATGTAACAAGAGGTAACAGAGCTGTATGGTGATTCTGCATGACCCTAGCAAACCATAAATTATGCACTGGGCCAATTTATTTAATACAGGCCTGAATACTGGGCCCTTATCAAATGAACTAGTAGTAGTCTGGTACATTTTCAAAAGCTGATTATTATTGTGACCAATCGTTCAGAATGACTTATTACTTGTATTGACTTTGTTTATATCCCGCTCTGTCAAACAGCTCATTGTTGAGGGAAATGACAGAAGGAAAATGAAGTGCAAAGGTGCTTCCCATCTGAACTGCTTTCTGTTTAGGGGAGATGTTTAGGTCACCAGCAACGAAACAGCAGCAACCAAGCTCCCACAGTACATCCATGCTGACAGATGCCCAAGTTACAGTTGTGCATAAACACCACAGGTGCTAGGAATGAAGCAGGCCTTAATAGCTATAAATATTTAACTCTGGCAGATGAATAATAAATTAGCAAGAACATCATGTCATAAAATCACAAGGAACTATACCGCAGACTGTGAACAATATGGCAAACTCTATTAAAGCAGGATTGTGGGAGGGGGGTTGCTTAAAAAAAATCAAATTGATAAAGTAGTTATTGGCCCATTCCCCCTCCCCCCACTTTTGCTCATTCCGGATGCAAACAATTAAGTCAGTGGGCCTAGGAGGACTCTGCATTACATGAGTCAGGAAGAACCCTTTCGGATGCTTGATTTCCAGGACCAAAACAACAAAGATGTACTATTCAGCAATAACCCTGAAGAGAGGGACCCAGTGCAATCAAATGTAGTGAAATTTTCATGGTGATTGGGTTTAAAAAACTCTAGACTGACAGCTGACAGGCTCCAATGACAATGCGTTCATTATGATATGTAGCTATTTATTTAATGCCTTTGTGTCCCATCCATCCTGAGTGCCTCCAAGGAACTCAGAGTAACAGTCATGGAGTTTCTTACCAATCTCCCACCCAGGTGTCCATGTGTGGATCTGCTTAGTTTCAGAAATGAAGCTACAGCAGTCACCTAAGACGCTTTCTGGCTGAAAACCAACTGAACTCGATAGGACATTTCCGTTCATAGGCAATTTTAGTGACCAACAATAGTGCACAAGGAAACGGGGGCGATTGGAGCATCGCCCATGCGGCTCGCTGTTGCATGTGTGCAAACACTACTGGTGGTGTTGCAGAACAGGGCTGTTCTGCTCCTTCATAAACTCGTGCAAACCACACTGTGCAACGGGACATCCCTTAATGGGCACTGGAGGGTACAACTGCACTTCTGCAACTGTACAACAGAGCAGAACAGCCCTATTCTGCAACATCATCGGTGATGTTTACACACTGCATCGAGCAGCATGGGCAGTGCTCCAACCACCTGCATTTCATTGCATTTTTAATTTCTTTGTATTTTTAAGCCATTCAGGGTTATATCTGTGATCTGTGAGAAATCTTAATTGATTTATTTTATTTTCTCCCTTCCCATGATTTAATTCAGTGGTGCAGTGCCATATAAATGACAGTTATAGCATCAACCAAACAATGGTTATTATTTAGCTGCTTTTAGGAACTGATTCCGTGCACTCCCAGGAAGGTGTGTGTGTGTGGCGGGGGTTCTTTAAGGGGCAGGGGAGGTGCTGCGTACCAGCCAGCCCCCAACCCACTGCTTTCCCCCCTGCCGGCGCTCTCGTAAAAAGCAGGCATGCGGGACTGCAGAGTCCCTCCCTGCAACCTGGTCAGCGTCGCCACAGAAGTGGTTGACATGCATGCACATGCATGCTGTGTGCACATGCGTCAGCCACTTCTGTGATGATGCTGACCGGGGTGCAGGGAAGCAGTGGGACAGGGCCTGGCAGGTAGGCTGTGCCTCCCTTGCCCCTTAAAGAAACACCGTGCCCTCCAAACCGGTTCAAACACCGGTCCACGGAAGCAGTTCGGCGCTCCTAAAATGGAGCACCGAACGGTTCCGTGCACATCCCTACTGCTTGTGCTGCTCAGTTGTTCAGCCTCTTTGTGTAGTTAATTTGGGACATTTTGTTTTCTAAGTACCTACCCATAAAAACCTAATTTGCAAAGCTCATTAAGATCTTTGCATATGAACGCAGGCCAGTTGTGCGAATGGAGTTGATCTTTAGGAAACTCTAGGAAAACTCTGGATGAACTTGAAATCTATTACAACCCATAAAATTGATCGTGATCGCATTACAGAATCAGGAGGTCTCATAGTAAGCAATAGGCCATGAAGTCCCACCCCTGCAATAAGGCAGGATCTTCATGTTCCAGCCCCCACCCCACCACCACCCATGCAATGCAGGCAACACTACCACCACCAGAAAGCAGTAGCACCCTAGTAACTTTGTGGACCACACACAATGCTAGTTTCTCTAAACAACTGAGCTCAGCCAAATGCTAAAGAAAAACAAATATCCCAAGAGTGTCTATCCAATAAGACCTGAAAGAGAATAACCTTTTTGCTCAGTAAATTTAATAAATAAGTTGATCACTCGATAAAACCTGTCCATTAAGTCTTCCTTGGGGAAACTGTATTGGTGTAAATCCACACCATCCAACATCCTTTTTGAGCTGTGACAATCATTAGTACCCAAGAGGATGAGGAAACAAATGCAAAACTGTGATTAAGCTCACCTGGCAGTGTCAATCGTAGTATCAAAATCAAAGCCATAAGATAGCCTTCTTACCATTATTAATAATAATAATAATAATAATAATAATAATAATAATAATTCAATTTCTATACCGCCCTTCCAAAAATGGCTCAGGGCGATTTACAAAGAGAAATAACAAATAAAAAAACCATTATTTGTGTCTTGGAAATTTGGTCACATATCTATTCTAGAATATTTACAGCTTCCATTTGGTAAAGTTGCAAGCACTAGTTGCAGTTGCACCCCCAGGCCCCAATGAAGACAGGACATGCTTCATTGGAGTAAATAAGGGCCACTTTATTATTGTACAGCGGATAACAAACTTGCAGCGAGGTCCCTAACTAATCAGAGTGCAGGTATTCCTCCTATGTGGTAGCTCTTCCTAGTGAGGGCCATCCCACACCAGGGTGAAGGGCTGGGTCCTGATTCGGTCAGGCTCTATGTCCTGACCTCCTCTCACCGTGAGGCTTCCCTGCTTGCGGGTGGGGCGGGCGGCGGTGGCCCGACCCACCCCAAACCCAATCTGCCAAAGCTCTGAGCTGGTGAGTCGCACCCCTCCCCCAAGTGGGATTCATTCCCAGCCCTCCGGTCCACCAAAACTCTGAAGGGCTGTTCGTTGACCCCCCTCTCCCCAACTGGCCCTCCAGCCAAACAGTGATACTGAATCTACCAACCCACGCTCTCCTGCCAAGTGACCAATTGTTTTACGATGCCTGTCTACAACCCAATTCTTAAGCTTCAGTGAGAAGTAGGCAAAAAAAGGTCACACCCAAAGCCAATCTGGCACAACCCAAAAAATTCCTACTTGGCCCCTGCAGGCGACCAGCTATCCCTCACTGAGTACTGGGAGGGTGGATGGGTGCCAGGCATCCGAGGGACTGAAGAAGATGGAGGCTGCTGAGCAAGTTCCTCCCTGCCCCCTCTCTCCTGATTGGCCAGCCCTGGCCATGTGGAGGGGGCCAAGATGGAGGCCACTATGCCTGCTTCTGAGGCCGGAGGCACAACCCCACCCCTGCCACACACCGTGGGAGTGGGAAGCGGCATTCTTTTCCCAGGAAGTTTTTCACATGGGGCTTTTAAAGCTCTTTAACTCACATCTTCTCCAGAATGCAGAGAGTGCATTCACATATCAGCCAGATTTATCGAGTTATCGGGGAGCAGTTCATACACAATTCGGGTTTTTCACTGCACGTTAGAGTGTAGCCCAATTTATATCCAGGGTAAACAAATCCACTGTTTGCATAGGTTTTGGGGGGATAACTTTGAGTTTGTAATAAAGCCTCCCTCTAAACCCGTGGTAAAGCCTGCTGTGTGTAAAAGTCCCAGGGGCAAGGAACCCCCATCTGAAGAGCAAAAAGCACAATAAAAATAAACACACATGGGCTTTACTGTTTTAGATGGTGGTTGGATCTAAGACTCAAGACTCCAGTGTTGACACCACTCTACTAGTGTAGGACAGAGTGAAAAAAGGATTCTCGGGGTTTACCCTTCACTTACGAACACAGATTGAATGTTAGCTGGGTGCCTTAACTGTGTGTGATGGATGATGGGTGAGAGTGCCTTCAATCTGGCTATTTAATGGAGCACTGGTGAGCAGAGGCGTTCTTACCCCTGGACTTCGGGGCTGAAGTCCAGAGCCTCCACAGCCCCTGGGGGCCCCAAATTCTCTTTAGTCTGGGTGGTGCAGCCACCCAGCTGAGAATGACAATGCTTAATTTGCAGAAGGTGGGAGCTCAAAAGGCCTTTAGGTCCAGACTCCAAAATTACCTAGGTGCACCTCTGCTGGTGAGTAATTGCTGATTGACAGAAATGGCACATTGCATATTTTTTGCTGAGTTTTGCATCTTTAGTCTGGAGTCAGAAGAAGAGAGGACCAGGCTGCACTGAAGGAGCACGATGAGATGTAAGAAAGAATGGAATTGTTTTATTTTGGGAGGGCATGGAGGGGACAGGAGTAAATACAATACGATATGATATGATACAATACAATACAATGTAATGCAACGCAATACAAAATATTCTTGTATTGCTCATTTATTGTATAAATGAAATGAAAGGGAATTTATTTGGGGAAGAGCTCTCTGGGGGTATAACTTAATTTTGTGGGTTACCTGGGTCAGATCTTAATGTTTGGGGAAAATGGATTGAAGGCTGATTGATGTAGGGGAGCTGGTGTTTGGGGCTCATACCCCATCTCTGCCTTGAACTCAGTTTGTGAGCTTGAGCAAGTCTCACTCATCACTCAGCCACAACAGTTTTCCTTTTGTAAAATGTATGTTGTGTTAGGCCAACGTTGAGCAGCTCTGAGTTAGAGCAACCAATGCAGGAGCAAAGGAAAGACTTGGAGTTTGGGGGTTCAGCACTCCACTCTGCATTGTACTCACTATGTGAATTTTGGCAAGTCACTTGACCCCATCTGGCCAGCCAAATGCAGGGCATGGGAGAAAACAGCCCTTCCCATGTGTTTTTCCTGATGTCCCAAGATACGGCTTCTTAACATGGATGTTCTATTTACTATGTTGGCTGATAACAGGAGTTTTCCTGCCTGGAATTGAGGTTGAGCATGTAGAAAAGTAAAGCTTGGATGGCTGAAGCTAAGGAAGGTATGGTGGCAGTGTCTTGGTTTGGGGCCTTGTGACACATCAAGGAGAGCTGGTCTTGTGGTAGCAAGCATGACTTGTACCCTTAGCTAAGCAGGGTCTGCCCTGGTTACATATGAAAGGGAGACTAGAAGTGTGAGCACTGTGAGATATTCCTCTCAGGGGATGGAGCTGCTCTGGGAAGAGCAGAAGGTTTCAAGTCCCCTACCTGGCTTCTCCAAGATAGGGCTGAGAGAGATTCTTGCCTGCAACCTTGAAGAAGCTGCTGCTAGTCTGTGAAGACAATACTGAGCTAGATAGACCAATGGTCTGACTCAGTATATGGCAGCTTCCTATGTTCCTATCAACCACTTGGAATCATTCGCTGCGAGCTCACATTAAAAACTGATGCAAATGGCATCACAATCCTTCTATGTGACGGAATCACATATCCACTAGGATTGCCACCAACTGAACCAAAAGGGGTTCCTGTTTAATTCATAGGCAGATTTTTTTTTAAAATAAAAAATCATGGTTAGTGATGAAACTCCTCATTGACCAGTTTGTTTTTACAAATCCCTGGTGCTCATAATTTGTACAGAATCCTGAACTCAATGCACTAGAATTCTTACCATTTTCAAAATTAAAACAAGATTCATTGTGCCTGCTTGGTCTGCATGGCTAGCACGAGGCATGGTTAAGCAGAAACAATCTCCAGCAGGTCCCACGGTATGGCCACATGCTCAGATGTTGCTTATTTTAATCCTTCCGTTACACACTGAAATGGAAATGCTTCTGCTGCCTGTTCCCTTGCAGCCACCGGCACACCCAACTCCATATTTAAGTCAGACTTGTAAACAAAAAATATGTGACACTAGCCAATCAGAGGCTAAGACATGACATGTGACACGTGGCCCAGACAGGCAAGTTCTTCAACCTTTGTTTAAGGTACAAATCACACTCATTTCCCAATCCCAACAGGGTCACCCATTGCCAATCATGGCTTCCCCCATTATAGTGCCTTCATTTGTGTCTCGTGGCTTTTATTTACTTTTTGGATTTGTTTTCCCATCAGTTAAAAAACAAAGCACTATTAAAATTTATCGTTCCAGAAACAGGGCTTTGCTTCCTGCCATACTAAGAGGGCAGGAGAGTTCACGTCACTGCTAATGAAAGCAAATCTTACATTTGGTTTCCTTTTTGTCTTGTGGAAGCTCATTTCCCTTTAAACCCATTACGTCAAACAGAGTTTTGTATAAGGGATTGCACCACTATGTGTATCCATTCCATATGTAAGTATCATTTACTGCTTTCCCATTCAAAATTCTCCCAGGCAGGGTCCCAGTCTTTTCCCTGCTGTTGTTGCTCATGTGCCTGCCTGTGAGAACTCTGAATGGAAAAGGAGTTTAAAACACACATGGGCTGCATCAAATATGTATGGCTTATGAGCACATTATTCACTACTACTACCCCCTTCCAAAAACTCTCAGTCCTTTTCCTGCTGTTGCTCATGTGTTTATGGAAGGGAATGGAGATGGAAAATGCATTTGTGCATATTTGATGCAATCCATGGGTATTTTGGACTTGGGTATATGTAAAGGTAAAGTGTGCCGTCAAGTCGGTGTCGACTCCTGGCAGTCACAGAGCCCTGTGGTTTTCTTTGGTAGAATACAGGAGGGGTGTACCATTGCCATCTCCCGCACAGTATGAGATGATGCCTTTCAGCATCTTCCTATATCGCTGCTGCCCAATATAGGTGTTTCCCATAGTCTGGGGAACATACCAGTGGGGATTCATACTGGCAACCTCTGGCTTGCTAGGCAAGTCATTTCCCCACTGCGCCTTTAGGTGGCTGTTTATCTAATTACAAAAAAAAAATGATATGAAGAGCATCCCTCATCCATGGGGAGGGAGGCAGAGAGTAAAGTATTGTCTTAAAGTATTGGTGGCTGAGTGAAATAGAACACTTGTCTGAGCAATATATTTGCCTTTCTGAGATTATCTGAGATTATCGATAATGTTCTGCTATATACCATTGAGCTATAATAGTGAGTATTGATAGGTGCTAATTGTTTTTAAAGTTTAACTACAACTAAAGTAAAGTGTGCTGTCAAGTCGATTTTGACTGCTGGTGCCCACAGAGCCCTGTGGTTTTCTTTGGTAGAATACCCTCCTCCTGTGCAGTATCAGATGATGCCTTTCAGCATCTTCCTATATCGCTGCTGCCCGATATTGGTGTTTCCCATAGTCTGGAAACATACCAGTGGGGATTTGAACCGGCAACCTTCTGCTTGTTAGTCAAGCATTTCCCTGTTGCACCACTTAAGGTGACTGAACTACAACTGCTAGCCACTAAATACTAGTTTTAACTACTACTCGACCATGTTCTAGTAAAAGTAATTAGGATTACTTTCTCACTAGTTGAGTAGTTTCAACTACTTTTTTATAACTTTTCCCCTCACCCCTGCTTGGAAAGTAAAACATTAAAGAATTCTCATATAGGTTAAGCAAAATGTTTCACTGGAGTTCAGTTTAGGGACTTTAAACATGTACACAAATTGTTCTGCACAAGTGGAATTTTTTTTTTTAATGATGTGATGTAAAAGCTGGAAAACATGAGCTATGATGGTGTTTCAGGCTGAGGGCTTTGTCAGGTGTCAGGCTTCCCCTTTCTGGGCCTCAGCGTTTAGGTGAGGAGAAGCATGGTTTCACCAGCAGCAGTCCCCATCACCTCTGTGATCAGCTCCTACTGCCTCACTGGGGCATCTTGGGGCTGAGAAGTGATTCCCAGCCCTCTCCCTCTTCTCTCTCAGTACTGGCCCTTATCCCTTTTTATAGGTCCTGACAATTTGGCTGGTCACAGCAGAGTGGGGAGTTCCCATCTCATGCGAGTTCCTCCTCTCAGCACACTGCTGCACTTCCCTTCCCGGCAGGCTTAAGTCTCCATCCTCCAGAAGCTGGGAATGTTGTCCAACCTCCTCAGCACCCTCTCCATCTGGCAACAGAGCTCCCACCCTGCTCAAGAAGTGGGATTGGCCCACTTCTCGAGCCCGGAGCCAAGCAGGCCCTCGTCTGCCTGTGCATTCCCCTAATCCCCCACAGCCTTTTTAGCATTGCTCACTGTTACTTACAATATCACGCACAGATAGGAACTGAATGGATGGAACTGAGTGAATGTAAAACGTTGTATAAAAATTGAAAGAGCAACAGAACATTTTCAGAGCAATCGTTTTTTCAGAGAAGTCGTTGGAAGTCTCTCCCCCCCACCAAAAAACCCCAATATTTTTGGTACGAGAATATTCTTTCTGCATACTCCCTGCAGGCCTTCCCACCTCTCAAGTACGACACCAACAAAGACAAACATTAATATACCACTTTTCAACAAAAGTTCCCAAAGCGGTTTACATAGATATACATAAATAAATCAGGGGTGTAGCTAGGGGAGAAGGGGCCCATGTTCCCCCCCTCTCTGGTGACCTCTTGGAGTGAGGAAGATGATGAAGAAAATAGGGAGGGGTGGCGCTGGGACTCCTCAGGAGCTGAGGGGCCAGGGTTATTTGAACCCGCCCGCTCGATTGTAGCCAGTGGCGGCTTGGGAACGTGCCTCTTGGGGGGCAGCAGGAGGCAGTTTCAAGAGTAAAGTGATTTGGGACTCCCCTCTGCCACCATGGCACCTGAACACTATTCGGAGCCGCAAAGTTACTCCCAGCAGCCCCTATGGCGGAGAAGTGCCCCCGAGCCCCTGCCAGCAGCCAGGTGAGTGGTGGAGGCACTTCCCCGCCGTAGGGGCTGCTGAGCGGCACGTTGCAGCTCCGAATAGCAAATAGCGTTCAGGTGCCGCCGCGGCAGAGGTGAGTCCCGAATTACTTTACTCTTAAAGCTGCCTCCCGCCACCCCCACCCCCCCGGAGGTGCGTTCACGGGCCGCCACTGATTATAGCTACACCCCTGAAATAAATAAATAAAATACAACTGCTCTCTACCTGGACTGGTCTGAAATGCTAGAATATTCTGAGCACAGCCAACGCCCTTAAAAAGGCATGATTGTTGGTTATAATACTACAGGCGTTAATAACAACAACAACAAGTAGTTCAGTATTAACTGACTAAGATATTTCAGCTACTTTTAGTGAAACTGTTGTAATTCTCATTCAACTACTTGAAAAGAATTTTCACTAGTAATTTAACTACTTGGCGTTTAACTACTGCCCATCCTGGATGATAAGTCATCTTCAGTTCTAACTTTAATTCAGCACTGAGCACACACACACAAAAGAAAGTCTTGTTGAAAGCAATCCAGAGTCAATAGAAGATTTTTAATTTTGTTTCAGGGTTGTGGGTAGCACCTGTAGTGAACAAAATAAGGGGTCAACAGCTAGTACTCTGGAAATGCAAGCAGATGGGGAAAATGTCGAACGAGTGAATATATATATATTGCAATTGACCACTGGGGGAATCTCCTGCTCATTTCATGGATTATGAAACCCTGGTTTATACTGGAATGATTCATTGTATATGTGTCATTTTAATTATGCTTTAGCATTCTTGGGTTTGATGGTTAAATGATTGCTGATCAAGGCTTATGGCCTCTTTTTTCATCTTTATTGTGCTCTGCCTCCCGTCAGCAGTCCAAGGTGATGTGAACTTCCTGCTATTGACTTTTCTCACTCCTCTGTGGAGGTTGTCATGGAGAATTAAGTTATTGACAAATCAACAGCTTATGTGCTAAACTGTTTCCTGCACGTCTTCATTGTTAGGAATGTGGGAACTGGCTGAGATCTTGCTTTAGTTCAAAACATAGCCCATTTCTACATTAATGGGGGGAAATATCACGTGATGTAGACTGCATTTTGTCATCTGTCTCAAGTAGATCTAGGATGAATTTATAATTAATTTCTTTTAACGACACATGTATAAATGAAAAATTTATTTGTTTGTTTGTTTGTTTATTTGTTTGCTTGTTTATATGGGGCTCATCACATTCAAAAGTTTCTCGAATCATTATGAAATATAATGCAAGCTTCATTTTAACAAATTTGACCTAAGACACAACCTGAGTTTTAAAAAGTTGTCAAGTTGGTAATGGTTCAGTTGCCTTCAAAGTTTCATTGCCTTCAAATCTAGGGCCAATTGACACACAACTATTCAACATTTTCTGTTTTGGACAAGTTCAGACAGCAGAATAAAATGAGTAGTGTTCTGACTTATTCAAAGTTCTAATCTCTGCATTATTATTTTGTTTCAGGAGCAATTGTGTACAGTAGGTATGACTGAACAAACATAATAGGCAGAGTTAATTAACACTGAGTTAACTACAGTACATGATGCTTGGCTTTTTTTCTTGTACATGGCACAATAGATATTAATTTGTGCCACCCCTAATTTGATCTGCATGTAGGAACTGTTTTTATGCTTTGGAGAGATGTCAGATCTATTGCATGAGTCACAAAGTGATTCCATAATATTTCCACACAACAACTCCCATCATTATATAAAATGAGACATTTTTCTGTATGATGAAAGGCAACAAAAGGTGACCCATTCCCAATGATAATGGCCCACATATTTTAAATGGATAAATAAGGAGCTACGCCCTTGAGGACACTAGCTGTGCACTAGCTGGCACAAGGGGTATGCATGGAACCATCTGGCCCGGCGGGGGGAGAGGGAACCCTCGCGGACCCTTCCCCCACAGCTACAGCAAGCCCCCCAAAGGGGCTACAGGTACTTGCTTTAATGTTTTGTTGTTGTTTTTTAATTTAAAAGTTCATGGACCTGCCAGACCGGACCCGGCGGTCCGGTTCCAGTCTGATGGAACCAAGGGAGGGGTTCGATTCGATCAGGAACCCAGGAACCCCTGGACTGAACCGTCAGGCCACAAACTGCTGGACCGGTTCTGCACATCCCTAGCTGGCACAGCCCAGCACAAGGGGAGAGGGGAGAGGGATGGGGATGTGATTTTCACTTGTTCTCCCTCCCTGCAAAAGACCCATTCAGAATATGTCCCTGAAGGCTGTATGGCAGCAAATAGGGCTCTTGCAGGAAAGTGAGAGAAGCAAAAATTGCTTCCTGCCTCCCCTGTGCTGGACTGCAGGACAAGACTTCGGTGTGGCTAGGCTCCTGTCACTCTGTGATGAATGAGTCCTTCTTCCACCCATTTTGCACTATGCAGGGTTGTTTGGTTGTTTACGTGTCCCACAGCATAACACAGGCAGTGCCACACCTGCCCACACAGTTGCAGGGCTCTAGAACCTGCATTGTTGCTGCGCAAGAGAGTAGGACCAGGACTGCTGACTCTTGCATGAGTGTACATCATGCACAGCTTCCATTATTCCGCATGGAAGTTGCACATGATGTGAGATTGCACAAGAGACACCAGTTCTGGCTCTGCCCTCTTATGCAGACGTGGTCACTGAGTGTTTTAGAGCCTTGCAGAGGTGCCGGGCGGGCTGGTGGTGGTGGTGGTCTGGCACTGCCCACATTAAGCTGCAGTGCATGCAGGCCATTATTATAACTGGCTTCCAAACTGTGCAGCAAGCTGCACACCCAAGCGGGACAGGGGCTCACAGCTTTGAGGGCACTTACCAGCCCTCCCCCCCCCCCCCGAGCAAGCAGGGGAGGCTCCATGCTAACCGATGCTGTGCAACAGAGCAACTGCACCTGATCCCGTTGGGCATGCTGGGAGTTGGGTTCAGCGGCTCTGATGCACAGCTGCTGTGACACGCATGATCCCCAATGGGAGTAGCGTCACAACTGTGATTGTACAAGACTTAGTAGGCATAGAGCAGCCCACCTCTGCAGCAGTGCTGACGTGCTTTGGAAAGCCCCACTGCAATCCATGGCACTTTCCAGATTAACCCTTACCACAGTGTCACTACGGATCTGCAAGGTGCGCTCCTCTACTTCCCATTGTCCCTGCGCTGACAGCAAGGTGCCATTCACATTTCCGATGCCTTACTTTGGATTGGATTGCTGCGTTATAGTCCTATAATGTCGCATGTGTGGCACAAATAAATAGCTGTATTTCCCCATTGTGGAGTTTTCACAAGACTGCTCCCCCTGCTGGTGGCTTGGCGCAACAGCCTTTATTTACAGTTTCAATGTGCTCTGCCCATGCTGAAGCATTTTACTGCTGTTGAGCGGGTAAGCTGGAAAGCGCCCAGGCACCTCTCTTGCTGTTGCTACCATTGCTATTATTATTTATTTACCACTCCCCACTGCAGAAGGCCACCTAATGGCACAGAAGAGAAGCAACCTGCATAGAGAGCAGGAGGCTGTTGGTTCGAATCGGGTTCTGGTAGAATTCAGGAGTGATTTACCATTGCCTTCTCCTGCACAGTATGAGACGATGCCTTTCAGCACCTTCCTATAACAGTGATATAGTTATAGGAAGGTGCTGAAAGGCATCATCTCATACTGTGCAGGAGAAGGCAATGGTAAATCACTGCTGAATTCTACCAAAACCCACATAGGTCTGCGGTTGCCAGGAGTTGACAGTGACTCAACAGCACAATCTTTCCTTTTTCCTCTCCCCCCCACCCAAGTTCTCAAAGTGGTTTACATAGAAAAATTAATAATAAGGAGAAAATGACTCCCCCGTCCTCAAAGTGCTCACAGTCTTTAAAAAAACAACACATAAGGTGGGCATCAGCAGCAGCCAGTGGAGAGATGTGGTGTGGGGAATCAATAGGGTCAGTCACTCTTGCCCATCAGTGTTTCTCGGCAGAGAATAGAGATGTGCTAACAGGTTCAACGTCAAATATGTTCAACGCCGAATTGGTTTGGTTTGATGGCTTAGGCTTGTGAACTCCTGCCCTGGCCACACAGAGGCCCATTGTGCAGGCATGGTGGCCTCCAAAATGGCTGCTGCGCTGGGGGGAAGAACGGCCAAACGGGCTGGTTTTGGACTGAAGGGGGGACGGGGGGGCAGGACCTCCACAGACCCCCCCCTGCCACCTTGGAGAACACCCCCAGAGCTTTTAAAAAAAATTATAAAGTTTGCAAACCCCCTGGACCAGGCCGAACTTGGGGAGGGGGTTCCAAGGGGGTGCCGGACCGAACTAGCCCGGTCTGATTTGGATCCAGTTCGGGGCACACCCCTAGTGGAGAACATGAGCCACTGACTTTGGCTAATAGATTGCAGATCAGATGCTGTCGGTTAAATACAGGCGTGGCCCATAGTTAAGCCATCTCTTGTGTCTCGTGCCTTCAGTCCAGGGTGTAAAGGCAAATGTAGTATGTGCCACAGTTATTAGCAATGATGGCACCCTACAGTCTGACACAGTCATGTTATATAGTTGACCAAATATACAGTTTTGGAAAACATTTAGGAGTTTTTAAAAAGCATCTCTCCAGGAGATATTTCTAGGTGCCACAGAGGGCATCTTCCTGGGGAAGAGGAGGCCATCAGAAATGGGCAGTTGCCTGCTACAGGACTGCAGCTGGTTGGGAAGTTCCTCTCCCTGTCCTGGTGCATCCTTGTATGTAAACCCATAGCATTTGTTTTTCTTACATTGCACATCTTATTACATGTCCTTCAATACCTCAAAAAGGCACCAATATTGAGATTTTGACAATATGCACATTGTTCAAATTTAATTAAGTGGCTATTTAGTTAAAAGGCATACAATTAATATGAATACGGTGGATATTTATATACTGCTTTTCAACAAAAGTTCCCAAAGCAGTTTACATATATATAATGGCCCCCTGTCCCAAAGGGCTCACAATCTAAAAAAGAAACATAAGACAGACACCAGCAACAGCCACTGGAGGGATGCTGTGCTGGGGATGGATAGGGCCAGTTGCTCTCCCACTGCTAAATAAAGAGAATCACCACTTTTAAAAAGTGCCTCTTTGCTTAATTAGCAGGGGAATTGAATTGTCACTCCTTTTTCAGCAAAAGGGTTCCATGCACATATTGTGTTTATATCTACTATGTTTGGACATGATTCCATGCTATTGCTCCTGACACATCACTTGCAGAAGTACCCTGCAACTTCTAGATATGCTTTGAGTGATTGCATAGAAAGCACCCCCCCCCCCCAGTCTCACCAACTTCTAATTCTAATCACTCTTGAAATAGTTGGAAATGCTGAAGCAAATAAAAAAGTATTGAAAATGTAATCTGCTTTTTGCAGACATGCCTGCCAATGAAACGGCTATGAAAAGTGTCCTTATAAGCAAGATAATCATTTTTTTTTTAATGGTTGACTGATGCTTTCATTCATTTTAAAACTTGAGGATGGGATAAACTGTGCGGTTGATTCATAATGACATCAATTACACTTATGGTACAGTAATAATTCACTTCTTTATTATTATTTATGAGGTGATTTTAGGGTTTTTAAAAATGTTTTATGTTTATTGATGTGTTTGGTTAACACACACTTAAACAACGTAGTCAGGTGCTTTGCAGGATGCTGGAGAATGGCAAAATCGATACATTCTGCACCCAAGAACAATCTTCTTAGTTTTCTAGTGCAAAGTAATGATTCCCTGCACAACATCCCAGGAGTCTCAGAGATAATTGCAATTCCACACAGTCAACAGTCTGTTCAGATCCATATAATCACTCTCTTTAGCTGCTTTCTTTTGGTTTGTGATCTTTGGCTTCATTGCTTCTTTTTGGGTTGTTGTTTGTTTTTTTTAATGGCGATCCCAGCTGGCTTTTTTCTTTTTAAGCAAATTTAGGAATGCAAAACATTCACTTTGGAGAAGAGCATAAAAGGAGCTGGTAGGTGCAAACTATAAGCAGCAATAATGCATTCCTGGTCCTGGTGTGCTTTAGTTTTCTTTGGTTAATAGCAGCTGGATTGGGCTCCATATGTATTGGGACCATGGGTGGGGGGAGGTTATGAACCTGACCCTGCAACAGTCCCAATCCTCCTCCTGACATTTTGCTTAACAAAAAATGGCTCCCATTTCATTGGCATCAGTGAAAGTTATACAATATAAGAATTATACAAGCTCTTCTTGACTTTTCAGGGCAAGTTGCTACCTACTGTCTTGGAAGCATGTTACATCTGAATAATGAAAAGGTGTTAACATGCTAACTGAGCAAAGAGGCACCTTTTTAAAGTTGTGATTCTCTGTATTTAGCAGGGGGAAACTGTCCATGTCTAAATACAACTGTCCATCCCCAGCACAGCATTCTTCCAGTGATTGCTGCTGCTGTCTATCTTACATTTCTTTTCTTTTCTTTTTTTAGATTTTGAGCCCTTTGAGCACAAGGAACCATTTTGTTTGTTTGTTTGTTTGTTTGTTTATATCTATATAAACTGCTTTGGGAACTTTTGATGAAAAGCCGTATATAAATATATTTGTATACTTAAAAGATATAAAGGGGACTTTTCTCTGACTTTTTTTAGCTGTGATCCAAACATATTTATTTGTGCAAATGAGACTTCATCTGTAATTTTTGCCACTATGATTTTCACAGTTGATGAGGCAAGCTGTATTTAAAACTGAACAGTGGCTTACCTCATTAACTGTGGAAACTCCTGCAGAGCAAACACTCTCATACATGGAGAAAGAACTCCTTTAGATCACACCTTTGCCACGAAACACTTGAAAAGACATTGGCTGCCATGACGTGCAGTCTATCAGAGCCGTAAGGCTCTGTGCAATGCTGCAGCAAAGCTGCAAAATAAGCCCCAATCCTTTAAAAAGTAAAAACCTGGTTGCTGTGGAAGCAGCATTGCCACATTAATCCCCATTCGTGATTAAAGAGATGGAGCTGCATTCATGCATCTCTGTCATTACATCTAGTTTGGCCCTTAAAGAGATGTCTTAATCTTCTGTTGCCAGTTACCATTTTGACATAGGGAAACATAACATCTAGATACTACAAACTGCCCACATGATCCCTGCCAGGGCATGAACCTGCTGGTGGCTCTTCATGCTCCCATAGCCAAGCACGTGGGGGGCCCACAAGCATCTGAACTGGGCCTAATTATGATCCTGTTGAAGGGTGTTTCCCCCTGCCCTGAAGTACTTGACCAATTCAGCAACTGCATTTCTGTAAGCCTTGACTTGAAAATATGCAGAAGTGATCATCCATGCACAAACTTCCATTCTTTGCCTGTTTCAGGTGCTATCATGGAAAACATTTAGATGGGGAAACACTTTGAAAAAACAAACTCTGGTGGTATTTCCCCATTTTTGTGCTGCTGTAGGGCTTTAATGAAAGCTTGTATGTTTGTAACACAAAGACACACATACAATATATGAACATCCTAAGCTATTTTATTTCAGTCCTTGAGAAATTGAGGGAACATTGGCTAGTATGTTCTTAGTTCCACTCACTGGAGGCCTGAACTAAAATTACGACTTGAAAGCAAATGCGGTGACCTTTAAAGGAGTCGAGAAGAAGCTATTTCGAGCATATTACTAAACGCTATATTTTAAAGGTTCTAACCTTATTTGCTACAAGTGTATAATATCAGGAAAACCTTGTGAGTGAAGGTTCTGCATTCATCACATGGCCAAAGTCACTTTACAGAGGAGATTGGGAAAAGTTATTACATTCCCACTTCCAGACACTAAAGTTCAATCCCCTTTTCCAGTTGCCTTTTGCTGCATTAAATAAGGTTCAGGGATCACTTTCAGAATTACAGGCTTCTTGACCTAACAAAAAAATATAAAGTTTCCAAGAAATAGCAATGACTGTGTCATCCTGGAGAGCAATTTATGATACATACGCATACCCTGAAGAGCTCCTATCAAGTGCTAACCGGACCGGCATCTCTGATATCTCCAAAGCATAAACTTTATTAAGCAAAATATTGTTTTTATGTGGATTCTAATAGAAATTGATTTATAAGGCATGGTCTGAATGTAAAAGATGGGCAAAGACATCCAAGCTGCAAAATCCTGTGAGGCCACCCTTAAAGCGAGAGTTTAATTTCACTGAGCAGGTAACAAGAGATGGATGATAGGTCCCATTTATAGTGACTTATTCAATGGCTGACACTCCACAGAGGCCTCCAAATCTTCATGTCGTAATGCTTAGAAAAACAGAACGTGAAATATAAACTTCACATCATTTATTATTGTTATTAGTATTTATAGATTTATATCATACTTTTTGTAGGCAGGACTGAGACTTACCCCATATAAATCAGATCTCGTAAAAATTGAGTCATGGCAAATAAAAAACCAAATGCAGACAAGGACAACACACAGCAATGAAATGCAAAAGGATATTGTGTGTGTGTGTGTGTGCGTGTGTGGTATGTGTGTGTAAGGAGTGAGGATTGGAACCTTTTTTTAAAAAATCCTGACTGAATCAGCAAGTGCCGATATTGCAAGGTCAAACATTTCGCCAGCCAGGCTCCAAACAAGAAAATGTGCAAGGCAGTGGAAATAGTAAATAGCAGAGGTGGAAAATGTAAATATAAATCAATGGTTGGAGGGTAATTTCCACAATGGACTCTAAACATAAACCAGGACCAAAAAAAAAAATCAAGAATAAATCACCGTTTGGAAGGTAGCAATAAAGTTTTCAATTAAGTTAGTGCGTGCTAATTACAGAAGTAGGCAGTTCATAGATCACCAATGTGGTTTGGAGAATCTATCCAGCAAAGCAAAATGAGGCTTACAATTAGCGTATTTATTGCTTGGAATTGAGGAAGTAGATCCTGAGCAGATGCTCACATCTATTCTGCAGTCCTGACTAATTGATAACGTGTTAATAACAGCTAAAATGCTTATAGCTTCCAAGTCAGTAAATGCTCCTTTTGAACAACAATGGCTTCACAAACTCTGGCCTAGACTACAGTTAAAATGCTTATTTGTTTATTTATTTATTTAGAAAAAATTAAGTTTGAAAAACAAACAGTAACCAAAGCTTCTTTACATTGCAGTTAGAGATGCGGGCTTCCATACTGTGCAGAGTGCCTCACATCCAAGAGGGATGCTAGATCGCTGCTTCCGTCTTACTCGGCAGCTTGTTGGCACCCCCAGCAATGGTTGGGGAGGCTCCATGCAAAGAACACTGCGTGCATCATCCCTGCAGTCGTGCAATAGGGGTAGGGAACTATAGTGATGACACACAGCATCATTCACATGGAGCCTTCCCTGCCATCGCTTAGAGTGCCCACAGGGTAGTGAGTGCCATGGAAGCAGTGAGCCAGCAGCATCCCTCTGGGATGTGCAGCTATGTGCGGCTTGTTGCGCAGAAAGTCCAAGAATGACAAGTCAAGAATTACAATCCCAGAGCCAAATCAGATCCCACCCCTTTTCATATTACAGAATAAAGATGCACAGGCCTCAACTAGATTGTATTTGGCAGCCCACCTATTTAATAAACGGTGCCCATTCTCTAAGAAACCTTCCATAAAAGACAGGTTGCATGTCCCTTTGACTCATGTTGAGAGCTGGTCCAGGACTCATGTCACTATGGTACAAAAGGGCGTTTTACGGAACAAAACTCCTGTTCCCTTCACTTTGCATTCAGGTTTTCACCTTGGGCATGACCTTTTCTTTCTTTCTTTCTTTCTTTCTTTCTTTCTTTCTTTCTTTCTTTCTTAATCTTTTTAAAAAGTACATGTGGTGATTAATTTTATTTCTTATAAAAATAAAAGAGAAACTTTTTAAAAAAATGTAATGTTACACAGTAGTTCACTTCACTGTGCTTCAAGGAATTCTAAATTTCATCAAAATCTATTTTTTACCTGGTTTCAGCTACTATTTCCCAAGTTCCAATGGTGAATCTGCTTTATTAACCTGACATTTAGGAAGTAGTTAATCTCAAAAATTGGCAGAGACCTTTTGCTATTAGAAAATCCCGTTTGAAAAAGTCACTTAACTCTGCTACTTCATTCAAAATGATTAGAAATCATTTTGAAGGGATCAGAGGTAATTGGAATACTCAGAGTAATAGTCAAATTAACTCAGATTCAGTTAATTTGAGTAATTTCTTCTTTTTTACGGCACCTTAGTGATGAAGCAAAATCCTTTTATTGGTGATGAAGCAAAATTCCTTTTTTAAAAGGAAATATCTTTGGCCAAAAGTCAAGCCTTACATTTCATAGCACTGAGGAGTGTTAGTTCAATTTTAAATTACTTTTCTCAGACTTGCAGAACAAGGGGCATAATGTTTTAAATGGATCTTTTTTAGTCTGGCAGCCTAAGTCCCAACAACTTTCAGTGTTCAGAAGGTGCACATGTTTGAAGGCAAAGTTATCCAATGATTCCTGTCCACAAACGGGAATAGTCTGATGTTAAGTTGATTCAGCTTTATTCATTTCCGTTTAAATTAGGCTTGACAGCTTGTGACAGAAAAACATTTTGGTTCTTTGGCAGGGCCTGCAAGCAGAACCCTCGAAATCTGATGGCAGAGCCTGGAGCAGATCTAGAGAGGAGCCAGGGGCTTTCCCAGATGGCAGGCTTAATCGCGGGATTACGCGACTAATCATTAGTCACATAGAAGCCGTAGCCTGGCGCCGAAATAATAACAATTCTGGGGGCTTTTGTTCGCATAGGGTTTCTTTCATGCGGTGTCCCCTCCGTTCTTTTTCAATTTCCCCTATGCACCGTTCATACTACTTGCTCCCAGGTCTTACACTGGCCAATGGCTTTCTAGAGTAGGTGAGATGCTATGCCTCCTTTTTCCCCTACTGCATATGTATGGTGTGCACTTCTAAAAACTTTCATTTCAATGAATAAAAAACATGTATTTTTATTTTTTAATTTATTATTTTAAAAACCTGTTTTTAGGGGATCTTTGTCAAGATTACCCAGCTGATGGCCTCCTTCCATCCCTCCCTGCCCTGCCCACCCTCCTGGCCAAAAAGCCGCTGCAGATAAGGCAGGGAGAACAAGCCTAGGAAGCCAGCCAGGCAGAGAAGCAGGGAGGCAGGTGTGAGGATCCTTTTTTCTTTCTCTTTTATCCCTCCACCCCAGTGGTCTTGTGGAAGATCACAGACTCAGCAAAGACAGTGCTCTTGCTGCTGTTCTGCAAGATCACTCCGCAATTTTTTTCCTCAAAGCAAAGAAAAAAGTCACCACTCTGTCACTATGGTCCCTTCATACATTTCAGAAGAAACATCAGCGTATTTCAAAGTATCCCAAAAAGCCGTCGTAGGAAGTGGAACCTTTTAGCATGGGGACAATTCGGACTATGCTCCAATGCTTAGGGGGGAAGACGAATTGTGTATGGAGTGCTTCCTGGTACTTCACAGGGACTTTGAGGTAAATCTCCCTGATGTGCGAACCCACACCCACCACTCCCAGAGAACTTTGAATTAAATTTGCTGGAAATCCTCAGGGGTGAGAGCCCAGTGGCTTTGGAGTTGTGGGAATAGAGCTCAACACAAAAGCTATCTGTTGTGCAGGGGGGCCCCCCCCAGATGTCAAGGGGCTACTGCTGTGCAGCTTCCATGGTTTGCAATGGAAAGGAGCACTGTGTTACTGCACGGAACCGGTTGAAAGGCATTCTGTAGCAACCCTGTCATCACTACACTGTCAGGACCAGCTGTCAAGTGATGCAGCAGCCTCGGCGGGTCCATTGCACTGACAGGGAACTGTGCAGAATGTAGCCCACTGCTTAAGGTTTAAAGAAAAGGCCTGAGAGGGGTAGAATTGCCTTGTCCCTTGCTTTTTTGGCAACTGACCTGAAGGCGGGGAGGGGGGACCCAGTCCTTTCTTTTATTTCCTGCTCAGTTGGCAGCCACAGCTTAAACCTCGCAAATGAGATCCAATTCAACTCAGTTAGTGCTAGGCTAGCTCTATAAGGCCTCAGAGCACTTTGGCTGCATAATCCATGGCATCACATGCCCTGTACTGGGAGATTCTGTACCAGGTGGGAGGAGGTTGCAGGATGGACAGAGTTACAGCCGGGCAGCACTCCTCATAGATGCTTGGCTTGGGCCATTCCCGGGATCTTCTGCTCTTCTCTGCATGGCCATGTTTGCACGTGCAGACTTCTTCCTTTCTCTCTTTCTCGTTCAAAATATAACATATCATAATTATTACAGATCCAAATATCCACAGCAACCATGCAAAAAAGTGTAGGCAATTCCCTGAATAGGAATAATAAAAAGTCTGTACATTCAAAATAAATGAGCCACCTAATGACGCAGCAGGGAAATGACTTGACTAGCAAGCCAGAGGTTGCTGGTTCAAATCCCCGCTGGTATGTTTCCCAGACTATGGCAGCAGCGATATAGGAAAATGCTGAAAGGCATCATCTCAGACTGTGCAGGAGATGGCAATGGCACACCCCTTCTGTATGTTACCAAAGAAAAACCAAGGAATCAGGAGTCGACACCAACTCTACGGCACACTTTACTTACTTTATATTCAAAATACATCATCTCCTTTAATTGCCACTCATCTCCCATGACATTCCAGTGTCCTATGTCCTATCCTCAACTATATAGACTTCTTTCTATATGCAGAATTTTAGCCTTAAAGCAGGGATCCTGAGTTCCTGTTCTGGAGTATATCATTTCAATCCTGCTCTGTCAGGCACTGCACCAGCAAATATGCATCACGAGCAAGATCTGTTGAATTGTGTCAACACTGCAGATTGAACAGAAACATCATATTGCGCCAGAAACAACCTCCACTGACAGGTGTATGGCATTGGAGGAAGAAGGATGTGCTATTCCAGAATGGGCTTGGTGAGAATGGGATAGGAGCCAAACAAAAGCCCTATCCACACATGTACAATCTGTGCACTGTGTACACATGTATGTATGTATGTATGTATGTATGTATGTATGTATGTATGTATGTATGTATTTAGCATCTATAAACTGCTTTTCAGGCGGATGTCCCAAAGCGCTTTACAAAAAACTTGAATAAAAACCAATATATCAAGCCACACGCATGGGTCGTAGTCTAACTTCTTCCTTCTTTCCTCTCCTCAGAGCAAGATGGTCGCGGGTCGCTCTGCGGTGGAATTTGGGGGAAGGAGGGATGAACCACTTCAGCTGGAGGGTGGCAGCTCCCCAGCCTGTTTCTCTCTCTTCTCTCACTTGTATTGTTCTGTCTATGCATACACTTATTCACATGTTACATTCAACACACAGTAGCACACTTCCCATTTGTACCCTGTATTTGAGGGCACTGTACCCAGGTTCATTTTTAAAGTGAATGTATGTACAGTTATCACACAAAAACATGGCCATGTGTATAGACATCTGTACGCACATGCAATGTAATGTCTGAATACAGCGACAAGCTGAATGACTTGTGCACCATTCCAAAAGCATTTATTCTAAAGATAGCTACCAGAGAGCCATTTATATTGGCAGAGTCCTGGACACCAGGTATGTAACATGTGAGGGCCAGTATCTTGCAATGGATCGTTGGAGATGGACTGGGGATTCTTCGGTTTCAGGCCCTGCTCAGTCATGTTGTTCATAGGCTGACCTAAGTTATCACACTGTTGTGGGTACATAACAGGATCAGATCTGGATTCATCACCCTGACTCCTTGTTGGAAAGATGGGATGTAAGTGGAGGGCCCATATCTCAGTAGTAAAGCATCTGCTTTACACGGCCCAGGTTACGACTTTGGTAGGAGAGGAGAGCTGGTCTTGTAGTAGCAAGCATGACCTGTCCCTTTATTTATTTATTTGTTTGTTTGTTTATTTATTTATTACATTTATATCCCGCTCTTCCTCCAAGGAGCCCAGCGCAGTGTACTACGTTACTACATACTTGAGTTTCTCCTCACAACAACCCTGTGAAGTAGGTTAGGCTGAGAGAGAAGTGACTGGCCCAGAGTCACCCAGCAAGTCTCATGGCTGAATGGGGATTTGCAGTCGGGTCTCCCCGGTCCTAGTCCAGCACTCTAACCACTACACCATGCTGGCTCTTATCTAAGCAGGGTCCACCCTAGTTGCATATGGTAAGAGATTCCCCTCAGGGGATGGAGCCGCTCTGGGAAGAGCAGAAGGTTTCAAGTTCCCTCCCTGGCTTCTCCAAGATAGGACTGAGAGAGATTCCTGCCTGCAACCTTGGAGAAGCCGCTGCCTGTCTGTGAAGACAGTACTGAGCTAGATAGACCAATGGTCAGACTCAGTATACAGCAGCTGCCTAAGTTCCTGTGTTCCTGTCTTCAGGGTAGGCTCTGACAGTCTGAAATATGGAGAGCTACTACCAGTCAGTGTAGACGATACAGAGCTAAATGTACCAATGGTCTGATTCAGTACAAGGCAGCTTCATATGCTCATATGTAAGTCTAATAAATGTGGTTTGAGAAGCTGTGTGTGTGAACAGTACTGTAAATTACATTGAGCATAACAGGATGAGCTGGAGAATGCTTCCAATTGCCCATGCGGAGCGCAGGATAAGGCAGAGCTGCTGAATGAATTATTCTTGGGCCTCTCTCCCTCCCTCACTGCCCAGCCAATGGGCTTGCTCCCAAAGGCTCCTGCATCATGCTGGACAGGTGGGCAGATGGGGTGACGGTGGGGGGGGGGGCGGTATAACTAACCAAGACTGGTTTATTAAAGATCACTAAGTACTGGTGCCAAAACTGTGCAGTGATTGGAAAGATTATAAAATATCTCACAGTGACACAGAAATGTCGGAATGAGAGGAAAAACTGCATTGGTAAAATTGGGTGCTCCTCCTTCAGTGTTTTTGCCCCCTGATCAAAGGAAGACTTTTTACAGTGGTGGGAGACAGCAACTGCCCCTATTCAGATGTTTCCCCAGAGTCTGTTGCTGGTACATTTCTTTTCAAATTGTGAGTCCTTTGCGATAGGTTACCATCTTATTGTTAGTACAGGCTGGAAGAGGAAAATTACTCAAAGTAGTCCCACTGAAATTAAGAAGACAAGTTTAGGCGTTTCAATTTCAATGGCAGTACTCTGAATATTTTTTCTCATTATGTCACAATCAATGAGACTCGGTTTCTCCTGGTGAGCGGGAAGAGCGGGCTAAGCCCGCTTTCCCCGCTCACGAGCAGGCAGGGAGCCCTGGGCGGCTGGATCGGCCGCCCACACAATGGCCAGCTCCGTGCGGCCCCCGCAAGCCCCAGTATGCCCTGCGCGACTGCACAGGGCATACTGGGGAGACCCCCGAGCCGGGAGGCTGCTTTTAGCCTCCCGGCCAGGGGTCTACTCGTGAGTAGGTGTGGCACGAAGGCGCGCCACGGCTACTCACGATCGTAAAAAGGTTTGCTGGAGCGCTCGCTCCGCAAACCTGCTTTTTACCAGTGGCTCTCGAGCGGTTTACCCGCTCAAGAACCACCGGGATTGGCTGCTCAAGAACCACCGGGCTCGACCTCTGCTAGCCTGATTTTTGCTGATTGTGAGAAGCGCCCCATTGAGGTCATTCACACAGTCAAAAACTGTGTTCTACCCAAGTTTGTGTGTGCTCCCAATTTTTGGTTGTGTGGAAGCAAGGTAAGAGGAAAACCTGGGTAGAAGTGATGGTGCAGAAGCAAGATAAGAGGAAAAGCTACCCAGGAGGAAAAGGATATACAGCTCCCAAACCTAGGCAGAACACAGTTTTTGATTGTATGAATGACCTCATTCTTTTTCTGTGTAAATCATGCTGAGAACTTTTTCATCAAAAATCATAATAAAATAATAATAAATATTTTTTTCAAAAGATCTATCTTGTCGTCTCATGTGACAGTTGCAAATGATAAGCTTTCCTAATCTCAATGCAACATTAAGCAGCCTAGATTCATAAGAAAGCAGTACACCAAAGTCACTTTATTGAAACTCCCTTTTAAACACTAGAAATCAAGAAACTAGATGTTTCTCATCATATATTGCTAAGGACATCTTCAGATGGTCCCTGGAAGTGGTAGGGAAGAAGCGTCAGCAGTACATTAGACTCCCTTTCTTCACACAACTGAATCATGAACCAGTGCATCTCCCCCATGGTGAGACACACATGCTCCAGAAACCTCTCACCATAATGGAAATGCATGAGCTCCCACACCAGAATTGCACTGGAAGTGTGAGTTGTTTGCACTTTCTCTCCACCACTTCTGCACAATGTTCAGTGCTTCCCTCAGTCACCTGCCTCTTGATGTAGTTAGCTTTTAGTCTAGCTTCAAGACATAAGCTTTGCTGCCCAGGTGCAGATCAAAGAATTCATAGTGGTCTGGGAACTTTTGATTTAATGCCCACTGCTATGACGCTGTTGTAATCACAAGGATTTTCAGTTTCCTGGATGGAGATGAAAAGCAGCCGTATGGTATAGAGAAGAGCTATATCCTGAGCAATGATTGCCTACTCTATGCCTTATAATTATTATTTTTTTTAAACCCTGTATCTCTAGCATTTTTTACGTGAACACATTCCAACTTAAGGTTTTAACATTTTAATTCAGTTCACATATTTTAACTGTTAACATATTTTAATTAAATATATATATATGTTGACCTGCTTTTATACCTTTAAAACACCAAAGACCAAAGAGCAGAGGAAATGAGGGACAGAAGAAGGTTGGTAAGTTAAATACATTAATTATAAAGGAGGAGGAGAGGAGGAGGACCCAACTTAAATAGGAGCCAGTGGGAATTCCGATGCCTCTTACAAAGGGCATTTTACTCCTGATCTTTATTTTTTGATCCAGATTGAAATAATGGCCCAAACTAAGATCCACTCCTGTGTGTGGATAAAAATCACAGTTCCAGCATGGCACTTCCAGGAATTCTGGGATGGCAGCTGACATTCTGCTGCAGGAGGGTGGAGCAAGAGATCTGTCATAGTACAGAGCCACTAAATTAACTGTGGGCCAAGGCAAAATCTCTTTTTTCTGCCACAAATATTCCCTGAGGACCATACAGCCCTAAGATACATATTTCTGGCAGCGAAAAGGGGTTTTGCAGGGAGGAGAGGGACGAGGCCCATTGCTTCTCCATCCCCCTCCGTGCATATGGGACTGCACTTTTCAGCACAGCTAGTGTCCTGGATCCCTGTGAGGACAGAACTCTTGCTGTACATTCATAAAGCGGCAGAGAATGTGAGCTTTTATTGTTATTACTATTATTTTGCACTTTTATGCTTTTCTGGGTGTTCCAGCTTCAGTGCCCAGGAATTTTATTTTAGCACTTCAAACAATTACAAAAGATTGTTTGAACTTTCATAGTGAATTCTTTCCTTATTAGATTCTGATTCCGAACCCAAAGGGAATTGTTCTGGAACTTCGGCATGGATGCCCTTCTGGACAGAGTCTTGGCCCTGCTTAGACTGTCGTGCCACACCCACAATGCTGAGATATCCAATATTGTTTGCCAGTTCAGCTTGTCTGGCATCCCATCTACTTTTACATAGTTTATTTTCCCCTAGGGTGCCCTTTAATTGGAGTTTTGTTCTAAGAGGAGTCATTTCCCCCTAAGCATCCATTCATGGTGGGGCTTGTATTACATATCCTATATCTTCTTTTTCTTGGCATGAAAGGTATTTCCTGATGCCTGATCTGTATTCTTTCTTTTTTCTTTGGCTTTTTGTCCCGTGCACGTCTTCTTCTTTTTTTCGACTGCTTGCCTTTGGGTTGAGCCGAAATTTTGTCTGTCTCCAATGCTCTGTATATTGCAGAAGGAGATGACAAATGAAATGGACTGGTTATGGTAAAATAGCAAATTTCACAGTTGGTCATGGATTAATGGGAAGCAAAAACAAACACAAATGAAGTCATCCTGATTGTTATGAATGAACCTCTGGTTGCCATCAAACAAAGGCTAAAGCACGCCGGCATAAAAGCATACCAATGAATATGTTCTGCAATTGCCCTTTTAAACTACGGGAAGCTTTCATGACATTCAGAGAGGCCCAGACCTCCTCTCCAAATGGATTTGTACATTTCATCTGTCTGGGTGTGTGGTGATGAAAGATAGGAAATATACCATTCTTTAACCTCAGTATACCACATTTCACAGAAAATTGCAACAGGGCAATATTTCCACGGCAGACAAAGAACCAAATGTTTTCTGTGAAGTTTATGACACTATGATGTATGTGCAGCTTTATCTATGTGCTTTAAAAATGTACATAGCATGGTAACCCACATGGGGAAAGCCTTTGAAAGATTAAGGTTTTTCAATCAATCTTCATAGCTCATTCTTTCTGGTCCTGGTTTGCTTAACTGCCCTTCTATGTCTTCTTATGGTTACTACTACTTCCTCTGGAGAACTGTGATAACCACCATAGAAAATGGCATACGGTTCACAATATAATACCAGACAATCCATCACCTCTGCTGTGGGCCTCCATTTTGCTTTCAGGTTGGCTGTGCTAGTCTTTTGTTTGATTCTCTGATTGCTTCTCCATATTGCTCAAATATGTCCCAGAAGAATATAGTGCTGTTCGATGCAAAATCTTGCATTTAGATTATACCACTTCCATGTAGACACAGAAGCTCTTCTCACGATCAGTGAGTAGCGCTTCTTCCAGGTCTGTGGGGAGAGTGGGCTTAGCCCGCGATCCCCACAGACGATTCAAAGGCACCCTGGGCAGCCAGATCAGCCGCCCACACCACTGATGGCTCCCCATGAGTGCGCGGGGCATCCTGGAGAGACCCCTGAGCCCGGGAAGCTGTTTGCAGCCTCCCAGTCAGGGGTCTACTTGTGTGTCACCATGCCGGTGCAACACACAAGCAACACACAAGCAAAAAGATGAGGTTAATGGAGCACTCGCTCCATTAACCTCGTTTAAGGGGAGGGGTATTTATGGAGGCTAGCTGCTGGAAGCCACATGGCTCCCTTTGCAGCACACGATTGCCCCCAAGCGGGCTTTGTGCAATCATGAGAATAGCCTCTAAGTCTTCTTCCTTGTGCATTCATTAGATACATTCGTTGGTACATTGGATTATTTCCCCCCCTGTAACAAAACTTCATGTAGATGACCATGGTAAGTCATCTGGTCAATGGCAGCAATATGTAGCTGCACGCAAGGTTTTGCATTGCCTAAATTCCTATCCAGTTCTATCCAATGATCCCTTAGGCAAGATGCAGCTGTCTCCTTTCTTTTGGGGTACATTTGACACTTTCCCTTAGGACTATATTCTTAGGCACATTTGTTTGGATGTATGTTGGTTTGATTTCAATAGAACTTGCTTCCAAGTAAGGATTGTGGTGTAACTGCTTTGGTAAGCTCTTTCTTTTTAAATGAAAATTTTGATTCCATTAAAAAAATAGTGAAGTGCCCTCACCTTATTTATGCTCTGGAGTCTACAATCAGAGCCAGTTGAGTGGCCAGCTGGTTGAGTGGCTCAGCCAATTCAGTGGCCAGCTGGTTTAATTCCTGGCCCCTTAGGGAATGGTGCCAGGCTGATGGGCCTTCAATGTTTGCCTCTATATCAGGTAGGGGTGTGCAGGGTGTGAATCAATTCATGGCCAAATCAATTTGACTTTAATGATCTGAGGTTATTTGAGTGATTCTACCTCAAACCAAACCACCTTTGAGGATGCTTAACAGATCTGAGGTCAAACTGAATCACCCTCAATTTGAGCTCAAATCGATTTGGCGATTTGAGCCTCCATATTGTCCACAGCTACCTCCATTTTGTCCCCTCTGAATTTCTGCCATCACTGCCGGGGTGAATTTTTGTGTGTGAATTCTCAGTTGTGAAATAACTTCTTCCCTACCAAGAAATCATTTCACAGCCGAGAATCCACAACACATACTGTAACAATTCCTAAAAATTCACCCCTTTGCCCAATTCCTTTGGGGGTTGGGTGACAGTTGGTACCCATGGGGCCCTGCCACTCAACCGCTTTGGTGCCCCCTAGCCCTTAAAAATTAGGCCACATCAATTTGATTTGGGTGGCCTATGGTGCAGGGGAGGAGTGCTAGCAGGGTCGAGGAGGGCCATCACCACAGTCACAGCGGATAAGGTGCCCTCTCGCACACACCCCCAATCCCTTTTGGGGTAGGAAATCCCTTCTCCTTTTTTGTAAAGGGAAATCCTTACCAGATTCTCCTTTACAAGTAAAGCACTAGAACTGGGTCAAACTGGGTCAACCCGATTCGACAGCACAAATTGAACTGCCACTGGTTCTAATAAATGGTTTGTGAACTGCTGCTGCCATTCCGTGTACACCCCTAATATCAGGTCTTGTGGTAGGTACTGTAAGGGATTCCCCATCCACAGTATTCTACAATTATTTGCTTGTGAAAATGAGGAAACAATACCAGTGGCATTAGAAAATACAGCACTATTGTTATCGAGCATGTGTTTACACATAGGGATATAGGAAGGTGCCTTATATCAGTATTGTCTACACTAATTGGCACTTCCAGGTTTCACACAGGAGTGTTTCCCAACCCTACCTAGAGATAGCAGGGATATAGCATGGGTAACCCACATCTTCATGAAAGCAGATGCTCTATCACTGAGCTACAGCCCCATCCCTTTAGGCAGTGATTCCCAACCAGGGTTCCTCCAGATTTTGCTGAACTACAACTCTCAGCATCCCCAGCCACAATAAATGAATAAATAATCTTCTAGAGGAACCCTGGCTGGGAACCACTGCCTTAAGGACTCACATGGGCACACCCATGCAAATGCAAGCCTAGGCAAACCCTGTTTAGCAAAGGGGCCCATTTATGCTTGCTGCCGCAAAGCCAGATCTCCACTCTTATATATACTCAGCATATAGGAGCAAGAAATAGGGATGTTTTAGCCATAGCCTCCTGCACCTCATGTTTTCTAAGCGAATGCCTCTGAAGAATTATCACAATCTCTGACCACTTCCACCCCTAGAATGCTTGAATTGCATCATCTCGTTATTATACTTAATAATAATTCATGAAGTAACATTTGTTGCAGTAACATTGCTCTGGAAATGGCATGCTCCTGGACTCAATTTATCAACTTTGGGGGACCCAAATGGTTTCACAGTGTTCCATTTCCAAACAACGGGAAATTCCAGGCAGCTTTTACTCATCCATTTCCTTTGATGGAGAAAGCATTGGAGATGTATCTCTGTCATTTGTCTTTCATTGTAAATGTTAAGTAGGTATTAAGGGGCTCCAGAAGCAAGCACACAGGCAGGATCAAATTCACAGCAATCCTGAAATTTTAAATCCTAGTTTAGCTAACCCCCACAACAACTCTGGAAAGCAAACTCAAACTGCTGCTATTCAACCTTTTCCTTGCCAGCCCTACTGCCTGAGCAAACCAATCCCAGCTTTCTACCAATATATGTGATTTCAAGTGCATCCTAAAATGACTGAAACAAACCGATGGCCCATTACTACCCATAGTGCTCCAGCAACCGGGCCATAAAAAAGCCAAGGGGTGCCTCTTTTCATTATGGCATGACTATGAAGTGTAGTTTTAAAATACATTCAAAAGGACAAGGTAGGGAAATGTCTGCCCATGTATTTCCAAGCTAGATCTGATCTGATAATTTGAAACAAAGGCCAGGTCTGTACCAGAGGTCTGTCAAAGGCACAAATATTATTCTCAAAATGCAAAGGCCCTGGGACCTTTACACACAGCAGGCTTTACCGTGAGTTTTCTGGTAGGCTTTACTGCGAACTCGAAGTTGTTCCCCAAAACCGACGCAAATAGTAGGGTTTTTTTAACCCCAGATATAAATCAGGCTACACTCTAATGTGCAGTGAAAAACCCAAAGTGTGTGTGAACTGCTCCCCAAGGACTTTGGAGTAAATCTGGCTGATATGTGAATGCACCCCCTCTATTCCGGAGGAGAAGTGCTTTAAAGGGCTCTAAAAGCCCCCTGTGAAATAATTCCTGGCGTATTTTATTTATTTATTTAGAATATGCACATACCCCTTTTCAACAAAAAGTTCACAAAGTAGTTTGCATAGCAGAGAAATTTTTAAAAGTTTCAGTGTCCCAAAAGGGCTCACAATCTTTGGCTGTGGGGGGGAGTCAGAAGGGAGACAGGGGCAAAAGCCACTGAAAAAGATGCTATGCTGAAATGAACAGGGACAGCTGCTCCCCTGCTAAATATAAGAGAGCCCCCATTCATAAAATGCCTCTTTTCCCAGTTAGCAAGCCCTCTTTTTTTAACTGTGCTCTTTTAAAAACAAACCAGAATCTGTTAAAATCATGAGACTGCTAATTCCCCCACCCACCCACTGAATTAAGTCCAATAAGTTCAACAGAAGAACATTTCAATACATTTTCCCCCTGACAGGTAGGAAATTAACTGCATACCATGAGCTATTGAATTCAACTTTCACAGTATCAGTAAACATTTCTGATTAAATTATGGAATTGATTTTATAATTCTGACCATTATGTTTTTACATCAATATCATCATATGACAAGCAAATGTAGTTACCGCTTTCTTATCGATCGCAGGCATGGCACTCCAAAGCACTCATTTGACTATATTACAAAATCAAACTTGATTTCCTACCATACCACAGTACCTTTGGGTCATAACCTAATATGAAGAACCAGGGACAGATGGGCCATCAAGTTTTTCAAAGATGTGCTTTCCCCCCCCCCCGCACTCCCTCCCTGCCCTCTCCCTCCAGAAGCCAACAAGCAAAAGGGCTTCCAGGCTGCTTTAACAGTCCTGAGCAGGCCCTGACTTGCAGGCACGCAATTATTTTCATGTGTCAGACCTTAATCTCCTCCTCTTAACAGTGATCAACTATTTATCATGCTTCTGCTGAGTAATATAAACACTATTTATTAACAAGAAGGAACAAAGCATTATTTATAATGCTCATTCAGGCAATCCAACCAAAGCAACAACAACAAAAAGTTGTTTCCATGATTCGGGCGCATTATGCTCCGTCTCCCACAGTTCACTCTATCAAAGATAATAGTTACAGGTTGGCCCATTCCATTGCACCATAAGATTTAATGTTCTGTTAAGAGAATGTATAATTCAAAAGCACCCGTGTTATTCTGATACATGCATAACAGTAAATCAAAGGTGTAATAGTGCTAGATATTTATGTCTGAGAGAGTGAAAGCAAGTCTAATCAGATTTTAAAAGTTTCCGTTACTGGGCTTCACTTCTCAGCTGCTGTAATTTTGTTTTCAGTGTTCCTCCCGTGTGGGACCCATTGTGAAGCTCGAGATACTGTATCGATATTATGAACTAAACAAAAAGGAACGGCCCAGCGGGACTCTACACTACCTACCTTGCCATCTCCAGAGTTACAACATGCTTCCTTGAACACTGATATACCTGAAGGTGTCTTTTCAAACCAGCAAGTCATGTTTTGTCCTGTGTAATTATATCAGCATCTGTTTCAAAAACCCAACTAATCCTTTGGGCTTTGCGGGTCAGCTGCAGATTTGTGCTCTGATCACGGGTGCTGGATTAATCTTTAATATTTGCAAAACTATTTAGAGTCATGACAAGGCTTTGCCTTGACAAGCCTCATGGAAAACAGGAACAGTTTCTCCCCAGCAGAGCTGCTCTCTAGATAAACAAGCTTCTTTTAAATAGGACCTTGAGAGAAAGGTGTGAATTTATGGAGATTAATGTGATGCAACTGAACAGATTTTTGTAAATGGAGACAAATGTGCTGCAATAGAAACATGTTTTTTTAAAAAATCAAATAAAACAGACCTTTAAAGCAAGAGACTTCACCATTTCTGCCACTGAATTCTCTGCAAGCTGGACTAAAAAGTGTACATAGAGATACCAATGTGCACCATGTTTGAATTTCCAGGATCTCTGTGAATCTCAGCCCTTCCACACAGTGTTAATGCCAGCTTAACAACTAGGGCTTAGCAATGGAACATATCTTAAACGATGCCAGAATTTAATGAAAGCATCTCCTTTCCCTGTCTACTGAATCACCACAACTAGCCCCCACACATCTAGGATTAGGGGGAAATGAGCTTGGCACCCAGGCTAGACTGAGCTATGGTGGCAGAATCAGTCCTATATGTAGAGGCTGTCTATAATACATTTGAATACTAAATGCTGAGTACAAACAGCGAATGGCAATCATCACTGTGTCCTGACTGAGAGTCTCCAGAGGCTCCTGTGTAGCTACTGTTAGAAACAAAATGGTGGACAAGTTGGTATGAGCCATCAAGGCAGTTCTTATGTTCTTAGGACTAGCACTTCTCATTTTAGAAATTAAGCAGTACTATACTACTACTTTAATAACAAACAAACACATAACTTTGTTAGACACCCATAACAAATTGTTCTCTGGGCAGCTCACAACAACATAACAGGGTTTTAAAAAAATCCAATATAAACACATAAAACAAAACAAACAAATTACAATAGAAAATAAATATACAATAAAATACATTATTAAAACTTGATTTCTTTATTTTTAAGAAACCAAAGTACTAATATCAGAAGCCCCTTTCATTGGTCTGCTATTCACCAACTGGGAAAGCCCATGGCCACACAATGCAAGAATCAACATGATGCATCTTTTTATCTTCACTCCAGTCCCTTCTCTAGGGACTTCTCTAGGGGTAATTAATTGTTCTATTCTTCAATCCTTGTCTTCTTGGTTCCATGTAATATTCTAATTTTCTGAGATTGTGGATTTGGGGTTTTCATGAGCTGTACGCCATGATCATCACAATTATAACAAATTAAGGCTTGACTTATCTCACTTTGCATGTAATGCGTCTGTCTCATATATCAGTTTCACCTTTTAATTTGCATTACTGAAATTAATGGACTTTTGCACGATATTCTAATTTTCCGATTTTCACCTGTAGGTAATTTTGGAACCTGGACCTAAGGGACTTTGGAGCCCCCCCCCCCCCCGCAAATTAAGCATCATCATGCTCTGCTGGGCAACCACACCACTCAGGACAGACTAAGGAGGATGGGGGGCAGGGGCTGTGGAGGCCCTGGACTTTGGCCCCAAAGTCCAGGGGTAAGAGCACTGCTGGTTGGGGAGACACAATCTATTGAAAGAATATCTAGGAGTTTCTGCCCATGTACTGTGAATGTGTGTAGTACAGAAGAGGATTGTGGCAGCAAGCTCCACCCCCTGACCAACATGCATTCATACATGACTACAACCTTTATGCCATGTTCTTTGTTGCAAAGCCCAGGAGCCAATGACAGCTCCCCACAGTCCTAAGTGTGGCTCCTTGACTAACTGTGAAACCAAATACTCTGCCCAGCCCTCCAGCAGCACATGGATGTGACTGTTCCCACGGAGTAGTGCTGAGCTTTGCCCAGCATTTGTGGGAAAGGAAAAGGGAGCTATCTCCTGCCCCAGTGCTGGGGGAGGAGCTTCAAGAGAACAAAGCCCTGTCAAGCCCCAGTGCCATCTTGGAAGGTGCACACAGAATGCTAGGAAGTATAGTCCCTCCCAGAACTTTCCCCATAGAGCTCTATTGAGAAAGCACTGGAAAGGACTACATTTGCTAGCACTCCATTTGCAGCTTCCAAGATAGCATCAGGGCTTGGCAGAGCTCTGTTCTCTTGAAGCTCTTCTCCTAGCACTGGGAAAAGCACAGCTGCAATCCCATTCTCTCCTGTGCATGTTCACTGTATGTGCATAGGAATATGTGAAAGGTGCTTCTGGGAAGGAACAAAATTTATTTATTTATTTATTCAATTTCTATACAGCCCTTTGAAAAATGGCTCAGGGTGGTTTATACAGAGAAATAATACATAAATAAGATGGATCCCTGTCCCCAAAGGGCTCACAATCTAAAAAGAAGCACAAGATAGACACCAGCAACCGTCACTGGAGGTACTGTGCTGAGGGTGGATAGGGCCAGTTACTCTCCCCCTGCTAAATAAAGAGAACCACCACGTTAAAAGGTGCCTCTTTGCCAGGTTAGCAGGGGTTATGTGCTTTCATCTCCCACTATTGGATGACTCTGTCACCAACTTAAGAATTAAGACTGTATTAATTACCCACCTATTAAGTAAGGTATTCAGAGTAACACTCCTAGTAAACCAATATTTCCCCTCCCCTAAATTCAGAAACATGCTTTCTGCCACAATTATCACTGATTCATCAGTCCTCTAAGTCTAAAACTTGGTTTTCTAATGCCATTGCTGCTGCCACACACTCAGGTAAAAGGAATGTTACTTTCTATTATCCTACAGGTTGATTTCCGTTTGTTTGGATCATTCAGGAAGTTCATCTGATATTGCGTGTGTTGCATTTCTTCCAGATCTGGAGAACCATTTCCACCTGTGATTTGGTCAACTGTTCTCTTTTAGGAAGTTATGTCTTACAAACACAAAAGTATAAATGGAATAATCCTCTATATGCCATGATTTGTTTAGTTTCCATAATTATTAGACCTCTTCTGAAGAATCCTGCATTGGATCCCTCAGAGTTAAGAAACTATAGGCCTGCCTCCAAACTTCCATGGCTGGGCAAGGTAATTGAGAGGGTGGTAGACTCCCAGCTCCAGGCAGCCTTCGAGATAACTGATTATCTAAACACATTTCAAATGGGCTATGTGGTGGAGACTACCTTGGTCGGCCTCATGTATAATCTCCAATGGGGAATTGACAGAGGGAGTGTGACTTTGTTGGCCTTTTGGATCTCTTGGCAGCTTTCGATACTATTGACCATAGAATCCTTCTGGAACATCGTGGGGTGGCGGGGTTGGATACACTGCACTGCAATGCTTCCACTCCTACCTTTCGGACAGATTCCAGATGGTGTCCCTTGGAGACTGTTACTCTTCAAAATCTGAACTTTCATATGGTGTCCCTCAGGGCTCCATACTTTCTTCAATGCTGTTTAACATCTACATGAAACCAGATGGGGTCAAGAATTCACTAGTATTATCAACAGAGCAAATGTGTATAGAATAAGCACAGATGAAAGGGCAGAATTACAGAATGTCATGAATAAAACGTTAACTTTTATAGGGTGTCCCGCAGGGCTCCATATTGTCTCCAGTGCTGTATGAAACCACTGGGAGAGATCATCAAGAGATTTGGTGCAGGGTGTTATCAGTATGCTGATGGCACCCAAATCTATTTCTTAATGTTAACATCATCAGGAGAAGGCATAACCTTCCTAAATGCCTGCCTGGAGGCAGTGATGGGCTGGATGAGGGATAACCAATCGAGGCTGAATCTAGATAAGGTGGAAGTACTTATCGTGCAGTAGGGGTGTGCCTTGAACCAGCTGGTCCAGTTTGGTTCAAGTCCGGACCAGACATTTTTTTAAAAAGTGTGTGTGTTTTACTTACCCACTTTGGGGGAGTTGTGGGAGGTGGCAGGGGAGGGTGCACAGAGGTTACCCCTCCCCCCACCACCTCCCTTAATGCCCATACCGGCCATTCGGCTGGCTCTTTGGCCCATTTGGGCCTTCCCCCTTCGGTGCAGCAGCCATTCACGCAGAAGCCAATTGTGCAGGTGTGGCAGCTTCCAAAATGGCCACCACACTGAAGGGGGAAGGCTGAAGAGCAGGGTATGAACGGAGGCCAGCGTGAGAGGGCAACCTCTGCAGACTGCCCCCCCTGCCACTTCCAACAACTCCCCCAAAGGGGGTAAGTAAAACAATTTATTTTATTTATTTTTTTTAAAAAAATCAATGTCCACGAACCCCCCAAACTGTTGAACTGAACTAATTCGTCCCAGGTTTAGGCAGTGGCTAGACGTGCTTTTTATCAGCTTTGGCTGATACACCAGCTGTGCCCGTTTCTCAAGATAAACAACCTCAGAACAGTGGTACATATGCTGGTAACCTCTAAACTGGACTGCTGCAATGAGCTCTATATGAGGCTGCATTTATACATAGTCCAGAAACTTCATTTGGTAGAGAACGCGGAAGCCAGGTTGGTCTCTTGGTCAGCTTGGATAAGACCATATTACTCCCGTGTTGAAAGAGCTGCACTGGCTGCCGGTATGTTTCTAGGCAAAATACATGCTGGTTATAGCCTATAAAACCCTAAATAACTTAGGGCCTGGGTATTTGAGAGAACATCTTTTTTGCCATGACTCCCACGGCCCTTTGAGATCATCTGGAGTGGTTTGTCTACAGTTGCCACCGACTTCTCTGGTGCCTACTCAGGGACTGGCCTTCTCTGTTACTGCCCCGAGGCTTTGGAATGTGCTCCATGTTGAAATAAGAGCCTCCCCATCTCTGATGACTTTTTAAAAGGCAGTTAAGACAAATTTGTTCACCCAGGCTTTTAATTAGATTTACAGTTTTCAATAGTTTTTAACAGTTTTAATCTTGTGTTGATTTGTACTGTTTTTACTGTAAACCATCCAAAGATGTAAGTTTGGGGCGGTATAGAAATTGGTTAAATAAATTATTATTACTTATTATTTCTTGTTTACACAGTCAGACAGGTGTTATTGACTGGTTTGTTTTATCCAGACATCGAGTCCTTCCCAAGGACCTGGGATGCCAGAATTTTATCATCAATACTGTTGGTTATTATAGATATTGTCGCAAAATATAGGCTGTTCCCAGTAAAGCTGCTTTTTGTAATTGGCTGATGGTGATTTCTGTGGCCCCTATGGTGTTGAGGTGCTCTTCAAGGTCCTTTGGGACTGCACCCAGGGCACCAATTACCACTGGGGGTTTTTTGGTCTTTTTCTGCCACAGCCTTTAAATTTCAGTTTGTAGATCTTTGTATTTTGTGATTTTTTTCTATTTCTTTTTCTTCTATTCTGCTATCTCCTGGTATTGCTATGTCGATTATTTTAACTTGTTTTTCTTTCTTCTCGACTACAGTTATATCTGGTGTATTGTGTGGCAGATGTTTGTCTGTTTGTAGTCAGAAGTCCCATAATATTTTTACATCTTCATTTTCTTCAACTTTTTCAATTTTATGGTCCCACCAATGTTTGGCTACAGGTAGCTTGTATTTTTTGCAGATGTTCCAGTGTATCATCCCTGCTACCTTGTCATGCCTTTGTTTGTAGTCAGTCTGTGTGATCTTTTTACAAGAGCTGATTAGGTGGTCCACTGTTTCATCTGCTTCTTTACAAAGGCGGCACTTGCTGTTTCTTGTGGATTTTTTGACTTTTGCTCTTATTGCATTTGTTCTTAGTGCCTGTTCTTGCGCAGCCAGTATTAAACCCTCTGTTTCTTTCTTCAAGCAACCATTCTTAAGCCATTGCCAGCTCTTGGTGATTTCTGATTTCCCACTTATATTGTGCAAATATTGACCATGCAGTGGCTTATTTCTCCATTTTTCTGCTCGGTTCTTGACTTGTTCTTTCTTGTAGGTCTGCTTTGTTTCATTGGTGTTGAATAGTTTCGCGTTCTTGACCATTTGAAGTGCTTCTTCTTCACTCTCCTTGATATATTCTTCAAGGCCTCTTTTCTCCTCCTCTACTGTTTGATGGACTTGCAGCATTCCTCTTCCACCTGAGCTGTGAGGGAGGTATAGCCTATCGACATCACTGCGGGGGTGCAGAGCATGATTGATGGTCATGATTTTCCTGGTCTTATGATCTAGCGTCTCTAGCTCTGCCTGGGTCCAGTCTATTATTCCTGTAGTGTATCTGATAACAGGTATAGCCCAGATGTTTATGGCTTGTATGGTGTTCCCGCCATTGAGTTTGGACTTGAGGGTTTTTCTAACTCTCCTGATGTATTCACTTCCAATTTTTCTTTTAACTTCAGTGTGTGCTATGTTATCAGCCTGAAGAATGCCCAAGTATTTGTAATGTTCTTTGTCTTCCAGGTTCTTGATCTTGCTTCCATTGGGCAGTTCTATTCCTTCTGTTTTTCTTATATTCCCTCTGTTCATTATTAATGCAGCACACTTGTCTAGTCCAAACTCCATTGCTATATCGCTACTGAATATACGGACAGTGTTTAGCAGTGATTCGATTTCTGACTGGGACTTTCCATACAACTTCAGATCGTCCATGTACAGCAGCTGGTTGATTTGACTTGATGTTTTAGATGTTTGGTATCCGAGGCCTGTTTTGTGTAGTATTTGTGAAAGTGGGGTCATGGCGATTACAAACAACAGAGGGGATAGTGAGTCCCCTTGGAAAATGCCTCTTCTAATGCTAGCCTGTCCATGTGTCTCACCATCGATTGTTAACTTACTCCACATGCTCATTGCTTTTTTTATAAATGTCTGAATGTTTTTGCTGACACCAGTTGTTTCTAAACATTTTAGTATCCATGTGTGAGGCAATGAATCAAAGGCTTTCTTGTAGTCAATCCATGCAACACTTAGATTTGTTTTTCTTCTCTTGCAGTTTTCTAAAATCATTTTGTTAATCAGCAGCTAGTCTTTTGTGCCTCTGGTGTTCGGGCAATTTCCTTTCTGTTCAACTGGAAGCTGTTTGTTAGTTAATAAGTGTTGCATCACTTCATCTGCTATTATTCCAATTAATAATTTGAACATGGTTGGCAGGCAGGTGATTGGTCTATAATTACTTGGAACTGCACCTTTTGCTGGGTCTTTCATGATGAGATGAGTTTTCCCAGTTGTTAGCCATTGTTCAACATCACCGCCTTGCAAAATGTGATTGAGCTGTTTTGATAGTTGTTTATGAAGGCTTGTTAGGTGTTTAAGCCAAAAGCCATGCAGTTCATCATCGCCTGGTGCAGTCCAATTTTTAATTTTCTTTGCTCTTTCACTTATTAATTCTGGTGTTATTATTAGATCTTGCATTTGTTGGTTACATTTTTGACCTCTTTCATCCAGCCTCCTTTTTTATTATAATCTATTGGATTGTCCCATAATTTCCCCCAGAATTGCACTGTTTCTTCTTTATTTGGTGTTTCTACGTTTCTTGCAGTTTCTCCTTCTATACTTTGGTAGAAACGTCTCTGATTCGACTGGAATTGGAGATTCTGCCTGTGTTGTGTAATTCTGGCTTCATATCTGTTAATCTTCTTTGCTGTTATTTGCTGCTTTATTATTTCCAGGACTTCTCTAATTTTCCTTGAATCGAGGTGGTATTTTTGGATCAGATACTGTTTGGTGTTTTCATTCTTCAGCTTCTTGTCTTTCGTATCTTTCAATTTACTAGCATCTGATCTAAGCCTGGAGATTTTACTTTCTAATCTAATCTTCCATTTAGGTGATGTACTGCTTTCTTTTTTTACAGGTTCACTGATCTTATATCCGAGCTCTTGTGTTGTTATTATTGCTGCACTGTACATTAGTTGGTTTGTTTCTTGCAAATTATTGGTTGTTATTTCTGCAAGTGCAACATTGGCATCTTTTAATGCCTGAGCAAGTTGTTTTTTGGCAACTGTTTTTAGAGCTGGAAGTCGAACTCTGATGGTTGTTTGGTTCATGTGCTCAGTTATTTTTTGCTTTAGTTCTTGTTGCTTTTCTGTTAAATGGCATTTGGGTTTTTGAGGTGAAGGCAAAGGGGCGGTTGCCTGGTTTTGATTTTGAAACAGTTCAGCAACAGTGGCATCCTCGATTTCCGACACCTACTACACCTGCGCCTGAGCAACTGCTTCAGTTGGTGGTAATTCTTCTTCCATATCTTGAGCCTGTGTTGCTCTTTGCAGTTCTTCCAGCTCAACTCCTGTGAATACTTTATTTCTGAATCTGAATCTTCTCTGGTCTGCTAGCCTTTGTTCTGTTATTTCCTTATCTGGATGCTTCTCTTTCCAAATTTGGTACATTCTTTTTAAATAACCTCTTCTAGTTGTACTAGACTTGTAAGAGCAGATCATTATTTCCTTGTTGGCATTTTTCGTATATATTTTTGGTTAAGCGACGTTTCTTCCAGTAACTTTGCTGTCTTCAGCCCTGGTTGCTCAACTGAAGATCCTGAGTCCTTTTACCCACTTGCCACCAGATGTCCAGGGACTATAGCACCTGGCACGGTCCTTGTTGACGCGGGCGATGACCGATCCGGTATTGATTTATTAAAGTTACGTCTCACCATATTGTTGATGGGAGAGGCACTCTTTGTCTGGCTCCTCTGGTGAGACCTGTCCAGTATGGTTGGACCTCTGGCATAGCTCTCACCTTCCTCAGAGCACACAAGCCTCACAACCATGCCAAGGTATTGCCTCACTGGGGGAATTATTAATAATAATAATAATAATAATAATAATAATTATTATTATTATTATTATTATTATTGTTATTATTATTAGCACAGTCCGACAGGTGTTATTGACTGGTTTGTTTCATCCAGACATCGAGTCCTTCCCAAGGACCTGGGATGCCAGAATTTTATTGTCAATTGCTATAGATATCGTCGCAGAATATAGGCTGTTCCCCGTAAAGCTGCTTTTTGTAATTGGCTGATGGTGATTTCTGTGGCCCCTATGGTGTTGAGGTGCTCTTCAAGGTCTTTTGGAACTGCACCCAGGGTGCCAATGACCACTGGGATTATTTTGGTCTTTTTCTGCCACAGCCTTTAAATTTCAATTTGTAGATCTTTGTATTTGGTGATTTTTTCTATTTCTTTTTCTTCTATTCTGCTATCTCCTGGTATTGCTATGTCGATTATTTTAACTTGTTTTTCTTTCTTCTCGACTACAGTTATATCTGGTGTATTGTGTGGCAGATGTTTGTCTGTTTGTAGTCGGAAGTCCCATAATATTTTTACATCTTCATTTTCTTCAACTTTTTCAATTTGATGGTCCCACCAATGTTTGGCTACAGGTAGCTTGTATTTTTTGCAGATGTTCCAGTGTATCATCCCTGCTACTTTGTCATGCCTTTGTTTGTAGATGATGATGATGATGATGATTTCTTGTTTACACAGTCAGACAGGTGTTATTGACTGGTTTGTTATATCCAGACATCGAGTCCTTCCCAAGGACCTGGGATGCCAGAATTTTATCATCAATACTGTTGGTTATTATAGATATCGTCGCAAAATATAGGCTATTCCCAGTAAAGCTGCTTTTTGTAATTGGCTGATGGTGATTTCTGTGGCCCCTATGGTGTTGAGGTGCTCTTCAAGGTCTTTTGGAACTGCACCCAGGGCGCCAATTACCACTGGGGTTATTTTGGTCTTTTTCTGACACAGCCTTTCAATTTCAATTTGTAGATCTTTGTATTTTGTGATTTTTTTCTATTTCTTTTTCTTCTATTCTGCTATCATTATTATTATTATTATTATTATTATTATTATTATTATATACACAGATTTTACATGGATTACATGCATTGTTTGGCACGGGGGGGGAAGAAAAGGGAGAGGAGGATGGAAAAGTAGCTGGCAAAGAAGGGTGAGAAGCATGCTTATTAGAGAGAGAATATAATCTTAATTTTCACAGAGGTGATAAACCTTTGAGTGGGCTGTACCATTGGGCCCTAACGTTTAGATCGATATCAAGCAATAGCCTTTCTATAATCTAAATTAAAATTTAGATCCTGAGCTTTGTGAACAGGGAGCCATTTTGTTTGTTTGTAAACCGCTTTTGGGACTTTTGTTGAAAAGCAGTATATAAATATTCATTAATAGTCATATTTGTAAATTGAGACATAAGTTTCTTATTCATGATAAAAACCTCAGTGCTGTGTGTGTGTGTGTGTGTACTTTTCATTTTGAAATGTCAAGTGTGATATATTTTATCAGCTGGTCTTAGTGTAATTCACTTTGCATTGTTTGTTCTCATGGAAATGTCTTAAATGAACAAATATTTTAAATTTTTCGGCTGATGTCTAAGTTACTCAACAGTACTGCTCTGGAGTTACCCAAAATGACTATTTAATTTCAGTTGGACTACTCAGCAGCATTTAGTCTGGATGTCAGCCATTGTCTTTAAATATTGACTATTAGGACCTCTATGTATTTCTCTAATGCTTTTTGAAACCATGCTAAGCCAATAAGAATGTGCTGTAGCTCTGCCCTTCCCCACTACTTTAAGTTGACCCAAACTTTTGGTTTTACTTCTCATGTTAGTGGCTTTTGGATATGCCTTTGCAACATCAGTTGGGACCGCCCAGACAATGGTTTCCCAGCCTTTTTCAACCATAAGAAATAATTTATTTATTTTTTAAAGAGTGGGATGAGTTTAGGAGCTCATAAACTATTACAACTATTGGTCTCAGAAGAGTGCACATTAATTGCTCAGAAAAGTCATTAAATTTATGCTGTGAATTTAGAAAAGTGTTTGACCGAAGGTGCTGCCTCATGTTTATTATTAATATTAGCATGAAGTTCAGTTAATCATGTTTTAATTTCCTGATGCTGTTTTAACCTGAAACTTAATTTGTTTCACAGGCACAAGATTGCATGCCTTACATGAATTCTTATGCATGCAGTGAACTCTCTAAAAACAATTTATTTCTGTCAGATTAAGGGAAGAGAGATGCCATTTTTCTCATTTGTACACAGCATACAGATGGGAAATATCTGATTGCTGTGGGAGTTCTTCAAATCCTTGTTGCCTTGTACAAGCTATCCAGAATTAAGACCAAGGGAGACTTGAACTCATACCCATCAAATTGCTTATGGCCTTTGTCTCTGCATCCACAAGCACCAGCAGCTTGGAGGAATATTTCCACTCCAGCCTGCCATTGAAGTAGCTCACTTTCCAAATGTGATTCATGCCCATACCCCGGCAGCCATAAATGGCTAGAAGTATTGTCCCACAGGCTTTAGCCATTGAGTCAGTGGCTGAATTTGGATGTAATGCAAACTTGGAGTTACACAGGGCAGAGGTTGGAACTCGTTATATCTTAATGGGTCCAACCATGGTTTCGTGGCAAAAGCAACCTGCGGTTTGTCTCACCAAATTCGAATTTGAACCTTTGGTTTACAATAAGGTTCACCAATGAACCTGAGATTTGGCCACCGAAGCATTAAGTCCAAATGTGGATTGCACCATAACCACAGTTCTGTGCATTTTTTGAAACCGCAATCATGGAGATGGCGGTGCAGATCCACTCTGGTCTGCTCCATGCTTGCGGCGCTTCTTGCTGGCTGACTATCTGAGCACTAGCCCCACCCCTCCTGCCTCTGATCCAGCAGTGCAGTTGCCTGGCAACAGGGACACTGCTACGTCCCATCCCAAGCTTGTCAGCTTTCAAGTGGCAAAATCACACAGCGGCATTCCCGCTTCCCACAATGTTTCTTGCTCCCCCCTGCTGGCAAGCAGGAGGGAAAGGGGATGGGTAGACAGGACAAGTACAAAGTGCTTTGCTCCCCAAGAATAAAGTGGCAATGATGTCTGTTCACAAGCACAAACACTCCATGTGGCAACATAAGCTGGGCACCCCATTAGAGTGGGTTGGAAACAAATGCTGGTGTGGGGGAGACCCGGGGCTGACCCCGGTTTATAAGGCAGCCCCAGTTAAGGATGCGTGAACAGCCAATTTATTTTTTGCACAAAAAGGTTAGGGAAGGGGGGCACAGCCCCTTCCCCTTGGGGGTACCTGTGTGATCCCTAGGCTTACTCATGAGAAGGGCCAGACAGCAGGATTAGCACTGCCCAAGTGAAAGGAGCAATTCAACATATGTGATGCTGATGGATGCTGATCCTGAGCTGATCACTAACTCATGAGAGTGTAAGGCCATGGGACACCCCTTCACAATGCATGAGTGGAACTGTCTGTGGAGATAGGGGTGTCAGTCAGCAACTAATAATGTGTGGTGACAAAACAACCCCTTCTCCCACATACAGGTCTCTCACAAGAATATCAGGCCATGGGGGCTCTAGGTTGCTCTATGCAGGAAAGTCTCAGGGACGGGTACCCCGGCGACTGCTCTCCCTGTCTTGGTGACCGCCGCCAAGTAGCTGTCAAAGTGTGCCCCCTGCCAGCCCATCCATGTGCCATCCATGGGCATGTGGACATATGCACCCTTGGTTATGTCCCAAAATGGTGACCCCCATTTTAAATGGAAATTGGGACTCTGCCTTCCATGATTCCCCACGGCAACAGATCTGCATAAAGCGCGATGCCGGCCCAAACCTGGGAATTTTGAATGGACGTTAAAATCCATCACTGCACCCATTGTTCCCTCTGCCTGCACATGGGGCTAGGCTCTGACACATGGAGCATCACAATCTCCTTTTGGTCCATGTGAGGCTTCCCAGGGACGAAGGGGGCAGCAGTGCAAAAGTTCCATCTTTAACCAGAGAGTGGGGGCCCCATGCCTCCACTATCCCTTTGTTGGGATAGCTCAACTCATGAGTGCACAGTCTGTCAGAAGAGTGAGGATGCCTAACCGAATGGTCCTCTTCAGCAGACTGGCCCTCTCATGAGCATACTAGTCCATGAGCAGCAAGCTGCCAGGGGAGCAGGAGTGTGGTTTGGTCTGCATGGACTGCTTTGCCAGAGTGAACCCTCACAAGATTATCCCATGTGATGGCGGGAAAGACCCCCCACCCCGATCCTTTGTCCTCTCTTATATACACATCCCCTCCTGAAAGTGTTCCATTGTACATCTTATCGAGAAATGCTCCACCCATACCACAACCTCCCTCTATACAGCCTTCATAGACCTCAAGGAAGCATTTGATTCCATCTCTCGAGTCAAACTGTCGGAGAAGCTGGAAGTCTCTTCAATTGACCAGCACCTGCTATACTTTGTCACGATGTTGATGCTGCTGGAATGCCTGGCTGGCCAACCTGCCTTCCAGAGTGAGCCTCAGAGTTCAAAGGGAAGGGGTTTAGGCACCCGAATCCTCCTCTTTGAGGCACTTTAGGTTCCCGGTGACTACTCCTCTCCAAAAAGCCTTCGTCACTCTGCCTTTCTGCCTCCTCATCCCTGGGTCAGCAGGCCCTGCGTCTCTACTCCTAGCCAATTATGCCTCACCCTTCTTTATTAGCCCTGGCTCATTGCCCATTACATTCCCCATTACGGATGAAAGTCCTCACCCTGCCCCAGTCCTGACTCCCTCTCCCTGCTCTCCTGTTGGCACTCAGCTGACATCATCAGGCAGTACCTAGGGCTGGGTTGCTCGAAGGCCTGGCCTGCTCCAAGGGACTATCACTTCTTCTGGGCTCTGTGCCACTCCCTCTGATGCCTCCACCACTTGATGCCAGGCCTTGGGACTTCTTGGTAGGCACAAGTGGCCATGCACCATGGGGGTAAGGACAGTGGGCACCCCCTCCGGACACACCTCATTCACTTCCTACACGCTGACACATCCCTCAAAGTAAGGTGCAACCCCCAAGGCCACCTCTCATGTGCTATCCCTCTCATGTGCTATCCCCAGAAGGGCATCAAACAAGGCTGCATTCTTGCCCCCTCCTGTTCAACTTCTATATCAATGCCATGGAAGGTCATCTTAACAAACCAGATTTTTACCCTTCCAAGCTCGCAGAGAGACACATCTCTTATCTGCTTTACCCAGATGATGCAGCAATTCTCTCAAGGACTCTCACAGGTCTCAAAAGAGTTCTCAGGGCCCTTGCCCAATACTGTAAAGAGGACCAGCTGGAAATCAGCTACCACATTGCCAAAATCATGGCCTTCACTAATAGACCCAAGACATACCCATGGTTCATAAACAGTCACAAAATTGAGCAGGTCTCATGCTTCAGGTACCCGGGGGTGGTCATCCACGCCACTGGCACCAGGAAAGCTCATGGTGCTCACGTTGCTCAAAACACTATTATTAATTTCTTCCAGACCAGAAGAGGCTACTACATACCTGCAGCCCTCAAACTGTTTGAAACCAAGTCACTGGTGTGGTGCCAAATTGGGCCCCTTCTCCAACTTCAGGAGTCCAAATTCCTAAGAACAGTTTTCCAAGTCCCACAACGTGTCTCTAATACAAACCTATGTCTGGAGACAGACCTGGTGAAAGTGGAGGCCAGAGTTTGGATGGCCATCCTCAAGTACTGGCTAAGCCCCCTCAGCCCACTGGATTTAACGCTCCTAATACTACGGGACAACTACCAGTTCCAATTGGAAATGAGCACTTCTGACTAAAATGTCATCTCTGGGACTCTCCTCACTCATACCTACCATGGGCTATGAAAAGGCAAAATCACTCATCAAACAGCACAAAATGGACATCGAGCGATAAACCGATCTATTCAGGGTCCCAAACTTCCTCATCAATGAAAGACTAAGATACACTGCATCCCCGCCGAATAACTAATACAGCTGGAAGACTAAAATCACAGAACGGCCTTTACCCTGGCCCAATGCAGTGCCCTTCCCTCAACTGTGCTAGAAGGCAGATACAGGAAGGCTCTCCTCTCAGAACACCAATGCCCCTGCAACTCTGGGCAAGTTAAAACAACAGTGCATGCTCTCCTCCACTGCCCATTCTACAGAGACATTTGCATCACCCTTATTTTCCCACTACTATTCAAGTCCCCAGGTCGCTCAAACCAATTCTATACTTCTCTCCTGCTCTCCGACTCCAACCCTGCTACCATGCACAACGTTGCTAAGTTCTATGCAGCAGCATGCAAAATCTGCCAGGTCCTGACAGGCAGCAAGACCTAAGCAGGGCTGACACAGTGCATAGGTTTGCGGCTCAATTTTAGCATCTACAATAGCATTTCTAACCAGTATCTATAGCGTCACAGCTGTATAGACTCTGGGATCTTGGGATTTTAAGATTCTGAGACTTGAGATTTTAGGCCATAGGGATTTAAATATTTTAGGATTTAGAGATTTTGGGATTTTAAGACCTTGATTACCACTTGTATGCTTTTTAATGCCATTTTTATGCCATCTTTAACACACTCCACTGTAACCTACTTTATGCTGGCCAAAGACCGTAATAAAGATTGATGGATGGATTGATTGAAGATTGATAGTGTAGGTGGGGCCAATCCACCCTTGCTGTTGCAATCTCTTACTGAAGCACCAGCAGTGTTGAACTTTTGCCCCAAAGCACACATACTCCAGAAGAGTATACTCCAGAAGAACTAGTTAGATTGGGAACAACTCATTGACTGTCAAGTGACATGTTTCCAATCTAACTAGTGCTTCTGGAGTGTAGCTGTGCTACTTGAAGTATTTGCTTTCCTGTGCAAAAATACAACTCCTCCAGTGCTTCACTACAAGCCTACAGCCGGTATGTTTCTGATCTTGCAAAGTGTTTCAGGAGCATATACAGCCCTTTGAGTTTTAATCCTGTGGCTCAACAGCATGTATGGAGGACTGGGATCCCAGCACATCTCCACAGAACCTCCTTCAGGCACACTTCATTAGTCAGGGTGGTCAATCACATAACCAGACAGGTGGGATGGGAAGGGTTGGCTTCATTTACCTTCCCCACCTCACCCCCCAATGACTAGCAAAATGTCCCACACAATCCACTGTCAGAGAGCTGGGAAGATGCATCCCACCTCCTGGGAATCCCACAATGCTTTGGGCGCCAAGCACAGTGCATGGGGAATTCCTCAGGTGCTTTAGGCGCCCATCTCTATATGGGGCTGGGCTGGAAGCAGCCCAAGCTTGTGCACAAGCAGGAAGCCCGGGTTAAAGAAGCACTCGCTCCTTTGACCTTGTCTAAAAGCCAGGCTCAAAAGCTGGGCTAGGCAGCTCTGCCCTATTGGGACCAGGCCCGATCCTGGCAGTTTTCACGTGCAGCCTAACCCAGGCTGGGCTTCCCTAGGCTGCACGTGAGAACAGGATGTTCAGCCAGTGTCTTACAAGAGTACTCATTAGTGTGAGGAATGTTTTAAGGGTCCATTTAGGACTCTCGGGTTTGTGCAGCCATCAAGGACCCTTCATGAGATCAACTATGGAGTCCAGTTAAGTTTAAAGGAGTCAGTTGAAGCAAGACAATGGATAGGATTAAAGAACTAAGAGTGACTGGTGACTGGTATGCTGATGATAAGGAAAATTCCTTGAACGAACCAGAAGACTCTTTAAAAGAAGTATTGAAGGAAATCCAACATGTCCACATTACTTGAAAAGATCAGGCAGTATGTTAAATGGAGCAAAATCTGAAATCCTGGTTGATATGAAAAACACTATAAGAGTTTTGTTCTATTCCATGTACAGCAACCTCAAATACATATATGGCTTTAAAATGCTACTGGATTTAAAGGCTCCATGTGAGCAGAATTGTGATTCGGTAATATAATAAAACAAGGTTGATAAGCTGAACGTATCATGGATGGGTCAGATAAATAACGTTTCAGAAGTATGCCTGCTGATTCTGCAATGTGCTTCCTTTGCTTGCATGGGTGCAGCATTAGTCAGGAGGTTGGTCACTGAGTTGGTTTCAGACAACAAGGCATTCTCCCAAGTTTCCCTTCCATTGATAGAAGGCAACTTCTTCTGAAAGAATGCTCCCTCTTCAGGAAGAAGCTCCTTCCATCAGAGAAAGGGTACAGGGGTGGCTTATTAGTGAGGTGAGATGTGGGCCTCTGGCAGCACCTCCATGATGGGGCAGTGACTGCAAGCATCCCACCCCACCCCAACCCCCAACGCTCCGCTTCACCTGCCTGCCACTCCTGGCTGCCCCACTGCCCTCCCAGATCACTGAGGGGATACATTTGAATGCAGGTTTGGCAGTGAGAAAGGAGCGCCTCCTTCCCCCACTGCTGAACCTGAAGTTTAAAGCCCATCCCTACAGCAATGGGGAAGTGTGGAAAGGGTGCACGAGGAAGGCAGTGCTGCCCCACTCCCTTGCGTGTCAGGAAGCAAAATGTCCCCTCCCTCACATGCCTCCTCTGCCCTTCCCCACTGCTGCAGGGATAGCTTTATTTGGCAGCAAGCAAGGAAGGAGCTCCATTCTTGTCTCACTGCCGGACCTGAAGTTACAAAAACCATTCCTGAGGTAATGGGGACAGGGTACCACCAGGGTGTTGGCACTGGCCCTGCATCAGGGGCAAGTTCAGCTCTGGCTCCCACACATGACCATTTGGTGCCTTTTAAAATCAATCAGGGGTGGGGGCTGAGTGGCTTTTAAAAGGTGCCCAAAATGGTTGTTGCACCAATCCGAATCGATTTGAATTCGAATTGGATCAATTTGATTTGAATCCAAATACAATTACTCTTTTGAGGGGTGATTCAATTCAAATTTGAATCACCTGGATGCAAGTCAAATCAATTCAAATGTGAATTGATTTGCACCTCCCTAGTGCGGGCTTCACCTTGGGGTGCACCAGTGCTGGAACTGGTGCTGGAAGGAAACATTTGGATGCAACCCTGTTAGTAGAAGGAGGAGCAAACGTCTTTGTCCTGAGCACACACACTAGCAGAAAATGTCTCGCAGTGGCTCCACAATGTATTTTGGGCTGCATGACACTATGAAAAGCATCGTGAATATGGAAGATCCAACGTATACATTCAAGAGGGCCAAAAAGGATTTTGAACATAGCTTATATATGAGCCTACAAAAATGGGAAAGCTCCTCTTGATTTGGTGACCGTGTTTCTCTCAGAAAGCTCCTGCTCAGTCAGAAACAGCCCTTCTATGAGCAGAAGAGACCAGCAGAAGAGTTCCTTAGGATCCAAGCTGTAGTTTCTAATTCTTCCTGCTAATGATTCAGTGATCATTGCCAATAATTTGGGTGATTCCTTTGCCCTGTATATCTGCCCTAAACTACACAGATCATTTCCAAAGTCTTTCTAAGAAATCCCTATTCCATATGATCAAATGCTTTTTGAGCCTCCACCGCCCCTTTCCTTCCTCTTCCCCCCTCTTCATCCTCCCAGGGCATGCTCCAACTGCCTTGCCACAGCCCCACTCCTGGGCCAGAGCCCACTGACGTCCCAACCCCCATCCGTCACACCTCTCTCTCTCCTGGGAGAACTTTCCCTTCCTGCCCCTCTGTCTCTTGCTGCCACTGTAGCAGCCTGTATCTAGCTTCCCCCTCCCCGGAATCTTTCACTGCTGCCACCATGCTGCTGCTCCCGAAGCAGCCATCACCTCATTCACTCGCCCACCTGCTGCTCTCTGGTTGCTTTTGTCTGCCCAGCAGCATAACCCTTGTCCACTTCAGCCAATGAGGGCTGGCTGGTGGAACACCAGTGCCAGTCACTCTGGATGCACCAGCTCCCCAGAAGCATTTCATTTTCCACATGGTGTCCATGCTGGGGAGACAACAGCAAGCAGAGATCCACAGGTGGGTGAATGAGGCCATGGCGGCTGCTGGAGCAACATTGAGAGAGCCCAAGGGGATGTGTGCTGCTACAGTGACAGCAAATAACAGACTGGTGGGTGGGTAGAGGACACCATGGAGGGGGAGGCAAAAAAGAAGGGGGCACTGACAGAGGATTCCAGCCTAAGGTGAGACAGAACTTTGCTCCTTGTCTCAGGTGGGAGCTTTTCTTCAGCTGCCTCTGAATGTCTTGTATTGTTATTTAGGTGATCAGCCGAAACTGATCATGTCACACTTTTATAATTAATGTTCAGACAGAAATGGGTCTATACAGTTCAACAGATGACAGATTCGTCCCAATATAATATAATATTCAGTAATCCAAAAACCTTGGGTTTAAGATGAGAGTTAAGCTGCTTTACATTTTCACTTGTGCTCTAAAAAGAATGGAAATTGCAAGTTAAGGGGCCCATCGCAACTTCTGTGCCATATTAGCGGTAAAGACTTTGTACTTTGTACAGATGGTACAAAGTCAGTCAGTCAGTCACTTTCACAATAAAGTGAAAGTGACTGACTGACTGACTTTGTACCGTCTGGTATATTATTTATTTATTTATTTATTTATCAATCAAATTTATTTATTTATCAAATTTATATGCTGCCCAAACTTTCGTCTCTATGATATGATGATGGCTTTAAAAATGAGGCTCCATGCACCCACACATTGCCTTGATGAGAGATGCATCAGGCAGAAATTCATCAGGGGCATCTCTAGGAAGGCATTAGGGAAACTGCACCTGTTGAATGTCTGTCTGGATGCATCCCTCACAAGCCCAATGTCCAACTGAAAGACCAAGGCAAAGTGTGGGTAAATGGAGTTGCATGACTACATTTAAATCCTTATTTTGGATGTATATTTCTCTGTTATTGAAGTCTTGTCCTGTTCAAATGGTCTCATCCTTGCAGGGATTATCATATCAAACAAGTGTAATTGCTTCAACCATTTGTAAAGTTCTGAATTAAAGAAAAGACTTCTTGTCCTTCTATACTTAAGAAATTCCCTCATGCCAGGTTCACACAAATGCATGTACATTGCTTAATTTACCTTACATTGCTTAATTTACCTACACGTGGTTGTGCTATACTAGATGATTAGCAACTGGGTGTAAACTGATGCCACTGAAGAGCACTGCATTGGAGTTGATATGAAAGTTGTGTTCGTATCCTTTCTATGGTGGCCCATTCACACTGCTGCATACTTGCATGGGCAACAGAATGCCGTAACATTCCACTCCTGCCACACACTCAATTCATTCTAGACATTCTGCTTCCCATGTGGTTATACATAAAGGGACAATGCCAAGAAGAGGTGTGATGGTGAATGTTTTACCTAAAATGTTGTTTCTTTTTCAGACTATTCCTATAATTAACACGTTAACTTGTTTCAAGCAATGGCAAAAGGACATAACCAAATTTGTTTGGAAAAGACCAAGAATTAAATTTAAAAATTTAACAGATGCTAAAGAAAGAGGTGGTCTTACCCTGCCCGATTTAAGGTTGTATTTCGATGCTGTTTGTTTGACATGGTTAAAAGAATGGATAACATTAAGAAATCCCAGAATACTTGATCTGGAAGGATTCGATAGAAGGTTTGGATGGCATTCATATCTGTGGTACGATAAAAGTAAAGTGCATAAAGATTTTCTTAATCACTATGTAAGAAGGAGTCTAATGAGAGTGTGGGTAAAATATAAAAGATGGTTGGAATCTAAAACTCCATTATGGCTATCCCCAATTGAAGCTTTAGCACGTAAAGAGACAAATATGCAATCTGAATGGGGTACCTATAGGGATTTGTTATGTTTCCAAGAAAAGGGCTGTAAATTTAAAAAAACTAATCGAAGTATAAAATTTGGTTAGTAATTGGTTTCAGTACCATCAGTTAAATGAAATCTATAAGAAGGAACTTAAAGTTGGATTTGAGGATCAAATGTTGAGATTTGAGAAGGAGCTGTGTGAAAACAATGAAAAATTCGTTTCTAAGATGTATAAGCTGTTGCTTTTGGAGGAGACAAGAGATGAAGTGGTTAAAATGACTATGATAAAATGGGCTCAAGATGTGGGTCATAACATAGATATGGCAGCTTGGGAAAAATTATGGAAAATGGATTTAAAGTTCACTGCATGTTATACTTTAAAAGAAAATTATTATAAGATGATGTACAGATGGTATTTGACACCCAAAAAGTTAGCATTAATGTATACAAATGTTCCAAACAAATGTTGGAAATGTGGACATTGTGAAGGAACCTTTTTTCATACGTGGTGGTCTTGCGGGAAGGCAAAGGCAAAGGCCTTTTGGGATATGATATATAATGAATTGAAGAAAAATTTTAAAATGACATTTCCTAAGAGGCCAGAATCCTTCCTGCTGGGAATAACACAAGGAGAGTTTTCCAGAAGAAATTTAACATTTTTTATGTATGCAACCACAGCGACCAGAATAGTATATGTGCAGAAATGGAAGGACAATGAAATGCCCTCAAAAGAAGATTGGTTGATAAAAATTTTGGAATATGCTGATGGCAAAACTTACAGTACTGATAAGGGATGAAAACTTGGAATGTTTTAAAGAAGATTGGAAACCATTCTTACTATACTTAATGAACTATTTTTCTAATATGGACCTTTCAGCAGGGTTTGAAATTTAGTAATAATAGCAAGTTGGGTAGAATAAAATCGAATTCACAATGTGTAGGATATATGTTTTGAATTACTATAGCAATGGTTGACTTGTATAGTTAATGAATCGCGCAGATTGGTGAGCGGGAAGTCAATATTTACTTAATTAGATGTAACGGGATTGTTAAGATATTGTAAGATATTTTAAAAAGCAAAAGAAGAGGTGTGATGGGCGGGCCATCATTGTGTGATGGGCGGGGCCAGTGGACAGTAGTGGCTGAACCAGCCCAGTGATGCACTACAAGCTGCTAGTGTGCCCACTTAATCATAGTCCACGATACCCAAGCTGATTTAGCCATGACAATTAGATCTTGTCAACCAAAGTTTTAATTCAGTTAATATTTTGTTTAACGTAATTTTTGTATTGGGGGGGGGGGGTAACAGTGCTGCAGACATAATCACTTTAAAACCCATGCAGAAGTTTCAGAGGAATACCTCATAAAAACCTACATCTGGGTAGTGATCAGGTATTTGGATGCTGGCAATATGAAGAATTCAGTGCATGATAAATAATCTGGGAACTGGCCCTTTCGATTAGAAGAATCTAGGGCTGGTTCACACATGTATCTTCACTTGGTGACTGCAACATCAAATGATGGTTTGCATGTGTTGAATGGGCCTCTGCAGATCAAACACTACAGACAGAATGTTCATATTACCTCATATCACCTCAGATAATGCTTTTCAGCAGAGCCCATTCAGCTAAAAGTCATCAAGTTCACAGTAGTCAAGTGCTGCACACGTGTGTGTGATCCAGACTTTAGAATGGACATCATGAAGCCCAATTTCACTGCATGGTTTTAACTCCCCTATTAATATCAAGGGCAGTTCACCATGTTTCCCATTGAAAGGTCCATATCCATTGTATGCTTTTATCCTATAGGTTTCCAAGAAAGCTTCTCGTTTTAATTTCATTCTCAGCCGATTAATCCTGACATTTTTAGAGGGCCCCTGACCCCTTTCACTTAATTGCTCTAATCTTTCGTTGCAATGAAACTAGAAGTCTCTGTTTATTAGGCTTCTGGAGAGTTAAAAGAATACTCTTTATATTATTCACTGGAATTGGTTCTTGGCTAAAACATTCTCCCGTCAGTATTTTTCATATGCTCAGCAACATCTGCAGGATGTGAAAAGCAAAGAAACAAACCAGATGTTGCAGAAGGTAGCGACAGTAAAAGAAACAGATTTTTTGTCCATCATCTGTCTTTATATGTTGGTTACTCTAACAGAGAGAGAGAGAGAGAGAGAGAGAGAGAGAGAGAGAGAGAGAGAGAGAGAGAGAGAGAGATCCTCTAAACTCTCTCAAAGAGGAGATTTATAATCCTTTGTAAAAACTGACACATACTCTCATTAAAGCCAAATTTCCTTTAGCAATGTAGGAGGGGGAAAATAGATTAAGGAAATGCGGATGTTTATCTCAGCCATCAGCATTTATTCATTTAGGTAATTATCACTTAATTAAGCTGTCAGAGGGCAGGAGAGACTTCAGCACTGATAAACCCAACACCAGGAAAGTTCACCACTTCTCCCTTGCAATGATGTGCCTCCTCCTTGATAATACCAGGCTGCTGCTTCTGCCAAGCTTTTTGCAAATGACAATTTGATGGGGAGGGCAGATCAAAAATTACGCCACTGAAATCCATCAGTCATAGTTCACGCTGTGGAGAAAGGCATAGCCTGATACAACAGTGCCCCCCAAAGCAAAGGCTTAGCAAAGCCTTGAAACACAACACCCTCCACCACCTCTCGGCTGCTCAAAGTTCTGGGCTGCTTTTCGTATGTGAAGTAGCTATTTGAAGAGCCACTTGCCAGATTAAAAGATGTATTGCAGCCTGCTGCAGTGCAAGAGGAAGGGGAGGGAAGTGGAGAGCCTCCACTGGATGCCAAAAATTTTCCAGCGATTTTAGCTCATACTGAAGGAATTTCGCAGAGGGATCATAAAAACCACAAAAATAACCCCCTGGAGGATTCTGCCGAACTCGAAGGGAACGATATATAACTAGGTTAATATATAAATCTTATTAACTCAAATGCGGATGAATATAGTCATTTGTTATCAAAGGCTTTGAATCATATTACAAATTGCAACATTTGGGTCTCACAGGCTCCCTGCCAAGCTGAAGGCCTAATTAAGGCGGCTGGAAAAGAATGGTGTTCTAATTAGTTTAATTACAGTATGATGAATTATCAAACTAATTCTTAAAAACAATGTGCAATTAGCCTTTTTTGAGTTCATACCCCTGTTTTGCAAAGTAGGAAATGAAGCAGAATGTATTTGTTTTCAGTCCAAAAGCTTATGTTTTAGAATATCACTTCTACAATGGGAGGGGACTGACTGAGAATCAGTGGTGACATGGAGCTCAGCCGGACCCCCATTTGGCCTTTGTTCATTGCCTCAAATGCACCAGTCATTATTTATTTATATGGTTTATAGAATAGAATATAAGCCACTTCCTAAATTTGCTCAGGGCAGTTTGCATTAAAATAAAAAACACATAATATAACAATTAAAATAGCATTTTAAAAAACATTTAAACCAGATTAAAATTAAAGCAAGATATCATTAAAGGCCAGGCCAAAAAGATGGGTCTATAAGGCTCTCCTGAAGGCCTCCAAGGAAGATAATCCTCTCACATCCCCGGGGAGCGCGTTCCACAACCCAGGGGCGCCAACTGAATTGGTGGCACTCAGATGAACCAGTGGCACCTGAAGACAGACCCCCCCCCGATGATCTTAATGAGCAGTGGGGATCTTATACAGAAAGGCGCTCTCTCAGATAACCTGGACCTGAACCATTCAGGGCTTTAAAGATAATAAACACCACTTTGTACTTTGCCCAGAAACATATCAGCAGCCAGGGCAACTCTTTAAAAACAGGCATAATGTGGTCTCTCTGGGATACCCAAGAAACATTCTGGCTGCTGCATTTTGGACTAAGTTCACCAGCCAGCCAAGAACTTGGGTTTTTTTTAGGTCGGGGCAAAATGTTAACCACACACCCCTTTGCTCACTCCCCTTCACTTGCCACCTGCCACCTACCCATTTCACTCACTGCTCATCACTCACTGCCTGCTCGCTCACTAGGTCATGCTTGTTGCAACTGCCTACAAGAACAGGAGGCTGCCTGTACTTGCTGGGATCAGGGGCCACATTGGTACAGAGTTGGGTTGAGCACAGCCCAGTGGTGGTGTGGTGGTGGCAGGGTGAGCCAAGGGCGGAGTGAGCACCCTAGGGTGGCAAGGGAGATGCCAAGCATGGCCCCTGAGTACCTGTGGGCACCCATGGCCCAGGTACACAGCACACCCTCAGTCAATGTGGCAACGCCACTGCTAGAAGATCAATGGCAGGATCTCCAGCAACAGTAGTAGATAGCTACCTAAACATTAAAAGGACCAGGCAAAAGGAGAGCTGGTCTTGTGGTAGCAAGCATGAATTGTCGCCTTAGCTAAGCAGGGTCCACCCTGGTTGTATATGTATGGGAGACTAGAAGTGTGAGCACTTTGTAAGATATTCCCCTTTCAAGGCATGGAGCCACTCTGGGAAGAGCAGAAGGTCCCAAGTTCCCTCCCTGGCTTCTCCAAGATAGGGCTGAGAGAAATTCCTGCCTGCAGCCTTGGAGAAGCCTCTGCGAGTCTGTGAAGACAATACTGAGCTAGATAGACAAATGGTCTGACTCAGTATATGGCAGCTCTCTATGTTCCTAATACCTCCAAGAAGACACATTTACTAGCACGGGGATTTGGTGCTACCATTGCTGATTTTGCATTCCTCTTAGTACACCCAATGCTGAACTTTCTAGTCTGCTTGCATTAGTGCAGTCACTAACTGTGGATTGAGAGCATCTGGCGCACTGGCACTTGAAACTCCCTTGACTGGCAGTGGTCTCAGTTCAGGACAACCAGCTCATTCTTCCATCTGTAGCTGGCTTTCAGGAACCGAGTTCTCAGCACCTGTAGAGTAAACTCATTATCAGTGAGTTTTAAAATTCTGTCCTTGCAGGAAAATATTGGGGTCATTTATTTTATTTATCATATTTATACACTGCTTGGTATGTGTATCCCTAGGTGGTGTACATAATTTAAAACACAACCAATGTAAAAGCAGAATAAATACAATTAAACAGTTTAAAATTAATTTTAACTAAAAGCCTGAGGAAACAGGTGTGTCTTAAGAGCCTTTTTAAAAGCAATCAGAGATTGAGAAGCTCTTATTTTGACAGGGTGTGCATTCCAAAACCTGGGGAAGCCACAGAGAAGGCCCAATCCTGAGTCACTACCAAATGAGCCAATGGCTACTGCAACCGAGCCTCCCAACATGGTCTTAATAGGTGGCTGGGTTCATAACAAAGAAGGCGCTCTCTTGAGTATCCTGGACCCAAGCCGTTAAGTAGGGATGTGCACAAATAGATTATTTTGATTCAATTTGTGCCCCAAACAAATCACCCCTGATTTGTTTTGTGTCCAAATCTAACCCCCGTCCAAATCCCCCCAGATTCAATTTGTATTTGCTTCAATTTGATTTGTATTCAGACTGATTTGGACCACTTACCAAGGTCCTAGAGGTTATTAGACACCAAGGAGCCTAGATACTTGGGGGGGAAATCCTAGAACATAAACTGAGTAGTAACTAGGGATGTGCAAAACATTTTGGACACAGAACGATCTGTGCCCGAAACAGCGAATTTCGGGTGATTCAGGGCCGAACTGAATCACCCACGAAAAGATCAGAGAAATTTCGGGCACGAGCCGAATCACCCGAATTTCAGGCCCGAAAATTCGGGTGATTCGGACCTCCATTTTTTTGCCTTCTTTTCCCCTAGTAGTAACCCACTGCCTTGCAGGTGGGAGTGGGGCATAGTTGGCACACAGCAGTTGACAGCTGTCAAAAAGGCAGTCAACATGAATAGAAGAAATGAAGGTGTGTAATGAATCCTCATGAGGATTCATTGAAGGGAAATTATTATACAGCAAAGAATCCAAACACTTGAAAAATAGTGACCACACATTTTGCTCCATAACTCCACTTTTACAAAGGCTAGAACTTAGCTTTTTAAAAAGAAAAAGAAAGCTGAGAATCTGGGGGAATTAATAGGAGGGATCCAAATCTCGAATTTGGACCTGAATCTAGCCAATGGACCACAGGGTTGGGCCATTTTTGGAAGGACAGTATAGAAATCGAATGAATGAATGATTTCTTTTGTCTCCAAATCACCTGACTCAGCTAGATTCGGGTACAAATCAATTTGTACCTGAATCAATTTGCAGATCCCTACCATTAAGGGCTTTATAGGTAATAACCAGCACTTCATATTTTGCTCCAAAACACATTGGCAGCCAGTGCTATTCTTTTAAAATCAGCGTTATATGGTCCCTTCGGGTTGTCCCAGAGACGAGTTCTGCACCAATTGTAGTTGCTGGACTACGTACAAAGGCCTTGCCACGTAGGGTGCATTGCAGGAGTCACGTCTGGATATTATCGGCATGTGCACCACTATTTTAAGGTCATTTGCCTCCAGAAATGGGCATAGCACCAGTTCCCTCAATCCCAAGTTCCTACAAAATTTACCTTGGAACAGGTGAATGTAAATTGATATTCTGTTTCTGTATTATATTTGTGTGTTTCTTCTTGCTGGTCTAAGATTGTAATAAAGCACTAATTCATTTGTTCACCTTGGAGCACCTAGAAAGGGGAGAAAGCGGAACTGGATGGGAGGAGCATAGAAGGCCCTTCAGGTACCAATGCAGTATCTTTTTCCTACTAAGCAGGAGACTAAAAGGCCCAGCAGTCCTACCAGGGAAATGATGCTCTGTGTAGCACTGCCTACAAGCGAAAGCCCCTAGGGGCTATTCTTGGCCATTGGTATAGTTTAACATCATGGTTTTTATAGAGCAAGAGTGGCCAGACAGAGGAGTTCCCGCTGTTTTGGACTACAACTCCCATCAGCCTCCAGCCACATCAACTCCCATCACCCTCTAGCCACAATTTATAGGTCCAAAATACCTGGAGAGCCTCTGCCGGGCCACCCCTGGCTTAGAGGTTCATTCATGCATTTATTATAGTCCACGAACAGCCAGCAATTGCAATAATCAACAGTTAGGCTTAGAGGTTATGAACCAGGAAAGTCCCCAGTCTAAATCTTGCCTCTGCCACAAACGCACTAGCTAGCCTTAGGCAGGACACTCTAGCCATATTTGCTTGTTATGCACAACCACGGGTCCACTGGACCCACAGTTCCGCCACCCCCGCTCCCCCTGCCCCTCTCTCCTGTCCGAATTTGGATGTAATGGAGAGCTCCTCTCTAGTCAGCGAGACTGTAGAGAGGAGGGGGAACTGACTATGCAGGCTTCCTTCTTTCATGAAGGAAGACAATGACAGCCGAAGAGAGGAAAGAACTTCCTCCCTCAACACAGCCTGTTAACACAGGTGTTAACACAGCTTGTGTTTCTACATTCAGATGTACTGCAGGCTGTGTTATAGCTCAGGTTGGAGTGGTGAAACCCACTACAACCCAAGGGTATAGATTGCAGTTCAGAGTGGAACCTCGGGTCGCTTTCCGAGTGGATCCGGAGTTGAGAGGGGCTGGCCCACATTCAAACGTAATGGTCTAGTAACTGCTGGCCCCGTCAACTCTGGTTCTGCGTTACCTGTGAATGCAGCCTCTCTCTCAACCTTAAATTACCACCCCTCCCTGTCTGCGATATGAAGATAATAATATTTGCTTTCCTTACAGATTCACTATAAGGATTGCAAGATAATATATGGGAAATGTTTTGCACACTTAAAAACAATACACTTTTTAAGTTTTTAAAAAATATCCCTGAACAATGTACTGCAGCAATTCCCATGTGCTGAACCTATTAGAAATTTATCTGGATGATATGGGATGAGATGCTATTGTATTTTGTTTCACATTCATGTTGTCTAGCAGAGATGGCACTTGGAAAAAATATGGAGAGCAACGCCATACATGGAGCTATTTATTAAAATGAACTGAAGAAAGCCATTTACTGTAAATGGAAACGGGGTGGGGGGGGGGATACTTCCTAGCCATAAAAAGGTTCACCCAAAGCAGCAGGTACAAGGATAACTAGAGCCCATCATTAAAGAAATTCAGTTATTTTGTCAATTTTACTTATTTACAGACCAGAAGATTAATGAGTTCAGAGACAACAGAGACAGTAATTAGGTTTCAAAAACATGCTATAGCACAATCAATCACTGCTTGGAAGTGTAATGACATTAGGGTAAAGCCCTCTTTTTCCAACTGCTATTATTAGCATGTGATTGGCCAGGACTAGCCTTGACAGAGAGCCTCCACTTCAGGGCCCTGTAATGAAAAGAAAGAGGCGTTTTCTCTCTCTAAAGCACTGTGCCGTTGACCCTTTATCCTTTGCACCTACTCTGTAATTGGCATTGTGGGGACTATTGTGTTGGCTACTGTGGGTAAAAGTTTATTTTACTTTAAATAAAGAGCCTATCATGATACTGGCAGATGTATACAGGGCACACTACAACCTTTGGTGGTGTAATTAGAAAGATTTTCACATTTCAACTCCCTGCTGATAATCTTTGCAAACAGTCTTCAATGTAATAGAACTTGGAGGATCTCACCAAGTGCCCCAAAGGAAAACTGTTGCATAGAAACATAGGAAGCTGCCTTTTGCTGAGTCAGACTGTTGGTCAAGCTCACTCAGTATGGTCTGCTCTGACTGGCAACAATGTCCAAGGTTGTAGACAGGCGTCTTTCCACTCCAGACCCTACCTGGAGATCCCAGGCAGGGATTGAAACTGGGACTTTCTGCATGCAAAGTAGATGCCCTACTACTCAGCTAAGGCCCCATCTCCAAAGATCTGTGAACATTGTGGTGCAGATGGGGAGCAAACCCTTTACATTTTAAAACGGGAAAGTAACATTAATAGGAAAATCGTGTTCATTATTTGGTGAGAAATATCACAGCATTTGAAACAGAACATAGGAACACAGGCAGCTGCCATATACTGAGTCAGACCCTTGGTCCATCTAGCTCAGTATTATCTACCCAGACTGGCAGTGGCTTCTCCAAGGTTGCAGGCAGGAATCTCTCTCAGCCCTGTCTTGGAGATGCTGCCAGGGAGGGAACTTGGAAGTTGCTGCTCTTCCCAGAGTGACTCCATCCCCTAAGGGGAATATCTAACAGTGCTCACACTTCTAGTCTCCCATTCATATGCAACCAGGGTGGACCCTGCTTAGCTATGGGGACAAGTCATGCTTGCTACTACAAGACCAGCTCTCCTCTCCCAAGAGGGATCCTACATTCTGAGTTTCTGCTCTAACATATGCAGCAACATTCAATGTAATCCATAGACAGTGGCAGAATCCTATATTTGGGGAAGCTAAAGTGTCATTTACAATAAAGGAGAAGACCTTGGCTCCTGTTCAAGGTGTCTTGCCAACACAAATAGATGGCAAGGAGAGAATCCAGGATGGAGCAACTGAGGGTAGGGTAAAGGACCTCTTACCTCCTGCCACAGTCCCAAACTGGATTGCCCAATGCATGCTATGTACAGTTTATTAAAGCACACCAATGATGTAATTAAAGTCAGTCTAGACTGACCCCTGAAGAGCAGCTATACAGTATCAAGCAAGGGACCAAACCACAGTTGAGCTAGATCCCTGTATGCCAGGGCATGGGCAACATCATGAAAGGAAAGGTGGAAGGACAATGGCAACTATGAAACAAAAACAGCAGAGAAGTAGGACATGTGGGAGGAGCCCTGGGGTCCAGGTGCTGGGAGGAGAAGACACAGAAGCACTCGTTCCAGTACAGTCATGCTGTCTTGCCTGGATCACCTCTGGAGCTGCTGCACAGGCTCCTAACTGCTTCCTCCCATGAACAGAAACATCACTGTTCTCCAGATCTGGGTCAGTCATCTGTGACTCCAGCAAGTTCTTCAAGCTTCCAAGGCACATTTGCTAGCCAAATCTAAGCAATCATAATGCCATCTTTGAGGCATATCTGAGTCAGGTATTGATCTTCACTACAGCGGGCTACCAGATGTTTCACATAAAGTTCACCTGGAAGAAGGGAACTATGTGATGTGATCCATCCTCTGGTTTGTTTTGTATAGTCACACCCTAAGGCAACCAAATAACAAAGCACCCTTTAGGAATAAGCTTGCATTTCCTTGCAGCTATTTTAATCACACTTCCTAAAGCTTGTTCTGAGAAGGAAGACACAGCAGAATGAAAATGCAGATCTGGGTGGTCTTCTTGACTCTTTCCCACAATCCTCTGTCCCTCACTTCCTTCCTCTTTTATTTTCTTCTTCCCATATCTGAACAGAGCACTTTACCCTTAGATCCTCCTTTAAAAAACAAACTTTTTTACCCTCAGGCATGTACTTTACACACACTCAAGCACACAAGCCAAGATGTGGGGATATATGAGAACAAAAGATGACAACTCTACAAGCACCATATCTGAATGAGGATGGATGATCAAGCAAGGAATTAAGGTACTCCATGAGATGTGAAGTTCCACCAAATATTGTAGGAAAATAGGAAGCTGCCGTATACTGAGTCAGACCATTGGTCTATCTAGCTCAGTATTGTCTACACATACTGGCAGCAGCTTCTCCAAGGTTGCAGGCAGGAATCTCTCTCAGCCCTATCTTGGAGATGCCGCCAGGGAGGGAACTTGAAACCTTCTGCTCTTCCCAGAGCGGCTCCATCTCCTGAGGGGAATATTCAGAGGCGTAACTATAGGGGGGCAGGGGGGGCATGTGCCCCGGGCGCCATCTTTTTTGGTCACATGGGGGCGCTGCCATGACAAAAAAAATTTTTAAAAAAATTTTAAAATTTTTTTGTTAATACAAATGTTTCCTTCTCAGTGCAGCAGCGCTGCAGCAGTCAAGGGAGCGCGTCGGTGCCCCCTCCCCCATGAGCGGTCCCTTCCGCGCCGTCCGCGCCCCCCCCCCATTGCTTTGCTGGCGCCTGGCGGCCAGTCAGTGGCCTGGCTTGGCGGCGGCGGGCGCTTGTGAGGAAAAACCTAAGTATAATGTAGTATGTTGGGGGCGCCATTTCAATGCTTTCCCCGGGCGCTGTTTTCCCTAGTTACGCCTCTGGGAATATTAATATGTCAGTGCTCACATGTGGTCTCCCATTTAAATGCAACCAGAGTAGACCCTGCTTAGCTAGGGGGACAAGCCATGCTTGCTACCACAAGACCAGGTCATCATGAATGCAAATCTGGAGAGTGAGGTAACAGTCATCTATGAATGATTAAAAGCACTGTCATGTGAAATAGGCTGAGTTATATTTTAAACAATCAACCAACTCCAGTAAGAATTAGAAACCCATTTTGTTGGCCAAATAATGTAACCAATCAAAGCCTTGTAACCTAATTGACTATTTGCAAGAAAGTACCCAAGTGATCCCAGCAATCCATACATTAAATACAGAAGGTCCAGTTGAGTTCCAAACAGCTAAGCAATACTTCGAAAAACAAAACAAAAAACAAACAAACCACCAAGCAAAAGTACAGCAAAGTGAGAAAAGAGACAGGCAAGCCAGTCAATATAATCAATGGTAGTAACAGCAGTTGCCAATGGAATTACATTTTATATAATCAGTGTATAATTGTTGTTAGAAAAACTGAGGAAGGAAGTATGCATCAGGCAGTTACAGTTGTATTAGTACCAAATGCTGCTTAAGACTAAGCAAAGCAACTGAATAGCATGGTTACTTTAGCCTCATATGCCTGGCCCATTTGCATGGGTTGGATGTCCCACGTAAGTATTATCTATCTATCTATCTATCTATCTATCTATCTATCTATCTATCTATCTATCTATCCATCCATCCATCCATCTATCATATTTTTATATTGCCTGATATGTACATCTCTAGGCAGTGTACAAACTTAACACAATATTAAAAAGGAAAAACAGATTAAAATTCCACAAAACACAGTAAAAACAATCTCATAGAACAAGTTATTAAAATAAATTATTAAAATTAATTCCAGTTAAAAGCCTGCAAAAACAAGTGCGTCTTGAGGGTCTTCCTGAAAACAAACAGAGAGGGAGATGCTCTTATTTCAACAGGGAGCATATTCCAAAGCCCCAGGGCAGCCACAGAGAAAGCCCGGTCCCGAGCCGCCACCAATGAGCTTGCAGCAACCATAACTGGACCTCTCCAGAAGATCATAATAGATAGCAGGGTTCATGACAAAGAAGGTGTTCTCTTAAATACACTGGGCCCAAGCTGTTAAGGGCTTTATATACCAGCACTTTGTATTTCACCTGGAAACATATTGGCAGCCTGTGCAGTTCTTTAAAAATCAGTGTTAGGTGGTCCCTTTGGGTTGTCCCAGAGACCAGTCTGGGTGCTGCAATCTGGGTGCTGAATTCTGTACCAATAGCAGTTTCCAGACTACGTACAAAGTCAGCCCCACATAGAGTGCATTATAGTAGTCAAGCCTGGAGGTCACGAGCATATGTACCACCATTTTACGGTCATTTACCTCAGAAACTGACATAGTGGATGTATCAGTCAAAGCTGATAAAAAGCACTCCTGGCCACTGCCTCAACCTGAGAAACCAGAGAGAGTTTTGGATCCAGGAGCTCTCAAGATCTTTCAGTGGAAACTCATTCAGAACAGGCAGATCTAAACCATCTCTCAAGTCCCGACCCACCCCCCACAGTCAGTACCACCATCTTATTTGGATTCAACTTCAGTTTGTTATCCCTCATCCAGATCATTACCACCTCCAGACAGGAGTTTAAAGAAGATGTGCCATTACTTGATGAGGTTGACATGGAGAAGTAGATCTGAGTGTCATCGGCATATTGATAATGCCCTGCACCAAACCTCCTGATGATCTCTCCCAGAGGTTTCATGTATTAGTGAATCACGATATATACATCTCTATGCTGTTAAATGAATAACATCATTTGTGGAATGGGAAACATATGGATGATCAGAAAAAGTTTGACAATGACTATAGACAGTTACTATGATATGCAGAGGGCTTACCCTGGGGTGTACAGCCATGTTAGAAAGTATAAGTTCACATCATGGGTGTTTTGTCAGCCTGTATGGATCTGTTCATGGTATTGATATATCTCCTTTCAATAAATCCCTCAAGGCCATTTACAAATTAAAGTATCAAACCATCACAACAACGTTAAAACAGCAATTAAAAGTAGCAGCACAATCAAAACTTTAAAACGCCAGAAAGAATAAAAAGGTCTTCACCTGGTCCCCAAGGGATAGCAGCATAGGTGCCAGGTGAGCCTCTTTGGGGAAGGAGTTATACCAATGCAGTGCCACACGGTATTGCCACCTCCCTCACCCAAGATGCACTGGCGGAATAAAGGAGAGGCAGTAGAGGCAACTGCCTATGACGGCAAAAGTCCCCCAGGCCCAGCAGCAAATTTTGGTGTGGGGGGAGCTTTAATTTAATAATAGTAGGATTCTATTTTTTTTTTTTTACTTTAAAACCACCGCCAGACTGCAGCATGGTGGCAGAGAGGACAGCAATACCCCTCCTAACCCAAGCCCGCCTGCTTCCCAAATGATAGCTAACGTGCATGTGCAGAAAGGCCCAAAATTGGATGCTATCATTTGGGAGGTAGGCGGGCTTGGGTTAGCAGGGGTATCTCTGCCCTCTCCGCCACCATGCTGATGCGCTGCAGCACAGTGATGGTTTTAAAATTTAAAAATCGATTTGAACTCCCCCCTCTCCTTCCTCTGTTGCCACTGGGGCAGCAAAGAGCTTAATCCGCCCCTGCCAAGATGGCAAGGGGATCCAAAGGAGTCCATCTTAGGGTACAGGCGGGGATTCCTTCAGGGACACAGATCCTATGTCACGTTGGGCTTTAAAGGCCAACACCAGCACCTTGAATTCTGCTTGGAAATAAACTGAAATCTAGTCAAGTTATTTAAACATTGGTGAGATATGTTCCCCACAATCTGGTCCCAGTTAAATGTCTGGTCTCTAACATTTTGAACTGCAGTGTCCAAATAATCTTCATGGGCCATCTCACCTGCATTGCTTTATACTAGTCAATTCTGGAAGTTACCAGGGCAGAGATAAATAACTGTGAACAGGCTGTCTCTGTCCAGGAGAGACCACAGTTGATGCACCAGTTTCTACTGGTGGAAGACACTCTACTATGCCAATAAGGCCACTTGGGTCTCCCGTCACAAGGATGGATCTAAGAGCACCCCAAAACTGTGAAGCTGCTTCTTTAGGAAAAGTGCAACCTCATTCAGAAACAGGCCTTAACTACTCATAAATGTTTCCTGGTTTGATGAAAACTCTGATTTTTGGTATCTGTATCCCATATATGGGTTTTGCTCTTTGCTATGGTAAATCATTTAGCATGTGGCAGCAAGGCGCTAGGCCGCCATTCAAAACACCTGTTAGGTATGTCACATCTCCTAGTGGCAAAAACTTCAACTATTCCTCATTTGCATCTGTCAAATACTTTAAAGAAACTCAAGTTAAATTGCCCATTGGTTGACACTGAAGTGAACCAGAAACCAGCTATGTGGCAAACCAAAGCAAAGACCTACAGATCCAAAATTTGCTGAAACTTATTTAAAACCAACTTATGTGGCAGTCTTTGGAAGAAACTTGCAAATTATGTGCCAAGTAACCATCAGTTTGATATTGTGAAATTAGCCTGTTCAATGCAACTGGACTAATAAAAATATCCACCTCAAAAAACATTTATATTATACAAATTAAGTCCAGCATCCTTTTGTTGCCCTGCCTCCCCGCCCCCCACTGGCACCCTTTCAAGGGCGGGGGGAAACTCCTTTGTCCTCATTTCCCTTGGTTTCATTTGCCCTCACTACTATTTCATTTCATCACACTGTTTTGATTGTGGAGGTCCATGACTCATCATATGTCAGATATATGGTCACAATGTCGTTGACAAAAATACACAGGGTGCCACAAATAGTTTCAGCTCTGTCCTAACAGAGACAGAAATGTTCAAACACACCACATAACCATCATTCAACACTAAAAGGGGAACAACTTATAATCCTCATATTCCCGAGGGTTAGTGTATACTACAACCCCTTCTAGTATAAACATTTTCCGGTAACAGTGTGACATTCAGTCTTCATGAAATGTTCTAGCTATTCTTTCAGATGTTTTATTAAAGAGGTGAAGAAAGGAGCTACACAAATCCAGTTAAAAATTAAATCCTAAAATGAACCACACAGTTCCTTTTAGTGTTGTTTACACATTTCCTTTTCCAACATGAAGGTCTCCACTCCTGCCACACCAAACCACATCCATAGAAGAATGGAAAGCCAGGGACAGCTGCCACATAATTCACGTCTTATAGAATGGATGAGTTTCCAATTCCGACCCAGCAGGAAAGTTAAATTCTGGAGTCAATATTTCCATTGCATTTCCTGTTCCATATCCCATCATGGCCCTTTTTATCACCAGTATTTGCATTTGTTCCTCGAGCCAAGCAATAATAAGAACGCACCATATGGGAATCCCTAATTTGATATCTGGCTACATTTCATGTAGCAGTTATACTCCGTTTCTAAAATAAGCTCTTAGCAGCAAAACATTTCTCTGAGATGAAGTAGCTCGAGTAATGCTATAGGCCTGACTCTGCATGACTTCCAAAAACATAACCCAAATGCTCTTACAGATTGTTGACAGAGCTGCATGTTACAAATCAGGGAAAGTTAAAGGATCACACAAGAGCAGAGAAAATGCACGGGTCAAGAAAGGGGCAAAAAGCCCATCAGAGGACAGCAAATGGACACTCTTGCTCCCTCCAAATTGTGCCCTGATTTTCTCTGAAATCCAAACATTCAGTGGCAAATATAAATCAGTCCTACTGTGTACAGAATCATTGCATTCTCTTTAGGAGTGAGTCCCTGCTGAACAAGGCTGGTTTAACCAGTATGTAAAGTAAGCTACAACGGGGGGGCCATGGCAAAAATTTGTTTCTGTATAATATGGACATCCTTGGACTCCACACTAAGCATCTTTGAAAATGGCTGCAGCTCAGAACACAAGGGTTCCTCTTTCACTATAAAGCAAGTGAACACTGAGCATGCTCTTAGATGGAGAAAAATATGCATCACTCAATAACCTGTGACCCAGAATGAGTAATTGCAGAAGATTTCAGGAAGAAAAGAAGTGTTGAACAGACCAGACTGAGGGAGACAAGGGACCAGTTCTCATGATCATTAAATTGGAGGATGCACACGTGTTCCTGAGAATCGCAGCTAGAGTGATTGTGTACCATGTAAAAACAGTGCAGTTCTTTGCAAACTGACCTGTAATCATGATTGTGAATCTTAAGTCTGATCTATGGTGGTTAAACGTTGGTTTCATACCATGCCAAGGCAAGATCCACACTGTTTTGATGCTGCACACAATAACTCCAACTGCGATTCTCAGGAACGTGCACACGTCCAATCCATCACAGACTTTCAGTGGCATAACAATAGCTAGAACCGGCTCAATGTACAGTATGTATGTATGTGTGCTTGCAATGTGTGGACGCCATTCAAACGAACCTGAGTCTGCATGGGAATAATGACACTTGAGTCAGAAGCCCTATTCAGATGTTATTACAGCCATGGAAGCAGGGGCAGAAGTCCTGCCTCAGGCCACCTCTCACACTCATGGATGCAGCAATGTTTGCTTGAAGAAGGGAATACTGGATACATGATTGCAGGTGCTTCTGTGCCTGGGAGATTTGGGCACCCCAGCTTCCTGATCTCAGAAGCACCTGCCATCATGGATGCAGAACACAAGATTAATAGGGCTGAGATAAGGCTAGAGAATAGGACTTTATTCAGGGCTAGAGAAGAACCCCACAAATAGCGCCCCCCCCCGGTGTCTTTTGCTCCTTTAGACCCATGCCTTCAGGAATCAAGAGTATGAACAGAGATCAATTTTATAAGAAGCTCAGATTATGTAATTAGGACTCCCAACCACACAGACCCTAGTCCTCCTCTGCTCTGCAAAGTTCTAAGCATGGCTACTACTTCTCACCCTGGCTGTGGTAGACCAGTCAGAGCCCTGGTCTGATTCAGCAAGGCCATGCTTCTGTTCTTATAAGGAGTGTCTCCTGTGGCTCTACAGCCACTTAAACATTTACAGTAACTCATTATTACATCTTCAGAAGTTTCCAAATGGCATCAGCCAGGTCAGGTGGCCTAGTGTGGGCTGGAGTACCTCCTCATTGTTTCCTACGTCAAAGCATGCATACTCACAGGCTCCATTATTCATCATGACCATAGCCTAATGCAGCAAAAGCCAGTGCAATATTCTGTTGTGTTGTCTTCCTCTTTAGGATACACAGCCTAACAAAATTAGAAAGCATTTGTAGGGCATTCTCTTGGAGTTACTGCCGCTCAGTGTTTTATGCTTTAATATTTTAAGCCAAGTTTATTACCACAAGTCAGTGACAAGTGCTTTTAGTAGGTTAATAAATCATGGGCCTGTCTTATCACTGGGTGACAGCTAAGCATAGCACAGGAGGAAATCTGATATTATTTCAGCAAAATTGCCTCTTGGTGTTGGCTGCAAGTACACTTCAGACTGCTGGGGGTATTTTTTTGCTCTCTCTCCCTCCTGCCCTTGGCTAAATGCAATGTTTCATTACATTTCCTGTTTCACCCGATAGCAGTTATATTTGGAGTCCACCTGCTCAGTAAAGAATTGTGAAGAGCCCTACCTATGGAGACATTTGTAGTGGTGTGAGTCATCATCTGTGGGTCGTGGGTTTGTTTGTTTTTGTGGGGTGCAGTATTTAATGCCAGGGTGGTATAGTGGTCAGAGTGTTGGACGAGGACTGAGATGACTCAAGTCCAAATCCCCATTCTGCCATGAAACTCACTGGGTGACTCTGGGCCAGTTACTCATCTCTCAGCCTAACCTATCTCACAGGGTTCCTGTGAGAATAAACATAACCATGTCTACAGCTCTGGGATCCTGCTTTTTCCTGCTTTTTCTGGGGGAGTGCAACCACAGCCAGAACAGGCAGATTTATTTATTTTTATTTATTTACTTAAAATATGTATACCCCGCCCCTCCAGTACACTACTACTCAGGGCAGCTCACAACAATAAAATAGATACAATGTAAAATAAAAGTAATAAAATTAACCAAATTAAGTAAACAAGTTAAAAGTCAGGCAAAAAACTACAATCAGAATTAAGTTTCAAATTAAAATTTATTTTAAAAGCTAAAAATTGAGAGTTATTTTTAAAAAAACTAAAAACTAAAGTTTTTAGCCACCAGGTGTTTGCCCTTTGATCCCCCCCCCTTTGGTTTATTTATCCCCCCCCAAAAAAATCTCAGATGCTCTTGTTTGTACACTGCCCTGAGTCTGTGGATTGGCTGGTATATTAAATCTATAAATAAATAAATAACCTACCAGATATACCCAAAGATAGAGCATTAAAAAGCCTCCTTTAAAATATGTGTTTTTAGTTGTACAATAAGAGAGAGAGCATGGCAAAGCTCTTTGGGGAGGGTGTTCCAAAGCCAAGGGGCCACAACTGAAAAAGCCTTGCCTCTAGTCCCTGCCAACTGGATGAGAAGATCCTGAGACTATGAGTGGAGGGCCCTGGCACGTTCATATGGGTGAATGCAGTCCAACAGTTACCCCAGCCCCAAGACATATAGAGCTTTAACGGTCAAGAACAGCACCTTGAATCTAGCCTGGAAGCAGACCAGTGACTAATGAAGTTGCCGCAGGATGGGTGTGATACTCATAAAGTGACTTGCACCCATGAGCATTCTGGCAGCAGCATTCTGGACCAGCTGAAGTTTCCGAACAGCCTTCAATGGCCACTTCCTAAGTACCTCCATCTTGCTTGGATTCAGCCTCAGTTTGTTCTCCCTCATCCAACCCATTACCACCTTCAGGCAGGCATTTGGGGAAGTTAGGCTGTTTCATTATGAAGTTGACATTTATTTATTTATTTATTTTTATTTGTATGCCGCCCCTCCAAAATGGCTCAGGGCGGTTTGGCTCAGGACCAACATGGAGAAATAGATCTGGGTGTCATCAGCATATGATAACACACTGCACCAAATCCCCTGATGATCTCTCCCAGTGGTTTCATATAGATGTTAAAAAGCATTGGAGATAGAATGGAACCCTGTGGGACCTGTACAATAACTTGAAGACCAACAATCTCCAAGCGACACCATCCGGAACCTACCCGAGAGGTAGAAGTGGAACCACTGCAAAGTAGTGCCTTCCACTCCCAACTTCTTCAGGCCCTCCAGCTGGATACCATGGTCAATAGTATCAAAAGCCACAGAAAGATCCAAACAGGGCTGTCCTTAAAGAGCCCTGGTGGGGTGCGGGGCCCAGGGCAAATCTGCTAGTGCAGGACCCCCTTCCAGTTAATTCTAATGAGGGTTAAAAGAGCGGCACTCAGGACGGTCGCCCTGCTTGCCATGCCCTAAGGACAGTCCTGGATCCAAAAGGATCAGCAGAGCCACATTTCCTCTGTCAATTGACAATTGGAGATCATCCATCAGGCCAACCAAGGCAGTCTCAACCCCATAGCCCACCCAAAAGACCGTTTGAAATGGGTCCAGATAATTTGCTTCTTCCAAGACTTCCTGGAGCTGAGACACCACCACCCCAATCACCTTGCCTAAACATGGGAGGTTGGAGACAGGCCTATAATTGTCTAATTCTGAGGGATCCAATGCAGGTTTCTTCCACAGTGGTTAAATAATTGCCTCCTTGAGACAAGGAGGCATCCTGCCCTCCCTCAGAGAAGCATTAATGATCTTAACAAGAGCCTCACCAATAACCTCTCTGCTAGATCGTATAAGCCATGTAGCGCAAGGATCAAGAGAACAGGTAGTAAGGCAAAGTGTCCCAAGCAGCTTGTCCACATCCTCGAGAGTCACAAACTGAAATTGATTCAGTGTAACCATACAAGAGGAGCTTCAATTTCAATTTTTATTAATTTTAACAATAATAATATTGTCATTGATTACAAATAGACAAAAGTGGACTTCCCGCACACATCTCTTCGTGAATCATCAGCTATAAAGTTTACCCTTGCTATAATAATAGTTCAAAACATAAATTTAAACCCTTACAAACACAGCTAATCTACCCAACCTGCAGTTTTTTTACTAAATTTCGAACCCTGCTGTAAAGTCCATAGTAGGAAAATAGTTCTTTAGATACAACAAGAATGGTTTCCAATCTTCTTTGAAGCATTCCAAATTTTGGTCTCTTATTAGTGTTGTAAGTTTTGCCATCTCCACATATTCCAAAATTTTTATCAGCCAATCTTCTTTTGAAGGCAGTTCATTACTCTTCCATTTCTGTGCATATATAATTCTAGCCGCCGTAAAAGCATACATAAAAAACGTTGAATTAGTTGTAGAAATTGCACCTTGTATTATTCCCAGCAGGAAGGATTCTGGCCTCTTAGGAAATGTCATTTTAAATATTTTCTTTAACTCATTATATATCATATCCCAATATGCTTTAGCCTTCCCACAGGTCCACCACATATGAAAATAAGTGCCTTCAGACTGTCCACACTTCCAACATTTGTTTGAAACATTTTTATACATTAATGCCAATTTTTTGGGTGTCAGATACCATCTATGCATCATTTTGTAATAATTTTCTTTTAAAGCATAACATGCAGTAAATTTTAAATCGATGGATCTGAATTCTCATTCAATGGAGGAGGGGCATGTACTAGCCCTCTCACAACCATAGACAGTTACTCTGGACGTGAGCTTGCAGAAGCAATGCAGGCAGAAAAGAACTGCTTCTTTGCCGAGTGCATTGCCAGAGCACAGGTCTTCAAATGTGTTGTAATCTGTTGGATTCGAGCCGAGTCTTTCTCCACTTGCTCTCTAGCCATCTACCTTCCCACTTCAGCCTCTGTAGTTCTGCATAACATGGGGCTGATTTATGTGTTATTTATTTATTTATTACATTTATATACCAGCCCTTCTGAACGGCTCTGGGTGGCATTTTAAAGGTAAAGGCCTTTAATGGGTTCTTTGCGAATAAGATCTCATGTATTCGGGCTGACTTGGACTCCAATATTTCTGTAAGGTCTATGGAGGAGGTTTCCACCGATCCCTCTTGCAGTATTAGATTGTATCAGTATCAGTATCAGTTTCAATCTGTGACTCCTGAGGATGTGGACAAGCTGCTTGGAGCGGTGCAGCCTACCAATTGTTCTCTGGATCCTTGCCCGACATGGCTGCTTCTATCTAGCAGGGAGATTGTTGGAGGTGGCCTAGTTAATATAATAAATGCATCCCTGAGGGAGGGTAGGGTGCCTCCTTGTCTGAAGGAGGCAATGGTCAGACCACTCTTAAAGAAGCCTTCCCTGGACCCCTTAGCAATGGATAATTACAGGCCAACTCCAATCTCCCTTGGTTGGGCAAGGTGATTGAGGGGGTGGTGGCCAACCAGCTCCAGGCAGTCTTGGAGGAAACTGATTATCTAGACTCATTTTAAACTGGCTTTAGAGCTGGCTATGGGGTTGAGACAGCATTGGTCGGCCTGATGGATGACCTTTACCAGGGAATCAACAGAGGAAGTGTGACTCTGCTGGTTCTTCTGGATCTCTCGGCGGCATTCAATATCATCGACCATGGTATCCTTCTTGATCGCCTGGCAGAATTGGGGATGGGGGCACTGCTTTGCAATGGTTCTGTTCCTATCTCTCGGGTAGATTCCAGATGGTGGAGCTTGGTGACAGTTGCTGCTCAAAATGGGAGCTGTTATATGGAGTCCCTCAGGGCTCCATTCTGTCACCAATGCTTTTTAATATCTACATGAAACTGCTGGGTGAGGTCATCAGGAGATTTGGTGCTGGATGTTATCAGTATGCTGATGACACCCAAATCTACTTCTCCTTTTCATCTTCAGGAAATGGCAATATTCTCTAAATGCCTGCCTACAGGCAGTAATGGGCTGGATGAGGGATACGTTTACGATACGTTTCCGAGCAAAATACAAAGTGCTGATTATTACCTGAATGGCTTGGGTCCGAGTTATCTTAGAGAGCGCCTTTTTCTACTTGATCCCCACTGCACGTTAAGGTCATCTGAGGAGGTCCATCTCCAGTTAACACCAGTTCATTGGGTGGCGACTCAGAGGCCGGCCTTCTCTGTAGCTGCTCCTGGGTTGTAGAATGCACTCCTAGCAAAAATCCGCATCTTAACTCTTTGTTGACCTTCAGGAGAGCCCTTAAAACCTATCTGTTTGGCCTGGCCTTCCAGGGTTTTTAATTAGTTTTAATTGTTTTAATATTGTAACCTGGTTTTCAGGGTTTTAGTTGTTCTGATGGTTTAATTGTTTTTTATGATGTTTTAATTAATTGATGTTTATATTTATATTTCTTTTTTAATTGTTATTGGTTTTAACAGTTTCTGTTTTAATTGTAAACCGCCCTGAGCCATTTTGGAAGGGCGGTATAACAATCAAATAAATAAATAAATAAATAAATGGGGGGGCGGCTTTCCCCTTGTCCCCCCCCATAGCCGCCATTTATCCTGCCACACACAATGGTAGTTTTTAAGGAGAAAAGGGGGGGCTTTCTCCTTCCCACCCTACCCTCGCTGCAGCGGTGGGGGTGGCAAATCCTCAGCCACCTATGGGCAGCCAAAGACCTAATCTGCCCCTGGGCATGATGAGTCATGTTAATAGTTAGAACTGTTCAGTTGTTGTTGAAGGCGAGCGCCTGTTTGGTTATGTTGTTCTATGTCTCTTTCAGTAAGTGATGTTTTAGTTTCTTAACAAATTATTTGTTTTTATGAACTCAGCCTATTGTATCCAGTTGATCTCTTGGGCTAAGCATCTTTACCACCAGAGTATACTCTGCTGTGTGAGGATTTTAATGTTTCTCCTCACACCATTCAACAAAGATTACTTTGTGCACCAGTAGGGAAGAGCTAGTTGAACTGTGTGATGTCTCTAATTCTAAAATGGCTGCTCAGGGGCCTGAAACTGTTTCCATGACTTGAAGTGCAGGCAGAGGGTGCTTTAGGCACAAGGTGGGGAAAATGGACACAGAGACTGCAAAGCTGGTTTGCATTATGCAGGAGAAGAGGTTTATCTGTAACTCACAGAGACAGGGGATGAAGATGATCTCCAAATAGTCCTACAGTGTCACACAAATTAAAACAAACACTGGGTGAAAAAAAAAATTTCACTGGGTGAAAAAAAAAGATATTTAGAAAAACAGTCAGCTACAGAAACAATCAATGTGTGCCATACCAGTTAGCCATGACATGTAGATTTCAAAACACCAATGAAGAGATCTAGTAGCAAATCTTGATCAATGAAGAGATACAGCACTGCAGTTGCTAAGAAAAATGGAGAAATCATTGAATCAGTGATTGTGCTTTTAGACAGCGGTTCTCAAACTTGGGTCCCCAGATGTTGTTGGACCACACCTCCCATAATCCCCAGACATAATTATCCACATAATGTATTGCGAACACCCACTTACAAGCAGCATTTTTCAATTTAAAACAATGCCTTCCCTTGGTGGAAAGGTTTCTTATGTGGCTTATTTCTCAAAAGCATTTATTCAATACTCAGATATCAGCACAAGTTTTTAGACTATTGACCAGGACTATGAATTAAGATGATCTGATTCAAGCAGATTAATCTTTAAAAAAGAATCTTTAAGCAGATTTTAGCCATATTTGGAAAAGCAGATTTTATTTTTATTTTATTATTTTTATTTTTCTGATTTCTATACCGCCCCTCCAAAAATGGCTCAGGGCAGATTACACAGAAAATAATAAATGAGATAAGATGGCTCCCTGTCCCCAAAGGGCTCACAATCTAAAAAGAAACACAAGATAGACACCAGCAACAGCCACTGGAGGTACTGTGCTGGGGGTGGATAGGGCCAGTTACTCTCCCCCTGATAAATAAAGAGAATCACCACGTTAAAAGGTGCCTCTTTGCCAAGTTAGCAGGGGTTAATCAGAGATTTTGCTCTGAGCAGAATTTAGCCATATTTGGAGTCTTTAGTAAAAGGGAGGGCTCATTAGTATAATTGATATTACCATTTTAATTATTTGTTGTGGCTGAAAAAGCACACAAATGTTTCTAGTAGTAGTCAATAAATTTTCCAGAACATATTAAATCATTCCCTTGAGATGCCATGATCTGTTTGCAAGGCTACTTCAGTTCGTGGAGATTCAGAGGGGAGTGAGCGGCATGTGGGAGTAGTGCATGTTAAAAACAAAACAAAACAAACAACACCGACATAATGGGCGAATCAGCCCCAAGTTACTTTATCCAAGCCAAAACTAGCCAAAGATCACCTAATTGTTCTAGCTAAGGTTAACCAGAACAATTCTGCAGCCACATTCATTTTGTGGAGAAAATGATGGTTTTGGTATGATCCTTTGGGATGGGCAGAACAGTTTAGGTAAGAAACAGAAGGAGAAACGGAATGTGTTCTGAGATAAATGTATGTTTGCTAGCAATAAAAGAATCAAATAAAAATAGAACATCATGGTTAAATAAGGACAGCAGATGATCATAATCAAAGGCAAGAAAAGGGAATATATCTTGTATAAAATGTACCCAATTGAAGCAGGCTGTAAAGATCACAAAATGAAATTCGCATCATGTAGGGTAGGAACAGCCACGCAGAACTGGGGGAAACCATATTGTACGAAAGGTTTCAGACTTGCATACACAAGGAAGAGGAGGCAGATAAAGGACAGAAGATGGCAGGCATAATTTATTGATGCAGAAGAAGAGCCACTGTTTCAAGGAGTGGGTGGGGAGTGGCTATCTAGCTTCAGTGTTCCCAAAGGAAGGGGTACATATGTCAGAAACAAATAGTCATACAGGAAAATAACGTAGAAAATTAAGTGACTGAGAAATTGGCATGTCAAATGGCTGACAGCACTCTAGAGGCCAGGAATGTATTCAAGATACTTGCCGACCAGTACTATATATGTTCACTATGCATGTCAATAAATCCTCCCAGAAAATGATTTTCAATAGACATTATTGTAATGGAAAGGAAGTATTCTGTAAAACAGTTTCTTCAGAAGTGGAATGGACCCCTCTTGCGTTGGTCTTTGTGGATCTGTGCTATATTCATTCAATCGAATGAATGAATAAATGAATATTGCCTTTTGGGGCCATAGTAGTGCTTCTTCACAAGTGACCATGCCCTAGAAACAGAGCGATAATACAGAAGATAGAATATATCTTCACTCTGGGAAACTGTAAGGCCTGGGTAGGGTGTGGGGAGATGTCTGATTATCCTGAAAGTTTTGTGTGCTTTATTGACATCCCAGTCCCAAAACACTGGCCAAAATCCAGTGAGTGCTTTGAAGTGTATGTGTAAGCTCTTTTCTGTTTCCTTCCTTCCATGTTTAAAAGAAGCTTGCAATATCACTGGGAAGGCAGATTGGGGAGCTTCTAGCTGGAAATCATAACATGTCCTGTATCGATTTGCAGCCATAGGACAGAAGGAAATCCCCAGGGCCGTAGCAAGGTTGGAGTGGGCCCAGCGACAAGATTTTTTAAAAATGCCCCCCCAACTGAAGCTCAGCTCATGAAGTAAAGAAATCTGAAATGAAGCTGAATAGTGGTAACAAAAAGCATCTATCTATCTATCTATCTATCTATCTATCTATCTATCTATCTATCTATCTATCTATCTATCTATCTCTTCTATAGGCCACAATAGAGCATCATCCTAAATTGTTTTTTTTCAAGGTTTTGTACATTGTGGATGATGCAAGTCATTTAATGGTACTAAAGAAAGACATGCTGTTTTGGTAGCTCCAGGTCTTAACACTCACATCAATTTCGGAGGATGAATACAACTGAAGGAAGCCCAGACGGGTGCACGGCTGGGGGTCAGTCATGTGACTTGCCTCTGGCCCCCTCCCAAGGCAGTGGGCCCCAGACAACTGTCTCCCCTTGCCCTATTATAGTTATGCCCCTGAAAATCCCCTTGACTCCAAGCTGAAGTGCTCTTCCATAAGTGTGTGGAGGATTACAGTCTCTGTTGAGGGCTTTTCATAGGGATGGGTAAAAGTACACACACATCCTGCTGTGCGTCAAAAAGATCTCAGTGGATGGGTGGGCCTGGGAAAGATATTTGAGCTGGAAGCACCAGTTACGATCACTGGCTGACATCCAGAGCGAGTTACTCATGAGTAGTCCCCTTGGTTTACCTGTCCCGCAGCATAACACAGGCAGTGCCAGAACTGCCCATGCCAGTGCAGAGCTCTAAAACATGCAGTGGTGCTGCTGTGCAGGAGAGCAGTAATGGGGCTGCTGCCTCTTGCGCAATCTCATTGGTATGAGTGATTTTCATTGGGAATAATGGAATAATAAACGTGATTGCACAAGAGGCAGCCGTTCCGATACTGCTCTTTTGTGCAGCAGAGTCACTGCAAGTTTTAGAGCCCTGCAGCAGTGTGGGTGGGTCTAGCGCCACCTGTAGGACATATAAGCTATTGAAATTAATAATGCAAGGTAGTAATGACTATTGTCCTATTAATTGCAAAGAACAACTCATGAGTCAGCAAATGAAGCAAAACTTCTAGGTAATGCCCCCCCCCATTATATCAGAATTCATCAGAGACACAGGTTGAGAATACTTGGTGGGGTGGGGGAGAGAATGCTATTTCCGCGCCAAGCAAAACTGCTGACATGACTAACTCTGTATTAACTACTGCAAGCATCTGAAAGGAGTGGAACCGAATACTTGCTGGTTCTAGCCTACCTAAAGCATAAGGTGCAGAGCAGGACTGCCTGTTCTCAGGCCTTGGCAATAGATTGTGATGTGCCTGAAATAAAGAAAGCATCGGCTGGGGGGGAAATTAAGAAAAGCCAGGAGTAAGAGTAAAAGCTGCTTCTCCTTGAAAGATGTGTATAATTTATGGCCTTTCCATGTTCAGTTGTGACCTCTCAGCTGGAAGCTGTCTTAGCCTGCTTCTTCCTTCCACCTGCCTAGTGAGAAAACAGCCACCCTCTCTGTAAGCACGGATAAATCTGTCACACTGACTTACACAATGAACTCTCTGGAGGAAGAGTGAAGTAGTCCAGAGAATAAATCTAACCCACAGAAACAGAAGCAAGGTTGTCAGAGTTTACAACATCTCCCTTTAACCCCTTTGGTATGGGCCTTATTGGCTATAATTATAACTGGCATAACCTGACACCTGAAGCCAGCACTCTTTTGCAGCATGATGAATGCTCCGGTCTTTACATACCAGCATGACCCTGAGAGGGGGGACAGGACAACCCAATAAGAAGCCCAGCTCTGATGTTGTGGGAATGATGGAAGCCGTAGGCAAGGAGAGCAGCAGGCTGCTCTCACTGTGGAAAGTTGGCCACATGGCAAATGATCACATATCAGCTGCAAACAGAGGTGAGTTGTAGCCATCCAAAGATCCATGTCATCCGACAGAGATCTCTTCCCTGCACTATCCTGAAACTGACTGGGCAAGATTCAGACTAGGTTGCTTATGATAAGCACTGAAAGAAATCAGACAAGTTAATCATCTAATACACTTTATTTATTAGCCGCCCCATATTCATTCATTCATTCATTCATTCATTCGATTTCTATACCGCCCAGGGGCGTATCTATAGGGGGGCAGGGGGGGCACGTGCCCCGGGCGCCACTTGAAGGGGGGCGCAATTTCTTAAAATTAAATAATTTTTTAAAAATGGCCACCAAAACCCAAATGGCCACTGGGCATGCTCAAATGGCCTCTGTGAGGCCCTAGGGCATGCCACGCCTCGCAAAGGCCATTTGAGCACGCACAGGGGCCATTTTGTTTTCAGTGGCGATTTTTTAAAATATATATATTTTTAAAAATGACCACCGCACATGCTCAAATGGTGCCTGTGAGGCCCTAGAGGCCAGCGGGAGGAGGGGGAAACTTTGCAGACCCCCCACAGCCTTTAAGATGTCCCCCGAAGGGGCTACAGGTAATTTTTTTAAAAAAAAATAATATAATATAATATGTCACTGTACACATATTCAGATTGGCACTATGTACAGAGAATAAAGGCTTGTGAATACTGAGTTGAATTTTATGAGCTAAGATTGCATCCATTTGCTCTTACTTTGCTTCTTGTGATAAGTGAGTTAAATGTGATGTCTTAATAATATGGCTATTAATGGTCAGTTTGTCTTTGAATCAGTGTGAAATCCTTAGTATTAAGCCCCACTGGGAGTTTCTTGCTCTTTCTCTCATTTTTACTGTCTTTCTGAAATACTAGAATATATTCCAAGCAGTGACACAGTTTACTCTGCATATCATTTAATTATTTTCAGAGTATCTGGGAAAAATCAAATTCTCCATTTATTTTTAAAACTTATGTAATCGTGATGCTACAATGCATAGCAGAGAATTAGACAGGCACTTCTTTTAGTTTTTCCAAGTACAACTCCGCATAATATTTGGGGATTTCATGAGCCCCAGCATACTGAAATTTGTCATTTTCCAGCATTTTAACCTGAGCTATCCAAACAAATTAATGATAGCCCCACAATTTGGATAGTTTTAAAAAATAGATAGGAGCTTGACCACATGTATGATATTGGTAATTTTTAATTTTTAAAAAATTTTTAAAATAAAAGTTTTCTGAAACGTGTGTCAGTCAGATGTATGTTGGAGTGGCGGCGGGGGGGGGTGGGTACGGCGGGAGGGGCGCAATTTCAGTGCTTGCCCTGGGCGCCGTTTTCCCTAGTTACGCCACTGATACCGCCCTTCCAAAAACGGCTCAGGACAGTTTACACAGAGCAATAATAAATAAATAAGATAAGATGGCTCCCTGTCTCCAAAAGGCTCACGATCTAAAATGAAACACAAGATAGACACCAGCAACAGTCACTGGAGGAACTGTGCTGGGGGTGGAGAGGGCCAGTTATTCTCCCCCTGCTAAATAAAGAGGATCACCACGTTAAAAAGTGCCTCTTTGCCCTTTAGCAGGGGTTTGTTCTCAGGGCGGCTTACAACAAAGTAATGTTGGCCTTACAAGTTAGTAATGTGGATCCTGCCCACCTCATCCCTCTGTTCTTTAGGTATTGTAGTTTGCAAGGCTGTGGGGGCAGGGGCCTTGTTATATGTGTGTTTGGTATGGCACCTTACTTACCACTGGTTTAAATATTTAGTACCCGAACTAATAGATAACTGAGTGCCACACTTTGGGGAAATTCAAAGCAAAAATGGAAATATGGTATTCTCCATGCATTGCACTCTCTCTCGCTCACGCTGTCTCTCTCACACACACACACACACACACACACACACACACACACACACACACACACACAGAGGCCCCATTCGCACGTAACAGCAAACCACTAGTAGACAAATGTGAGGTTACTTTTTGTAACCATGAATCGCATCACAGACATTCATCCAACTATAGTCCGGCAACCTCCAGTTCGAGGGCAGGGGACCCACACCCTCTTCCTGCTCTGCCAAAGCCACATCCCAGCAAGCTCCATAGTGCTCACATCGTCAGACTGAGCCAATTTGCACGGATCGATTCACTAGCGATTCATTTAGCATGTGCCATTTTGTCTCCATGTGTTTTGATCACTGATTGGTCTCCTGGCACTGGCTTCTGATTGGCTTGAGATCTCCTTTGCTTCTTGGTTAATTAGTTTAGTTAAACAGTTGCCCCTGACAAATCAAGTGTTGTCAGGGTCAACTGTTCTCCCATTGGCTGGGGGGCAGCGGGGGAGAACAGGGAAGGGTGGCCAAAGGAGGGAGTTCTAAAATGTATATAAGGGGCTGCTTGGAGGCAGAGGGAGCCATTGCTTTTCTGCTTCAGGAGAGGAGGGAAGAACAGGAGAGGAGGGAAGAACTCCTCAGGAGAGGAGGGAAGAACTGCAGCAACATGGCAGCAATGAGGAGAGCAGAGCGATGATGGTCTGAGTCTGCCGGCCTGGCCCAGCAGTGAGTGGAGAGACAGAGTGCTTGCTCTGTCTCCCTTTTTAAAAAAGCAACAACTTTTACTTGCAGTGCCTTCCAACTGCTTTAGATTTCCCCCTGCTTGTTTCCAGAAGCACCAATGCCTTTAACTGGGTGCTGCTTGGAATTTTATTTTATTATTCTCGCTTCTAGCCACTGCCAGCCCCACACCCAGTGACTATAATAACTGGAGTGCTGTAGTCCTCCCACCCGCCCACCCCTTGCCCTGCCGCATTATTTTAAAATAGTAACAGCAACTCAGTGGCTTAACTGGGGACAGTTCCGCATTTATATGTCCTTGTTTGGTTGTCTCTCATTGCTTGTAGCCACTAGCCAGCCCTCTTTAATAACTGGAGTGCTGTGATTTCTTTCCTAATTTTATTTAAACAAATTGTACAAGCAGCACCAGTTCCTTTAACTGGGTGCTGCTTGAAACTTTATTCGTTTATTTGCTCTTTCTTAATAACCAGGGTATGCTGTGGATGTGTTTATTATTATTATTATTATTATTATTATTATTGGTGGTGGTGGTTTGTTTGTTTGTTTGTTTGTTTTGCAGTCCTGCTGCCACTTTTGCTGCTGCTATCTATGTGCTGCTGCCTGTGCCTGTTGGATTAATTTTTATTTTTATTTTGGGGCTGGTGCTTGTGGTGCCCAGCCCATCAAGCTCCCTCTGTACCTTTTTGGGTGTTTTTTAAAAAAATTGTTTGGGTGGGGTGGGTGCCTGACCCTAGCTGTCGAGTACCAGTGTCTGTTTGGCCAAGAGTGCCTCCAAGAGCGACACCTGGCAGACTCCAGCCTAAGGCACTGCTGGAAGCCCCCAGCCAAATATGGCATATCGATGAGACACACACAGCCCATCTGGGTCTGGTTGTTTGGGGAAGGGAGGGATTAGGTAGCAGGAGTGTAGGTGAGGAGGGGTGAGTTAGAGAGTGGCCACAATCCCCTGCCACTCTTTATAGCCTCCTCCCTTGTCATTTCCCCCATTGTTCCTCATTCATTCACCTCTTAAAATGCCACCCCCCCCAATAAAGCCTGCTGCTTTATTTTTGGAGATTTAATTTTTCTGACTTCTTTGTGTGCAGTACACCAGTGCTATAGGCAGCACTATGTGTGGCACACAGAGCACCCCCAACCCCACTCCCCTTTAAAGGTGCTTCCTTGACCTCCTCCTCCCCACCACCCTCAGCAACCACCCCCCACCTCCCAGAAGTGCACGGAACCGGTTCTGGGCACATCTGTAGTAGTAAGTCCCCTTCCCCTTACAATCATTACTCTAGCACACACATGTCAAACACAAGGCCCACGGGCCGAATCCGGCCCGCCTGGCCATTTTATGTGGCCCGCGGTGACTGGGCCGCATCCAAGCACCTGACCGCACTGCCTCAGTACCCATTTGCAGGCAGAAGGACCCAGTCACAGAAAGCTAGGTAGGAGCAGGGTGCTCCACACAAGTGCCTGACCGTGTCACAGGCAGAAGGACCCAGTCCCAAACAGTGAGCTACTGTAAGTTGCTTCTTCCTATCCTTGCTTCTGCACACCCCTTCCCTGCCGAGACCCAGCACTAGGCACGACCGTGCCAGAGTCCCGATCCTGCATCTGCTGCCAGTAGCAACTACACAGGTATGGAGCTTGTTGTTATTTTCAGAACATGATTAATGCATGAGGATGGCGTGTGATATGGTGTCTCAGGATGAGGAAGGATCTGTACTTCTACTACTAAGACAAAGTATCTTAATAAAAAAAATTCGGCTGGCGACTTAGCCTGTGTTTTAGATTTCGGCCCCTTATGTGATTGAGTTTGACACCCCTGCTCTAGCAATTTGCAGACGTGTTCTTTGCAATATGCGCTAATCTCACTGGAGGAAAATAGAGAACAATGGGGTGATTCAAGTTCCCCATTGTTCCTTGTGGGTGTGATTCATGAATTTTTCACGAATTTCCATCAAACCAGCCAGCTATGGCTGGCCGGTTCAATAGATTGGTTGGGGTGTGTGTGTGTGTGTGTGTGTGTGTGTGTGTGTGTGTGTGTGTGTGATTTGCTTGCCGAGCTTGCTTGTGTGTGTGATCTGCTTGCCACAAAAAAACAATCTGTGCACACCCCTAGTGGTGATGCCTAAATTGTGGAGCGCTTCCTCTCCAGGACCATCTGGCCCTCCTCACTAATTGCTTTTCACCACCTGGCAAAAAGGCTTCTGCTCAGGTAAGCATTTGCCTGCAGATGGGTTTTGTTGGATGCAGTTGGTGTGTTCTTTGTTGCTGTTGTATTGTACTGTATTTATTTAAACTGTATTTTAAATTATTGTTTGAGCCGGGTCTCACGAGCCTGCGAGCCCGGTGGTTTACACGAGCAGCAAAAATCGAGCTAGGCTCTCCTAGCCCAATTTTTGCTGCTCAGGAGAATAGCCTCTTTGTGTTTTTCGCTTGGCTTTTATCCTTTGCTGTACACTGGTTTGAGCACTTTGGCAGGATTGTGGCTTAGAAAGTGGTTAAATAAATAAAATAATAACTATATATTTGGCGGCGGGGGGGGGCATCTCATGATGGCCTGTGGTCCTGTTTCTTAGAATGGCCCTGCATCCCTTGGATGTGACTATGGTGCCACTCATATTGTTTACTATATATCCTAATTAGTCTTGCAGAATGTCACCACGAACAAGTTCAAGCAGCTATTAAACTCAGTTCGTCATGGGGGGAAAGGGACTTGAAACACTATTTCATTGTTTTCTTTGCTATTAGATACCCCGCCTTTCAATGGTACATTATCTTCTGGCATGCTGCCAGAAATTGCCTTTTGGATGTACCTTGCTGTGCACTGCTATGTTGACCTTATCCCATCAATCCTAGGCAAGACCAGGATTGAAATAGGTGGGGCTCCTTATGGAATCCAGCCTGCAAGATAGTCTTAAAACATGAAAGAGGGAGAGAAAGATTATTTTATTTTGGTGTGTGAGTATCAATTTCAAGTGTTATCTGCCCTGAAGGTGTAAGATTGCACTGTACAAATTAAAACCAGTAGTGGGCATGGTACACAGTAAGTAGATACAGGAATATGGACTGAAGTCCATGGTACCAATCTTGTTAATATTAATGCTGCTGACCCAAGATTCTGAGCTCGTAGACCAATGTCCTCCTAATATACAAGGGCAACATAACCAGCTATTGTGATATTACAGCAGAATTGTAGCAGCAAAGACAAGACCTGCAGAAGACTTATAAGGCCTTACATGACTATTCAGCAGCAGGGCTGGGGGGAAGGCAGGACTCTATCTACCTTCTCCCACATGATCCTCGCTACTCCCGGGCTTACCATGACACCCACCCACACAAGTGGTACATAAGCGATCCCAGAGGGGCGGCGGGGGGGACGGACCTGACTGAGTCTTTCGACATCCCACAATGCACCACACCAGGAGCATTGTGAGAGATCCCCACTCAGCTCTGCTTTATGGAAGCTCAGGTTTCTGACACCCCAAGCTTCTACACGGCTGGGTGGTGGGGTAGGAGGAGGGTGCACGCGCCCCCTTCATGGTAGCCTGAGCTTCCATACAACTGTGCAATGAAGTAGGAGGGGATGCACACCCCCTAACCTCAATTTTGGAGTGCAGAGTGCCAGAATCGGAACTGATCCCGGTGGTTCTCACAACCAGTCCTATCCATGCTAATAATACCAATAATAAAGCTTTATTTGTTATCCGCCCCCTAACAAGTTGTTCTCTGGGCAGCTCACAACACAACATTAAGGCATGAAATCAAAACACACAACACATTAAATCATAACAGATCAAAAGGGGGAAAGAAAACAACAAAATACAATACAATGCAATTAAAAAACTCTTTTAAAATCAGTTTTAAAATCTATTTATTTTTTAATTTAATCAAGTTTTTAAAGTTAAAAATCAAAATTTAAAAGGCCTAAGTGAACAGAAAGGTCTTTACCTGGCATCTAAAAGAACAAAGTGATGAAGCCAGGTGAACCTCATTCGTTCGCCTGGCTTCATCATGGTTAGTGCTGCCCTACCTGGTCACATGCACAGCTTTTCACCAGCTTCCTTAGCAGTTCATTGGTACACTTCAATATATTTATGTTCAGAAGATTTTCAGTGATGGTAGGAAGAAGTTACTGACACTGTACAGTGAAACTGTCATTTTTGTGTGCTTGCTTTTGTGAGCAGACTTAAGATCTAATGGACTCCATGATCTCCTCTTTATGCTCAATGATATTTTGGTCTTTTTCTCTGTGCAGACTTAAAATGAATGTGTTTCCCCATTCATAGCAAGGGATTTTCTCAGAGAGCATAGCAGAAATGCTCTTTGCCTACAATATCCTTTTCATTCCTTTTGAACTATTTATACAAGTATTCAGAAGCTTAACCAGAAATGAAAGAAATTCATTTTAGTTTATATGTAGTCAGAGGCTCTGGGACTCCATTACTTCTCCAGCAGCAGTGAAAAGATTCGGGGGGGGGGTGGCGGTTGTAAGTCAACGCAAGTAAATCTCAAGAATGGTTTGTCCTTCCTACTTGAAACTGACTTTCCTTCCATTTAGAGAATAAGCCTTGTCTTCCAAGTAGCCAAAGGTGCTTAGGATTTGTTCAGCCGATTTGCTGAAAAATTGAGCTCTAACGCACCTGGAACATCTGTTGCATTTCAGCTCCGTACGTAGATAAATAATGGAAATACAGCAGCATCTGCAAGCTTGATATGAGAAGGACTGCATTTAGGGAGGGGGAGAAGAAAGGGAGCTGCATTTCTCATGTACAGAGCACTTGATCACCAGAAATCATTGTACTCAGGAAGCTTACTTGATTAATGGACTCGCATGTTAAGCCATCTGCTCTTGGGTACCCAGCTTTGAATCCCAGGTCCCCTAGCTGGGTCAGCACTTTTCTGGTGCTGAGAAGTGACTTTCTAAACTTCTTCTTCTACTTCTTCTTTTTTAATTGCTCCCGTCTTTGATAGCTGGGAAGAAGAAGTGATGCATGAAGTTCCATTTGTCTTGGGGAAGGGGAATGCGCCAGATCTTCAGGAATGTGCACTATTTTTGCCGCATTCCGACATGACGAGCGGAATCTGTCAATGTTCTTTTTTCGGCAACGCTTTAAAGTTTCAGGAGCCAGGCCTTTATCTTTGCACCTGGCCATCCCAGCCCAGTACTGAAAGAACAGCACATGATTAAAAGGCAGGTCAGCTATAGGCTACCTCCAGGTTCAGAGGGAGGATGCCTCTGGACACAGTTGCAGGGGAGCAGCATCAGGAGAGGGGGCATGCTGCCATCTCCTACTTGTGGACTTCCCAGAGCCTTGAAATCTTCTCCTCTTCTTCACATAGCATAGCATCATCTACAAGCTTGCCACCATCACCATACAAGTACTGTACCTGCCAGGCAGCTTCTCAGGTCCCAGAAAGAAAGGTCACAGGCAGGTCAAAGAGAGAAAGCATCCCCATTCATTTGCTGCTTCCAGACTTTTCTACATCCATCCCCAATCTCCCCAACTCCCTCCTTCTCTGTCACAGGCTTTCTAGTATGCCCAACCATAAACTTTCTCTCCTTGTTGCTCTGAATCATAAAATAAGTATATCACTATTGTATCCATATCTATAGGGTGCCTATCCATATAGGAACCCTATCCATATCTATAGGGTGCATTCCAATGCTTCACCTATAGCCCTGGTGTGTAGGTTGTCCATGAGTGTGCATGGTGAGCAAACTTGAGCCCATGCACACTCACACATGTATCCCATGTTCTGGATCTGAACCAGATCTATGCCATAGCTGTCTATGCAAATATGCCCCACTCACACCTTCTACCTGACATTAAACTGAGGTGAATGGATCATGGTAGTGTGGACTGCTCATGTAGGCTTTTATGTACATAGGCTCTGGTTCACATTCAAGTTCTGCATGTGGGGGAGAGTACACAAGTACTGGCTTGCCCCCGTCCCAGACTCCTGCTGTGAGTACAAATTGCTTACATTTTATTGATATTAAAGGTAAAGTGTCGACTTCTGGTGCCCACAGAGCCCTGTGGTTGTCTTTGGTAGAATACAGGAGGGGTTTACCGTTGCCATCTCCCATGCAGTATGAGATGATGCCTTTCAGCATCTTCCTGTATCGCTGCTGCCCAATATAGGTGGGGATTCAAACTGGCAACCTCTGGCTTGCTAGTCAAGTCATTTCCCTGCTGCACCATTAGGTGGCTCATTGATACAGGGATTCTGAATTATCTCAGGATTGCATCCAAGCTCTTTTTTTTTTTTTAAGCCCATGTTCCTAAAGGGAGAAGAATTATGAGAATGTCTGTCAGTCCATCCATCCATCCATCTGTCCATCCAAATGGGTTCCCCACTAACAACTTGTGTTTACAGTCTAATTCAGACCAGATTTCAATATATGGAGGGAGTCCTAGAGAATCTGGAGGGGGGTATTTTTATTTTGATCCCACATCCTGAAACAACTTGTTAGCATACATATGTTTGAACTCTGATACAGTCTAAAATTATAGCACATGAGAGAGAGTCCTGGGGGATTCTGATGGGGGTATTTTTATTTCAACCTACCATCTTAAAACAAGATGATGGCCACTCAACTTATTAGCAACACCCCTTTGCCATGATACGCCACTGTAAGATTGAACACGTTGAAAGAAGTAGAAAGCAGGCTCCACTACTTAGAGCTTCTTATTTTATTTTACAAGCCTGCGAAGGTACAAAAGGCCATCTAAGCTAAAGAAATGCATAAAATATCTGAATGTTGGGGGGGGGGATACAGGAAGTCAGATCAAATAATGCCACATCAAAATCCAGAATGAATTAACTAATTAATCAAGGAAGAGATATATCAGTTGCAGCTTTCTTGAAGTGTTTTCATTTCAAATGGGCTTTTGAAAGCTACTCATCAAATCAAATGAGATTCCTGCTGCTGTGTTTGTCACACATAGTAAGTAACCATACAAGCTAATAAACAGAACAGTGAATGCTGAAATGCTGTTCAAAGGTCTTTAAACAGGTATCTGCAGAGCCTAAGGGCAGTTTAAGTATTGAGTGAAGTTGACTAAGCACCAAAATGAAGGCACAGTGTCAGATGCTGGTAGCCCGAAATGTCATATCAAGGGGTAAGAACATTTGGTATTATTCCTGGCTCACTCCAGAATTTCCAGCAACCTTTTATAGTCTTTCATCCAGTGTATGTGTAAAAGAATTGGGGCGGCGGGGGGGGGGGGAGGTTACAAGGGAATGGGAATATACAACAAAATAATGGATGCTCTTTTAAACTCTATCACTACTAATTGGAAATGTTCCGGGAAGCTGTTCTCTAGAGGTGAATATATCTATTAGGGGTTACTGTATGTATTACACATAATGAAATTAGAGGCCGCATCTTTGCTTTTATACCAGACTGATACATTAATAGCTCAGGTAAATAGGGCGGGTGGGGGGGATAGCAAAGGATCATGTCAATAGGATCAGGATAAACATTATGGCAGGGCAGAATAGAGAAGAGCTCCCAAAAATATGCTCCCATTTCTACTAGAAAAGTACAAACTCATTCCCCCCCATAAAAATGACTATACAAACATGAGTGCTTGCAAATGCTACTGCAACACTGCCATCACAAAAGCTTTCATCCAGCATATACTGTACTCCTTAATAAAGACACATTGTATTGGTACTGGAGAAGGCTTCGGTAATATCCTGAACACATTAAATAGGTATTTCTTACATAATACAACAACTTTAGTTATATAGCTGCCCTATAACAAATGTTCTCTGAGTAGCTCATAAAACAGCACAAAACATGTGTGAAGGAATGAAGCCTAGACGTCTCAGATTTCTGTAAATAAGCCCCTGTATTGTATCATGTATTAATATTCCCAAACCTCTTCTTGTAAATAAGACCTGATAAATTAATTGCATTATATTATACTAGCTGACCCAGCGCAGGGCATCTGCACCCCAAGTTCTCCCTGTCTCTCACACACACACACACACACACACACAGCCAATCCAGCTCCTTGTCCTGTCTTCATTTCATTCTCATCCCTTCAGCCAGTTCAGTCTCTCCCCGATCCCTTCAGCCCCGGTTTCGCCACCCATGCTGCCACCTGCTCGACCATCCTCCTCGTGAGGAGGCAGGCAGTCGGAGCCGACGTGCTCTCTCACGCTGACTTGCAGTGGTGCCGCCGCCGCCGCCTCCTCCTCCTCCTCCCTCATTGGCAGGCTGGGTTGGAGAGAGGCTCTCGCCACTGTGCTCTGCTCTGTTCTGCCCTGCCAGAAATCTCGCAAGAGCTGCCACTCATGGGATTAGCCATAGGTACGGCTTAGATAATTTGAGAGAGAGAGAGAGAGAGAGAGAGAGATTCCCAAAACTTCATTATTGTAAATAGGATTCTGTGTTTGCAAATCCCTGTGCACGGAGAAAGATGGCAGGGTCAAATGTTTATTCTTGTTTTTCTGTAATTTCACATTTGGTTTAGCATTTTGACAGTTGATTTTTGGAGGAAAAGGAGATTTCAAAAAAAAATATGGAGTGATTTTTTTTGTTTTGTTCTGATTGGCTAGGCTGAGGAACTGATGGGCCAGAGAAACTGTATATATTGGGAGTGTTTAGAGAGGGCAACAGAGTCCCAAGAGAGAGAGTTTCTGGATGTGAAGTCTACAGAGTCCCAAGAGAGAGTCCTGGAAAGAGAAGTCAAGAGAGTCCTGGCAGCAGAAGAAAGAGAGAGTGTGGAAGTCTGCAGAGAGTGAGCAACCTGCAAAAGGAAGAGAAGCTTTTGAGCTGAAATCACTGGGAGAAAAAGGAAGAGCCAGGCGGGATTGAGAGCTAGACCTGTGCCATAATCAGAACAAAGAGTCCGTCCAGCAAAGCCAAAGCTGAAGGGGAAAAAGTACCTCTGTTTAGAGCCCAGGCAATGATTATGTTTCTCCAGCTTATTTTCCCTGACCTGTTCTGTAAGTAAGTGTTTTAAATTGTATTTTACTGTAAAAGAAATGTTTTATTTGAACATTTTTCTTCTTCTAAGTAATTCATCTTGTTAAAAAATTAGAAGCTTGTTGATTGTCTCCACACCAGGCCTACAAGCCTTTCCACGCTACTGAGGTTTGTTTTCGGATTTTTGTAATTTTTGATAAATGTGAAGGACTGTTGTGGTGGACCCAGCCATACGAAATGTCATCTTGGTGGCAGCAGTAAAAAGGTTAGGAGGAATAGAGGGCTGTTCCTCCACACGTGGTAGCACAGTGGGATAGCTGTTCCTCCACATGTGGTGGTAGCGATGGGATCTGTCACTTGTGGTAGCATGGTGGATAGTAGGGATGTGCAAAATGATTCAGGTACAAAATTATTTGTACCCGAATCTGGCTGATTCGGGTGATTTATAGACAAAACAAATCAACCCTGTCCTCAATTGCCCGGATTTGGGTACAAAACAAATCACCCCCAATTCAGATCCAAAAAATTCAGAGATTCAGACCTCTATTTTGTGGCCAAAGAGGGTTGAGTGGTAGTGCCCAATGGGTGGAAGCTACCACCCAAATTTCAAAGAAATTGGGCAAAGGAGTGATTTTTAAAGAATTTTTGAAGTTGGAATGTCTTTGGGGCAGATTCGGGGCAGAAAGGGGGTTTGGGGGGGCAGTAGGGTGGGTCATGTGGTAGTGCCCCAATGGCTGCCAGCTACCATCCAGATTTAAAAGAAATTGGTGGAAGGGGTGATTTTTAAAGAATTTCTGAATTTTGCGCATCTTTAAGCTTTTCCCCCCATAGGAAATAATGGGGATTTCAGCAGCCCCATAACTCCACTTGAGGGGCACCAGGGTGGCCTAGAGCAAGTGGTGGTGTAGTGCATATAGGGTGCCAACCATCCCCAAACTCACAAGCTCATGGCGTACTGGGTTTTGTGGTTTCTGAGGTATTCTGAGAGTAGATTCTCTTGTAGCAAATGAGAGTGAATTCAATGTTTGTCACTGAATTAAAAAAAAATCTTCTGGGAATTGTAATTTTGCAAGAGTCTGGAAATTTTATTTATTTATTGGTCAGAAAATCTTGCCCTTAGAAAAACTATGATTTTGGTTTCTTGTGCAAAGCCACAATAGTAAGAGAAGCTTACAACTTGTGACAATTTGTAGAGTAGATTTCTTCTCTTGGAGATCTGGGTTTGTCACTTCCTCTCTTTACAAATACTGAAAATCACATTCTATGGTGCTGAGTTTCAAGCTTTCTAACTTGAGGAAGTATTTTAAAGGGTAATAGGGTAACTAATGAGTCTTAAGTTATCATGTGAACACTTCCAGTGAAACCATATTGCCATTTAGCCTCCTTTTGTGTTTAGAAAGATGTATTTTTACAACAGGAGAGCAAATCACAGTACTAAGAGGTGTCGCCCTACTTAAATGATTCTCACATGGAGGACACTGTTGTACAGAGCATTAAAGCAACATCAATATTTATTATAAAGATATGTATTGATTGGTCAGTAAAATGAAGCAGAGTAACACAAGCTAGAATAAATCAAGCATAATATTTGTGGTGGCGGGTGGAAACGTTGCTAAGCCAAGACTGAGAATTCCATGATAATATTGATTTTTGTTCAAATGACTCTGCTTGCTGTTCACAAGAAGGAAAGAGTAATACCGAAATGTCTGATGTTCTGACTGGATTAAGAGAAGACCCCCCCTCTTCATCTGATTTGTGGTAGGCTTCTCCAGTTCTGTCGCAGTGAGAGCTTCTTTTCAAGCAGTTAGCTTAGCTGACAGTGATCATTCCCATGTTGGGCCACGTGATGCATTGAACAATGACACAGAGATAAAGCAGTACCATGGGAGGGGACATGATGTTTTGGGGGTGGGGGGCAGCATGAAAACAGTTGCAAAAATTAGTCATTGACTAGTTTCAGAACTATAGTGCAATGCAAGTAGAGTGATAACCACTCATCTGCATTGTTTATGCTTATGGGAGCTGGTGTTGTTGATGATGATGATGAACATGATGATGATGAACAAAATACATTATTGTACACAAAGCATTATATAATAAAGTATGAACACAAAACAATCCAGATATAAGGCGGGTGCGGGGGGGGACAATAACTTAGCAGCAGCAGTAATAGAAAAACAACCAACCCCAGGGAAACCTCTCTCAAACAACCAAATTCAAATGATCTGACAAGAAGCATATCACAATGTTGTGAGGTGGGCTTCCCTGTGCAGGAAGTTCCAAAGAGTCAGTGCAACCTCTGAGAAGGCTCTGCTGCAACCTAAACTTCAAAAAGGAGCAGAACTTTCTGTCTCATCCTCAGAAGATTGGGAGGAAGATATGGCAATAAGCTGGTCTGTGCCCTCCCTGCCTCCTTGTGCAGTCAATGCAGGTAAAGGAATTGGGCTGGCAAGCAGAAGGGAGGCATTGGCAAAATGCAAGAAACTGGGGTTGAAAATGGTGCCTTGAAGACCTTCTGACTTCGTCATGCATGGAAGCTGGTTCTGTTGTGATGCGAAAGCATTTTGTACATTCTCAGTGGCACTCTGTCCCTTATTATTACCTTGCATCGTAGGGAATGAGGTTGTGGCACTAATTTGGCATAGTTCAAATTAAGTCCTGGAAAAATGTAAGGGAGTGTTTAAGCCTTTCCTAGCAAATGCTGATACCTCCTCAGGAAGGCCTGCCTCTAATTTTGAGCATGGTGGGTGGATGCAAGCACTGAAGTTGAATTCAGATGAACGAGGAGGTGAAGCCATTCTGAGTCATTTGGGAGAGGAGCATAATAGTCTAGAAGGGTGTGCTAATATGCCACAGGAACAGCTCACCACCACCTTGTTTACCCCACATTTCAAAAGATTTTCAAAATGGCATCAAGTTGCCAACTCACCACACCATTCAATAGTGTCTGTCATCTCTCAGGTCCTCAGTCCAGTTCACTCCAAATATATTAGATCATGCCTGCCTCTTCTCCCCATGTTTGTGATAATCACATCCTGGTTTCTCTGGGATCGTAGGGCAGAAGTGTCACGAGGGACCACCACCAAGTCCTCTCTTGCTTACAATTAGTTTAGGGAATGTTTTTGCTCTTAGTAAGCCATATTAAATTGTGAATTACAGCATTGCAAGAAATCCATAGATCATAACAAGTCATAACGTAGACATGACCATATAAGTATAAGTTTGATTCACAGGAGTATCCCTCCCTGCAGCTTTTGAAGATGGAAACTTCAGAATCAGAAACTTTCATAATCAGGACTTTCTTTCTATACCCTGTTGTTTTGTTTTTTTTAACTTCAGAATTCTGTACCCAAGTCAGCCAAATTCTGTGCCTAAAGGAGGATTCTGCAACCTGTATACAGTTATGCAAATTAATAAAACCGGCATACAATCACTTCTGTTAGCCAGTGAGGTTTCTGTTAACCAATTAAGAGCAGATTGCTATGCAAGGCTCTGAAGCATTGCTTCTTTCATGGGCAAGTCTTGCATAGTGTTTTCATTTGTTTCCGAGATTTCACTAGGCATTGTTCACATTTTTAAGCCGATCTTTGCAGCCCTAAAGACCAATGGCTGACAAGATAGGATTAAATAAAACTTGCATTTTATTTAAAGGAAGGCCGATATGGAAATTCTGTGCTTATACCAAATGCTTTAGCCCAATCATTGGATAATCCACAGGCCTGTTTATAACCAACTGGGTATGTTGATAATTTTATAAGATGCTCAGCATACCCATATCCAGATTATGAAATCCTTTGAAGAAGTCCAAAGACACTGAAAGTGTGTCTTTGCACCTGGAGAAGGGGACCTGTGACCATGGTGGCAAAGCCAGCTTCCATTCTTTGGAGGACATGTCTTGCGATGTCCGACACATGTCATTCCCAATATGCACATTTGTAATGTCCACTCAGGACTTTAGGCATGTATCCTTCCAGTGCAGTGATTTGCATTAGAGGAGTGACTTATGGATACACTTCAATGAATAAATAATACTGAGGCTGGTGCCTCAGATAGAGCTGCCATTGCAGAATCAGGGTCACTGTAGCATAGCCTTTTCTGTTGACAGCTGCGGAGAGAGGTCAAAACTGAGAAACAGAATTAAGTGCCTGTTTGAGAAAGAGCAAATAATAGCTTTTTCTGGGCTGAAACTGGCCGTGCATAGCTAGAAGCTCTGTTTGGATGGCAGAGATACACTAATGATTAATGATGTGCCAAATGGGTCAGAGGCATTCAATTCAAATCCACAGATACACATCAATCCTAAAGGAATGAGAGCATTTTGGTGCATAACTTCTAATTGTCTGCAAAAACAATTCAGGTAGCAAAACTCACCTGACCTCACTCTTACGGTAGGTAGCAGCTCTGTTTCCTGAAGTGTTCCTGCCACCTCATCCTGGAGCACAGGCAACATGCACAAGGCATCTTCAGGTTCTATACTTCAGTGGTTTCTCCAAACAATTTTCCAGATGATATTTTGCATTATGATGTGTCATTCCATGTTGTATCAATCACATTACAGATGTCACTTAATGTAACATAATGCAATATGATTGACACTATCTGAAATGACTTGTCACAACGCAACATGTCAGCTGGGACATCTGTGGTGGATCAGCTTTCCCCCATTGTATACTAGTATAGAGTTAACATTAACATTAGATTTGCCAGGACTCTAAACATATTATAGTCCTTCCCATTAATATGATCAATAAAAATCTGCTTGATATGCCTGATGTTCCATAAATTCTTCTAGACTGGACTTCACTTAGCAGAAAACCTGTCAGTTTTTGTGAAATTCTCTCACTTACACTGTGCAACTTGTCCGACATGACATGCATTTCTGCCAAGCAAAGTTTTTCATTAAAGGAAATGTGATATAGAAATGCTTATGTATCATTATGTATTAGAGACAAAGAGATCTAATTTTAAATGAAACCATGAAAAGATTGTCAATGACTTCTAACAATAAATAGGAGTTGGTTTCGGAAGCACTCCCTAGAGCAATGGCAGTATCCATCCAGTTATGTTTGCTACTGTGTGAGTATACTTAGGACTGCCACTGAAATGTCAAAACAGTGAAATTCAGAACAGATTTCAGGGTTCCTCCCAAGGAGAAACATCTGAGCATTTTCCAAGGAGCCCAAATGAGTTTCTACAAGACAAAAGACATTTCTCAGGAGGTTTCTGCAGCCCTTAGTTATATTATGGACAACCTGAAGCCAAGTTGAAACCATGCATTCTGACACTCATTGGGGCAACTTAGAGATACGAGTTACACCACTACTGAGTGTGAACTGTTGCCCTTTCAGGGAAATTCAAAAATGAAGTGAAGCTGTGCTAGGAAGGCTTACTGGAGGGGTGATCATATACAGGCTGGGCCAGGCTTACCATGAAACCACAGGAAGCAATTGCTTTGAACAGCAGATTCTAGAGTGAGGCTATCTCCCTGCTGCTAAACTCTTTATTTCTGTGTAGGCCCTTTTGACTTCTTCTTTCAAGCACACATAATCCTAAGATTGGCACAGAGGATCTATGGTGAGACCTGATAGAAGAAAACTGGAAAGCTAAGTGGAAGGAGGATGAGTGGAGAAGTGAGGGCAGAAGAGGAGATTTAACTTACAATTGCATTATAAACATGATTAATTTAAAGTGGACATAACCCTGTGTTCTTGCCATAATTACTCTTATTTACCCTGGCATTTCTCTGTAATGTACATCCTTCTACCAATGACACTGTGACAATTACAATACTGGTATCAACCATCCGATTCAGCTTACGCTCCCAAAGCAATCAGAGCTATATAATAGCCTTTTTTGTATATCCCACAATCAGCAGTTTGTAATGGTTATTTCTTTCAAGTACGGTAATGTTAACAGCCCTGACGGTAAGGCTGTGTTTGCAAATATAAACATTGTGGGCCAGATCCTTCACTGGAGTAAACAAGCACAGTTGCAGTTGCGTCAGTAATTTACGCCACTGGGAAGATTTGTTTCTCTTTCTCTCTTCACTCACCATCTGTTATGGATGCAAGTTCAACCTTGAGGATATTTTTTAGCTTAAACAAATCCTAGCCGTCCTGGATTTCTTTTCCTTTATTTATTTTTTCTAAAATAATTTCTTGCTGCACATTCGTATTCAGTCCATAGGCAAGGAGAAGTTGTTGGCTTGATGTTAATGATCAAAGGATAATATCTGGACATATTGAATACCTGCACTTTCCCACCCACACATATACATTGGCAGGGGAGCAGATCTAGGACTTCCATCATATTGTAAATCAGAATAGGCAGCTAGGAATAGCAGACAAATAAAGTGCAGAAGAAGTTACAATTGAAAGTGACACAAGTGTAGATACCTGACTGAACCCAATGTGGGTTTTTGCATGTATGGAATAGCTACCCTGAGTTTGTATCCTTGTATATATTTAGAATGCAAAAGAGGCCTTCATTCAATGGGTATGAATATTCAACTTTTTGCCACTCCAAAAGCCAAATTCTGTATATTAAACACAAGTAGACTTATGCTGTTTGATCCAAGGAGTCTCTACTTTGATTTTATTAAAGAAAACCAGCATCAGCAGAAATGTTGCTTCCTCATTCAGTATGGTGCCACCCATCCTATTCTAAGTATTCTTTTCTAACTACAAAATAGTACATTAACAGAGATGGGGGTGGGGAGAAAATAAAATTCATAGATTTATTCATCGATAGCCAGAACAAGCGGTTGTTTTGAAATAGGGTCTGTGAGGGAAATTAAGGCTCATGCTTTCAAAGAGTCCCTGGGCCTCTCTTCTTGGCCCTTCACAAAAGAGCCAGTCCTTCCATGTCCCTTTTAGTCTCAGGGCCTTTAACACCAACATCACCTTTTTAAACCTATGTTTGGAAATAAGAAAGGTGGGAGGAGAGCTAGTCTTATGGTAGCAAGTATGACTTGTCCCCTTTGCTAAGCAGGGTCTGCCCTGGTAGCATATGAAGGGAGACCACATGTGAGAGCACTATAAGTTGCCACTGGGAAGAGCATCTAGGTTCCAAGTTCCCTCCTTGGCATCTCCAAGATAGGGCTGAGAGAGATTCCGGCCAGCAACCTTGGAGAAGCCGCTACCAGTCTGTGTAAACCATACTGAACTAGATGGACCAATGGTCTGACTCGGTATATGGCAGCTTCCTATGTTCCTATGACACTGATGTGCATGAGTAATATCATTTATTGTTCAATTTTTATGGAAAGGAAAGGCTGTGCCATTGAGTCGATGTCGACTCCTGGCAACCACAGAGCCATGTGGTTTTCTTGGTAGAATACAGGAGGGGTTTACCATTGCCTCCTCCCGTGCAGTGTGAGATGATGCCTTTCAGCATCTTCCTATATCGCTGCTGCCCGATATAGGTGTTTCACAACACCTATATCCCCGCTGGAAACACACCAGCGGGGATTCGAACCAACAGCCTCCTGCTCTCTAGGCAAATTGCTTCCCCGCTGCGCTGCCTTTATTTATTTATTTATTGTTAAATTTATATACCGCCTTTCATTAAAACAATCCCAAGGTGGTTTACAGCAAAATTTAAACACAAGATGGTAAAAAAGACACAATTAAAATATTAAGTGAAAAATATTAAACAAATCTCATTTAAAACAAAAGCATAAAAGCAATACAGAGTATAAAGAGCAGCAGCAGAGAATCAAATAAATGCCTGGGCAAAAAGCCAAGATTTTATACTCTTTCTAAAAGCTGTGATGGAGACCGAGTAGCAAATAGCCACTGGGAGAGCATTCCAGAGTTTGGGGGCAGCAGCAGAGAAGGCCCTGTCCCATGTGCATGACAACTGAGCCTCCCTCATTGTCAGCACCCGGAGCAGAGCCCCCTCAGGTGATCTCGTCAAGCGGGCAGCAACCCTTGGGAGCAGGCGGTCCCTCAGGTACTCCGGGCCCAAACCGTTAAGGGCTTTAAAGGTAAAAACCATCACCTTGAATTGGACCCTGAAACAAACTGGCAGCCAGTGCAACTCTTTCAAAATAGGTGTGATGTGCTCCCACCGGGCAGCTCCAGATAAAACCCTAGCTGCCATGTTTTGCACTAGTTGCAGTTTCCGGATATTCTTCAAAGGCCACCCCACGTAGAGTGCATTACAGTAATCCAGCTGTCATGTCATTAAGGCATTTCATAAGGCATTCCAAGGTGGTTATACACACAATGAAAACTAGTATTTAGAAGAGTTCACTGAATGACACCTTGATCTGGAAATGCAAGCCATATTTTACATTAGTGTCCCTGAGTGTCTTTCACATTATTATTCAGGAATGGCTAGAATTTGAGGCTGGATGGCCTAAGATCATCCCATGAGATCATTAGATGCAGTGGCTCAGGATTAGGGTATTTTATTTTTATTTCTGAAGGATGGCTACAAATCATGTCTCTTTATATCGTTATGGAGGCTGTGAGCACAGCTCCATCTACACCCTTTGCCTCATCAGACTCTCCTATCCCTCAGTCTCTCTCTACTGGACCTCCTGTCACTAGCAGTACATTCCTCCACGTCCACCACTGCAGAATGCACCCACTAAATTAAAACTGACAGCAATTGCAGCAAATGACAATGGCAGCAGGTCTGATCTGGAGCCTAACCCAAGCAGGATGCTCTAGCAGACAAGAAAGCATACACAGCAAGAAGAGAGGAGAGCTGGTCTTGTGGTAGCAAGCATGCAGGGGCGGAGCCATCATTGGGCCAACAGGTTCAAAGAACCAGGGCTGCTGACCAATCAGGGGCCACGAGAGCGGCCCCAACATGCCCCCTGCGTCTGACGTCAGATGCAGGGAGTCTAGTTTAGCTTCCAAGCGGGGGCCGTGTGGCCCCTTCAGGAGCTAACCAAAGGCTGGCACTGTGTTTGCAGAGCCAGCCAGGAACAGCTATTCCCTGCAGGGAAAAACTGCTGCTGGTTGAGCGCTGCAAACGCAGCGCCAGCCTAAGTAGCTCCTGAAGGGGCCGTGCTAAAAGACTAGCACTGCCTTCTCCTGCAGGGAAGAGCCGCTCCTGGGCTGTGCTGCGAAAGCAGCGCCAGCCTTTGTTTAACTGCCGAAGGGGCTGTGCGGCCCCTTCGGCAGTTAAATAGCAGCTGAGTCCCTCGCGGCTGAACGGAGCCTCCAGGCTCTGTTCGGCCAGACCACACACCCCCGTGGCTGGCCCCTGCATCTGACATCAGACGCGGGGGTGGGGCTAGCGGGGGCCGCACACAGGCCGCCGGCGGGCTGGCTACATTTCCAAGTTTCCTCCCAGGCTTCTCCAAAATAGGGCTGAGAGAGATTCCTGCCTGCAACCTTGGAGAAGCCACTGCCAGTCTGTGTAGACAATACTGAGCTAGATGGACCAGTGGTCTGACTCAGTATATAGCAGCTTCCTATGTTCCTAACCCTAGAGGTGCACATAAATTTGCATCTGAGATTCGTCACCTGAGTACATTGTGATGAATTTGTTCAAGTAAGCCAACTACAACACATATTCCAAAAGAAGTTTGAAAATGAAGGTGGCTGGGAAAGCCAAATAGAGTGAAAACCCCATTCTTGTTGCCTCCTGTGATCGCATGTGATAAATACTCAGAAGGCTCATCAGTGGAAAACTGGAATTATTAGATAGATTTCCACATCAGAATTGACTCAGTTAACAAATAATAGATGAGTTATTAATTAAAATGTATTGTGCAAACATTAATATGTGAGAAATGTTCACAAAAGAATGAGCTGAAATGAATATATGAGAGTTTGGAAGGAAGCATATCAAAGAGAAACTTTGATGTTGCTAGTCCATGCTTTAAGAAACTTGTTTGAAGTGTACAAGAGTTGACGTGTTGAGCCTTGAGGAATTCCTTGAGGAATTATCAAAGAATTCATGTACCCACATTTTATTTAAACAAAAGCCCTTCCCTCCTTTTTGCTGTGGTGAACTTAGTCTTAAAATGAGCCTCAAGATATAGACCTGAAGAAACTCCCTACACTGGAAATGACTCCCTACCTTGTGTCTTCTGGTGTTGCTTGAGTCCTTAAGTTTCCCATCAGCTTTTGTAACCATCTTCATCCAATCCTATGACGTTTTGCTTGGGCACCTGACCTTTTGCCCTTATCCCTGGACAACCTCAGAGGGTAGCTTTCAGGCTTTATGAATTGAGGTTCCCTTCAGTCTATGAAGTGCTGATGTGTTGTGTCATGTTATATGACAATCACTCTGGGCTGTGAACATTTGTTTGCCTAGGCAAATGAAAAGTAAAGCACAGTGTGAATTCTAGAAAAACTAAACAAGGGTAGAAAAGAGCAGTCCATAGAGAAATCTCACACGTGTTGGTCTTATCAGATAAGCAAAATATGAAGCTCATTATTTATCTTTAGTGAAGTTGCAAGCAACATTTGCTTTCAAAATGAATGAATGGAAGTTTTCACAGTGGCTGACGCTGCACAACTTTATGTGTGCATTGCAACATAACATTTCTGCACTTCATAAGAGCACTGTTGTGTTAAATGCAAGAATTATGCAAATACAGTTGCACAACTGACAGTCATTATTTCCAATGGCTGTCAGTTGCACAACTGCATTTGCAAAATTCTTGTGCTTAGCACAACAGTGCTCTTGAACAACTGTGCAAATGTTATGTTGGAATGTGCACGTGACATTGCAGTTTGTCAGTCAGTAAAGATGATGGTGATGATTATAATAAAATAGTAATAATAATAATAATAATTATTATTATTATTATTATTATTAATAATAATATTTATGTATTGTGAGACTATCCCATCTCTCTCTTTTTTTTAAAAAAAGACTTTGATTTGGGAATTGTTCCTTATGAATTCTTATGATGCTTATGAATTTTTTAATGAAACATCTGGCAAGTAGTAGTAATAAAGTTATGGTTAAGATAGCTGGATTCTTTGTAGCCAGCTTTCTTTAGAGATCTCTGATAGAACAACAAAACATGATCCATCTTATTTTGCACTTAATCCTGAAGGTTAATTTTAATGGTGCATACACTGTAAACAAAGGAGATATTTATTTCCCAGCACAACCCCTTTGCCATGCAGGGAAGGTCACTTGCGTCTGGAGGATTAAGAGGAGGTGGGGAGACCTGTAGAATGTGGTGCTGAGAGATGGGCTTATTAAAAAGTGTAGCCTTGTGGAAGGGCTGCTATTGATGGCCTTGACATGGCAGGAACTTCAGAAAGAAAGGGATACAATTGGAGAGCTGTGCTGGGGGGGCGGGGGGACAGTGAGGGAAAAACAAAAGGCGGCTCTAATTTGTCAAAGTTGTATCTAGTTCCACTGAACAAAGTTAGCAAAGAGATGAGCAGAGCCATAAATTAATGCTCATTCACCAAGCCCTGATGGAGTGATAGGCCAGCAGAGAGCTTGGTCTTTGTAGAGTAACCTGACCTCTACCAATTGGCTCCAGATAATTCTGCCTTGCGGGCATAACAGTTTCCCTTGTTTCTTCTTTAATAGGATTATTCTTTCCAATATTAAAAAGATAACATCAGTGTCTTTCAGTGTTCCTATAAACTCTTTGCTTCAGATAGCTATGTCACTCCATCAGATAGAACCTCCCTTCACATACACTAGAGAAAGATAGACGACATTACAACAAGCTCTTAGATGTTCTGGGAGTAAGATGAAATCCAAACATTTCCCTTAGAAAGGAGGATGCCTGTTCAGATCACCCATTCAGAGACCTTCAAAAACATGAGAATACATCTTAATTGCAGAGTAACCAATATTAACTTTGAAAATATTACCGTATTAACTACCCTGGATTTAACAGTTGAAGCGACATCTACCTCCAAGGGCCAATGTGTGCAATGAAAACCACTGATGAATGAATAGGTAGTCAGTCAAACCTTTTCCCCAGATGTGGCTGCACAGTGGGGTCACAAAGATCCGGCTTTCTGCATTAGATTAACTGAGCTGCTGCCACTTTAGACGAGGCCATCTGTAATGTGATGTGCATTGCCATGAAATTCTCCCCCTCTCTGCAACATCCATGTTCAGAGGAGAAATCTACAGCAGATTTTTCAAGAGGAGAACTGGCATTTCAGAGAAAACTTTGCACTCCCTGATATGTGATCTTTCACTGCAAAAACTAAAATCCGTGAAAAAGCTCTGCCCTTGAGATATCACATTTTCTGAGCCCTCAAAGCATAATATTTTGTACCTGGGAAGACGATGGTGTTTTTTTTCCCAGGCAGCACATTTATTGTTGTGTGAAATGTGGTTCCACCAGCATCATAGGCTCCTAGTAGATGGGGTTTTTTTGTTCTGTTTTTGTGATTCGGAGTGACAGCTTTTCTCTTGCTATGCTCACACCATTTTCTGTTTTTTTAAAAAGAATATTTCTACTATTTTTTAATGCTTTGGAGGTTGCTCTTCCACTGTGTGAAAAAAAGAGTGTAGCGCTAAATGAAGGAACCACCATCACCAAAATTGAAGCAAAGGCCTCAGAAGTGTGTTCAGGATTTGAGATTTATTCTCATATTCAAAACACCCAGTGCATTTTTGTGTCTTCCTTTCTCAAGGGCACTGAAAAATAGATAAGAGCAAACGATAGATAAGAAAATGCTCAGTATAACATTGTTCAGTGAATCAAATATCACATCCACACAATTCAGGAGTATAGTGGAGGACGGAGCATCAAATCAGATATTAAACTGATCACTGTAAACTTCATATAAGATGATGATATAGATATAGATATAGATATAGATATAGATATAGATTGTGTGTGTGTGTGTGTGTGTGTGTGTGTGTGTACACACACACAACCACTTAACCACATACAACCACTTGACTAAACTGAAATGATGGCCAACATATTCTGCAACATTAGGAGGGCAGAGCAAGAGCTTTGCACTTGCAGAGAGGCCTCTGTGTAGCTCAGCCAAAGGCTTGTCCTGCAGACATGTCCTGCACATATGAAAGGGAGAGGCAAGTTTTTTGTCCTGCACAAATGAAGCAGGGAACAATTTTCACTGCTCTTCCCTCCTTCCCAAAGTACTTTTTGGCTTGATCTGCTTTTGATATTCTTACAGCACAATCCTGTGCCTATTTACTCAGAAGAAAATCCCACTGAGTCCAATGGGACTTTGTCCTAAATAAGCGTGCATAGGATTACACCCTAAATATGTTGCACCCTAAGTACAATATGCTCACCTGATTTTATACTAGGTTCCCTTCTCTCCCTTTTGTTGTGGTAGCAGAATACAGTTCCAAAGGACTTTGCAAAAATTGGCTTCAGTATTCTGATTTCATTAGGTAATAGAAGTATGTGCTGTGAACACAGCACTGTGTCACTAGCCATGTGGTATCTTCTGAATATTTTTCAGATTCAGATAATAGTAGAAATCTATCTTTGGTTTCAGTGAAGAATAATTAGGTGTCTAATATCTTCTTTTACTTTCTAGTCGAACCTCTTCTTTTGATTCAGTGTAGATAACATCACTTTAAAACAGAATAAAACACAATAAAAAGTACATTAAAAGTACAAATATAAAACATACATAACTGAAATGTTTTATGATTCCATTTTAGTGGACCTTGCAGTACTTGTTTTGGAAAAATAATTTAAACTTAACATCTTCTGCAAATCTTCCCCTACTTTGTGCAACCTTTTTCCTAGAGAAATCTACTCAGCCCTTTCCCTTGCTATTATCTGCTTCCCACTGAATACCATTTTAAAATAAAATTCTTAGTAGGCATTTTCAGCCAGGAGAGCATTTTCTGCCTCTGTTTTAGATGTTCTGGTGGTTAGGTTTAAGCCAATTTGTATACTGGCTTTACTGCTGCTTTTATTTTAAACCGATCATACCACATTTATTATTTAGCTATTGTTTTTATATAGTATAATAAATAAACATTGTTTATTTGATGTGTTATTTTGGTTTTATATTGTAAATCCCTCTAAACATTTTAAAAGATAAATCGCCAACAAGTAAAAACTATACTAATTATGATCATATATATGATCATATATATTCCTAAAAGCAGGTCAAATATCAATTGGATTGCTCAAGACTCCTTATTCTAAAATAAGAGTTGTCAACTGCAGTTGAGTTCTCTCGGTCAAACCTAGCAACATGAATTGTACTATCCAGCCATGTTCCCAGTTTGCAGACTTGAGGCAATATTGCTTTTAATTATTATTATTATTTGTTAGAACAGACTACAAAGCAGTCCATCTGTAAACATAAGAATATAAGAACAGCCCTGTTGGATCCGGCCCAAGTCCTATCTGGTCCCGCATCTTGTTTCACACAGTGGCCCACCAGATGACTCTGGGAAGCCCACAGGCAAGAAGTGAGGGCATACCCTCTCTCTTGCTGTTGCTCCCCGCAACTGGTATTTAGAAGCATTGTGCCTCTTTGGCTGGAGGTGGCCTATAACCACCAGACTAGTAACCATTGATAGACCTGCCCTCCATGAATTTGTCTAAGCCCCTTTTAAAGTCATCCAAACTAGTGGCCATCACCACATCCCTGGCAGAGAATTCCATAGATTAATTATGCACCATGTGAAAAGGTACTTCCTTTTGTTGGACCTATATTTTCTGACCTACAGTTTCGGGACAGGGTGTAGCCAACATGGCCGACGGATAGTTTGACTCCTCTCAGCTCCTCCAGTTTTTGCCTCCCCCCCCCCCGTAGAGGCCTCTTTTTCTGGATTATCCCTTTGCTGGATTATCCCTTTTTCTGGATTATCCCTACAGTTTCATTGGATGGCCCATGGTTCTAGTGTTGTGAGAGGGGGAAAGAAATTTCTCTTTCTCCACTTTCTCTACTCCATGCATAATTTTATACACCTCTATCATGTTTCGCCACAGCAGCTCTCTTGTATTTGTCAGGAATTAATCTTACCAGTTTATTGAGAAAGGTAGAATTGGTTAATCTAATCTTACCTACCAAAAAAAAAAAAATCAGGTTACTAGCATGGTGGATTGTGGTAACACTACAGATATAAGTCATCTTGATTTCATCAAAGCAAGTTATCCATGATGTTTTGGGTAACAATCTTGTCAAATGCAGAATAGATGGCAATGCTGGTCACCATGCCACATAGCATATCCGAATTTTAAATGTTTTATTTTTTATATTATGTTCTAATCTGCACACCACCTAGAGATTTCTATATTATATGGTATAGAAATTCAATCAATCAATCAATAAAATTGAATTAAATATTGTGGATAGTTCTGCACCACCCATGCTGCTGCAGGAGATTAAAACAATGTGGGCACTGTTGTGCAAGTGTGAGCTCTTGCACTAATGTGTAAGATTGCATGATTGTACTGTAGCAGAGTGTAACAGAGTGGAAACTGAGGCTTGTTAAGTTTATTGAACAAAGTTACTAAAGGTTTATTACTTAATTTTTACCAAATTATAAACAGCCCTATTCTGAGTGAAAGAGCATCCTAGTAGGGAAATAATAGTCTCAAGTGTCCAGTAAGAAATACAAACTGACCAATCAGTCTACAGAACTGATGATTGACATGAACATTCTGAACACTACCCCGAGCTGATACACAGATATACATACAATACACTAGTGGCAAGAACAAAGACAATGTCTATACACATAAATCCAACATGTTCTTGCGCAGCACTATGGCCATAGAAAATAATGCCCATAGCATTGTTCAAGAGTTATTGAGTATATTGTAAGCATGTGCACATATTGTAAACATCTGCACCATGTAAGCCATGTGCACCTCTTGTGCAATTGCACTGGTGTTGCTTTAGCATGTGCGGAGGCCAGCTGAGTGACAGAGCTGCACTACTGCCGCGCACGCAGGCTGCTGGGAGGGGAGAGCCAAAACAGCAAGAAGCTGCCTGGAATGTTAGTCACACTGGTAAGGACCTGTGTCTTTACTTTTAAAGGTGCAGCTCTCCATTCACCGACACCCCCCCCCCCGAGCCGCCTCAAACCACCAAACAAAGTTTGGCTGGACCAGCCCGTACTGGTTTGCTGGACCACGCAACCTGTCCAGATTTGGACGGGAGCTCGGACCATGGTCCATGCACAGTTTGGGGAGAGAGAAAGCCAACTGACATCTGGTTAAAAGATGCTCTGAGGGAGTGGACCATGCTATTTTTCTGTAAAATGCAGTCAAGTGGAATGCCTCTTAAAATAGAGTTCTGGGAGAGAAGGAGCTAAATTGCACTTGGCTGAGTAGATGAGATTCCCTCTCACTAAAGATGTGGACGAAGTTGCATCTATGGTAACAAAGTCTGCCAGCCTGTAGCTTTGGTAAAAGCTGGAAGTGCTGAGGTGCTAGCTCACTCTTCACGCTCTTTTCAAAATGGCATCTTGGAAAACTAGTTGTCTGTGATTCTAAAATGTGAGAAATCCCATAATTCCACACTGCCTCGCTCTTCCATAGAGATAGGGCTTCCATTTTTCACTAAAGCTTTTCTAAAGCTCTAAAACGAAGCTATTCTTGAAATCTGAAGTTTGCAAATATTATGCTTACACCTATTAACTCATGCTGGCTTTGCCAGACTTCAGGATGCAAGAATTGAACATTACTACTGTGAATATTTCTTCTCAGTATGCCATATTGCAATTTAAATCAAAACAATCTGCAATCTAGCATAATGTTTTGCTGCAGTCTCAGGAAATCTTTCAGTTGCTTCCCTTGCATTTAAACTGTGATCATTTAGCCGGAATTATGAAACATGCATTAACGATTAATGACCCCAAGATTCTATATTACTGTCAAATTGCTAATACATCACATTTGATTGCTGGATTTGGGCATACATTAAAATACGTTAAAAATGCCAAGCTTAGCAAATGGCCCTCTTCAGTTTAACTATGAATTATCCTCATTTTAAGAGTGACAACAATATTTGAAAAGTGGTGCATCCCTCTGGTTTGTGTAAGACTTCACAACTTTGTCTTGTGTAAACAGAAATCACAGTGCAGTAAAGGTCAAACTACATGTGGCATCTAAAGCATTATTCATCCTGGTGGGCTTAGTTTTTCTTTAGCTAATGACAGCTGGACCACCCCACTCCCATTGCTGTAGAAGGCACTGCCATAACCACCACCACAGCAGCAGCAGTATGAGTGTGTATGAAAGTAGGCCCCTGAGGTTTCTTGTTCCAGGGGTGGGGGGTGGGATGCAACTATCTTTCCCCCACCCCAACATTTTGGAGCTGGCCCTGCTGCCCACAATCCTTGCTTTCCAAAATGGTTATGATTATAGCTCTCCTCATGTAATGAAGTGCTACATACCAAAAAAGCTATTATGTATTATCTTTAAACTGCATTCTAGTCAGAGTTAATCTGTTGGTGAGTGAGCCCATTTTCTGCAAAACGTAGCTGTTGTGGGTGATTACTGTTTTGCCCCAGGAGTTGTCCTCTTGAGCATAACAAAACTCTTATCTTGTCTCCAGTGCCTTTTAACATTGATATGCAACTCCTTGGAGCCACTCTTCATTAGTATGGAATGCAGTGTCCTCAAACCATTGATAAAACCCAGTCAGGAGCCTTTCCCATTGGACCAAGGAAGACCAGAAGCCCTGCTCAGTTATTTTCTTTTTCACTGAAAATATCTGTAGTAGTAGCAGTATCATGCCTGAAGCTACATTCTATATCCCACTACTTCTAATACAGGATTTTATTTATTTATTTATTTATTTATTTATTTATTTATTTATTTATTTATTTATTTATATCCCGCTCTTCCTCCGAGGGGCTCAGAGCGGTGTACATGCTTATTTTTATCCTAACAACCCTGTGAGGTAGGTTAGGCTGAGAGATACATGACTGGCCCAGAGTCACCCAGTGAGTTTCATGGTTGAATGGGGATTCAAACTTGGGTCTTCCCTAGTCAAACACTCTAACCACTATGCTATGCTGGCTGCTGTGCTGTTGAGGGTGTGTTTGAAGAGCTTGCCTCCAAATTACCTGAAGGACTGTAGCTCAGTGGTAGGCCACATGCCTTACATGTTGAAGGTCTCAGGTTCAACTCTCAGGATCTCCAGGCAGGGCTGGAAAAGACCCCTGTCTGGAACCCTGGAGAGCTGCTGGAAACAATCTATGAACCACTGGAATCACTGGAAACAATACATGGACCAATGGTCTGATTCGGTACAAGGCAGCTTCTTATGAACCCATGCCTTGATGTTGTTATATACTGCCTGAATAGCAGATGGAAACTGAATCTAGACAAGGCAGAGCTATTGATCGTGGAAAGACTCCAGTTTTAGGGGGTTGGGATTTACTTGTCCTTCAAGGGATCACATGGTGAACTGGAGTGCCTTCACCAGCTTCCTCTCTGACCCATATGACCACATGCTTATATTCTTCTGCACCACTGCAGTGCACTCGGCTGGGGCGACCACACTGAAAATGAATCTAGGGCAAGGTTCCATCATCACCCAGCAATTGGCAGGAGGAGGTCACAGAGTCAATATCAGACCAGTTACTGCTCATCTGCACTGGCTTCCTTTCAGCTTCTGGGCCTTGTTCAATGTGCTGGCTTTTTCAAGAAGTGTTTACAATGAGTTAAGAGTCAAGCAGGGGTCACATAAAACAAGCTTGACCACCTTTGCTCTCTGTGTCCCTCCTCCATACTCACTCCCTCTCTCTCTTGGCCGGTTCATACAGTACAGCTAGCAGCACACACGAACAGGATGTGAGCATGCCAGGAGCGCACCTGTCGGGACATCCTCCACAGATGTATCGGTACCCTCCCAGAGGAGACAATTAAAGGGCACGATGGAGGGAATCAGGATGTCCATGGAGGACATGCTAATGTGCCTGCTGTTGGAGCATCGCCTTCCATGAGAGCTGCCAGCCATATTGTTTGAACTAGCCCTCACTTTCTCTCCCTGTTGCAGTGCTGAGTCACTTCCTATAGCTATTCCCTCTCTCCGGCTCCTCCTTCTGTCTGCCTTCCTAAGTCTCCTATCTAATTCTATATACATGAATTCACTGGCTAATGTCTTTGAAGTTTTAATTGGCCGGGGCCCAAGGTATCCAAGGGATCATATAAGTACATACAATTCTCCCAACATTTGAAGATTTGCAGATGCATCTTGCTGGATGAACTATCATGTTATCATGGTGTTTTGGTTTTTTCACAGGATGTTTGTATTTCACAGCATGTTTCATGTATAAACCATTCCATGCAGGAGGTATGCTGAACCTCCCATTTTCCACTGCAGGTATTAAAGTGTATTCGCCTATAGTGCTAGGATTATCTCATGGTGTTGTGATCATATGCATTAGCAATCACATGGGATGTTGCTTTAGCTGCCAGCATGACTAATCTTGTGGAATCTATCTAGGATTTCTGTTCTTCATGGTTTTCCCTAATTCCTGGTGTTTGATTATGCAGTGAATGTAAAGATACCTTTTTGAAAAATGGCAGAGATTAAGGAAGAAGCTAGATAACTTGCCCATAAATAAGAAGCTATTCCTTATGTGATGGAGGAAGTTAGAGGGACCCCTTTAGAACTTCGTCTTCAAAAAAGATGTATTGTTAAGAACACATGTGGCAACAATCTACTTCATTTATCACATCTGCCCATATATCTGTGGTAAGTGTAACATCTGCTCTGTTTCCCATCATTTACTGAAGTTTGATCTGCTGGGGTCTAGAGTAGATCTTTTTTGGTAGCAGTATCTACACTATTGCTGAAGAGGTTCATTTGGCCCCTGCCTTGGGTCCCTTCTGCCATCATGCCAAGACATTTTTAATGTCAGAAACTGCATGTCTCTTGAGGCAGTACTGCTGTTAATTGTTATCGTCTGCCTGTTTTCATGTAGTTCTCATGTTTCTTATCTTCTTCATTGTCTTATAGGTCTGTATATTTTATAGATTTTTAACAAATCTTACTTTGTGTACATCGTTATGACTCTTAGTTTAGAAGCGCAACTCATAAATGCATACGCACACAAAATAAAAGAAATACCTGCTAGCTAGAAATGGATGAAATCCACAAAGTTTGATCCAGGAATAAACCAAGAGTTCTGCATGAAATGTTCAAAAAGTTCATTGATTCTAAATTAGTTCCATAACCTGCTAGCACTGGCTAGTGGTGTCTGAGTCTTAGTGCAAGGTGGTGGCATCACCATCATGTGCCAGGGTCTATAGGTTATGTCTCTACTATGGCCATAACACCACACAGGTCCCCCCTCCCTGCCTTTCCTCACTACTTTAGGGGAACCGTTGGGAGAGTTCCATTTGTGCTGTGAAGTCTTTTGGTTTCTATGCAGGCTTCTGTAAGGCTGTTACTACACATGAATAAAGCACTCAGGGAGGCTCGAAAACATGGAAGCTGTAATCCTCATGCTGCCCAGATTGCTCTGATGTATCATGGATACAGCGACACTGAAGCTCTCACAAAACTCTATGAGTTTTGTACCATGAACTTTGTCTCCCCAGCCATCCTTTTTGTCTCCAGCAAGTATGCACAATGGGGAGCATTTGAGGATTCCAAGCCTTAGTGTACACCACAAATTCTAGACTGGTGCTATAATTTGCGGAATTGTTTGTTGAATCTGTTCATTTTTTGATGCTGTTTTTGCTTGTGTTTTGGTTGGTTTTATTGAAGTTTTAATTCTTGCTGTAATGATTTGATAGTTATATTGTGACCCTCTTTTGACACATACTGGAAGTGTGTCAAAAATGGGTGGGGCATCCATCTTATTAATTGCTTCATCACAGGTCAGGAAGGCCTCTTTGCTGCTGTTGCTTTCCCCAGGGATCCTGATCTATTAAATTACTCAATTTGAGATCAGTTAGATTCACTGAACACATCTTCTACTTCCCAGCCATTTTTTTTTAACTGAGAAAGCAGCTGAATTGGCAGTAGAGAGGCTGGTTAACATCAGAATTATCCTGATTTCTGTTAGGTTCTGAGGATCCTCTCCATAGATTCATAACATATTAGATTCTCTGAATCATCTAGTCTGGCATCAAATTAATCTGGATTGGAATCCTTGATGAATGCAAGATTTGCCCAGAGTTGTCTAGGCCTTGATGGGAAAAGCTGATATCATACATCAGCCTCACAGAGTAATAAAGTTGGTAGGTATAATTATAATTAGCGACCTAATGGCGCAGCGGGGAAGTAACTTGAGTAGGGAGCAAGAGGTTGCTGGTTTGAATCCCTGCTGGTATGTTTCCCAGACTATGGGGAACACCTATACCAGGCAGCAGCGATATAGGAAGATGCTGAAAGACATTATCTGACTCACACTGTGCGGGAGATGGCAATGGTAAACCCCTCCTGTATTCTTCCAAGGAAAACCACATGGCTCTGTGGGCACCAGGAGTCAACACTGACTCGACGGCACAACTTTACCTTCTACTTTATAATTATAATTATACTCTGACTTGTACATGGAGGCCACAGTATGATACTTCCTAGGTCATAAGATACACCACGTTTTCTTTTAAAAGTTCTAATATTGCTTCACAAAATTTCAAAATCTGGTTGTAGAAAATCATTCTCTCTCTCTCCCTCTCTCTCTCTCTGTCTGCATAATTATGCTGATTACAAGGCTTTCAGTGTCATTATCTTTCAGCCTTAACTTTCTCTTCACCAGTTCCCCAACAAACATCATGCCAGAAATAGAAGTGTTACTGACTTTAGAATTCTGATGGGTACAGATGGAAATTTCTGATTGGCTGTCAGTCCTGGTACATCCATGCTGCAAATTCAAAATGACTGCCCACATTTGAGTTCTGTAATTTCCAAATCAGGAGAGATATGCATGACACATTTTCATGATTAAGGTCATTTTGCTTTCAGTTTTCATGCCGCTGAGTAACACTCAGAATACACTCTTCTCTTGTCCAGGTGTGCACTGCTTGATGTACATGAATTTTGATTAGCAAACATATGTCAAAGAGTAGAGTATAAGAGATAAGACTAAGATAGTATCACTTCAATTCTGGCTGCTGAGATAGTATTATATAGTGCTAGAAAGGCTATACAACATGATTCCTTGGGTTGTGTGGATCAGCTGTGAGAACACTTTGCATGAGATCTCACAGACAACAAATACAGAAAGCGTTCTTGGGAAAAGCAGGTACCTTTTCCACTATGCCAGCCAGCACAGTCATCATGGGAAGCCAGACACCTGGACTCCACAACCTACAATGACCCCTTACTGGATCATGTTAGCCATGGGGGCCAGAGAAACAGCAAAAATGAAAGCTTCACTGGTCTAGACAGTGAGGATTCTGAGAGGACTGTTGCCAGAATTCAGGGTTTGACCTGAAGTTTCAGGATTTTGATTGCCTACTGAGAATGTTTTATTATCAATTTAAACAATGGAATATGATAGTTTAAACATTAGCAGAGGACAGAGAGTCAGGCAGCAAAGCAGTAAACCCAAGAGAAAGGGCCAAAGGAGCAGGAGGTAGGACCCTGCGAGGTGGCCAAGTCAATACATGCCCATAACAGCTCTGATGGCATTGGGAGTGTTGCTGGAACAAACTTGATGCTGTCACTGAGGTCTCATGGAAGGTCAAGGGGGAATTGCCAACTAACGCTTTTACTCAAATATAGTACTTGTAAGACTGAACTTATTGCTTAAATGTTTAAACATTTCATATTTTACATCCCTGCTTCTCAGATTCTCCAGAAGAAGGAATAAAATCTCAGGATGAGCAATCAGAAAGCAGAGGGTTGAAGCTATTTCCCACAACTTCAATCCCATCTTCATTCCCCTAATTTAAACCTTAGGATTTAAGGTTTAAATTCAACTTTAAACCCTAAGATACCTTCTTTTCCAGAAAGTTGTTCCAGTTGCAATATCTTTCTCTCTGTTGACAGAGATTGACAGAGAGGACAACACCAAAAGTGAGATATTGGGGCTCTTCTGACGATCAGCAAAAATCGAGCTAGCTTCTGCTAGCCCGATTTTTGCTGATTGTCACAACCACCGGGCTCACAGCCGAGCCCAGTGGTTCTGGAGCGGCTAACCCACTCCTGTAGCCCGCTCCTTAGCCCGGGTTTACGGAGCAAGTGCTCTGCAAACCCGGGCTATCTGCTCGTGAGTAGCCGCAACGCAGCTCCACGTTGTGGCTACTCGCAAGTAGACCTCTGACCAGGAGGCGAAAAGCCGCCTCCCAGCTCTGGGGGTCTCCCCAGTATGTCCTGCGTGCTCGCATAGGGCATACAAGGGCTTCCGGGGGCCGCGCAGGCCCCGAGCTCCCCAGCCCCCACCGGCTTCCTGCACGAGCAGAACAACTTTCGGAGCTGGCCATCGTGTGGGCGGCAAATCTGGCTGCCCAGGACTCCCTTCCCGCTCGTGAGCGGGGAGAGTGGTCTTAGCCCGCTCTTCCTCCTCACAGCCCCAAACCGGGTCTCACGGATCATGAGACCCGGTCCATTATATTTTAAAAACACTTGGGGGAGAGGGGTAACTATTCTGCACTGAAGAACAGTTAAAAAGAGGGTCTTGAGAGCTCTTAAAAGAAACACAACCAAGTTCTATCAGGCTTCACCCTTCCTCAGACAGGTACCACCCCTTCAGCTTCCAAGCTCCACCTCCTAAGTAGAAAATTATAAACAAAACAGAGTTTCGGATTATCCCATTCTATCCAAAACATAACCCTATCAGGTAAGTTAGGCTGAGACATAGTGAGGCTATTCACACTCATGTGCAAAACCACCTATGAAGCCACCATTCAAAACAAAGTTTTGAAGCAAACGCTCCCGTAACCTTGTTTTTTTGGTCTTGTGTCAGCCACAGCTGCAAGCAGCCGTGGCTGGCAGACTTGTGGAGGGAGATCCCCATGATGCAATGTGTACTATTGCAATGGTACATTATTGGAGCTCCAAGGGGGCGGGGCAACACAGCATATTGCATTGGAGCTGCCGGCAACAGCCATTGCTCATGTGGGCGGGGATGGGGGAATGCTCGTCTGTGGGGAGGTTAGCTCTTTAGGGCTTCCCCTTGCAAACCTGCTGGCCCTTTCTCACTGCTCATGAGAAAGGGCTCAGTGGCTGACATCATGACGAACAAAGCAGTGGTGCAATGGGGGAAGCAGTGGTGCTTCTGAAAAGTCCAACCAGCTCAGCAGTGGGGCCAAATTTTGACAACCTCCCTTTCCCTAGGAAGTGCTCTGTGCCATCCAAAAATATAACCCTGAGGACTGTGTCCTCAGGGACATGTTTTTGAGTGTCCAACTGTTTTTGGGTGACACAGAAGGCTTCTGGGGGAAAGGAAGGTCACTGAAATTCACAAAAGCATACACACTAGCACTAGCACTGGTGCAGTGTTAGTCTGAACTCTTCCAAAGCACTGGTGCTACACCAGTGCTTCTCCCATTGCAGCAGTGGTATTCTGCTACTCAGGATGTCAGCTGGTGATCAATCAATGTCCAAGTTAAATGAAGTTTTGAATCCCAGCCACTCCAGGCAAAATCTGAGAGACTCTGAGTGGAAGGCTTAATTTGCGGAGATCTATAGAATATATATATTCCCTGTAGACTATAATGTATTAGAAGCATATTTATAAATCGGTGCATTGGTATTTACATAGCCTCATCAGAAGTAAACTGGACATGCCTTATTCACTGCAAGGGAGATGGACAAAATGCTTATTCCAGAAGAGAAGAATGTGATCTGAATGTACACACAGATGTTCCATCATTCCTCCCACTAGCTCCTATGTGCTGAGCTAGGAATATTTCTACCTACTATTCTGATTTCATAGCCCACACTTTCCACAGAATATTTTAATTGCTTAGAATACTCTGAGAACAAAGTGAAGATCTGGTCACCTCCCAATGTAGTTCTCTCTGTGCTAAATCCTATTTTCCTCCTCCCACTAGGTGCCATGCACTACGCTAGGAATTTTTTTCCTACTATTCTGATTTCATAGCCCATACTTTTCATAGAATACTTGAATTTCTTAGAATACTCTGAGAACAAAGTGAAGATCTGGTCACTTCTCAATGTAGTTCTCTCTGTGCTAAATTCTACTTTCAAGAAAATTCTTGCCATGGTTCAGTGGTGTTTAACCTATCATATAATATCCAGGTTTACTGTGTTAGAAGAAGCAGAACAGTATTAAGCTTTTCCCACAAGCCTGTGATTGCGTTTGACCCAGTAACCTGTATTAGATTAACATTTATTCTACAAGTGCTCAGCAAGCCTTGGACCTTGGTGAGCTGCAGTTTATAGAGGACACTAACCATTTTTACAAGTGGAGCAGGAAAAGGGAATTGAATCTGAGGGAGTAATTCCAAGCAAGTATGTTGCCGCAGCAGTTAAATTGTTTATACGAGGAGTAGGGGAATTACATCTGACTGACCTCTCTTTTTATCTGCTTAAAAGACAAAGTGCAGGTCTCCATGGCAAGTACAAACTCCTGGGGAATGCAGCTTAAAACAAATGCACAGATGCTAGAGCGCTTTGCCATCTACCAATAAGGGAGACTTTCAAAGTGGAAAGGAATGTAAGCAAGGTAAAATTGCTGGGATTAGGAAGGGTTTCAAGTTAGTCAGCCTACAAATAGGTTCATACACATTCCCAAAGCAGGCCCTTGTGAGACCTACCTGACAGCCTGTGATCCCGCACTAGCATATAAGCAGAAAAGTATTTGCCATTAACCTTAACCCCTTGCTAGTTTCAGCAGATGTAAGAGATGCCACTGTCGCATTTTTCTTCCTCCATCCATAAGAGCTGATCTGTCTCTGCTATAAAGTAGCATGGCTTAATTGACTTTAGTGGAAATGCATCAGTACTACAGAGGCTGGTAATCTGGCTCAAATGGGGCAAATGTGTTTAATGGAGTAAGCATCAAGAGGGGGGCTGGACTGGGGAGAATGATGTGATGATGAAGCTAAAATAAAAACCCAATATTAACAGCCCAGTTGTCAACTTACAAAGTGCTTACATCATTCCTTTTCACAATTAATAATGTTGGTGGCATTACAAGCAGAGGTATCTGTGTTTGATACCACCAAGATTGTAAACTGTAAAAATAAGTGATACAAAGTATTTAGGATTTTGTCCTGAGTTTGCCATAGATCCCTGTAAAAATGTAGATGTGAGAAAATAGATGTTTCACCCCATATTCTATCCACTATAGCATGATGGTGGTAAAGGTGAAGTGTGCCGTTGAGTCAGTGTCGACTCCTGGTGACCACAGAGCCCTGTGGTTGTCTTTAGTAGAATACAGGAGGGGTTTACCATTGCCATCTCACACGCAGTATGAGATTATGCCTTTCAGCATCTTCCTATATTGCTGCTGCCTGATATAGGTGTTTCCCATAGTCTGCAAAACATACCAGCAAGGATTAGAACTGCCAACCTCTGGCTTGATTATAAAGTCTTTTCCCTGCAGTGCCAATAGTGGCTAATAATCTTTCTACTTATTTTGTCTTTAAAAAGCACCTTTAATTTGCCAACAAACAGTTTTCTGCATGCACTTGTTCATAAGTTCTCCCATAGCTCCATTTGCATATCAGCCATCTTGGGAAATGGTAACTACAAGATTAATGCCACAGAATGGGCATGTCTATTCAAAACTAAATGTGTAGCTGCATGGCCTAAAACACATGCACACCAAGATTCTCTGCACAAGGCGTCCATGGCAGATCCTGAATCAGGGACAGTCCAAGACATTTTGCTGCCTGAGGCAATATGACACACACACCCATCTGCACATGGGTGCTCAGCATTCTCAGCAGCAGCAGTGACACACAATCACTCTCAAACTGTGCCACAACCCATGCAGTAATGGCAGGGATGTTGTTGGGACAGAGGGAGAAGATGGGAGAGAGAACAACATACCCCAGCAGGATGAAGAAGGGTAGTGGCAGTGGTCAGTGGGGTGTGATCATGATGGCAAGGGTCTACCATGTACCTACCACCTCTTTCATCCTTCCCTACAACTGTGCCTGAGACAACCGTCTCACACTGCTTCATGGAAGGGCTGCCCCTGTCCTGGAATAATTGGGGTATAAAAAAACCCATAGTTTTAAAAAATGTGCACAGTTGTTACTCTGAATACATTGGTGCAAACTCTTTTTGTTTAGTGTAAGGATTATCGAAGAACTACATAGGGAACAAGGTTTATAGTTTCTGTTGCTCTCTCACACATTCACCCAATACCCACTCTTTCTCCAATACTCACTCTTTCTCCATTTCTCAATAACCAGCTTACAGCTTCTTACTTCTCTGCAATAGCATTTCACTAATGGGTTTTCTACATACCTAGGTGTGTTTTTCATAATGGGGTGTTAGGCCACGTACTGTATATCACAAGAAATGACAAAGACTGAATGCATCAGTATGCTTTCACTTCTACTTTCCCCCAGATCTGCGAATTCAATTTGCATACAGTTTGATCCAAGTGACTAAAGTTGCAGTCCTAAACACACTTACTCATGGTTAAGCCCCACTAAACACAGTGGGGTTTTCTTCTGAGGAAATATAGGTTGTAATGCTGGACTCATAAACACATAACTCTAGCAAATCTATGAATGATCTCTGCATTTTTGATGGTCCTTTTAAATAATCTTGTTTGTGTTCGTTTGTTTGTTTGTTCGTTCTCTCTCTCTCTCTCTCTCTCTCTCTCTCTCTCTCTCTCTCTCTCTCTCTCTCTCTCACACACACACACACACACACCCCAACCCAACAATGACTAGCACTCTCCATGTAGAATCTAAAGATGGTAAGGACTCTAAATTCAGTACCCTTTGAATTCTATGATAGGATTAAAACTGTTGTTTATGAAGAACCTGCTTCTTTTGGGATTAAAGGGGCTTTTTTTTTCCCCCTTCACAGCCTAGCCAGCCCTGACCCTATTCCATTTAGAAATTGGCTCAATTAAAGGTTGATGAAACATTCTCCCTTACACCACAATCAATAGGTGCAATTCTCCAGCTGTCAATGCTGTGCTACAAGCTTGGCACTGAAGCCCCTGTCCCTGCTGCGTGTCTTTAAACCCATATTACAGCAAGGGCAGGTGGAACCCGGAGGCTAATCCTGTAAAACTGCTGTTTCTTGTCCAAGATGATAGCAAAGGTTTGGCCTTAGCATTTCATACGTTTTTCTTGTAACAAACAACCATGGAGACAAAAGAAGAAGAGGCAGGAATAGTCACGGGCGGAGGTGGGGGGGGGGAGAAGAGCAGGGAGGAAAACAAGAGCCAGGAAAGTGGAATTTGAGTGCACCTGGGAGATGTTTTAAAAACAATAATGGAATAAGGCCCTGGTCTTGGATGAGAGTGGAATCTGCCCTGAGGATGCCACCTACAAACAGGCCTGAGCACATTGATGAAATTGTTCAGTTGAAGCAATTCCTGTCAATATGATGAGCACTGGGTGGAAAGAACAGTATGTACAAATGCCCTACTTTAAGCCCTCTGCTCTAGTAGGTAAGAGGAAATATTTTTAATACCGAAAACAGAGACCAACTGCTGTCGTCCCTTTTTGCCATCTCTCAGGGCCTTTCTAGACTGTTTTCCCCCCTCAGATCAGGAATGTGGCAGTTACTTAACTGAGGATGACATCCCCTCTGCTGGCAAATTCATTTTGGAAAATCACATTTCCCCAGCCTAAAAATAGTAATACTGAATTGATGGGGAAATGCAATTTTCCACCATGCACACACAAGACCTGTAATTGGAAATATTATGTCAGTGGTGCATCGGGGAAATGCTTGACTAACAAGTAGATACCGCTGGTACTATATCGGGCAGCAGCAATATAGGAAGATGCTGAAAGGCATCAGCTTATACTGCGTGGGAGGAGGCAATGGTAACCCCCTCCTGTATTCTGCCAAAGACAACCACAGGGTTCTGTGGGCACCAGGAGTTGAAATTGACTTGACAGCACACTTTACCTTACCTTTACTAAAATTATGGGCATCTATTGGATGGTTCCTGAGGTACCTTCTAAATACTATGGAAGTGGCAAGAGCCACTTTTTCTAGGGATTCATTCCACAGTGACATTTAAAGGACTGCCACCACATGGGTGGAGCCAATAATACAAGTCTGTATCACCTCATTACCATCCCCAGTTCCAGCTAGGCAGTGGTTGTGTGCTAAAGACCTACACAACTGACCTGCCCATGGTAGCCAGTCTTTAAATGTTACAACAGTACTGTGCGATGAACCCATGGAACAGTAGGTGCCACAACACTGCTGAAACATCTTTTGTGAACCGTCTAGAGCCTTTGGAGGCAGGTGGTATATTAATTAATTAATTAATTATTAATAAAAGGCAGCTGAGGAGTTATTCTCTTCCACCCTCCCCCACCCTGCCACAATATTTAATCTTCTAAATAATTTGAGAAATATTCTTTAGATTCAGATTATTATTCAGCTGTAGCATTTATGGAGCTCTCATTCAGCCATAAAACAAACAAGAAAAAATAAGGGAAAGAAAACCAGGTACCCTTTTTTGTCAAAACTACTCCCCCAGTTACGGAGTGTTTTAACCTTCTGTTTCATACTTAAAGTTACAAGCTATGCTTAAAACTCTACTAATCTGATATGGATGTTGAACTTCAACACATTGTTTAGTCTAAAAAGGACATTACTTAAGACAGGGACCCAACAATATCCCTGGCGGTTGCTAAATTTTGTTACACATTGACCAAACTAAGAGAAGCTAGAGCACAGCAATCGGTTACTGTCAAAGATTCCTGATTTTATATATTTGATGACATTTTAGACTTTGTTTCCATTATTTTCTTTTTACTGTGTATATTCTGCGTATATTGATGTTTGATCTAAGATCGTAAATAAACAACAACAACATCCCGACATTACTTAAAGTCTGGGTAATTTGGAATTAAGGTCTGTTCACTCCAACGGAGTCCTATTCTTGGGGAAAGAAATAATTAACTACAAAAAATTCAGTTTATCTTGTTTCTTACTCAGCTGTGTGACTCTGTTTTAAGACAAAGGGAATGTTAATGCTATAATCACCATCCCTGGAAATTTTTCATAGAATACACAATATGATGGGAAGTCATTTTTGAAAGGCGAGTTACCTAGACAAATCATGCCACAGCTCCATCTGTTACTCTGTCCTTCCCAGGATGTAAAATCTCAGTTCCTTTGCTCCTCCTGTCCCATAAACCCCAGTGCAATTCAAACCCTTTGAGTCTTTGCTTGCCATTTCTTGCTTCCCTTCACCAAATGTGTATAATATGCAACAGCTATGAGATGTCAGTGTAATTCTATATGCCTCGGCACAATAAACCTAAACTTTAGTTGCTGTTGGGATGATCTGACTTTAATAGTCTCTGAATGTGTCTCCTATTTGAACTCTAAAAGGAAATTACACCATTAATCTGAACTGTGTGCTCCCTCTTTCCAGAGCTTCAATACACATCTCCCACACTGTCAAAAAAAGGGGGGGCGCCCACTTCTCCTTTCTCTTACATAGTACTGGATGGAGCTAGCAAGACTCTCTAAAAATCTAGATTTCATATTCTTGTTTTATCATGCCTGGCATCAGAAAAATCCCTATTTCTAGCAGTGGAAAGAACTATTTGCTGTCTGAATCTTCAATGCAAAGCAGGATCGGTGGACACTTTTATTTATTTAATAGAAGAATGTATATCCTGCCTTTCTGCTGAGGCATTCAATGTGGCTAACAACCAATTTTTAAAAATGCAAAAGAGTTAATGATATAACAATTGCCACAATACAAATCCATTTAAAACACAGATTACAATAAAAAATGAACCAAAAACACTCTAAGAGAGACTATTACTACAGAGAGCAGTCCAGACAGCTAAACAAGATTAAATTTCTGCTTAAACAACTAGGTTTCAAAAAGAGGTCAAAACACATTGACTTGACTAGCAAGCCAGAGGTTGCCTGTTCGAATCCCCGCTGGTGTGTTTCCCAGACTGTGAGGAACACCTATATCGGGCAGCAGTGATATATGAAGATGCTGAAAGGCGTCATCTCATACTGTGCATGAGATGGCAATGATAAACCCCTCCTGTATTCTATCAAAGACAACCACAGGGTTCTGTGGTCACCAGGAGTCTACACCAACTCGATGACACACTTTACCTTTACCTTTAAATGACCTCATGATCTGCTGATTTGGGGCAAGCAATTGTAGAAAAATGCAAAAGGAGCTGTGCATCGTCTGGACAACCAGTAAGAACCATGGGAAGTAGTGGTAAAATAAATACTGAATACATCTCCATCTGGGAGTAGCCTCAGGTTTAGCATATTGGAGGTGTTATTGTTACCTGTTTGTTGCACCATTTCCCCACAAGGTTGTCTTTCTCTTGCAGGGATTTTCTTTGGTCAGTTCAATTCAGGATTTAGAGAGTATGAGCACTCCCCTACTGTACCATTGCAGGACTAGGATACCCTATCAAATCCTTTAAGATGTATTCTACCAAAGTCTCCCAGCCTAACCAATGCCAATAGCAGTACCTCAACACAGTCAACAACCTTTTTGTTTCATTTTTGTTAGTTCTTTGAAAACTGTATGCTCCTACTCACCAGTGCTGGAATGCACAGCATCCCTGATTGATTGATTTATTTGTTCTAACAGGACCAGAGATCAGTATGTTTATCCTCCCCCTCCATTATGCATGGATTGGATGTTGTACTGCTGCCACTCCATTGAGACTTGGGGCACATAGTCACTGATCTCTTGGATAAGCCTCAAATGACAAGAACCAACTAACTACAAAGAGCAAGATGGCATATGGAACAAGCAAACTAAAATGTCCCGGGGGGCCACACAGCCCTCAGGGACATATTTCTGGGTGTCACAGTGAGCCGCCACATCCTACCTTAGAGCAACAGCTTCAGCTGAACAAATGATTTGGATTATTCTAGCCATTATTATACTAACAGGACATGCCATCAATGCAGAGACAATACTTTTTGGCTCTTAAGTTCCACAGACCTTTGCTTTGTAAATGGTCATCTTTAGTTTAAATATGGGGATGCTCCAGTATTTTTGTTTAACCCCAATGTAAGTTATGAAGAACAACAATGGACAATTGATTCTACTACCCTAATAGTAAAAATGAATTCAGGCAAACAATAAATGCCCTGAAGGATGGAAATGAAGTTAATGTGGACACAATCAACCAAGCTTTGGTCCTGCACATGTCCTGTAGAAATTGGTGGGGTTGTATAGAAACTTCTTAGTGAATTGCATCATATCAAAAACAAGATTTGGTGGCAAGGAGCGCTCTCAGGTGAAGGTAAATTTCCAGCTGCAAGGGAGTTCATCATTTCTGAGTTCTACATATTTCAAAATGTCCACTGCTGCATATGTCAAAGCCAAAAGGAGAGCAGCAGACACCATAAACTGAATGCATTGTAGTGATGGTGATAGATGCAAATCACCATCCTGGAAATGAGTTGGAGGAATTGGTTCTGAGTGTAGTGTTCATGGGAGCCATAAAACATTAGGAGGAAGCTCCTAGAGATATATATTGCATGTAGAATTGAAAGTTCCTGTTGAGAAAATGTGCTCAGTTTGCAGTAGCCAGTAGTATTAATTACTGATAGGAGACACAATGAGGCATGATGCAAAGCTTTGGATCCTGTCCCTTCATTAGCTGTTTCCTATTAACCTTGACTGGAATCAATTTTAAGTCCAGCCGGCGAGATCCTATTTTTTTTAATTTGTAAGCATTTCTATTTCATTGTTGAAAGCTTTCTCATATCCTTCGCTCACTGTAAATGGCCCCGTGTGTAATAAAGTGCCATTGAAAATATTTACTGTTTTGCTGCTTAATTTTGTCCTCCCAGAGGTCGGCTGATGCCACCCTCAGCAGTAGTTAATTTACCTTGGAGTACTTGCTGTAACCTTTCTCCAATTCATGCCTGACTTCATTCTCCGATCTTATTAAATAGGCAAAATTATCCCCTAAAAGAGCACAACCAGGATGAGAAGGTTCCTGGGGTTTGGTTTTTCTGCAGAGCTGTGGCAGGTGGCTTGATATAAAATGTATCATGATGAGGAGTGAAGGGAACAGAATCTATCTCTCACACAATGTTCCTGTCATCAAATAAGTCTAAAGAGTGACAGCACAAAGAGATATGGTGCTTTTTCTTTCTTTTCTAACTTCGGTTTTATTGGGGGGGGGGGTATTTTTGCTATTTGTTCTGCTTTTGCAGCACTTACAAGCCTGCCAGTGCAGCTGGTGAAGAGAGGGAGGCTCCGTGCCTCCTAAGGAGTGTGTCCTCGCGCTCCTGTTTCTACCACCATTATTCCCAATGGAGGATGCACCCCTTAGTAGGCACAGAACATTCCTGTCTTCACCAGCAGTGCTGGCAGAGTTTTAAAGTGCTGTGGAAGCAGCGAGCATGCCTGTCATTTAGACTTCAGCTCACTTCACAGCCACTGAACTTCCTTAGAAGGCTGTTGTAAGGATGATTGACATAACATCAGAACAGCCCTGCTGGATCAGGCCCAAGGCTCATCTAGTCCAGCGTCCTGTTTCACACAGTGGCCCACAAGATGCCTCTGTGAAGCCCATAGGCAAGACATGAGGATATGCCCTCTCTCTTGCTGTTGCTCCTCTGCAATTGGCATTGCAACTCTGAGGCTGGAGGTGGTCTACAGCCACCAGACTAGTAGTCATTGACAGATATGCCCTTATGAATTTGTCCAAGTCCCTTTTAAAGTCATTCAAGCTAGTGGCCATCGCCTCTTCCAGTGGCAGAGAATTCCATAGATTAATGCACTGTGTGAAAAGGTACTTCCTTTTTTTGGTCCTACATTTCCTGGCCTTCAGTTTCATGGGATGACCCCTAGTTCTAGTGTTGCGAGAGAGGTAGAAAAATTACTCTCTGTCCACTTGCTCTAATCCATGAATAATGTTATACACCTCTATCACATCTCCCTGTAGTATGGGGAGTACCTACATATGGGAAGTACCTACAGCTCTCAGGAAAAGCCTCAGCTAAATTTTAAAGTATATGATTATTTCCATGCCTGGGGATTCTTGTATTCCCAGCTGCACGCAGTTGTGAATTTGGGGTTGCCAGTCTTTGACTTCATGTGGCATTCCTATGTCTTAACTATGTGCTGTGGACTCGGAGATATACATAGCCTGGGATTCTCCTACCACTGAGATATGAGAAGCTACAAAGAGAAGCCCTCTTTGATCACAAATGGAAGGGCACGTGTAGATGGCTGTCAGGATTTTGATCTGGCAAATCTGGCAATAATAACAACTTTGAAAATAGATTACTGTTATTTCCCACATACAGTTTGAATGCTTTAGGAATATAATATGGGTTGCTTTGTCCTCCTGGTCAGAAATACTCAGAAAGCATGTTCTGTTGAAAGGTAGAATGCCCCATTCTCCCTTACTTATGCAAAGGGCCATGGGATATCAAGTGCCTTTCTTCTGAGTCTGGGGACAATAATTGCAAACAGAACCATCAGAGGTTTATTACCAATTCAAATAACAGAAGAAACACATCACTCTAGATTTTACACCATCATGTCTCTATATTATGCAATTAAATATACTGTAAATGAAAGTATTGATTTAATATTTATATTTTTTGTGACTCACTGAATGTTAGCATTCCTGAATACATGGACTGCATAAAAGTGCAACTACAGCAGCCTAAAGACAGATTCAAGTACAAACATATATTTGGACCACACAAAAGAAGGCAGCTGGGTTTTAAAATCTTGCTAACATTATGCATCTCCATTACCACGGCCACCTTCGGATATAGTGTGAAACCTCAGATAGATGAACCTGTGGTCAGTCTGTGATCCTGGGGATCATCCCACAGATGATCACTGAGCCGTGGTCTCACAGCCTCTGGCTTGTGGGCAGCAGTCACTTCCTTTTTCCTGGTCCATTGAGGCCACATCCCAGTAACATGCATAGCACTCAAATGCCCAGACTGCAGACAACGCATCAGGACATTGCTACAGTGTCAACCATTAGCCACAATCTGTGAGGGGGCATGCCCAGTGCAATCGTGCCTTTTTGGCATCAATCAGTCATCCTTGGCAGGGAAAGGGCATTTAAACATATTCCTCACACCACTATCACCACTGCCCTTGCAATGGCCCTGCAGACATACAGTCTCGCACAAGCACAACTAATGTTATCACGACATGCAGAATGGCACACTAGTTTTCTGTTACTCCTTGAAAGAGTCAAGATTACTTCAAAGGAACATTTATACATCCACTTATAGCTTTCAACAAAAGCTATTGACAAAGTTCTAGGGATGTGCACAAAACTGGTTTGCCCAGTTCGGTTTGAATTCGAACCGGGTTCAAACCAGGAGGGGGTGGTTCGGTTTTGGTTTTGCTCGAAACCCCCCCCCCCCGGTTCAGTTTGAATTTGAACTAGTTTTAACTGGTTTTAACCTCCAAAAGTGGGTGGGGTGGTATCTGGCACCCATGGGTACCTGCCACCCAACCCCCAAAGCAATCGGATACTTGTACGAATGAATTTTTGAATTTTATTTTTATTTTTCTCTCATAGTGTATAATGGGACTTGAACCAGCCCATTATTCCTTATAATGTAGCACCCATGGGTGCCAACAACCACCCAAACCCCAAAGCAATTGGACACTTCTATGATTTTTCATGAATATTTGAATTATTTTTAATTATTTTTCTCATAGGGTATAATGGGACCTGAACCAGCCCATTATCCCCTATTGTGGAGTACTTAGGAGCACAAAAGTGGGCTGGGTGGTAGGCACCCATGGGTGCCTACCACCCACAAAACCCCAAGGCAATCAGACACTCTTCCGATTATTGGTGAATTTTAAAAATATTTTTGAATTCCTCATAGGGAATCATGAGGATTGCAGCAAATGTATAGCTTCACGTCGGGGGAGAAAGGGGTGTCCTAGAGTGGAGTGTGGTGTGTGGTAGTTCCCAAGGTGGGCAAGGAAGCTATCAGAATTATTTGAAAGGAATTGAGCAAAGGGCTGATTTTAACATGATTTTTGAAGTTTAAGGTGATCAGGTGTTTCTCCATAAAGAAGCACAGAGGTGTCAGCAAATGTCTAGCTGCACATCGGGGACAAAGGGGTGGCCTAGAGCAGAGAGTGGTGGGTGGTAGTGCCCAAGGGGGGCAAGGAAGCTATCAGAATTATTTGAAAGGAATTGGGCAAAGGGCTGATTTTTAAGTGATTTTTGAAGTTTACGTGTCTTTAAGGTTAGCAGATGAGAGTGGATTCATGGTTTGTCATTGAAAATCTTATATGCTACCAAAGAATCTACACTCAGAATACCTCAGAAATAACAAAACCCAGTGAGCCATGGGTTAGCAACCCATGGGGGTGGTTGGCACCCTCACTCTGGGCCACCCCAGCACCCCCCAAGTGTTGGAAATTCTCTGTGGTGAGAGAATCCCTTTCTCATTATAGCAGAGTGCACAGAAGCACAAAACAGCGGAATTTAGTCAGGCATGAGTGTATGCTGAGAGTAAAGTAACTTGGAGCCAATTCATAGTTTCAAATCAATATATAAGGCATATATTAAGGAACTCCATTCTAGATAGAAAAGTGAGGAGTTAAGATCTCTAATCTATCTATCTAGCTGGATGCAGATGGATTCTGCACTGGAAGCTGTTTGTTAGTTAATAAGTGTTGCATCACTTCATCTGCTATTATTCCAGTTAATAATTTGAACATGGTTGGCAGGCAGGTGATCGGTCTATAATTATTTGGAACTGCACCTTTTGCTGGGTCTTTCATGGTGAGATGAGTTTTCCCAGTTGTTAGCCATTGTTCAATATCACCTCCTTGCAAAATGTGATTGAGCTGTTTTGATAGTTGTTTATGAAGGCTTGTTAGGTGTTTAAGCCAACAGCCATGCAGTTCATCGTCACCTGGAGCAGTCCAATTTTTAATTTTCTTTCCTCTTTCACTTATTAATTCTGGTGTTATTATTAGATCTTGCATTTGTTGGTTACATTTTTGACCTCTTTCACCCAGCCTGCTTTTTTATTATAATCTATTGGATTGTCCCATAATTTCCCCCAGAATTGCACTGTTTCTTCTTTATTTGGTGTTTCTACGTTTCTTGCAGTTTCTCCTTCTATGCTTTGGTAGAAACGTCTCTGATTCGACTGGAATTGGAGATTCTGCCTGTATTGTGTAGTTCTGGCTTCGTATCTGCTAATCTTCTTTGACACTGCTGTTATTTGCTGCTTTATTATTTCCAGGACCTCTCTAATTTTCCTTGAATCTAGGTGGTATTTTTGGATCAGATACTGTTTGGTGTTTTCATTCTTCAGCTTCTTGTCTTTCATATCTTTCAATTTACTAGCATCTGATCTAAGCCTGGAGATTTTATTTTCTAATCTAATCTTCCATTTACGTGATGTACTACTTTCTTTTTTGACAGGTCCATTGATCTTATATCCGAGCTCTTGTGTTGTTATTGTTGCTGCACTGTACATTAGTGGTTTGTTTCTTGCAAATTATTGGTTGTTATTTCTGCAAGTGCAGCATTGACATCTTTTAATGCCTGAGCAAGTTGTTTTTTGGCAACTGTTTTTAGAGCTGGAAGTTGAACCCTGGTGGTTGTTTGGTTCATGTGCTCAGTTATTTTTTGCTTTAGTTCTTGTTGCTTTTCTGTTAAATGACATTTGGGTTTTTGAGGTGAAGACAAATGGGAGGTTGCCTGGTTTTGATTTTGAAACAGTTCAGCAACAGTGGCATCCTCGATTTCCAACACCTCCTCCACCTGTACCTGAGCAACTGCTTCAGTTGGTGGTAATCTTTCTTCCATATCTTGAGCCTGTGTTGCTCTTTGCAGTTCTTCCAGCTCAACTCCTGTGAATACTTTATTTCTTATTATGAATCTTCTCTGGTCTGCTAGCCTTTGTTCTGTTATTTCTGTATCTGGATGCTTCTCTTTCCAAATTTGGTACATTCTTTTTAAATAACCTCTTCTAGCTGGACTAGACTTCTAATAGCAGACCATTATTTCCTTGGCATTTTTTGTATATTTTTTTCCGGTTAAGCAACATTTCTTACAGTAAACTTGCAGTCTCCAGCCCTGGTTGCTCAACTGAAGACCCTGAGTCCTGTAGCCCACTTGCCACAAGATGTCCAGGGACTCCAGCACCTGGCGTGGTCCTTGTTGACCCGGGTGACAACCGATCCAGTATAGATTTATTAAAGTTACATCTCACCATATTGTTGATGGGAGAAGCACTCTTTGTCTGGCTCCTCTGGTGAGTCCTGTCCAGTATGGTTGGACCTCTGGCATACCTCGCACCTTCCTCAGAGTACGCAAGCCCCACAACCACGCCAAGGTAGTGCCTCACTTATTAACAAGTTAATGCAACACTTATTAACTTATAATTAACTAACTTCATATAATTAATTAACTAACTAAATATAATATAATTAATATAATTAACACTTATTAACTAACAAACAGCTTCCAGTTGAACAGAAAGGAAATTGCCCGAACACCAGAGGCACAAAAGACCAGCTGCTGATTGACAAAATGATTTTAGAAAATGGCAAGAGAAGAAAAACAAATCTAAGTGTTGCATGGATTGACTACAAGAAAGCCTTCGACTCATTGCTTCACACATGGATGCTAAAATGTTTAGAAACAACTGGTGTCAGCAAAAACATTCAGATATTTATTTTAAAAGCAATGAGCATGTGCAGTACACAGTTAACAATCAATGGCTAGACATTTGGACAGGTTAGCATTAGAAGAGGCATTTTCCAAGGGGACTCACTATCCCCTCTGTTGTTTGTAATCACCATGACTCCACTTTCACAAATACTAAACAAAACAGGCCTCGGATACCAAACATCTAAAACATCAAGTCAAATAAACCATCTGTTGTACATGGACGATCTGAAGTTGTATGGAAAGTCCCAGTCAGAAATTGAATCACTGCTAAACACTGTCCCTATATTCAGTAGTGATATAGCAGTGGAGTTTGGAATAGACAAGTGTGCTGCATTAATAATGAACAGAAGAAAAATAACAAAAACAGAAGGAATAGAACTGCCCAATGGAAGCAACATCAAGAACCTGAAAGAGAAAGAACATTACAAATACTTGGGCATTCTCCAGGCTCATAACATGGCACACACTGAAGTTAAAAGAAAAATTGGAAGTGAATACATCAGGAGAGTTAGAAAAATCCTCAAGTCCAAACTCAATGGTGGGAACACCATACAAGCCATAAACACCTGGGCTATACCTGTTATCAGATACACTGCAGGAATAATAGACTGGACCCAGGCAGAGCTAGAGACGCTAGATCATAAGATCAGGAAAATCATGACCATCAATCATGCTCTGCACCCCCGCAGTGATGTAGATAGGCTATACCTCCCTCGCAGCTCAGGAGGAAGAGGAATGCTGCAAGTCCAACAAACAGTAGAGGAGGAGAAAAGAGGCCTTGAAGAATATATCAAGGACAGTGAAGAAGATGCACTTCAATGGTCAATAATGCGAAACTATTCAACACCAATGAAACAAAGCAGGCCTACAAAAAAGAACAAGTCAAGAACCGAGCAGAAAAATGGAAAAATAAGCCCCTGCATGGTCAATATTTGTACAATATAAGTGGAAAATCAGACATCACCAAGACCTGGCAATGGCTTAAGAATGGCAACTTGAAGAAAGAAACAGAGGGTTTAATACTGGCTGCACAAGAACAGGCTCTAAGGACAAATGCAATAAGAGCAAAAGTCGAAAAGTCAACAACAAACAGCAAGTGCCGCCTTTGTAAAAAAGCAGATGAAACAGTCTAATCAGCTGTTATAAAAAGATTGCACAGACTGACTACAAACAAAGGCATGACAAGGTAGCAGGGATGATACACTGGAACATCTGCAAAAAATACAAGCTACCTGTAGCCAAAAATTGGTGGGACTATAAAATTGGAAAAGTTGTAGAAAATGAAGGTGCAAAAATATTATGAGAATTCTGACTACAAACAGACAAACATCTGCCACACAATACACCATTTATAACTGTAGTCGAGAAGAAAGAAAAACAAGTCAAAATAATCGACATAGCAATACCAGGGGATAGCAGAATAGAAGAAAAAGAAATAGAAAAAATCTCCAAATACAAAGATCTACAAATTGAAATTGAAAGGCTGTGGCAGAAGAAGACCAAAATAATCCCAGTGGTAATTGGCGCCCTGGGTGCAATTCCAAAAGACCTTGAAGAGGACTTCAACACCATAGGGGCCACAGGAATCACCATCAGCCAATTACAAAAAGCAGCTTTACTGGGAACAGCCTATATTTTGCGACGATATCTATAATAACCAACAGTATTGATGATAAAATTCAGCCATCCCAGGTCTTTGGGAAGGACCCAATGTCTGGATAAAACAAACCAGTCAATAACACCTGTCTGACTGTGTAAACAAGAAATAATAATAATAATGTATGTGTTGTCATCACACAGTGCTTTTGAGCATGTCCCTGTACCTTTCCAAACATCATACAGGTTTAACCAGGATGCTTCTTCTCATGAGTTATGGCCAAGACTTCCAAAGGAAAGGGGCCAGGCCCGCCCCTTTCCCCTACACACTTGTTCATAAAATAGAACAGAACCACTTAAGAATTCTAGGGGCTATCTTTTAACCCAAACTTTGAGTTATCCGTTTGAGGGTAGACTTTTCTTTGCTGGCATGCATGGTACCACACCAGACTGGGGCATCTCCAAGCTGGGGTTGGGGGGCAAGCCTGAACATTTAGAGAGAGAGAGCGAGGGAGAGACATACATACATACATACATACATACATACATACACACATACACACATACACACATACATACAGGCACTTTCCAGGCGTCCAGGGAAATCAATGCCATGCTTCCCAACCAGACAGCAAAACACCTTTGAAAGGATGACTTGCTGGGCAGCCGCACTTTATCTGGTTTGTAATTAATGAAAGGGTTCCTTGCGAGTGTGCCCTCTAGTGTCCCCTTCCCTGGATGGAAGCTGTCAAAACATCTTGTATGGAAAGTGCAATTAAATGTCCTGCATGCCGGGCAACATGCCAAAGTGTGCCTTGGAAGTTGCTCAAGTAACACAAGCAAATGGACAGATGGAGACGGGAGATTTGTGGGGATACATGTTGTCTCTTTCTTTATATGACTGTACAACAGGAAGGTTTCCACAGATGGGGTTTCCATAGGTTTCTGCACTGGGTCAGCACATTGGTATTTCTGCCAAGCAACGTGGTATCACTCCCCTGGAATGTGTTATCTAAACAACTCAGTGGCCCAGTTCCTGATGTCACCGGGGTCCATATGTCTCTTTACATACTTCTGCAGCCCTTGATTGCTGGAGACCTCTCCCACTGTGCCCATCTTGTCATCCCATCCTTTTTGTGCAGATTAGCAAAGGAGGACCATGAGACTCAATGGAACGTGGGCTTTCCCCCATGTGGTTCTCTCCCTTTCCATGCATTGAAGTCTGAGATGCAGCAACACAGAGACTGTGGAGGGCAGGGTGGAGAGGTGGCCAGCAAGTAGCACAGCAGGCATAAAGATGATGCATTTCTGGGCTGGTCAGAGCCACCCTCTCTATGATTTCAGGAGCAGCCACAGCAAAAAAAAACCACCCAAAAACGGTGGCAGAATTTGGACGACACAATGCCACCTTCAAACCTGAGGTTCCAGCAGCAAAACTCACTACAAACCAAAGGTTCAGATTATGGTTTGGGGTCAAAAACCTTAGGTCAGTTTGATGGTGATTCTGCAGTTTCATGCATTTGAACACCCACAGAATTGAACCTCTGTCTGGCATGGTTGCCTCTGATTTGGCATTATGTCCAAAGGGAGCCTGTAGTCATACTGGCTCACCCCGATTCCAAATAAGCATTCTCTCTCTTCACTGCTCTAGAGGGCCATGGCGATCCAAATTACCAATATATAGATTTTACTGATTAACAATAGTTGCTCTATCAAAATGAGAGTGAGGAGGAAGTTCCCATGTGAAGGTATACACATTCTCCTTTTCTGCTTAGTTTCTTCCTATGGGCTTTTATGCAAAAGAGAAAACTGGTGCCAAATGATGTGATTCCCCCCCCCCCTTGTTCAAATTACCTGTTTAAGGAACCTCATACAGATGAATTGACAATGATTGCATGATGTTTTTGAATTATTTTGTTTGCCAGCTTGGTGTCTTTGAAAATTTGGGGAAATGCTCCAGAAATCAACAAGCCAAAACATTTAAAGAATCTAAAATACACCTCCAAGGTTTGCAAGGTCAGCTTTGTAGTTGGGTCAAGCACAAATTGCCAACCAAAGCACTTTTCATCCAAATCAGCAAAGCTGGAATCCATGTTTCCTACCAAATTTTTTATAATACATATTAACTATAAGTATATTTGGTGTTTATGAGGTGGGATGCTTCTTTTCCATGAGAAAGTCTTCTTATTTTTCCTACACTGGATGCATAGGGCTAGTTGCCAAAGAAAAGAAATTCTATGACCTTTTAACAGCAGGTGAATTGTTTTAACTATTTCTTTGATTGACAGCAAAAATGAGCTGTCAGAAACAGACCATATATTGCTTTACCAGCTGAGAATCTGACCCTCTGAAGTCAAGTTTCCTATGGTATACATATCCTGTACTGATTCACTACTGACTCACCATGGGGGAGGGGGTGAAATACATATTCCTATTCCTAGAATAACCCATCTAAACTTACCATTTGGTTTTTTGGGTGTGGTTTTTTTTTTTGGCTGAGCAGTTATACTCTCTTTCTCCGTTCTGCCCATTGCCTACCACTAATTATTTGTTGCCTTGGGACACATCATAATATTTTCTATAGGACTACCAGCCGGTGTGGTGCAGTGGTTAGAGTGCTGGACTAGAGTGTTGGGCTAGGGCTAGGGCGCCACCAGTTCAAATCTTCATTCAGCCATGATACTTGCTGGGTGACTCTGGGCCAGTCACTTCTCTCTCAGCCTAACCTACTTCACTGGGTTGTATTGTGAGGAGGAGCATAACTATGTACACTGCTCTGGGCTCCAATGGAGACAAGGTCATGTATGCATTTCATGGGTTCACAGAATAGGGAGATGGGGTGCCAATGTTTAAACACAAAAGTAGTTTAACAGAACATTTGAATCAAGCTGGAATTGACTAGTTCCATAAAGCACTGAAGCTAATTCTAGGGGGAGAAACACACATACACACACCCTTTTAACTCAAATGAACTTGCAACAAAAATGCTAAATAGTAATTTGGGTAAGTACTTTGTGAAATCAATGCCAGGAAATCCATATTTCAAATTACACACCACTGCCATAAAGTACTCAGGGGAGAGATGGTACTTGTAAAAAAACACTGGACAGCATCCAGACTCAGTCGTGACTAAGCACAATGGAAAACCAGAAGCCCATCCATGAGGGGCTGTTTGGGATCCTAGTGATTCTGAGAAGTATAGAAAATGTTCAATCTTTAAATATTGGTCTAATATTTAAACTAGAGATGTGCAAATTGATTTGGATACAAATCAATTTGTACCCGAATCTAGCTGATTTGGGTGATTTGGAGACAAAACAAATCACCCCTGTGGTCAATTGGCTAGATTCGGGTACAAATCGAATTGCGGCCGATTTGATTTGAATCGATTCGGGTTTCAGATATGTCCTATTATTTTCCCCAGATTCCCAGCTTTCATTTTTTAAAAAAAGCTAAGCTCTAGCCCTTATAGAAGTGGAGTTATGGAGCAAAATGTATGGTCACTATTTTTCAAGTGTTCGGATTCTTTGGTGTATAATAACTTTCACTCAATGAATCCTTATGAGGATTCATTACACACCTTCATATCTTCTATTCATTTTGACTGTCTTTTCGACAGCGCCAATTGTCAACTGCCATGTGCCAACTACACCCCACTCCCACCCGCAAGGCAGTGGGGTACTACTCAGTTTAAGTTAAGTGCCTAATGGGTAGAGGCTACCACCCAAATTGCAGAGGAACTGGGCAAAGGGCGGATTTTTGGTGATTTGTTGAAGGTTTAGTGTTTTGGAGGCAGATCTGGGGTATAAAGTGAGATCTGGGGTGGAAGAGTGGGGTGAGGTGGTAGTGCCTAATGGGTGGAGGCTACCACCCAAATTGCAGAGGGATTTGGCAAAGGGCTGATTTTTGGTGAATTGTTGAAGTTTACACATCTTTAAGGTTTTTTCCCATCAGGTATAATGGAGGTGTATTGGTTCACATCGGGGGGGAGGGGTGGCCTAGAACGATGTGGGGTTGGTGGTAGTGCCCAAGGGGGCAAGGAAGCTACCAGAATTTTTCAAAGGATTTGGGCAGAGGGCCGATTTTTGGTGATTTGTTGTTTATACATATTTAAGGTTTTTCTCCATAGGAAATCATGCAGGTTTCAGCAGCCCCATAACTGCACTTGGGGGGTGCTGGGGTGGCCCAGAGTGAGTGGTGGTGTAGTGAACAGAGGGTGCCAGCCACCCTCATGGGTTTCTAACCTATGGGGCTCAGGGTTCTGTTGTTTCTGAGGTGTTCTGAGTGTAGGTTTTCTGGTAGCAAATGAGATTTTCAATACAAACCATGAATCCACTCTCATTTGCTACCATGGAATCTACACTCAGACCACCTCAGAAACAACAGAACCCTGTACCCCATGGGTTAACAACCCATGGGAGTGGCTGGCACCCTATGTGCACTACACCACCACTCACTCTGGGGCACCCCCGCCCCTCCCCCCCAGTGCACTTATGGGGCTGCTGAAACCTTCATTATACCTTATAGGGGAAAACCTTAAAGATGCGTAATCTGAACACTTGAAAAATAGTGACTATACATTTTGCTCCATAATTCCATTTCTATAAGGGTTAGAGCTTAGCTTTTTTTAAAAATTGAAAGCTAGGAATCTGGGGAAAATAATAGGACATATCTGAAACCCAAATCGATTTGAATCTAATCAGCCGCAATTCGTATCCGAAATGAATCTGGGGTGATTCGGATGGGTTAGCTTCGGATCCAAATCGAATTGGGGCTGTTTAGATTTGGTTACAAATCGAAACACAGAAAATCCGAATTGCACACCCCTAATTTAAACTTTGTTGAAATAGTGTTCCTGAAGAAGAGTCAGTGGCCAACATCCTGACGAACAAAGCATGGGGGCTACATGAAGATTGCCAGTGCAGCTGCTGGTTTCCCGGCTAAAGCAGCACCCACACTCAAATAGAGGGAAGATTTCAATGGCTTCCCCTTCCCCCAGAAGAAATCTGTGCACTTGGAAATATGTCTCTGAGGGCTGTGTGACCCTCAGGGACATATTTTCACAATTGCCAGAGGAGAGGGAGGCCATTGAAATCCCAACCCATGCACTATTGGCTGTGCTGCTGTGTTGCAGCAGCAGCAGCAACAACAACAACACTTCTCATGTAGCACCAAGTAGGGGTGTGCACAGAACCATTTCTATAAGTTTGATTTGAATTCTGAGCAAACTACCAGTATGTGAACTAGTTTGGTCAAACTGACTGGCAGGCTGGTCCATTTGATCAGTAAGTAAGTAATAATTTATTACAGTCAATGACCAGTCAACATACACACCAAAATATAAATCAGTATAAAACAAAACAAAATCAAAACAGTAAAACTAGATAACAAAACATCAGGTTATACAAAAATGTCACTTACAACTACTCAGTTGTTCCTGTCTCAGTTTACAGGCTAGGTCCATTTGAACAAACTGGGTCAAACCGGTTCGACCCAGTTTGATGATTCGAGGGGCTATACTTCTAAAGGGGAATTCTGCCTTTAAAAGGCTTCTAAAGGCAGCTGGGGGGTCAGCTAGAGAGCACCTTACTGGCACTGGTGGCTCCTCTAAACCCTATCACCCACACCCCAGCAGTGTGGCCCATGTGGTAGTGGTGTGGCTCCAGCCTCTGTGCATGTGCACAGGCCATGCAAATTGTCTCCATGCATGCACAAAGACTGGAACCATGTTGCCGGATTCCCCTTTACAAGCATAAACCCTCATACTGTCATACCAGGTCAAACTGGTCCATAACAGATGGGGCATGGTACAGTTTGAACTTGGGCAGGCTGCCTTTTTTTTTTTTTAGGCCAGTCCGGTTCACGTTGATCTAGTCAAAAGAGACTGGTTCAAATCAAACCCAGTTTGATTCGAACTGGTTCTGCACACCCCTAGCACCAACACTTCATTAGTGGGGATATCAGCCACTGAGCCGGGTCTCACGATCAGTGAGACCCAGTATGTAAGAGTGAGAGGGGAGAGTGGGCTAAGCCCACTCTCCCTGCACACGAGCAGGGTGGGAGCACTGGGCAGCCAAATTGGCTGCCCACATGACTGCTGGCTCCATGACGGAGCCAGTGGGGGCTGAGGAGTTCGGGGGCCGTGCAGACCTCGGAAGCTCCAGTATGCCCTCCGCAAGCACACAGGGCATACTGGGGAGACCCCCAAGGCGGGAGGTTGCTTTTCAGCCTCCCACCGGGGGTCTATTCATGAGTAGCCACGGCTACTCGCGATTTTAAAAACCTAGATTTGCAGAGCACTTGCTCCGCAAACCCGGTTTAAGGGGCGGGCTACTTGAGTGGGTTACCCGCTCAAGAACCACTGGGCTTGCAGCCGAGCCCAGTGGTTCTCACGATTGTAGAAAATCGGGCTAGTGGAGGCTACAATCACTGGATCAGTGTGTTGAGCTCAATGAAATGTATCTTTAGTGCACATTTCTGCTTCCTTCTTCTGTTATTTTTGTTCCTACACCGCACCCCATGTCAGCCTTACAAGCTAGGATGCTATAAGCTCTGAGTCCATCACATTCCAGCCTAGCTTCATCATAATCCATCCTAGCCTCATCCAGCCTAGCCTTAATCCAGCCAGGCCTCATCCAGTAAAAAAATCTACACTTTCTCTCACACTAAATTCAGTGCTTATACGGTGACAAGATGGTCTTTTAGTTTAGAGAAAAGCCCTGTGATATCATGTTCAGCTTTTTCAGCAGACACAGAAAGGGCTGAATGCACACGGGGAATAAAAGTATTTTGGCATGACCTGCATTTTGGCAAGGGTCAAACTGACCTAGGCTACAGCCCAACTTTGAGACTCCATGCTGCAACAGCAAAGGCCAGAGGTGAAGCATGATGTCCGTTGCCATTCCAGTAATGCATCTGGGACAGAGTAATCAGTTGAGGTCAAGAATTCGCTAGTATTGTCCACACAGAGAGAAGGGTATACAATAGACACAGATGAAAGTGGAGAATTACAAAATGTCATGAATAAAGCTTTAACGTTCATATGGTGACCCTCTGGGGTTCCATGTTGTCTCCAATACTGTTTAACAACATCTACATTAAACTGCTTGGAGAGATCATCAGCATATTTGATGCAGGATGTTATCAGTATGCTGATGACACCCAAATCTATTTCTGCATATCACCATGATTGGGGGAAGGCATAACCTCCCTAAATGTCTGCCTGGAGGCAGTGATGGGCTGGATGAGGGATAACAAACTAATATTGAATCCAGAGAAGGTGGAGGTACTTAATTAAGGGGGTAGGAACTCAGGAGATTATTTTGATCTGCCTGTTCTGGATGGGGTCACACTTCCCCAGAAGGAATGGATATGCAGTCTGGGGGTACTTTTGGATCCTAACCTCTCCCTTGTGTCCCAGGTTGAGGCCCTGAACAGAGGTGCTTTTTATCAGCTTTGGCTGATATGCCAGCTGCGTCAGTTTCTTGAGATAAACAACCTCAGAACTGTGGTACAAATGCTGGTAATCTCCAGACTACTGCAATGTGCTCTATTTGTGGCTGCCTTTGAACATAGCCCAGAAACTGCAGTTGGTACAGAATGCAGCAACCAGGTTGGTCTCTGGGTCATCTTGGAGAGACCATATTACTCCATTATTGAAAGTGCTACACTGACTGCCGATAAGTTCCCAGACAAAATACAAGGTGCTGGTTATAACCTCTAAAGCCCTAGACAGCTTAGGCCCTGGGTATTTAAGAGAATGTCTTCTTCACCATGAACCCCACCACCCATTGAGATAATCAGGAGAGGTTCATCTGCAGTTGCCACCGACTGATCTGGTGTTTTACTCAGGGAGGGGCCGTTGCTCTCAGCTGAAATAAGTGCCTCTGGCAACTTTTAAGAAGGCAGTTAAGACAAATTTGTTCACCAAGGCTTCTAATTAGATTTACAGTTTTTAATAGTTTAACATTGTGTTAAATTTTAAATTATTTTAATGTTTTAACATTCTTAATTTTATTTCAGTTTGTATTGCTTTGTGGTAAACCACCCAGAGACATAAATTTTGGTGGTATACAAATGTGTTAAACAAATACATTCATAAACAGAATAACCAAAGGTTGCTCAGACAAAGGACAGAGCTCTACACAGGGTGTCTGTTCAGTAGTGACAGGCTGTCATGTGTTCATTCGTAGCCAAAGTGGAATTCAGGAAGGAAGTTTTGTTCAGAACACATGAGTGAGAATGTTAATGTAATGGTCAGGATCCGAGTTGAACTTGTAAGGCTATGAAAATTATATTATCAGACCTATAGGCAGTGATGCAAATTGTTATATGGGGCATTATCCATGGCCACAGCTCCACTGAGCCGCATGCCAATCCCCCACTCCGTAGGGAGCCCTATATCCTTCCTGCATGTGCATATGTTCTGAAGCACCCCAGCCATCACTTTTAAAGGGAGATCTGTGCACACTTCCCATACAACTAGGCAAAATACCTCGGGGTCAAAGGAAAAAAGAAAGAAGCAACTATATGGGAAGTGGGCATGGCTTTTCCATTGAATGTAACAGTTGAATATGTGTCACCAAGGGGCAGCTGGGGAGGCATAAACAGAGGTTATAATGCCTAGATCACAAGGAGTGATAGTTCTGCTGGTTAGCAATGGTCAGCGCTTGAAATAGTGGCTCACATATTCTGCAGCATCCGGAGAGCAGAGCAAAAGCTGAACCCTTGCAGAGAGGCAGCCAAAGGCTTGTCCCACAGCTGAGCATGTGCAGAGGTGGAGTGATTTTCACTGCCCTTCCCTCCCTCCAAAAGTACTTTTTGGCTTCCAGAAATATGTGCCTGGGGGCTGCACAGCCCTCCAGGATATATTTCTGGAAGCCAAAAAGTACTTTTGGAGGGAGGGAAGGGCAGTGAAAATCACACCTCCCTCTGTGCATGCTCAGCTGTGGAACAAGCCTTTGGCTGCCTCTCTGCAAGGGTTCAGCTCTTGCTCCGCCCTCCGGATGCTGTGGAATACGTAAGCCACTGTGTCCAGTTTGGGCCCCGCACTTTAAGAAGTGTATTGATACACCGGAACTGGTTTCAGGAGAGCAACCAAGATAGTGAGGAGTTTGGAATCCCTCCAGGATATATTTCTGGAAGCCAAAAAGTACTTCTGGAGGGAGGGGAGGGCAGTGAAAATCACACCTCCCTCTGTGCATGCTCAGCTGTGGGACAAGCCTTTGGCTGCCTCTCTGCAAGGGTTCAGCTCTTGCTCCACCCTCTGGATGCTGTGGAATATGTAAGCCACTGTGTCCAGTTTGGGCCCCGCACTTTAAGAAGTGTATTGATACACCGGAACTGGTTTCAGAAGAGCAACCAAGATAGTGAGGAGTTTGGAATCCCAGTTCTATGAGAAATGGATAAAGGAGCTGGGTATATTAAACCTGGAGGACAGAACATTAAGGTGAGATATAATACCTGTCTTCTAGAAATGTGCACAGATGTTTTGGCTGGGCAGGGAGGGGTACTTTTAAACATGAGTAAAGCAGGTCCTTACCTGCTCCTATGCCACCTCATGGTGCTGCTCCACTCAGAATTCTGCACGCGGCCAATGTCATGGCATGTCAGCAACACCATGCTGACCTCTGAGCACCTCAGCACCACACCTGGAAAAGCAGTGGGGCGGTGGAGGAGCAGGTAAGGACCTGCTTTAGTCATGCTTAAAGGTACCATTTCCCACGCCGCCGAAATGATTCGGCATATCCCTACTGGACATGCCAAACCTATTTGTGCACATCCCTACTGTCTTCAAATACCTGAAGTGTTTTAGAAAGAGCAGACATGTTCTCTATTGGTCCTGAAGACTATATTAGAACCAATGGGTAGAAATTAGAAGGAAGCAGATTTGGGGCTAGACATCACTAGGAATCATTTCTTAGCTGCTGAACAGTGGAAGAATCTGCCTCATGCCATGGTGTGTGCTCTTCTTCACTGGAGGTCTTCAAACTGAGGCTGGGGAGCCATCTGGCAGGGATGTTGTAGTAGATTCTTGTTCTGAGCAGGGAATTGGACTTGAAGACCTCCAAGGTTCCTGCCAGCTCTGAAATTCTACGATTCTATGAAGCAAAAAGGCTCAATTGATTCTCTGTGCTGATCTTCTCCACAGACGCTCATGGGGAGATGGCTCAATCGGATTCATTTTTGTTTTACTTCTGTAGTACTGTACTCAGTTATGGTTGCTGGATTTGTCCCCTGCCTTAAGAACTTTCCTACTTTACACAAATGTTTTCTGTTAACAGCCCATTTGCTTTAGATCATTTTCTGTGGTTGCTGCTGCCAGCTGAACAGCCATTGGTACCAAAAAAAAAAAAAAAAGGATATGAGAAGCTGGCAAGGTGCCAAGCCCTGAGTGGATCTCACTCTGGGCCTGCAGAGATTTTAGCATAATTCTGTCAGTTAGTACTTAGCAATAGCATTTAGCTATTATTGTCGTGTTTGTCATCCACACCATTCAAAATGTATTGCTGCCAATGTGAAACAAGTGGAAACGAGGTAAGCCAACAATAATAACTAACTCTATATATAATTGGCAGAAACAAACAAAATCCTAATTTGATTGGTCCTCGAGTCTTCCACTAAAATGTGCAAATAACTCTTTTGATTGCATCTTAGCAACCAGACATATTGATCAGAAACGAATCAAGTAGAAACATTAATTGAAAAGTTGCAGTTTACCCCAGCTGGACTATATGAAATTAGGGCAGAGGTTTGGTAAGGGAAATGAGTTTATTTCACAAAAGAGTGGCTGATGGAGTCTGCGTAGAATCACATCGCAGGGAAAAAAGGGAAATGATTTTTTTCTGCCTGCTCTTCCAGTGGTGTTTTCAGAACTTGGGTGTAACATCTGGGTTTGATACAGGCGACATTTAGTAATGCATTGGCAAGTCAACATTTACTATGTTCCCACAATTGTGGCCAGGTTGGGGGTGGGGGGTGGTCGGGACCCAACTGAGTCTCCTTTCTATCTCATGCTTTTTAATAGTGCACTAATATTGAGTAAAGAAATAGGTGAACAGGAAAAAATATTTTAAAAGTGTATTAAACAGGGAAATGGAAGGGAAAACATTATTAATCACTTATCATTTTCCTTATCAAACAATTTATTTTTAGGAGTTGAAACTAGATAGCTCTTTTACCCTCTTTACACATTTCTTTTTTTTTCTGAATTAGCTATCAAATTAACTAATGCAAGTCCATAGAAAGGAAGTGGGCTAAAAATCATCTCACCCAACTCTTGCAGGATGTACCTCAACCCTCGGCTCCTGATCTGATTAGTCTGTCCAACAGGAGGCAGGTTATCATTGGCCCAGCTATAAGGAAGAGTTAGTTGGGTACCCTGGGGACAGGGGCAGATTTGGGGCATCATTTAACAACATAAAATGTTGGGTTCTCGGATTGTTATTTTTTGCTGCCAGGAGAGTATTTGGATTTTATTCCTCATAAGCCAAAATGTCATGGGCCAGCCTTAGCAGGAAGAGGCAGGACAGGATCATCCAGAGGTGAGACACAGCCAGAGAACTGGAAGAATCAAGGTTCGTTGTGATAGGCATGCTCTTGGAGAACGATGAGTTAAGCAACATTAAATGAGAAATGGATCAAGACTGGATGAGAAAATTGAGTCTAGCACTTAAGCTCTTGTTCTCACTGCAATCAATGGAGTTGCTCACATGGATAAAGTCAAGGGTGTCTGCCAGTGCTTCATTGTGCCCAGTGGTAAACTTCATTTTGTGTGGAAAGTATCTTGCCCAATGCTATAGATGAGAGAACTTTGCATCATCTACATTTAACTGGTGACCACTGGAATGTGCTCAGAATTGCATGATTGATTTGCTTTCAAAAACACAGAATCCAAACTGGAGAACCTGATATGACCCTATGGCCTCCATTTTTTCTTAATGTTATATAATTCTGTGCAATTCTCCCATCCTAGAAGCAAACAGAAAGTTGTAGAGCTATAAAGAAGAATTCCCTCCGCAAAGTTTCCTATTTGTCTTGTCTCCTTCCCTGTTTGTATTGTCTTCCTGTCTTTTCTAATGCTGAGTTCAGGCACTCTCCCAGTTAAAAACATCTGACTTATGAACATCTGTACATACAAACAGAGCTCCATAACATATTACGTTAACGAAGTCCCCAGCTTACCAACACCAACCCACATGTACAAACGAGTTGTCGCTCTTGGCAACGATATGCCTTCTGAGTTATTAGCATCCGATTTACAAACAGACTTTTGGAACACAACCTCTTTGTAAGCTGGGAACTTTCCATACAGTCAGATTTGTTATCAGTATCTTCTGTAGTGCTGTCATCCCCCAGCAGTTGGTCTGCTTCCTCATAATCACTTTGCTAAGTTGCTACAAAAGCCACTCTACTGCAACTGCATGATGTCGTTTGACTTGCCAAATCTTGACTGACAAGGATTTAAGGGATGTCATTGCTTCCTCAGAAGCTTGAGGAAAGCCATCATCATCATGGCATGGCTTCTTACCCGGGAATCCTAGGAAATATAGTCCTAGAAAGGGCAAGGGATCTCCAATAGAGAATCCTCAGGTACTTCAAAAACTACAATCTCCAGGGTAAACATACGTCCTAGCGGTGCGAGTGGGACATCGTTATACATATTAGTACTGCAGCTTACACTTACCTTGAAGAAGGTATGTGCACTGTGCTCCCATTTGTGTATCAGAGTGTGTTATTTTTAACTGTTTTGCTCCAACTGAGAAATTCTTACACTACAACAGCAAACATACAAACACAACACGTTTAAACTAATCACATGCAGAGCCTCTTCTCACAGGCTGCGAGGAAGATGGGTTAAACCTACTTTCCCCACAAACAATCCTCTCCCCTTCCCTGGGCAAGCGAGTCACCCACCCAGATGAGTTGCGGCTTCTCCCAGCAGCTCCGAGGGTCGAGACATGCCACTGCACCCCACCCCACCCCACCACCTGGAGCTTTGATAAGGCACCATTCACTCCCCATTATGGGGATCCCCCCTCCCTGAGTGTGCCAGCAGCTGCTTGACACACAAGGAAAAAACCGAGGTTAAGGGAGCTCTCGCTCCCTTACCTTGTTTTCAAGGGAGGCTACTTAGGCAGGGTTTGCCGCCATGTTGCTGCCGGGATTGGCCTGATCCCAGTAGTTCACACGGACGTGCAAAACCCAGCTGGGCTCCCTTAGCCCGGCTTTGCACATGCATGTGAATAGCTTCCTACTATGCCTCTGATCCTGGGTGCTTGGGAAACGTCTCCACCCGAAACAAGAAAAGCCCTCAGTTCAGATTGTGCCAGTTTTTGTGGGAGAGAGCAGGGTTAATCAGTGAGCTGAACAGCTCCTGCTTGGTCCTTTCTTCAGCTGCTGTGCTGAAGGGATGGCTGGACACTGTAGCAGGCCTCAGACAATGAGGGAGTGGGGGACAACTTTGGCAGGAGAAATCCCTCACTGGGTCACATTAGTAGGGTTGCCACATGTTCAGGTTTCGCCTGGACAGTCCAAGAATTCCAGGATGTAGAAAAAGGTGTCATCTTGGATACAAATTGCCCAGTAATGTGAAAAGGAAGACTGCTTTCATGAATTTTACCCATTTTTCTTGTTTTTTCTCTCCAGGCATCATAGCTACATGGTGTAAATGTTTAAAAGCCCCATATTTCCCTCTGTCTGGCACCAGTGCCTAGGCTTACTCTCTCTACATCACTCAGTAAACCCCTTCCCCTTCTTTCCAGATCATCTCTGGAATTAGAAATGGTCTGTTGAGGGCAGCAATAGGGGATACCAGTGTAGAATAAAATTTTGCACCCTTCTTGCCTTTTGATGGTTGTATCCAGGAATTCTCTCCAACAAATATGTGGCAACCCAACATAGCAGGCAAGCCACCCCAATCCCTGAATGAAGCTGCTGCTGGTGTTTCCAATAATCTCTGGATAAATCTGTAGACTATTTAATTCCATATCATGCCATGCCATATCTCTTCATTGGTTTTGCCTCTGCAAAGATCATGCAGGGCCCGACAATATTTTTAAACTAGACATGTCTAGTCTGTCCCCAAGACTGGATATTAGGGGAAATCCTACACCCTAGAAGGGAAGCAGACCTCAGTTCAGATTAAGACTATATAAAACTTCATATTTAACCATTGCTATCATTTTTATGTTAACAGCAAGTGAGCGATAGTTTTCAAAAATTTCATCTCATTTTACCTCTCCTTGATTTATTATTATTATTGTATGGTTTAGAGCTCAAAATGTTCCTTTTTACCACCCTGCCTAGGGAGATGTACTCCCTTGGGAATGTAACTGAGACAAGAACACTTAAGTGTGGGCAAAACCAGTTTAATAAATCTAAAACAACGCATAGTTACACACTTAATGTGTGACCTCAGTTTTTCCATGTAAATAATGTTATATTTGTGAGGAAGGGGCCCTCTGCAAAAATTTCATGAATAGATCCATTATGTTGCACCTGACCTGTAATCATTTTAGTCACTGTGATTTGTATGTAACCAAATGTTTTACAATGCTAAATCACATTAAGACACTTCATTGCACAGTGAGTGAGGCTGCAATAAGTTTAATCAACTTGCACTGATTCTACACCAAAAAAAAAAGTCCCTTTATGAAGACTGAAGTGCCAAGGGATTTTTATTTCAAGCTTTTCAGCAGGGGAGACCATAGCATAATATTTTCAGAGCCCCTCAGCACTTTATACTCTAAAACAGTGATCATTTAGGATTTGCTTTATTGTAACAATATATACTTTCTGACAGGAAAGAAGTGTGTTAATGGGGGTGGGGAAGAGAGAACTAGGCTCCAGAGAGACCTTCTGGAACAATCTGAGGAAGGTCTAAGTTACTTGAGGGCCATATCTGTCTCCAAGAAAAATACTCAGGAGAAACTTGAAATCCTCTGAGGGGAAATATTAGCAGATAGCCATGAACGGGAAATTGATTATTAATTATGTCTCTCCCTCCCAGTTTTATTTTTAAGTTTAACATGTCCTGTACAGTTCGACATTGATAAAAATGACAGGAAATGTTCCTGCTCATTTAAATTCCCACTAAGACCAGCTCACATCTGCTCACACGCTCTCATGAAATGTGAGCCATTCATATTTAATAATGCTATTCATAGCCTTGGTTGGCACTAGAGACATTTCACACTCCATTCAGGGTGTTTCATATAATTATTCTCTAAAGAGTTTTACTTCAAGCCTTACAAAAATATAAACTTCAACTGGGTTTAGAAACATTACCATTCTTCCTCTTGGACATGTTCTCTAAGGAAGCTAAGCTTCTTTGGCTTTTCTGCATGACAATATTTTTCACCTCACTGAAAAATGGATTAGGGTTTTTGGAGTGTGTGGTGTTTTGTTGTTTTTTTGTTTTGTTTTTTCAATCATGGTTATATGGTTGCCAACTTTTTTTCTGGCAGAGCTCATGTGTTTTTAACAGCTACCTGACAGGCAGAAATTTAGCAGAGGAAGCTTTTCCAGCTATGAAATGCAATAGGGATAATTTCATCTGCTAAATTTCTACCGCTGTTCAAGTCACAGAACTCTGCCAGGGGAAAAAAATAGTTGGCACCTACATGGCTTGGGATAACATACAACCTTGAAGACATTTCAGCTTGGACTGAACCAATATGGGTTCACTAACCCCAACTGTGAAGTAAGTTAAGAAGTTTCACACAGCCCTTGTTCCTGCTGACTTACTTCAAATCTCAATTACAGATATTGGGTTTTCTGATGGAAGCAAGAGAGGATATGTCAAGATTAGTGAATTCGGATGTCACAACCAGTCTTGGCATATCAGCACCAGGACAGAAAACCGAAGCTTATGTAGGGGGTGCATGCTTCCAGGAAACCTGCTGCTTGCGTGAACGTCAGGTGATGCTGTACATCTGAATCTGCCCATAGATTCTGACTGAATCTGTGTGGGTGGGGAGGGACACACTGAAAAAGGGCAACCTGGTTTATGGATACCAGGGATAGACATACATTTTGAAGTGTTGTGGAAGTGATTTGAAGAAAACATGAACTTTAAATAGCAGCTGGATCCGGTCCAAGGCCTATCTAGTCCAGCATCCTGTTTCACACAGTGGCCCACCAGATGCCTTTGGGAAGCCTGCAGGCAAGAGGCAAGGGCATGCCTTCTCTCCTGCTATTGCTGCCCTGCAACTGGTATTCAGAGGCATCGTGCCTCTGAGGCTGGAGGTGGCCCATAGAAACCATACTAGTAGCCATTAGGGATGTGTGGACTGGCAGTCCGGCGGTCAAGTCCGGGGGTTCAGGGTCGAACCGAACCACCATCCCCGGTTCCTTCGGACTGAAACCAGACCACTGGGTCCAGTCCGGCCGGACCGCGGATTAAAAAAAAAAATTAAAGTAGATGAGAAGTACCTTTAGCCCCTTCGGAGGGCTTGCTGAAGCCGTGTGTGGGGGGTGTCCACGCGGGTTCCCTCTCTCCCCGCCGGCCTTCCTCATCACCGCCGCAGCCCGCTGCAGCCAGGTAACTGGAGCATTTTCAGCCCTTTTGGGCCTCCGTAAGCACGCTCTTACAGAGGCCCGAAAGGGCCGAAAATGCTCCAGTTACCTGGCCGTGGCGGGCCGTGGCGGTGATGAGGAAGGCCGGCGGGGGGAGAGGGAACCCGCACAGATGCACACACACACCCTGCAGCTTCAACAAGCCCCCCGAAGGGGCTAAAGGTACTTATCATCTACTTTAATTTAAAAACAAAAAATGCGTGGACCGGTCTGGGACCGGACTGGACAGGATTCGATGGGGGGCCAGACCGAACTGGCCCAGTTCTGTTCGAGGCTGCTCCAGCCTCGAACTGAACTGGGCCAGATGGTTCCGTGCACACCCCTAGTAGCCATTTATAGTCCTTTCCTCCATGAATTTGTCTAAGCCCCTCTTAAAGCCACCCAGGCTGGTGACTGTCACCACATCTTGTGTCAGAGAATTCCATAAACTATGCACTGTGTGAAAAAGTACTTCCTTTTCTCAATCCTAAATTTACCGACCTTCGGTTTCATGGGATGATCCCTGTTTCTAGTGTTGTGAGAGAGTGAGAAACATTTCTCTCTGTCCACTCTCTCTATTCCATGCATAATTTTATACACCTCTATCATGTCTCCCCATAGTCACCTCTTTTCTAAACTAGAGAGCCCCAGATGCCATAGCCTTGTCTCATAAGAAAGCTGCTCTATCTAGGCCCCTGATCATCTTGGTTGCTCTCTTCTGCACCTTTCCCAGTTCTACAATATCCTTCTTAAGATACAGTGACCAGAACTGTACGATAGTGGTGTGCAAAAAACTGACTGGCCTGGTTCAGTTCGAGTCCAAACTGGACCCTAAGCGGACCGGGCTAGTTTGGTCAAGCACCCCCTCGAACACACACACAGCACCGTTTGGTTTGGTTTGGTTCGAACTTTGGAGAGGTTTATGAATATTTTTTAAAAAAATATTTTAAAATATTGGAGGCACCTCTGGGTCCTCCAATCCCTGCTAGCCTCCAGAATTGTCCCCCTCACCCAGTTCAGGCACTCTCTGGCCTGTTCTGGGCCTCATCCCCATCATGGCAGCCATTTTGGAGGCTGCCACACATGCCTAATGGGCCTCTGTGTGGCCGGGGTGAGGGGGACAATTTTGGAGGCTGGTGAGGGAGAGGCACCTCCTGAGGCCCCCTGGAGAGGATAAGTAACTAACCTTTAAAAAAATGATTTGCGAACACCCCGAATGGGCGGGGTTATTCGATCAGGCGCCAAACTAAACCAGGGGAGTTCGGTCCAGCGAACCTGTTCAACCTGTTTAACCTTGAACCTGTTTGTACACCCCACTGTACGCAGTACTCCAAATGTAGTTTCACCATAGATTTGTCTAAGGATGGGAGTGTAGCCACTATTGCATCGGGGGTGGGTGTTCAAAGAACACCAGTTGCAGGGGAGTAATGGCAGGAGAGAGGACACGCCCTCAACTCCTGTCTGTGGCTTCCAGCGGCATCTGGTGGGCCACTGTGCGAAACAGGATGCTGGACTAGATGGGCCTTGGGCCTGATCCAGCAGGGCTGTTCTTATGTTTCTTATGTAACACAGGCTGCTATGCCTCAGGGGCCGTGCCTGGCTGCCTAGCCACACACCAGCATCCGACATCAGACGAAGGGGATATGGCCATGTTTGCAGAATCATGGATTAGATGGAGAACTCTTGCGTTTGTTCTTTACTAAGTATAAGATAAGTTTATCAGGCTTGTAAAGCCTTCAAAATGTTATAGGTCTAATAATTATAGGGCAACAATAACAAATGCTGTTTGGGATGTTGATACTATAGCCCTATTCAGACATTATTTTCAGAGGCTGTACTCACATACAGCCTCTGACAGTGCACTGGAAATCCCTCCTCTGGCATTTCACAGAGAGAGAGAGAGAGAGAGAGAGAGAGAGAGAGAGAGCATTTATCTGAAGAGGCAAACGTATGTTTGTTACAATTTGGTATATTTTACACTACTGTTGCACTGACTTTGGTTTCCAAAGATCTTACAAATGAACTACACTGCAGGACAAATCTGGACACTGGTCATGATTGTAAGTTTCTTCAGAGTTAATTAAAGTATCATTAGGAACCAATTTTAATCTTTTAAAAACTTTTAACAGAATTATTTTACTTCATATAACATGCAATATAATATAGAACCTACACACAAATTGCATATATATATACAGTTATGGTATGTACAAGGCTATATAATCAAAATTAATTAGCAATTATCCTAACATGTTCCATAGCTGCTTTAATATAACTTTTAATGGGCTTAAAACTATAAATTCACACTTAAACATATAAGCTCAAAATACAGCTAGCTCCAAAACCCAATTAACACAAACTTAAACAAATTTAACCAAATATTCTGTGTAGGCCTTATATATATTTAGCTATCTCAATATCTCAATTATTTGTTAATCATTCCTAATAAATAAGAAAGCAAGAAAGTAAATGAATGAATAAATGCATACATTAAAAAACTGAATCACAGGTGCATTGAAATTCAAGCGTTGCCTGCCCAGGGATGTCATGAGGATCGTCTTGGGGGAGGTAAGCACTTTTGGACTTCCTCCCCACAAAAACGGGTAGCCCTTTCTTACTGCATGTGAGAAAGGGCTCAGTATCAAACTACATTAAAATATGCATCATGTATGTATGGTGTATGCGTGACACAGAAAGAGTTCTTGCAGCAGCCACCACTCTGTATAAGCCCATTTAAAATCTCCATCTGATCTCATATACTCAGTCAATTTTGCTATCCAAAGAAGATCCCAACACTTAAGTAATTATTCATTTCTTGTGGGAGGTTTGGAGTCTTTCTTTACCAATACCACTCTAGCAGCAGTTAACATATCTCTTTTTAGCCTACTTTCCTTAAGGAAAGTAAGCTTATGAGATCACTTGGCATTGCGTGTATGCTTGTGCCCCCCATCAACCGCAGTTCCTGGACTAAAACGAACAATTCAGGATGGCAGATCTTTGAACATCTGAGGCACCAGTAGGCTAACTTGTGGTCTGCCTAACCAATTTGAACCAAATTTGGCAGAGTTGTAATGAGTGACACATAGGGACTGCTCAAGGGCATAGTTTGGGATGATGTCATCCACCCCAATTCAAGATGGTGTATGCATGAACTTTTGAGGTGCAAGTAGACTAACTTGTGAACCACCTAACTGATTTGAACCAAATTTGGAATAGTTGTAGGGACACATAGGGATACCTCAACGGCATAATTTGTGATGATGCCATCCGCCCCAATTCAAGATGGCGGACATTTCACATTTGAGGCACAAGTGGGCTAACTTTTGGATTGTCTAAGCAATTTGAACTAAATTTGGCATAGTTGCAGTGAGTGACACATAAAAACACTTCAACGGTGGTATCTTCTTCTGAGTAAACACACATAGTAATCCAGACCAGCAGAGATCCTAGGCAAGAATGTGGCCTCTTTTTTTATCCTTCCTTCCAACCCCTCAGCAAAACACAGAGGAACTCACTGGGGGCAGGAGGCAGGCTTACTCCTGATTAAAGATGTATAGGATTTCGGACCAAGGAACCCATGCTAGGAAGTTCCAAAGAAGTGTAGGAAGGACACACTAAAAACCATTCGTACTGAACACCAAGAAACCAACATTCTGGTGTAGACTACTCCTGAACATGGAGATTCTACCTCAAACAGCCTGTGAATATGAAAACCTCACTTGACCATACCGAGGAAATGAAGCCTCCATATTCACAGGGAGTTTGGCTGTCATGTAGAACTTCCATGTTCAAAGCAGTCTACACCAGCATAGTAGTTTGTTAGTGCTGAGTGAGAATTGTTCCTGGAATTTCCTTGCTGTACTTCTTTAGAACTTCCTAGTATGTGATCCTTGGTCTCAATCCAATACACGTTTACTCATAACATTTAGAACCCCAATGAGTTCCTCTGTGCTTTGCTGAGGGCTTGGAAGATTCCCCTCAATGAGTCAGGTCTCACGATCAGTGAGACCCGGTTTAGAAGGGTGAGTGGAGAAAGTTGGTTAAGCCCACTCTCCCCACACATGAGCAGGGAGGGAGCTCTGGGCGGCCAGATCAGCCACCCACACGATTGCCGGCTCCGTGATGGAGCCGGTGGGGGCTGGGGAGCTTGGGGGCTGCGTGGCCCCCAGAAGCACAAGTATGCTCTGCACAAGCATGCAGGGCATACTGGGGAGACCCCAGAGGCAGGAGGCGACCCCCTCCTGGGGTCTACTTGTGCGTAACCACGGCGCAGATACTCACAATCTTTAAAACCAGGTTTGCGGAGTGCTTGCTCCGCAAACCTGGTTTTAGGGCAGGGGTACTTAGGCGAGTTACCTGCCTAGGAACCACCAGGCTCGCAGCTGAGCCTAGTGGTTCACACAATGGAGCGAAATTGGGCTAGCCTCCGCTAGCCCGATTTCGCCCCATCATGTGAATAGCCTCAATATATTATAAATTTATGGATTATAAAGTGGCTCTAGATATTATAATTTTCTATCATCATTTCATCATTCTTAGCCTACCCTTAGTTTTTAATACATTTGTTAAAAAGAATACACCCTACAGTTGTGTTTTAGTCTCATCCTCAGCAGGAATCTCATATTTACTGTCAATTGTTTCCATGTGCCTGGAATATACCTTAAACTATATACTTAATCCTCAATTGCAGCTCCAAATTCTCCTTTGGAGATAGAAGCTGACCTAATCCATGAGCTCAGAACTCATGATGGTGGTGTTTTGGATGGACTCCTCCTAAAGGGTCAGATTCATAGTCTGTGTGCATTCTGATGAATCCAAAGTGTATAAATTCAGAATAAATTAAAAACATAATCAAATTGGATCCATTTGGTCCATGCTTTTCATTTGTTCCTAAACAAATGCCAAGAGATTCCTGAATGGAATGTATTCATTATACTTGGGACCCCAATTCTTTTCTTTTCCTTTCCTTTTTTTTAAACGAGGGGGCTTGTAGTGCAATAAAGTTGCTTGCATTTATTTTACTGCTTAAAGTTGGAAAGGAGCAGCAAAGCTTTCAGCAGCACCCCTGGAAACAGTCAGTTTTTCCTGATATCTAGAATGCTAGATATTGCAACAATTAGAGTTATCCTAGGGACAAAATGGCTACCAACTGTGATGGCCACCATGTCTTTGTGATGCTGGCCATTTTCCTCTCACAGATCCCCAGACTAGGGATGTGCACGGAACTGGGAGGGGGAGGCTCAAAGGTGGGGGGTTGCCACTTTAAGTGCAGGGGAGGGTGAACTTACCCCTCGGACTTACTGGACCCATGGAATTACCCTATGGACTTACTGAAAAAGGAGTGGAAGAGCGGTAGGAGGGGTAAGTTCATCCTCCCTCACACTTAAAGTGGCACCCTCCTCCCTCGGGCTTTAGACTGGCAGAACCACCTGTGGTTTGAACTGGTTCCGTGCACATCCCTATCCCAGACCAACCACCCGCTTGCTAGTGTGAGCACTGCAGCCAGAAGCAGTGTGGCAGCAGCTGAGCAGGTAAGAACCTGCTTCCCTGCTTCTTAAGGGAACCACTCCCTGCCCCACTGAACTGGTTTGGCTGCGAGTGTCTGAGTTTGTTCAGTGCTTCCCAAAGGAGGCATCAAACTGGCTCATGCACATCCCTAGTCTGAGGAGCCACTCATCAATCTGTCGTTCACAAGGCATTTCAGCCACTCTGCTGTTTATACTAGCGCACATACAAGGGGCTGGATCACACAATTGAAAATATCTCCAGTAAACATTAAATGCCAGATTAGCTTGACGTGCATCCTCCCAGTTTCCAGTGTGTTTTGTGACCTCAGGTTGGTACTGCACCACCCCGAGATGTATCTGGTATCAGTACTCCGAGAATGGAAGTCTGGCTATCGATCCTGGGCAAATGTCGGGTTGTTGCTGTGCTGACCCGACATCATTGAAAATGTCCAGGTTCACATGACCAGAAATCAGGAGTTGCACACCATGCTAATCTGGCATTTATCATTTACTGGAGAGACTTTTGATCATGTGAACTGATCCTATATACTGTATACTAGTATGTTGCTAATAAAAATGCTGTAACCAGGTGCTTTGCAACTGGGGTGAAGTGTAATAGAGTACAGACCTCTCAGAGATGGTGCTGTGGCTATATACTGGGGCATGTGGGTCACTATGCCATCACAGTTTTGCTTTCTTTAGAATGAGTGTGTCTGCTTGGCTTTTAAAGTCTTTTGGTGAGGTAACCTGTCAATGGCTTTCTCAAAGAGACAACACTTCTTCAATGAGCCAGTTAAGAGCTCCTGTTCTGTTCATTCTGTTCTGTTTCATTCATCACTTTGCTGCGCTTTGTTACAGTGAATGCCCAGGAAAATGTTACCTGTAAATCTAGCAAGTAAGAGAACTTTGTTTGAGTCAGCAAAAACAAAACAAACAAAAACGATGGATCCGAACTTTTCTGGATATTCAGCTTGGCTTTAATTAGAATCTGTCACACTACAATTTATAGGCAGAGGCTCAGTATGTGAAATCCTAGGAGGGGCAGAGTTCCATATGGCAGGCAGAGGTGTGTACACAAAACCTTTCCAACATATAACAGCAGCACATCTTGAAAATAGATGATTAAGACTGTGTGAATCATCGCAGTTCTAATGGTTATAGATTCTGTACAAATGCTAATGGCTCCCACCAAAGGCCTCCTCAGCAATATCTTGCAGCATGAATAACTCTTTATTTTTTATTTTTTTAAAATGTGTAATTAGTTAATGACATTGGGAAGCAGTTCTTTGGAATCATTAAGTTCAGATTTTAAAACATGGAGATCTAAAATTATTGCCATCGGAGGGAATCAGCAAACATTTCCCTGCTTGGTGACCAAACACAAATAATTACCTTGAGTGGAGGAGCTGCACCAGAAATCCGTTCAGCAGCTGTTGTGATTCAGCAGCCTGAGCCAGCTAGGCTGCAGGTGAATATCCAGAGGCAATTGTTTGTGTCTTTTCCTATTAGCCTTTTCCAGGTGAACAGACATAAAGAGTGAAAACATACACTGAAATTCCACACATCGCTGAGCCCAATAGAGTTTTTCCCCCTTCTAATGTCCCCTCAGCATGTATCTATATAAAGTCATCCAGAGTGGGTATGATAGATTTAAGGTAAGCCGCTTTTCATCTCTGTTGTATTTTTGAACTGTTTCTACTCCAAATGGAATCTATTTAAGTTAACAGTCTACTGGAACTACAACAAATCTCCTCTAATATATAATTTATTTAGCACCTCAAACGTGACTCCCCAAGGCTTAAACCAAGGTTTAAAATAGACTGTCCCCACCCAAGTGCAGGCTTACAATCAGAAGGAGAAAGGCCAGGAAAGGGGACAAATAATACAAGAAAAGACTGAGCAAAAATATGAGTCTAAAATCTCCTCAAAAAATTACGATGAACATCGCAAGGCATATGTTTAGGGCTGGGCATTTTAGTAATCGAAGGTAGCTACGGCCAGGATCCAGTCAGGGGGGAAGAAGGAGGTCCCTTCCTTGAACATAAAAGTCTAGAGCAGGGGACAGCCTGAGTTGCAAGCCCATTACCATGACAAGAAATGTGAGGCTTTTTCTTTCAGTTATGGGAGAGCTTAATAAGATCTCCTCACAAATAGACAGTATGACTGCAAAGTTATCTTTTCAACAGGAGGGGTTTCAGACCAATTCAGAGGCTAGATCTCAGATGACTTCTAGTAAGACAATGCAATCTGAACAACATACTGTAAGGCTTTATCGCAGGATAGTTGCATTGATAAACAAACGTCTGGAGATCTGCATGTTACTCTATCAGATCTTGGAAATGACTATATGATGGGACTTAGGAGAAAGGTTACATATTCAGTCTTTGACACAGCTAAATGTTTCACAAACTCATTCAAGTACAGATGGGTTTTACTTGCCTGGCATTATCCTTTCTCTGAAGTTAAAAAGATTTGGATACATATGTTTTTAGATTCAAAATAAGTCTTAACTGCATTATCTTCTCTCTTTTTAGTTTTCACTGGATTACTAATTGGACTGGTTTATTGACAAAGGCTTTGATAACTTTATGTTATGGCTTTTTCCTGTTTCTGCATCTTATTATTTTAGTTTAATAGCATTATCAATTGGCCTGGTTCATTGATGATAAAAGGCTCTTTTTTTCCTCCCTATTCCATTATAGATTATTACAATGTTTTAGCTTACTAGTTTTCCTCTGTCTAGTAGGAAATAAGTTTCTTATATTTACGAATCTGAACATCTTTGTTATTTTTCCGCTTTGGTATTTTCTATTTCTAGTTAATCTGATAGGCATCTAAACAAAGTTTTTGCCATATTTTTGGTAGTCCTTTAATTACTTTTCTTTTCTTTTTAAAATCAAATTAAGAGAAAAACTGTATTTAATTACAGATTACTTCACTCCGCCATTTTCTTTTACTATTATTTCTTGTTTACACAGTCAGGCAGGTGTTATTGACTGGTTTGTTTTATCCAGACATCGAGTCCTTCCCAAGGACCTGGGATGGCTGAATTTTACGGTCAATGTTGTTGCTGTTGTTATAGATATCTTCGCAGAATATAGGCTGTTCTCAGTAAAGCTGCTTTTTGTAATTGGCTGATGGTGATTTCTGTGGCCCCTATGGTGTTGAGGTGCTCTTCAAGGTCTTTTGGAACTGCACCCAGGGCGCCAATTACCACTGGGATTATTTTGGTCTTTTTCTGCCACAGCCTTTCAATTTCAATTTGTAGATCTTTGTATTTGGTGATTTTTTTCTATTACTTTTTCTTCTATTCTGCTATCCCCTGGTATTGCTATGTCGATTATTTTGACTTGTTTTTCTTTCTTCTCGACTACAGTTATATCTGGTGTATTGTGTGGCAGATGTTTGTCTGTCTGTAGTCGGAAGTCCCATAATATTTTTACATCATCATTTTCTACAACTTTTTCAATTGTATGGTCCCACCAAGTTTTGGCTACAGGTAGCTTGTATTTTTTGCAGATGTTCCAGTGTATCATCCCTGCTACTTTATCATGCCTTTGTTTGTAGTCAGTCTGTGCGATCTTTTTACAACAGCTGATTAGGTGGTCCACGGTTTCATCTGCTTCTTTACAAAGGCGGCACTTGCTGTTTGTGGTTGATTTTTCGACTTTGGTTCTTATTGCATTTGTTCTTAGTGCCTGTTCTTGTACAGCCAGTATTAAACCCTCTGTTTCTTTCTTCAAGTTGCCATTCTTAAGCCATTGCCAGGTCTTGGTGATGTCTGATTTTCCACTTATATTGTGCAAATATTGACCATGCAGTTGCTTATTTTTCCATTTTTCTGCTCGGTTCTTGACTTGTTCTTTCTTGTAGGCCCGCTTTGTTTCATTGGTGTTGAATAGTTTCGCATTATTGACCATTTGAAGTGCATCTTCTTCACTGTCCTTGATATATTCTTCAAGGCCTCTTTTCTCCTCCTCTACTGTTTGATGGACTTGCAGCATTCCCCTTCCACCTGAGCTGCGAGGGAGGTAGAGGCTATCTACATCACTGCGGGGGTGCAGAGCATGATTGATGGTCATGATTTTCCTGGTCTTACAATCTAGCGTCTCTGGCTCTGCCTGGGTCCAGTCTATCATTCCTGCAGTGTATCTGATAACAGGTATAGCCAAGGTGTTTATGGCTTGTATGGTGTTCCCGCCATTGAGTTTGGACTTGGGGATTTTTCTAACTCTCCTGATGTATTCACTTCCAATTTTTCTTTTAACTTCAGTGTGTGCGATGTTATCAGCCTGGAGAATGCCCAGGTATTTGTAATGTTCTTTCTCTTCCAGGTTCTTGATCTTGCTTCCATTGGGCAGTTCTATTCCTTCTGTTTTTGTTATTTTCCCTCTGTTCATTATTAATGCAGCACACTTGTCTAGTCCAAACTCCATTGCTATATTGCTAGTGAATATACAGACAGTATTTAGCAGTGTTTCGATTTCTGACTGGGACTTTCCATACAACTTCAGATCGTCCATGTACAGCAGATGGCTGATTTGACTTGATGTTTTAGATGTTTGGTATCCGAGGCCTGTTTTGTTGAGTATTTGTGAAAGTGGGGTCATGGCGATTACAAACAACAGAGGGGATAGTGAGTCCCCTTGGAAAATGCCTCTTCTAATACTAACCTGTCCAAGTGTCTCGCCATTGATTGTTAACTGTGTGCTCCACATGCTCATTGCTTTTTAAATAAATATCTGAATGTATTTGCTGACAGCAGTTGTTTCTAAACATTTTAGTATCCATGTGTGAGGCAATGAATCGAAGGCTTTCTTGTAGTCTATCCATGCAACACTTAGATTGGTTTTTCTTCTCTTGCAATTTTCTAAAATCATTTTGTCAATCAGCAGCTGGTCTTTTGTGCCTCTGGTGTTCGGGCAATTTCCTTTCTGTTCAACTGGAAGCTGTTTGTTAGTTAATAAGTGTTGCATCACTTCATCTACTATTATTCCAGTTAATAATTTAAACATGGTTGGCAGACAGGTGATCAGTCTATAATTACTTGGAACTGCACCTTTTGCTGGGTCTTTCATGATGAGATGAGTTTTCCCAGTTGTTAGCCATTGTTCAATATCACCGCCTTGCAAAATGTGATTGAGCTGTTTTGATAGTTGTTTATGAATGCTTGTTAGGTGTTTAAGCCAAAAGCCATGCAGTTCATCATCACCTGGAGCAGTCCAATTTTTAATTTTCTTTGCTCTTTCACTTATTAATTCTGGTGTTATTATTAGATCTTGCATTTGTTGGTTACTGTCAGGGTCTCAACCGGACTTGGCTGCACGCTGTCGACATATAGTGCCGAATGTTGTTTTTCAGCAGGTTGTAGCTGACTGACGACGATATATATAGTGCAAGCCACGAGAGCTACCAGCTGGCAGGGATTTAAGGCTTATCAGCCCTCTGCAATAGGCGTTTGCTTTTCCTAAGAGTCTCGAATTGATCCCTGCGTCTCGTGACACGCCGCTGTTGGGGGGTCGGCGGGGGTTGGTTACATAGCTCTTCTTCCAATTGGTCTTTCACGATTTCTGCTGCCTCAGGTTGTTGTGCCTGCTCAGAGTCATTATCCACAGCTGTTTCATGAATACTGACAGCCGGGCTCTGCCCCTCAGACACTCCTGCATGACCTGGAATGTTGACAGCTTCCCCTTCCTCCTCGCTGTCGGAGATTGAGGGCGTGACAGTTACATTTTTTGACCTCTTTCATCCAGCCTGCTTTTATATTATAATCTATTGGATTGTCCCATAATTTCCCCCTGAATTGAACTGCTTCTTCTTTATTTGGTGTATCTATGTTTCTATGTTTAAAATTTTTCAATATCACCTCCTTGCAAAATGTGATTGAACTGTTTTGATAGTTGTTTATGAAGGCTTGTTAGGTGTTTAAGCCAACAGCCATGCAGTTCATCGTCGCCTGGAGCAGTCCAACTTTTAATTTTCTTTGCTCTTTCACTTATTAATTCTGGTGTTATTATTAGATCTTGCATTTGTTGGTTACATTTTTTGACCTCTTTCACCAAGCCTGCTTTTTTTATTATAATCTGTTGGATTGTCCCATAGTTGCCCCCAGAATTGCACTGCTTCTTCTTTATTTGGTGTTTCTACGTTCCTTGCAGTTTCTCCTTCTATGCTTTGGTAGAAACGTCTCTGATTCAGCTGGAATTGGAGATTCTGCCTGTGTTGTGTTATTCTGGCTTTGTATTTCCTAATCTTCTTGGACACTGCTGTTATTTGCTGCTTTATTATTTCCAGGACTTCTCTAATTTTCCTTGAATCTAGGTGGTATTTTTGGATCAGATACTGTTTGGTGTTTTCATTCTTCAGCTTCTTGTCTTTCATATCTTTCAATTTACTAGCATCTGATCTAAGCCTGGAGATTTTATTTTCTAATCTAATCTTCCATTTAGGTGATGTACTGCTTTCTTTTTTTACAGGTCCATTGATCTTATATCCGAGCTCTTGTGTTGTTATTGTTGCTGCACTGTACATTAGTTGGTTTGTTTCTTGCTAATTCTTGGTTGTTATTTCTGCAAGTGCAGCGTTTACATCTTTTAATACCTGAGCAAGTTGTTTTTTGGCAACTCTTTTTAGAGCTGGAAGTCGATCCCTTGTGGTTGTTTGGTTCATGTGCTCAGTTATTTTTTGCTTTAGTTCTTGTTGCTTTTCTGTTAAATGGCATTTGGGTTTTTGAGGTGAAGGCAAAGGGGAGGTTGCCTGGTTTTGATTTTGAAACTGTTCAGCAACAATGGCATCCTCTATTTTCAACACCTCCTCCACCTGCGCCTGAGCAACTGCTTCAGTTGGTGGTAATTCTTCTTCCATATCTTGAGCCTGTGTTGCTCTTTGCAGTTCTTCCAGCTCAACTTCTGTGAATACTTTATTTCTTATTATGAATCTTCTCTGGTCTGCTAGCCTTTGTTCTGTTATTTCTGTATCTTGATGCTTCTCTTTCCAAATTTGGTACATTATTTTAAAATAACCTCTTCTAGTTGGACTAGACTTGTAATAGCAGATCATTATTTCCTTGTTGGCATTTTTCGTATATTTTTTTTCGGTTAAGCAACATTTCTTCCAGTAACTTTGCTGTCTTCAGCCCTGGTTGCTCAACTGAAGATCCTGAGTCCTGTAGCCCACTTGCCACCAGATGTCCAGGGATTCCAGCACCTGGCGCGGTCCTTGTTGACCCGGGTGACAACTGATCCAGTATAGATTTATTAAAGTTACATCTCACCATACTGTTGATGGGAGAGGCACTCTTTGTCTGGCTCCTCTGGTGAGACCTGTCCAGTATGGTTGGACCTCTGGCATAGCTCTCACCTTCCTCAGAGCACACAAGGCCCACAACCACACCAAGGTAGTGCCTCACTGGGGGTTGTTGTTGTTGTTGTTGTTGTTGTTGTTGTTGTTGTTATTTTCCTGGCTATAGTCTGGCTATAGCAAACTCATCATTGACATGGCTATCTGGCTTATAGACCCCACCCCTCTTCTTTCCCCTATATGAACTTTATCTTTTTCAGTTGCCCTTTCTTTATTCTCTTTGTTCACATATAGCATCCCTTCTTTACACAACAAAACCTTTTCCAATCCATCCCTGCCATCCATTTCTCCCTGACCATGTCCAGTTAAGTCCTTTGTTTGGGAGGTTGGTACTTGGTTGTGTGTTGTCTCGAGGTCCTGGTGTAAGCACCATGATAATCAGGGACATTGGGATCTCAGGGACAGTGAGAGCTAATACTTCTGGTGGGTTTACAGGCCCCAGACTGTAAGTTAATGTGAGTTCTGCCCGTGGTCTCCAAAGGAAAGAAATACTAAAGTCATTCTCATGATCGTTGGTTGGGTAGGAAGGGGGGGGGAGGGCAGGGTTGAACCTACCTTCTCCCCAGATGATCGTCCAGCTGCTCTTTGGCATGGGGACTGAGTACCCCCATGGATTGCCAGAGGCCAAGAAAATGAGTCCCAGCCTCCAGGGACTGAATGTGGTAGATTCTTATTGCAGGATATTCAGGATCACACCTATTCTTCACTTTGATGCGCAGTGTATGGTTTTGCTATAGTCTAACTCCTTAAAAGGGTAAAACTGAACTCTTGGAATGGGTGTGAAAGAAACTGGACAGTCTGTTCCTATCCCCAGCTGAGACTCTAGTCATCATTCTCTCTGTGTTCGCATCTCTGTTCCCATTGATAGTGTCCAGCTCAGTTCTCTATAACTGGAGTTCAGCCACCTTTTTGCCCCATTTCTGGGAAAGATGCACTCGCCCGCACAAAAGAGACACTCTGTCAAGTCAGCATTTAACAGCCACCCTGAGACTTAACAATCAAAGAGAATCGGAAGGTGTTTTAGTTCCAATTCTCAATTTGTCATCTGTAACATCAACCAATTTGAAGGTGATTATTGCTGTTACAAGCTAAGATCAATTTTAAAAGATGTTTGCATCTGTAATATTAGCATTGAGTGCAAAGGGAGCAGCTGTGTTGAGATCTAGACATTCCCTTAGATTAATATCTGATTTTCTATCAAAGAGAATACATGACACGTTCTGTTAAGTTTCTAATTGTATCTACCATAAACCTCCACTATGCTGAAATATGATCTCTAATAATTTTTTAGCTTGAACTTCCTATACATAATCCATGTGACTACATAGGCTTCACTGAAAGCAGTTAAAGTAATTCGTTTCACTTACGTTGAAGAATAAATCAATGCTTAATTATCTGTGGTTTATTATTAACAGCACTGGTGAGCTGACCATATGCCATGACTTCATCTTTTCGCAAAGAAAAATGAGAATATACTGGTTGTTTTTATTATGCCTTCCAATGCTCTGAAAGGTTTTCAATGAAAGAAAGGAGAGTTTTTACAATGTTACCCAATGATAAAGGATAAAACTTCATAACCATTCACTGCCTTTGCTTTAAATATTCAACCTGACATGTTGTTATAAAGGGCATTGATTTGCCATTTTTATAGGTGCAGATGGTGCAATTTTACGTTAGGTCATGCTCAGGATACACGTTTGTGTGGCGTAACGTGATTTGTACAAATATACTCCAGTTCTCAAAGAAGGTGGCACATACTGAGCTCTGCGATATATGAGATGGGATATACATTTAATGTCTGGACTAAAAAGACAGAGCTCCATAATTTTTTTGGAAACTTAATTGAGTCCATGCCACGAACTCTTATGAAGTCACTATACTCCCCAAACAGCTCCGGTTTTGATCTTCTGCCAGCACAGACCTAACTTTTTAGTAGACACTGTGGCAAAATAAAACTTTCTTGAAAACATTAAGGATTGATGAACTGCTTTGGAACAAATCCAGCACCACAGACTTTCTCTACTCCAAAGAGACCCCCAAATCAGCCACGAATTCTTAGAGAGGCATACATTTGCATGGGGGCCGCACCTAGTGATGCATTCTCCATTTTGCTAGCAACAGGTGGGGTCTGCTAAGAACACAAGGAGGCATTTTGGAATCTTGGAGACAGTTCGGAAAATACTTTAGCTTAGAAGAAACAAGAATGAGTACTTCGGATATATAAAAATCATTGACAGTGATGGAAAACTGCTAATTGGGGGAGAGGGCGGGTAATTTGTGTGCATTTAGCGTATCTCATATAGCGTTTCATTATACACAATTGATCTGTTCACTAGGTTGATGATACCATTTGTGCAGTCTGGGCCAAGTGGAATCAGGCCAATTGGTAACTAGCTATGATGTTTTAGAGATTATAATCCATGAACATGTTGGGATTTGCTACAGACATAATCTTAGTTCTTTATACAGGGCATTCTTCTCTATTTCAATGTATCTATCTACTGGCTTGGGAGTGGAGTCACAGAGGCTGTTCTTATGACCAGCCTAACCCAACCTGGAGCAGCCCAGGCTGGGTTAGGATGGTCGTGAGAAGCGGCAGGATCCTTGCGGATCCCTCCACTTCCCGCCTGCCTAATCCTCCTAAATCACCAGGCTGATAGCCAATGTTAAGAGTGTACTTGCACCCTTAACCTGGCTGCCGGGTATTGTGTGTCTCCTCGGGCTGAGCAGACACAGCCCAAAGAGACACAGAGAAGCGTACATAGAGTGCCCATCTGAGAGGGGAATCCCCCAATGCAATATGTGTGCCACTCAGTGCATTGTGGGATTCTGGCCCCAGATCCCTGTGCTTCATGGAGATTCATGGAGCAGGGCTGGCCATGTGGCAGCATGGAGCATGCTCCCACCACCTTTACCTTGCTGGTCTCTGAGGAAGGAAAGGTTTACCCTTTCTTCCCTGCCCCTGCCCACTTGCGCACCCTGGGATTGTCTGCTCCTGACTTGTTGCCTAGATTTCAAACTGAGAGCTTCTCCTTCTCTCTGCAGAAGAGACTGTTAATCTGTTTATGGCTTTCTTAGCCTTTGTTTAGTTAATAATAAATATCAAGCTCTTGTTTCGCAGTTCAAGTGGGCTTTTTGTTCAATTACTTTTAGAGGATAAGTAATTACTCTGCAACAGAACAGAGATCCAAGAATACGCACTACTTTATATTCAGATATGAGCGTGTGTGATCAGAAATTGGCTGTATAAAGATTGGTATGCTTCCTGAAAGAATTCCTGCAGTGCTGCAGGGGGCAGGGTGGAAGGTAGCAAGATCCCTTCCCTGCCATTATATCTTCAAGCCTGACTGAGCTCGAAGCTATAAGGGCATCTATGACTGAGACCTGAAGAGATAAGGGCAAATATGACTTTATATGACTGAGAGCCTGAGGATCGTTGGCTGCTAATCATGATGGCTTCATGTTTCCTCCGGCTTCAGAGGCAGTATGCCTCTGGATATTTATTATTTATTTTATGTATTTATTCGATTTCTATACCGCCCTTCCAAAAATGGCTCAGGGTGGTTTACACAGAGAAATAATAAATAAAAGATGGATCCCTGTCCCCAAAGGGCTCACAGTCTAAAAAGTAACATCAGATAGACACCAGCAACAGTCACTGGAGGTACTGTGCTGGGGGTGGATAGCAGTTATGGAGATCAATAACAGGAGAGGGGTACACCTCCATCTCCTGCTGATAGGCTTCCCAGAGACATCTGGTTGACCACTGTAGGTAAAAGGAAGCGGGACTAGATCGGTCTGAGGTCTGTTCCAGCAGGACGCTTGTGTTCTCAATGTTTATACCACCAAATTAGGGACACACCTCACCATTTCAACCACTGAAGAAAAATTTGCTCCACAGATTTGGGAGTTCCAGATTACCTGATCTTGTTTCTGCAGGAGCAGTGATGCATTAATTATCCAGCATTCTTCCACTTGGGTTTCCAGACTTTGTTCAGGCTGCTGCAAGGCTAAAAACAGAGTTAGGAGGCCAGACCTTTTCAAAAGGGGGGGGGGAATAAGTGTTTGTTTATTTAAATATTTGTTTAAATAGTCATGTTTAAAGTAGTATGCCATAGTCATTTAAAGTAGTATACCCCTCTCACTGCTCCCCCTCACTGCCCCCTGCCAAGCAGCGCTCATGAACCGCTACTGTGAGCAACGGATGAGCAAAGTCAGACCACTGAAAGAAAAGTAGAAGTAGAAAGAGAGAGAGAACAAAAATGAGAGAGAGAGAGAGAGAGAGAGAGAGAGAGAGAGAGAGAGAGAGAGAGAGAGAGAGAGGCTTTCCAGACTAGACCCTGCAACAGGGTCAGGACCCATCTCAGAAGTTCGCTTCCACACTGCCTGCATCCTGACACCACAGTCCCTATGCAGACAGCAAGGTGCCGTTCACATTTCCAATGCCTCGTTTCAAATTTAATCACTGCGAAATGGAGCTACGATGTCGTACATCTGGCATGAGAAAGCTGCTGTTTTGTTGGGTTATTATTATTATTATTTACATTTATATCCTGCTCTTCCTCCAAGGAGCCCAGAGCGGTGTACTACATACTTGAGTTTCTCTTTCACAACAACCCTGTGAAGTAGGTTAGGCTGAGAGTGAAGTGACTGGCCAAGAGTCACCCAGCTAGTTTCATGGCTGAATGGGGATTTGAACTTGGGTCTCCCCCTGCTCTTTACATTCCGAATGCGACTTACCCGAACAGAGGCATTTCGCTGCTAATGAGCAGCTAGTCTTGAAAGCACGAGAGAGAGAGAGAGAGAGAGAGAGAGAGAGAGAGAGAGAGAGAGAGCGAGAGAGAGAGAGAGCAGATCATATCTCTTCTGGGCACTTTCCAGATTACATGCTACAACAGCAATAAAATGTTTTGGCTTGGCAGGATTGTATTGAAAACAATGCCCAGAATGTCATACCCCTACAATGAGGAAATATAGATACTTTTTTGTGATGCATATGCAATGTTGCAGCACTATAACGCAAAGATAAAACCTGAAAGACTGCATCAGAAATGTGAACGGCACCTTGCTGTCAGTGCAGAGACTGACACACTTAGCAAGTCCATAGTGACACTGTTGTGGGGTTTAATCTGAAAAGCACCCTGGTCTGCTGAAAGCAATGTGAGGGAGGGGTGGATCTCAGGCTGGAGATCCAGTTCCCTCATCTTAGTAAGGCCTTCATTATTGGAGATGGGACCATATATTGTATCAGGCTGTAACTCATTAACAGAGTTCCAAAGCATTGCGGTGCTGGGTGGACTCCAGGCACTGTGTATGCCACAAACCAAGGAGCAGATGATTAAGTACACTCAGCTGGGGGTTTCCAGGGCAGTACTGGGCAGAGTGTGCACCAGCAATCCCACTTCTGCAAGCACAACAGGTTCCAGGTTAGAATTCACAGCGGTTCAGAGTAAAAGAAATCAAAGTCCAAGGGAGCATTTGAGTGGGATATTTCCAAGATTATAAAAGATGAGGAGTGGGTATGTGCATCAGGGGATCTGAGTGGGTGAGTCAGTACTACCAAATACAGACACAAAGATGGCAGGGCTCTGGTATACCAGTCCAGCTAGTGACCATAGTTTGCTCTGAATACTTCAGTGTAAGTTCATCTGTTGGAATTGTCCTTTATCCCCAAGACCCTTACTTTGTCCCCATGACCCTTACTAGTTGGCAATTTAGCCTCATTATAAATGCAAGAGCACTGGGTGTGCTGCTCAAAGCAGCCTCTGCCTGCATGACCATCTCACGTGGCCAAAATGAAGACCCGAAGAAGCACAAGTTCCAGGCCATGTTGCAGTGGTTGGGGGCCAAGATGAAGGCTAAATTCTGTGGTGTATGAGTATGTGTGCAAACCTACCTCCCAAGGGTTGCTGTGAGGATAAAACTGAGGCTGTACCATGTACTCTGCTCAGCTCCTTGAACAAAGGGCTTGGGTGAACCTCCAGAAAAACCTTCAGAGCAATGGTAGAGCCATTGGGAAGACCTCTCTGTCTTTTCTTGCCATTTGGCTGGCTGCCAGCCTCCCAGATTGAACTGTACCGCCTGCCGCTTGTCTTGGGAGCTGCTTGTGGGAGGAGTGGCTTTCATGGCTTGCAGGCTTAGAAACAAGGAGGGTCACCAAAGGCATAGCTGTTGGTGCCTGCCAAAGGGGGCTGGGCCTTTGGGGCTGAGAGGGGTTGGGTTGTGCCAGGCCTTTTGCAGGTATGTGTTTGGGCTCTCTTGAGTGGGATGGTGTTAGGGGTGCGCCCAGTAGTTCTGGGGCAGCTATTACTGTAGTGGTGGGAAATAGAAGAATTGGTGCTGGCAGAGCAGCTGGCTGTTACAGGGTAAGGGAAATCAGTAATTTAGAAATTGTTTCCACTTCCAACTGCTTTGTCAACTCTCAGGCCTTGAGGAGCAGCTCTAATGACCCACAGACTCTGGCCTTGCTCCTCTGGAATGCCAGGTCAGTTCAGAATAAGACCCGAGTTGTCCACGATTTGATTGAGCTGACCTGGCATATATAACTGAGATCTGGTTGAGAGAGGAGTCCAGTGTGGGCTCAGCTTCTCCCACCAGGTTACTCTGTTGTGGAGCAGGCTAGTTGAAGTGGGGCGGGGTGGAGTGGCTGTGATCCATAAGAATTCTATTTATCTTACCAGGACCCCTGTGAGACAGTTGACTTATATTGAGTGCATATTTTTGAGGCTGGGAACTAGGGATAGATTGGGGATTCTGTTGGTGTAGTGTCCACCCCGCTGCCCAACTGACTCCTTCTGTCTAGCAGGGAGATTGTTGGAGGTGGCCTAGTTAATATCATATATGCATCACTGAGGAAGGGTAGGGTGCCTCCTTGTTTGAAGGAGGCAATGGTAGGACCACTCCTTAAGAAGCTTTCCCTGGACCCCTTAGCGATGGATAGTTACAGGCCAATCTCCAATCTCCTTTGGTTGGGCAAGGTGATTGAGAGGGTGGTGGCCGACCAGCTCCAGGCAGTCTTGGAGGAAACTGATTATCTAGACCCATTTCAAACTGGCTTTAGAGCTGGCTATGGGGTTGAGATAGCCTTGGTCGGCCTGATGGATGACCTTTATCGGGGAATTGACAGAGGGAGTGTGACTCTGCTGGTTCCTCTGGATCTCTCAGTGGCATTCAGTACCATTGACCATGGTATGCTTCTGGATTGCCTGGGGGAGTTGGGGATAGAGGGTACTGGTTTGCAGTGGTTCCATTCCTATCTCTTGGGTAGATTCCAGATGGTGGAGCTTGGTGACAGTTGCTCTTCAAAACGGGAGCTGTTATATGGAGTCCCTCAGGGCTCCATTCTGTCACCAATGCTTTTCAATATCTACATGTAACCGCTGGGTGAGGTCATCAGGAGATTTGGTGCTGGGTGTTACCGGTATGCTGATGACACAATATCTACTTCTCCTTTTCATCTTCAGGAAATGGCACTCATTCTCAAAATGCCTGCCTACAGGCAGTTATGGGCTGGATGAGGGATAACAAATTGAAGCTGAATCCAAACAAGATGGAGGTGCTAATTGTGGGGGCTCATAATCTGAGGAGTGAGTTAGATCTTCCTGTGCTGGAGTGGGTTACACTCCCCCAGAAGGTCCGAGTTATCTTAGAGAACGCCTCCTTTTGCATGATCCCCACTGCACATTAAGGTCATCTGAGGTGTTCCATCTCCAGTTTCCACTGGTTCATCTGGTGGCAATTCAGAGGCGGGCCTTCTCTGAAGCTGCTCGTGGGCTACAGAATGTACTCCCAGCAGAAATCCATAATTTGAGTTCATTTCTGTCTTTCAGGAGCGCCCTTAAAACCTACCTCTTTGGCCTGGCCTTCCAGGGTTTTTAAACTACTGTTAATTGTCTTAAATTGTTTTAAATGTTTGCCCTGGTTTTCCGGGTTTTTTAGCTGTTTGAATGTTTAATGTTTAAGTGAACATCCATGAGAGCTTGCAAGATGCCAGCAGACTAAGGACTCAGCAGGAATACATGGGGATGCCAATTGTATGGGCATTGCATTGGCAGAAGGGATGATTGCATAGTTGCCAGGCTAGGACCACTGTGAGTGTGCAAATGGTAGATACAGTGGTATGCCCAGCCCCCATATGCCCCATATGCTCATATGGTTGGGCATGGTTCATTCAGTTGTATATCTATGCATTCCCTGCTACAAGCCAGCCAGCTGTGCCATATGCTCCCATGAAAATAAGGTAGGGCCCACCGGTTTATATTGTACAAAGGAGACTCTGGAATCTCCCTGGCACATCTTTTATTTTAAAATCCCACATGGATGTAACTGAGGACGTTTCCCCCTTTCAAAAATATCCAAAACCCATTAATGTTAAATAGCCCACTGATATTGCAGTCATCACATGTCATCAGCTGTTGGATTACAGCTCATATTTTCCATGGATTTTGGCATCCCTGTGTGGAACTGACGATTAATAGCAGCAATATGCTGTCCTTTAAGTGCCAAATAGGGCTGGCCAGCACCCTACACTTTGTGGTGGATCATAACTGCAACAGACAGATTTGTTTCCAGGATCATCAACTCATCAACAAGTGAGAAAAGCAGAAACTAGATGGAGAAATGTTTTGTACATTCAGATATGCCTGTGCTTCTGTACTATTATGAGCAGAACAGGACTTCACAGAAATGTCTGGCTACCAGGTGATTGAGAAATTATGGGTTGGCTCCTAAGTATTTATTCCATGGATGGAAGGCACTTCCATTCATGTGGGGGCGGGATGCAGTTTTGGCTGATCCTCTCTTCCTTCTGTAGCACCCTGCACCTTCTGAAAATCTGCCCCTGAGAGTTGGAGGTCCTCTAGAATAGGATGGCGTGCGGCATGGACGGGCTAGGGCAGGAATGGGGATCAGCAAAACTGTTTCTCTCTCTAGCATGAGAAGTGCCTTCCACTCACAGAAGAAATTCTTAGGATTGTTGTAACAGACCTCCTTTTCAGCCCACTGCACCCCTAGGGTCTCCCAAGCACAACTAGGACCTGAGCTCCAGATTGAACTGAACCAGAGGAAAATGGTGCTTTAAAGTAAGGTTTGGGCGTAGGATGGTTGCTCAGCTCATACCTCACGATATCTGTAGGTTGAACCTATTAAAAAAGTGAATCAGCAGCACCAAGCTCAGTATGCATATGTCAAGTAGCTTTACCAAATTGCATTCTAAATTAAGAACTGTTACCCTCCCACCAGGAATGATTTGCCCTCTACATTAAATTAATTGGATGAGTGTGACAAACACATAACCCTTAATTAAGTCCTTGCCAGCAGCCACAATGAAGATCACAATGAAGATCTAGCCAGGTATCGTGACTTCCCATGGGAAGTACATGTTAGAGGTTGTTGATTTTTACCCACAATAGGTAAAATAGTAGAGCACTAAGGAATGAGCACACACTCCAGTTACAGAGTAGGTAGCAGAGGATGGTTTGGATATTGCAGCTGTTTAGAGAAAACACATGGAGATCCTTGTATGACTAAACACTAAATATTTATTGGTTAAATACACTTAGATAGGAAAGACCTATCTCTAATCTAAAGGACTACATAGTAGATAGGTAAGGAGAGAAAGAGATGTTTCCATCTGCTCTCTAGGAGGAAAGGGAGGATTGTGACTCAGCACAGGAAGTGCTGCAGAGTCAGTTTAGGGGTCATAGAGTAGGGACAGATAGGGAGACCCTTACTCACTGTCTCTACTCCCAATGCCCCTAGTGGTCATTAGGACAAAAGGTCAATGCACTGGAAGTTCATCTCCAACACCCCTTCTCATCGCCTGTCGCACCTGGTCATGACTCCCATCTTCTCACAAAGCATCTGGAATCTGAATGGCTTAGTTAATCCATCTGCCAGCATCTCTTCTGTGGGGCAGTACCTCAGCTGGCCCACCCCTTTTTCTTGTAAGTCCCGAACATAGTGGTACTTTATGGGAATATGCTTAGTTCGAGATTTCATCTTCTCCATTTGGGAAATCTGGATACAACTTTGGTTGTCCTCAAACATCACTATGGGCTTTGGTTCCTCGATGCCAAAGTCCGATAGTAGTTGGTGTATCCACACTGCTTCTCTGCATGCTTCACTTGCTGAAACGTACTCTGCTTCTGTGGATGATTGCGCGACAAGTGACTGTTTGCGGCTACTCCAAGTTATGGCTCCACCTCCATACAGGAACAGGTGTCCACTTGTGGACTTGCGGTCCGTTCTGTCCTCGCCCCAGTCTGCATCCACATATCCCACAAGTTTGGTATTGCTGTTTGCTGGGATCTCCAATACATAATGTGCAGTACCTTTCAGGTACCTTCCCAGTCTTTTGACCGCTATCCAGTCCTTGTTCGTTGGCACACTCACTTTTCTGCTCAGGATTCCCCCTGCTGAGGCAATGTCTGGTCTTGTCACTGTGGCTATGTACAAGAGTTTTCCAATTGCCTTTCTGTACTGGTTGTTGGCTGGTAAAGGCTGGCTGTCCTCATCTTGCTTCCAGAAATCAGCATCCATTGGCGTGCTGACTTCATTGGCATCTGTCAGTCCCAGGCATTCTAGAAGATCTTTTATCTTCTGTTCTTGGTTGAGAAGGAATGTTCCGTTCTCTTCTCTTTCTATTTGGATGCCAAAGTAATATGAGATGCTTCCGAGTTCCTTCACCTCTATTTCCTTGTTCAGGTGTTGTACAATTTCATGACTGTCTTGAATTTCCTCATGTGCAAGAATCAAATCATCAACGTGAGTCAGAATGTAAGTCCATCTATTGTCTCTGAGTCCAGAATATAGGCAGGGGTCAGCTTTTCCTTGTGTGAACCCCTCTTTAAGTAGTAATTGATTCAGTTTCTCATTCCATGCTCTGGCTGCCTGCTTTAAGTCATAGATGCTCTTTTGCAGTTTGCACACTAGCCCCTTCTTTCCAGGTTCCTCAAAGCCTGGTGGTTGTTGCATGTGGATGTCTTCCTCGATTTCCCCATGTAGGAAGGAAGTCTTTATATCCAAGTGTTCAACTTGCATCCCTTTGGCTGTTGCCACGCTGAGCAATGTTCTAATTCACGTGTGTTTCACAACTGGTGCAAAAGTCTCATCATAGTCCTGACCATAGACTTGGGAGTATCCTTTGGCTACTAGTCTGGCTTTGTAGCGCTGTACATCCCCTTCTGCATCCTGCGTGACTCTGAAGACCCATTTGCATCCCACAGTCTTTCTTCCAGCGGGTAGTTCCACAAGTCTCCAAGTCTCATTTTTGTGCAAGGAGTCAATTTCTTCCATTGCTGCTTTTCTCCACTTCTCAGCTTCATCAGCTGGCAACCTTTCTATATCTTGCCATGTAGTGGGTTCTTGCATCTCTCCTCCTTTAGCCATGAGTGAGAGTCTGTTAGGTGGAACCCCTTTGTTATGCCTCTGTGAGTGCCTCAGTTTGGGTTCTGGTTGTCCAGCCCCTTCTGAATCTGGCACTGATTTCTCGGTTAGTTCCCTCATTTGGGAGTCAGTTTCAAAGTTTAGGCTTCAGTGGCCCAATTTTCTGTGCCATGAGAAATCACAATTTTTGTGTTGGCAACTACTTGCCATGTTTGCTTGTGCAGTAGCACAGTCTACTTCAAAAAGTCCATCATCCCGCATGTGGGCAGTCATGATTAACTCATCACCTTTAGAGATGTAGCATGCTTCATTTTCAAAAATTGCTTTACACCCCTTCTTGAGTCCATGCTCAATTGAAATCAAGTTGACTTGCATCTCTGGCACGAAAAGTGCATCAGTTATCTTAACCTCATAAGCTTCAGTAGCAGAGCCACAAAGTATCTTTGCTGTCCCCTTGCCAGCCACGCTTAGCTTCCTTGAATCTGCTAAGATCACAACAGATCTGTGGCTTTTATCAAGTTCGATAAATAGGCTGGGATCACAGATTATATTCTGGGATGCACCTGAGTCCAGGATGAAAGTGTGGCCCTTTGTTGGCTCTTTTAAGGTAATGTAGCTTTTGGCATTGCTCTCCCTTTCAGATAAGCCACCTTGTCCGTGCTTCTCCTCCTCCCCTCTTTGTTTGTCGCCATGACTCATCCCTGTGTTTACTTCATTGCCATGGTGACCAGGTCTGTGCCCTCCGAGTTTCCTGCTCTTTGAATTATATGCTGATGAGTCACTGAGGCTACTTCACTTGCTAATGCTTTGCCTGCTGAAATGTGCCAGAGTGTCATCGCTTTCAAATTTCTCCTGCTGCAACTATATATTAAAATTTCTCAGACTGGACACGACAGAATCAACCTTCAGTTCACAGTGAGACAGTTCAAGAGTGACAATTAAGGGTTCAAAACTTTTAGGCAGGGATTGTAGGATTGCCCCAATTAGAATAATTTCATTCAATTCACATTGGTTACTCTTCAAAAGCCTGTTAATTTCTAAGATATTTGCTATGTGGGCTTCAAAGTCCCCCCCTTCCTGCAGTTTGCTTTAACATAGCCTTTTATACAGGAGAAGAGCTGCGTTTGCAGAGACTTGGCCACATTGCTTTTTCAGTCTATCCCATGCTTCTGAGGCTAAATCAGTATCCCGCACATAGATCAATACATCATCGCTTATACTCAAAATTAAAAGGCCATACGCGTGTTGGTTTTTCTTGTCCCACGAGGCTTGAGCAGCTTCATCTTGGGCTGGCCGTCCCTCCGTGAGCACTTCAAAGATTCCTTTTGTCATGAAGATCGCTTTCATCTTGAGGGCCCAGGTTTCGTAGTTATTGCCATCCAGTTTGGGAAAAGAAGGAGCCATTCCTGAGTAGGCTGTAGTCACAGGATCCATGCTGCAGTTCCTAACTAACTCAGCTGCACTTTCAAAATGAAAAATGAAATAAACTCTGCTTGCGCCTAGAAGCCTGTTGCTCCTGCTGGGCCCATAACCCTGTTAGAAGTTGTTGATTTTTACCCACAATAGGTAAAACAGCAGAGCACTAAGGAATGAGCACACACTCCAGTTACAGAGTAGGTAGCAGAGGATGATTTGGATATTGCAGCTATTTAGAGAAAACACATGGAGATCCTTGTATGACTAAGCACAGGAAGTGCTGCAGAGTCAGTTCAGGGGTCATAGAGTAGGGACAGATAGGGAGACCCTGACTCACTGTCTCTACTCCCAATGCCCCTAGTGGTCATTAGGACAGTTGGTGCAAAAGGTCGATGCACTGGAAGTTCATCTCCAACAAGTAGAGCCAGTGCACCTCCCAAATTTCCAAGCTAGAATGTGAAGCACTTGCGAGGCTAAAGTGATAGGGATGTTCGTGAACCTGTTTGGAGGTCCTTTTAAAGGGGAGGGGGTTGAAATTCAACCCTGGGGGTGGCACTTTAAGGGTGGGGGAGGGTGCACTTACCCCTCCTGCCACTTTCCCCCCACCGATGCCAGTTTCCCAAAAAGCCCCTCGGGGTGGCAGTATACCTCCCTGCTGCCCCGTTGCCCTCCTCAGCCAGAAGTGGCTGGATGTACCGGGTGCGTGTGCACACGTCATGTACATGTGTGTGCCCATCTGCCGTGCATGTACACGCACATGATGGGTGCATGCACTCCCAGTACTTCCGGCCACTTCCGGCCGAGGCGGGCAATGGGGCAGGAAGGTGGTACGCTGCCGCCCTGAGGGGCTTTTTGGAAAACTGATGCCGGTGGGGGGAGAGTGGCCGGAGGGGTAAGTGCACCCTCCCCTGCCCTTAAAGTGCCACCCCAGCCACTTCTGAACCGCCCAGCCATGGTTCCGTGCACATCCCTACTAAGCGAGGAACAGATTTCATCCCCACATTTCCACAACAGAATAGAGTCAATCAGGGTAAGCCAAGAGGAACTCAGTTTGGTTCACCCTCCCACATCCATCTGAATGGAAGGGATTCTAAATCTATTCAGGGTTGTAGCAAGGTTGAAGTAGGCTCTGGGACAAAAAGTGAATAAAAGTGAACAAAATAACTGCTAATTTGGGAAAGTGTCCTCTGAGTTTACCAACCCTCATGCTTTACCTCTCCCCTCCCCGCCAATGTTCTCTTTTACAGCAATTTCCAGATGTTTTGACTACAATTCCCAGAATCCCAGATGCAATGGCCTTTGGCCAAGGATTCTGGGAACTGTAGTCAACATCTGGGAATCTCTGTTGCAGGGAACACTGCTCCCCAATCCTAATCAATGTTAAATCCAGCTGCAGAATAAACAATTTATTCCAGTAGAAACACAGCTGCGGGGCATCCCTCGATTTTGCCTGTTTCCTCCTGCCTAATCAGTCCCCTCCTTCAGTTCATTACCTCCTCTGTTTCTCTTGCCCTCTCCTCCCTGATTGCATTCTCTCTTTGCCAGCTTCCCCCTGCCATTCAGAATTGCCTCTTCTAGGATCCATCTCCTCCATAGTGTCTCTGATTGTCAGCCATTTTTAGTCATCACGCTGATCCCAACCGAGTCATGAGTGTTTTCCCCACATGTCATAACAGGATCCAACCTGATGCCTCCTGAATGATCAGCATTACTAGCTAATGCTACCTCTTAGCCAGCTACATTAGATAAACTTTGTGGCTGCTCAGAAACTGGCCAAAGGTTTCATCATTCAACCTCTGATTCAAAGCTAAATCAATATCCACAATTAGGGCACATTTCCACATTGCATATAGGCATGTGTTTCTAATGAAATTAGTATGTGAGGAACTGAAGTTGGTGGTTGTTGCATTATTATTAATGGCTGGCATTCAGCGCAGGCTAATGCAGGCAGTTCTTAACTGCCTGTACCACTGCAATTGTTTAAAATAATGCCTGCAATGTTGCAGAACAGGGCTGGTGTGCTACTACTTAAAACTGCACAATAGCAGCTGTATGATTTGAAATAATGGCTATAGCATCCATTATGACCACCACTGTGTTCATGCAGTTTTAAAGAATAGCACACCAGCCCTGTTCTGCAGCACTGTGGGCATTGTTTTGGATGCCCACAATGGCAGAGGTGGTTCAGAACTGCCCACATTAGTCTGCACTGAATGCCAGTCACCATTACTGTTAGTGTTATTATTGGCTGACGTACTGTGCAATGATGCATCAGGCTAATAACATTGCATATGCAAAGTTATTCAAAAGCAACATTTGCACAAATGATGTTACCCTAAAGTAAGCCCATTAGTTCCAAGGGGCACACAGTATCATTTGTGCAAAGGTTGCATTTGCACAACTTGTATATATACATTGTGTACATTGCTTGGCTAATGTAACATTACACAAGATGCCAGACATTATGGTTATTATCATTGGCTGACATCTTGATTAACACTGCATGTATGCTTCAAACAGTGTGCATGCCGCCCTAATTCCCACACTTGCAAAGTACAGATGCTTTTACCAAAGACTGTAACTGTTTCTGAACTCTTCTCACACTCTGGAAGCACTCTGTTACAGCAGACACACATTGCTGATCCACAGGGACATGTTTCCACTGTAACAGTGCACTTCCAGAGTGTGGAAAGAGCTCCCGAGGGCAAAGCCACCATTGTGAAATAACCATTTCACAATCTGGAATTCAATTCAAACCATTGTGGGTGAATTAAATATATTTAATTAATAATAATAATAATAATAATAATAATAATAATAATAATAATAATAATAATAGTTGTAGTTGTTGTTGTTGTTGTTAATACACACACACACACACACCCCTTTTCAACATAAGTTCTCAAAGCGGTTGACATAGAAAAGAAACGAGTTGTTCTAGTAAGAACTAATCAGCCTGCTCTCCTTTCAGTGTGTGTACACCTGGACTAAATTTGTTTCCAATCGAGGTCCACAAGTTCGATATCTCAAAGGTTTACATGTCTGCCGTCTTGAATTGGGTTGAATGACATAGTCACAATGTGTCCCTATGTGTCCCTACAGCTGTAACACATTTGGTTCAAATTTGTTAAGTGGTTTACAGGTTATCCCACGTGTGTCTCCAAAGTTTACCCATCCACCATCTTGAATTGGTGTGGATGACATAATCACAAACTATGCCATTGAGGTGTCCCTTTGTGTCACTCACTGCAACTGTACCCAATTTGATTCAAATGGATTAGAAAGTCCACAAATTAGTCAGCTTGCACAAGCTGAGCCAGCTGGCACCTCAGACATTCACATGACCACCATCTTGGATTGGGGTGGATTGAGATCATCACCATCTTGGATTGAGATCAACACAAATTATGCCATTGAGGTGTCCCTATGTGTCCCTACAGCTCCAATGATTTTGGTTCAAATTGGTTAAGCAGTTCACAAGTTAGCCAACTTGCACCTCAAAGGTTTACGCATCCGCCATCTTGAATCAGTGTGGGTGACATAATCACTAACTACACCATTGAGGTATGTGTCCCTATAGCTGTACAAAATGTCCCTATGTGTTCCTACAGCTGCAGCAAATTTGGTTCAAATTAGTTAAGCAGTTCACAAGTTAGCCGATTTGTGTTTCAAAAGTTTATGTGGCCGCCATCTTGAATCGGTGTGGATGACATCATCACAAACTATGCCGTTGAGGTATCCCTGTGTGTCACTCACTGAAACTGTAACCAATTTGGTTCAAATGGGTTAGGCAGTCCACAAATCAGCCTGTTCGTGCCTCAGATATTCATGCAGCTACCATTTTGAATTGGAGTGGGTGACTTCATCACACACCACGTCATTTTGGCATCCCTAGGTGTTCCTACAGCGGTAGCAAATTTGGTTCAACTCGGTTAAGCGGTTCACAAGTTAGCCCACTTGTGCCTCAAAAATTTACACATCTGCCATCTTGGATCGGGATGGATGACATCATCACAAACTATGCCATTGAGGGGTCGCTATGTGTCCCTACAAAAGTACCTGATTTGGTTCATATTGGTCAAGGCAGTGCGAAGTTGATGTGGGGACACACACACTACTGGAAAGTAGGCTAAAAATATTAAACATTTCATTGGACTAAGGCAAGTCTAAATATTTCATTGCCTTCATAGGTTTTACTCTGGTATGTTGTTTTGGTGCTCTGCAAAGATCTTTTGAAACTATGAATACTTACTCAGAAATAGTTAAACACTTTTCAGTCCCACTGGCTTCAGTGAAACAAATAGATGGGAATTAAAAACTGCTTAACTTTGGCTGCCACCTAATGGTGCAGTGGGAAATGATTTGCCTAGCAAGCATGAGGTTGCTGGTTCGAATCCCCGCTGGTATGTTTCCCAGACTATGGGAAACACCTATATCAGGCAGCAGCGGCGATATAGGAAGATGCCGAAAGCCATCATCTCATACTGTGTGGGAAATGGCAATGGTAAACCCCTCCTGAATTCTACCAAAGAAAAACCATAGGGCTCTGTGGTCACCAGGAGTCGACACCAACTAGAGGGCACACTTTACCTTAACGTTGGCTGGATCATGCAGCCAAAGAGTCAACAGCCAGACCCTTATTTGTGATAAAATGAGATTGCAATTCCCAAGCCCATACATCAATTACATGATATAATAAAACATAATATTTAAAATGTCATCTGAGTAGATAGGCCTAGTAGTTTTAACTATAAGCTACTATTTTAGCTCAAGCCAAACATCATGTTTGGCTAAATGGCTTGCTAGGATGTTTTTATATACATTTACTGCAGTAAAGCATGCTAAAACCACCTCTGTTCTGAGGCTCTTGCTTTCTTTCTTCCTTTCTAGCATATGCCTCCGCTTCCAAGGGTAATAAACTCTGTTATAATAAATGCCCTGCCTTAATGTGAACAATCCTCGGCTTCCAGGAACCACCTCATAATTACACGGCTTGGTATTGCATGTCAGAGGGTTGCTTCGCCTTTAATATTTGATGAAGAAATTCAGATCCCTGACAGTAAAAGTATTTAACCCAAAGGACCTAGAACCCAGACTCTTTTTCTGCAAAGTAGCCATCGAGCAGTGCATTTGAGCGCCACTGCACTCCCTCGTGCATACTCATGCTCTTTGATACTCTCTCTAAGTAGATTCAACCACATGCTGTCCAGATGGAAACCTGGCTGAATCATTACATTATATTGAAATAACCCAATACCACCTGTTTCGCTTGGGGTTCCTGCCAACATTTCCCCATAAAACATTTATTTTGCTAATATTTTAGTTGGTCACCACAGAAGGGCACTTGAAGTTAAAGATTTACCATGTGTGCAGCCACTCTGAACCGACCTTCTGAAAAGAGGTGGCGGGGAGACTCAGGAGCAGCAAATCTTTTTATATTTGAACATTTGCATGTTCACTTGGCATTATTTATTGGCACTCTGCAGAAATTGAAAAAAGTACAAGGGGCTTTCTCCCCCACCCACTACCCAGTCCCAGCAGAACTGTGTACCAGATGAAAGAGTCTAGCTGTGTCAATGATCACGTTTTGTGCAAGAATAAAATTTTTAAAAGGGCATAATTTGCCAGGAGATCCTCCTGCAAAAGTACCAGAGAAATGAATAAGATTTGTGAAGAGGAGAATTGATATGCTCAGCAATCTGTATAGAAGGGGGATATTCCCCCCTCCCCACCAAGTGCTGCTGTTCTCACCACTCCATGAGAAGCTGCATCTGCCAAAAAAGTAAAGTTGTGACGTTGAGTTGGTGTCGACTCCTGGTGACCACAAAGCCATGTGGTTTTTCTTGGTAGAATACAGGAGGGGTTTACCATGGCCAACTCCCATGCAATATGAAATGATGCCTTTCAGCATCTTCCTATATCGCTGCTGCCCAATATAGGTGTTTCCCATAATCTGGGAAACATACCAGCATGGATTCGAACCGGCAACCACTTGCTCCCTAGGCAAGTTACTTCCCCACGGATCCTGCTAATATCCCCTCATTAATACAGATTATTGCTCTCATGGAGACTCAGAAGAATAATGGTCATGACTATACTGATGGCAGGACAGAACATGGATTACAGGAAATTTACACAATTTTCTTTTTTATGTATGCATCCTGACAAATAACATCACCGTGTAGTAAGCCTAGAATGCAAAATATCCATGGAGAGTTTTAGTTGCAGCCACTTCCAGGATGGACTCATTGGAACTAGGGATGTGCATACAGTTGAACAGTTTGACGTTGAACAGGTTCAACATCGAACCTGTTCGGTTTGATGGTCCGATGTTGAACCGAACCCCCCACCCCGTTAAGTTCATTATCGGACTGAAACCCACCCACCCCTGGCCATGGGTGGGGCGGGGTTTCACTATTTTATTTCATTTTTAATTTACTCACCCCCTCAGGGGGGCTTCTCCAAGGCCACAAGGTGGTCTCCCCTCCCACACCAACCTCCATTATGTGCCAAAACAGCCAATTCGGGCAATCTCCAGCCCATTCTGGGCCTCACCCCAAGGCGGTGGCCATTTTGGAGGCCGCCGTGCATGCCCAATGGGCCTCTGTGTAGTCTGGGACATGACCCAGCTGTGCAGAGTCCTATTGATCATGTGTGGCAGCCTCCAAAATGGCCACCACCATGGCAGAACAGGCTGAAGGCAGCCCCAACTGAGCAATCTAGCAGATAATGGAGGCCAGCGGGGAGAAAGGGAGCCTCTGGAGACTTCCCCCACATGGTCTCAAAGAAGCCCCCTGGAAGTGATGAGTAAAAAAAAAATTAATTGCAACCCCCTGGACCGGACCTGGGGGATTCAGGGGTGAAAAAACCAAACAAACATGCTCAGTCTGGTCCAGTCCAGACTCAAACCGAACCAAGCAACCCAGTTTTGTGTACACCCCTAATTAGGACTGGGACTTCAGCCTGTTTAAGCAACAATGAACCCAACAGGACTAGATACTAAGTAAAATATTGCACAGGTGCAGCAAACTCCAAAATGGCTGCCACGCCAGAGGGGGAAGCTTGAACAGGCCAAAGAGCCAGCCGAATAGCCAGTTAGGGTGGCAAGGAGGCCAGTGGGGGGAGGGGCAAGGAGGCCAGCGGGAGGAGGATACACACACCCTGTGGATACACACACACACCTGCCACCTAGAGGAAGTCCCCTGGAGGGGGTGAGTGATAAATGTTTTTAAAAATAAATAAATAAATTCACAAACCCACCCCCCGCAAGTCTGGACCAAATGTGGGGTGGCATCCAAGGGTGTGCCAGACCAAACTGGTCTGGTTCAGGTCCGGTTTGGACTCAAACTGAACCGGGCCAGCCGGTTCTGTGCACACCCCTATTGCCTATGATTCAGGCAACAAGATGCGCATTAAAATTACAGCATTTCCCAAGCATTAGATAGACAAGGCACATGTATAAAATAAAACCTGGAGTCACATTTGCTCCTTAAAATGTTTTGAATACATATCTAATACATGAAGCTGCCTTCTGGTGAGCTGGACCATTGGTCATCTAGTTAAGTATGATCTAAACTAACTCTCCTGGAGTTCAGACTGGGGTCTTTCCAACCTTACCGAGAGCTGCCAGAGATTGAAACTTGTGCATGCACAGCAAGTGTTCAGCATTGGGGCTGTGGCCAGTTCCCCTTGTAGTCCTAGCTAGTGATGCCAAGGACTGAACCTGGGAACTTGTGCCTGCAAAGCAGGAGACTCACTACAGAGCAATGACATCTCCCCAATGCATAAGTTAATTTGCATTTAAATAATCACTGGTTTGGGACCACCAGACTGTCATTGAGCCCTTTCTCATGATCGCGTGAGAGGGCTAGGTGGCGGGTGGTGGGGAAGGCTGAAAAAGCCCACCTGCCCTGCAGATGATCTCCGAGGACTGTCTGGGCACATGGATTGTGAGCTCAGATGGCCCACTTCTACCCTAGGCAGCACGGAGGTGCAGGAGCCAGGATGTGTTGTCCTGACCCTCAGAAATCCCACAATACACTGTGTGAGTGCACAGTGTATTGTGAGGATCTCCCCAGCGATGGGCGGGTGCCTGTCAGTGCTTCAGCACCGGCTGAAAGCAGTTGGCACTGACACATGGTCAGGTAAATGGGGTTAAGGGAGCCCTCCCTCCCTTAACCTCGTTTAAGAGCCCGGCTTCTTAGCTGGGTTTGCTGCCAAGGGGCCACAGGGTTAGCTGGTCAGCTCACACCGGTCCCCACAGGCAGCCAAGCCAAGGCTTAGCTGCCCTATCCCAGCCTTGGCTGCTCGTGAGAAGAGCCTCATTCTGAGACTGATTGACACCCAGAGCAAGGAAGCACCTGCGTTCGGCTCTCAGGGGTATATTTCCGGGTGGCACAGTGGCCTTCCTAGAGAAGAAGAGGTTGTCAAACATGGCCCCTTCCCTGGTGCCCTGGGAACTATAGATTATACTGAACCTATACTTGCTGTTAGTCTGCTCCATTCACTGCACTGGCACTTTCTTGCTCTGGACGTCAGTCCATGACTGTTGCAGATCCAGCAGGCAGCCTTCTTTGAAAGAAGGCAATTCTGCTAAATTCAGGGAGACCTGAATGATCCAGAGATGAAGCAGAATGATCCAAAGGCTGAAGCAACCGCAGCAGTTCGGAACAGACACTATTGAGCTTGACGGACTCCTGGAGGCTATTCACACAATTGCAGAAAATCGGGCTAGCCTCTGCTAGCCCAATTTTCTGCAGTCGTGAGAACCACCGGGCTTGGCTGCAAGCCCGGTGGTTCTTGAGCGGGTAACCCGCGGCGTGAGTAGCCGCGGCGTGAGGAGACCCCCCCGGAGGGAGGGAGACTCACGCGGAGACCCTTGGAGGGGAGGCGAAAAGCCACCTCCAGTGACCGCCTCACTGATCATGAGACCCGGCTCATGGTCTGAGTTTGAGGCAGCTTCCTATGACCATCAGCCCAGGAGATTTCCCATCTTCCCCTGCCACTCCCCCACAGTAGCACCATCTCTTTTATAAAGCCCTTACAGACGACTGAGAATTATGCAGGAAATCAGGAGGTTAAAAATGGAATGACAGTAATTCAGGGCCCTCTTTAGCAGTGTTCTTCTTTCTAAAACCTTGTTTAGAAATGTGATTGCTATTTATTTAAATCATCTTGAAGCTCCTGGCCATTGCAGCAACTGCTTAAGGATCAGAAGCAAAAGTAAAGTACCTATTTGACAGTTTCTATTCATGGGCCAATATCCTCCCCAAAGACAGATAATTATATAATTAAGCTATCCATTTCTCTGCATATGTACTATACACAAAGGAAACTGACACACAATGAATCCTGCTAAGCTTTTGTTCGATGTATGAAATACTGAGTAATCACCTTTTTTTATGAAAGCACTTGACCTTTAAATTGATATTCCCCTCCCCCCAGCAGATTATAATGACTCTTCAAAGAGGTATTGAATGTACTGCTGCCTAATCCAAGGAGAGAATTGCCCATTAGTCAGTTTGAGAATTTTGTATCCATAGGTGACTGATTATAACAAAGGGGGCCAGGGGTGGGTTATTTCAATTCTATGAATACCATTGCTTTCCCTTCCTTGTTAAAAAATAAATAAATTTATAAATTATTGTGCTGTTCATACTATTGGAACAACTGTCAAATGAATATTATACATTCCACCATTGCTCAGGGAGTCTTTAAAGGTTTGAATGCGAGAGAGATTTTAAATGTTAACTGTGTGTATCCTGGCCCACAAGTGTTTGCCTTTAGTTGTTGGTAGGCATTATATTATTTTCTTTGGGGACAGAAAAAAACTGATTTATTTTCCTGCTCAGAAGAAAACCATAATAGGTATTTTAGTAATCCTGCATGATTTTGTAGCAGAATACTGAACTCTACCTACACATACAGAGAGAGAGAGAGAGAGAGAGAGAGAGCACACACTTCTTTATCTGTTGTTTCTCCGTTTACTTATACTATGAGGTCATTCACACAATCAAAAACTGTGTTCTACCCAGGTTTGGGAGCTATGTGTGCTTCCAGTTTGTGAGGCTATTGAGGCTTTGTGAGGCTGCAAGCCCGGTGGTTCGTCAGTGGGTCACCCGCTAAAGTACCCCTCCCCTTAAACCGGGTTTGCAGAATAAGCGCTCCGCAAACCCAGTTTTTTCAATCATGAGTTGCCGCGGTGCGGCTCCACGCTGCAGCAACTCATGAGTAGACCCCTGACCGCGAGGCTGAAAAGCAGCCTCCTGGCTCAGGGGTCTCTCCAGCATGCCCTGCACGCTCATGCAGCCCCCAATTCTCATGGCCCCCAATCCTCCCAGCCTCCGCCAGCTCCATAACGGAGCTGGCGTTGTATGAGTGGCCGATCCGGCCGTCCACGGCTGCCACCCTCCTCGTGTGCAGGAAGAGCGGGCTAATCCCACTCTCCCTGCTAACCCCCTAGAGGCTCTTCTCATTGATCGTGAGAAGAGCCTCTGTGAAGCAAGGTAAGAGGAAAACCTGGGTAGAAGTGATTGTATGGAAGCAACGTGGGAGGAAAAGCTACCCAGGATTTTCTCCTCCCTTGTTTCCATACAATCCCTTCTACCCAGGTTTTCCTCTTACCTTGCTTCCACACAACCAAAAATTGGGAGCACATACAGCTCCCAAACCCGGGTAGAACACAAATTTTGATTGTGTGAATGACCTCAATGAGTCTTATTTTTCTGTTATCTAAACTTATTTTAACAATCCAGGAATGCCTAAAATTAATATTTAAAGGTAAAGGGTGAATATTGTATGTCACCTAATGGCGCAGCGAGGAAATGCTTGACTAACAAGCAGAAGGTTGCCGGTTCAAATCCCCGCTGCTGCTATATTGGGCAGCAGCGATATAGTAAGATGCTGAAAGGCATCATCTCATACTGCTCGGGAGAAGACAATGGTAAACCCCTCCTGTATTCTCCCAAAAGAAAACCACAGGGTTCTGTGGGCACCAGCAGTTGAAATCGACTTGACAGAACACTTTTACTTTAAAGAGTGAATATACTAATTCAAAAGCTGCTGGTTTATGGATAGCTGACAAATTAATGGCAAACAATAACATGATGAAATATAGTGACAATGTGGTTGACATCCTGATCAGAATTGCACCTATGCAGAAGAAAAAGTGAGTGGGCAGCTGTTTTATTCCCATTTAAGGAAGCAACAGCACTCACTTAGCATTGTGGGGGTGTGATTTTTGTCCATCTCCCTTTCCCCAAGTTTTAATTGGTTAGACAGTCCACAGTCCTAGATCAGGCCCCAGGCCTATCTAGCCCAGCATTCTGTTTCACACAGTGGCCCACCAGATGCCTCTCAAAAGCCCACAGGCTAGAGGTGAGAAGCACACCCTCTCTCTTGCTATTGCTCCCCTGCAACTGTTATTCAGATGCAACCTTCCTCTGAACCTGGAAGTAGCCTATAGCCATCAAGACTAGCCATTGATAGACTTGTCCTCCATGAATTTGTTTAAGCCCCTTTTAAAGCCATCCAAGCTCGTGGCCATCACCACAATGTGTGGCAAAGAACTCCACAGTAGAGATGTGTGAAACGTTTTGGATACAAAATGTTTTGTACCCCAAACAGCCCATTTTGGGTGTTTTGTAGACAAAATAAAACATCCATTTTCCAAATCCAAAAGTTTTGTATACAAAACAAAACGTCCCTGTTTCGGCTACAAAACGTCTTGTTGTTTCGGACCTCCATTTTGTGGTGATCTCTGAGTCAGTCTCCATTTTGTGTTTGACATCTCTTTGAATTTCCTGCCCTTCCAGCCTTCCGATCGGTGACCTAAAGCATGGGCTGACCTGCTGACAATCCCCTCCTTGTTCCCCATGACTCTTTTGCTTCTTGCCACTCTTTACTGACCCTACATTGGCCAGCGGAAGAGTTGCTAACCCATGGGGTGCTGGGTTCTGTTGTTTCTGTGGTGTTCTGAGGAATCTCTGGTAGCATATGATAGTGGATTCTTGTTTTTCACTGAAAATCCCATATGCTACCAGAGAATGTACACTGAACACCTCAGAAACAACAAAACTCAGTACCCCACGGGCTTGTGGGTATGGGCATGGTTGGTACCCTATGTGCACTACACAACCCCTTGGGCAACCCCAGTACCCCCCCCAAGTGGAATTATGGGGCTGCTGAAACCTCCATTATTCCCTATGGGAGAAATCGTAAAGACACATAAACTTCAACAAATCACAAAAGATCAGCCCTTTGCCCAATTCCTTTGAAATAATTCTAGTAGCTTCCTTGCCCCCATTGGGCACTACCACCCACCACACGCTGCTCTGGGCCACCCCTTTCCCCTCAATGTGAAGTGATACATTTGCTGGAATCCCCATTATTCCCTATGGGAAAATTCTTAAAGATGCGTAATCTTAAAACATTCACAAAAAATCAGCCCTTTGCCCAATTCCTTTGAAATTTGGGTGGTATCTTCAACCCATTGGACACTACGACCACCACCCACTCTTTTTGCCCTGTAACCCTTTTTAAAAATCCAAATCGATTCGGATTCAGATTCTGAAAATTTGGCTACAAAACAAAACAGGGGTGATTCAGATTCACAAATTTTGGGTACAAAACAAAATGGGGGTGTTTCAATTCGGATACAAATCGAAATGAGAAAATTCCAAAATGCACACCCCTACTCCACAGGTTAATTATATGCTGTGTTTAAAAGTACTTTTTTTTGTCTGTCATAAATTTTCTGACCATTTCATGGAACGACCCCAGGTTCTAGTGTTGTGAGAGGAAGAAAAATGACTCTCTCCACACTATGCAATTTAAAAAGAAAAAAAATGTCACGGAGGCCTGTGTGACTCTCAGGGACAGAACTGTAGGTGGCACAGATTGCTTCCAAGAAAGGGAGAGAGAAGAAATTTGCCCCTCTCCACTCCTCACAAGCACCTGCGCTTCTTTAGTCAGGAATGAAACAGCTGACAGCTGCACGTGTGCTTCTATATAGGTATAGCACTGGTCAGGATGTTGGCTGAGGGTTTATCTCTTCCAGCCTTTGAAGACTATTATGAATAGCGCTTTGCAGGAAGTGTGCTTTGCTTTTTTGCTCCCAGTCTTTCTATTCCTGTGTGTGTTCTTATGTATCTGTGGAGCTCCTGTCTGATCTGGCTTTCACTGAAAGGGAGGCAGCTCCACTTCCACTAGAGGTAATGGAGGAAACTTTGCTACAGTGACAACTTCAAGGAGATTTTCTGCAGGGAAACAGCACAGTGAAACATCCATGCTGTGGTCCGTTCTGGCTCAGGCCCCTACATGGTGGCCATATTAAAGTTTAAAAAAACTAAGCCCTAGGGATGTGCACGAATTGATCTGGTGTGGCCCACCAAATCATTTCAGTGGGGCGAGGAGTGGAACCTTTAAGCATGAGTAAAGCAGGTGCTTACCTGCTTCTCCACCACCCTGCCGCTTTTCTGAGCATGGCACTGCACCACTTCAGAAGTCCGCACATGGCTGTGGGGCTTCGCCCAGCAGCCTGCATGCAGCAGCAGGATGCACATGGCCACCACACGTGGACTTCTGAGTGACGCAGTGCCGTGCCTGGAAAAGAAGCGGGGTGGTGGAGGAGCAGGTATGGATCTGCTTTACTCATGCTTAAAGGTACCACTCCCCGCCCCGCCCAAACATTTGTGCCCATCCCGACTAAGCCTCTTTCTAGATGATGATGTGTTTTAGCAGCATGTCTAGTTTGACCCTTATGTGGACGGATTAGAAGGATCAGGGTGAATGACTCATTACTCAAACTAGGGGTGGTGGTGGCTACCTATAAAAATGTGAATATTAGAACAATGAAAGGGGCAGGAAGAAGCAGAGAAATGACAGAGGGGAGCTTCACACAATTGCTGCCAAATCAGTAAGCTATTTCCGGCGAGTGCATGCTCCCGGGGTTTGTGTCATGTGAACCCAACAACAACAATGAATTATATACTACTTTTCAACAAAGGTTCCCACACCAGGTTACTAAGATTCTACCAAGATTTTTCAGCCCAACTTCAAATCTCAGTCATAGAAGTCAGCCAAATCTCAGGAAGTCCAGCGTGGAAACTGGCAATTGGTGGGTACACAAGACACACCCACCAGGACTGCAAACTCATGGAGACCCAAAGGTTCCCAGCATATTGACTTGGTGGTAATCATGTGACACCACCCAGAGTGAACAGCCCTCCCATTTGCCTCAAATCATGCACATTTACATCACAGAGCTTTCCCATTCATGGGCTTTCCAATGTATGTTGAGAATGATTTGAAAGGGGATTCGAGCATAGAGAGCTATAAGAGAGTTTTTGTGAACACCCTTTTATCAATGTTTGTTTTTTAAAAGTGTAGTGGCTAGGTACCTCTCCAAGTCACTCCAGGATTATCAAGAGAGCTAATCCAGAAAGAGAATTTTTTGAAGAGGAGGAGGGTGAGTGGCAACACAACTCTTTCTCCACGCCAACCTCATTGCCACACACAGACAGAGAAAGGCCCCCTTCTTGCTTGATCAGGAGTGCTGCACCAAATAAAAATGTATGCCTTGCCTGATTGTGCAGAGAAGCCTGGTTGCTGAACAGCTGCCACCACACTCTGCTCCAAAACTGGCCACATTACAGAACTGCACATTTCTGCATTAGAAAGCTCAACACTTAAAAACAAAAACAAGATCAGTACGAGGTGTGACAACAGCCCACTTGAGGGAATGACGAAAATCTGGCATCATGTACGTACACTATTTCGTCAGTTTATATTTTAAACAGTATCATTAGCTTCTCACTTTCAAAAGAATTAGCAAAGGTTATGTTAACAAACTGAATCCCAGCAAATAGATTCCATGAGAAATATGTAGCTGAAGGGCCAGCTGAATCAGTCTGCTAACGGCTCCTTTTCTCATGTCCGGCGTACGAGTCAATGCAGCCAGCTGCCACTAAGGACAAAGAGACGATTAAGCAGATGACCTGATTTATTGCAAAAATACCAAAGTTCACGTGTGTGTTTTAATGCTGTCTATGGAAAGTCAGATGGCATCCTGGCTTGTCTATCTGAAGTCAATGGAGTTGCACTCATTTATGCCAGCTATGAATTCATCCCAGGAGATACATAGCAATATGACTTCATATTAACATGGACAGCAAGAGCTTCTGCTCTGAAATTAGCAAATTGACTGCATTCTCTGGCAGTAAGGGCAAGCCAAAGCGATCCTATTAATTCATGCACTTTGATCCTGAAGGCCAAGAAAACTTATTATGATGGATGCCATAGGAAAATATCTGATGCCCCTTCCTGGAAACACTGAAATAATTCTCTGCTTTAAAAGGAGCCAGTGCTTAAAGGCCAGTATATACTATAGTTGACGAAGACTGTGTTAGGGATAGAAAGAGACCCCATAGTCATGAAGTAATGAGAATCACTGACAGTGCAAACCTATGCATGTTTACTTGGAAGTAATTCCACTGTGCTCAGTAAGGCTTACTCACTACTAGGTGTGTTTAGCATGGCAGCTGGAGTTACTTTCCTTTGAAGTGCCAAGACAAAGAAAGGCATTAGAATTAAAACTTTTTGCCATGTTCCTCTTTTTAAGTGGCAGGAAGTGTGGAGGCTCAGATTTATTATGAAGATATATAGGAGGAGGTTCTGATCCCAGACCAATAGCATCCAGAATAGCAGGACTTTTATTTCTCCTATATAACCTAATATGTTCATAAATTAAAATGCTGGTCTTGATGATGAGGTAGCCATGTACATTCATCCTCTGCCATTCAAATTTGAAATCTATAATTATTTACAATGGTGTTTGATTTCTGATTGCTTAAGGAATTCAATAGCATTTAATTTCCATAAACTAGAAACACATAATGAAAGCTAAGCTCTAATCACTGGACAAACCAATGGGTACAGTGTTAATAATGCTCATAAATGGCAGTGCTATTCCCAGTTTTAATCCAATGCTAGCTCCTGGAGTAATTTATTACTATAGTGTGTGCACAGAGAATTCCTCTGAAATTTAGATGTGAAAAGATTTATCTAGTTCATGTTGCGGAAAGTATTTTGGATCCTAGTTGGAAAGAACTGCGCAATAATTCTTCTTTTTTCAGAATTGATATTGGGTTGTTTTTTTCTAATTCCAAGAATGGCCCACATCATCCCTTTAGTGCTGGTTCTGGATAATGCTTGGAATGGACCCATTGCTGAACCTGATTTAACCCTCAATTCCCAGTGACGAAATGCCAGTTCTGATAATCTAGTGTTAGTAACAATCCAGCAGTAAAATGCCCTTGGAAACCACAGCCAATGGTAAGGATCAATGCAGTGAAAATGGAGAACCAACGTTTAATTTTGTGGCTAATGGGCATGCAAAATATTTATAGATATAAAAGGTGAGGGATGGTATACAGCACAGTGAGGCAAACTAGGGCTGGAAATTTAATTTTCATTCAAATATATCTGCAATAAACTATATTTTCTATAGTTTTGATGGCTTGAGGTTGAGGCTTTGTTTTTGGTTTTTAAGTTTTTTTAGCTTACCTCAGCCAGACTTTTTCACCTTTGTGGGTGGAGTGGGGGGATTGGGAACAAATCTCAGTTCCTTGAAGTCAGATCTTTTTAAAAACAGATCCACAAAGTTTAATTGAATTATGCGGGCTAGAAAATGAGAAATTCTGGAGTGTAAATGGTCAGTGTTATGTAGTGCTCATTAAACTCTTCTGAGACAGGTGCTTTCAGATCTGCAACATACTAAATTGTTTTCATTTGAAATTGGCCTTCCTGAAAAACAGAGACGATCCTTGAAATCACAGTCAGGTATATCAGAATAGCTAGCGTTATAGAGGAAGTTAAGTCTAAGTATATGTTCCCAGCTCATGCAGCGATATGAACATGTGGTCATTTCCTTTTTAAACCCCATGGAGTTCTTTTGCATTCAGAAGCAATGAAATCACTTCACCTTGGTAATTTATTATTTCCACTGCTTATTCAAATATTTGTCTACAGGTTTAAATATTAAATTTAAGTGAAACATGGATTGGTTTCATTTATCAAAACACATAAAATTGTAATGAAACTATTATGAATGTAATGAAACAGGGAAGTCTTAAGAATGGCAAATATGACTGTCACCCCAGTGCCGGTTGAAAGACAGAGCTATATCTTCTGCATGGGAACCATAAAGCTAATGTGCAAGCAAAGATCTGGCAACTGGAGGTGCAGAGCTTTGTAGCACATCGGAAGACTCATAGCTATGGATGAGAGGAATTCAGTGGGGATATATTTGGGAAGTCCTGCCTTCAGTTTGATAACAGATGTATATCTCTCTTGATATCACCACGTGATTGAGAAGCACCCAATCAGTAGGTGTTCCAGAGACCAGAGTGTAATAAGAAATCACCTCCAAAAGTATATGCTTTCTAGCATAGCATTTTGGTGCAATGGCAGCTGGCTCCTTCTGTGCTGATTCTGCTGTCCTGTTAAGCAGTAGTGATGGTGCCAAAAATCATAATTATCCAGTCTGGTATATGAATTTGTCCAGCTTAGCTTGTTATGCTCAGATGCATTAGAAAGTTAAGTATCATTTCCCCAAGAAGTTCCTCTCTGGCGTGGAATGTTAAAGGTGATCCTGAGAATATGCAGTCAGTGTTTAGCAGGCACATGCACAGAAGCGAGTCCCTCACTCTGACCCACTGATTTGTGCAATCATGTGAACTATGAAACCAGCTGTTTAGGAAGTGTATGCACAGCTATTCTTTAATGTAAACTAGTTGCTCTCAATGACGTTGTACTCTATCCAGTATCTTTTATGTTTGTTGTTTAGAAGTTTGTCCCCGTGAGGATCCTGTAGAGTGGAATCAGAAAGGGAAAGGGAGGGAAAGGAGAAGGGGGAAATGGAGTTTTCCCTGAATAAATTTAGTTAAATCTATATAAGATTACTTTGTGTTTGTGAGGGAAGCCGCTATAAAACAGTTGGCGATGCAATTTTGAACCAGCTAAGTGTGTGAGCCTGCAAAGCTTATGAATGTTCCTGCAATTTTAATTCATTGCATGACTGGGCCTACGTTCCTGAACTGCTTTCTACTGCTACTGCTGCTGCTTGTTTCTCCAGCTTCCTGACCTGCAGAACCCCGGAAGGTATTTTGTCCTTCTCAATCCTGGACTCTGTTATTCACTGGATGCCCACTGCAGCATGGCTCAGATCCCACCACCACCTTTTCCCTCGCCCACCCCAGGAGAACCTGCTCTTCCTTGGAAACAATGGAGTTCCTAGTTCTGCAATTACCCCCTCACCATACAGACCCCTGATTTTATTCCCGCAAAGTAGAAGGCTTTGTGATCAGGCACTGTATGGCTTGTGCTGTATCTGACAAGTCACAGAAGACTTTTGCCACCCCCTTGACTCCAGTAGAGTATCCCAATGGTCCCTGGGGAAAACTTGCTCTGGGATATAATAGGGCTTTTTGATAACCATCCTGCAAACCGAATATTTATTACGGTAATGGTGGATGACTGTTCCCGGTGGCCAGCAGTGTCATTTGCTGACATTACTACAAACAAGGTGATCCAATTCATGGCTGCGGTTTTTGTGAGAGAAAATCTTCCTAAAGTTAAACTGTTAACTGACAATGGGACACAGCTGATCTCATTTGAAATGGAGAAATATTTGCATAACCATGGGATAAAACATATGACAATAGTCCTCAAGAGAATGGCTTAGTGGAAAGAACGAACAGATTGGTGAGTTTACAACTGGCTACTATGCAACAACAATCCATGAAACTCTATTTGCTTATCAAACTACTCTTCGTTCCACTACAGGAAAATCACCTTTTGCACTGCTGAGAGGACACAAAGCTACCACCAAACTTACACAATGGCAACAACTGATAGGACTTTCCATGCCATCTCACCCTTGAAGATGCAGAGATCTGTGATCAGGTAAGGGGAAAGCAACAAAATACAAATTGTATGTGGATCAGAAAAGGGATGGATTCAGAAAGGAAAAGGGAGTGAAAGGAGGAGAAAACACAGTTGTTTCTTAATAAACCCTTAGTTAAATCTATATAAGGTTGCTTCGTGTTTGTGAGGGAGGCAGCTATAAAACAAAACTCTCATTGACTGCTGTGGAGCAAATGACCAGACCACTGAACCAAGTACCCTTTTTCTGGTATCTTCTCAGTTTGAATCAATTTACTTCATGTTTTATGTGGCTGGTGTCCCCAACATCCAGATCTAAAACCTCCTCTAATTTCCAGATATGTATGTGTGGAGAGTTCAATTTGTAGGAGGTTCTCTACCATGCCTGGTTCTATGGCGAAGCGGGGAAGTGCACAGCAAGTGAAACTATGCATTCTAGGCGAGAATATGATAAAGTGGATACACATGGAACCATCAGCTTGTACATGCCAACATTATAAGCCAGGAGAGAACTATCAGAAGACCTAAACTAAGTAGGGTGTGGTCCTGACCAATATCAACAACTAAAAAAAAAAAGGCAAGAGAAAAAATGTCTTTTGAAGTGATAACAATCAATACATGGAATTTATTACTAATATAAAGACTAAATGTTGATATAGTGCTAATGTATTTGATGCGGCCAGCATCACACTATATTATCTTGAACAGCAACAGATATATAAGCATTAATAAAGCAGGAAACAAATATACACCTTAAAATCCTCAAAATAAAAACAAATAAAGGGCTGGAAGAGATTTAAGTGAGATTTATATTCTATTTCATATCAATCTTCGAATTTCTACTTTTGTTTTTCATCTATTTTGAGGAGTTATTTTAACAGTATATTTGTTGTACCTAATTTGGAAGATTCTAAACTTGCTTGTTGTTGAATTGGGAGTCACTGAAGACAACATATACACTTAGGAAGACACAGTGAAGGTAGGAATGTGTTTGGAAATATTCCTACTTTCATTTCTTTCAGGTCTCCTACTTGTGAATGGCTAGACTTTTATTCTTTTACTCTGGACCCTATTTGTTTTGAAGGTTGTACTGTAGGCTTGAGCCCGAAATGTTTTCGAGGCCATTATCAAGGCCTCTGTAACGTTTCAGCTCCGGAGGCAGTTTCGGCGCTTCGGTGCCAGCGGGGGAAGTTCTTTAAGGGTGGGGGAGTGTGCACTCACCCCTCCCACCACATTTCCCCTGCCGGTACTCCATTCTTTTCAAACCCCTCAGGGCGGCAGCATTCCTCCCTGCTGCCCCGTTGTCCTCATTGTCCGGAAGTGGCCGGAAGTAGCAATTTTGAGGGTCTTGAAAAGAACGGAGCACCAGTGGGGGAAATATGGCAGGAGGGGTGAGTGCACCCTCCCCTGCCCTTAAAGAACTACCCACACCGGCGCTGAAGCAACTTCAGGCACATTCCTATTGTACTATGTATTAGGAATGTGTGAATCGATTTGGATCCGAATTGTGATTCGAGCTCGAAACAGCTCTGCCCAGGCTCTCCTGGCCAAATATGAGCTCGAGTCAAATTGTGCCAGATTCGATTAGTTTGCAGATTTGGGTTTGAATCAAATCTGGCTAATTTGATTCAGCATCAAATGGAATTGCAAAAAAATAAATAAATAAATCAGTCTATGCACATCCCTACTGTGTATAATCTTTTTCCTGCATCACTATTGTTTATATATGTATTGCTGTTCAATAACTATCAGGAAAAAACATGAGCTTTTACTGAATGCTTATGAAGGAACGTTGTAAACACTGAGCCAATTTTGAATCAAGCCAAGGAAAGTTCACCATCAGTATTTAGCAGAGATTAGAATGGGGATAAGGACCATCCCCATTGGAACTGTGGTTGTCAGGCGCAATGATTCAGCATGCCTGACACTTACAAGTGCCACAAAAATCAAACTAGGTGTGATTACAGCTGCCATATTTGTTGTTGATTCATGTGTCTGTCTTATTCAAGTATAAAGCACAGGTTGGGCTGGTTTAATTTTTACATCAAAAGGGGTGTGTGGCTGAGGAGAGTGAAAGTCCTTTCTTCTCTCTCCTTACGTCCCTGTATTCTACTGATTCAGACACTTTTCACCTCACCCAGTTCATTCCTGTTATCAGAGCCAGACTGGAAGAAACACTAACAAGCATAGTTACAAAACACTGCTTAAAGATGTACATATCAGGCAGTATAAAAATATGATGAATAAAATTAACAAATATAGAGTGCTGGCAAGATTAAGGTTGATTCTGGCTGCATTCGCACGTAATGTGAAAATGTTGGTTGCTGAACCCGCGGTTAATCTTTCTAACCGTGAATTGCGTTGCAGACGTTCGTCCAAACGCAGTCCAGCAACCTCCATTTCCAGGGCAGGGGTGCCCCTCCCTCTTCCTGGCCTGCCAATTGGCCGCGATCTTCAAGGGGGCATGCTGAGCGTGATTGTGCCTTTTCAAAATGGTCTGGCCGCCCTAGGCAGGGTAGGAGCATTTAAATCCCTTTATATGCCATGCCATGCCATTGCTGCTTCTTACAGCAATTGCACCACCACCCTCATTAAGGTCAAGGTCAAGCCCGCTCTGCCCACAAAGCGCCTTTAGGCTCTTCACACAATGCTTGTGCAGGGAGCCTTATCATCTTGAGGCTATTCTCACAATTGCAGGAAAGTGGGCTACGGGAGCCCAGTCCACTTTCCTGTGGTCATGGGAATCCCTGGGAGCTGTGCGGCTCACAGCAGTTAGCCCACTTAACACCCCCCCCCCATGGAAGCCTGAATGATATATTGGCCTGCTTGGCCCGCTCTCCTCACCTAACTCCATCTGGCTCTCCACACTGCTCATGTGGAGAGCCTGAGTCTATGCTGATTAGTAACACCTTGTTAACTATAATCTTCTCCAAGCATAAGTTATGGATGAAAGCAAGTGCAAAGAGTTCTGCTAATGGTGACCAGCAGTTTCAATCCTGAAAAAAGGGGATGATTATTGTACTTCAAACTAAAATATGTGAAGAGGGCACACAGTGATAAGTAAAATCTGGACTAGACAGAACAGATTTGGTTTCCTCAGATTGCCTGCCCACACACATACCAAAACAAACAAACAAACAAAAACCCTGCAGCTGAGCTTCTGAATGCTTGCAGTCAGTGTCAATCAAGAAATAAGATGTGGGCACTGGGGATTTGGGATTCAGTGTGCCATTTGGAACTGGCATATGCTGAGGGACATTAGGAAGGATAATTCTGCAAGTGGGATGTGAAGAATATAGTCTGAGGGCACAAATGTTCTGTAGGAGAGATGGCAGGAAAGAGAAGACTTGCCACAAATACTCTAAAGATACCATGAAATATTTATTTTTGTACCTTACTTTACATTCCCACATAGCTTCCACAATTTATGGAATTAATTAATTCCAATTAATATGTGGTTTACCATATTATATTTAAATTTGGTAAACCACATATTTAAAATACATTTCTATACTTGAAACATGTTAGGAGAGAACTAAAAAGTGCAGATAGCCCTTTGTAACAGAAACTTGCCTGAGGATACAAATTCACATAGCATGTGGGACCTGCAAGGAATTAAATGATGGTGGTGTTTATTATAGGCCTAGAAGCACGTCTAGGAACTCTGGAGTATACTCTTAAATTTTTCCAGAACTTTACTACAAAACGTTATGCTCGCACATGCAGTACTATGTGCTTTTTTAATTGAAGAAGGGGAAAAAATACAAAAGGTCAAACTTGTACCAATGCTACAAGGCATTTGACAGGCCGAACTCCTGAGGGCCATTCCAAGTGTCATTGCTCAGCTTTAGCTGAGCCTCAAACAGGTGGATATACTAAAACATACTATAACTGAAAACATGTTATATTTTGGGCAGAAGACTGTGGTTTTTGCATTCTTAATAAAGACTAGCGTTCAGAAAATAACCGACTAGAAAACAGTACTTTGTAATAGAGCATCATGCTAGAGATGAAAGACCAGCCAGTTTCTGTATGCCCATTATTTCAGAACACAGCAGAACTCCTTGAAACGTCAGCTCTACAGAATCCATGGCAGGGTGGAGTGGATAATGTCCCTCTTTCTGGCATTAAATAGTTAATGCTGTGGTTGGTGATGTGGGTTTGTGGCAAACTTCTGTGGTTACTAATTTAAATGAGCATCCTCCCTGGAATGCAACCAGACCGAAGGAGGCCACCATCACGCAGCATCCTCTAGTGCAGGGCTTCTCAACGTGTGGGTCCCCAGATGTTATTGGACTTCAGCTCCCATAATCCCCAGCCCCAGTGGCCTTTGGTTGGGAATTATGGGAGTTGAAGTCTAATTACATCTGGGGACCCACAGGTTGAGAAGCCCTGCTCTAGTGGCTGTATGGCCATTTTCCCTTCTTCATCCCGCCTTTCCCTCCTCTTCTTCCTTGGCCGTTCCCCAGCCCTGACATTAGCCTCCTCCCAACTGCACAGAGGGTGCTGGGGAGCAGTTTCTTCTTTCTTGCTACCAATGTTTTCCCTTCTAACCTTCCCCTGGTCACACTTCCTATTTTCAAAAGCAGAGAGAGTAGGAGAGAGAGCAGATGGGGCTGAGTGATCATAGGAGGCTCAGAGAGATGGTGACTTTAACAGTCATGCACCTGGACCGCCATTTCAGAGTGGCTGTTTGCCAAACAGTGGCTGTGCCAACCCCCAGCAAAGAGCTGATTTGATGGGAGTGGGCCGCAAAAGGAGGGGGCCAGGAGCATCTTGCTGCCCCACTGGTGCCCCAGTAATCTTCTGCTTGAGGTGGTCACCTCCTCATGGAGGGATCACCCCGATTAATGTCATGGATAATTCATTGTAATAACACAGTTACATACCCAAATTACCAGCCATTTGGGACGAAGAGCTTGGGCTTTGAACCGGGGATACCTGGCCCACTTTAAAAAGAACTTTAAAAGACAAAGGAGAGAAAGAGGGAAAGGGGAGTGGGGAACAGTGCTGCTTAAAGTTAGTAACAGATCTTTAGAATCATGTTGAAAAAATATTAAATGTAACCCATATGTACACCTTTGATGTCCGTTTTACTGACTCAGCTAGGCATCATTTCCAACTTGGAATGACAAAGCTTCTTGCTGTTTGCTTAATGAAATCTTCAGTGGGTTTACCCCTAAATTAAAAAAGCACGTTTATACAATATATTCCTCCTCTGCAACAGCTGTCACAAAGGAAAACTCTCCCAGAGTTATCATTGTTAAGCAAAATACTAAATATGACTTTTTGATCTAGGCTGCTTTCTTCAATTTTATCAGGATGTAGGAAATCCCCAGAGGAAGCTGGTGAATGACCTTTTTCATTCACACATCAGAAATCATATTGTCAGTTAATGAGGTCATTCACACAATCAAAAATTGTGTTCTACCCGGGTTTGGGAGCTGTGTGTGCTCCCAATTTTCGGTTGTGTGGAAGCAAGGTAGGGGGAAAACCTGGATAGAAGTGATTCTGTGGAAGCAAAGTAGGAGGAAAAGCTATCCAGCTTTTCTTCCTACCTTGCTTCCACACAATCACTTCTACCCAGGTTTTCCTCCTACCTTGCTTCCACACAACCAAAAATTGGGAGCACACACAGCTCCCAAACGTGGGTAGAACATAGTGGAGCTCTTCTCATAATCAGTGAGAAAGGCTCCGGGGCAGTCTGTGGGGAGAGCAGTTTACACTCACCCTCCCTGCAGATGAGCAGCTGTCCCTACTTGGGCAGGCGGATTGCCCTCCCAGTCAAGCACTGGCTCCTGCTGGTAGCTCCGGAGATCAGGGTGCAGGGAAGTGCCACCATGCGTCCCTACCCAGAGCTCAAATAATGCACGGTACATTATTGGGAACCCTTCCCCCTGCCCCGGAGTGTGCCAGCCACAGCTGCAAGCAGCCACAGCTGACACACAATTGCCAAAACGGGGTTAGGAGAGCACTCGCTCTCCTAATCCTGTTTTGAGGGGTGGCTTCACAAGCGGGTTTGCTGCCGTGTTGCCACCGGGATCAGGCTCAATCCTGGTGGTTCACACGCACATGCAAAACCAGGCTGGGATTCCTTAGCCCAGTTTTGCACGTGCATGTGAATAGCCTCAGTTTTTGATTGTGTGAATGACCTCATTAACTGTCAAAATGATTTCTGGTGTACGAATGAAAAAGGTCATCCACCAACTCCCTCTGGGGATTTCTTACATCCTGGTTAAATTGAGGAACGTAGCCTAGATGACCTCAATGTTTTGTTGCAAATACTACCTTGGCAGGCAAATAACATAACACCTTGGGGTGATATGAAGAAGGAAAATGGTATGAGGGAAGGGAATGAAGCTCTTTCACCTCACACTATAGTCGCTAAAGCTCTTCTCACGATCCATGAGATGAGCTTCTGTTGGGCTTGTGGGGAGAGCTCGTAGCTGGGCAGCCGGCTCCATCATGGAGCTGGTGGGGGCTACAGAGATTGGGGGCCACACGGCCCCTGGAAGTTCTAGGATGCCCTGTGCGAGCACATGGGGCATCCTGTAGAGACCCCCGAGCCCAGGAGGCTGCTTGCAGCCTCCCAGTCAGGGGTCTACTCGTGTGTCACCATGTACTGCAGCAGCACATGAACAAAAAAATGAGGCTCCATTAACCTCATTTAAGAGGAGGGGGAATTAGGCGGGCTAGTCGCCTTGGGAGCACCAGGCTCACCTGCCAGCCCGGTGGTTCCCACGATCCCTGGAAAGCGGGCTAAGCTCAGCCCACTTTCCAGTGATCGTGGGAATAGCCTCCCTGTCTGGATCCACCCCGACAGTGAAAAACAACCACATTAGACATAGCAAAAGCAGAATTCAGGGATATGTTTAACATCTAGCTCAACCCTTTCAGGCTCTTAATATGGCTATCCACTTTCCACTGAGCCTAGGGGTTGTGGTGGCCTCAGAATTTCTCACCGGGGGGGAGCTTTTCAGGCTTATGGGCAGGGCTTCTTACATTCACTAGCCCTGCTACTCCCACTGCTCACTCAGAGTTCCTTCCACTCTGAACCCTCCTCCAGGACTGGCCCCTCATCACTATCCGGCGAGACCTTACTTCCCTGCTTGGGCCAGGGACAATGCCTCCATGTGAGCGTTTTGATGTCTATTTCTGCCCCCGCCCGATGGGGACATCCCTGAAAGACTTGAGGGGGGGAGGGCCGCCCTGCCCTGGAGCTCACCACGTTTGCCTGCAGTGATCAGTTCTGCCTCGGGGATTGCCCAACAGACCCTTAAGGACTAGGAGAGAGCTGCTACAGTATAATATCCTGTTAGAACATTTTAAATTAATGGCACTCACTGTTGATGGCACAGATGTAATGAGAAGGCCACTTGAGGTGGCATCTCTGCAGCAACTGTGACTCATGTGGTGAGTCATCTCTAAGGACAGGCCATTACAATGCGATTTGTTAATACTTTTTTCTTTTTGTGGCTTACGGCAAGGTAGAAGAGCATGGAATGGTGGTGTTCAGTAACAAGCCACCATCAACAAATGTATGGCTAAACAGCAGGGCCATCTCCAGGTTTCAAACCCCACTCTATGAGAGCCCCCTCCCACCCTAAGATTTGTAGTGAAGCATGCCTTAGCGGATGGGATGGAGAAGAAGAGATGGCAACAGAGGACTTCTTTCAACTGAGAAAGTAGCTCTGTCGCTACCATACTCACATGAGGACAAAGGCTAAGGGCAAAGAGGTGGTCTCAGGGATTATCAGTGGATCCTTCAAAGGCTCTGGGTTCTAAGCAGTTGCTTACGATACCAAACCTGCTAAGCAACCACTGGGCATTTGCAGTGTTGAGGAGCTAGTTTGCGTGAAGCTGGCCAAAGACAATCCAGATCATGTGAGTACTGACATCTCACAAAAAGCACTGAAAAGCACATCTTCTGTAATGACAGCCTCGGGGGGGGGGAACCCTTCAAAATACAAATGGTAAGACCATAGAATGCACTTTCCTCGGAGGCGCTCTTACCCCTGGACTTCTGGGCTGAAGTCCAGGGCCTCCACAGCTCCAGGAGCCTCCAAATCCTCTTTATTCTGTCCCAGATGTTGTGGTCACCCAGCTGAGCATGATGGTGCTTAATTTGCAGGGGTGGGGAGCTCCAAAGGCCTTTAGGTCCAGGCTCCAAAATTACCTAGGTGCACCTCTGACCGTCCTGCAGTTTTGCAAGGACCCGGCGGGGTGTGGGGGTGTTATAGGTCTTTCTTTCCAGTAGTTACAGTTTTTGTGAGCTCTGAGTAAACATCATATGTTAGGAGATGCACAGATTCACATGCGCATTGCAGACACACCAGCCGATTAGCATTTTTTTCTTGAATAGGAATGACTGCATATTATCAGGATTATGATTGGAAACAGCAACTTGGCAACTGGCATTTCTAGCCTAATCTCAAAAAAAAAAAGAAGGAAAAAAAAAAGCCCCTGACCTTTGGCTTTGTTCTGATCAAATTTGCAGAATTGGTATTAGTTGTATCTGGTCCTGAACTTTAATCTCTGGCTATTTAACATGTACAAGTGGTTCTCAGTTTGCATAAATCTGCTTTGTCTTTTCATTTCTTGTTTCAGTCCGCTTCAGATAGCAACTCAGGGTTATCAGCATCAGAGTCCATGTTAAAGACTTAATTTTGCACAGTTTACAGTACTAAAAATCAGGTTATTGCTTCATCTTTGAGACAAACCAAAATTGAAAACAGAAATAAATGCTGCCAGAGAAAATGTGCTGATGCCAGAAAAGCAAAAGCAGTGACTTGAGAGAAGAGCATAGTCTCCCACTCTTATGTTTCTTATTTAGACCAAAGTCTGGAGATTCAGTTCATAGAAAACTTCAGTTAGACTGGCAATCAATCACTGGGTATGTGCTCTTGTAAGGAAAGTAACTCAGATCATGTGTTCTTTCTCCTATTGAATTAAACTCAATGAAAAGCTTGCAGGATATACATCTTCATGTCCATATGAGTGAAAAAATGACAGAATATCTGTGAAATCACAACCACCATAAATTTGAAGCTATATATTCAAAATTAGAAGCCTACAGCCAAGAGCTTTCCCAGACAGCAGGCTTCACTGTGGGTTTTCTGCAAAGTTTTAGAGCGAGTTCGAAGTTGCACCAAAAAACCAACACAAAAAGTGGATTATTTTACCCCAGATATAAATCGAGCTACACTCTTTACATGTGATGAAAAACCTGAATTGTGTGTGGTGTGGAGTGCTCCCTGAGAACTTGCAGGGGCTTTGGGGTAAATTTGGCCAATATGTGAATGCACACCTCTATTCCGGAGGAGATGTGAACTAAAAGCCGAGAGAGAAAAACTTCCAAAAGGATTTTCTGGGAAGTTTAAACCAATACATAAAATTCAACCTCCTTCAAATATCACTGGCCCTATGGGTACTTCTTGCAGCAGCCTGCCTCTCCTAGTGTTTCTCCCTTTCATCAGCACTCTGTCTCCTCTTTAGCCTGATTTTCTCCAGCCTTCTGCTTCCTCTCTCAGATTCCCCATCTCACCCCTTGCTCTTGAGCCACTGGGATCCCTGCTGCTCAGTTTCCCTAACTTCTGGGACAATTGCCATTCAGCTACCGGGACAAAAACAGGAAAGTCCCTCTGAGGCAGGCTGAAGATAAGGAAGCTAGGCAGGGAAACGGAAAAGCAGGCATCCTTGAGCAGTGGCAGAGTCACAGAATGTTCACAAAGATTCCATCAGCTCAGAGGGGTGTGCTCAGAACCAATTTTCATGGTTTGGTCTGAATTCGAATCATATTCGGACCAGATCACAGTCCACGAAACAGTTGGGTTGGACCGACCAGCTGGTCCAGTTCACTGGTTTGAGTGGCTGTAAAAAAAGAATCTGGTGAGGGTTCCCCTTTGCTTCTGAAGGACAAAAAGGTTTAGTAAGGGTAGAGGGGGAGCAGCGATTGAGAGGTGCCTTTAAAAGTAACACAGAAGGCAGCAGGTAGGGATGTGTGAGCCTGCTTGATTCGAACTGTGGTTTGAACTGCACCAGTCCAGGTTGGGTGGTCCAAGTTTGAACCAGACTGGCCCCCTAAAGCAGGGTGTTGGTCTGAGTTTGAACCGGACAAGCCCCAGGGTTCTAAGAACCAGCTCGTGGAACAGTTCCAATATACTTGTAAAGGGGAATCCAGCGAGGATTCCCCTTTACAAGTAAAGAGACAGGGGCGTATATAGGGTAGGGCAGGCAGGGCACGTGCCCCGGGTGCCACTTGAAGGGGGGCGCCATTTTGTTAAAAATAAAATAAAATTAAAAATGGCTACCGAAAACAAAATGGCCACCGTGCATGCTCAAATGGCGTCTGTGAGGCGCTAGGTCATGCCAGGCCTTGCAGAGGTGATTTGAGCATGCGCGGTGGCCATTTTGTTTTCAGTGGCCTTTAAAAAAAAAAGATATTTTTTTAAAATGGCCACCGCACATGCTCATATGGTACCTGCGAGGCCCTAGAGGCCAGCAGGGTGAGGGGGAACCTTTGCAACCCCCCCCACAGCCTTTGCACCCACCCCCCACAAAAATATTTTATATTATACACTGTACACATATTCACATTGGCACTATGTAGAGAATCAGGGCTTGTGAATACTGAGCTGACGCTTATGACCTAGGATTGTATTCATTTGCTCTTACTTTGCTTCTTGTGATAAGTGAGTTAAATGTGATGTCTTGCTAATATGGCTATTAATGGTGAGTTTGTCTTTGAATCAGTGTGAAATCCTTAATATTAAGGCCCACTGGGAGTTTCTTGCTCTCTTTCTCTCATTTTAACTGTCTTTCTGAAATACTAGAATATATTCCAAGCAGTGACACAGTTTACTCTGCATATCCTTTAATTATTTTCAGAGTATCTGGGGAAAGTCAAATTCTCCATTGATTTTTAAAACTTATGTAATGGTGATGCTACAATGCATAGTAGAGAATTAGACAGGCACTTCTGTTTAGTTTTCCCAAGTACACCTCCACATAGTATTTGGGTATTTCATGAGCCCCGGCATACTGACATTTGTAGTTTTCCAGCATTTTTTGGTCTGGCTAAGTCCACTGCTAAATAGTTTTTGAAATATTAAAAGATTAACGAGCCTGACTTGTATTTTTCAGCTGATATTATGGTAAAGTTATCTGAAAGATGGGTGTCAGATGCTTGGACAGGGGGGCGCAATTTCAGTGCTTGCCCTAGGCGCTATTTTCCCTAGATACGCCTCTGAAGAGAGATTCCCTAACATAAGGCAGACGGGCGAGCAAAAGTATATTTTATTTTAAGCCACTGGTGGCGGCAGCAGAGGAGATTCTTCGAAGGTGGCATGGGGGGGGCAGTGGGGGCTCCTCCAAGCCCTCCACCAGCCTCCTGAATGATCTCTGCACATGTGGAGGCCATTTGCATCACCTTACAAATTATGTAGTGATGAAAATGACCCCCATGCATGCGCAGAATCCTGAATCAGGCCACAGCTGGCTCGGGCTGTCATTCAGGAGGCTGGTAGGGGGCTTGGAGGAGCTCTGGCCACCCACCCCACCCACACACACACTGCTTCTGGAGATTCTCTGCAGGCAGCGGCTTAAAATAAAAGGGAATCCTTATTTTAAGAAATCGCCTTTTACTTGTAAAGGGGAATCCTCACTGGATTCCCCTTTACAAGTATGCCCCTGAACCAGCCTGTGAACTGATTCGGCCCAGTTCAATGGCTGAACCCAACTGGACCCAGTTCATCCAAGCCTGAAGCCGGACCAGGGTTTGGATCCAGTCTGGATTCGAACTGGACCAGCCAAACCGGTTCCATTCATTTCCCTACCAGCTGGCCTGCAGTGTTTCACCCCATCCTTGCAGCAGCAGTGGCAGTGGCGATATCTGGCCTCAGCACATGCCGGATATTGCCACCATCACGGCTGTAAGGATGAAAGGTGAGGAGTGTCACAGGCCTGCCAGTAAGTGTTTTCTATTTGACTTTTAAAGGCACCTCTCACTCTCCATTCCCCCGCCACCCTTTACAAAACCTTTTAAAAATAATAATAATAATAATAAGAGTAATAGTAATAAACTTTATTAATTAGCCACCCCATAACAGATTGTTTTCTGGGCAGCTCACAATACAGCATTAAAGCACATAACATATGAAATGACAACACACACACATCCCAACAGACAAATGCAATACGCCAGATTCCCCTTTACAGCCACTCAAACCGGCAAAGCAGTCTGTGGGCACACTGTGTTCAATCTGGTTTGATCACAGACCAGGCCCCTTTAACAAGGGCCGGGCCGGTTCACAATTGAAACAGTTTAACCAACCCAGTTTGCAGTAGACCGGATCAATCATGGGCCGGCTCGATCACAGACTGGTTCAGCACACCCCAACAGCTTGCCAGTGTCAGAAGGAACAATAAAATTATAGTGGAATTATTGCTATCCTTGTGTATGGTGTTTAACACAGAGTGGGGAAACAGGTCTCTTTCCCAAAAGGCTCACAATATAAAAGAGACACAAGAGAGACAACAAAGGAAAAGGAGGGAAGAGGATGCAGGAAAGATTTGAGAAGAACATGGCATTATTTCATGTACACTTACTTAGGCTTGATCAGAGCATAGTATGCGGACTAGGGAGCCGTCATTATCCCATCTACATAGCGTCTGATAGACGTTACCGTTAAATTGCTGAAAATCAGGGCTGCATTCAACAACACAATCAGCTGTTTCAGATGATAATTCACCATTTAGGGTGGCATTTGACTCTACTTAAAGTCTCAAAATGTATGACCCAAATGGAAAATGTTTTGTGATATCTTTAAAGGCACCTTTAGCCGCATGTGGTGGAATTCTCTGAGAGTCAGAAAGTTTTATTCAAAGGTAGTTGGCAACATTTTCAACATGCCGGGCCTTATATTATTAATAGCTCCAACTGTTGCAAGTAAATAATGTGAAGCATCTGTTTCTTCAAAAAATCAAGATGTATTATATTTTTTTAACCAGGTCTGTGAAGCACTTCCCTTTCTATTTGGGCCACGTTAGTGATTTGTTTTATTAGGGGCTTGGGAGGTATCTCAATGGCTTTAGCTGAATTCTAAGCCAAAGCTTCTATTTGGAGTGGAAGCAGAAGCCCTTCCACCATTCCTATCTGCCACCCTCTCCTTATCTTTATTGGTACTTACAAAGCTTGGGCAAGAGACAGGCTGCCCCCATTTATATTTTTATTTGGAAATGGCAACATAATAACATACAGTTAGCCTCTGAAAGACGGGTGATGGGAAGTCTTAGAACGCCTGAGCCCTTGAAGGAAGTGTGACTCTTTAAAGCGGGGATTCTCAACATGTGGGTCCCCAGATGTAATTGGACTTCAACTCCCATAATTCCCAACCAAAGGCCACTGGGGCTGAGGATTATGGGAGTTGAAGTCCAATAACATCTGGGGATCCACACACTGAGAAACCCTGCTTTAAAGTATGGGAACTGTGGGGCAGGATAGGGATTGAATTTCCTAGCCTCATCATACCTGGCTGCCACATGTCTGAAGTCATGTTGTAGCAGACTGTGGATAGTGGAAAATTCCTTTCCTGACTCAGGCCAGGTTACTGGATAATCTCACTGACCAGTTTAAACTAGTTCTGCAACAGAGGGAGACTTTAGTCATCCCTGTCCTATGCTCTGAGATGCAGACTGGCTGGTTTAAAAATCTGTAACTTTCAAGACCTGAAAGTTAAGAAAAAGATTCTGGGAAAATCCAGAAGTTCTGGTAGGTTCCTGCTGCCACCAAGCACTCTGATTTGCCTAGAACTGGACCATTGGATTGAGTGCTTTAGTCCAAAGTCCCTCTATAGCTGGGTAATGGGCAAATGCAAAAATCTGCTCCCCCTTTTTGCTAACAGGCAAGACTAAAGAAAAAAACCTTTCCCTCCCGTGAGTTTTGCCTGCACATGGAGCTAATTATTAATTTGGCCAAGCTGTCTTTGAGACATATTCTGCACCAGAGAAATCCCCCTTAGCCCCCGCCCCCACTTTGCTGGGTTAATAACAACCCTTGGAGGCTTGTAAAAGGTAAAGAATGGGGGGGGACTTTTATTCAAGTACTACAGACTGGTTCCGTCTGAGACTTTTAACATTTTAGAAACACTTTAAAATACTTAATTAGTTACAAGAATACTGATGGGAACAAAGGTGTGAAGCTTGGGCAAAAGGGGGCAGGGACAATGGGTTTGATCTCAATCGTTCTTCCTATGTGTATTCAGAGAACATCTCATATGGCTATTGTCTCCAAGCACTATAGACAAAGTCTGGACCACATCACCATCACTTCTGATAGAATCAGATTAAACAAATGTATGTCCAAAAGCTGTCACCACCTCCCCACCCCACCCCCAGCACTTCCATCCATGTAAAGACAGGTTTACCATGATAGGCATCCCATAAAGGACCAGGAAAGGCACAATAGCTGTAAAACCCTAGAATACTGCCCAACTACAAATTCATACCATATACCGTATTGCCAATGTCAAAGACTGAGTATTTTCCAGAAGGTTGAATAATAAGTGAGCAGCATAGGCTTCAAAAAATTTTCCCCCAATCCAAGCACTTTATGATGGATAGGATATACTTCCTTTTTCTCAGTGCTAATATAGTTCTGCCAAATCCTGACTATCAAAATGGCATCTGCTCCTATTTGCAGCCAACCCTGACTATTTAGATTTTCACTTTTATTTCCTCTTAAGTACTTGCTGAATTATCACTTTAAAAAAATACTAATTCCTGCTGGGTAATATATCAAAAAAGAAATACAATACTGCATGAATCTATATGAGACCCTCTCTCCCTACTCCCCCTCAGTTTTCTTGCCATAACTGGTCAGGAAATGAAACCACCTCCATAGGAATTTAAAAATGGGACTCTAGATTTGGTACAGGCTAAAGGGCTCAGCTTTTTAGATCACTTCCTCCCCTTGGGGAACTAGTAAATCAGAAGAAGCAAATTAAGAACAACCTTGTGCCTCTGACGCAATCCAAGATGCAGGGTAAGTGGCTGGAAATGCAATGAGAACAGAGCTTCCTGGAAAACAGTCCAGGAAAATGCCACAAGAGTATTTCTGTGCATGGTGCTCTGCAGCTGTATTACATAAATATGTCGTGAAAGAAAGTAGCCCCTTTGGATTCTCACCATTCACTCTGTTCTCATCAACCAGAATAAATGTTGTATGCAAGGCAGTTTTCACAGGGGTGTGTGTGTGTGCGCGCGCGCGTGCGTGCGTGCGTGAGCATACACTGACCTGTCCCTAAAGGTTTAGGGAAAGCAGCAACATTTAAAAACAATTCTTAATAAATAAAATAGAAAGCAGAAAATTGATAGCCATTCATTTTAATATACCTGACCTGCTTACCTGACCTGCTTTTTATTAGTTGCCTGAAAGACGGTCACACTACATGAAACACACAAAAAGCACATTCATTCTGAAGAAAGTGATGCTAGAAAAGCGCAACATGTCTTAAGCTGCATCCAGCTCCACATCAGGGGGAAATCTGAATCTATCAAAGGAGCATGTTTCAATTGTTTTAGTTTAAAAAAATGCATGCCCTTCAGAGTTCCCTTCACAGAAGCTGCCAGCTGGTACTTGCAAAACGTTCAAGCATCATTTCTCAAAGGCCTGGTGCAACCTGGTAACACTTGCCTTTTTCCTCCTCCCCCCTGAAACGTATTCTCTGTTTTGGGAAATTGGAGCATTGATTTGTAGGCCTGTACAGTAAGTTGGTAAAGTTGGGAGAGGATGGTGGAAATACTGATCCGCACCACAAGGAGGCAGGAGAAGAAGGCGGCGGCGGGGGGGGGGGGGTGTCTTCAGTTGCTAACCCAGTATTGGCACAGCAGCAGCCAGGCATCTGAAGAGCATCTTGGGAGTGTACGGGGTGGGGGGAGGATGCAGGGCAGCCTGGGAAAGTGCATGGGGTGGCTGGGTACTGTAGTTCCACAGCAATTTTGCCAAGAATGTTGTACACTGGCTTTTATATGCTATAAATTAAAGATCAACAACAAAAATGAAACTTCTCCGCACCTAGCAACTTTCCCTTTGTCTCCCCACCACCACTTTTTTTAAAAAATAAAGGTTATTAGAGAGTGCAAGCCTCATTGATGACTTCACAGATCAACTGAAGAAATATGGATAAATTTGGTATTCAAGAAACTGCAGCTGTTCTGTTTCTCAGGTGCAGTTCATCTGTTAGGTAAAACATGATTTGCTTTTCACTTTTGTCATTAATTGGAACAGTATGAATTCAGTTTCAGCTATCAGGACTCTTTTATTTTGTCCCACTTCATTTTCCTTCAGCATTCAGAGAGTTAATATTTAAGAATTGCCAACCCTCTATCTGTAGTGACACAGTCCCAATGCATGCTGCTTTTCTGAGTAACAGCATGCAAATAGTAGCCAAAAGAATGTTAAAGGCACTGTTGTGAGAGACCCCTGACTTCAGTTAATTTGGCTCTATACACATCAGGCCTGTGCCTTTTAGATGAGCAAGAGCCCAATTCATTTTCCTAGTGGGGATTCAATTCTCAGCCATTTAAAAAGAGGCAGAATGGGAATCAAAGATGAAAAGCTGAGAAAAGTGATGCAGTTCTGCAGGCTCACCCATGACCTAGGGCTTTAAAAAAGATTAAGAAAAATGGTGCAGGCTGATTTAAATTAAGCATGGATTTCACTTCTCCCCCCTACCCCCCGCCCCAGATTAAAGACTCACAGTTATCCGGACAAAGGAGAAAGAGAGAAATGACACTCCTTTTCCGGAACCTCTTTCCTTTTAGCATTCTAAGTGCCTTAACATGATGCAGGTCTCTGTGAAATTTTGCATCATTCATAATGAATAATAAGATTTAGCTGCCCCGCTAATTATGTAATTCAGCTCCATATTCTGTTCTTCCTGTAATGACAGATTAAATGTCTGCTATGATTAAGTATCAGTTTGCTGTCCACCAGATGACCATTCACCTCCCAGCAGAAAGTCCATCCTGAGAAACATTTTCCTTTGTCTTTCTCTTTCATAGACAGATACCACAATTTTTCAAAGAGATCTGTAGGCTCTAAAGGTCAGTCCTGGCTAGCTGCCAGTTGCCACCCTTCAGCCTGACAGATTATGAACAGCCCTTCACTGCAGCCCTAGAGTACCATGTTCATGGCTGTATTTTACACTAAGCATGGATATTACATTGTTTTATTTACTCAACAAGAGTAGGGGAACTAGTCACTATTGCCCAATGGTTATTATAGCCCCGTATTTTCTTAGACAGCTAATGCGCTTATTACAGAAGGAGTTACTAAAACATGAGCAGTCCATAAAAATTATGAAGAGGCAGCAACCCTATTTGGGGAAACGTAACATATTTCACTATGAACCCCATCCAGAGTGCAGAGCAAAAGATGGGAAACAAGAACCACAAATATCTTATACTTTCCCAGTTTCTGTGCAGTTACAAACAGCAGGGAAGTAACTTGCCTAGGGAGCAAGAGGTTGCTGGTTCAAATCCCCGCTGGTATGTTTCCCAGACTATGGGAAACACCTATATCGGGCAGCAGTGATATAGGAAGGTGCTGAAAGGCACCATCTCATATTGCGTGGGAGGAGGCAATGGCAAACCCCTCCTGTATTCTACCAAAGACAACCACAGGGCTCTGTGGGCACCAGGAGTCGACACTGACTCGACCGCACAACTTCACTTTACTTTACAAACTACTGGACTCAGAACATCAGTACTACATCATAGCCTATGGCACAAAACCAGCATACAATAGGCAAGGCTATGGTTGCCAGTTCCACAGCCTAGTATGGCTCCTGCAGTTGGTGGCACAGAAGACAAAATAAGATCAGCTCCTGCTTCATCTGTCACTGTAGTGTAACTCTATGGTGGGAATGGGGAAAACCATGCTAGGTAAAGCATAGTGGTTAAAGGACTGAGCTATGAATCAGGAAATCCCTGGTTTGAATCTCATATACTGCTACTATGAACATTTATATACTGCTTTTCAACAAAAGTGTTCAAAGCAGTGTATAAACAGTTGTTTATTTAAATAAATAATAAACGATCTCTTCCATAGGTACCTTCGGCAGGCCACTCCTTCTCCATCTGCTGTATTGTGTGTTTCCCAAACACAATAGATTCCCCCTCCCACTTTAACTCCTTCCATTTCTGTTGAGGTCTATTGTATCTGGGCATGTGCTGCTCAAGAAGGATGGAGTGCTGACAGCATTCCACATGCATAGTGCCCATGCTGCTGTACCACTGTTCTAAAAAAGAAAAAAAAGATCAGCATTTTTGCTTTAATAAGTATGACCATTTAAGTTTGGGGAAAATAAAAGGGAGGAAATGGATGGACGATGATGTTGTGTGACACCAAATGTTTTTAGTCCAGCATTGCCACCTCTGCTTTATTTCTGGAATTCTGTGAACTCATTTCATTGTAAAATATTTGGGCTTGGGGACAGGAAAAATATAGCTTTCCCTGTGACTTTAGTTTTGACTGGAGAGTACACACTCACTAGCTGCCTATCCTGTAGTGCTAATGTGAGCAGCTAAAAGAGCAGGCATCTGAATGTAGCTGGAAATATGAGCCCTGGAGGCTTTAGAGACAAGGCTTCTACCCCAAATCTCCTTCAGAAGAGAGTGTGTGAGTTCACACACCAGCCAAACTTACCCCAAAGTCCCTTCGAGATCCTTGGACCCACTCCACATACAAATCAGGCTTTGTCTTGCCAGTTCTAGCTTATCTTGATGTATTTCCAGGTTTTTAAAATGCTGGTTTTAAGCCACTTTTTCTGAACACTCCGGACGAAATAAGGAGAGGCACTGACAGAATCATTAGCATGGTAAGAGGGATACTCTCTTTAGAAATGCAGATATAGCTCTTCAGTAATCTCTCTTTCCCGCCCCACTTCCGCTCATTGGCTAGAAGGAAAACGAAGTTGCAAGTTCACATGCGAATGTGAACTTGCAAAAACAGAAAACAAGAGCAGACGGGAGGGGCTGCTTCCCTCAATGCCAAGAGTGTGATTCAAAGTGGCTTCGCTCAACATTTACCCCGCAGCATGAAGCCATGTGCTAATAACTCCCTGTTAAGGTAAATAATGTACCTGGAAGCTTTTCATGTGGGGCTTTTGAAGCTCTGTAACTCACTTCTCCTCTAGAATGCAGGGGGTGTATTCACATGTTGGCTACATTTACCCCGAAGTCCCTGCAAGTTATCAGGGAGCAGTTCACACACAATTCAGGTTTTTCACTGTATGTATGTATTTGTTTATTACGGCCCAAGGCCAAGTTTTTCACTGTGTGTTAAAGTGTAGCCCAATTTATATCAAGGGTAAAAAAAATCCAGTATTTGCAGCGGGGTTTTGTTTTTGTTTTTGTTTTTAACAACTTCAAGTTTGCAGTAAAGCCTCCCTGTAAACCCACGGTAAAATCTACTGTGCATAAAAGTCTGGAGAGAGTTTCTATCATCAGGTGTAGCTGCTGCAGACAAATGTACTCAGGGAGAGCAAGGAGCATGGAGCAAGTGGGACAGCATGGGGGAGGTAACTAACCAGTGAACTCCCCTCCCTTCTGTACCTTGGTACACTCTGCACAGATACTGAATGCCCCAACAGAACTATGGGGCAAATAAACCTATTTTTGTTTGTTTTTAGCTCTGCAGACTTTCAAAAGGCATCACCATCATCCATTGATAGGTTCTCTGGTGCTGAAGGCTGCACTAGATGGTTCTCAGAATTCACAGACTGAAGATCTACAAGTGACATTGTTAAGGTGCACAGGCTACAAGTCTGTTTTTCTATGCCCCTTCAATGTGTTTTCAAAGCACACCAGAGGATGATATGTAAAAACAAACCCATGCAGCTGCTGTTTGAGCTTTCCCATTCTCACTGCAGCTGCAAGGAAGAGTTGTTCGAGCTGTGTCTCTCTAAAAGCACTTCAAAGGGTGCTATATAGGAACTTCTGATCTTTTAAAGCTATTACAGGCTCCATTTGTAGCTGACAATGTCCATACTGGTGGGAGTCAAACTCCTCACCGTGCCTGCAGTGTGTAGTACTATGTTTTGCTTATGTACTTCATGCACTGGAATCCTACACCCAGTGCTTTTAACTTCCAACATCATAAGCATGAAGTGAGCCTACTTAAAAATCTGGATGAAGATTCAAAGAAGGTGAGAAGTGCAAACGTTTTGGGCCAGACAAAACTGCACTGGTGGAGGAACCTTGGTTACTGTTCTTGAGTGGCAACAGTTGCCATGTGGCTTTACCCAACAAAGTAGCAGGAACTACTGCCAAGAAAACAGCAATCAGAGCAGCTATATTTCTGTCCGGCATCCACATGTTCCTTATTTAGATCCTAGCCATAATCATGAGTCTTGTTTATACTAAGGGACTATTTGGGGAGTGAACTAGTTTATGAACGGCCTGGTGCTGAGAGTGGCTTCAGGCATGATAAGAAGATGCAGTAAAACATGGAAACCTGTGTGCGTTCTCTCAGTGCATAGAGCTTCTCCTTTCTTCCCCTTCTCCCTGGCACAATTATAATGTCCTATTGTTAAGACATTTTAGCGGATGCACTGAAGTGTTAGGCACTCAAAATATCCAGTCAAATATCCACTCATTTGGCACAATCTAAAGCCATTATCCATTCATTTATACTTTGGAGTTTATACATTTGTTGACAATGGAAGGAAAGATTAGCTATGTAACTTAAAATGATGAAATATGAAAAGGTTTTCATTTGTTTTGTATGTTTCTGACTATATTTGGAGTATTTTTAAGCAATCTGTAAAAGCTAAACTGGATGAAAATGCACTCTTTTTTTCCTAATTGTAAGTTATTTATTTCCACTAAAAACTGAAAAATGGAGTAGAATACTAGTCAGGGAATCACGTGAAAAAAGTCATATTGGGCTATCTTAATTCTGAATTTGTATGAGATTGTTGTTGTTGTTTTTAATTTTCTACTTATTGTACTATATATTCAGTACATCCATCCATCTGGGGGTTGTTGAACACTGAAGGCATTTCAGAACTCTAAATGCTAAAACAATATAAACATTTTAGAAATGATTAGTAAAGTAATGAGAAAGCCAGCCTCATCAGGCTCAAAATAACTAAACCAGGAGTACTGGAAAGCTGCTGTTTAAAATACAAGATTAGTTTGGCTATAGAATCCAATTTGTGAGTTTGAATTATACGAGAGTGAATTTGTATGAGTGATGGAATAGGAAAAAGTAGTAAAAAATGTTCATATGAATGACCTGCCATGGGATCAAACCTGCCTTTAACCCATCCATAAATGCTGGCTGACATACTGTACAAGAGTACATCAGCCTAGTAACACAGCATTTGAGCAAGTTGCGTAAGTTGCACAAATGCAAAATCTGCATGAATTGTGTTAAACAAGAATTATCCTGTTATTTCCAGTGGGCTTACATTTGTGTAACACAATTTCTACACATTTTGTGTTTGCACAACTTATGCAAATTGCACAAATGCAGTGTTCCTAGGCTGATGTACTGCTGTGCAGTAGGTCATCCATTAGTTTCTAATCATTCTTAAAGTTGTAGTAAAAATAAAGATGACTGAGTTGAGCCATATTCAGGTGGGGAAACTTCATGGGGGAAACAGGAGCAAAAAAATCAACTTATAGAGATATGGTTTAGCCTTTGCTAACAATGTGAGAGCAGCTTTGGAGGTTCAAGAAGCAGGGAAACAGATAACATGACCGAACTTCTATTGTATAATATGTGATTTCAGATCACTGGCACTTCCTTTATAAATGCGGGCATAGCTATTGGCAGAGGATGTGATTTACATGCAGAAGATCCCAGGTTCAATCCCACATTCAAACAGTAAAATATCTGTTGAGAAGGATATCAGATTCCCAGTATGGCTGGGAAAGACCTGGGAAAATAGCTGGCAATCAGCATGGGCTAACCTGGGCTAGATGGACCAATGGCTCTTCCCGAGATGAAGCATCTGAATGGGTTCATTAATAAGCTTGCAGTCTTATTCACTTGTATTTCTGGCTATTTATCCCTTGTCAAATGTCTGGAGCTGCTTGGCGATTGTTATTCTGTGAAGAACAAAGACATTTTTCAAGTAAATAGGTGGTAAATAAAAGCTCGTTTGTGTTGTTCACTGAAACCAATACCTGCAGAACTTACCGTGATCTTAGATGATGGCAGCGCAACCAGAAGTTTAAGCATGAATTCTTGCAGCACCTGTCCATCTCTTTTAGAAGTGTGCATTATGATTACATTATACATTCCTTTGTAGATCTTGCTAGTGATTTCACAGGCTCCATGCCCTTGAATACTATTTTGATTTTAATTGCTTTTTCTGCTGCACTTGTGTGCTTTCCCACCTCCTCAGATTTACTTTTATCTGCAATTCTGCTATCACTTTTCTGCACTATTTCCAGGTATGACTTTGGATTATAATCCATATCCCTGAAGCAAAGCCCAAGGTTTTGTTATTCTAATAATAAAAGACTGTGCCAAATCTAGTGAGCAAAATCCCAGCAGATCAGTAGTATCATATTCAGACGTTGCCTATCTGTACCTAAAGGGGAGGAATAAAGAGTAGTACTATAGAGCAGGGTTTCTTAACCTTGGGCCCCCAGATGTTGTTGCACTACAAATCCCATCATCCCCAGACATGGCCTTTGTGGCAGAGGATGTTGGGAGTTGTAGTCCAACAACATCTGGGGCGGGCAAGGTTAAGAAACCCTGCTATAGAGGATACTGAGTCAAAAGGACAGAAACTGTTGTAAATTTACCTGTGTTTTTAATAATAGTGCAGGGGTAGTCAAACTGAGGCTCTCCAGCCACGAAAACTCCTATTATGCCCAGCCTTATTGTGGCTGGGGATGATGGGAGTTGTAGTCCCATGTATGTACAACCCAGCTTTCTCACTCTAAGTTTAAAATGTTTGCATTCACAAACAGTTTTCAGAGGCTGACAGTCAAGTGTTAAACAAGTCAGTTTTCAGTTGCATAATCCAGATGTTTAATTGGATTGAATCTCTAGGGTAAAAGGTACCATGCATGATTATCATTGGGCTTAACTGAACTACAAATGTATATAGGTTTAAGCCCCTTAATGATCACGGATTTCCCCAAAGAATCCTGACAATTTTAACTTGATGAAGGAGCTGAGAATTCATTGGTTTTGGTCCCTTGCCCCTTCCACAGAACTACAGTTCTCATGATTCTCTGGGAAGAAAGACTAACCAATCACCTGTTTAAGTCTGTATTTTAGATACCCCTTCATTGATGGCAATATGTGAATGCTAACGTCTTTTTTATTCTTGCAAACTTTTGACCTGCCAGGTATTGATTATTCTGTCTTGACTCGGTAGCTTTTGTTGTGTTTTGTCTGCTGTATTAGTTGTTGTTTATCTTTTCTTAGTTTATTTTTTGTTATGATGATCAGAAGTGAGCTGCCCTGAGCATAAGATATATAAATGATTTTAATAAATACATAAATTGTGTGTGTGTGTATACACACACACATACATATATACACACAAACACACACTCCACTAAAAAGCTTTTTGAAATAACCGTCATGCTATTTATGTTAATATCTGATAATTATTCATGAAGCTGGAAAAATTGAGTGGCATAAATTCATATTCTGGCCAATGTAAACTGAAGGCAGTTTGACAAGGTTTGCTGCTTGTGATGTGTATACACCCATTCAATCTTTTCTTATAGTTTGCATAGTTGCAGGTTTTTATATTGCTTCCCCCCCCCCCAAAAAAAACCCCTGCAAAACCTGCTAGACCGGGGTAGCAGTAGGACAAAATAAGTGTGTGTACACAGTGAGAAGCGATGCCTCTCTCTCTCATACCACTTTAAGTTCTCTTAAAAACTACTCTCCGGCTCCAGCTGTGGAGAAGAGGACTAGACTCGGGAAACACTGTGCCACAGTGGCCCTCTCTCTGCAAAGAAAGCGTTAACACAAACTTGGAAATGAGGCTGGTATTTTATTAACCTTTTGCAAAGAGGATTGTTAGTTATCGGCAGGAGGCATTAGGAAGGAAGGGAAAGGCCACTTGGCCTAATAAGCCTTGCCCCTTTGGGGCAACCTTGGTCTCTGTCTCCTTCCAGGAATAAATTATGTGAAGGCTGTTCCTCAGCTCATTTATAAAATCTCATTTAAGGACCTGTCTTGGCAATTTGTCCCATATATAAGCTATTCTAGGAATTCAGGGGCACCAAGCTAGGGCCCAGGCCTTCAGCGTCATCCCTACACACAGGTTTTAATATATGTACTGACTGAGTTCTGCTGAATTGTTTGATGTGCCAGCAGTTGTGGAAAAGGAAAGGTGCTGAAGCATATTCAAAAAGATAGAAATATTTGTGTGTGTGTGTGTGTATGCACACATGCGGCCGTGACTGTGTCTGTGTGTGTGTGTGTGGGTGTGGGTGTGAGAGGGGAGGGGATGTTGAAGTGAGTACTCCGCTATGCACATGTTTACGAGGCAGAGAGAGAGAGAGACATATTACTGCTTTGTGTCTGTGTCTGTGAAAAGATTAAAGCAATTCCATTAAATTTAGCAAGTATATTAATAACATTTATCTGACACCTTGAAAATTGAAACAGCGTGGTGTAGTGGTTAGAGTGCTGGACTAGGACTGGGGAGACCCGAGTTCAAATCCCCATTCAGCCATGAAACTAGCTGGGTGACTCTGAGCCGGTCACTTCTCTCTCAGCCTAGCCAACTTTACAGGGCTGTTGTGAAAGAGAAACTCAAGTATGTAGTATACTGCTCTGGGCTCCTTGGAAGAAGAGCGGAATATAAATGTAAATAAATAAATAATAGGACCGAGGAGTCCGGGGTTCAAATCCCCATTCAGCTATGGTATGTGCTGGGTGACTCTGGGCCAGTCACTTCTCTCTCAGCCCAACATACTTCACAGAGTTGTTGTGAGGAGAAATTTAACTATGTACACTGCTCTGGGCTCCTTGGAGGAAGAACACAATACAAATGTTAAGTAAATAAATAAATAAATCTCCTCAGTCTCCATCACAGTTTTTAGAAGGCATGTCAAATTGTAGCTTTTTACCCAGGCTTTTATATGATTGCCTCCACTGTTGCTTCTTGTATTTTGTACTGTTTTATGCTAGGGTTTTAATTAATTTTTAAAAAATCAGATTTGTTTTTATATTTTTACCTTAATATTTTAATGTCTTTTTAATAATCTTGTTTCTAAATTTTATTGTGAGCCGCCTTGGGATTTTATTAATGAAAGGCAGGGTATAAATTTAACAATCAATCAATCAATCAATCAATCAATATTATTTGACACCTTGAAAATAGAAACATGAAACAGAAATAAGCTGAACAGGGTTAAGGCATAATGGTGAAGCAATTTAAATGCGTAAAAGCAAAGAAATACAAAATTGAGGCTATTCACACATGCATGCAAAACCAGGCTCAGAGAGCGCAGTGGTGGGGTGAGGGGGGATACCAATAATGCAATGAGCACTTGCAAACATGGAAAGTTGAAAACAAAGAGGGTATTCTCACGACCATTGGAAAGCGGGCTAAGGGAGCTTAGCCCACTTTCCAGTCATCATGAGAACCAGTGGGCTCGCAGGCAAACCCGGTGGTTCCCTGGTGGCCAGCCTGCCAAAAGTAGCCCTCCCCTTAGCCAAGGTTAGCGAAGCGAGCACTCTGCTAACGCGGGATTCCTGATCGGCTCCGTGCCGTGGCAACATATGGGGAGACCCCTGGCCAGAAGGCTGCAAGCAGTCTCCTCGGCTCGGGGGGTCTCTCCAGCATGCCCCGCACAATCGCGCGGGGCATCCTGGAACTTCTGGAGGCCATGCAGCCCCCACCGGCCTGGGCTACTGCCTTGATTGTCTGTGGGGAGAGTGGGCTAAGCCTGCTTTCCCCACAGAACCCCCTCCGGTGGGTCTCACTGATTGTTAGACTCGCCTCAAAGTATGCTTAACATAGATAGAGTCTGTATGTTGAGGACCAACACTGAAAAGAAACAATGAGGAGAGTCTCACGAGCCGTCGAGCAGGCAGGAAGCCCTGGGCGGCCGGATTGACCACCCACACGACTGCCGGCACTGTTATGGAGCTGGTGGGGGTTGTGGAGATCGGGGCCACGCACCCCCGGAAGCTCCAGGATGCCCCACGTGCGCATGGAGCAGGGCAGAGGCAAGTTTTTCAAGCCTCCAGGTATCCCTCAATGCAACTCATGACATGCACATTACATTGGGGATTCCCCCCTCAGGCGGGCACTCTGTGCACCCGCCTCTGTGATTCCTCAGGCTCCATGCCAGGCCAGCCCACCACCACTACCTTGTCCCAGTGGCCAGACCAGGCCGGACCACCACCTGTTCCTGCTGCCCGACCCGATGCCTCCTGTTCCTGGTGCCTGGCCTGGCCCCACCTCCATTGTCTCACCATTCCCAGTGGCTTGGCTGGCTCACCGCTGCCATTTTCTCCCCATCCCCGTCACTATCTCCCAGGCAGCTGCTCTCACGAAAGCTGCCATGCATGAGATTAGTGACGGGTACGCCTAGGAGAAATAACTATATAGATAGCCTCATTGTTTATTACTATGTAGTGAGGTCATTCACACGATCAAAAACTGAGGCTATTCACACGATGGGAGAAAATTGGGCTAGTGGGGGCTAGCCCGCTTTTCTCCTATCGTGAGAACCACCAGGCTCAGCTGTGAGCCCGGTGGTTCTTCAGCTGGTAGCCCACTAAACTACCCTGGTGCTTAAACCAGGTTTGCAGAGCGAGCGCTCCACAAACCCATTTTTTTCAATTATGTGTCGCCGTGCCGCGGCTCTGTGCCATGGCAACTCACGAGTAGACCCCCCCCAAACTGGAGGCTGAAAAGCTGCCTCCTGGCTCGGGGGTCTCTCCAACATGCTCTGCACGCTTGCGTGGGGCATGCTGGAGCTTCCGGGGGCCGCACAGCCCACAATCCTCCCGGCCCCTGCCGGCTCCGTGACGGAGCCGGTAGTCATGTGGGCAGCCACTTTGGCCGCCCAGAGCAGACTGCCTGCTCATGTGTGGGGAGAGCGGGCTAAGCCCGCTCTCCCCGCTAATCCTCCCCAGGCGGCTCCCACTGATCGTGGGAACTGCCTCACTGTGTTCTACCCAGGTTTAGGAGCTCTGTATGCTCCCAGTTTTGGTTGTGTGGAAGCAAGGTAAGAGGAAAGCTACCCAGGTTTTCCTCTTACCTTTCTTCTACACAATCACTGCTACTCAGGTTTTCCTCTTACCTTGCTTCCACACAACCAAAAAATGGAAGCACACAGAGCTCCCAAACCCGGATAAAACACAGCTTTTGACTGTGTGAATGACCTGACAATCTTAGAAAATAACATAGGATTGTATAGAGATCAGTCTCAAATGAAGTTTAGTACAGTATCAGCATAACCTTGAGTGTAATAATATGAAAGTTTCAGTTTTAAAAGAATTTTACCCAGAGAATAACAATCTGGAAAAAAGAACTGTTTCTCTGACAGTAGAAATGTCACACGGTTTGGCCTTTTCTGGCCTATGCTAGCCACATAATTCAATTTTGGTTTCATTTACAAAAAATGTTTGGCACCCAATTTGGGGTCAGAATATGCATAGAATTTGAATGTCAACATGCAGATTTACACCATTTTCATCTCCCTGTCACAGAGCAATTGCCATGAGCAACTGCGCAGCCTGTACATAGCAGGAGTTATTTTTTAAAACTGGAAAAGGGGAGTGGGATGGGAGAAACTCCTACAAAGACTTTCTTTTAGGTAAAGCTAAATAAATATTCAGCATAAATCAAAAAGGCCAGCCCTCTTATAAAATGTTACAGACCCCTCTCCCCCTGGAACTCACACAGCTAAGCACATACTAAGGCTAGCAGGCCTCCAGCTGCTAGTACCAGCCATGGTCTTTTACTGCCCTCTGCAGTCCCAAAATGTGCCGCTGCTTACCGAGAGCCAACGTGAAAGCCTTGCCAAATGTGTCTGAAGCTGTGACATAGTCAAGATAGCAAGGTGTCGCATATCAGGTACATACACTAGTAATGGTAAGGCTCAGCTACAGAGCAGGTGGATAGCTAAGAGAAGGTCACTCTGCTTGAACTCTCTGGAGCTTGGATCAATTGCTCACCATTCTGCAAATGGGAGGGAGAGGGGAGAAAGGGGCATTTAATGCTGAAAACCGTAAGTCTTCCTGGGAACCATCTCTTCTGGTTTAGAAGCCCCAATTCAGATGTGTGGGTGTTCTTGTCAGGGAAAGATTTTAGTATTTGTAGCATGTGCACAGAGTTGGTTCATCTGAACCACCCCTCCCCTACATGATTCGGGAAAGGCACCCCAGCCTCTCCATTGGGAGGGGGGAAGGATGTGCGTGCTCACATATCCCGGCGGATAAGTTTATCTTCTGAACCAACTCACTCTATATTAGAGTTGCTACCTCTTGTCTAGCCCTGTTCCTGTAGTTTTTAACACTACAGCAGCCTGACACACAGAAATTAAGACAAACAAACTTTTGACTTCATGTTTGTATCTGGCCCAGTTTTAAGTCACTCGGCTGTTAAAAGCACAGGCGCAGAGCCAACAAAAAGGTGGCACCCTTACCCTGAAGAGCACCAATCCCTACTGACTGGGCAAAAGGGCACCCTTTTAATGTGGTAGTTTCTCTTCACAACTGTCTCTCTTCAGATCAGCATTTCATCTCTCACAGTGGCTCTTACTGGTGTCTCTCTTATGTTTCTTTTTAGACTGCGAGACACTTTGCAGCATGGGACTACTACTTTCTTGTTCCGTGAGCTTTGTAAACTGCTTTGAGAAGATTTTTTGTTGAAAAGTAGTAAATAGCTATTCTAACTACTAAAAACAGTAATATTTTTGGAAGGGCGGTATAGAAACCGAATAAACAAACAAACAAACAAACAATATGCACAAATGCACTGCCTTTGTTATTTCAGCTGTTCTAGAGCTATGCCTTAGCGCAGGGATGCCCAACCTTGTTGTACAAGTGTACCCGTTCTGTCACAAACCTTCAGCTCAGGTACCCCATAGAGGGAGGGTGTGAGTGTGTGTGAGTGTGAGTGTGTGTGTGTGAGAGAGAGAGAGAGAGAAAGAGAGAGAACAATTATGAGATAGGCTATTCCAGTCACTGGCTTTGCTCTAGTCTGGCTACTCCATTCGCTGGCTTACATCCAGACTAACTCCCATTAAACTTGTATCATTCATTTCAATAAGACTGCTTATCAGTAACTTAATCCTGTGACTGCAGCAGCCAGGCAGTACAGCTGCCACATAGCCACATCCCTTCCGGCACTCCTAGGGGTACTAGGGCCTCCTGTCTTAGTGCAATCACCTCTGAGTAATACATATTTGAAAGATGGGATAGGCATATAGGTCCAAATTATGAATGGGGTTCTCCAATACCTTGGAAGGGTGGGGGGAGTTGCTAATTCTTTTAGTAATAATTTGGGAATGTGGCTGTTTCTTTAGCCCTCTCATTTTAGAACTCAGTTTAAGACATTATGCTTTTAAATAAGGTTCCATTCTCCTCATTGATTTGTCACCATGTTTTTTGAAACGAATACAGCTTATAAGTTTAGAGTTAAAACTTGCCATGTTGTCCTTATTTGCCCCACAATGTCAATGAAGCCATTGCTTCATAAAACACAATGGATGCCCCTTATTTCATTACTCCAATGAGCCTTGCTTGTCCTGAGGAGTTCCTTCTAACATGTACTCCTTTTCTGGTTTACACAGAAGTTATTAAAGCAGAGGTTCTCAAACTTGGGCCCTCAGATGTTGTACTTCAACTCCCATAATCCCCAGCCACAATGGCGTTTGGATCGGGGGAGCTGAAGTCCAACATCTAACTTCAAGGCCCAAGTTTGAGAACCCCTGTAATCGAGCATATACTAGTAACCAGCAAAATTATAGTTCTGTATTTATATAGCAAAACCTCACTTTTTAACCTATACTAAAGATGCTACTCCTATCAAGGCTGATTCTAACTTGACAGCACAGAGATATGGCTCTAGAACAATCTTCTATATATTTATTTCTCCTAGGCGTACCTGTCGCTAATCCCATGCATGGCAGCTCTCGCGAGAAGCTGAGAGCTGCTGGACTAGCGATGGGACGCAGGAGAAAACAGCCGCCAGGAATGAGAAGGCAGCAGCAGGCCTGGCCAAGCCGCTGAGGGTGAGGAGGCAACGGCGGGCCCAGCCTGGCCGCTAGAGGGTGAGGAGGCAGTGGGCCAGGCCCGGCCGCCGGGGGTGAGGAGGCGCTGGTGGTGGCCCCGGCCTGGCCGCTGGGCTGAAGAGGGGGCGGCAGGCCCAGCCCAGCCACTGGGGTGAGGAGGCGACTGGGCCACCAGGAGAAAGTAGCTGCAGGAGGGGACGAGCCGGCTTGAAAGCTGGCCAGAAACTCCGGAGGGGGGGAGCAGGCCAGGTGGGCCGTCAGAGGCGCAGATGCTCTGCGCCCAGCCCAGCTAGTTCAGATTAATTGTATTGCCTGTTAATGTAAAATATTGTAATGGGTTTTAGTTTAATATTTTTCTGTTAATTTTTGTTACTTCAAATTCTTTTGAAAGAGAATTCTTTTATAAATAAAATAAAATCGTTATACAAAAGAATATTCTAGGTTCACAGAGCTAACACTGCAGTTCCAAAGTATCTCCGAAAAGCAGTAAACCTCTTACAGCACAAGCCCTTCCAACTATCCTGCTGAGATATGCCTATGTACTCAGCTGGGGAAAAGGAATGTCACAAAGGATCAGGACTGCATTGGGACAAAGGGCTAAAGCCTCCTCCCTTCACCATGGACCTCATCACCCTCTGCAAACATGCTATTTATGGTGGAAACATCAAACACACAGTTCCCAATTGTGCACTAGATGTTGTTGTCTAGTTTGACTCTCTTATGAATGAGTTAGTCTAATGTTGCTACTAAGAACATAAGAACAACTGCCCTGCTGGATCACGCCCAAGGCCTATCTAGTCCAGCATCTTGTTTCATACAATGCCCACCAGATAGCTCTGAGAAGCCCATAGGCAAGAAGTGAGGATATGCCCTCTCTTTAGCTGTTGGTCCCTGGCAACTGGTATTTAGAGGCATCCTGCCTCTGAGGCTGGAGGTGGCCTGTACTCACCAGATTAGTAGGCATTGAAAGTCCTGCCCTCCATGAATGTGTGTTAAGACCCATCCAAGCTAGTGGTCATTCACCACATCCCATGGAGAAATAATTCCATTGATTAATTATGTGCTGTGTGAAAAAGTACTTCCTTTTGTTGGTCCTAAATTTCCTGGCCTTCAGTTTCATGGGATGACCCCTAGTTCTAGTGTTGTGAGAGAGGGAGAAAAATTGATCTCTGTCCACTCTCTCTAGTCCATGCATAATTGTATACACCTCTGTCATGTCTCCCCATAGGTGCCTCTTTTCTAAACTAAAAAGGCCCAGATGCTGTAGCCTTGCCTTATAACAGGGCTGCTCAGCTTCAGCCCTGCAGATGTTGGCCTACAACTCCCATAATCCCTGGTTATTGGCCTATGTGACTGGGTATTATGGAGTTGTAGTCCAAAAAACAGCTAGGGGGGCCTAAGCTGAGCAGGCCTGCCTTTTAAGGAAGGTGCTCCAGGAAGTTTTTCACAGAGAGCTTTTAAAGCCCTTTAACTTGCAACTCCTCCGGAATGGAGGGGGTGCATTCACATATTGTCCAGATTTACCCCCAAAGTCCCTGTGAGTTATCGGGGAGCAGTTCACACACAATTCCGGTTTTTCACAGTGCGTTAGCGTGTAGCTCGGTTTATATCCAGGGTAAAAAAAATCCACTATTTGTGTCAGGTTTGGGGGACAACTTAGAGTTCGCAGTAAAGCCTCCCTGTAAATTCATGGTAAAGACTGCTGTGTGTAAAGGTCCCAGGCCACTGATCATCTCAGTTGCCCTCTTCTTCACCCTTTCCAGTTCTACAGTGTCCTTAAGATATGGTGACTAGAACTGCATGCAGTAAATGTACATATACATTTCTTTCTGAGTTTAAAAGAAAGCACAGCGAAGGTGGCCACTTGGCAGCTGACATTAGGCACTGCATCCCCCCAAAGACAGGTAAACGTTCTACATCCAACCCCTTAAGTTTATCAGCTGTGTTTCCCCCCCACACACACACTAATCGCCTTGTAAATAGGGCAATAAAGAACATAGTGGATGACGTTCTCCACTTGACCACCGCCACAAGAGCAGAGGTGCTGTAATACTGGGAGTGTGCATATAGAGATATTTAATTTCCTAATAGAAGGGGTTCCCAACATATACAAGTACACAAAAGAGTACCTATCTGTTTCTGTGAAATATTGGAGGGTATGTAATGCATTCACTAGGCAGTTTGAGAAAGAACCTTGAGCATCTGGTGGCCTACATGGCATACCTATGAGAGAAGCACATCTCTGCCCTTAGGACTCAGTCCCAAATACCACATAGAACAGCAAAGCTTAATTTACCCTTGCACAGGACAGTCACACAACATTCCCTGTGCTGGCCGAGAAGAATGTCAATTGTATCCTGTTTGATGAGAGACGCATTCATCCGCCTTTCAAATCAAATTTTTTTCCCCTGGAAACCTATTTTAACCCTTGTACATTGCACAATTGACCTTTTGGTTTCCTAGAGCTGGGATTAGCACCCTGAGCAATTATTCCAAACAGGAGGGGAAAATATATTGGTTGCCTGAGTTCCTGAAGGAGAGCCATTCTTCCATCCCCTTGTTCTTTTAGACAGACTAAGGGTAATACTACATATTGTGACAACCATGCCATTAGAGTTGACATGCTCAACTTTCCTATACTAAACAGGAGCTGCAGGGGCACCATCTGAAATTGGACTATGGCAGGGCAACACACTTTTCTCCTGCTCCCTGCAACTCCTATTTAGTACAGAAAATTCCTTATGGAATATGTATTATGGTCCTCAGAGGTAGGGATATGCACAAGCCGGTTCGGTGCTTCCTTTGGGAAGCACTGAACCGGCTCATGTGCCCGCTATGAACCGGTTCGACAGAGCAGTGAGCGGTTCCCTTAAGAAGGAGAGAAGCAGGTCCTTACCTTCTCTGCTGCCACCCCACCGCTTTTCTGGGTGCACTACTCACTTTGACAAAGGCTGAATGCAGCTGCTGCGCTGTTCCCAGCATGCACATGTTCCACGTGGTGTCAGCAGGCACATGGCTGCTGTGCATGCTAGAGCAAGTGCCATGCCCGGAGAAGTGGCAGCGAGGCAGCAGAGCAGGTAAGGACCTGCTCCCCTCCTTCTTAATGGAACTGTTCCACGCCCCGCCTGCGTCTGCACAAGCCGTCCGTGCACATCCCTACTCAGAGCTGATGTGAGAGACTTTCAAGGAAGAAATATGAATATATTTAAATGGTTTCATTCTGAGTAGTGTTCAACATTAAAGCCACAGTCTTCAAACTATCAAAAAACTATTCAAAAAGTTGTTCCAGTAAGTGGTAACTTACCCTAACCAGTAACTAGCTTGAGGATGCTAGTGAACCTGAATAATTACGTTACCCTAATATTAGAAAGTTGCCCTAAGATTAGAAATTACCATACATTACAAAATACATCTTACAAGTTAGTTTAAAATGTGTCAAATACTTTCAGTAATAAATAGCCATAGGATTATGACATTTGTAAAGCACATGCTCATATGAATACTGGAATACCACCTGCTAGAAGTGACTGTACTCAGAAAGTATTGTCTATTTGAGCCCTAATTCTTAATGGCACATAAAACAAATTAAAAATGCAGGTGTTTGGCAACCTATTCCAGGAATTTATTCCTCTCCTTCCCATTTTGCCTTCTGTTAGCCCTTCAAAACAAAATTGAGGGAAATTCAGGAAACTGCCTGTGAAAGTGGAGTAATATCCAGTGACTGAGGCAACTTGAAATTTCAGGGTCCTCGAGAGAAGCAACAAGAAGCATTTCATCTCTCCACAATGTCTGGCCCCTATTTGAATCCTAAAAGTGTAAGAGAAGGTGCCTTGTTCTGCTCTGTCAAACATATAGTCAGAAGAAATTAGAGCAAAACCTATTTTCATCTGCCAAAGCTTGTCCTACCACACAGCTATAAAAGGCACCAGAGCCCTCAGTCAGTAATCATTTAACAATCCTAAACACAATATTTAGGCTTTGCAACTCGCTCCCTGCTGAAATAAGAGCATCTCCTTCTCTGTTTGTTTTTAGGAGGACCTTGAAGACATATCTATTTTCCCAGGCCTTCAACTGTTACCAACATGTTTGAATTTTAATGTGTTTTTATCTATTATGATTTTTATCTTTTTATGAATTTTAAATGTTTTATATTTTATATTAATTTTTTAATTCTGTACACCGCCTAGAGATTTTGATATTGGGTGGTATATAAATTCAATAAATAACTAAATAATAAAATAACTTATTTAGTCATGTCGATGAGTTGTCACTGGAAAGAAATTTGCTCAGTTGACGACCTGAAGAATACTCTGTTATGTGTTTAATGTGTCTGTTGTTCAGCTGCTTTTATGACTTTTGGTGCTGCTGGAATGACATTTTATCTACTGCTGTTTATGTAATGTCTTTTTATTCTGTTTTTGACTGCTTAATTATTGATTGATTTTATTATGATTTTATATGTTGTGAGCTGTGTTGGGTTTTTAAAAAAATGGAATGGCAGAAGCTAAATATGTTTATAACAACAACATACTTCTTTTCGTGAGGGGAGTTATCACTGTCACATTCTGAAGCAATGAAAATGGGATTTCTCTAATTCAAAAACAGAGATTCAGCTGTGGAAGCAAAGAGAGACCTGTGGCTGAAACTTTTGAATGTTTCAGTAATAAAAATATGGGCCATCATCTCACCTGTGTTTTCATGGCAAGGACCACTGCCTGAACAAAGCTCCTTTTTTAGACATTCCTCTACTTTTGTGTGTGCTGCATTTGCTTAATTGGCAATAATCCAGCCTGCACTTCTTTAAAAGCCAAACACTGTTCTTTAGGTGCAGGGGCATACCTAGGGGAGAGGGGGCCTGTGTTCACCCCTCTCCCCGGTGACCCCTCAGATGAGGGGGATTATGAACAAAATAGGGAGGGGTGGAGCTGGGGGCCCTCAGGAGCTGAGGAGCTGTGTTCCCTCTAAGGCGTGCGCACATGCACATGCACACAAGTTTTTTTATGTCCACTCAGTTAATTTTAGATCCTGCTCAGATTAAATCAGGAAGGCCCCCACTAAGAATGCATGTGCAGGCACACTGCCTTGATACTGCTGCCCAGAACAAAACTCATTCTACACAGAGAGGAATAAAATTAGAGAGAACACTGCTGGGGGCCTCGGGATCTTGAACCCATCTGCTCAATTCTAGTTACACCCCTGGGTTAAAGATATACTAGAACAATATGATTGTCCTGTAATATCAGCAGTTCAAAATGAATCCCATTAACTGCAGCATTTAAAATGACAGGGATGGGCACTACAGAATCCCTGGCTGGGTGCCAGAGTCCATGGCTGACATCCAGACTAATGTTGAGCACACTATGCTTTGTGCTCACAACAGGGGCGGGATGATTTTCACCATTCTTCTGCCACCCTCTTTGCCTCCCAAGGGTGCTCCCAGAGGCTGCCACTCTGGAGGGCTTCCTGACCTTCTGGGCACTTTTCAATCACTGCAAGAGATACTTCCCAAAGCAAGGAGCTGAAAAGGCTCCATGTCCATGGTGCTTTGGATTCAAGCCAAATGCTTTTTAACCATGTATTTTCCTATGTTAAAACATAACACAACATGAATAGGGGGAAAGGCTTGCCTTAGGAGACATATCTTGGGCAAATGGCCAGGTGATATTGACCCAGCAGAGTTTCAGGAATTTCAAGGCAAATTTTCACTATAGGTTCGTCAGATGATTATTTGTATTTTTTGCAGCACCAATTTTAATGCAGTCTTTTTAAACAGACAAGGGATAACTAACACAATAATAGGGCAAGGAGGAATAAATCCTTTTCTCAAATCCAATTCATCACTCTCAGGCACGAGTGTTTCCAACATACTAATTTATGGAGTGTCTCCTATTGTTTTAGTGTAAGCAGGAGTCAAAGTCAGTTGACAGTTGGAAGAGGCGAGCAAAAATGTTTTCAAAGAAAGCTCTTTAGGAAATAGCGGTTCCATTCACTGAAATTGTTCCTGTATCACAACCACAGCGTTGTTCAAATATAAACAAATATTTTCACTGCAATGCCACAAAGAGACTTCAATACAAAGCTGGCCAGATATGAAAACAAACTTTGGCATATAAAGGGCTTTTGCTACACATGACTTATTCTTATGACAAGAAGCTGTGTGGAGGAGTGCTGAAAGCTTATTTAGTATGGTACAAAAGACTTTTGTTTATCATCTCTCCGGACATCTTGGGAATCGCAAGCTGCAAGCAGGAACACGGCTGGTGTTCTCACTTTATGGCTCCACAATGTAAAGGGGTTTAGAAAAGACTTATGGGTTCAGCCACAAAGCAAAATGGGCTTTCCCAAACAGTAGCACTCTGAGAGCAATACTGTAGTGTAATGGGCATTACATGAAAAATCTAGGCAGAAAGTTTTTGTTGCTGCTGCTGCTAAGGCTGATATTTTTTTGTGAAACGATCAAGTAATTTTCTGCTGCTGAGTTTCATTTACTGGTTAAAACTCCCAATTTGCCAAACATTATTTTCAGTTTTTCATTACCATTCTTTTCAATCAGGAAAACCTAAGGCTTAGACCTCAAGGACTGTTTGCCGTGTTTCTGGTAGTCATGAACTAACCATACATCTTACAATTTTGGGATTTGGCTGGGTAAGAAAATAGCATTTTATATATATATATATATATATATATATATATATATATATATATATATAAAAAATGCTACTTTCTTACCCAGCCAAATATATATACACACACACACACATATATATAAATGCTTGCCTACTCAGAACACTCAGGGTAAGACAGGGCCAGCATCTGGATCCCTAACCTGAACTTTCCTTTTTTTAAAGGCAAATTCCAATAAAAGAGTAGCATTTGTTACAAAAGTAGTATATACATTAGGTAAAACCAAAAGGTAAACTCCGAGGTCCCAATCCAACCACATATCTCCAATCACATATTTCCACACAACATCTTGCCAATGCAGACACACATCTCCACCTATATGATTATGTCCATCAGAAGTGGTTCAATATGTCTTTTAATATGGATAGAGATGCACACCAGCAAGGGGTATGCAGGAATCTTTTTATTCATTTCATTATTTGTGGGGGAGGGGGACAATCAAATTTTGAGCATTACCCCTGCCAACTATTTAAACCAGTTAACAGTCCCAAAGTACCGCTGAGCTCTGGCATTGGCCGGATGCAATGCCTTGCACTTAGCTTTGATGGAAGGAAGATATAAAAAAAATCCCATACAGAGAGTGTATTTGCCCGTGTGGCTCCGGTGAGATTGAAATGACAGCTCATGTACTCTTGCACGGTCAGTACTATTGTGACATTCAGCATAAGCTTATCACCCCATATATTCGCGAATATCTATGGTGTACTGATTATTTTTATCTTAATTTCCTTTTGACAGATCAGAATGACTTTAGATCCTATAATGTCGCCAAGTTCTACCTCGTAGCTAGCAAAATTCCTTTAGAGTTTAATAAGAACTAAACACTTTCGTACCTGTATGTATGTTGCGTCCACTTTTTGGAAATGCTGTTGACATACATAGTATAGACTGCAAAATGGAATGAGATTTAACACAGTTCAATATTAGGCACAGAATTTTGCTGTCTTGCCCCCATTATACTCAGTATCATTCTGATACCAGTGTTGATTATTTTTTACATATAGTTTTATGTTCATAGTCTTAACTTTTAGCTTCTTCTACTCACTATACTATGTTTTTAGGTAATTAGATCCCGTATTACTTTGAAGAAGTAGATTGTCTTAACTGTTTTTTGTTTATTTTGCTGTTATGCTGGTTAAAGACCAAAATAAAGACTATACCTATGCCTTAATTTTTGCTATTTAAAATATTCACTCATTAATATCACATTCATTTGCACAGTTCTTGCATTCATTCTTGTTATTCCTATTCATGTTAATCTCCCATTGCTTTCAGTATGAGACATAGCAACATAGGAACATAGGAAGCTGCCATATACTGAGTCAGACCATTGTTCCATCTAGCTCGGTATTGTCTACACAGATTGGCAGTGGCTTCTCCAAGGTTGCAGGCAGGAATCTCTCTCAGCCCTCTCTTGGAGATGCCAGAGAGGGAACTTGGAACCTAGATACTCTTCCCAGAACGGCTCCATCCCCTGAGGGGAATATCTTACGGTGCTCACACTTCTAGTCTCCCATTCATATGCAACCAGGGTGGACCCTGCTTAGCTAAGGGCACAAGTCATGCTTGCTGTCCAGCTACTCTTCTCCTGCCTGTGGCCTCTGTGTTTTCCATCCAACTTTCATGATATTTTCAAGTATTATATTTCTTCTAAATTCCCCTCCAGGGGAGCAAACCTGCAAAATTTCAGACAGAAGTCAATTATAGAAGCCATAGTACTGAATTATTCTCTCAACTAATTGTGAATAGAATTTAAAACTACAGGCATAGCAAAGAGGTAACCAGGTAGGAGGACTTGGCCACTACACTTCAGCAGCAGACTTTGGCCCAGCAGACAGGCAACCCTTCTAAGAATGGATCCTCCATATCATTAGTTGCAGTATCCTAATCATGATACTGTAGAAAATCCTGACAAATTTCTGCATGTCAAAGTCAAACATATCCAACCCAAAACATGACTTTGAAAACGTGACTTCGAATATAACATATGTATATGTGTGTGTATATATGTGTGTGTGTGTGTGTGTGTGTGTGTGTGTGTGTGTGTGTATATATATATATATATATATATATATATATATATAAAAGATGGGCCATCTTGCCTTATTAAAAGCAGGAATGTGAAAAAAATAATCCTACAGGAGCTGATATACGATGGCAAAGGACCATGCAGAGCCAACATCGTTCCACCCAGGGTATAAACTGCACCAGTCATATTATTTTATTATTTATTCATTCATTTATTACATTTGTACACTGCCCCAAACTTTCGTCTCTGGGCAGTTAACAATAGTATAAAACAAGTTAAAATATATACAAAAACTTAAAACAATTTAACAATTTTAAAACCATGAATTAAAACCTTAAAATTTAAAGAACAGAAAAAGCTTGGGTGAAGAGGTGAATTTTCAAATGCTTTCTAAAAATTGTCAGAGATGGGGAGGATCGTATCTCTATAAATAATCTCTATTTAAAAGTTTGCAAACCTATATAAAATAGTAATACACAAAACACAGAGCAGCCAGGGATTGATTAATCTTTTTGCCGCCTGTAGGCAAAAAAGATTTGCCACTGTGGCTTGAGGGCTTGTGGAGAGGTTGGGGGCAAGTTAAATCTATTTATTTAACTTTTTCCAACCGCCATTTTCGGCCCATTTCAGGGCTCTCTGCGCACAGGCCATTTTCACCCCATTTCGGCCCAACCTGTCATTTGGGCAGCAGGTGGGCTCAGGGAAGGAGCTATTGCCTCCGCCTCACTTGCCTCAGTCTCCCCTCATCTTAAGTGCCGGCACCCCACTGGATTCCCCCCATCTGCAGTACCAGCCCCACTGTGCAGCAGCTGAAAAAAGTTTTTAGAATAAATATAACTTGTCCCCAACTCCCGAATTTGCTGCCTCCCATAATCTGGCTCCGTAGGCAAGTGAATATCTTGCCTATGCATTAATCCGCCCCTGAGAGCAGCAGCATTAAAAACTATACTCTCATTTAATAGCCTCGGTGAAAAGCCACATCTTTACTTGTTTTCTAAACAAGTGATGGAGGCTGAGTCACAAATCAGTGATGGAGGCTGAGGAGCAGCTGCATTCCAAAGCCTAGGAGCAATGACTGAGAAGGCCCTGTCCTGCATGCTTGACAGCTGAGCCTCCCTCACTGTCCGCATATGGAACAAAGCTCTCTCCAATGATCTTACCAAGCAGGCAGAAACCTTTGGGAGTAAGTGGTTCTTCAGATATACAGGGCCCAGACCGCTAAGGGCTTTAAAGATCAAAACAAGCACCTTGAATTGGACCCAGAAACAAATTGGTTGCCAGTGTAGCTCTTTCAGAATGTGTGTAATGTGACCCCAACAGACAACTCTGAACAAAATCCTAGCTACCACATTTTGCACTAGCTGCAGTTTCTGAATATTCTTCAAGGGCAGCCCCACATAGAGCATGTTACAGTAATCCAGCCATGACATGACTAGGGCATCGGTAACTGTGGCCAGATCTGCCTTCTCAAGAAAGGGATGCAGTATTCTGCTAGTATTCTGGCCACTTACAAAGACAACATCACCATGTCTTGGGTTTCAAGAGAGAGAGGCAAAATATCCCATATTCAGACTGCTGGTAATCAAGATATTTAACATTGTTGTTATTAACAACTAACCTGGAATGCAAGCTCCTGAATTAGCACTCCTAGCTCATACAACATCCTTGCACTAGTACAATATATTTGGCTGTTGACCACTGATGAGAATACAAAGGAGTCTTTCCCAGCCATTTCCCCAAGCCTTCACATGTATGCTTGACCACATCTTTATCTTTAACTTATGCTCCCATTGTATCCACCTTCCAAACCTTCCCCCCACCCTGCTGGATATAGATACATCTACTTACATCTTACAATTTCCACATTCCTATTTAGGTTATCCCACTAATTTGGGTGGGAGGGGTCCCAGAAAATTATCATTCTAATTCCTGGGCTACTGGAGGTCCTTCATCTCATAACTTCTTTGCAGAAAACGAAAGCATTTGCTGGTTTATTAATGCACTTTTGTCGAGCAGAAGGGCTCACAATATTTAGTCACAGAATATTAGTCACAGTAATAATGGAGTAAAGGACTATTTCCTATCCTGACAGTTAAAGTCATACTATGTAGAAGTCCAAGGGTGCCTGGGAAAGACGGGTACTGGTGGAGGTGGGAGGCAGTTCAATGAGTCAGTGTATTTAGAACTTCTAAATGTTAATTGTGTAGAAATGCAGAATAAAATAATGACTCTCTCCCCACCTCCATCCAATTCCACCCCCCGCAACCCATCCTGACCCCATAACTCTCATATCTCACCTTCACTATACACTCAGGTTTTGCAAGGCCAGTTATTTGTCAAACCAAAACATATACAACTGTCCATTCACGAGCAGCATGTTACAACAGATACAACAGTGGTTTATGTTATTTGCATCAGTTATACATTTGATTCAAATGTTCATTTGTTGTAATCAGAAATCAGGTTATTTGTAAATGTCTTGGAGCTGCAGATCCTAAATAACAGACTTTTGAGAGGAGGGCCAATGAGGGCAATTGCCCTGGCGGCCTCATACATAGAAGAGGCCACTTCAACATTGGCAAACAATTTCCTCCAACTAAGCGGGGAAAGAAGAGAGCCTCCAATGAATATTCAGCTCCTGGGCCTCTCAGAATCTTTAAAAAGTCCAACTAAACGGAATCAGTTTATATTCGGTCTGTTAACCGTGCTACTTATTCCTGCAGCCAAATCTGTATGCTTCTTGTGATTAACTGGCATGCAGTTAGCAGTTTGACTCAATTTACATACAACACTTTGGCTGATGCAGCTCTCAGTGCAATTGGTTTGTGCCAGCCTCATCTAGCATATTATATACCCACATAACAACACAACTCTAAGACCAATTGTTAAAACAAGAACTCATTACTTCCAAGAAGTCCACTACTTATGCTTAAGTCCACTACTTAAGCATATGTAGTCTCAGCAGAATTATAGGGTTAGAAAACAGGTACTGTTTTAGCCAAAAGTGTGTTAGCCAATTCACACTTTGCTGTTTGAACTTGGGTTTGCTTCAAAAAAAAATAAAATACATGAGTTTAAATTACAAAAGACATGTGACAAGATCAGTTGTGTGAACAGCACATGTTTGTCTAGGGTTTTTTTGTTTTGGTTTTTTTGGGGGGGTGGGGGGCATTTGTAACAGGCCTTAGGAATTCTGAGCCAAGAATCCTCCACCTACCTACCTACCTACCTACCTACCTACCTACCTATCTATCTATCTATCTATCTATCTAACTTTTATACTGCCTAATATGTACGTCTCTAGGCGGTATACAAAATTTAAAACAATATAAAGAAGTAAAAACAGATTACAATTCCACAAGACACAATAAAAACAATCTCATAAAACAAGTTATTAAAACAAAATCAAAAGTTAAAAGCCTGCAAGAACAAATGTGTCTTGAGGGTCTTCCTGAAAACCAACAGAGAAAGAGATGCTCTTATTTCAACAGGGAGCATATTCCAAAGCCCCGGGGCAGCCACAGAGAAGGCCTTGTGGTAGGTGGTCTTGTGGTAGCAAGCATGACTTGTCCCCATAGCTAAGCAGGGTCTGCCATGGTTGCATATGAATGGGAGACTTGATGTGTGAGCACTGCAAGATATTCCTTCAGGGGATGAAGCCACTCTGGGAAGAGCAGAAGGTTTCAAGTTCTCTCCCTGGCTTCTCCAAGATAGGGCTGAGAGAGATTCCTGCCTGCAACGTTGGAGAAGCCGCTGCCAGTCTGTGAAGACAATACTGAGCTAGATAGACCAATGGTCTGACTCAGTATATGGCAGTTTCCTATGTTCCTATGTTTCCTATGTTCCGGTCCTGAGTTGCCACCAAATGAACCAGCAGCAACCGTAGCCAGACCTCTCTTCACGGAGCAGGAAGTGGCTCCCACTCAGGCCTCAGACAGAGGAAAGTGCCTTGAACAGCCCCTAGCTTTCCTTCTCCTCACTGCTGGCTCAGGTCCTAGGCACCCAGCTGTGTTATCCAAATATCATCCATGGCATAGTTGCCTCTAGCCTTCAATGCTGCCTCCTAGCTAACAATCATTTCCTGCTTCTTCTCTAGCCAATGCTTGCTTCCCATTTCTTCTCCAGTTCCCTGCTGACTCCCATCTCCAACAAGAGCAGAAAATAACCCCTGCCAACTGAGCTGGGGTTCCTGTCTCAAGCTCCGTTCTAGTGGGACCATCACTGCACACAGGATTTCCTCACACGATAGATGGCTTCTTGTATAAACTGGTGCTTAAGACCTTGTTTTTGTCCCCCATGTCCAATTGCGAGATCAGACCTGCCAGCTTAATACAGCTTTCATCTGATGTGGCTATCTAGTAGGCAAGTACAAAAACAGCGGGCAGGATATCATCTCTGAGGCATCAACCCGTGGGCCTTGGCATTCCTCCAAAGGTGAGCCAATGAACATGCTCAGAGCAAGGCTTCAGTTGGGAAGTGTTATCTGTGTTCCCAAAGACAATGTAATTTGTAGGACTGCAGGGTACACAATTTTTCTATGTTTTTTAATGGCATTAGAGTGTAATCGGCAACACCCATTTCCACATGTTGGTTGCATTTATGCCTCAGAGAAACCAGAAAATTTGTAACATCAGATCTGGCAAAGGGCCAGATTTCCACAGGGCATTAGTAACAAACTGGTGAAGCTCATTAAAAGAGAGAGAGAGAGAGAGAGAGAAACCTATAACCATTAAAAGTCCATTAAGCAGCATGTCATTTTGTAGAGCTAAATAGCCCACAGTAATCAAAAGCATATGAACCCCAGCTGGGTTACCCAGCGAATTGTTTCGATTTAGGGGGAGAATTCATCAAGAAAGATTGCTCTTCAGATTGGGTTGATTTTTCTCCTTCAGTTGCTGGCTCTATGTTCCATTATAATTAAAGTGATTGATGGATCTAGCAGGCAGAGGTGAGGAGTGACCGAAATAGCCAGGAACATCCACTCAAGCCAAGTCAAGCAACAACAGCAGCTAAATGTGGAACTCCTGCAGTAAAGCACGCAACTTGAGGTTATTCCCCCACTGTCAATTAGATACGGGTGGAGACTTGCCTTCCTTTCTTTCCTGAGTCACGTGCAAAGTTTTAATTTTTATTCCCTTAAAAGAGAGGATTATTCAGAAAAAGAAGGGGCTCTGGAACATAAGTTTGTCATCAGCACACTCAAAAGCTGCATGCTTTTACAACACCCAATAAAGGATAATACTTTATTCTTCGCAAATAAAGAAGAAATGGGGTGGTGGCACGGCATTGGGATATGTCACAGGACTTCCATTTAACAATAAGCAACTATCTGACCTTTCTTCGAACCTATTGTTTGTCAGTAGTCAGAGAAGATCGTAGTTATTGACAGGAAGCAGATGGGGAGCAAATGCAGGGCCATGAACTAGACATTACTGACTCTTAAGCCTTGCTCTCACTTGCCACAAATGTATTCTGAAGGGTGTGTGGACCCCAGTTCTAGAAAGATCTGGAACACACATCTTTCTAAAGTCAGCTGGCCAGATGATGACACAACTTTAATTGCCCCTCTCTTCTTTGGTAAGAGTACTCATCAGTCAGCACCAGAAGGGGGAGCAACGTTTAGCATGGATGTGGAGCTTGTGGCATCCAGCCACATTTCCTTTCAAGACCAGCACTTGAACCAGGACTGGATGTGGACACAAATGCCAGGCTTAATCCTGGCTACCAAAATGTGAAGGTGCTGTTGATAGGCTCTATCTAGTCTGTTGCCACTGCTTTAAGGCAGGGATGTAAGTCACCGGTTTTCACACAGTCTGCCCCCAGGAATCACTGCTGCCTGCTCCACGTCCTTCATCGTCCTCTTCTTGCTGTATCCTCCTTCCCTTGCCGGCATTGCCATTACACTCCCTGCTGTTAGGGGGTGAGTAGGGGGATGCTATTTGAGTCCTCTCTCGCCAGCACAAAAGAGGCTATGCCCCATCCATGCACTCGCCACTCCAAGAGCCTGCCAGGAACTCCCAGCAAGCTCTTGGAGAAGCAAGTCATAGGATGTGTCACGTCGACTCTCACACCAGCAAGAGAGGACACATGACATCTCTGCACTTGCCCCCAAACAGCAGGGAGTATAATGGCAGCAGGGGCAAGAGGAGGCAGGAGGCAGTGCAGCCAGCCAGAGGGCAATGTAGAAGGGCTAGCACTGGCCCCCACAAACTAGTGGGGGGGCAGATATGCGGGAGGGGGGCACAGGCTGTCACGGGGTTGCTACGCCACTGCTTTGAACTCAGTGGCTGTCATACTTCCCATGGGTGGTTTCCATACAGCCCACACTCCTGTGGACATTTTCTTAATGGTAGAATTGTGGAAGAGCATAGTTCTGCAAATATCTAAAATTGTGCACATGCTGTTTCACAGTACTATGACCATTGGTAAATAATGTGCAACTCCACTGGTGTGTGGTTTTTTTTAAAGGCAGGTGGTTCAGAAACTACCCATGGGGCACTGCACAGTTATATGGGCCATTGCACACACCCCAGCCCAAACTGCTGTTCAGTGATTGAAACTCCCTTGTGACAAAAAGCAGTCAGGATGGGGGAGCAATCTCCATCAGGAATTTGTGGGGGAGGGCATTTTAATCCTTTGCTCTCATGGCAATTCTCCAACTTGGAGCCAGCGTGGTGTAGTGGTTAGAGTGCTGGACTAGGACCGGGGAGACCCGAGTTCAAATCAGCCATGATGCTAGCTGGGTGATTCTGGGCCAGCCACTTCTCTCTCAGCCTAACCTACTTCACAGGGTTGTTGTGAGGAGAAATTTAAGTATGGAGTACACCGCTCTGGGCTCCTTGGAGGAAGAGCGGGATATAAATGCAAAATAAACAAGCACAATTTTTCCCCTCTTCAACTAATGGCAGTTTTGAGGGGTATTTGGATTGTGACATGGGGGAAGGGTTAGACCCTCACACCACAGCCATGATCCAAATGGCTGCTTTTGGGCAGGGAGGACAGGGAGGAGATCCCAATCATTGGACTCCTATTTCACATCTAGTTTGGCTTTCAGACAGCCATTTAATAAGTGTGCCTACAACTTTATGTAGTAGGTACAGCAAACTTCATACAGTCCCAGGGTGAGAGTTCAAATAGTTAAGATCAGAATGTTTGCTTCAGCACTGCAAATTTTACATGCAATATAACACAGGCTTTTGCTACTGATTTGTTAAATCCTTTCAAATAAAGAGACAGATGAATTGCCAATTAGAGAGATTTATTACCCGAAAAGTTTAGAATTTTCTATTAGCTAGATTAAGATGCATTTTGAATGTCTGAAAGCCTACAGTTCCCCCATCGTATAGTATATTTGAAAAGCTGCACTGTTACATTATTTTAGGAAACAGCAATAGGAAAAGTACTACTACTAATAATATTTCTACTAGTAGTAGTAGTACTTTCTAGAAAGGGGAATAGATGTGTGGTCCCTTGAATACTTTTGTATCTTGTTAGAATCACAAGGTTGCAACAACAGCAAAAAAGGTGGGGGCAGAAATTTTGATGTTATAGTCCTTGCAAATCCAAAACAAAGTATAAAGAAGAAGCCAAATTGCACTTGACTGCAGTGCATCAATTGCTACAGATTTTATGTTCTAAAGTTTAATTAAGCTCTTGAGGATTATCACCTACTTCAGGGAAACAAATGATCATGTGATTCTGCTTGATAATATAGTAAGAGACAAATACGTAAGTTTTGGGCGGTATAGAAATACATTAAATAAAAGATAAATAAACAATAAAAAATGTCATACCCTTGAGGTCAATGGCAACTGGTAGAAAAGTAATTATTAAACAAGAAGAATAAAACTGATGGTTACAGAAGGGGTGGAAATAAGGAACAAAATCCAGCACAAGTCCCTCCCTTCCCCCATGGAGATTCCCATGAGAATTAGTCTGATGCCAAGGGATTATTGAAACAAGAAAGCAGAGGTTAGCACCAGTTAATGACCAGTTTGTTAGCTAACAGGCTGTTAACACTCAAACAAACTGGTTGTTAAAAGTGGTTACTGCTTATTTTGTTGGGAATTTATTAGAAACTTATTTTAAAGATTTAATGGGGAGGGATGGCTTTAATGTGCACACCTGGAACTCTACAAAGCCAAACAATGCAGGCTTGAAAGTGTTCTATTTCGATTTAAATGAAATTAATAAAAATAAGCCTTACCCAGCAACAGTTCTTTTGCGCCCCCAGTAACAGACTATGAGATGAGTACTGATTCTTTAATAGATTCACAGCTAATAAGACCCACTTGAACGCTCATTATTTAGTAGTATCATTATGGTAAGTGGGCCTGATCGGTCTTCAGCAACCCTGTGCAAATCTCATAATTATTAGACAAAACTTTGATAAAACTCATAACAATCTCTCAGGGGGTTTCATCCATTTGCAGATCCTTTAAAAATGACATGCATGCATAAAAACCAGTATTTAAAATGCAAGAAAATGATTCCAGATCTCCTAAAACACAATGATGCACATTCACAGGTTAGGGGTTCATTTAGATTTCTTTCTCATCCTGTGCCTAGTGCCATTTGCCATGCAGCCCCACCTCCTCTAATCCTTGCCACAGTCCTGTCAGATACTGTATGTTGGCTGCAAGGCTCAGGATTTGCCCCAGGCCACTTAGTGAAGGCCGAAGTACAGTAGATGTGAGGAGTGAGGCTAAATTAGCTAATTCATAAGCAAAAGGTGCATGCAGGGGAGAAGAGCAGAACCTGGATCGCCACCTCCTCCATCTGATCTCACTATGTTCTGTTAGCTGAGGCACTTTCCTCCCCAGCCCAGCTTACTTCCAACTTCACATGCATCCAACTTTTTGGTGTAAAAATGAGACACCCCACCTCCTGCTAGATACACCAACAGGACAGACTCATGTGGCTTCGCTCATGACATCTAGTTTGGCCCTCACTAAGTGGTCTTGTGCAAATGGTACTTGGTAGTACACCTAGGATACAGATCCTTTGCATCGCCATTTCTCCCACAGTACCCAACATGAGGTCTGACTAGTGTTGAATAAAGAGGAACTATTCATTCCTGAGACTTGGAAAGTATGGTTCTGTGGATGCAGCCTAGAACTGCATTAATTCCTTTCCAGCTGCATTTTACTGCTGACTCATGTTTAGCTTGTGATCAACCTATCTGCATTGTCCTGGATACACACATATAGCACACACATTGCAAGACCACCACAGAGACCTCGCTGTCCATCTTCTTGCCTCTTGTTCACATCCTAACATACATACGTCTCTATTGAGGGAGTGGACTTTGCTTCTTTTTAATCCCTCCATATTGCTTGAAAGTTTCCTGAGGTCCTGTAATGTGATGCTGTTTAGGAGATGATTTAGCCTACTTGATGGAGCGCATAGGGTTGCAGGAAGCCCAACCCCTTCTGAGCTCACAGCAATCTCCAGCATATTCAGCAGAGGCTGATGGAAGAATATGTAGATTATTGCTACCTCCTCAAACTTCCATTTTTAGTTTAGGGTGTGCCCGTGTCACACACATACTATTGTGTATGTTATACACACCACAGTATACCTACGACTGTTGGATCAAATTCCAACAGTACTAAAGAAGTGACGTAGGTGGTGTTTTTGCCTTGTTGGGCTGTGTATACATTCAGTTTCTTCGCTTTTCATTTCTGCCAGTCAAAAGTGGACTGTCAATGTTTCCTAACAGTTGTAATTATGGTCCTGCTTATCTTGGACATGTTTATAGCAAGTGGTGCTTGATCTTGATAACTGCATAGATAGAAAGCTTTTCTTAAAAGAGTGATTTTTAATTGCACAAGTATTTGTGTATGTTGTTAGAAGTCTCTCTGCAAAACACTCTTCTATTTCAGTTGTGGATGGAAAGTATATATGTATTTTTGCATATATGAGTACTCAGCCTTAAAGGCCCAGTGCTCCAGTTCCCATTGTGGAGAAGCAAGAGTTCCCCCCACCCCACCCCCCACCACATATAATAGATCAGGGGCGTAACAAGGCTGGAGTGGGCCCAGAGACAAAATTTTAAAATGGGCCCCTTGCTGATACACACACACACACACTTCACAATATATAGTCATGTGACTTGCCTCTGGGGGGGGCCCTCAAGGCATGGGGGCCCCCAGGCAGCTGCCTCCCCTTGCCTAATAGTAGTTATGCCCCTGTAATAGATCTCTGATGTGGGTGTTCTGTGCCATGTAAATGATGGTTGCGTTTGCTTGGTGCTTCCCCTCTTTTTAGAGGGGAAAGCATTGCAGAAATTGGATCATCACACTGAAGGTTGTTATATACATAGTGGAGAAAATGTGCATGCTCATCCACCAGTCCTCCACCACACAAAGGGGAACATTGGCTTGATAAGTACATGCTCCAGGCATGTGTTTAAAGGAATGCTGTCCTACTGTGATGCTTAGAGACACAAATCTGCTCAACAGTAATATTCCTGGTATACCAATTCTCTACAAGTCTTCTCCTTTTCCCCAGGCAACAATCCATCTCAGGACTGGGAGTGAAAGAGAGACTCCAAGAATCCTGGCCCAATACCCAGCGTCTTACTTTGCTATTTTTTGTATGCTTGCTGGCCTTTTTATTTCTCATTCACTCCTCACTTCTAACCTCCTGGGCTTTTGACAATCTCCTCTCCGAACACACTATACACTAGCCCCATTGGTTAATGATATTTCAATGAGCTATATTAGGATTTCAGCTATGTTGCTCTGGCCTTGTTTGCAAGAGCATTTCAAATAAGATCATGGACATGCCTGAACTCTTAATATTTCCTGCAATAACACTGCTTAAAATCAGGTAGGCTGGGAATGGGAGAGAATTACTGATATTTCCATTTAGCCTCTGATGTGACTGGGATTTAGAGGATGGTCTGATTGATGTCTCGGCTTCACTTAAAATAAAATAATTAGGCTAGTAAAAAATCTGAAAAGTATATTTTCATTTTAACCAGTCTGTGCTCTCTTCCAGGCTCCAAAAAAAAAAAGAAAGAACGTTAGAAGAATTGAAATGAAGGGGTTGAATTGAAGAAATGAGCTGCTGTAAATTAATGGCAGATGAACAATGGATATGAAGATGGGGCTGGGAGGATTAAAATAATCAGGAACTAAGAGGAAAAACCAAGAGTTCAGGAGGAGTGTAGAGAGTTCCATTAATAATCATTTCAGAAGGTAACAGAGAGTGGACAACAATATCAAAGGAGCAGTCAGGAAGCTCAAGTGCCAAGGCATGGAGCAGTAAAAATGAATAAAACAGCTGGAACATGCTCACTTTCCCTTCGTTGCATCTTAAAAGAAATAAAACACTCGTCGGGAGTTCTTCAGCTCACACCTTCTATGTTCTGACAGCAATACAAGGCCACAAGCCTCAATGAGAAAACCTTTTGTCCCTTTTCCTCTCAGAATGCCCAGCCTAGGGGTGACTCACCACAAGGCAGCAACACAGCCGCACAGGCAGGAGAAATCCTGGGCAGAGGAGGGCCCTGCAACGAAAATCTTCTTCTCATTGATGTGTCCCACATTTTAAATATCTGTAAATGACACATGGGTTCAGGGATTTTTTTTCTAATGAATAGCTTACTGTATCTTTTTTTAAAGCTATGGAACAACCAATACTAGAACTCTAGAAAAGAAAAGGAGGTTATGTGAAAAAGAAAGATAGAAGAAAAGGGAAGGGAAAGAGAGAGAAGGGGAAATAAAAAAAGGAAGGAGTGACCAAGGAACCACTATGACATGATAAGAGGTGCAAATAGAAGGAAAGTATGAGGAGCAATTGCTCATATTTGGAAGGGAGAGCAGGAAATACACTTCTGAGGGCCAATAGGTGTGATTAGGTTTGCGGCGGAGGGTGGGATTCAGTAAAATGAGACAGGAGATCCTCAAATACTTAGTGGGAGATCTGCACTCTTGGATTTGTCCACAAGTCTGAGGTAGTTGTGCAAATTCTCTTCATGTTTTTGCCCAAATATTGTTCTCTGTAGGTCATGAGCAAGAAAAAATGTCTTTGAAGATGATGTTTATGGTATGTTGCATTACATTTAGTCAATTCAGAAAATAAAGCAGACTTAATTCTATGGCTAAACAGGATTTGTTCAGAAATAGTGCAGACATCTCAGCTCACATTTTAATACTATTTGGGGATGGGGTCAAGTTCAGAAAAGCATCTGTTCTGCATGCAGAAGGTTTCGTCTTCAACTCTTGCCCTCTCTAGGCAGAGTAAGGAAAGATCCTTCACTGTCTGAAACCCTACAAAGTTGTTGCTGGTCTATGAGACAATACTGAGCTAGATGGACCAAGTGCCTGACAGTAGAAAGCAGCTTCCTGTGAACACAGGCCTTATGCTGCAAAGAATGATGAGCATGAAGTTGTCTTATATGGAGTCGGACAAATGGTCCATCTAATCCAATATTGTCCACTTTGACTGGCTTTCCAAGGCTTCACCGAACCCTACAATCTGAGATGGTTTTAACTGGAAATTCTGATGACTGAACCTGGGGCCTTCTGCATAAAAAGCATGTGCTGTAAAACTGAGGTTCTCCAGTCAACACTAGGATAGGAGATTCAGGGTGTTTCAGCCACCTGTTTGAAGTTATGCACTTAAGCCACCACAGTATTCTAGGCTTGCTTGTTTTGCATGGTTTACTGTTCATGTGAATATCCTAGCAATTTGCACAAACACATGGCAAGATCACAGCCCACCATTTTCTAGATCCGTTTCTTCAAGTGGTAAAGACATAAAGTAACACAAATACTCCTCATATGAAATACAGTACAATAATTATTCCATCTCATTCTTCTCAATGAATCAAGATCCCAAGATCACACATTCTGAACACAAAGAAAGATAGAATCATACAGTAATTCTTTTATAACGCTCTATGTGTTCTCCAGGTGTCACTAAAAAAACTGGGGAGCGGAGGCCATTATGATCAGCTCAGCGAGAACTTTACTAGAACATTGTAAATTGGCTGGCTCAAGTATTCTGCATCAGGTTTGCTGTCAGGTGTATCAGCCTACACAGAGACTGAGGACTGCTTTACCTAAAATGAAACTTTACAAAACAAAATAAAACAGTAGAAAAAGTGGTGCTTGGATTGTACCACTTCAAACTGCAAGTGGGGCAGATGGCACATGTTTGAACAAAATATACACAGGAATCTTGAATGTGTAGATTGTAAGGACTACATTATGCTTTCATTTTTGTACAAAATTTATATTATTTGAGAATAATAACAACAGCAACAAAAACGTGATGTCAAGGAGAAGACTTGGCTATAACTGTATTCCCTAACATTTAGTTTCCTATAGAGAGGGGACAGGATCCAGAATAAGTCAGTCTTGACTAAGTCCCATTTATGGGGCTTAAAATAGTCTTCATTGACTTGTCTTACAGATTTCAGTGGTCCTGAGTCATGGCTAAATTAATCTGGATCTTGCCAGGGAATTTGAATATGGAAGAACCATTTTTGCACATAGTGTGAAACAAATGAGTTTATTCACACGACCGTTGAGAGCGCCGGGGAAAGTAGGATACCGCCTACCTACCTCCGCCCCCCCCCCAACAATCTGACATAGTCCTGGGCCATGCAGCTCATGCATCTACACACCCGGCACTTTTGCGAGCCGCATGACATTCTCGAGCCTGGGGAAATGCATCCCAGCCTCAACATCTCAACATATTCAACAATGCACCATGATATGAGGGTGGTGCATTGAGGCATTCCACCATGAGTTGGGCATTCTACACACCTGGCTCTGTGTCTGCTCACATGACCCTGTACCTGGATAAAAGGGTACACTTCCTTCTACTCAGGTAAATAGTTGGGTAAAAATCCTGGGCTACCTGGGAGGGCAGTGCCAGAATAAGTCTAGATCTCGGCACTTCACACAAGCAACCCTACCCAGGTGGGTAGAGCTGCTTGTGTGAACAGTCTCTATACGTTTCCAGAGTTGTTTGTAACTCAGAAGTCAAATGTGTGTCTCTAAATGGAAACCCAGATTTACATATCTACTAAATGTTGGTGGTTGCCATGTAGTTTAATGAAACATTAAGGGGACAAAACCCTATAAAATGAAACAGAGAGCAGGCAACTATTGAGGTGATACTGTAGACTGAAAAATCCCTTGATCTCAGTTAAGAGAGTTTCCATTTATCATAAGCCATGATACTAGTACATCTATACTAGTTATTAGTGCACTTTTTGCAATATCTTCCTGTGAGTGGGAAAAGGTAACTGTCCATCATATAAATCAAATAAGCAGGGAAATAGTGGTATAGGTGAAGAGAGTTGCCAGTCTCATACACAAACTTGTAACTGAGCTATTCTGTCTCCTATGTTCAATCCTCTCCATTCTGTATTATGAAGGTGTTCAAGTAACCAAATGAAATGGCAGCATAATTCTCCCTGACACTGCACACATCAGATGGTAGTGATGGAAGTTTAGGAAATCAGCGCAGCTACATTGGGACTTGGAGAATTGTAATAAAAAAGAAAATGACACTCTGGCCCTCAATTAATGGTAAAAAGACAAGCAACCAAAGCCTATTTGCTAACCATTAATGGTACATAAAAAGTGTGTGATTAGGGCCCCCAAGAGTGGGTATGGTTCAAATACCATATATCTAGCAATGTAGTGAGTTGGAATAGAAATCAGATCAAAAGTATGCCAGTAGTAGCACTTTAACCTAACTGTTGACAGATGGAGAATGGAAGCAACATAAATGCTCTCTTTTTGTGTCAGCACTATAAAAATGTCTGACTAGTCCATGAAAGATGGAGATGAAAGCTCAGGCAGCCATTAGAAGTTGCGCCTTACCTCGAGCAATAACTCATTCCCATGGTATTATGAAAATGGTTTTATCGCAGTGGATTACTTTTTTCCCTCTCTGCAAAAATTACTGCTTATCAGCAGTGCAGAAATAAAGCAAGCAACTCCCAGTCTTTTCTCTCTCTTTTTTTCTTTTTTCCCCTTCAAACTCTCTCCAGTGCAATCTCCTCCCAATGGTCAGGAATTTAATAAAATGTAACATTTCATTTAACTGGTTTGCATGCTGCTTTGAAGCTGATGCCGTTATCTAAAAGATGGCACTTTCAAATGACCTGCTAATAAGGTGCTGCTGCGTGATTGCCTGTTGCATTTATTTATCTGTGTATTAATGCTTAGGGATAGTGTCCTGATTGAAATTCAAGCCTTTTGATGGACCACAATTGAAATAATCAGAAAAAGTGGCCAAAGATAAAGAAATCATTCAATAGCAGCAATATTTTATGAAGTATCATGGTGCATTCTGGCTGGTGGCTCTTTATGAACTGCCATAACAGCAAAATAGAACCAGGTGTTCTGTGCAGAGTGAAATATGCTTCGTGGGACAGAAGTGAATGATTCCACATGCACATACACCCATACACCATCATCTGCTTTACTATGAACTACAAATGGGCATGTCTGATTCAGAATTGTTTCAATTAAAACAGATTAATTTGGAGGGTGCCTGCTGAACATTAAAAACAAATCTAATTTTAAACTGGACCAATTCCAAATTGGCAAAACATCTCAGCCCCATCACACTCCTGATGATATTATTAAGGGGCATGATGGGCCTAGAGACCTTCCCCATCAGCCTGCACCCACTGAGAGCCACCTCAGCATGGAAGTTTCTGCTTGATAGCTGCTTCCATCATAAATACAAAGTAATCTTAGATAGATTTAACGAAGAGTTTATTCAGAACTGACTCCATTTTTTCCTTCTCCTTTCCCTCTCTTTTCCTTTCTGAGTCCACCCTAAATACACTTTCTACAGGATCCCCGCTGAGACAAACCTTTGGAAAACAAAACATAAAAGATTGCTAGATAGAATACAACATATCCCACCCCTTTAAAACAACCAGAATTGAATTAATATAAAATTCAGTGACAAAATTGTCTTGAAGTCTTTTAGGTGGTATCTTGTTGCACACACTTCTAATTCTTCGGTTCTCTAGCACAGGAGCTGTTAGTGATGTTTTTTCTGGTACAGAGGATTATCTGTCATTTTCATCAGCCTCCTTTGTGAGCTGAAAACTGGAGGCAAGATCAAATTCCTCTCCAATTCCTCTCTGGAGATCAGACTCCCTTCCCTCTTATAGTATGCATGCTGGAAAGTCTCAAGTTTTTCAATTTCTTTCCATCATCCAATACTTTTGATTATTACTTTCCATCATCCAGTACTTTTTATTTTGATTATTTGCTTTGGTCCAGAATATTGGGAACATCCCTTTATCACTTTATAAGGCAGATGTATACGAACAAAGTCCCCCACTTGAAATGTTCGTTGTTTCACACACCTTTTCTGATCCACGTACAATTTGAATTTTTGTTGCTTCTCCTTTTCCTGATCACAAATCTCTGCATCGTCAAAGTAAGATGGCATGGGAAACCCTATCAGTTGTTGCCATTGTGTAAGTTTGGTAGTAGCTCTGCCTCTCAGCAGTTCAAATGATAATTTTCCTGTAGTAGAATGAGGAGTAGTTCGATAAGCAAATAGAGTTTCACATATTGCCTCTTTCCAGGGTTGTTGTTGCATAGTAGCCAGTTTTTATCCCATGGTTATGCAAGTATTGCTCCTTTTCAAAGGAGGTAAGTTGTGTCCCTTTGTCAGTAACTAGTTCTTTAGGAAGGCCTTCCCTCACAAAAACTGCAGCCATGAACTGGATCACCTTGTTTGCAGTAATGTTGTCAGCAAATGAAACTTTTGGCCACTTGGAATAGTAATCTACCATCACTATAACAAATATTTAGTTTGTGGGTTGTTTATCAAAAGGCCTCATTATATTCAGAGAAAATTTTCCCCAGGGACCATTGGGATACTCTACTGAAGTCTAGGGGGTGATAAAAGGCTTCTGTGACTTGTCTGACTAAATTTTCAATGTATTTATCCATACCTGACCACCAGAAACTTCTTCTGATTTGCCTTTAAGGCAAGTTCATGCCTAGGTGACCTGTGGGCAATTTTGATCACTGTTGCTTATTTAAAAAACAAAACCATGTATCCCACCAGCTTGGGGCTCCTGGGGAGAATTGTGGCCATATCTGCCTTGCTGCCAAACCCACTTTGGTGCCCAGGTATCTCCCAGGGGAGCAGTTGGGGCATCCTCAAATCCCCCTTATTCCCTATGGGGAAAATGCAAACAAATGTAAAAAAATATTCAGAAATTCATTTAAAATTGCAGGAGTGTCTGATTGCTTTGAGACCCATTGGTGCCTACCACACACCCCAGTTTTTTGCCCCTAGGTGCTCTGCATAGGGAATAATGGGCCAGTTCAATTCCCCATTATACCCTATGTATAGCCTTTTAGAACCAATTCGAGTTGCTACGTGGTTCCTGTGGTAGTTGGCACTCATGGGTGCCAACCACCCACTCCAGTTTTGTGCCCCTAGCAGGTCACAATCCAACAGGCAGTGACTCAACTAAAAAGACACCAAGCTGCAAACCAAAAAACAAGCACAGAGAATTAAAAAGCCCAGAAGTAAAAGCAGTAGCCAGTCAGTAATAACAGCAAAAAGGAAGGGGGGGTTCAGGGTAAACCAGGGAAATGGACCAGAGAGGCCTCTCACGCCAAAGGGCCTGTGCGCCCCCCCCCAGCCCCCTGACAATTGCCACAGAGCAAGAGAGAGAGTCACCCAGAAAACAAAAAAACCCAGCAGCAGCACAGGCCAATGCAATGCTCTGTTTGGTCCAAGTTTGAACCTTCAAACCGAACCAGTTTGAATTCAAATCTGTTTGCACATCCCTATTGGGGGGAATCCCCATAATTCACTGCACACTCACATGGTGCATTATGGGAGTTTGTGGGACCGGGATGACGTGTCCCAGGTCCTGACCCTCTGCGCTACCCGAGGCGGCAGCTGCTCGTCTGGGCACTCAATCTTCACACCCAGACCAGGAGGAAGGATCGTCTGCAGGGAGGGAAGCTTTTCAAAGCTTCCTCCCTACTTGCCCTCAAGCCCTTTCTCACTGATTGTGAGAAAAGGCTCTGTGGGTGTTTACTCAAGTCCATATAAACCACGTTACAATCCAGCAATCAAGTTCCTATGATATAGCCTAATGTTGTGATAAATCTTATAACCTTATGGGGAGCATGGCATTCCCCCAGTGTGACAGATAACTGGACCACACATGCACAAAAAGCTCCAGCTGACCTGCACGGTGTGAAATGTCTTATGACCAGACTAAACATTCTACTACTCACACTTGGTTTGCCCTCTGTAATATCTAATCAAATTTACTTATGGTGTGACACTGAGCCTGTGTATCCCCAGTCCCTACCAGTGGGGATGTGGAGCAAGGCAGGAAAATGCAGGATGTTGTGAAAATGATATGAGGCAAGTTCTGCTCTGTGCTATGGTGAGAGCTAAACCATCGTTTAGCCATTTCTTTGGCAGTCATCGTGCCTGTACCCTAATGCAGAGCTGTCCAACTTCAGCCCTCCCACTGTCTTTAGACTACAGTTCCCATCACCTTCAGCCATAGTGGTCCATAGTTAGGTATGGTGGGAGCTGCAGTTCAAACGTCTGCAGGAGGGCTGAAGGTGTGCAGCTCTGCTTTAATGTGTAATTTGGCTTTCAGGTTGTGATCTGGGAGTGATTGACTTTTAAAACCCCACCTTATCCATGTTTAGCAGAGCAGAACTGAGACATCAGTGGGTTCCAGCTCTTCTCCTCCTTATGCCATTCTTCTGGCAAGATCATTCAGAAATCTTTTGTCAAACCCTGTGCTGATGGATGAGCCAAACCTCACAACATGGGCCCCATGGAAATGCAATGCAGCTCAGCCTGGGTGATGGATATTTTCTTTCGCTGTTATGATTCATGGATCTCTACAGCCCAAATGGGCCTGGTTTAGATTGCTGCTGACAGAAAGTTAGCCGTGGAGTGATTCTGTGTAATGTTTCAAAGCATGCAAGCAGAGAGAGGAGCAAGGCATTAAATTAATGGCTATGCTTTGTAATGCTGGGGTCATCACTTGGACAAATAAGGAGACATTTGTCCAGAGAAAAGGATTTATATCTTGACAGCAGCCCTGAGATAGAGAGGCTTAGCAGATCCAGAGCTCTGAGTGTAGAGATATGTATATCTAATAAACATTGAAAAGGGTACATTTTGCACAAAACTGTCAAAAGGCCTTATGCAAATCACAGCTTATTCTAACATTCCCCCAGAAAACTACCACAATGGATCACCCCAATTACAAATCATTTATGATGATCATTAAAATACACGCTCAGGATCTGCACTAAGTGAAATTGTCAATATAATCTCAGCATACTGTTAGGGTTATGTTCTAAACAGAAGTTAATTTGAATGCTAGAATGGTGCAGTGGATAGGATACTGGAGTTTGGCCATGGGAGATCCCTGCCTGATCTTTTGACTGCAGGATGCAGCTAACTGGATGGCTGTTAGCAAGTCAGCACTAATGTCTTACATGATGAGCAGCCTGCTGTCACCAAAAGGAGGGCTGCAGGGCCTGTGGGTCTGCAAGAAGCCTTCAGCATCCCTGCGTTGTAGGGATCTTTGTGCAATCTTCCATGAATGGGGAGGTCATTTTCCCATCTACCTTCAAAAGCCCTTTCCAAAGGCTATGGGGTTGAGACTGCCTTGGTTGGCCCGATGGATGATCTCCAATTGGCTATCGACAGAGGGAATGTGACTCTGCTGATCCTCTTGGGTCTCTCTGCAGCTTTCGATACCATCGACCATGGTATCCTTCTGGACCTCCTGAGAGAGGTGGGATTGGGTGGCACTGTTTTACAGTGGTTCCACTCAGGGGCATAGCAAGGTTGGAGTGGGCCCAGAGACACAATTTTAAAATGAGCCCCCCTCACTGAAGCTCAGCTCATGAAGTAAAGCAATTGTAAATGAGGCTGAATAGTGGTAACAAAAGGCATAGTGTGTGTGTGTGTGTGTGTGTGTGTGTGTGTGTGTGTGTCTGTGTGTGTGTATATCTCCTATGTGCCACAATAGAACATAATCCTAAATTATTTTTTAAAGGTTTTGTAAATTGTGGATGATGCAAGTCATTTAATGGTACTAGAGAAAGACATGCTGTTCTGGTAGTTCCAGGTCTTAACACTCACATCAATTTCGGAGGATGAATACAACTGAAGGAAGCCCAGGCAGGTGCGTAGCTGGAGGAGTCTGTCATGTGACTTGCCTCTGGGTGCCCCCCCAAGGCAGTGGGCCCCCAGACAGCTGTCTCCCCTTGCCCTATTATAGTTATGCCCCTGGTTCCACTCCTACCTCTCTGGTAGATTCCAGATGGTGTCACTTGGAGACTGTTGCTCTGCAAAGCGAGAACTGAAGTGTGGAGTTCCACAAGGCTCCATACTGTCTCCAATGCTCTTTAACATCTACATGAAACCACTGGGAGAGATCATCAAGAGGTTTGGTGCTGGGTGTTATCAATATGCTGATGACACCCAGATTTACTCCATGTCGACCTCATCAGGAAATGGCATATCTTCCCTAAATGCCTGCTTGGAGGCAGTAATGGTCTGGATGAGGGATAACAAGCTGAAGTTGAATCCAAATAAGATGCAAGTACAGACTGTGGGGGGTCGGGACCCAAGAGATGGTTTAGATCTGCCTGTTCTGGATGAGGTTACACTCCCCCTGAACGATCAGGTACGTAGCTTGGGAGTGCTCCTTTTGGGGAGACCCAAAGCTGTCCCTGGTTTCTCAAGTTGAGGTGGTGGCCAGGAACACTTTTAATCAGCTTTGGCTGATAGATCAGCTATGTCAATTTCTAGAGGTGAGTGACCTTAAAACAGTGGTACATATGCTGGTAACCTCCAGACCTGACTACTGTAATGCGCTCTATGTGGGGTTGCCTATGTATGTAGTCTGGAAAGATAAGCAGCGGAAAATACAAAGAATTAAGTGTCCATACTAGACAGAAGAGACAGAAAGCAGGCACTTGTGGAATTAATGTATGTTTTTATTAATTGTCGTAACAGGCTAACAGAGTTCATGAGGAAGACCTCATTGTTCCCTTGAGGATACAGGTACATCTTTTTAGCCTCAGAAATGGCACGGAAGGACACAAATTGAACTCTTTTAGGTTTTCCTATGTTGACAAGTATGAAAGTAACAGCTTCAGTTATAAAGCACCAACCTCAGGAGCCCCTGCTAATTGAGCAAAGAAGCACCTTTTTTAAAGTGGTGATTCTCTTTATTTAGCAGGGGAGAGCAACTGGCCCTATCCATCCCCAGCACAGCATCCTTCCTTTGGCTGTTGCTGGTGTCTATTTTATGTTTCTTTTCTAGATTGTGAGCCCTTTCGGGACAGGGAACCATTTTATTTTATTATTTATATGTAAACAGCTTTGGGGACTTTTGTTGGAAAGCGGTATATAAATATTCTTCGTATTCTAATTCAGGAAATTTTCATGAACTGCAAGAAGAGCTATTTTGCTGTGAGCACTCTTGAAAACAACCTGTTTTGCAAAATGGGGGGGGGTGGATTTTAAACCAGATTTATGAGCTTAAATGAAAGAACTTAACTGAAAAACTTTAATATGAGAGCAAACCACCACATCTAGTAACCAGAACAGATGTGTCGCAATAATAGAATTATTACTTCAAACTTCGCTATTTGTACAAACGTAAGTTACCCTCTTACAAAAGTCTTTCAACTCTTCCTAATTTTCATAACAACCGTCTTATGAGCTGTCGTGTCAAAGATTCATTTAATGACAATATGATTCCATGATAGTTTCATTATCATGGCTTCAAATAATATGTAAATAATATTTAAACGGTTTCTTTTCAGAACCATTACTGTCACTCAGATTCATATTTTGCCTCCATAACTAACTTTAAGAGATAATACAACTGACATACAAAAAGAATTTAGAACTTTTCTTTGTATTAAAAAATTAGTGTAGGCTGCAGTCCAGAAGCCACTTATTCTTACGAAGTCTCACTGAAATCTAGAGGCATATTTCTTAAACTTGTGGGAACAACACAGGGTGATTTAGAACCAAAGCAAAGACACAGCTCTTAGTGACCTTGGTTTGTCTTGTCCTTTCTTCCAAAATGGAGGGTCTGTCCCATAAGAAGGGCTTAAAGAGCTTGGTAGGGGAATGCAAAGGATGAAGCCACTGAGAAAAACTTGGGAGTAAAGAGAACACACCAGAAAAGTTCGAATGTTCTGTCTCTTCTCAAAGGGACATCCTGAGTATGGTAGGAACGATTTTAACACACATTTCTGTCCTAAAAACAAATTTGTATTATTAATTATTATTACTGAAAATGGCTGACGAGGAAAATTACTCAAAGTAGTCGCACTGAAATTCAAAGGACCAGTCAGGCAATACCTAATTTTCCTTATCATGTCAGCCAATATTTATTTACCACTTTTCAACAAAAAAGAAAATCTCAAAAATGGATTACATAAAAAGGAAATAAGATACTCCCTGTACCAAAATGGCTCACAATCTAAAACAAACACACACAGGGTAGACACCACCAGCAACAGCCACTGGAATCTGAGGTGTATGCCCTGGAATGCAGTGTGACACATGTGTGTCAAAAACACGTTAGACTTCATGCCTATCTTTTCCATTTAAAATCAATGTCTCTCTTTTGCTGCTGATTCCTGGTTTGAGAACTAGATTGCTCTGGCCTGCTTCCTGCAGCTTTGTGGGACTCGCCACTAGGGTGCCATACACAAGGGTACACAGTATATATGCACAGGTGCCACAAGATCCCAAGAACAGCTGAAGCAAATAAAACCGACTGTGGAAGGAATTCAGGAATTTACTCCATTTCTCTGCATTATTGTTTTCACCCAAAACATGCATTTCTGTAAATTCAGCAAAAGCTGCATGTTACATAAGGAAGCTATAGGCATAATTATATTTTTATCACAGTCTTTCCCCAAATAGTTCCAGGTAATGGGCATGGTTTCTCTATCTCCCTCTAGTCTATCTCTACAGCAACCTTGTTAGGTGGGCTAGGCTGGGAAATAGTGGCCGACATCCAGATTAAGTTACTCAATAATAGTATTCAGGGGTTGTTCTAGATGACTACTTAATTTCTATAGGACTTCTCCCTGAATTTCATGATCAGTGAGACTCACCAAAATGTGGTCTGTGGGGAGAGCAGACTTAGCCCACAATCCCCGCAGACAATCAGGCAGGAAGCCCTGGGCGGTCGGATCGGCCGCCCACACAACTGCCGGCTTCATCACAGAGCCAGCAGAGACTGCAGGGATCAGGGGACGCATGGCCCCTGGAAGTTCCAGGACGCCCCACGTGAGTGCGCGGGGCATCCTGGAGAGACCGCCAGGGCCGGGGAGGCTGGCTTTGGTGGGACAAGGATTTGAACCAGTCTCCCCAGTCTAAATCCAACACTATCCACTACACCATACTGAAGCTGTGCACACGAGCAGGCCTACCCAGGTTAGGGCAGCCCTACCTGGGTAGGGCTGCTCATGGACAGCTCTAGGATTGAAGCCAGTCCCGGTGCTGCCTCCCCCAGTAGCTAGAGTTTTAAACCCGGGCTTTTACCTGGGTTAAATGGAGTGGTCGTGCCCTTTAACCTGGGTAGGGGGTTGTGTGTATGTTTGTGTGGTACATTAAGGGATATCTGGAGTCCAGGACTCATTTTCCCAGCCTCCAGAGATCCATGCTGCCAGAAGCAGTACAGATCATGTGGGCACATGAGTTGCGTGTTCCACACATGGACAGTGATCGTCTGCAGGGGAGGGAAGGTTGAATTTGCTTTCCCCCTACGCCATCCCCACCCACTGAAAATGGTCGTGAGAATGACCTGTGAGTTTCTGCTGGTTTACAAATACTGAAGTTTACAGGTACTCTTGTCAAATGTCTTGTGGTTTTGAAAAAAGATTTCTCTGCCAAAATTCCACAGTCCATTTGTTGAAATAAAGCCTTAGCTAAAGCTGCTATTTACTAGGTAATAAGCCCCAATGATTTCCAGAAAACAAAAGAGAGAACTATGCCAAAACCCCAATTGTGATTTGATTGCTACTGTTTAAATGGCCCAGATGAGATCCCAGACAAATATGTAGCCCCACCTCAAACCCTACCAAATTACAGGAATTGATACCAAAAATAAACCTTTCAGTAAAAGGTTTTCAAGGGACCAGTTCATGAACAATGCAAAAACAAGAAAGACACCTGCCATTAATCAGTCAGAGACAATCAGTAACTTGCTGTTTCAGCTGCTCTTTTGCTATTTGCCATACCTTTCCCTTTTCAAGGTGATACTCAAAATACATTGGAGGAGTGAGCTGCCCTAAATTAATGCCTGATCTATAGTCAATAAACCAAAATGGAGAGACTGACAGCACACACAGCCCACCTGTGTGGCACTAACTGAGGGAACGGCAATATTCCATCATCTTCTCCACTTGCACTGCACAGAAAATCTGATTTTGAAGGGTTCAGGGAAGAACAACTCACCAAGTATACCCGAGCAATCATGTCTATTTCTTTAGGAAGATCGGCTGCACTCTTTGCTATGGACTTATTTTTAGGCCATGAGTGTGTACTGATATTATCTGCAATTAACTGGCTTTCATTCTGTTTTCCTTGTTGGGAGTTAGCAGGATCTGCACACACACACACACACACACACACACACACACACACAGGGCTGGTGATAAAGTGGCTCATATGAAAACAGCTCAGCGTGAGCAGATGTAACCAATCAGAGAGGAACAATTTTGATCATCAGAGTCACAATTAGCACTTACTAATGATCTTATAATTAGCCCTGACCAGTTTTGTGCAGAAAACACACACATACATTTGCTTACCTTTCATATCATACTGCACTGCCCTCATTGCCCTATAGAAATACAATGTTATCTCTATCTGAGGAAAAACAACATCACCAAATTTATATAGGAGTAGCCTCTCCTCCTTTTTTTTGCCATTCTATTCTATTTCTCAGGAAGAAGGTTAAGACTCGGTTGCATTTTGCTATAGCTAATCAAATGTTCAGATTGTTAGGGGGAAACTGGCCACATAAAATTATGTTGCTGCTGACATGCAAAACATCTAGTGTGCATCAATTTAAAATTCTGAAGCTAAGAGTTACATAGGTTGCTAGGAGATTACTGAATATTGATTTATAACATAATCCTATGCATGTCTACTCAGAAGTATGTCCTATAAAGTAAAATGAGGCTTATTAACATATTTTTATACCGCCCAAAACTTACATCTCTGGGAGGCTTACAACAAAACAAAAACAAAGTAAAACATTAGTTAAAACAAAAATGAAAAGTTTAAAACATTACAACAATTTAAAATTTTTAAAAGAATATTTTAAAACAGCATTAAAACCATTAAAACATTATTAATTAAAAGTCTGAGTGAACAGATGAGTCTTTAAAGACTTTTTAAAAGCTGTCCCTGAGTGGCCACAAGATGAGCCGGTGGCAGCTGCAGGCAGACCTCTCCAGTGGATCTCAGTGGGCAGTGGGGTTCATGACGAAGAAGGCATTCTCATAAATACCCAGGGCCCAAGCTGCTTAGGGCTTTATAGGTTATAACCAGCACCTTGTATTTTGCCTGGAAACATATTGTCAGCCAGTGTAGCTCCTTCAAAACAGGAGTTCCAAATCCTTGGAAGGATTTGATTTAAGATTTGGGTGGCATGCATATTTATTTTATGATAAGGTAAAAGCAAACAAAGAATTTTTAAATCATTATGTCAGAAAACGTCTATATATGGTATGGTTGAAAAATAAATTTTTGTTAGAAGTAAAAACCCCACTTTGGGTATCCCCATTAGAAGTTATATCTAGAAAACAGAAAAATATGCAACAATCTTGGCCAACGTATCGTCATTTGCTCGTCCGTCAAGGTGTAAATTATGAACTTAAAAAGCTAGAACATATGCAGGATTGGAATATTTCTTGGTTCCAATACCATCAAATCAATGCTTTATTTAAGCAAGACTGTAAAAGGGGTTTCAACCAATTGAAGTCAGAATTTGAACTACAGCTGTGCAATAAAGAAGAAAAACTTGTATCCAGGATGTATGGTCTATTACTATTGGAAGATACAAGAACGGAGGTAGTAAAAACCTCAATGATTAAATGGGCCCAGGATCTTGGTTATAACATTGATTTTGAAAAATGGGAAAAACTTTGGATAAAAGATATAAATTTTACTGCTTGCTCTAACCTAAAGGAAAATATTTTGAAAATGATGTATAGATGGCATCTTACGCCCAAAAAAGTTGGCCATAATTTACAAGAATATGCCAAATAAATGTTGGAAGTGTAAGAAAGAAGAGGGTTCTTATTTTCATTTATGGTGGACATGCAATAAAGTGAGAGGTTATTGGGACTTAATATATAATGAACTTTAAAAAAATTTCAAAATGACCTTTCCTAAGAGTCCAGAATCAATACTATTAGGTATTGATAACAATGCTCTCCCGAGGAAATATTGGACCCTCTTCATGTACTTAACAGCGGCAGCAAGACTGATATTTGCACGCAAATGGAAAGATAGTCAATGCCCATCTAAAGGGGATTGGATCCTTAAAATACTAGAATTGGCAGAAATGGCGAAATTAACATCACTACTAAGAAATAAATTTGAAGATTTTAAAAAAGAATGGGACCCTCTTCTTGTCTATTTAAAAATACACCATAAAATGGATTTTTCTCAGGCCTTTGAGGGCTATTAACAAATGTGTCAAAAATATTCTTAAGTTTATATGATTATTGGGGAGAGAATGTTTAATCTACAGGCAAGAAATGGTTATTGTCAATAACACTTGTTCCAATGATTGAGCTGGAAGTCTTCATCGTATGTCTTCGTGAATGTTTGTATAAGTTGTGATTGTCCTTTTGTGTTGTGAAACTTGAAAATATATATATATATATATATATATATATATATATATATATATATATATATATAAACAGGAGTTATATGGTCTCTCTGAGATGACCCAGAGACCAACCTGGCTGCCGCATTCTGGACCAACTGTAGTTTCTGGACTACATACAAGGGCAGACCCACATAGACCGCATTGCAGCCATCCAGTCTGGAGGTTATCAGCAGATGTACCACTGTTTTGAGGTCATCCACCTCAAGAAATGGATGGAGCTGGTGTATCAGCCAAAGCTGATAGAAGGCACTTCTGGCCACCGCCTCAACCTGGGAGACCAGGGAGAGGCTCAGATCCAGAAGCAGCCCTAGACTAAGTACCTGTTCCTTCTGGGGATGTGTGACCCCATCCAGAACAGGCAGATCAAAATCGTCTCTCGGGTTCCGACCCTGCACAATGAGTACCTCCTTCTTATCTGGATTCAGTCTCAGTTTGTTATCCCTCATCCAGCCCATCACCGACTCCAGGCATGCATTTATGGATGTTATGCCCTCTCCCGATGACGCTGACATGGAGAAATAGATTTGGGTGTCATCAGCATACTGATAGCACCCTGCACCAAATCTCCTGGTGATCTCTCCCACACTCTCAGGTAAGTATGTATAGAACTGCAGTCTTCATGTATAATGTTTTGCACTTTTCATAGGAACATAGGAAGCTGCCTTTTACCGAGTCAGACTATTGGTTCACCTAGCTCAGTGTTGTCTACACAGACCGGCAGCAGCTTCTCCAAGGTTACAGGCAGGAGTCTCTCTCAGCCCTACCTGGAGTTGCCAGGGAAGGAACTTGGAACCAAAGGAGGAGCCATCATTCGGTGAACAGGTTCAAAGAACCCAGGCCACCACTAATCAGGGGCCGCGAGCGTGGCCTCAGACGTGGGGGAGTTATTTCAGTCTCAAACAGGGCCATGCGGCCCCGAAATCAGCCAAAATCCAGAGACAGAATTAGCCGCGCTGCATTGGCAGCATGGCTGGAGTGACTCTCCCTGCCTTAAAGGCAGGGAGAGCTGTTCTTGATCTCGCTGCCAACGCAGTGGGGACAATCGATCTCCCTCCCTAATGGGGCCACTCAGCCCCGTTTACGAGAGAGATCAGCCCGCGCTGCATTGGTAGTGCAGCCAGAATGGCTCTCCCTGCCTTTTAGGCAGGGAGAATAGCTCAGGCCCACGCTGCCCAACGCAGCGCGGGACAATCTCCTTTCCAAATGGGGCCACGAGGCCCCACTTGGAAGGGAGACCATGCCCCCCATGTCTGATGTCAGACACAGGGGCATGGCTAGCTGGGCCCCTGCGTCTGATGTCAGACGCGGGTGGCAGGGCCAGGGGCCGTGGTGGCGGCTGCACACAGGCCACCACCAGACTCGCTCCGCTTCTGCTTAGAACTTTACCAATAGATTGCCTCTCATAGCTGCTTTAAAAACACAAACAAACAAAGGTACGCGTACAAAATTACAAGCATTGGCAGTTGGTGCACAAGACACATGCTCTGTTCACTCTTCATGAGAGAGATGCATGAGTTCCTCTTTCAAGTTATTTTGCTCTCATGCATGCCTCTTCTTTTGACGCTCTCTCTCAATAGTCTTGGCTTGTGCACAGCATTCTCAGCAACCTTTAATAGGCTCAATTTAATTTTTTGAAAGTGAGTTCACTGGAAACATATAGGGTGGGGTCTGTGTAATCCAGCATTTTCTGAGCTGCAATTAAATAGTTTTTAGTATCAGCAGGGAGAGCAGAAGCAAGCGCACAGCATGCAGGACTAGTACCAAAATAACAACAGCACCCCAAAATTCCTGAAGATATTTCTGCTCCAGGCTCAGAACTATTTCTGCTTTTTGCAACTCTGCCTTCACAATCCTTCTAGAACAGAATTGCTGCTCTGTATTTTATGGTCCGATTGTGTGTGGTTTTTTAAACTTTTAATTAGATTTGCATTTTTATATTTCAACTTAATATCTTACTGTGTAACCTTTATAGTCTTATATTGTTTTAAATGTTTTGTAAACTGCTTTGAGATTATTTTAATAAAAGCAGTATAGAAATTTAATGATAAAACAAACAAACAGACTCTCCCTGAGCGGGAAGTTAGCACCTGCATTCCAAGTGCTTCGAAATCAACTGCCCATCCAAGTTAACTAAGCAGGCACCATGACCGGTCCAACTGCACAACCATATGAAAGCTAAGTGGTCCACTTAGCACACCAGAATGGCTTCTCTGTAATACTACTGTTGCCCCCGTATGATCTGGTTGCTTTAAGGTAGACCAGGAGCAACCTCCTAGTTTGGCCATTTTGCCACTGCAATATTAACCGACCACAAAGAGACAATGAACTTTCCTTAAGGCCATGTTGGAAATATAACTGCAGAGGCAGAGTTGGGAATGTAGCAGGCTCCCAGCCCCAATGCCAGCAATGTTCAGCCCTACAAGGCAATATCACTTTCTTTGTTATGTGCATATTGTAATTATGTGAAGCACACTGACCTTTCTGCAGTGGGAAAATAAGCCTATAAATATTGCACGCAGACCAATAAGACTAGAATGAAGCAATTAGGGAAAACAGTGCATCTCACATATGTTATCATGTGGCAAGGCCAGCGCTTATTAGCATAATAACAGTATGTTCAGCTAGCACTAGAATTAAAAGAAAGGGAAATGTGTTAACACAGGCTAGCCAGCCAGACAACAGTTGGCTTTGGTAATTAGCAAGAACACTGCCACTTTCAGAGCTCTCTTTTGGGCACTCTGGGGAATTCTAGGCTCTGGGCCAGTATTTCTGGAATGTATATTAGCAGCAGGTGAATGCTAATATGCAAAGGGTGATTGCTAATAATGCAGAGCCAAACACCTCACTTACAAGAAAGGGTTGCTCTAAGAGAGATGTTCCCCGTCTTGGAAATCACCAAGGAGCATGGCTGGGTATAAACATGCCAGCTCTCCCCCTTTTGGTGATACTACAAATGTTACAGCTGGCCTACTTTTCTAGACTCTTCAACAACAAAAATCGTACCTACCTCCTGGCTGTTTGATTTTTCTACTGGTTAGTTTTATTTAAATCACAACAATGTGTTTTTCCCCCCACTGGGGTTTCCCAAGGAACGCAGTTGGCAGTTAAGAATAAGATAAGCTTGAAAGAATTGAGCTGTTAACTCAAGCCAGCAACTGCGCCTAATAACTTGAAAAAGGATATCGTACAATTAAGATAAGTAAAATACGCTTAAGGAGAGATCAGCAACACAGAGATCAGCTACAAGTTAATTAAGATTAGAAGTTAAAAATAAACCAGAACAAAAAGGGAATATCCTGGTTAGTTTTGTAAGCATCAATAACTGTTAACATCTTTGTTTTTAACATACATTTTAAAATGTTATCTGAGTTCAGGCAAATATTTTCTAAAAGAGCACGATCTACATTCATTGGGAATATGTGGATTATGGACTGGTGGGTGTAACAGACATCAATCACTATCCCACCCAATGAACGTAAGAACAGCCTTGCTGGATCAGACCCAAGGTCTATTTAGTCCTGCATCCTCTTTCCCACAGTGGCCCACCAGATGCCTCTGGGAAGCCCACAGGCAAGAGATACCCTCTCTCTTGCTATTACTCCCCTGCAATTGGTATTCAGTAGCATCCTATCCCTGAGCCAGGAGACAGTCTATAGCTATCAAGACTAGTAGCCATTAATAGCCCTGTCCTCCATGAATTTGTCTAAGCGCCTTTTAAAGCCGTTCAAGCTGGGGGCCATCAGCACGTCCCAGGGCTGAGAATTCTATAGATTAATTATGTGCTGTGTGACTAAGATTTGGCAGATACAGGATTGTATGTTATTCCAGAAACAGCTAAATTTTGCACTAAGGCATTCCCAATTATACAACTTGTGTGAGGTATTGTCTCCCCCTCCCCCCCAGAATGTACTCTTATTTATGTAGATTAATCTCTTCTACACCATTTATACATACAGTACTTGGAAGTAAGTCTGATTCTAATGGATATTACTTTCAAGTAAGTGTGCATAGGTTTGCAGCCTTCGTTTGTAATTTGGAATTTCACTAAGAACTGTGGAGTGCAGTAAAAACAGGAGTGTAGAAGGTGCTAGAACTGTGCTAGACCCTACCCTTTGACCCCTGGAAATCCTACCCAAGGGCTCCATTCTTTCCAAGCCATCAGAATGCCCTGCTTTTTTTGTTGTTGCTGCTGCTGGCTCTGCATTAAGAACTAGAACCCTCTTGTTTGTGAAAATCACAGGTTCCATTACAACAAAGTACACTCTGGGCTGGCAAATATATTCACAAGATATAGGTCAAGTACTCAATAACCAGCTTCTGGAAACATGAAACCTTCTTGTTTCTTCATACGTCACATTTTCGCTCTCTCTTCCCCCACCCCCAACAAATCTGTTCATTTGCCAGTTCTTATATTCGCTGTCTAGACAGTCTTATCAGCATCAGATACTTCCCTCTTCATCCCGCAATGTGTACAAAACAGCCTTACAGCAGCTGTTCAGTTAACATGCAGGGCCAGGCCTACAGAATGTCCCTCACTTCAGCCTGCTAACTCAAAGGAGGAAGAACTACAAACAGTCCTTGTGGGGAAGGCAGCCAAAGCACTTGAAGTTGGATTTGGACTTGGACTGTGATGCTTTTGCCCTGTGTTATTAATATATTTAAAGCACTGCAAGTAGCTTGGCATAATGATTGAATATAACCATTTATTATCAGAGTCTCACTTGAAAGATTAAAAAAGCATGTTCTTCCATAAAGAACAGGATGGATGAAGAGACAGATAGACAAGCATGTCTGAAGGACAGTCTACAAGAATGATAACCCTCTCTGCACATCAATATTTCATCAGGGGAGCAAAAGGAGCTGGCAAGTATAAGAAGTCTCATCACATGATAATCATTTGATGAGAGACTACGTGGTCACAGGGAAAATGCAGAGGGATTAACTGCTCTGTTTTCACTGGCTGTCCTGAAGAGCAACAAGCAAGCAAGAGCAGGAATCTGGTTGTGTGAACCGCTCAAGTCATTAATCAGGGTAGAGACAGGCTCCGATTTAAGAAAGGCAGGCTTGTTATTGACACCACATTCCAGGCCTTGCATGCTGGCCTACTTGTCTCCATCCCTTCTGACTAATGTTATCAAGAAGATCATCACAATCTACCATAGGAGATGATGACATCCAGACATTTATTTTGAGCACTTTCAGGCACGTTCAGCTGACGGTTCTGTTCAACCAGCCCCTCCGATGGTTCCAATGTTCCATGACAACATGGAAGTGTCTAAGGGTCACCTGAGCGGTGATGGCAGAAACCCTGAATAAAGCAGAGAGGGAGGGAGGATTGATTTTAACATCAGAGAGGGCACATGAGTAAGGGCAGCTGAACACATACACCCCGCTCCCCAGCTTCCCCTACCTATGTTCCATTGCTTCAGGAATGCTTCTTCCAGCCAAGTACTAGTACCAGAAGAGAGCCGGCTTGGGAGAAAAGTGCAGGGGTGTAGCTATAATTGAGCGGGTGGGTTCAAAGAACCCAGGCCCCCCCAGCTCCTGAGGGACCCCCAGCTCCGCCCCTCCCTATTTTCTTCATTATCTTCCTCACTCCAAGAGTCGCCAGAGAGAGGGGCCCCCTCTGCCCTAGCTACGTCCCTGGAAAAGTGATTGTGGCAATGGTAGACAGACAGAGAGGTAAGGCACTAGCGGAGGTGGTTTCAGCTTCCTTGGCCTAGTGCTCCTTTTGATGTTAAAATCATATTCCTGCCCTCCCACACCAGCCTTGTGAATATGTGAACAAGGTAGACAAGTGCTTTTAGAAAAGGCTGGAAAGAGGTTGTTGTAATCAGGCACAGTGAATTAATTGTGCATTGTCCCCTTAAATACAGCTTCTGGATTGCCTGTGCCTGCCGCCTGCCTCCCTCTCATCATTTAGATGAGACAAACCCTGCTGAACCCCGAAAAGGCAGGGTTCCTGATTGCATGTCTACCATTTTACATACAGGGCCTCATCCAGACTTCATAATAAACACGAAGAGACTGGATATATGCAAAGGATTACTGAGTGCCCTTGTTGGACAGAAATGTAGACTATTTACATTTAAATCAATTAATCATGTCAACAATGATGTGCTGCATCACAATGAGGTTTGCAAATTGAAAACCCAGATCTCTGCTCAGCCATGGAAGATACTGGGTGCCTCTGGGGAAATATCTCTCCCTCTCCCTCTCCGCCTAACCTACTGTGATGATAAAATAGGGAGTTAGTGCTATATATAGATGACATTTAATTTTACTTAATGGATTGCATCATATGCAAATAGCCCTGTTGCAATAATGGCACTCCTCTTCCAAGTGGTCAGTAGCAAGTATTTATTTATTAGGGGTGTGCAAAACATTTCAGGTACAGAAGCTTTGGCTCCAAAATTCAGGCGATTTGTTTTGGAGCCAAATCTTTCGGGACTTGCAGATGGGTGATTTGTTTTGTGCACAAATCACCTGAAACAGGCAGAATCAGGTACAGATTGTTTCGGACCTCCATTTGTGGTGATCTCTGTGTGTAGTCTCCATTTTGTGTTTCATTGTTGGTCATTGAAAATTAATCCACTCTCATTTGCTACCAGAGAATCTACACTCAGAACACCTCAGAAACAACAAAACCCAGTACCCCATGGGCTTGTGGATATGGGGTTGGTTAGCACTCTATGTGCACTATACCACCACTCACTCTGGGCCACCCCAGTGTCCCCCAAGTGGAGTTATGGGGCTTCTGAAATCCCCATTATTCCCTATGGGGGGAAAGCTTAAAGATGCACAAACTTCATAAATTCTTTAAAAATCACCCCTTTTTCCAATTCCTTTGAAATCTGGATGCTAGCAGGAACCCATTGGGGCACTACCACCTGACCCACTCTTCTGCCCCCCAACCCCCTTTCTGCCCCAAATCTGCCCCAAAGACATGCCAACTTCAAAAATCATTTTAAAATCAGCCCTTTGCCCAATTCCTTTGAAATCTGGGTGGCAGCTTTCTTGCACCCATAGGGCACTACCACCCACCATACCCCACTCTGGGCCACCCCAGTGACCCCCACATGGAGCTTTAAGGTTGTGGAATCCCCATTATTCCCTATGGGAAAAATCTTAAAGACACATAAACTTCAAAAATTCTTTAAACATCACCCTTTTGCCCAATTTCTTTGAAATGTGGGTGGTAGCTTCCACTATTGGGCACATTGGGCACTTCCACCACTCCCACTCTTTTGGCCCTGGAACCTTTTTCAAAAATCTGAATTGATTTGGAAAATTCCAGTACAAATCGAATCTGGGGTGATTTGAGGGGGTCAGATTCAGACCCAAATCAAATTGGGGGTGTTTCAGTTTGGGTACAAATCAAAATGAAAAAAAAAATTGATTCATGCACATCCCTATTATTTATTTCAATTGTATAGCACTGTTCCTCCAAAGACCTCACATATATCCTGTTTTATCCTATGAATCACCCTGTGATAGGGATGTGCATGAAACCAGTATGCCCAGTTCAGTTCAAGTCCAAACTGGACTCAAATGGAACCGGGCACGTTTGGTTTTGCCTGCCCCTGAAGAGACCTCCCCCCCACCCCCAGTTTTGCCCAAATTAAAGCCAGTCCAGAGGTTCCAACAGAAATTATTTTTCAAAGAAAAAATTCACCACCTGGCTGGAAAACTGCCCGAACTGGGCCAACTGGAGACTAGGGGGGAGGCTAGTGAAGGAAGGGGGAACCTCTGGAGGACCTTCCCCCCATGACCACAGCAGCACCCGCTAGAGGATATGAGTTTTAAAAAATCCGGCCAGGGGGGTTCAGCTCGAGTTTGAGCCAAACTGGATCTGGTTTGGCTCAAGGCCAAGACAGGGGCGAGGCCTTGAGCCAGCCAAATTTGATGTTGAACCGGCTTGAAGCCAAGCCAGTTCACACATCCCTACCCTATGAGGTAGGTTAGGCTCCAAGAGAGTGGCTGATGAGTCAAGGAGGTCATCCAATAAGCTGGGTGGAGAAATTTGAACCCAAGACTCCCTGGGAGTATGCAACATACCAAAAAGAACTTAATATTATACTGGCTTTCACATCAAGAAGGTAGTCTAGACCCCTACTTCAAAAATAAATCTGGATTCAAATACATTTCAATAACATTTTGTTCTAAAAGGACAATCAACCTGAGCTATATGTAAGGAAAACTACCCAACATTACCAACTAGAATGAAGATAATAGAATAAGGCAAAAGCAGAAATGTAATTGATGGTTCAGCTTAATTCAATTACTGCAAAATACAGTCCTCACTGTTTTTTTTAAATCACATTTTCAAGTAATTCTGATTCAGTTAATTTTTTACAGTATTATAAATAATTCTAAATACACTCATATAGGTTTAGCTTTCTTCTATATGGACATTTAGACAAAAAAAATTGAATTGAATTGAATTATCTGCATGCAGTTGAAACTTAATATACAAGATAATCTGAAGAGCCGGAAGCAGCAAGCAAATATGAACAAATTTTCTTCTGTAATGTCTGAGAAAGCCTAGTATGAGTTCAGGAAGAGTGTCCACATTTTCTTAGGAACTGTTCTCTTTGCAGATGAAATGCTTAATTACAGAGTCAAGTCCTTAAATAGAGAGTTAATGCTGGATAGAGGTAGTAGATACAGACACACTCACAGATTAACAGAAGACTCTGAGAGAAATTTATCAATGTCAGAGGTAATTAATTACAACTCTCCATCGACCGATATAGTTCTGTTTATCAGACAGGATTCCTGGAATAGTACATGGCTGGCAGAGTATTCAGAGAGGTTTTCTGTTCTTCCACTTGTTTGTCATTTGTCTCCTTCAGTATTTGTTCTGGTTCACATTGGATTCGCTTGCTAATGTATTAAAACCTAACCATATTCAGACAGCCTATGCAATCTGTCTGCAATAAAGCAGTGTCTATAACACCATAGGTGTAGATGTACACTGTAGATGTAGATGTAGAGAGAGATCCATCCAATGAACTACTAGGAAAATGTTAAGGCAGGAAAAAGGCATGATCAAAATCTGAAGGTGGAGTTCATCTAGATAGCTGTCATTTATGGGATCACAGCCACTGTTTCTGAGCCTAGTTAGTGATCCCGGTTAAATGCTGGTTAACCACATTCCCACTTAACTGGGAGTGCCTGGAAATTCCGGGTTCTCAGAACAAACACCACAGGACCATGTGGGGCTGTCCAACTGTGGTTAGCTCTTTAACTGCAATTGTTCTAGTCATGAGAATGTGGCCCTTGATGTCAAAGGTATGTATGTATGTATGGTTGATGTATGGTTAGTGGAAATCCAGAAATGGATGAGGGCAGGAAGAAGGAAGTACAAATCTGTGAGGGATACATACCCAGTACATTAAACCATGATGTGATATCTGAACCAGACCTCTGCTAATGTGGTGCTCTTGTAACATGATGCCTCTGCTTGTAAGTTTTGTCTTATTCCACCACCCAGTTTCGCAAGATGGTCCATTGCTTTTTATTGGTATGACCTACAGATTGTTTAGTAAAGGGTACCATTGTGGGAGAAAGAGAACCAAGTCAGAATAAAAATCCTTAGACCACACCACAGGCTTCTTTAAAAGTGGGCTTGGCCACTGAGGTGTTCATTCAGGAATGAGAGGAGGAAGCAAGCCCAATGGAGCCCAGTCCAGCCTTGATCTTCCTGCAAAGCTTTCCCAGAGACAAGCCCATAGGAAGAACACTGCGCTAGGAGTGGAAGAAAGATTGCTTTCCCCTTGGTTATGCAGCTTGGTTAGGCTGGAAAGATGCTGTGGTGGTGGTGAAAGTGATAATTGTGAATATGTGCAGAGGTATCTCTCACTCTCACTACTGGATAACCACACCCTGCTGCAGATATACATCAAGTAATATGGAGAAAGGGTTCCACTGTTTCTCAGATTTGAACCTCTTATTTTAAACATTAAGCACTGACTAGAAGAAAGTTATCAGGGAAGAGGAAGAAATCTGGATGCACTCTCAGGCCTTCACCTCTCCCTCTCTCCATGTCTATGTTGCCTTTAAAAAATCTGATTAGCTCTACATGCTGCAAAATATTTCATATTCTAGATGTAAGAGCAGGCTGGTAAATCTAAGAACCACCTGATTTATATGAATCCCCCCATGTAGTGTGGTGCTTGAGATGAATGTGAACTCTGGCTGCTCATGGTGTCTTATTGGTGTGTTCAAGCTGGGATCCTAAGAGCTGTTTAGGCTCATGCCGAGGGGCGGGCTACCACTAGCCCATATTTTTTCTCTCTTTCAACAGTTGACTTCCATATTATATCACAAACTGCTTTTCAAACTGCCCTCAGTTTCAAAAGAAGTTTGCCCCCTGGCTGCTGCTTGAGAAAAACCATTCTCAAGCCCCACTGGCCTCACCAAACCCATTCCACATTCTATGAATCCAGGCCCTCATTTACATATTTAGGTCCTAGTATTAATTCAACAGCTTATGGTATTTGGATTTTGTTCCCATATTGTAACTATATGTCTGTCCTCAGACTTCAAAGAATGGGAGCTCAACATGAACCTCACCTATTGGGTTCCCCATTTTGAGTCAGTCAGGACTTGAAGCGGGTTTCATGCCCTGCCTCTCCCATTACCCAGCCTTCCTTGCCAGACATTTTTCCCATTCAGAAGGTCCCTCCAAACCTGACCTTGGGGAAGGGGTAGGGAAATCAGGTAGAGGCCCCACAAGGCCTTTCCTTAGCTGTAAATGGCACACTGAGGTCATTCACTCAGTCAAAAACTGTGTTCTACCTGGGTTTGGGAGCTCTCCATTTGTGTGGAAGCAAGGTAGGAGGGAAACCTGGGTAGCTTTTCCTCGTACCTTGCTCTCACACAGTCATTTCTGCCCAGGTTCCTCTTACCTTGCTTCCACACTGGGAGCACATACAGTTCCCAAAGCTGGATAGAACACAGTTTTTGATTGTGTGAATGACCTCACAGAGTATCATTTCCTGCTTGAGGATCATGGGGACATGTAATTTATGTGTTATTAAGGTAAAGCTTTGTATGTGGTATCAAGATAAAGCTGCAGCTCAGTCACTTGGATTATTTGGGCATTCCTACTAAATGCTTAAGCCACCTAATGGTGCAGCGGGGAAATTACTTGACTAGCAAGCCAAAGTTTGCTGGTTCAAAACCCCACTGGTATTTTTCCCAGACTATGGGAAACACCTATTGGGCAGCAGCGATATAGGAAGATGCTGAAAGGCATCATCTCATACTGTGTGGAGATGGTAAGGGTAAATGCATGGGTAAACCCCCTCCAAAGACAACCACAGGGCTCTCTAGTCGCCAGGAGTCGACACTGACTCGATGGCACACTTTACCTTTACTGAATGCTTTAAAAAAACACACACCTTCAAAGTTCAGTAGTGGAGACTTCTGGAGGACCTTCATCCTCAACATTTGCCCAGTGAGGACAATTCCTAACATCAGCTGAGTCAGCATGTCTCCATATGGAAGGATTTTAAATTTGTACTTACCAGTGACTGTCTACATTCTACATATTCTGTTTTAATATATAGTATAAAACATCCTTCCTCTGTTCACTTTTTCTCAAAGCCAGAGTAGGCTCAAATCTTTACAGATTTTACACTTTCATTCTCTTCCTAAACCTGTGTTTTTCACTTGAATCACCGAAAGTATCAAAAGCTGGATCCATAGTAGGCATCAACATTGGTTGCTCATATCCATGACACAACCAGCTTTTGCCATGCACAAAAGCTTGAAGCTACAAGCAAAGGTGCCACTAATATGTGGAAATGTTGCTGGAAATGAAAGCATTTGGGCTGGAAGAGGTACCTGTAGGTCCTGTCTGGCACTTCCAAGCATTTATTTTTACTGTGCTAAAAAGAGCAGCCCAGTTCCTTGAACGAAACTTGAATCCACAGTATTCTGAGCCAAGATATGACTGTCATGATGGAACCATTAGGATACCTAAGAGGCACTTGGAACAGCAGCCACAGACTCAGCTCAATGACCTCTCGCTTCCCTGGACCAAGACCATTTTTCATATCAACAGAGAGCAGTCGTGGTGACATGGTAGCAGTGTGTGCTGCTGCAGTCACTGAGACAGTTATGTGAAGTATTGACACAGCTTCCAATATGTGATCTGAAACTATTTTTAAAGGCTGTTGCTTGCAAATGTGCCTGGGAGGAGTCTGCAAAATCAGGTAGGGTTGTGCGTTTTTTTTTTTTTTTCTGTTTTGTTTTTGGCCCGAATCCAAAACACCCCCATTTTGTTCTTTGTACGGAATCAGCCAATCCGAAACACCCCAATTTTGTTCTTTGTTTGAAATTGCAAAATCTGAATCCGAAACATTTTGGATTTTTAAAAAATGGCCCCGGGGAAAAACTAGTGGGTGGGGGTGGTAGTGTCCAATGGGTGGAAACTACCACCCACATTTCAGAGGAATTGGGCAAAGGGCTGATTTTTGGCGAATTTTTGAAGTATAGGATTTTTCCCATAGCGGAGAATGGAGGTTTCAGCAAAAGTATAGCTTCATGTTGGGGGGAAGGGGTGGCCCAGAGCAGAGTAGGGTGGGTGGTACTGCCCAGTGGGGGCAAGGAAGCTGCCAGAATTATTTCAAAGGAATTGGGTAGAGGGCTGATTTTTAAAGATGTAATGGAGTTTGCGCGTCTGTAAAGTTCTTCCCCATAGGGAATGTTGGACCTCCATAATTCCTGCCCCATAACTGCACTTGGGGGGCACCAGGGTGGCCCAGAGCAAGTGGTGGTGTAGACCACATAGGGTGCCAACCACCCCCATGGGTTGCTAACCCATGGGGTACTGGGTTCTGTTGTTTGAGATGTTTTGAGTGTAGATTCAGATTCTCTGGTAGCATATGAGAGTGGATACATGGTTTGTTGTTGAAAATCTCATATGCTACCAGAGAATCTACACTCAGAACACCTCAGAAACATCAGAACCCAGCATCCCATGGGTTAGCAACCCATGGGGGTAGTTAACAACCTATGAGCACTACACCACCACTTGCTCCTGGCTACCCCAGTGCCCCCCAGGTGGAGTTATGGGTCTGCTGAAAGCTCCATTATTGCCTGGGGGGGGGGAAACCTTAACGAAGCATAAACTTCAACAATTCCTAAGAAATCAGCCCTCTGCCCTATTCCTTTGGAATCTGGGTTGTGGCAGGCACCCCTTGGGGCACTGCCACCCAACCCACTGTTTTTCCCCTCAGGCCCCCTTTCTGCCCCCAATCAGCCCCAAAGACATGTCAACTCCAGAAATTCTTTAAAAATCAGCCCTTTTCCCAATTCCTTTGGAATCGGGGTGGCAGCAGGCACCCATTGGGGCACTACTACCTGAACCACTCTTCTGCCCCTAAAGCCCCCTTTCTGCCCCAAATCCACCCCAAATAACATCAACATCACACATTAACAACAGCAGAGCTTTGGAAAAAATCAGGCAGATTTCCAAAGGTCATGCACATCCACATCCCCGCCCCCGCCTGAATTGCAATTGATCTACACACAACAGTGTGAAACAACAACAATGAAATGCACACTGCCCCACTAGCCAATGAGGGTATAATTTACCCTTAAATTTGCTTAAAAGGAATAAGGAGGCAATTGCCAGCAGATCAGCCCATGCTTTCGCTGGCCAATCTGCAGGCTTGAAGGGCTGGAAATTCAAACAGATGTCAAAACTCAAAATGGAGACTGAAGGAGAAAGACTTTTTGTGTTTGCAAAATGGAGTTCCAAAACAGCCAAAACAACAAAACATTTTGTATCCGAAACAGGGACATTTTGTATTGGCTACAAAATTTTCTGTTTTGAGCATTGGGTGTTTTGCTTTGGCTACAAAACAGCCGAAATGGCCTGTTTTGTGCACAAAACGTTTTGAATCCGAAACGAAACGCACATCCCTACAATCAGGCTGCACATGCACTGCATATTTGGCCCACATTAGTTCCTATTTTGATGCAATCCAACTTCAAGAGCTGCAGCTTTTGGTTCTGAACTGCACAATGGGAAAAGAGCTGGTCTTGTGGTAGCAAGCATAAATTGCCCCCTTTGCTAAGCAGGATCTGCCCTGGTTTGTATTTGAATGGGCAACTATATGTCTGAGCACTGTAAGATATTCCCCTTAGGAGATGGGGCTGCTCTGGGGAAAGTATTTGCATGCTTGCATGCAGAAGGTTCCAAGTTCCCTCCCTTGCATCTCCAAGATAGGGCTGGGAGAGACTCCTGCCTGTAACTCTGGAAAAGCTACTACCAGTCTGTGAAGACAATACTGAGCTAGATGGACCTAGGGTCTGACTCAATATAAGGCAGCTGCCTGTGTTCCTATCTGTTCTGTATAGTGCCATGGCTTTAGACAGAGAGATGTGTACACAAGCGGCCAGCACTGGCTTATCCCATGCCAAATAGTACTCACTGAAAGAGCGATTGATGTAAAAACACAGAACATAGGGAGCTGCTTTATACTGAGTCAGGCCCTTAGTCCATCGAGCTCAGTATTGTCAATACTGACTGGCAGCAGCTGCTTCAAGCTTTCAGGCAGAAGTCTCTCCTGGTCCTACCTAGAGATGCCAAAGAGTGAACCTGGGACCTGCAAAGCCGATCCTATACTACTGAACTCCAGCCCCATTCCTTCAGGAATCAACAAAATCACTACCAGGACAAGTTCAGAGTGACTTTGAAAGTGTGCGAATGTGGAAATAATGGCAGAAAGTGTAAAGGGAAGGGAATTCAGCACAACTGCACACCTTGCAGTTTTAGTAGTCAAATTCTCCAAGGCAAGCCTCTCTTTACAAAATATGTATGGTCCATATTGTCTAATTTATGAATCAGAATAACAGCATCCACACATACTAATGAGGCAAGGTGAAGGGTGTGAAAGACACACATCCAGATCTCCCCTGTGTGAATCTATGCATGCTTAATCCACAGTATTTATTTATTATTTAGTTAGTTAGATTTATATGTTGCCCTACTCCCATAGGACTCAGGAAGTTCCAATGAGTTCAGTAGAACTCATTTCCAGGTATAAGTACATAGAATTTTAGCCGGAGGTCTTCCTACTTGTCACTAAGCCATTTTGCTTAGTTTGACAGCTTTTTACAGCTTTGAATTGCTTGGAAAATTAAGGAGGAATGCCTAATGTTCTTATCAAATGGTTAAAGCCATTTGGATCAGCTACATTTTCTGAAACTAAATATCTTGTCAAGAGTTCCTTGAGCACATTTGTACAGCTCTCTCAAAAAAAATTAGAAAGCCAGATAAAGAAGGCCATGACACCATCTATTCTAAAAATGAAGCATCTTAACACAAGCACATTTTGGCACTAGTTTACAGAGCATCTTATCAGAAAAGGAAGCAGATCACATCTTTTTCTTTCTCCCTTAATTTGAATCTCTGTCAACTTCAAGTCTGTCTCTTGGCAATGTTAACATAACAGGGCTGTTAGAAAAGTCATGAGACTGATTAGAAAGTTATACCAGAATAATTGGCCAAGGCTAGATCCAGACTTACTACTGTACACATTAAAGCTCCTTCCATGAACAGAAGGAGATAGTTGCATTCATGCAAGTACCTGTTCTGCTTGTCGGGGGTGGGGGTGTGTGCTTTCTTGAGTACAACTCTCCTTCCATGAATGTGAGGACCTTCTGCAAAATGCAGTGGGATCCAACCCCATTTAAACAAGCCCTTTCCAAGTAGGAAACAAGTAGGAAAGATTGTATTTGTCAATAAAACAGACATTCTACTTTCCCATTGGTTAATAAGGCAGGAGGACCCAAAGTACATGTTAACAAAAATGACCTCCCTGTGGTGTGACTGATCCCTCTCCTAACAGTAATGGTTCTGGAAGCCACTGGGGAATATAGAGACCCACAACATGATGAGGGCTACTCATGCAGCGAGTATGTATAAACGTTACCAAGAGAATGGAGATCACTCACCCTGGGGAGGCCATTTTGGGGCAGCAACTGTAACACTGCTGTAACTCCAATTTAACATTATATGTCCCTCAGCTTCTTTTGTTAGCTCGTATATTATTCTATAGTCCAGTCAACTTCGGGCAAGTACTAGATTACTTATAACATTAAAAAAACGTTATTCTCCAGACTCTTTTTTGCCAGACTTCCATGTGAGGCAAGCCTTTGAGAGAAATATGGAAAGTGGCCTGAACTTTAAATGACAAACAGATGAGAAGTTCTGATGGAAATCAAACACTTCTGAAGCCCACGTATTTTCATCTGGAATATAAATGGCACTTTTAATTGAAGATGACTTGAGCTCATGGTCACATGCTTGGTTATCTCAATTAGCAAGGTTTCAAAGAAAGAATAATAAAAATGAAATCACGAAAAGCACTACAAAAAGATCTGTCTGTAGGATCCTTATAGTTGCAAACGTTTAGAGAGGGGCGAATTCCCCTGCCCCTCTGTTTAAGCTCATATTTGGTTATGAACGAACAATCCAGAAAATGCGTAAGGCAGCAAACATGTTGAGGATCCTTGATGGATGCCAGGTAGCATTCTTGGGCTCTATTTTCTTTTGGCCCATATGATCTGATTAGAAACTTGCTTACATTTCTGTTCAAATGTAAGCAATACATTTGAGCAATATGCTATAAACTGGAATCAGAGTGCATTAGTGGCCTCCATCTACACTAACATGTTTGACTGGTTACAAAGAGACTTCTTTAAGCAATTTTTTAGTGCTGCTTTTCAAGTTAGTGTGGACTTGGCAAAATAGCTTTCAGCCATGTTAGAACAGCATCCAATTTCAAGACAAAAACTTAACACCAGTTCCCTTAACAGTTGGAGTGCAAATGCTGAACTAACAAGATTTTCACTTGTATCTTAAAAAATAAGAAAAGCTCTTATTCGGCACTGTATGTGTTACATATTATGTCCCATGTACTGAAATATGCACACTGGGTGCAACCCACAGAACCAGTTCAATCCATCAGAACTGTGCCTGTCCCATTGCAATGAACGTGACTTGCAAAAAACAAAACAACCCACACCATTCCTTATAGACTGAGGCCTGTGTGAAGCCTTGTTACCATGCTTATTCAGACATGTGTACACTAAAGGTAAAGTGTGCCATTGAGTCGGTGTTGACTCCTGACAACCACAGAGCCCTGTGGTTAGTAGAATACAGGAGGGGTTTACCATTGCCATCTTCCACGCAGGATGAGATGATGCCTTTCAGCATCTTCCTATATCGCTGCTGCCTGATATAGGAGTTTCCCATAGTCTGGGAAACATACCAGTGGGGATTCAAACTGGCAACCTCTGGCTTGCTAATCAAGTCATTTCCCCACTGTGCCATTAGGTATGCACTACTCACATGCAAATCTATGCTTTTAATTGATTTGGGGGAATTCGCTCACAAACCAAACTTGCAAGTCCATATAACAGAAGGATTACAGTCTGGACACAGGCAAATGCCAACACTACAGAACCCTAGAGGAGCAATAGACTCAGAGACAGGGCTATCTGAAACAAGAAAACAAGGCAAACGGGGTAGTATTTGGCAACCTCGGTAGCACAAGGAATAAAAAGCACTTCCCTGAGACTAGACAAGGAGGAGAGGGAGGGGAGAGTGAAGGCTAACAGCTTGTGTTGGAATGTTGGCAGAAGGGGATGTGGGAGCGGAAGGGAAGAGAGATTCTTTATCTGTCCTTTAACTGTGTCTTGTGTGGGACGCCAAGGGGAAGCAGTGTCCCTTGTAAAGGTTCTGACAAAGGAGGGCAAATGGCATGCTGGCAGGACTCCCAGGTTTCTGTGGCTTTGCTCAAGCCCACAGCAAGCAAGAGGAGCATTGGGTTTCCCAGGCAATCAGGCACAGGAGTTGATCCATGGAAAGCCTGTGTTGGGAAAGACTCAGCCTCAAAGGCTTCTATCTATGGGTTCAACCCAGGATCCTCTCTCAGTTTTCCACTCAAGGATCTTGGGTTTCTCAGGCACTTAGAAACAAGACTCATCTCCTGCAAGCACATGCCAAGAAAGGACCCAAGGACTCAAGTTGCCAAGAACATCCAAGGCAGGGTTTCTGGCAAGCTGTGCCACCTAAGAAGCACTTAAGGCTTAGTAATTTGACATTTGGACTTTGCAGTTCTGTCAGCTCTGGGGCTCAGCAGCCCAGTGACTCAGCTTAAAGGAGGGGGAAAGGGGTGGATGGAGGTTCAGGCACCCGGCTGGGCGGATCCTCCACAGCAATAGCCCGCAGTTGGCACCATCAAACTCCTGCAGTGCTAGCAAGATTTGATACTCTCGGGAATCTGCTTCCCAGGAGCAAAACTATCAGTCACACCTAACTAAGGGATATAGCACCCGTTATAGGGGGCAACATCCCAAAGGCGGGAAAACTCTTAGTTCAAAAACAGATTCAGGGGACTGGACCTTGGATAGGGTGTTTATCTACACACACATTTATCTGAATCTACACGCGTTACCAACACATTTTTAAACTGGTATTTGGAGTGTGTGTAGATCTCTCACATGAATAAGGGACACCCCAAATGCATTGGGACACCCTCCGGTGAAGTCAGTGAACATACTCGGGGTGTGACCCCATACTGATGGCGTGTGCTAGGCTGAGTCTAGTCCAAATCCACACAAAGTTGCAAATAAAATAGGGCATTCTTAACCCTGTGATTAATAGTAATTTGGAGACTAGGAGAGCACTTTTAGAGGAGAGCCAATGAGTAGAGAAGGCTACTCCTGAGTCTTCTGCACATATAAACCAATAAGCATTTTTTTTCTCCAAAGCAAGTACAAAATCAGCAGAGGCAAGAGAAACTAAGCACTTCTCCCTCCAACTCACCAAGTGATCTCCTTAAGTGTCCCACCACCACAGCTTCTGTTATCTCAGTAAGTGGGGGCTTGAGGACCATGCAGCTTGTTAGGTCTTTGTAGTACTAAAGATGATTTATTAGTACAAAAACAAAGCCTTGAATAACTAAAAAGACCTCAAATACCAATGAGGAGATAATTCCCTCCCAAATCCTATCCATATATCATATCTCCTGAACTATCAGTCTTTGTGGTAGCTAACCATCAATGAAGGTTGTGCTGCATTCGCATGTAACCTGGCTGCATTCACATGTAACATGAAACCAGAGTTTGATTAACCCATGGTTTCAATTTCAAACTGTAAATCGCATTGCAGACATTCGTCCAACCACAGTCTGGCAACCTCCAGTTTCAACAAAGGGGATCCCCTCCCTCTTCCTGGTCCACTGAGGCTGCATCTCAGCAAATTCCATAGCATTTGTGTCATCAGACTGCGGGCAAAGTGTCATCATATCACCAGAGTGGCTGCGATTGGCCACGATCTTGAAGTGGGTTTGCCGAGCATGATAGCGCCTTTTCAGAAGAGTCCACCTGCCCTCGGCAGAGAAAGGGCATTTAAATAAGCTGGGCCTCCCTTCCCCAACATCATTGTACAAAAAATAGAAACTGGCTGTTCAAGAATCCCTGGATGGGGCTGCCTTTTAAACCTGACCCCGGGTTACACCCCCCCTCCTGCTGTGTGTTTCCATCCTGGTGCTGTAATGGGGTGCCCTGCTTATGTTGCCACCTGGTTTTGCCTTTTGCTTTGCCTTTTGCTTTTGCTTTTGAACATACATCCTTCCCACTTTATTCTTGGGGAGCACTTAGTGCCCATCCTGTCTTCCCGTCCTCTTTCCCTCCTGCTTGCCAGGTGGGGGGAGCAAGGGACAGAGTGGGTAGGGGATGCCCCTGTGTGACTTCACCACTTGACAGGCTGACAAGCTTGGGATGAGACATGGTGATGTCCCTTTTCTTGGCAACTGCATTGCTGCATCAGAGATAGGAGGGGCAGGGCTGGTGCTCTGAGTGGTGACCAGTGAGAAGTGCTGCATCCAGGGAGCAGGAGTGATCCTGGGCATGTTTGCACTGCCATCTCTATGACTATGGTTCCAAAATCTGCACAGAATCACGGTTATGGCACCATCCGTGTTTGGATGTAATGCTTTGGGGGCCTAACCTCAAGTCTCGGTGGCGGACCTTAGTACAAACCCAAAATTCAGACTGGAGTTTGGCAAGGCAAAGTTTAGCTCACTTTTGCCAAAAAAACCATGGTTGCACACATTTGGACATAACAGAGATCTAACCTCTGCCCCATTTAACTCCAGTTTCAAATTAAGTCCGAATTTGGCCCCTCTGTAGGAATGGAGAAAAGCTGGCCTGTCCTTTCCCATTTGCAAAGATTTTCATTTGGCAGTATGTAGAATCATGGATCAATCCTTACAACTCAATAGGGTTGCCGAAAGTCTCATGACCAACTTTGCAGAACACTGCAGACCACCACTTTGCAGAAAATCAGCCAAAAAGTAATTCATTTTCCCTTTCCTCATAGAATGGGCACAATACTTTCCCAAGTTCAATAACACTGGTGAATAATCATACTGCAACAATAGAATTGCTCCTCTAAACTATAGCTCCACCTGGGAATATAAATGCCAGGCTTGTTATTTATGTAATTAATGTCTCATTGAAGTGGATCTTTTTTTCCTTTCCCTCTGCAATTTGAAGGCTACAAGATAGAATATCAAAACACCAAAGCTTGGCATTTTGAAGTTATTTTTCTCATTAGCCTGTATGCTTCAGGATATCGTTTAGCTCCCCTGGAGATTTATCATCCTTTGTACGACAATCAGAGGCCTTGAAAGGTGTATAAGTATTGGTTTTGAAAATGCATATGGTTTTAGAACAAAGAGAATCAGATTGATCAAACGGCGAGGGCAATGTAAAGAAGTTAAGAATACAACATAATCTCTGAGGAGTGGCCAGTTTTCATAAAACAAAAACATCTCAATGTGGATGCCATATTGTCAATTAGACCTAGCAATTTTCAGAGGTAATGGGAAGTGGAATACAATACCTACAATCTGATATATGAACACAATGGTACCAGAATCAATACCATATGGCTAGGACAAATTTGGAGTTGCTACTCAGCAGTATTAGATACAGAAGAGGAGGAATGAATAGACTGCATCATGCTTTGGCCTTTAAAAAAAAATAAAAATGTTTCTTTTTGCTGAACAGTTTTGAAAAGGTGACCTGCTGTTTTTTAACCAATACATGAGGCATGGCTGGGGGGTGGGGGGTGGGTACACAGGATGCAGAGGCATGCAAACTGTAGCCTAAGAACTATACTTTGGGGACTCAGGCAGATCAAATTGGCTCCCTGTACTGTGGAACGTATTCTAAATGATGAACAAACTTCATTTGTTAGTTGAACTGCAACTCCCATCCTTTTTAAGATGGGACAAGCATAGGTATACCATTTTACTGTCAAATTCAATTCCTGTGCTAACAATCCCAAGCATGGAATTTGCCTTTTTCACTGCCACCACACACTGAGTTAACATTTTCAGTTAGTCACTCCATGATCCCCATATCTCTTTCACATCAGTGTATATGTGAAGTTAGAATGCCTTATGTGTGTGCTTCACATATTTCCTTCATGCCACAGTCCTAATGTATAGACATGCACTGTGTTTTTCATGGCATGATTTAGCCCTTCAATCTGTCCAAGGGCAGCTTCAGAGGTAGGGGACAAGTGCTCCCTCAGACAAGTATTTTGACCCCTACATTTTCTGAATTTCTGTTTCAGAAAGCCAGTATGTAGGCCACAGCTTGCCCAACCACAAATGTACTTTGCCCCTTTTGTCTCACCACCACCACCACCATTTTCCCCCTGGTGCCAGCAGTCAGACTGTCCCCTCTTCTAAGAGCTGATGTCCTACATTTTTCTCATATTGTAGATCTTCCTTATGTGTGTGGCAGTCTAATTAACTAAGCCAAATCAGAACCCTGCAAAACAGAACTACCTCTCCTGGCCAGTCCCGTCGTGTGAGATCTTCTCAGGTTGCCCTTTTTTCGTTCCCTGGTCTCAGAGAAGGCCTGTGGAAGGGCTTTCTCTGTTGCTGCCCTTTCACTTTGGAATTCTCTTTCCCCCTCACCTCAGATTTGGTCTGCCTCTTCCCTTTTAGCCTTTAAAACCTTATTGAAAACATTTCTTTTCTGCCAGGCATTTGCCCTTTAATTTTTAAAAAAATTTAATTTAATTTAAGAAATCTTGGATGTTGTTCTTGTTTCTACATCACCCTGAGTCTGTAGATCGGGTGGTATATTAAATCTTTTAATTAATAAATAAAATAAATTTCCTTATTAACAGTACAATATCAACAGCCATGCTAGGATTGCTAACTAACTGAATAAGTGACAGATGAAAAATGTGATTCCAAAACCCTATCCACCTTCAATTCCCTTTCTAGGTATGCTTTTCAGTGCTGATTTCTCTCCTTTTCTCACTTTGGTTCATAGTGTATTCAGGTCTCTCCCTGACTTCCCGGAATTTAACATTTGTGTGACAAGACATTTTTGTCATCTTGTTCCCCTTTCACTCCCCGCCACCTTTCCAGCAATTCTCAGCATCATTTTCCTGGGTTGAGAAAAGAAGGATTCTGCTGCACAATAGTGCATAGATTGCTTTTTAAGCTTGCCAAGCAGGGGCACATTTTCTTTGCCACATGAGCTAACAAGCTCCTGAAAAGTTGGGAGCAGGCTTAGGTTTCTAATGATGTGTAAATCTAGGAGTTGAAGGGACCATGTCATCATGGAAGGGATTTTTCCATGCTGGGCAAAGAGCATTCAGGGTTCTGTTTGCCTGCAATGCTTCCCCTGTATTCTGGCAAGGAGCTCCTGTGGACCTTGGCTCTCGCACAAACAGGCTTTTGGAGACCAAATGACATACAAAAATAGCAGCTGCTCTTCAAAGGCGATTGGCTCATTTTGAAGCAGATGGTCCTAAAATGCTGATGGAGCACTGCATCTCAGCAGGCTAAAACCCAAACGTTTTGCTGGAAACAATGAGAGCAAAGATTGTAAACCTGAAGGCAGGGCCCTTCTTTAAATGAGCCATTTTTGGAAGGGTGGTAGATAAATCATATATATATATATATATATATATATATATATATATATATATATATAAAAAAACACAAAACTTAGTGAGTTTAGGTGCTTAGTACATTTGCTTGTTGTTATTTGCATGATGTAAAGTGTTCAGCCTTAGCTTTCTCCTTCCTTAGGCTGTCTAGAAAAATTTTTCCAAAGTCCACACATTTTTCTGCTTCCATGACTTTGGCTCTCTTTGCACACTTACCTAGGAGTAAGCTCCATTGAACATGGTGGCTCACATGATATGCAGCATTATGGAGATGTAGCACTGCACCTAGGCTCTGCTGTGGACTCCTAAGACAGCCCCAGCATTGTTCAGAAGCAGTGATTGTGTGCACGGTGTTACCCATTGTGGTGAGTTCGTTGGGGGGGGGGAGATTGTGGTAACACTGTCTGTACAGCTGTTGCTTCTGGACAGCATCATGGCCGTCTTAGGAGTCCACAGAAGCTCTGGGGTTTAGCATTATGACTCTGGAATACTGCACATCATGTAAGCCACTGGGATTTACTTCTGAGGAAATATGTTCTGCACAGTAGCATAGGGAGGCTCCTAATGGCAAGGGAATAGGGTTGTTGGTGGGGCTCCCTTGCACATGCCCCAGCACTGGAGCCATGCCCCTTACTTCCAAGCCCAGCCCCACCGTGCTTCTCCCTCTATTTGCCTGTGGTGGCTGTGGCTGGTGGGCAGTCTGGCTTCTCCCTGGCCGGCGCACAGGCTTCTCCATTCCCAGCTGATGCGCCAGGTTCTCTCAACCCTGCACAGTTTGAAGAGGGCGAGCAGCATGTGCCGTGACATCGCACTTCTTCGCTGTCCTGCAAAGTGAGAAACAGGATGAGAGTTAATCACTAGATTTAAAGAACACTTGGTAGATACAAAGTATGTGGAGAGAGAGAGAGAGAGAGAGGCCACGGTCAGTACATATGACCAAATATCATGAGGGAATAACAATGGTTATTAAGATGGATGTATTGGAGGTGGAGTGTTGCTTAGTATGAAGAAAGAGTAGAGAGACTATAGAGAGAAACAGATAAATTCAAACCCAGTGTAAATAGCAGGGAAGAGTTAAAGAAGACCGTGAAGTATATTGGCTGTTAAGGAGCATGTAATGTAGGAATGCTGACACACAGCTGTATGACCTTGGTTCCCCTTTATCTCTTGTCTTCTCCCTACTACCACCACCTGTTGACCTCATATGTTTGACTGGAATTACTGCCAGAGTGTGTGTAATTAAAGCTGTGAATATTATAAGCAGGGGATCCACAAAAGATGGAGGAACAACACTGAGGCTGGCATTGGATACCAAAACATTGGTTTGTTTTAACATGCTTTTAACAACATTGTTAACAATGTTTTTACAAAGTATTATCTGTTTTTACATAATAAATTTAAAGGTCTTAAAGGAGTACTTGGGAGTCACCTTAAATATATGTATTGCATCTCCAGCTTATCAATTTATATGAAGTATGGAGTTCCACAAGGCTCCATACTGTCTCCAGTGCTCTTTAACATCTACATGAAACCGCTGGGAGATCATCAGGGAGTTTGGTGCAGGGTGTTATCAATGTGCTGATGACATCCAGATCTATTTCTCTATATCAACTTCATCAAGGGAATTGCATAAGTTCCCTAAATGCCTGTCTGAAGAGAATAATGGACTGGATGAGGGATAACAAACAAATAAGATGGAGTTATTGACTGTGGGAGAGCCGAGAGATGGTTTAGATCTACCTGTTCTGGATGGGGTTACACTCCTCCTGAAAGATCAGGTACGTAGCTTGGGAGTGCTCCTGGATCCAATACTTTCTCTGGTTTCTCAGGGTGAGGCAGTGTCTAGGAGCGCTTTTTATCAGCTTTGGCTGATACATCAGCTACTCCCGTTTCTGGAGGTAAATGACATTAAAACAGTGGTGCATATGCTAGTAACCTCTAGGCTTGACTGCTGTAATGCACTCTACACAGGGCTGCCTTTGTACATAGGCTGCAAACTACAAATGGTACAGAATGTGGCAACTAGAATGGTCTCTGCAACAACCCAAAGGGACAATATAACACCAGTTATAAAAGAACTGCATTGGCTGCTGCTTTGTTCCCAAGCAAAATACAAAGTGCTGGTTATTACCTATAAAACTCTCAGTGGCTTGGCTCCAGGGTACTTAAGAGAGCACCTTCTTTGTCATGAACCCTGTTGCCTATTAAGAACATCTGGAGAAGTCTGATTACAGCCCATTTGGTGCCAACTTGGGTCCGGGCCTTCTCTGTGGCTGCCCCAGGGCTTTGGAATATGTTCCCTGTCAAAATAAGAGCATCTCCATCTCTGATTGCTTTTAGAAAGACCCTTAAGACTGTTTTCTTAAGTTTTTAACTGAAATTAATTTTAAACTGTTTAATGTGTTATCTTCTGAGATCTTTAAAAAAATTTATTTTGTGAAATGTTAACTGTCTACTCTGTTTTATATTTGTTGTGTCTTAAATTCTGTACACTGCCTAGAGATGCACATATCAGGTGGTATAAAAATAAATTAAATAAATAAATAAACTATCCCTGCTGCTCTGAGACACCCACCATCCAGTGTCCATGAGACCATATTGGGTTTTCTATAGTATCGTAGCATTAAACAGCATGCCTCCAAAAAAAAAAAAACCCCTGCTGTAACAATCCCAAAACACTTTCAGGCCATTTTTCACATTGCAACAGTAGTATTTTGCATAATGGCAGAGTTATGGGTCCCACCTCCTCCACAAGAGTCCCTTCTTCCTTCCTGCTAACACCACAGCATTGTACATTAAAAATGTGTTGTGGTGGTTTGCTGGCTATATATCAGCTCGGCTCATCCTCATGAAAAACTGTGATAACTGACCAAGCAGAAGAAGTAGAGATTAGCATGTTATTCTACTCCAGACTGACCTGTGTACATATGCATACAATTGCTGAGAATTTCTTGAAAACACAGTGTGATTAAATAAAACAGTTTGAGAGGTACAGAGGCTAAAAGTCTAGACAATCTGAATGACCAGCAGTTGATAATTGTAACTAATCAAGCAGGGGCACCAGCCCTCCAGACATGTCCCATTATCCAAAGAAACAACTTGCAGTTGTCTTCTGCTGTGGCAGAGTGATGCAAGAAAAGCAGTAATCACCACGCAAACTGAATATGTGTGGATAAGGCACCACATCAAGAGTGAGATACCAACTGGAGGTGAAGCCCCTAATCAATGAGACTCTCTTGTATTCTGTTAAAAGTTGCACACACATTTGTGTCATGTGAATAGCATGTAACTATTCACATACATGCTTTGAATAGTTGCTGAAGAGTGTTGTACATTCAAAGAAAGCAAACACTTCAGATTCAAGTGTAAGCATGCAAGATTGGCATTTCAACCCTCAGCCTCGAGCTTGAAGTTCAGAATTCCAAAAAATTCAGAGACTAGTTCAGGGTTCCTCCCAAAAAGAAACTGAAATTTGAAAAGTAGTTCAGGGTTTCTCCCAAGATATTTTGGAGACATTTTGAAGAATTTTCTCCAAAGGTTTTTCAGTTTGTCTGGTTTTCCACACTGTCATCATGAGATATGTTCCTTTAAATCCTTTGTTCTGCTTTTACCTCAGGCAGAACTGCTGCTCCTCTTTCCTGGCTGTGTGAGCAATAGAACAACCAGAGGACAGAATGGAGCACAGATGCAACCCCTCCCACCCACCCCCACTCTGTCCCCATCCCCATCCCCAGGAGCTTTCCCAGACAGCAGGCTTTACCACGGGTTTTCTGCAAGCTTTACAGTGAAGGCTTTTGCCCCCCAAAACCGATGCAAAAAGTCGGGTTTTTTACCCTGGGCTACACTCTAACACAATGAAAAACCCAAATCATGCATGGAGTGCTCCCCAATAGCTCACAGGGACTTTGGGGCAAATGTGGCCAATATGTGAATGAACACCTCCATTCCAGAGGAGATGCAAACTATAAGCCAGGTGTGAAAAACATCCTGTACTTTGGAGCTGACAAAGCAAGTCACACCTTTCTTAAGGCATTGTACTTTGTGCAATCGAAGAAGTAGACTAGAGTCCTGTAGCCTCACTGAAGATCAAGGGCAAACTTCAAGCACAACTTGGTAGTTGCTCAGAAAGCGGGAATGCAGGAGCTTTACTCCTGCAGTAGAGATACCTGTAATTCAGTTGTCTCTTCATAAATCAACACTCTGATAATGTACCTCTAATACTGGAGCAATGGAAGAAACAGTTAATCATGTCAAAATACATGGGCAGGATCCAGACTGAGTCATGACTAAGCACCACAGAAATGAATGAGACATGTCCCATTAATTCCAGTCTTGACTAACTTAGTTTTGATCCTGCTCAATCGATCATCAGACCATTCACCCAGCTTCTGCAATGTATCCTGTATGAGATGCTTCTACGCTGAAACCTTAGCTGTGGCTTACTGTTGTTGATCATGTAGTCCTTAAAGAATTAATGCAATATTAAGTAATACAGATGGGTGGCTATGATGAACTTTAACAGTCTGACAACTCCTGAACTGTTGAAATCAGTTTTTCTCCCTCTCTGTATTTTCCTCTTTTAAAAATTACCCCCTTGAGTCTCTTAGAGATAATTACTGTGTTTGTTCAGCTAAGACTGTCATTAAATTACTCAATAAAATAGACCACTTTTAAAGTCTCTGGAGTATTAAAAGCTCTATGACTTGATCATCAGCAAACAAGAATCTGACAGGTGATTGTTTTGTAAAGCAAAGAGAATATTTGATTTTTTTTCCTTTAAAAAAAAAAAGCTTTCATTATTTATGACCTGCCTCTAGTAAAATGCAGGAGACATAGTTGGCACAAAGAGCAAAACTTTTCAAAGAAGTTGGATCTCACAGGAAATGCTGTGGAAAATCCCAACAATAGAATAAAAACCTTGGAAGATTCTAGGAGACAAGAAATGCTGCAATGTGATGGCCTCTGTGTTATAGATAACATGGTAGCATGAACCTCTGGAGAAGATCAAGTTTCCAGCTGTGCTGCAGATTCCTATAGTGCCTACTCCAGTTAACAAGGGATACTTCCACACATCAGACAATTGCCTCAAACTAGGACATGATAGTGATCAACTGGCCATTATTCCATCAGTTCAGTTCATCTATTTGTTTACCCAATCAGTTTTAGTGGGTCACCCAGTGAAATTGATTGGTAGTTTCTGTTATCATTTATTTTGTTTTAACTAATGTTTTAATTTTTCTGTTGTCATTTATTTTGCTTTGTTGTAAACCACCCAGAGACGTAAGTTTTGGGCAGTATAAAAATATGTAAAAAATAAAATAAAATAAAATAAATCATTGATTCAGAACAGTCAGGTGAAAGTGCTTCCTCAAGCAACATGTAATTAACTTGCAGAATTCACTGCCACATGATGTTGGTGATGGTCAGAGACTTAGACGGCTTTTAAAGGGATACACAAATGCATGGAGGAGGATAGACCTATCAACAGCTATAAGCACAATGACTACATGATACCTCCATGTTTGGAGATGGCGTACTTCTGAACAGCAGTTCCTAGAGGAGCAAACAGCACAGGAGGCCAAGAATAAAAACTGTTGTTTTATTGATTGATTTAATTACATTTATGTCCCAACTTTTTCTTCTGGTGGAACTCAGTTCTTAGACTTACACATCCACTTGTCCTGTACTTTCACCTGGCTTCGTCTAAACATATTACCCTATAAATGATTTTATTATTGATTATATTATTGTTATAATATTTATATTGGAACCCACCCTGGAATATTTTATGAAACATAGTATAAAAATGTGTGTGTGTGTGTGTGTGTGTGTGTGTGTGTGTGTGTGTGTGTCAGAACAGTAGTTAAACTGCATCCCTATTCCTTCAAACATTCATATTTCATATGAAGCTGAGTGTATGGCATGGAGACATGTATCTATTTTTCAGACAAAAATGGTGCAACACAGGTCTATTAGTCTATATGCACATTTTGTCATCTCAGGTCAAATAGGTTTTGGAAACCTTCGAAATTCTGCAAAATATGTTTACCAAAGAAAATATCGGGATGACACCACCTCTGTCATATTGCCTTCAACATTCAATTTATCGCCGGACTGCAGACCTGGAGTCAGCTTCCAGTTCAAGAACAAGAGGTCAATAAACCCAGAAGCCTTGTGAGTGAGGATTCAGGCTCTTAACTGCTTTCCCACATCATCTTTCCAGGAGGAAGCCAATATATTCTGAAATTCTGAGTTCCCAACTCACTGGATGATGTGATTCTCCTTTTCTCCTCTATGGCAAGCAAGCCTTCTGAACATCATAGACAACCAAGGTATAATGGCATCTAGGTGGGCAGACATTCTTTTTGCTTTTTTATCCCAACAGGATGTCCCTTTCATGCATAGATTTGAAAGGTAAAAAAAGGTCCTATCAATAGGAAACTAGAAATGTGATAAAGTTGAGATGGTTTGGGGTTTTTTTTAAAGGCAGCTAGCTCAGCTTCCTAATGTCCCCAGGACGTGCTAAGAATGGTATACAACACCTGAATGTAATTCTTCAGATTGCTGCTGATATGCACAGCATTTTCCAAGCCAGCTGTAACCTGACACTGCCCCAGCTGGGCTGGCTGCCTGACAAGGAAAAACATTCCATCTTACTGTATATCTGCGCACATCTGTGTGAAGACAAAGGAAGCTGCCATAATGGGCTTTCCAACCACAGCAGATTTTTTAAAATGCAGAAGGGATCTGCTGCAGCCTTGATGACATCGGGGGAAACAAAAATCAATCAACAAGACAAAGAGGTTCTTGCACAAGGCATTTTTCTTGTGAATATCACACCATCCTACTAGGCTGAATTGATGCTGAAGAACAGAGGGTACAAATACATTAAACTCAGCCTGGCAAAGAAGCCATCATCTGAGAACTGAGATAGTTTTTTGCAATAAATGGAATGATGCTTTCAGGCTGGTTGAGCTGAAGTGTATTTGCATTGCATTTACACAACTGAATGTGTGTGACTTAACATTTCAGGAAAGGAGCAACTGGAAACATTCATCGGACCATATACACCACTGTTTAGTTCCAGCCACAAAGGATTAAGCTCTGCTGCAGGTTCTCCACTCCCCGCTTCTTGACTTAATTCATACTGTAATGTCTTTCAGGTCCTTCACCCAGTTCCATCATGATTGCATACAAGTAATAAGTTTATTGTTGTGACCACAGGTCATAACAGAGAAGAAAAAATACAACATCCTGAAAAGTTATATCAGTTAGGTCGAACTAAAACCAGAGTTACATTTTGGAACATATACATTTCTTTCTGAGTTTAAAAGAAAGCATAGAGAAGGTGGCAACTTGACAACTGACATACGGAATCGCATCCACAAAAAGATAGCTCATACATTCTACATCTGACCCCTTAAGTTTATATATCACCAGTGATGTTTCCCTGATCACACCCCTCCACATGCAATAAAGGAACACGTTGGGAGGGCATTGGGACTTCCACAAAAGAGATCACGGCAGATTCTACAAAAGAGATTCCATAAAAGAGCATCAGCACAATCCCTTTTCTCTGCTTTAAATTCACTGTTGTACATTCCATTCCTAGAAGTTCTTATCTGTGAGAGTTATTGGGTTATATCATAAATATTCCATATAGAAGGAGATTCCTACAAGGAAACTTTTCCACTTCTTCCTCTCCACCGCAGCCACCTGCACACCTGAAAAGTCTTTCCTGGGGCTTTGGGAACACAGGGGGCTGTAAGGGGAGAGTGGTATTGTTCCAAACCAGACAGAGGCATCTTGCTCTAGCAGAGGATTAGATGTATGAGGCAAAAAACCCAAATCAAAATTGCTAACTGCAGAGGCTGAAGAATAGCTGGGATGTGATTATTTGTTAAGGCAACTCAATAACCTGATTCCCAGGGCAAGCTACATAGGATGCTGTCACTTTTTACATTATTGTTTACAAAATGAAGCCTCAGAGAGGCTGAGAACCAAATTGGAAGACTAAGCTGAGGGCAGAGGTCTCTTCTTTGGTGGAACCAAAAGAACCCCAAAAGCACTCCCAGACTGTGTACCTGTCCCTTCTGGGGAAGTGTGACACCATCCACAACTGGCAGATCAAAATTGTCTCCTGGCTTCTGACCCCACACAATAAGTATTCTTATTTGGATTCAGTCTTAGTTTGTTATCCCTCATGCAGCCCATCACTGCCTCCAAGAAGGCATTTAGGGCGGTTATGGCTACTCCTGATGTTGTTGACAAGGAGAAACAAACTTCAACCTCTGAAGCTGCATTTTGTAAAGAAAAAAAATTGGGGGGTGGGAGAATAACACATGTTTGAGCATCACTGAAGTAATACATCTGTGCATGGACTGTACCACTTTAGACTGTAGGTGGGGGCCCACATGACTGAATGCTCCACAAATGAAAAAAATCCCCTCCATATGAAAAAACTGTATGTCAGAGAAATCCCCAACATGCTAGTTATTTTGCACAGAGAGGCTCTTTGGAGAAGTACTCCATCATGTGAGTTCTGCACAATCCTAAGTCTAAGCATTCATTTTGTATGATTTGTACACCCAGACACTGAATACTACTTCAGTGAGCATTTGTCCAAAGTTTACTGGAAGAAGGAGAAAGGCACTGAAGCTTCAACCTTACCCAGGGTGCATATTTCCTATGGACAAATTATGGCTGTGGCAGGACCCTTCCCTATAACATGGACAGAAAGGGAGACCTGGAAACTGCGGCAGCAGTCTGTTGGTTCTGGGATAAGGATGCTGCTAATCAGATTCCAAATATTCTAGCTATGACTGACAAGCATCGTTTAGTATGATTTGAAACCAACAAGGAAGCTCCCTCTGGCAAAGGGAATCCTTCAGCATACATCTTCTGCAGGCCTCCCTGTTGTCATAAACATGCCTCCTTTGCCGCCTTGTGAACACAGTACACACAGGCTTGTTGAAAAGCCTTTGGCGGCATTTCAAGTTTTGAAAAGGCAACAAAAGCTTTTGTTTTGATTTCAAAACCATTTTTCATCACTCAAGGAAGACTGGAATATCACCTAACGAACCCATTTTTAAAAAACGCATATCCAAAAAGTCACTTTGTGACATGATTTTGTGACTCATGCTATTTAGGAAGGAACCAATGTCAAATTCTGACATCCACTTAGGATGTTCTGACATTTCAAAATGAATTAAGTGGCCTGGTGGAATTTACACTACGTTGAAAGTGTTAGGGAATGTTTATTCTACGAGAGGTTGCCTTGGCTCAGTGGTGATGGAGTTGATATAGCATGAAAGAAAACTGGTACTATGACAATGCAAATATCACTTCAACAGAAAAATCTAAAAGCCTGACTCTCAAAACACATGCCAATAGCACAAGTGCCTTGAAAGATCAGAGCCTCAGAAGGCAACCTCTCACAATGTGCAAGTTACAACAGAACTTCTTTCCAAGTTCCAATTAAATCCATGTGCAACTTATTAGGAGGGAAATCTTGACTTCCCTTCCATCTATGGCAACAGTCTCATGAGTGGAATAAATTTTAATGCTTTGTGAAGTGTTCGTTTTTCTCAAAGCTATAAACAAAATCTAGAAAAGGTTTGGTGTGGCTTACACATTAATTTCATCATTTGACACCAAGAGATGACTTGAATGTGCTGAGCAATTACAGATTAAACACCAGAGATATTACTGCCATATCTCCTCATATCTCCTGAAGTGCAATCCTTTTCACTGAGGTTGGTTCACACATTCTGCTGTCGGTCATCTAGTGTATAGTTATCAAATGTAGACAAATCAGCTCAAGTACAGTACATTTGAACTAGTTCAAATAAATCAAGAGGCTTTATTTAAGCACTTAGATATGTCCTTAAGGGTCAGCTCACACATACTTGTTCACATGGTTCCTCAACACTTGACTCTCAGCTGAATGTGTGAACTCAGTATCTTCATTATTTTAAGTAGCTCTTTGCTGGTTTTCTACAATATGGGAAATGCAAATGCTTTGTGATTTTGCATCCTGACAAGGGAGGTAAATCTCAAGATTATTCCCCCTCTCAGTCTTGAGGTACCATATTCCAGAGAGAGAGAGAGAGAGAGAGAGAGAGAGAGAGAGAGAGAGAGAGAGAGAGAGAGAGAGAATTAGCACTTGCTGCTTTGGAAGGAACATTGGAAATGAAATGATAGCAGAGTAAATGTCAATGCATTCAGTGTGACACAGTGAGCACCAGATCTTGAACAGCTTCATCATTGTGGCATTTACTGTATCCTGAAATAATATTAATCCCACTGTTGTCCTTCTTGATGGAATCATCCATGAATATGCTTTATGGGACTGGCCAAAGTGCTAATAGGTTAAAAGAACAACCCATCCAGTGTTCCACTAAATTAAGGTCGCTTCATGAGATTTAATGAAACAAAGTGCTGGATGGAGTTTTCAAAGGACGTTCTTGTAATTCATGTCTATTTAGGGCTCCTGCTAACCAGAAATCTAATTTCTTTTAGTAAAATAGCTTTTTGTGAAGCCCGTCCATGTGAGAAAGAGACTTTAAAGGCCAACGATCAGAAGATCTTGACTGTAATACTTCGTTATTTCAAATCACTCTTTTCGGGGGGGGGGAGATGAGCAGAATTGTAAGTCTCAAAATTAATCAGACTTTCTTTAATACTATCATTTGTACTTCAGTAGAGCAGCAATGTCCGAGTTATAATGGGTTCTGTTCTGCTGTATGCAGATGGAATCATGTGATATTTACATTTTACAGGGGGGGAGGCGGCGTGGATCTCCTCCAGCCTGGTACATGCTACTCCTATTAATTTTAAGCTATCTCTCTATACATTTCCTTACATTTTGGTTCCCTGAACAGGACAGCTGATCTACTCACCCAAGAGGCAGAAATGCAAAAACAACCATTGGGGCAGTAGAATAGCTTCCAGGGCAAGCTAGAGACAAAAGGAGTCTACCCCAAGAGTTACGGAGTGTGTGATCTTCTGAGTTCTGAATCAGATGCAGGTTATGAAAGATGTCTCTCAGCAACTAGACAGAAGATAAGGTAGCTCGATGGTAAATTCCTTCAATATCCAATGTTTGCACAAGTAGTAGAGATGTGCACAAATCACAAATTGTGATTTGTTTCATGGTTGAATCGAAACCTGCTGTTTTGATTCGACCACGAATGTGGCCATCTCAAAACCAGGTTGATTCTATTCGACCTTGATTTTAAAAATCAAATCCGAATTGATTTGACCTGTGCTGTGGAGGGGTGGGAAGAGGAGACCCTCTGAATTACTTTAATAAAAAGAAAACAGTGCCAGGGCATCCCGAAAGTAAATAATGAATTACCTTTGCAGAGCCTGCAGCAGTGACTTCCGACCGGCCACCACCATCCCCCTGTGGCTGCCTCCTGGGAAAAGGCACCTGCCTCCATACTTTTTTTAACCTGTTCTGCTCCTCTGGTGGGAGCAGAGACATGGGGCTGAGTGCTGGCAGCAGTGGGGAGGTGGCGATCAGACCCGCCATCCCTCCCCACCAATGCAGAGTTGGCAGAGGGTGGCGGGGAGGCGACAATTGGACCACCATCCTTCCCCACAGCCAACCTGACCAGCACTAGCTCTCACACTGACTGGGCTGGCCTCCTTTCAATGGCCTCTGTGCAGGCATGGGAAGGCCATTTAATGGAGTCGCCTGGTGTTCTTTTAACGAGAACACGAGTGCTTTTGTGCTAAAGCACCGATGTTCGAGGAGAGAAACAATGGAGGGTAGTCCTCATGAATATCCCCTGGTGTTCTAGCAAAGAAACAACAGGAGATATTCCCCATGAATATAATCCATTCTTTCCTCACTAGAACACTGGTGCTTTATAGGGATGTTCACGAACCTGTTCGGAGGCCTTTTTATGGGCCTCCGAACAAGTTCAAATGACCAGCAGTTTGGCCAGTTCTAAGTGTGTGGGGGAGATACCTTTAGGGGCGGGGGAGGGTGCTCTTACCCCATCCACCATATTTCCCCCGCTGGCGCTGCACTTTAAAAAAGCACGGCAGGGCAGCAGTGTACCTCCATGCACAGGGTACTTCCTGTCACTTCCTGTCTGATGAGGAAATGGGGTGGCAGGGAGGTACGCTGCCACCCCACCGGACCATTTGAAAGTGCAGCGCCCGTGGGGAAAACATGGTGGGAGGGGCAAGAACACCCTCCTCCATCCTTAAAGGTATATCCTGCATCTGTCCTCCGCAATGATCTGCTATCATTGAATGAGAATTCACACCTCAGAAAATAAGGGAAAACATCCCTTCAGAAAAACTTCTGAGGTGTGAATTCTCATTCAATGATAGCAAATGAGATTTTTTTCAATTAAAGAACTCTCATGACCCCACTTTCACTTTTTCACACTCTCATTTACTATGGATATCAATCTAGCACACTGCACCTTATGAAGAAAAACCTCAGAAATTCAACAAAATCCAGCCCCCTGCCCAATCACTCTGAAATTGGGGACGGGTGGTAGCCTCCACCCATTAGGCACTATCTACCATCCCACCCCACTCTTTTGGGGCAGATCCACTTTCGGCCCCCAATCTGCCCCAAAGACACAAAAACTTCAAAAATTCCCAAAAAATCAGCCCTCTGCCCAATCCCCCTGAAATTGGGGTGGTAGCCTCCACCCATTAGGCACTACCACTCCACCCCACCCTTTTGGTGCAGATACACTTTCTGCCCCCAAACTGCCCCAAAGACACAAAAACTTCAAAAATTCCCAAAAATCAGCCCTTTGTCCAATCCCACTGAAATTGGGGTGGTAGCCTCCACCCATTAGGCACTACCACCCCACCCCACTATTCTTCCCCGGGCCCCAATTTCTGCCCCAATCTGCCCCAATCTGTCCCAAAGACATGAAAACTTCAGAAGTTCCCCCAAAATCAGCCCTTTGCCCAATCCCCCTGAAATTGGGGTGGTAGCCTGCACCCATTAGGCACTACCACCCCACCCCACTCTTTTTGCCCAGATTCCATGCTATGCCCCCGAACTGCCCCAAAGTCACTAAAACTTCAAAAATTCCCCAAAAATCAGCCCTTTGCCCAGTCCCCCTGAAATTGGGGTGGTAGCTTCCACCCATTGGGCACTACCACCCCACCCCAAAATTTTGCCCTTGGCCCCTTTCCCCCGAATTGATTCAGATTCGGATGAAATCCGAATCCGAACCGAATCAAGGCTGATTCGGGTGGCCCATATTCGGGCACAAAACAGAACAGGGGTGATTCAGTTTGGGTCCCGAACCGAATCACCGAAAATCCAAATTGCACACCCCTGGGAGGTACTGTGCTGGGGGTGGAGAGGGCCAGTTACTCTCCCCCTGTGAAATAAAGAGAATCACCACGTTAAAAGGTGCCTCTTTGCTAAGTTAGCAGGGGTTTAGCACAAAAGTACCAGTCTTCTTGTTAAAAGAACACTGGGCTAGTCCATTAAATGGCCTCCCACACCTGTGCAGAGGCCATTTAAAGGAGACATGCCCAGTCAGTGTGAGAGCTAGTGCTGGCCAGGCTGGCCATGGGGAGGGATTATCTGAACACTGCCTCCCTGCTGCTGCCAGCAGCCAACCCTATGTTTCCGCTTCTGCCAGAGGAGTAGAGCAGGTTAAAAAAATTGTGGGGGCAGGTACATCTTCACAGGAGCAGTCAGTGGCCACAGGGGAATGGTGGTGGCCGATCAGGGGTCACTGCCGCAGGATCTGTAAAGGTAATTCATTATTATCTTTCGGGGAGCCCCCGTGCCATTTTCTTTTCATTAAAGCAATTCAGAGGCTTTCCTCCGCCCTTACCTTGAAGGCTGAATTGATTCAGCTAGATTCTATTCAGATCTGGCTGATTTTGATTCAGCCTTAAAATCTAACCATCCCTTCTTGGAGTGATTCATTTTGAGGTAGAAACACTCGAATCAGCCAGATTTGAGTAGAATTGATTCGTTTCCTAATCGATTCACACATCTCTTACAAGTAGGCATCTACAGAGGGCATCCACTATTAAAACCTTTCTCGGGACAACCACCACTCTGAAGAGAAAGGAAATAACTAAGCAGATGCTGGAAAAGGATTGAGCCATGAGTATTTAAACATTTCAGGGGGACATTTTATCCTACCTATCAAATTTTCAGAAAGACAGCTTTTGAAAGATGTTTCTTTGAAGGAAAGAAGAACCATGAACCTGAGAAGATTCACAGGAGCAAAATTCATGATTCTTCAAAATGTCAGGAATATTCTACTAATAAAAAGCATTAAAGACCAGAAGATTCATGGCAACATGGGCAATAGTTAACACTGGTTGATTAACTGGATTACTGGTTGGCATGGGTACTGGTTAACACAGCACTTGTGCTGCAAACTCTGAGCAGATGCTATGGCAGAGGGGCCATTTCCCCTTTTCAGGGACATATTTTCAGGAGGTATGGTGAGTTTTAGAGGGATAAGGAAACAAAAGTTGCCCCTCCTCCATAGCATGAACACAGAGTTAGTTTGAGTATCGGCTACTATTTTATAAACTTTGCAAAAGCGAATGTGTAAACTGCAAGTATGCCAAATATGTCTAAAGCTATCTATTTTATTAATTAACAAAAGTAAATGAAATGTATTTATTACTTAGAAATACTAGAAACAACAGTTGTTAATTTGTTATTTCTATAAAATTGTCATTTTAGGCGATATGAGAGAATGATTGTGTTTACAGAAGGATTATGTTTCATATTATTTAATATAGAAAATGTGAGCACGTCATTTGAGCTGATCTGGTTTTCTTTGTATATGTAGTCATAATTGCGGAACCCACTTATGGGAGAAAAATAATAAGGTCTTTAAAAAAAAAGATATGCATTACTTTGTCCCAACACAAAGGAATATAAGACTCTAAGAAAAAACAAAACAAAATTTGGTTCTGTCTGTGCAGAATGAGATGAAGTCTATGTTGCAAGTTTGTTCACAGATTTCACCTCCCCCCCCCCCCCCCGCAATGGTTTTCCTTCAACCTTGGGGACTCATCACACTTGGAATATTTGTTTGTTTGTTTTTTAAATGTGTGCCCTGCTTTTCTTCCTAACAATTAAAACAACAATGAGAACAGGAAACTGTGATAAAACAATTATTAATATGCATGGCTGTATTTACTAAAAGTGAGATATCATTCAATGGCCAGAGTACTGTCATTCTCAAGAACTCTATCATGACTATCATCTGTGACTACAAATCAACCAAAGATAAACAAGTTTAAGTTCCAATGATTATAATGTGCTCAAGGCTTTGCATGTTTTTGGCTGGATTGTGCCCTACGTTCATATTATAGCACAAACTATTTATGCAGTGGGTGTACTACTGACTAACTCAGGTCAAAACGCTGCTCAGCTAAGAACTCAGAGGCCAGGTTCAGAACTTCAGTCAAAACCATGGTTTAGTTAGTTAAACCAGTGGCCCCATTCACACATAATGGGAAACCAGAGTTAAACAGGGCAAAGGGGAGATGTCTTGTACATCAGAATGCATGGATTGAACCCTCAGTCTGTTGTGAGTTTTCCTGCTCCTATCTGAGGTTAGCAGCCAGCTGCTGTACAGCCGAAGAAGTGGCAGCCTTCTCTGAAACTGGAGTTGAAGAAGGAAGCTCCTCCCTCTCTCTATTCTGATTGGCTGCCACAGCTGTCCCTCATGTGAAGGAGGAAGCCTGGCAGCCAGTTCCCCCAACTGCACAGCCAGTTCCTTTCCCTCTCTGCAGTCTCCCTGACTGCAGTTCAGGTCCTGGACTTTACATCCTAATGCAGACAGGAAAATGCACCAAGGTGGGGGCAGACCTATGGGTCCATTGGACCCTTGGTTCCACATTACGTGTGTATGCAGTGATTTTCTCATATTGGGCAGGTTCAGACATCATGCAGAACCTCAGTTAAAGCAGGCCCTCATGACATCTCTGATAGGGATGTGCAAATTGATTTGGGTACAAATCAATTTGTACCCAAATCTAACTGATTCAGGTGATTTGGAGACAAAACAAATCATCCCTATGGTACATTGGCTAGATTCAGGTACAAATCAAATTGCACCTGATTTGATTCAAATCAATTCGAGATTCTGATCCCTCCTATTAATTCCCCCAGATTCCCAGCTTTCATTTTTAAAAAAAGTTAAGCTCTAGCCCTTGTAGAAGTGGAGTTATGGAGCAAAATGTGTGGTCACTATTTTTCAAGTGTTTGGATTCTTTGGTGTATAATAACTATCCCTCAATGAATCCCTATAAGGATTCGTTACACACCTTCATTTCTTCTATTCATTTTGACTGTCTTTTCGACAGTGCCAACTGTCAACTGCCATGTGCCAACTACATCCCATTCCCACCCGCAATGCAGTGGGGTACTACTCAGTTTATGTTCTAGGATTTTTTTCAAGTGTTTAGGCTCTTTGATGTCTAATAACCTTTCCTCATAATGAATCCCTATGAGGATTCATTACACACCAAAGAGTCTAAACACCTCAGAAATCCCTAAAATAAAAACTGAGAACCCAGTGGCTTGTGGGTTGTGGGGTAGTTGGAACATGAGATGCCACTAATTCCCCACCCCACCTGCAAAGCAGTTGGGTCAAAATGAACAGAAGAAATGAAGGTGTGTAATGAAGACACCAAAGAATCTAAACGTTTCAAAAATACCTTAAAAATGAACTGAGTACCCCAGTGTGTGTAGGGGGGCGGTTGTAGTCGACACATGGCAGCTGACAGTTGGCAGTGCCCAATGATATTCAAAATGAACAGAAGAAACAAAGGCGTATAATGAATCATCATAGGGATTCATTATTAGGAAAAGTTATTATACACCAAAGAATCCAAACACTTGAAAAATAATGACTGCACATTGTGCTCCATAACTCCACTTCTACAAGGGCTAGAGCTTAGCTTTTTTAAAAAAAGAAAGAAAGAAAGAAAGAAAGAAAGAAAGAAAGAAAGAAAGAAAGAAAGAAAGAAAGAAAGAAAGCTGAAGATCCCTTTTAGGCTTAGGATACGGCAACTTTGAATCCCCATTGTTTCCTATGGCGGAAATGTTCAAAATCAATAAAAACTAAATAAACTCATTAAAAATCAAGTAAGTGTCCCAGTGCCTTGGAATGTGGGTGGTAGGTGGCACCCTTGGGACCTACCCACCACCCAGATTTGGTGCCCCTAGGACCTTGTTAAGTGGTCCAAATCAGTCCACTTCTGAATCAAATCAAAACAAATACAAATTGAATCTGGGGTGCTTTGGAGGGGGTAGATTTGGATATAAAACAAATATGGGGTGATTTGAATTTAAGAAAAATGATTTGTGCACATCCATAATCTCTCAACTTTAGGAACATGTGCTCCCACCTCCATGCCCATGCAAGCATCCACTGACACTTCAGGTTAAAGCAAATCTAGATTGTTTGTGTTGTCTGAACCAACCAATCTTGGATTATTCTAATTTTTACCTAAAATAAGCTGAGATCTGTAATTTGCTTCAAAAGTTGGGTAAAGATCTTGGCTTATTTGAAGTAAGTAGGCTAGAATAAACTGAGATCAGTGGGTTTGAATATCTGGACCAATATTGGTTTACTTTACCCTTCTCTTCTACTGCAACTGCTGTTTGGCTTCCAGAAATACATCCCTGAGGGCTGCACAACCCTCAGGGACATGTTTCTGTGTGCCAAAAAGGACTTCTGGAGAGAAAAGATGTCAGCAAAAATCACACACACACACACACACACACACACACACACACACACACACACACACACCCATCTGCACTTGCTCAACTGTGGAACAAGCCTTTGGCTGAACTCTGCAGCAGACTTCTCTGCAAGGTTTTGCAGAGCTGTTGCTTTGTCCTCCTAGCACTGCTGAACATGTGGGCCAGTGTGTATTATGCATTATAAAGACCATATGTATTATTACTATGCCGTGCTTCACATAGGCAAATTTGGAATAGCTCTGTGATTCATGACCCATTTCCACAGTGGTGGAACATATTCAGTCTTGCCTTAACACGTCATTTCAACTGGCCAGGAGACCAGCATGTTAAAGCACCTTCTACAGAAAAATGATGCTGTCTGTGTCTGCTCCTGCTCCCACTATATTTATGGTCTACAAACAAGCTATCACTCAGACTTCAGTGGACATTGAAGTGAGGAGAATCAAACATGCAAGCCTTGTGCTTGCAGAGTGCAAAAGCGGTCATGGGGAATTGGAAGAGGAGAGATTTATTTAAACAATACTTAACTAACAATAAACACTATCAAACCGTACCAAACTGATACTCGACCATTAAGCGCCCCTTCAACGGCCCATCTGTCAGCCGGTTAAGACCTTTCGAGTTGTTTAAGAAAATGTTAAATAAGATGACATTCAGCAGTGCAAAATGCTTGACTGGCTAATGCAACAAGAAAAGGAACTAGCCTGCTGGTGTCTTTGATATAATGCTCAGTGCTACAGACTGAAGGCTCCAGAGAACAAGAGAGGGGCTCCCTGCCTGTCGCTTTGCATCTCAGCAAAGTGTGCAGGGGAGCACAGAATCACCCTCTGCTGGGAGGCAGCAACCAGCACGGGAACTGCGATGGAGAGGAATGTTGGCAAGACTGGAGAGGGAAAGCGGGGAGCAAGAAGGCAGAGGGAGAAAAGGGGGACTAGAAGGAAACACAAAGACCGTCATTTTCTTCTCAACTCCTAAGAGCATCATGTTTATCCCAGCCATCCCCATGATACACTATCCCGCATTCATACATTATGTTCAGCACTTGTACAATGAGTGTACAGTGTAGACAGGTACAGATATATAACAGTCATTCACCTGTTATGCTGAACACAGATACAGAAGTACACTTCCTATCTGTACCATGCATTTGAAGGGTCTGTATCCAGGTTCACTTTTATTATTCATTATTATTTATTTGATTTCTATACCACCCTTCCAAAAATGGCTCAGGGCAGTTTACACAGAGAAATAACAAATAAATAAGCTGGACCCCTGTCCCCAAAGGGCTCACAATCTAAAAAGAAATATAAGATAGACACCAGCAACAGTCACTGGAGCTCCTGTGCTGGGGGTGGAGAGGGCAGTTACTCTCCCCCTGCTAAATAAAGAGAATCACCACGGTAAAAGGTGCCTCTTTGCCCAGTGAGCAGGGGTGGACACAGGCACAGTCATTCACACAAACACTTGTACAGCATAATGATTGCTCATGACAACTGGAAAGTGGGCCAAGGGAGCCCAGCCCGCTTACCAGCGGTCGTGTGCTGCAACGGGAGCTGTACAGCTCCCGGCAGCAAGCCTCACTAAATCCCTCCCCCTGTTAAAGAAGATTAGTGGAGCAAGCACTCTGCTAACCCCGTTTCCCTGATTGTGAGTCGCCACAGTGCGGCTCTGTGCTGTGGCGACTCGCAAGTAGACCCCTGACCAGGAGGCTACAACAAGCCTCCTGGCCTTGGGGGTCTCCCCAGGATGCCCCATGCACTCATGCTGGGGACTTCTGGGAGCCGGGCAGCCCCCAATCCCCACCGCCCATACTGGCTCCATGGCAAAGCTGGTCATTGTGTGGGTGGCTGATCCGGCTGCCCAAGGCAGGCTCCATGCTTGTCTGCGGGAAGGGTGGGTCAAGCCTGCTCTCCCCGCAGAAGCCCTGCAGGTTCTCCACACTACCCGTGTGGAGAGCCTCAATGGCTGAGTTGGGCTACTCTGAGTAAGAACTGGTAGTCTTCTTGGGGCACTTCACATTTTTTAGGTACACTCTAAAGGTCAAACCACATTTTATTTAAAGTCAAAGCACATCAGGGTCAATACTTCAGATTTTTAGGTGTGCACCCTTCATGTCAAACCAGACACCTAATGGTCAAATCAGTGAAAACATTCCCTCATCAATGGAAATTTCTCTCAGTGGAGCTTAAAGCAGCTTTGACAGCAGGGGTGGTTCACCAAAACTGCAGCGGGGGGGGAGGGGGGTTAAAAGCCCCTCCCACATGCACAGCAGGCCCAGGCCTAATCTCCCGGCCAAAGCTGCTGTTTTAAGGAAGAAGGAAAATGCAAGTATGAAGGATGCATTTAATGTCACATCTTCTAAAGGTTTAAGATGCTTTAAATCCATACCTGAGGCATTGTGTTGATACAATTGACACTATTTGCAAAAATAAGTATAATAGAGGTATGCTCATCAGGAAGCTGAGATTGGGCTCAGCTCCCGTGGGACATAGTCCGTGGCAAATCCAGATTTGTAATATGTGAAATGGGCCGCTGTAGTAGCAACAAGAAGCCTTTTCAAGCGCAAAGTAACAAACAAATTATTTTTGGATGGTATTCATTTGTCTACTTTATATTTGGATAGTGAATCAAAAAGATGGGCTTGTGGAACCCGGCCTTCCTCATCCAGGCAAGACTTGACAATCTCATTAAAGGGGGTGAGAACAAAAGGAAACACGCTTTTAACTATCGGCCTTAATGTTCCCAAGGCTGGCCTCCTGTTTCTTGCCAGACTAAGAGCCACTTCCAGCACTACTCATTTGACTTACATGAGAGCATTTACAGAACACACCCATTAAAAAAGAAAACCCTCAAGTCTGTTGGAGAGAAGTAATATTTAACGTTTGAGCCTGGGCCGCACAAACCTGTAAGGATTTATGGGCAGGCTACATATATACTGTATGTATAGCAGAATATTTCAGGAGCTAACTCACCTAACAGGGTCTCAGGGGCAACAGCTTATAAATGATAAACAGGGAGATAGATTTAAGGTTAAACTAATCTACTTTCATCATCATCATCATTTCTTGTTTACACAGTCAGGCAGGTGTTATTGACTGGTTTGTTTTATCCAGACATCGAGTCCTTTCCAAAGACCTGGGATGGCTGTATTTTATTGTCAATGTTGTTGCTGTTGTTATAGATATCGTCACAGAATATAGGCTGTTCCCAGTAAAGCTGCTTTTTGTAATTGGCTGGTGGTGATTTCTGTGGCCCCTATGGTGTTGAGGTGCTCTTCAAGGTCTTTTAGAACTGAACCCAGGGCGCCAATTACCACTGGGATTATTTGGGTCCTTTTCTGCCACAGCCTTTCAATTTCAATTTGTAGATCTTTGTATTTGGTGAGTTTTTCTATTTCTATTTCTTCTATTCTGCTATCCCCTGGTATTGCTATGTCGATTATTTTAACTTGTTTTTCTTTCTTCTCGACTACAGTTATATCTGGTGTATTGTGTGGCAGATGTTTGTCTGTTTGTAGTCGGAAGTCCCATAATATTTTTACATCTTCATTTTCTTCAACTTTTTCAATTTGATGGTCCCACCAATCTTTGGCTACAGGTAGCTTGTATTTTTTGCAGATGTTCCAGTGTATCATCCCTGCTACTTTCTCATGCCTTTGTTTGTAGTCAGTCTGTGCGATCTTTTTACAACAGCTGATTAGGTAGTCCACGGTTTCATCTGCTTCTTTACAAAGGCGGCACTTGCTGTTTGTGGTTGATTTTTCGACTTTGGTTCTTATTGCATTTGTTCTTAGTTCCTGTTCTTGTGCAGCCAGTATTAAACCCTCAGTTTCTTTCTTCAAGTTGCCATTCTTAAGCCATTGCCAGGTCTTGGTGATGTCTGATTTTCCATTTATATTGTGCAAATATTGACCATGCAGCGGCTTATTTCTCCATTTTTCTGCTTGGTTCTTGACTTGTTCTTTCTTGTAGGCCTGCTTTGTTTCATTGGTGTTGAATAGTTTCTCGTTATTGACCATTTGAAGTGCATCTTCTTCACTGTCCTTGATATATTCTTCAAGGCCTCTTTTCTCCTCCTCTACTGTTTGATGGACTTGCAGCAATCCTCTTCCACCTGAGCTGCGAGGGAGGTATAGCCTAGCTACATCACTGCGGGGGTGCAGAGCATGATTGATCTGGTCATGATTTTCCTGGTCTTACGATCTAGCGTCTCTAGCTCTGCCTGGGTCCAGCCTATTATTCCTGCAGTATATCTGATAACAGGTGTTTATGGCTTGTATGGATATTGTTGTTGTTATTATTATTATTATTGTTGTTGTTATTACATTTTATATCCCACTCTTCCTCCAAGGAGCCCAGAGTGGTGTACTACATACTTAAGTTTCTCCTCACAACAACCCTGTGAAGTAAGTTAGGCTGAAAGAGAAGTGACTGGCCCAGAGTCACCCAGATAGTCTCATGGCTTAATGAGGATTTGAACCCGGGTCTCCTCGGTCCTAGTCCGGCATTCTAACCACTATACCACTCTGGCTCTCTACATGATGATACATGATGATAGGAAAGACCTATACCCTAGCTGCTAGCTACATGGTGGTCAGAGAGAGACCTACAGAAGCATTCTAGGATGGAGGAGGAGGAGGAGGACGACGACGAGGAGGAGAGGGAGGGGGAAGAGAAGGAGGAAGTCACTGCCAGGAAGTTCCTGAATACATTCTATCAATTGAGGGGTCACAGAGGCAGAGATAAACAGGGAAAAGAAGGAGACTTTAACTGACTATATCTACTCCCAATTCCCCTAGTGGCCATTAGGTTTGTGCAAAATGTCGATGCCATCTGGAGCTGGATCTCCAACAAAGTCTTTGCTTGTTTGCAAGTAAGAGCAAACAACACACTGAGGCCTGGAACACAATTGTACCGGAGAGGGCAGGCAGGTTGCGGGGAAGGTGCCTGCCTTCCCCAGCAGACAAGCAACCACCGTCCACACCACACATCCACACCAGCAGTGGAGCAGCGAAAGGAAATGCTGAGAGCAGGAGGACTTCCCCACTCGCGCATCCCAGGGTGCCCCAGGCCACGCATGTGGCAGCTGCTCTCATGAGAGCCATGATCGGTACAGCAACTCCTTCCCCCCCTCCCCAGCTCACTGCCAGAAATGGTGGTGGGCTGGGGGGAAGCTGTTGAGCCCAGCAGCAATCACCCAGATGATTGCCAGCTGAGGTTAATTGAACCACAGATCCGCTTTCAAGCGAACCAAGCTCCACTTTCAAACTGCACATTCTATCGCCCCAAAGGGGGACAATTTGTCCCTGCAGCTATTAAGCTGTTTCAAGCCAAGTCAATGGCTCAGCTGCTCTTTGGAGCTCAATTGGGCCCATATTCAAACCTTACCCCCCGTGGAAGTTGTCCAAACTAAATTTCTAAGAACAGTTCTTCAAATGCCAAAAGGCATATCCAAATTGGCCTTAAGGCTGGAGACTAGGGTGAATACGGTAGAGACCAGAATGTTGTAGGCCGTCTTTATTGGCTAAAGCTAAAATTTCAAACAAGTGGATCCCCTGCCCCCAGTTCTGGAGGATCAGACCCACTCTAAGTGGTTATTTAAGTTAATGGGGAAACTTCAGATGGTCGGACTCTCTTCTGAATCTTTGCTGTGGGGTTTGATCAAGCCAATAAAATTCTGGAACAATGTCTTCTAGATATCAAATCACAAGAAGAGAGAAGTAAAATCCCTAACTGTATTAAGAATTGGTGGGTCACCTCAATTTTAGCTCTTGCAAATTATTTTTATAATCTGACGTGTCCAACCCATCAGAGAGCTTACCCACCTTAGCTCATTATAGTGTTTTTCCATCAGCTTGGCTGGAGGGGAGATATAAAAAGATACCCCATCACCTGTACAAGTATTCTTGTGGATCAATCAAAGTGGAAAATTTGGTTCATATTTTACTTCATCGTAAATTTTATAGCACTCCATGTAGCAAATTGATTTTACCCCTTTTAGAGAACTTACAGGGGAGACAATGGATTCTTATGTAACCTATCTTCTTGCAGATAAGACTATATTTGTGCTACTTCTTGTGTTGCTAAATTTTGTGCCATTGCATACAAGATTCGTCAAGCAATAGCGAAGCCCCACAGACAGACAGACACAGACACAGACACAGACACCATCAGTTAGGTAAGGATACATCCTTGATCTGGGTAAACTTCCTCTACCTAAATGTTACTGTGATATCTGATAGACTGTACCAACTGCATTGAACTTTAACTTTGTACTACAATGCTGAAATCTTGTCAAGTACTGTAACAAAGATATTGAGGCTATTCTCATGACCAACAAAAATCAGGCTAGGAGAGCCTAGCCCGATTTTTGCTGCTCATGTAAACCACCGGGCTCACAGGCAAGCCTGGTGGTTTACAAGTGGCTAACTTGAGAAGCCCTCCCCTTAGACCAGGTTAGTGGAGCAAGCACTCCACTAACTGGGGTTAACAGATCGTGTGCTGCCGTGGCACAACTCCGCGCCACAACAACTCACAAGGAGACCCCCGATCGGGAGGCTAAAAAGCAGCCTCCCAGCTCGGGGGTCTCTCCAGAATGCTCTGCGCACTCGCGCAGGGCATGCTGGAACACCCAGGGGGCCACGTGGCCCCCAAACTCCCAAGCCCCCGCCGGCAGTCGTATGGGTGGCCAATCTGGCCACCCAGGCAGGGCTTTCTGATCGTCTGCGGGGAGAGCAGGCTTAGCCCACTCTCCCCGCAAACCCTTTCAAAGCGGGTCTCACTGATCGTGAGACCCGCCTCATTGTATTGCAACGGCTGTTATATGAAATAAAACAGCTTTGGGAGGGCATGGTTTTAAGTGAGAAAGTGGCAGGATAGGTGCTTAACCACTTTCCTGCCTGCCATTTCCAAATCCATATCACCTTATGATTGTTGCCATTTGGGATTCCAGATGTGTCTACCTTGGCTCTGCAACCAGAGATTGGGGGGAAACAGGTGATGGGGGGAGTTATTATGGGAGGGAAACTCTAGGTGGGGGAGGATTAAGCACTCTCCTCCTGCCAAAATCTTCTCCACTGCAAATCACACTCTGTCCAACCTGATTTGCACAGGAGAAGCAGGCAGGCCTTAAAGATACAAGTTGTGTCAGGTTAACAATATGCCTTCCTATCTCTTCCTCATTCCTCATATAACACAAGGCAAGGGCTTTTACTTCTCTGCTGACCTAAATAATGCAGTGTGAGGTAATATGAGAGCTTGCATGTGGGACTCACATTTCTCCGATGCTAATCTGACCCCAGCTCCTCACTGAGATGCCTTGCCTGCACGATCATTAGTTAACTTCAAAGAAGCAGTTGACAACCTTCTGCAATGCACAGCGAAAGCCAAAAAGATCAATTACCAAAATGCTTAGTATGCAAACTGTATCCACAAACACATGATGGCTCTTAGAAGACAAATAACTTCTATTGTTTGCAGCTAAGGCTATCTACGACATGGCTGACAGAGAGAGAGTTAGGCAGGGACAGAGTGGGCTCTTGCAATCTCTCTTGAAGGTATGATATCCACACACAGACACCACAGAGTTTTCAGTGCAAAGGAAGCTACTGTTTCAAATACCTGACCCTCATCTCCTCTATGTCCCTTACACATGGCTTTATGCCGCAGGGTATCCAAAGAGCAAATCTGTTACGGAGTAGATTCAAGGCAGTTTAATTCAGGGGATTCGATGGACCTTCCACATAGCTATGGCTCCTATAGGTCCATGTATTTGTAGAACTGAATGAATGAAGACAAGGATTTCTTCTTTTCCTTATATGTTACATAGTGTGAAGCCAAGTTGCTTAGACTCATATGAAGTTCAGTCCAGAAGAGTTCTTTCTAGATAATCTCTTTAACCTTTGCATCTATGGGATCACTGCCAGTTCATTTAAAAAAAACCCAAACCCTCTAGATTACTTACTTTACTTTATTACGCTCATAGACCATAGTATTAAGTCTAGATTGTACCAGGGGTGCCATTAGGCATGCACCTGATGCCCCAGGTCCATGTGCCCACTCTTCTAGAGGTCCCCTTGTGTTCCCCAAGTGAAAAGAGGGTCCCTTTTATATTTCTGGAATGTTTGGCCTAGAGTTCTGAAATTTGGCATGGAGGTAGGACAGGTTATCAGGACTCTTTGTATTGATTTTGAATCAGATTGGTCAAACCTTTGAATTTTAATGATTATTTTTAATTTTAAAAACTTCAAAAAAGCACTGCACCGCTCAGAAATCCACGCATGTCTACTGTACTGATTCAGGTGCTGGGATGCACATGACCACTGCACATGCATGTTGGCCATTTGTGGTGCATCCCGGCACCACACACAGGCTGCTGAGTCAGCGCAGCAGCCATGCACAGACTTCTGAGCGGTGCAGAAGGAAAAGCAGTGGGGTGGCGAAGGAGCAGGGAAGGACCTGCTTTACTTGTCCTTAAGGATCCCATTCCTCATCCTGCCAAAATGCTTCATGCACATCCCTACCACCTTGGACCATCATTCTACCCCCATGTGAAGGATTCTGCCCTTTGTCTTCATAAAAAAAGTACAACATTCTCTCCACTTTACATTTCCAGAATGGCTGGGCTTAAAGTGCTGAAATTGGGCATACATGTAGCCCAAAATGGCAGGACTCTGTTTGTTTTTATTTAAAAGAAATCAGTCAATCCTGTGATTTTTAATAATTTCCCCCCTACTGCAATAAAACTATCCATGGAGTACTTCACACCTAGCGAAAGAGGAACTGCTAATAAACCTGAAATTGGAACTGTTAATAAAACATCTGAATAAACCTTCCCCCACCCCCAGCCAAATGCACTATGCTCAAGTTGGTTTGTGATCCAAAAGCTCTGCATGATAACTGTGAAGCAAGGAGCATGTGTTGTGGTTTTATTTTATTTTCCTTAAAAATGCATTATATGTTCAGATTGGTTTTGTGTTTGAACTGTGGAACAAAGGACACATGTTTTGTCCCAGTTAGTCTGTGAATGGTCAAGAAGCTGTGTGAATCCATTGGGGCTTGCTTAGTCCTTTGCAGGGGGATGCACTCTGGCACAGATAAGTGGGTTTGTGCTGGAAAATCAATGTATAAGTCCTTTGGGAGTTGTCTAGATGTAAAGATGTATAGGTCCTATGGGGGTTGCCTATTGCCCACCACCATCCAATGCACTCTGGCCCAGACGTTGTGTTGAAATTATATATATGGAGGATGATACGGAGGATGATATATGGAGGATGATACGGAGAGGAGAGCTGGTCTTGTGGTAGCAAGCATGACTTGTCCCCATAGCTAAGTAGGGTCTGCCCTGGTTGCATATGAATGGGAGACTTGATGTGTGAGCACTGCAAGATATTCCCCTCAGGGGATTAAGCCGCTCTGGGAAGAGCAGAAGGTTTCAAGTTCCCTCCTTGGCAACATCTCCAAGATAGGGCTGAGAGAGATTCCTGCCTGCAACCTTGGAGAAGCCGCTGCCAGTCTGTGAAGACAATACTGAGCTAGATAGGCCAATGGTCTGACTCAGTATATGGCAGTTTCCTATGTTCCTATGTTCCTATGATGTTTATTTTACATGGGGGTGGGGGGTGGACAGAAAGCTCAGTAGGTCCAGAGTCCAAAATTACCTAGCTGCACCTCTGGATTGCAAACTTGTCTTTCCTTTCCCTTGGAAAGAACGATGGGGAAAATAAAGGAGAAAATAAATCTCACAGACAAGTCTGTAATATATATACTCACTTCGTATTCTCTGTTATCTGGTTAGCTCTGACATGAGCCATCGTCAGCAAATGGAAGCAGTCTAATTTGTACAGAGCTTGGCAAATATTGGGTCGAATCCAAATGTGACCTGCTATGCAGAGGGCATCTTCCACTCACAGAAGAGCTGCTTTTGCCTTGTGTCTCAGTGATGCTGTTTGAACAAAATGAAACTAAATCCTAGCATGTCCTGTGTGCTTGCACAATAACTTGTGCAAGTGGGGGGGGGAAATGAGAACTGCTGTATAATCTATTAGAATACTCTGTGGGCTTCAATAGCCTTTCCAGAGAACTGCTAGCCATTATTTCCTTTCCACAAGCTTACCTTAAATATGCTGAAAGATTTGGCTCTGATTTAATGAGCCCTTGCTGTGTGGAATCACTAGCAGCTTTGTGTGGTTGGCTTCTAGAATCTGAATACAAATCATGCAGATTTCTTAATCAGTTAAGAATAATCTGGTTTACAGCAATGGGTAAATCAAAAGCAATTATTGATAATATTCACATTTAAAGGTGTTTTGTAAGGACAGAACAGGCATTGAAAAGTACCAGCCTGTCGAGGTACTTTTCCAGTCCCATCCATTTTATACTAAAAGAAACTATGTAAGACAGGTGGTTATTGATGTTGGAAAAGATACAATTTAGTTTTGTTAGAGACTTTGTTAAAGTAGCAGGTTTTGAATGTAAATACAAAGTTGTCTTGCACTATCAGACAACTGGTCCAGCTCTAGCACAGCAATGTCTGTTCTGGCTGACAGCACCTCTTCTAGAGGATGGGTGTGATCCAGATTATTCTCAGATTTATGGATACAATTTGCTCTATATGTATAGATAGAGCACTTGTTATTTCACAGACAGAAAAATTAATGAAAATGGGTTGTAGCCAAAATACTGCAGGAAGGAGGAAAACAGCCTGTAGCATTATTTTGCAAACATTAATGGAAGAGTTTGTGAAGTGCTATAATGGGTGGGTTCTACAGTTGTACAGTTACCTCTTGTGCAAGCAGAAGAGTGTCTTTGGATTTAATTTTGTTTTTCTCATGTAGTGTTCTAACATGAGATATAAAACTACCCTTCCAAAAGTGGAAGATGCCTTCCATATTCAGAAGGGTATATTTGGCTCTAACCCAATGTCTATAAAATCATTGACATCTTTCATTGACCACGCAGACAAGAATCTATCCCATCAGCTCAGACAATGCCGTCTGCAGGCCAGCTAACACAGCTTTTTTCCATCTGTGGTGGTATTGTCATAAGATCACGATCAGGATTTATTAAGCCAAGGCCAACATGATTAATAAGACTGAAGGACAAAAGAAATACATAAAAACAAAACTTGACCTATCAGTCTAGAAAATAAAATGAATTGTAATACACGCATTAAATGGTTCAAAATTAAAAACAAATTTGCAGCATGACAAGCCATTCCCAATTGCAACTTAACTCTTCACTTCCTTCAGAAATGCATCTTGAGAATTTATAAACCAAATATCAAACCTACCAAGATCTCTCTGTTTTATTATTAATGCTAATGAACAATTAACAGAGGTACGAATAAGAAAGACAAAGCTATAGCAATTGAAACACTGAAATCTGTAGCATAAAAATGGACACTCACAGAGAATTGTGGTTTGTTATAGTTTTTTGGAAGGTTTTTAATTTGTATCCATAACTATTTTAACTTTTGGTTTGTCTAATATATAAGTGTAATGCTTGGACGCAGACCAGAGAGACCCAGATTCAAATTTCTACTCACTGGATCTTGGACCAACCACCATCTCTCAGGTTCACACAATACTTGAATGATAATGGCATCTTAGCTTTTGTGACACCCCCCGAGTACTATTTTAGAAGGCTATCAAGAGGACCCAGGTTTGATCCTCCTATCATTAGTCAAGAGCCCCAGTTGATAGAAAAGTAATTAACTATACATACTTGACTGTGGGCAGTAAAATCCATACCTCTGGCAATTGCATTTGCTTCTCTGGAGACCAAACACGTCACACTTGGAAGTTTAGATGTCTAAAAATCTGAAATACAACTTGCTTTTTCAAGCTGACACTAATTAGGTCTCAAGCTTGATTGCACTAAAAATCTTACCTATGTAAATGTATTTATATAGATTTTTTTCTTACCTTTCAATAAAATAACCCCCCAAATCAGCTAATACTCAGAAAAATTAAATAGGCACATCTATGAAACATCATTAAGCACATACCTACTATGTGGGGCTGCCCTTGTACGTAGTCCAGAAACTACAGCTGGTCCAGAATGTGGCAGCCAGGCTAGTCTCTGGGTAGTCACCTTGTATTTTGCCCAGAAACATATCGGCAGCCAGTGTAGCTCCTTCAATACAGGAGTTATATGGTCTCTTCGAGATGTCGAAGAGACCATATAACTCCTGTATTGAAGGAGCTACACTGGCTGCCGATATGTTTCTGGGCAAAATACAAGGTGCTGGTTATAACCTATAAAGCCCTAAACAGTTTGGGCCCTGGGTATTTAAGGGAACACCTTCTTCTGCATGAACCCCATCGCCCACTGAGATCTGCTGGAGAAGTCCGTCTGCAGCTGCCACCGGCTCGTCTGGTGGCCACTCAGGGAGGGGCCTTCTCCGCTGCAGCCCTGAGGCTTTGGAATGCACTCCCTAGTGAAATAAGTTCTTCCCCATCTCTGACAGCTTCTAAAAAGTCTTTAAAAACACATTTCTTCACCCAGGCTTTTAATTAATGTTGTTTTAATGGTTTTAGTGCTGTTTTAAAATATTATTTTAAAATTTTTAAAATTTTGTAATGTGCGTGTGTGTGTCCCCCCCCCCATGTTTTTGTCTTAACGAATGTTTTACTTTGTTTTGATTCTGTTGTAAATCGCCCAGAGACATAAGTTTTGGGCAGCATAAAAATGTATGTATAAATACATACATACATACATACATACATACATACATACAGGTGAAACTCGGAGAATTAGAATATCGTGCAAAAGTCCATTAATTTCAGTAATGCAAATTAAAAGGTGAAACTGATATATGAGACAGACGCATTACATGCAAAGCGAGATATGTCAAGCCTTAATTTGTTATAATTGTGATGATCATGGTGTACAGCTCATGAAAAACCCAAATCCACAATCCCAGAAAATTAGAATATTACATGGAACCAAGACAAGGATTGTAGAATAGAACAATATCGGACCTCTGAAAAATATACAGTGTACTGTGCTTGATTGGCCAGCAAACTCGCCTGACCTGACCCCATAGAGAATCTATGGGGCATTGCCAAGAGAAGGATGAGAGACATGAGACCAAACAATGCAGAAGAGCTAAAGGCCGCTAATGAAGCATCCTGGTCTTCCATAATACCTCATCAGTGCCACAGGCTGATAGCATCCATGCCACGCTGCATTGAGGCAGTAATTGCTGCAAAAGGGGCCCAAATCAAGTACTGAATACATATGCATGCTTATACTTTTCAGAGGTCCGATATTGTTCTATTCTACAATACTTGTCTTCTTGGTTCCATGTAATATTCTAATTTTCTGGGATTGTGGATTTGGAGTTTTCATGAGCTGTACGCCATGATCATCACAATTATAACAAATTAAGGCTTGACTTATCTCGCTTTGCATGTAATGCGTCTGTCTCATATATCAGTTTCACCTTTTAATTTGCATTACTGAAATTAATGGACTTTTGCACGATATTCTAATTTTCCGAGTTTCACCTGTAATACCAAAAAAAAACCACACTATGAAGTCAGGAATCGACCTAATATTGAAACACATCTGAATAAAAAATGTCTTGAATGCGTGCTTGAACAAGCTAATAGAGGAAGTCCAGTCAATCTCTCCCAGGAGGGAATTCTACAACTAAGAGATCATTCTCTACCATTCTTTGCTTAGTATAATCTAAGGGTGAAAACAATCTAAAATGTGGTGGGAATAGTTTTGACCACATTCACTGAATTCTTGTGGGATTTCTATGCAGGGCAGAGAATATGTGTTCAAACAACTTGTACAACACTTAGGAGGCATATCTTTATTCACCCTAATTTTGTCTTGGAAGGTGAGGGCATCCAGATTTTATCTCATGGAAGGACATATGGGAGAAGCTGATCCCTCAAATATCCTGGCCCTAGGTCATAAAGAGATAGGCCTGAAACTAAATTCTCTAACTAGTGGAGTTCTTCTGGTGTAAAATGTTCCAAGCAGCCAGCCCTAGTCAACAGCTAACCTGCCACATTCTTCACTGTATGCAAGGTTTTCACTATTCAAGTTTCAGAATGGCTGTCAAGGCATTACTTGCTTTACCTCTCTGTCTCTGTCTCTGATCTCTTTATCTGTCTCTGCAGAAATAGAACAACATTTTGAGACAGTATTTTAAAATATTTATTCATTCAGTTATACTCTGCCTTGCACAATAGCACCAATGCTACCAAATAAAGCTTTAAAATCACAATTAAAACTGAAACAATCCTGTTTATTTCTGCCATTTCTGTGCAATCAGCAGTTAGAGCTGAGAGTTCTTTTCCGGCAGAGAGGGTGAAGCAGGCTCTGCAGATGCTCCTTCCTTGGCCAATGGATGGGGCCAGCTTGGTCAGCCTCTTGCTTTGATCATCTTCCTGTGAAGCGGGGGGGCTTTGGCTGACTGCACAGGTCCCTTATATCAGAGCTGGTGCCTGGAACACCAGAGTTGGTAACTGGAATACAGAGTTGATTACTTATATCAGAGACCCTTATATCAGAATTGGTTACTGGCGGGGTGGAGGGGGCCTCTGGGGCAAATCCCTGCATGGGTGTAGGGCAGGCCTGCTCAACTTCGGCCCTCCTGCAGATGTTGGCCTACAATTCCCATAATTCCTGGCTATTGGCTGCTGTGGCTGAGAATTATGGGAGTTGTAGTCCAAAAACAGCTGGGGGGCCTAAGTTGAGCAGGCCTTGTGTAGGGCCTCTAGACCCATGCAGGATAGTGAGGACCATCCTGATGGTGGATTGGGCTCCCACACACCCCATGTTTACAGCAATAACAGATGATGGATGGTGAGGACTCCTGCCATGCTCCGCATCAGTGAATGAAAAGGAAATTGTCAGTGGTGGTGGCAAATCTTCCCTTTCACTCCCTTGAAAAGTAGGAGGAACGGAACAGCCCCTATATTTCTTTCACGAATAGGGTCAGAGGATGGAAAGAAGAGACATAGCCACTATTACTGAATCCCATGGTGGTGGCGGCTCTTCCTTCTGCCACCCTCCCCACTAGACAATGGGCTATCTCCAAGGGCTTATGCATCCTAGATGACCGAGAGTCCTCTGGGGAATGCTCCCATTTGCAGATAGGGATGCTGAGTGCAGCAACAGTGCAGATTTCTTGCCCAACTTGTGCTCCCACTATCATTGGGACTGGAGGAGTCAACCAGGCCTGGTCCAGTTTCTAATGACATGGACCTCAGTCAGTACCTGACTTGGCGGACCTCTGAACACCACCCCTGGATATAGGAAATAAGCATCCCTTCTAGGAAAAGAAAGCCACCATTGTTCTGTGCAAGAATTACATCAGCTGCAATAGTTTCTGATCACATAATCAGATCAGGAATGCTGCTGTGCATTTATGCAAAGCCACATTTATTAAGCTCCCATGTGAAGGTGTATATTATATTAGCCTAGGGAGAAGAGAGACACTGAGGGTATTCTTAGTCTGAATATCCAAGACTGGAAATGGGGAACAGAACAGTTGGTTCTGAAACTGGTGGCTTACACCTTGATTGCAGATGTGTTTACTCCAGACAGTCATAGACTGTCCTTCAAGCAAATACATCTGTTTGTTTATTTTTTATCATATTTATATACCGCCCAAAACTTGTGTCTCTGGGCAGTATACAATAAAAACAATACAAATTAAAACAACATTAAAACAATTTAAAATTTAACACAATGTTAAAACTATATAAACTGTTAAAAACTGTTTAAATTTAGGATTTAAATGATAGACTGAAAGCATGAAGCAGATCTAGGAGTGCCTTAGCTTGATAAGAGAAGGCCTTGAAGGGTGTTCCTGAATCTTCACTATTGGAATAAAAAGGAGAAATTCAATAGGTGAGGTGTATACCTTCTTTGACTTCTAGCCATGTTGGCATCTTTTTGACTTTTTTTGGCAGTTGGGGGGTAATTTCTAATCCATTAGAATTTCATCTGAGCTTCTATTTCAATGGGTTTTTTAAAAAAAATCTCCTCCAAGATTCCTGAAAGAATTTGACCCTTGTGATCATTCTCTGTGCACCTTCCTTTTAACTAATCCCCTCATTTTTATTTTATTTTAAGAACAGTCATATTTGGAACTAAATATAACTGTTTTGGACTTTCTAGGCAATTTCTTCTCTATAGAAGTATCCTCCTAGGGCTGTTAGATTACAATCCAGAGAATTAGCATTTACCTTCAAAAGAATCAAGCAGGAGAAGAGTTAGCTGAGACTCCCTCTAATCTTTCCATCTACCCTCCTCCCTGGCCTGCAGTCATAAGCAATTCCAAGGACAGGAGTCCATGTTTGCCCAGTTCAAGGTGGGAGAAAGACAATGCACAGAAGGAGAAAAGGCATGGGAGGAGGCATGGGGAGGGGTGGGGCCAGGGGCATAACTATAATAGGGCAAGGGGAGACAGTTGTCTGGGGGCCCCTGCCTTGGGCAGCCCCTAGAGGCAAGTCACATGACTGACTCCCCCAGCCGCGCACCCACCTGGGCTTCCTTCAGTTCTATTCATCCTCCGAAACTGATGTGAGTGTTAAGACCTGGGGCTACCAGAACAGCATGTCTTTCTCTAGTACCATGAAATGACTTGCATTGTCCACAACTTACACAGCCTTTAAAAAAATAATTTAGGATGATGTTCTATTGTGGCACATAGGTGTGTGTGTGTGTGTGTGTGTGTGTGTGTGTGTGTGTGTGTGTTTTACTATTCTTTTTGTTACCACTATTCAGCCTCATTTAAGATTTCTTTACTTCATGAGCTGAGCTTCAGTGAGGGGGGGGCCATTTTAAAATCTTGTCTCTGGGCCCACTCCAACCTGGCTACACCCCTGAGTGGGGCGTTGGCTAGTTCATCTCCTGCTTGATCACTGCTTTCTATGTTGCAACACAGCAGCTCTATAAACCGCATCACTGAATGAGAGCCTCCAGGTAGGAAAATGTAGATGGTATATTTCAGAATATAAAAGAATGCACAATATGGAAGTTTTTTTAAAAAACCATCTGCCTATGGTCACATGAATGTAACCTAAATGTATGTGTGCACTATAATCCCCAACTTTTTTAAAAAGCCGGTTTAATTGTCATACCCTCCCCAAAGAATCCCAGGGATGATGGGTTTGCTAGAATAATGAGAATTTCTGTGTTAGATATATGTAAATGCTAGGCAGAGCTACATTTCTCAGAGGAAAAATATGGTGGGTTTGATGATGACTGTAGTATCAAGGGATGACTTGGGTGTGTTAATGAGCTAAGAACTGACACTACGAATGACACTTCCATGTTAACCAATGTCATCTCAAAAGTAATATTCTTCATTGAGCACAGTTCAACTGCCAGTCCAGTTATGGACTGATCCTGTCTAGCTAAATTATTGATAACTAATAAGTAAGTGTGTGTGTGTGTGTGTGTGTGTGTGCACTCACACGCGCGCGCACACACACACACACACACACCCCAGCCCCATGATCAGTTACATTTGTTTAAAGCCACTTTAGATTTTTATTTTAGTTAAGCTTAACTTAGAATATTTATACACCAATTTTCAAGAAACATTCACAAGGCAGTTTACAGAGCAGAGAAATGAAAAGATGATTCCCTACGAGTCCCAAAGGGGCTCACGGAAGAAAAGGAAAAAAGAAAAACGATGTAAGGGAGATATCAGCAACAACACTGGAAAATATACTATGCTGAAAGGAATAGGGAAAGTTGCTCTCCCTCAACTAAGTATAAGAGAACTATCACTTTAAAAGGTGTCTCTTTGCCCAGTTAGCAAAAGCAATATAAACTATGACAAAGCAAAGAAAGACAGAGATGCTCTGCCGGACCCAAGTGGAAATGGAAGATCCTTTCCGTTCCCCTGACAAATGAACTTTATGGAAGAAAGATACCTGTGGGGAAGTGGGGAATAGGATGGTGCCCTCAGCAGCCTCAGCCAAGTTGTGTGAGTGGATTATACATAGGCCATACATAGCTACCCATCCAGTTGCACTGATGGGAAAAGGTGAACATTGTAAGGTTATCGCTCCATCTCCTGTCCCAATTAAGGCACTCACACAAACTGCAGTGGGAAGGAAGTTGCAGCTTATCTAAAAGATGCTCCAGTCTTCTGGGGAAAGAGTGGGACATGCAATTAACACCTGAACAATCATGCCTTACAGCATGGCCAGGCTTGGTTTTTATGTTTGTTTTAGGGATATGCAGAACGTTTTGCCAGCAAAACCTTTCAACTCAAAATGTGCCATTTTGAGTGTTTCAAGCCTGAAACAGAACACTCTTTAAATAAAAGGTCTGTTTTGAGCTTGGAGAAGAATGACCAGTTTCAATCAAAACATTTTGACATTCCAGTTGCCATTTTGGAGGTCTGTTATTCCCTTGCTGATTGGTTTTCTGGCAATGGCTTCTGATTAGCTTGCAATCTCCTTGCTTCTTGGTAGGGATGTGCATAGACCATGGTTTGTGGTCAACCATGGTTCCATGATCCTATGGGGGAATCCTGTGGGGGTTTGGGGGAAAAGGATAACATCTTGTTTAAAATCTCCCGCATGCCCATTTCTTTTGTGGTTAGGTGGTAGGTAGCACCCATCATGCCCTACCACACAATCCACTTTGATATCCTTAGGAGCTACCCATGAGGAACAGTGGGGCATTTTGAGCTCCCCCATTGTTCTCTGTGGCCAAAACACTCAAAACATTTCACGTTTGTTCCATCAAAACAGCCAGTTAGACCACTGTTTCGATGGAACATTTCAGCCATTTTGTGTTTTGTTTTTAGCTTGAAAATCTGTTTCGTGCACATCCCTAGTACTGTATGTTTGGTTGGGCAACTTTATTCCTCCTAACTTCCTCAAAATACATTTTTGCCTCCCCTCTAAAGTTTCTTTAACTGAAAGCAGACCCATAATAATTTTGCAATATCTTGCCATTTGCCTTTCCATTTTAAACTCTGAATCAGAACCATTTCTAGGAAAGGTCTCACAAGTGAGTTGAGATTTTGATTCAGTGAAGAGTTCATGCATTTGATGCTTAAATCTTGCATGACAACACAAGGAGGACATCAAGAACTTCCCCTCCCTTTCACTTCCACCCCCAACATCTGGTCTGAGGCGAGCTGGTTTTGTGGTAGCAAGCATGACTTGTCTCCTTAAGCAAGCAGGGTCTTCTCTGGTTGCATATGAATGGGAGACTATATGTGTGAGCACTGTAAGATATTCCCCTTAAGGGCTGGAGCCACTCTGGGAAGAACATCTAGGTTCCAAGTTCCCTCCATGGCATCTCCAAGATAGGGCTAAGAGAGATTGCTGCCTGCAACCTTGGAGAAGCCACTGCCAGTCTGTGAAGACAACACTGAGCTAGATGGACCAATGGTCTGACTCAGTATAAGGCAGCTTCCTATGATCCTATGTTCCCATCTGTACCTGATGGGAATAAAGGGCTGTAGCAATGGAAGACCTTTACCTCTAGATGCATGAGCAGGTATGGATGTTGAGGCGGGAGAAGGGGATCAGGTTAGATTATGTAAACAACTATTCTGCCTGCAAAATGGGAGCTTTGACAGGTCTCACACTGTTGTCAAATGACAATTGTGACTCCTTGCATTTCAAACGTCATGCTTGGATGCTTTCATCTGAAACCCTTTTGGTAATAGTAGCCTTTTGAGGTTATGATATCTCAGGATGGAATTCAATAGAAGAAACGCACTTTCCGCTCAAGCCCTGGAACCCTGCCAGACAGCTACAACAAAATGTGAAACAGCTCCAAAGAAAATAGCACGATGTGATGTTTGGTTTGTTTTGGTTTTTTTCTCCTTCTTCTTCCATTTCCCACTTCTAACCTTGTGCTCAGGTTGTTGGGATTGTCCTTCCTCCTTTCTTCCCACTGTGTCGATATTCTCGGCATCCTGAAGCCTTTTAAAAATAAAACTAGTCTGGGCTTAAACAGTAGCAACAAAAAAGGAGAGTGAACCCAAACAGCAAGAGTTTCTCCTTCCCTCCCTCCAGCTGACCTTTGCCACACAGGGAAGTAATAGAATAGAACCATTGCTCTAGGTGAGCTTAAACATATTATAGCTACTAGCTTTCTATTACATGTTAAAAGGAATTGCTTTATTGTCATTTTTTTTTTTAAAGCTAAGGAAAGCAAACGCTCACAAAACCTGCCTCAATGTCAAAGGCTGGGGTTTTTCTTTCTTTCTTTCTTTCTTTTTTGCTTTGGCTGTCATTCAGTTTGCCAAGTTTTTCATTTCTGTCTTTGGCAAGAGCTGTAATTGTCTTATCCCTGGCTTTTGATCATCCAAGCAGAGTAATATGGGGGTGTAAAATGATGTGTATGTGTGTGGGGGGGTGCTTGTTTTCTTCATCCCATTTTGTGAGAGGCATCATCCTCTTTATCTTAATCCACCACCTTCATCTATTTGCACAAATCGTGTCATCTTGGCTGCCAATCAATTGCAAGGTTTAGAAGACTGGATGATAAAAGGTAGAGGCACACCTTGGAGCTGAAATTCAAATATCTGCTGTACAGATCATGTACGAGTTTCCCCCCTCTGATCTGCATTCAGCTGCAATTTTGTTTTTGCCACCTGGAAAATATTATTGCCGCTGATAAATTTATTCAGACTCTTCTTACTCCCTTCAGGTGAAGACAGAATGACAGTAGCCAGTAGAACTATAAAACTACAGCAGCAGGGCCAAATACAACTGAAAAATTGGTTCCTTGTTCCTTTATCCCATGATGTAATCCCACAGGCCTATCACCTGGGCTTTGATTTCACCTGCTGAAAAAATACAAGAGCCGCAATGATGACAGAGAGAGACTTCTGAAGATTCACTATGCTGGCAAGTTAGCACACACCATGAGATGCAAACTGTGTCTCTACTTGTGGATGTTATGGGATGAAGTATTCCACAACCTAATGCTCCTGTTTATAAAGGAACTCTCCCCCCGCCCCGGATTAAATTCCCCATAGAGTTAAGTTCTCACTAGTCCCCATCCCCCAGCAGTAGCATTTCAAGTGTACAAATAGAGTATAAGAGGGACCCTTGCACTACAGGAAAGACGTGCTGTGCTGAGAAGAGCATCTTTGAAAGTGGGAAAAAAAGACTGAAATAGGGAAAGGGTCAAATATTGGAGGGGCCTTCCTGCCGAGAGGAAATAAATTCTCTTTCCTCCCCACTTTTGAAAGAACTACAGGAGCACTTCTCTGGCCCTGTGGTGTGTCTTCCCCATGTATCAAGCAAACTAGCTGAGAAAACAAATCGTTTTTCCAATTACAAACAACTATGCAGACATGGGGGCAAGGTTGTGTAATGTATCAGCAGCAATGAAAGAAGGCGGCAGGCCCTTAGTGTGAACTTTAGTGGGATGATTACATTTGACCATTACAGCCAAAGGATGGGCAGGAAGACAGAAAAAGAGATGAATTTGCATCCATAGCAATAGATCACAGTTTGGTGGATTTGGAAATAAAATACCCCCATGTGTCATGACATAAAGAGACAATGAAGAAATATTGGCAAAGGCTTCTCACATGCGGCACTTGTTGGGAAGATCACAGGTGTGCATTTGGCAATTCATGTTTGGAAGTGGAGGAGACTTACGTCCAGTTGCCCATCACAAATTGAGTAGCCTCCATATGACATATTCTGGGGGAATTTAATTCCTACACTGAGGAAATGAGCTCCCCCACCTTCCTTCTCCTTTTTCTCCATATGCTGTGTGTTCCCTGGGGTCTGTTTATTTCTCATCCATGGCAGATTCTTTTTCAGTAGTAGAGTGCTGCTCTGTTTGCAGTTGTGTCATCAGAGGATTTATAGACCCTCCTGAAAATGCGCACAATCTGTTTCCCCGAGTCCTTGTGTTTGCTCACTCTTTGCAAACACAGCACACTCCTACATCTTTTTCCCCAGGCCCTATTGTACAGCAAGGCCAGAGGCACAAGAAAGGTGCAAAGGGATCTCTGCTTTCCCTGAAAGATACTGGCACGTGCTCAGATTATTAACCTGCTTTATTTCATTTTGTGAGTCATTACTTGCTCAGGTGAACAGTACCTTTCAAGAATGCAAGCAGTAAAGCAGAACTATGGTTCTCTTGAACCACAAGAGCACAAGACGGCACGGAATCTAGGGGGCATTTTTCCAAAAAGCAGAGGGACTCACAAGTCATAACATGTTAGATCTGGAAGCTAGAGCCCACTCCGTCAATGTGGCATCTTAATGTACTAACATTCCATGCAGAGACATTCAGGATGACATTCTGCTCAGAGTAATGCGGGTGGTTCTCAACTACCTGTGCTGCTGCAGGTGGCTAACACAACGCCCACAGTGCTTCACAAGAGCATTCTTCTGCTAATACTTAAAGTTCTGTAATTGCACTTATGCAAAGATACAGAAAACAGATAAATAGAATTGTAAAGTACACTACTTTCCTTCCATATTTTTGGTGTGGTGTGTGTGTTGTATCTCTAGTGGCACTTAATAATGCACACGTGTGCACACACCGCCCAGAACAAAACTCATTCCACTCACTGATGAAAAAAATTAGAGGGAACATTGGTGCCCAGCCTCGCGAGAGGTGACACGTGTCCAGCACTTTGTCCTGGTCATATGCCAAGGCATAACCAATTGTCACGGGTGGGGGGCTGCTTTCTAAGCCCACCCTGCTCTTGTCTGCAGCAATTCATCCGGCCTCAGCTCACTACCCATCCAATTCTCTGTGGAGACTATCTGGTCACCTCATGGGGGCCAAGTAGGAATCTTCATCTGATTGGTCCTTGGTACAGAATTTTTTTTCAGGTGCCCACTTTTCAATGAGCAACTTTGGGCTGTGTTGACATTAGGAGTGGTTGTCAGTAACTAGTGTAGTCCTTGGTCACATGGGCAGGTGAGTGTGAGTATGTGGGGAGCAGTTTAAAATATTGATGTTCAACTGGAGGCTATATTGTTATGGAGGGCAGTTTCCCCTCCACCAAAACAGCCCCTCTGGTTTTTATGGCCTGTGGGTGTCTAGGAATGGAACTCCTTTAAGGATTGATTCAGATTCTCCACTCAGATCTTTGTAGCTCAAGGGTTGGTGACTCAGACAGTCCTCCCTCACAGTAAACTGTGTGACCTTGAAGAGATCTGAGCAATCAGGTGACTGCTACTAGCTTCTGGGCCATGCTGTTTCATCCAGCAGCAGGGGAGACCTGCAGTTGAGGCTGCCTTCCCTGGGAGTTTCTACCCACACTCCAGGGCTGTTCTGTTTTTGCAGATCCTTTGTAGTTAGTTAATAAAGCTGGCCCAGGCTTCAACCCATTACGTGTCTTGTCTCTTTGGTCTGGATGCAATGGGCTGTGTGAAGAAGGACTTTCTTTTGTCTGTCATCTGTCAAGTATTTATTCATTACACAATTAAAAAACCAAGTGAATATGAACTGATATAGACAGGCCCATAAAGCCAGAGCTCCTTATATTGCATGTAAATAGTTTTGGAGGGCAGAACATTCCTTATCTTGGTTTATGAACAACAAGTGTGACCTCCATCAGCTTCAGGAATTCCCACAATTGCCTCCTGTTATTATGTCCGCCACTCTTCCAGAGTCCAGCCCAAAAATGAGCTTTTTAAAAGCTTATAATGAATATTAAGCAGGCCAGGCATAAAAAATCTAATGGCCCAACCTACATCATGAAGATGATGATAATGAGAACACAGAATGACAGCCATCAATAAACCTAATTACCCAAGGCAAAAGTGTGCATAACATTTTCCAAGCCTTGCTTCCGATATGATGCATCTTACAGCCTCCTCTAATGTCTCAGGAGCAGTATGAATTGTTGGAGCCAGTAGGGGGGGAGAGAGCCATGCTGCCTCTGGAATCTAAGACCAAGCCATTAATAGAAAGAGGCAGTAGAAATATCATTATCTGTATAGCAGGATGCCCTTAATGTACATAATACAGGAGGATACTTTATGGGTAGCCAAAGTCTCGGTACTTTCAGTGCTTGTTCAAAACCAGTGAGCAAATGAAGGAAAGTGCTTCCTCAAGCACTGTGAGTGTGAAACCCATTCTGTGACACTGGAACCCATGTGACTATGTCCAAGCATCCTACCTATGATGAGTGTTTGGGGGGGGGGGCGGAAGGAAGGCATCACTGGACACTCTCCCACCCCCACCCCCCATTCCCTTGGGTCGTAACATCAATTTAGGTGACACTGCTTTGTGAATTGGCTTCCTGATCCATGTACTCAGAGCATAGCGCAACATGCCGTTCAAACATTACAGAATAAATGCCTTTTTTCTGATCCATGAAGCATCTTCTCAGAGCTTCTCTCTTGCAATCCAAAAACCCTCGGCTTAAGCAGTTAGCCTGAGGTTACAGAGAAAATCAGCAGCAGAGAACAGAAATCATCATAAATCAGCAAAAGTAGCACCCAGATGCTGCTTTCTATACTATACTGAAGGCATAATCAAGTGCAACGTTTGAAGTCCAGCTACTGCATTGGCTTCTTGTTATCTCATCCTGTGGTTTTCTTTTTGTCTGCTTTTCTACATTAAGAATGATTTTCTCCACACCAGCTCTCCCCCGCCCCCAGCACACACATGCATCAATTAGGGTTTCACTTTGCACAACTCACTTTGAGTTTGCAATTATGGAGAAAAATCGCAGGAAGTCTGCAAATGACTGGCACCTAACAAGTACAATTAAAGATCAAAAATGATGTTCTCTTGTAATACAAGAGTTTCCAAGGAGATGTGGGAGGGATTGTTTTCTTTTTAGCCCTGCCACTGGGGTCATCCACTTCTGCTCAACATGACTTCATGACCCATTTGATTTCATATTCCCACACTCCAGGTTTCCTCTCTCCCTTTTTAAATAGTAGGTCTCTTTGTACTTGCTTTGATTTCAGTTCAGTGCATACATAGGTCTTTGTGTTGCTCACTAGGCAGCTGAGATAAATGATCACAGACAGAAAACTGCATGCTGGCTGTTGAGAAGGTGTGATAAAACAATATAGCTTGCCATACCTTCAAAGAGGGCATTTACACTACACATTTTTACTGGTTTCATACCTGTTTAATTGTCATGGGTTCCCCTGAAGAATCCTGGTAGTTGTGCTTTTGTGAGACTTCTCTCTTAGGGATCCCTAGCCTCCTGCAGATAAATACAAGAAACATGGTTTTGTTTCATGTCTCTCTGAATTTTTGTTTCTAAAGATCTTGTTTGTTTGTGGCTATGTGCATTCATATCATCATGAAATCTGTCCATTTTTGTTTGTTGATTCATCCATTTGCTCCCCATTGGTTTCAATGAGGGAATCACTTCCCCTTCTCCTACCTATAACTTTTCAGTAACTGCATACAAAATTTGCTGCCGCCACCCCCGCCACCCCCTGGACCAAGCCTGGCAAATTTCAGTCAGATAAGACCAAGGGATCCTGTTTTGGATTTGCCATTACTTAATTTACCATTAGTTTAGATAGTAGTTTGTGTCTATTTCCTTTTTAATATCCCCTGTTTTAGAGGATATTAAAAAGGGAATATAGATACAGACTAACTATCTAAACTAACCAAAAATAAATATTGGAATAATATAGTGTTGGATCAGGTGATTCCTAGCTGTATTTCTTGAGGTAAAACAATTCAAAATAATAAGCCAAGCCAAAGAGTGCACTCTAGCAAGCAGCATCCTAGCCCCAAACTGATGGGACAGAAAATAGAAGAGGGGTGATAGAGCCAATGTTTGGACAGAAGAATTCAAATGAAGCAATAACATAGTATAATGATACCTCCCTATCCTGCTTAGGAAGGGAAGCCCCAACCAAGCATTCCAGCCTAAAAAAGCCACAGGCAGCCTTTGAATAATAAAAAATATGCATGATAATAATCAAATCAGCAAGGACAAAAATCTGAATAGTGTGATGTTGGATCAGTAACGTCTTGGCAAGCTGTATTTCTTCAAATAAAATATTACAGAATAATAAGCTACGAGAATAATAAGCTAAGAGTTGTGCACTCCAGCAAACAATATTCTAGCCCCTAACTCACTGGGAGAAAGGTATAAAAGGGGTAATATATCTTGTTTGGGGGGATGAGATTTCAAATGAGCTGCTCCAGCTGAAATAATGGCAAGCCCAATTCAAGCTCTCAGTATGCTGGGAAAGAAGAAATAAGTATGGTGGTGGATTCGTACTTGAAAGCATTTCAAACAAACTTCTTCAGCAAAAAAAAAAACCTTAAGCAAATGAAAACAAATGCCATCTCACAAATTCAGAATAATATCAGGGTATAAGGAAGTCAGGTGGGGTCAGATTGGGAGAAAATTGAAAGGAAATAGTAAAAAATATTGAAACAAACAGTATTGGCAAAATAAACCTCAAACAGACTCTGCTAGAATTAAAATCAAGATTTTTTTGCACAAAGCAAAATACCAAGTCCAATCAGCCAGCATTTCTCTCTCCCCGATACACTCATGTCACAACCCAATAGGAGAATGAAGAGATGGTGAGGCTGTTCTCACAAGCAGCATAGCCTGGGCTAGGCTGCTCATGTGGAGCACCAGGATCCATGCAAATCCCAGCCCTTCTGCCCAGCCAAACCTAAAAGCCCAGCTATTAGCTGAGGTTAAGAGGACGAGGGCTCCCTTAACCCGGCTTCTGAGATTGTGCATCTTCTTGGGCTGCACGCAGCCCGAGCAGACACAGAGATGGGCACCTAGAGTGTCTGTCTGACAGGGAAATCCTGCAATGCACCATACTTGGCACGCAGTGCATTGTGGGATGCCTGGAGGCCAAGATGCATTGTAAGGTTTTGCAGCCTTCTTGCCCTCCTGAACAGTCATTTCCTCCATGTTCTTATTGATTTTCTCCATGTTTTCTCCATCCTAGTTACAGTTGGTTGTGGGAACTGAAATAAAGCATACCAGAGCAGACACAGAACTAAATCTCAATGGTCCCACTGAAGCCAAGTTTCCAGCAGGTGAATTCTGTTCATATCAGCTAAGTACTGACTGCAAAAAGGCTCGCATGGATTTCAGTGCCAGTGGCGACATCCTTAGCCCTACCACTTGCACACCTTTGAAACCTCAGACCTCCCCTGTTTGCCAAACATTTGAAGCGGCCTTATTCTGAGTTACATCATTGGTCCATCTCACGCAGTACTGTCTACACTGATTGGCAGCAGCTGTCCAGGACAGGAGTCTTTTCACAGCCATATCAAGAGATGCCAGAGATTTGTACCTGGGACCTTCTGCATGCAAAGCAAGTACTCTGCCCCTGAGCTATGGCCACATTCCTTCAGTGCTGCTTCCACTTGCCAGAAAGAAAAACAACTGCACCATTTTATATCTTATCTAAAGCATCTTATGTAGTGGCCCATTACCTAGTGGCCCATATGAAACAGATTTAAGGTCTGCATAGACTATACATTTTTTAGCAGCATTAGGCGGTATTATACTGCCATTTATACCTGTGGTTAAAGATGCTCATTTCTCTGAGGTATAATATGATTTCCTTTTTGTGTGGATCCCCCTCCCCTTCACATATTTGGTGAACAGCTTGCCAAGGAGCTTTGATATCAGGTACAGATTTAGGGCAGATTGGGAAGACTCTGAATATTTAATTTGAAATGGCTTGGGGAATTTGTTAGTTTTTAATTAATTTTTTCCCAATTTTTAAAAAAAACATCACACACAAAAAGCCCTATAAGTGGCTTGTTCCATGTCAGAAAATTACAAAAATGTCTGGAACTGAAGTCCTCGCTTAAACCATCATTCCACCCCCATATGGAGGAATCTGCTCCTTGCCTTCATAAAGAAGGATAAAATGCCCCCCTTTCTGCCCCAGCCTTTAGATCACCTGGAATGAGTTGGCATAGGGCTTTGGTATTGAGCAGAGATGTAGGGCTGGGTGGAAGGGATATATCTATTTATATTGGAGCGGGTTGGACGAATTGCTGGTTATATATATATATATATATATATATATATATATATATATATATATATATATATGAATTTAAAAACCTATCCAAAAACTCCTATAAGAGACTTGTTTCATGGCAGAAAATTACAAAAACTTCTGGAAAGCACAAGCACACACTCTCTCGTGTGTGTGTGTGTGTGTGTGTGTGTGTGTGTGTGTGTGTGTGTACACACAGACTATGCTTAAGTTGGTTTGCAAACCAGAAGGTCTGAGTGAGAACTGTGAAGCGTGTGTTGTGCTTTCATTTTTATTTTTATTTTCTTTAGAAATGCACTATATGTCCAAGCTTGTTGGACATGTCCAAAAACCTCACTCACACTATTCACACTGTATGTCATCCATCAGTAAGATTCTGTAATGATATGAAATGTTAAGGAGGCCCCGCACGTGCTGATTTGCTCCCAGCCCTGCAGCCCCCTAAGGACAGCCCTACATTCAGGAGACAGTAGTTGGGAGCTAGGAATACACAAGAGGTCCACCAAGAAGACAGCCAGGAACATACAACCAAGTAGACAGAGGAAAGAAGAACAAACACATCAGCAACAGGATGGCCTCAAAACTGAGGCAAGGTCTGATTCAAATAGGAAGCCTCTTCTGTTCTTTCTGTCTGCAGGGAAGCCAGTAATAGGCCTCACAGAGTGGGGCCTGGAGCATTTCCAGATGGGGCTTTTAGATCACTTCTCCTCTGGAATGGAGGGTGTGGGTTCACATATTGGTAAGATTTACCCTGAAGTCCCTGCGAGCTATTGGGGAGCACTCCACGCATGATTCACGTTTTTCATTAAGCATTGGAATGTATCCCAATTTATGTCCAGGGTAAAAAAATCCACCTTTTGCGTCGTTTTGGAGGGGCAAATTCAAACTCGCAGTAAAGCCTCGCAGTAAACCCACAGTAAAGCCTGCTGTCTGGAAATGCTCCTGGAGACGCCAAAACCGCTGAAATGTAGCAAGTCACCACAAGGGGCAGTAGCAGGTAGAGTCCCAGCCTCAGGAACTCTGGAATTGTTCAGGTTTATGTAGTCCTTTAAAGACTTGCAAAATGTGTTCAAGCAGAGACCATTATGAGACATTAAAAAATAAATATATAACAAAACCAAAGAGAGTCTTGTGGCTCCTTAAATACTGAGAGATGTATTGTGACAACAGCTTTTGTAGGCTAGAACCCACTTTGTCAGACTCATGGCCACTTTATTACATGCAAGCATATGCAAAGCTTATACAACAATAAGTGAAATCTTGAGATTTTCTCAGGCCTCTCAGATCGTGGGCCTTGACTGAATATACAGGAGTAGCCTTAGTCTTGAAGGCACCACAAGGCATCCTTTTGTTTTTGCTGACACAGACTAATATGGCTACCTCTCTGGAACAAATAACAAAGAAACTATCACACCACCTTCAAGTCTCCACAGAACTGTAAACAGCTGTAACATTTTAATTTCAATCTACCTTGAAGAATGTGACTTATCAGAATACTTGGCTTATGGCTGTTAGCTTTGCTTTCACCCTGGTGACAGTCAATGGAGACAGTCTAGGCCAGAGAAAGGAGCTTAGAGCTGCCGGCTTTGGTCAAAGGGGAGATTTTCAAATGTTGGTTATTGTGTGCTGTGGGTGGCTCACTATGCAGCAGCAGCAAAATGCCCCAAGCCTGTCTGAAACTTCTCCATGAAAATCACTGGAGCCACACAGTGCTTGCTATGGGTCAGATACATTTGGAATCATCACTACAGTTGACAGTTCCGTTCAGAAGGACAAGTTCAGTTCAGGACTGGAGAAGTCTTGATGGGCATGGAATGTGGCTTTCACATGAAAGGTTATCCTTCCTATCCTTATTTGTTGTTGTTGTGCTCTTTCAAGGGATTCCAGCTTCTTAAAATTCTTGGCCGGAAAACTCCTGCAGCTCATTTCCAGTGAATTCACAACACCAGGCCATGGGAAGGATTCCATAACTGGTCAGCCTTAATAGCTGTAACCCAGAATGATAAACGAAAGGAAATTCCACTCTTGACTTGTCTGATTGTGTGGGGAGTATTGTAGTCTAGGTATTAAGTAACATCACATGTTGCTTCCAGATTCAGGGAGGAAAGGAGCATAGCGGAACACAGGGGCTTCAATCACAGTTTTGAAGTTCTCTTCATCATGATGATTTCTCAAATTAGTTTGCTTTGTACTTGTTGCCCCCACTACAATGGGCAGTTACTGAAGCGATCAGCAGAGGAGAGAGGACATTATGTGTTTTTTTTGCAGTTTAGAAAGGTATAGAAGGCAGGGGCTATCAGTTCATGAACCAAAGGAGGGCATCACAGTTAAAGTCAGAGGATCAACTTTCAGTGTTCTTCTGCAGAGACGTGCTCTGACTTCTTGCAGGGCTGCACAAGGAAGGACAGAATTACCTGCCCTGCTTTTCCTAAACGTTTCTAGACTCCACAGGTGTTTTAAAGTACATAAATTATCTCAAAGATCAGGCCAGCTCCCAGCACCAACCACAACAGGTTTTGTAATGCCAATCTTTTCTTTGCACAATTTCTTCTTCAAGCACAATTTGCGTTTGGCACCTATTCTGCTAACATACCCATTCTAAGCTGGGAATTTCTGATGAAATGGTATAAAGGTGGCATAAAGCAGTGCCACAATCATCAGGCATCTATCCCAATCTCCTTTCTCTTTGAAGCTGCAATCCTAAGCATGCTCACTTAGGAGTAAGTTCCGCTGAAACAAGCAGAACTTACTGCTATAGACGATCAAGCTGTGAGAGTTCTAATGCAGGAATGGATTTTATCAGCTTTAAGATCTCTTGTTGCTGTGCCTGTTGCTTCTGCACATGGGTGAGGACTCTGGCCCTCAGATAAGTAGTGTTTGGGATTAAGTGAGCAACACAAAGCAAGCTAAGGCGAAAGTGTTTTAGAAGGGCTCAAATCATGTAGACAATTCTAATCTACAATCAGGTTCTGTACCAGAGGACTGGAAAGTAGTTAATGTAACTCTGATTTTCAAAAATGGATCCGGGGATCTGGGAAATTACAGGCCAGTTAGCTTAACTTCTGTGCCAGGTAAACTGATGGAATGCATACTTAAGGACAAAATTGTTAAATGTATAGAGGAATAGGCCTTGCTGAAGGAGAATCAGCATGGCTTCTGCAAGGACAAGTCTTGCCTCACTAACCTTTTGGAGTACTTTCAGAGTGTCAACAGGCATGTGGATAAAGGTGATCCGGTTGGCATAGTATACTTGGACTTCCAAAAAGCTATTGACAAAGTTCCCCACCAAAGGCTCTTGAGAAAACTTAGCAGTCATGGGATAAGAGGACAGGTTCATGTGTGGATTGGTAACTGGTTGAAGGACAGAAAACAGAGGGTAGAGAGATATGGACAGTTTTCACAATGCAGGGAAGTAAGAAGTGGGGTCCCCCAGGGATCTGTACTGGGACCAGTGCTCTTTAACTTGTTCATAAATGATCTAGAAACTAGCATAACCAGTGAAGTAACCAAATTTACAGATGACACTAAAATATTTAGGGTAGTGAAATCCAAAACAGATTGTAAGGAGCTCCAAAAGGATCTCTCCAGACTGTGTGAATGGGCAACAAAATGGCAAACGTGATTCAATGTAAGCAAGTACAAAGTGATGCATATTGGGGCAACAAACAAACAAACCCCAACTTCACATATTCGCTAATGGGATCTGAGCTGACTCATTGAAAGTGTCAACTCAGTGAGCAGCAGCTGTGAAAAAGGCTAATTCCATGCTAGGGAACATTAGGAAGAAGATTGAAAATAAAAAGGATAATATTATAATGCCCTTATACAAATCTATGGTGCAGCCTCATTTGGAGTACTTGAATGAAGTACTTTGGTCACCGTATCTTAAGAAGGATATTGTAGAACTGGGAAAGGTGCAGAAGAGGGCAACCAAGGTGATCAAGGGCCTGGAGCACCTTCCTTATGAAGCTAGGCAACAGCATCAGGAGCTCTTTACTTTGGAAAAGAGGTGACTAAGGGGAGATGGTCAAGGTGTATAAAATTATGCATGGAATAGAGAGAGTAGACAGAGAGCAATTTTTTTCCATCTCTCACAACACTCGAACCAGGGGTCATCCCATGAAACTAAAAGTCAGAAATTTTAGGACCAAGTATGCCCGATGCTGGACTAGATAGGCCTTATGCCTGATCCAGCAGGGCTGTTCTTATGTTCTTATGCCCACCATTAGTCATGACTAAACACCACTGAAATCAATGAGACAAGTTAGTCATGACTAACTTAAGCCCCGTTCATTTCAATGGAACTTCATCATAACTAACTTAGTCTGGATGCAGCACACTATTATCATACCTTATGGACTGTTTTAAAAATATTTTTCAACACTAAACATGATTCTTTGGGCAGGTGAACATGTCCTAAAATGCTGTAACTCATCTAGGTAAGCCCAAGTTTGGACTAAAACTTGCTTTGATGAAGTTTTTGACATTGGGTGGCACTGTTTTGCACCACCCAGAGATGTAGGTTTTGGGTAGTATATAAATTTACTGAATTAATTAATTAATTAATTAATTATTCACAGTAAACATACATTTTAAGACCATTCAGGGTTTGACACTTGTCTACCTTCAGGACCGCCTCTCCCGGCCAGTCCTGTCCCATCCTGTGAGATCTTCTCAGGTTGCCCTTCTTTCAGTCCCTGGCCATAGAGAGGTTCATGTTACTAGGGCCCTTTCTGTTGCTGCCCCTTCACTCTGGAACTCTCTCAACCCCACCCACGATTCGGTCTGCCTCTTCCCTTTCAACCTTTAAAACCTTTTTGAAGACATTTCTTTTCCGCCAGGCATTTGCCCTTTAAGTTGTAGTTTTTTAAAATCTCGTATGCTATTCTTGTTTTGTACACTGCCCTGAGTCTGTGGATTGGGCAGTATATTAATAAATAAAATAAAAAATAAAATTAAAATAAACTATTTATTTTTATTCAGTAAAAATAAAATAAACTAATAAATGTCAAATCAGGACTTATGTATGCACCAGTACCTATGCAGAAGTTGTTATGAGAACACATAATACACAGAGCTTACTGACCTCTCTCTCTCTCTCTCTCTCTCTCTCTCTCTCTCTCAAAGGGCCAAACCAGACACTACAGGGAGATGTATATATAATATTACTCTAAAGATTCCTTGTAAACATTAGAGAAGGCAATCAAGAGAAATGTTGGGAGAAGGTGTTTAACCCTTGCCAGGCTCCAAATTCTAACCCCCTCCTGAGCTGTACATCCTGTGAGATTCCAAGTGTGTGTTAACCCTTGAAAATAGGGAAATAGAAAGGGTTCATCACATATATGCAGTTATTTTTCCAATTCCAATTGCCCTTAGAGACACAGCTTTTGCCATGAAAAAGGGCTGTCAGGGCAATCTTAGCATCTGAATGTAACCTCCCATTTGATCCTAAGAAAGTTTCAGCAAACTAAACTGTGTATAATTATATTCTCTTCCGTATCGTAATTTTATTTTGTTTTAACTGAATTTGATCTATTTTTTTCCTTGTTTTTCTCTTGTTTGTAAGTCACCTTTTGCTTTGCTATGATTGGAAAGGTGGGACATAAATCCCCTTCCCCCCCAAAAATAATAATTAAGCATCAAGTCTGTATAGGAACAGGAAAGCAAACTGCAATGTTCTGGGGGCCAGATGTGAGCTGAATGGACAAAGTGTCAAAGCTTCCAATGTAGCAAGCATAAGGAAGAAGAATACAACCTCTCCCTTACTTTCCCCCTTGCAACTGACCTTCTGGGCAGAAGGCAATTGTCTGCAAATGGCTTCATCATCAGGCTTTCATGCAGTCTGGAAAACAGGCTTTTGATAAGAGATTTTGGAAGGAGCTTGTCTTAAAATATCGCAAGCCAAGTTTCCGCTCCAGTGCTTTGCAGCCAGATTCTGAATCGGCACAAAACAGAAACAGGCAACGAGGGGAAAGGCTCCCGAAATAAGTTTTAATTAGCTATACAGTAAGACCCTTTGTCCAGCAAATAGAATTGATAATATCACTGATAACCTTTGTTGCATTTGCTCTCGCATTACACTGCACCATTCTCCTGAGCTGAAGACATTTTCCACCCCCCAGCAGAGTCAGTTGCAATGAAAGGATAATGGCACAAGGCCCTTCCAGATACTCGGGTGGGATTCTTCTGTTTGACTTCCTTCTCTTCTCTGGGATTGAGCCAGCTGGGCTCATCAGCAAAGCAGCGCAGTGGTAAGTGATAGCAGTCTCACCCGCTGCCCTCTCATTTGCTTTGTTTCCCAGGCTTTACAATACCAGTATTTCCCAGTCAAAGCCTTACCTCATGAACACTTCAGGGTTGGATTTGGTATGTAGAGTCCAATATGTTCTGTGCAGATGCAGGTTAACATATCCAACCAAGAAAGCACAACATAAAACGATGTATGGAGTTGATTATGTAATGAATTAGAAACATATAAGCAAAAGCCAAGGTGATATATAAGAAACATAAGAACATAAGAACAGCCCTGCTGGATCAGGCCCAAGGCCCATCTAGTCCAGCATCTTGTTTCGCACAGTGGCCCACCAGATGCCGCTGGGAGCCACAGGCAGGAGTTGAGCGCATGCCCTCTCTCCTGCTGTTACTCCCCTGCAATTGGTACTCAGAGGCATCCTGCCTTTGAGGCTGGAGGTGACCTATAGCCCTCCGACTAGTAGCCATTGATAGACCTCGCCTCCATGAAATTATCCAAACCCCTCTTAAAGCCATCCTAGTTGTTGGTTGTCACCATATCTTGTGGCAGAGAATTCCACAAGTGGATTATGTGTTGTGTGAAAAAGTACTTCCGTTTGTTGGTCCTAGATTTCCCGGCAGTCAATTTCATGGGATATCCCAGTTCATAGCCTCTTTCCCACCTGCTGCTTCCCAGCCCTTAAAGTGGAGTGGGGTGCAAAAGTACAGAACCCAAAATACATAGTCATCTTCCAAGCAGACATCAGCCATCCTTGTTGTGGCCAGTAAAGGCTAACCAGGTTGTAACTCTAAAAACATTATTTGGCCCTGTAAGCAGCGTCCATGAGAGGCTCTGATCCAGACTGAGAAAGTAGCATGGGGGAGGGGGGAATCTAACCCTTCGCCTCCATTGTGGCCCTGACACAAATTGGACGGTCCTATCTGCTTACCCTCTTTGCCCAAATGTGAAGCTGCCATAAGTGTGCAACAGATCAATTCTTTTTAGTTGCATCCTTACTCTTAACCTGTAATCTGATGTCTTTTTCTTTATTAGGGATGGGCACAAATGGATTTCGCGTTTTGTTTCAAGCATGAAACAAAACGCAGATGGCCAGAATGTTTCAAGTTTGTTCCGTTGAAACAGCCAGCTTTGATGGAACAAACTTGAAGGTTTTGAGTGCTTCAAAACAATAGGGAACCCAAAACATCCCATTGTTTCATTCCCCATGGGTAGCTCCTAGAGATACCAAAGTGGGTTGGGTGGTAGGGCATGATGGGTGCTACCTATCACCCAACCCACAAAAGAAATGGGCAAGCATGCCATTTTAAATCAATTTTTAACCTTTTGCCAAAGGAACCTATGGAGGGTTTGTGGGAAAGCTTTTTAAAATTTCAGTTGCCTTTTGTGAGTTGGTTGGTAGGTACCTGCAAATACTGAGTAACTGGGTCAATGTAAATCCAGAAAAATGTCAGGAAAATGTCTAAAAAATAGGTTAAATTGCCCTAAAACATTGGGGGAGTGGGCTACCATGCTCCACAAGTCCCCACCAGTCCAGCAATGCCCCCCCCCCAATTAAAAAAAATAAGGCTGAGAATTGGTAAAAATCATGGAGGTTTGGGCAGGTTGTTTTTTTTAATGAGGCATAAAATGGCTCCCAATCTCTACCAAAGACAAAATGGTGGTCAAAAATCTCCAAGGTCATTTCTGGCCATCCTCAACCCACAGATACATGGGTTTAACCCCTCCTCCCATTTTGTTTTCACATATACAGAAGCTGGGTGTCCATTACCGCACCACAGATTAATGAGGTTCTCCTGTAGTTATAACAGCAGTCACACAGCATATTATACTCAGTGCTGAGAAAAGAAAGCCACAAAATCAAACTTTCCTTCTTTCCATCTTGCCTGCCACAGAGAGACAGGAGAACAGAGCAGTCATGGCCTAATGCAGACAATACTGAGTAGGGGTGTGCACAAATTGATTTGTTCATTTCAATTTTTACCCACATGGAAACCTGCCCCCAATTTGTTTTGGGTCTGAATCTGACCCAAATCACCCCAGATTCAATTTGTACCCGAATTTTCTGAATCCAAATCGATTCAGATTTTAAAAAGCGTCCTGGGGCCAAAAGAGTGGGGTGGATGGTAGTGCCCAATAGGTGGAAGCTACCACCCACATTTCAAAGAAATTATGCACAGGGGTGATTGTTAAAGAATTCTTGAAGTTTACACATCTTTATGTTTTTCTCCATAGGGAATAATGGGGATTTCAGCAACCTTATAGCGCCACGTGGGGGGCACCTGGGTGGCCCAGAGCAGGTTGTGGTGGGTGGTAGTGCCCAATGGGTGCAAGGAAGCTACCACCCATATTTCAAAGAAATTGGACAAAGGAGTGATTTTTAAATGATTTTTGAAGTGTACACGTCTTTAAGCTTTTTCCCATAGAGAATAACTGGGATTACAGCAGGCTTAGTTATAACTCCCTAGGGAGGTGGCACCAGGGTGTCCCAGAGTGGGTTGTGGTGGGTGGTAGTGCCCCAATGGGTGCAAGGAAGCTACCACCCAGATTTCAAAGAAATTGGGCAAAGGACTGATTTTAAAATGATTTTTGAAGTTGGCATGTCTTTGGGGCAGATTCAGGGCAGAAAGGGGCTTTCAGGGGCAGAAGAATGAGGCAGGTGGTAGTGCCCCAATGGGTGCCTGCTACTATCCAGATTTCAAAGGAATTGGGCAAAGAGGTGATTTTAAAAGAATTTCTGAAGTTTGCACGTCTTTAAGTTTTTCCGGCATTGGGAATAATGGGGATTTCAGCAGCCCCATAACTCCACTTGGGGGGCACCAGGGTATCCCAGAGTGAGTGGTGGTGTAGTGCACATAGGGTGCCAACCACCTTCAAACCCACAAGCCCATGGGGCACTGGGTTTTGTTGTTTCTGAGGTGTTCTGAGTGTAGATTCTCTGGTATCAAATGAGAGTGGATTCATTTTCAATAACAAACAAGTTGCCTACCCTTTTCGCTCTAGTGGAAGCAAGCTGCTATCCTGTGGCACTTCTCCACAAGAGCAGCCATGGCAGCAGCAGACTAGCACCCAGTGCCTTCAGCAGGGATATGTCACCCGGCCTTAGCCCCAGAAAGTCCAAGGTCACCATGAAACCTCTGTGAAGGTTTGTCTGCCCCAATAGCCATCGCTCCACCTGACGATCCATGGCCAACAGCTTGTCTGCCATGTGGTTAGTGTCCAATACCTTCACATGCCGCAGAGCCCACTTGTGCCTTGCTGCATGGGAGGGGCTGGCCACGCCACAAGCAGCAGATGTCCCCTCGCTCTCCTGTCCACACCAGAGCACCGTGAGGGACAGAAAAGCAGCATGCCTGCTGCTGGTCCACAAATTTGCCACTGGTCCACAAATCAGGAGTGAAGTGCATGCCGGTATCAGGTGCTACTGTGCACAGCAGCCCCAACACAACCTCCATGCATGCCCAGTACAGGGAGTACCACATGCCTGCCTGCTGAAGGTGGTGTGTGAGGGGATTTTATAGTCGGGACCAAGCAATTGGAGCAGCGGCATAATCTGGCATTCTCCACCACCTGGAATGTCTGGTCGTCCAAAGCGATCATCTCAGCAATGGCCTAGATGATGAGATGAGGCTCTGGGTGACCAGACCGCTTGCCCACTGACTGCACCCACCGCACAGGCAACTTCCCCTGCTTGGGAGCAGGAGCAATAACAACAACAAATATTTATGTATCGCTTTTCAACAAAAGTTTCCAAAGCAGTTTACATAGAGAAATGACACATAAATAAATGAGATGGATCCCTGTCCCCAAAAGGCTCACAGTCTAAAAAGAAACCATAAGATAGACACCAGGAACAGCAGGGGGAGCAGGAACAGGTACCTTGCTGCTGCTAGTCAAGGGCACACCAGCCCCTGGGTAATGATGTTGCAGGTGCTTCAGCATCCCAGATGCTTAGAGTCCTTCCCCCTGCTGACCTTTGGCCTTCAGTGGATGCAGAGATGGTGGGTTGGATCACCATGATGGAGTTCAAAGTGGTCCCACACCATGCTGCCTTTGGAGCCAGTCCGGCCCCATTTCCATGGTGGTGGGACTGCTGGTTCCTTCTGGTTGCTGCTGCTGCCACCACCACCACCCTTGGTCCAATACTGAGAAGGCCCAGGAACTGGAATGACTTCTTCCCATGCCTTCTCAGTCTCAGACTTGAGGCTTGCACTGCCAAGGGGGTTTGGGGAGGATGCCAGCTAGCAGCCGACACAATCTCCTTCACTGCCACAGGAAGAGCTTCTTCCCTGACAGGGGAGGACCACCACCCCTAATTCTAGGGGTTATTCTAGCCACCACTGGCAGCTGCACTGCAAGACCACCCTCCTCCCCAAAGCTGAGCCTGTGTGCAGGCAAAGCAGTGCAGACAACTCAGGGAGTAGCCCCCTCTTGCTAACACCAACCATGACCAGCATGATCCCTCCCTCTGCCTGCCACTCTGCTCTTGGCTCTGCCTCCCACCCTCCTGGAAATTTTGGGATTTTTAAAATTCAAGCCCTAACTGGTGGGCGGGGGCAAAGAATCGCCTTTAAAGCAGGTATTTTAAAAAGTGGTGTGAGATCACGGGTGGTCTGTTTATGCTGTGTGTGCCATACACAGTGCTGCCTATAGCACTGTAGTGCACAATGCACACACAGAAGCTAGAAAAATTAAATCCCCCCCCCAATAAAGAAGCAGGCTTTATTGGGGAGGTTGGACAGGAGCGAGCAACAATAGGTAAGTCTAAAGGAAGGGAAGGGAAGGGAAAGGGGATTACTGTGGCCTCCCCTAAGTTAACCCACCCCTCCTGTCCTACCTAGTATCTAGTCCCTTCCCCAAACTAGGCCCTGCTAAAAGAACTCTAACCTGACTTGGGCGGGGGGAGGGGCTGCTTACCTTCTGGGTTTTTCCTCTCGAGCTTGGCCAGGTGCTGCTCTCAGAGGCATTTAGGCTGAGCAGACACTGAGACTCAACAGCTTGGGGTAGGGCATGTGGACACCAGGTGGGCACCCACCCATCAAAAAAAAAAAAAGGAATAATCTGGGGTGTGGGGGGAGGGCAGAGAGATCCTGGCAGGCTGGGCACCAGAAAGTAGTCACAGAACACAGCAGCCTACAAAAATAAAAAATGAACTCCAATCCAGGCACAGAGCAGCAGCAAAAGTGCAGCTTGGGGCTGCAAAAGAAAAAGAAAACGTCAGCACAGCATCCCAGGTATTAAAGCTACTAGGGCTTGTTTAAAAAAAAAAAAAATCCACCGAGGAGGTAAAAATCAACAGCAGCACCCAGTTAAAGACACTAAGGCTGCTGGTACAATTCTTAAAAATTGGGGAGGGAGAGACAGTTGGTGAACTGCCAAAGGGGGTGGGGGAGAGAGACAGATAACCCAGCAGGCACTCTCTGTCACTCTCTGCACTCACTGGGCCAGGCAGACCCCAGGCAGACTGACACCACCAGTCTCAGTCTGTGCTGCTGAGGTCTCTCTGATCCTTCCTCCTCTCCTGAGAGGCACACACTAGGGGTGTGCATAGAACCGTCTGGCCTGGTTCGGTTCGAGGCTGGACCAGCCTCGAATGGAACTGGGCCAGTTCGGTCCGGCCTGCATCGAACCCTCACCCCGATCCGCGAACTTGAGAGAGACTTTCAAATGATGTTTCAAGTTCTGTCCTGGTCTGGCGAAAATAAATGTACTCCTCTGGAATTTGGAAAGCTACCTGCCAAGAATGAATTCCTAGACATTGAGAATTCTCCACACTGAGTGCCCATGCGGATAAAGCAACATGGAGGAAGGATCATCTATCTCAATGCAGTCATGTTGACAGCTGTTGCTTTTTAGCAGTTGTTCCCCATGAGTGCAGAAGTCCATATTTTGCTGTCATGTTCCCATGAATTGGGAAGTGGCAGGTATTAGTTTGGTCACACCAAGTCAAATGTTGCTTCTTGCATGGTGTGGGGCTTCTTGTTAATCCATTCCTTGATCCAGGCCAGCTTTTGAATGGTGATTTAGTTACTTGTATTCTAGTCCTGGAGTAGAGGAGGGCCTAACAAACAGCCAGCAGCAAGAACATGGAAAAGTAGTCTGCACGTGCCTCTCTGTACATACTATCTATTTCAATAAACCATTAATATTCCATGGCCTTGTCCTTGCACACCACAACTCTTTCCTCTGGATTCTACACATGGGAATCAGTGCAACCAGTTTTGCAGCATCGGAAGGGGACCTCTGTTGGTTTTTCCTCAAAATAAAAAGGAAGGAGGAATTGAAACGAAAATGTCTGCCAATTTAAACCGTATCACTGTTTTTGAAGGGTCCAACATTTTGGGTCCAATGCTGTACACTGGATTTAACTCTTAAAAGCACAACAGGTAACAAAATTGGAAGCCTGATTCTTTCAAAACTGTCGAAATGGAAAATATATTTCAACATTCCGAAATCCATCTCATAGGTGAGGTGTTGCCTTTTTGAGACTCCTTGGAGGCAGCATAAGAAGCATAGTCTCTTTAAAGGCATAACAGAGGGAGGAGAGAGTAGGCATTTCTCCTCTGCAGGATTATCTGCATATGGTGTCCAAAAGGAACAGAAGACCAGATGCAGAGAGGAGAGCTGGTCTTGTGGTAGCAAGCATGACTTGTCACCTTAACTAAGCAGGGTCCGCCCTGGTTGCATATGAAAGGGAGACTAGAAGTGTGAGCACTGCAAGATATTCCCCTCGGGGATGAAGCCGCTCTGGGAAGAGCATAAGTTTTCAAATTCCCTCCCTGGCTTTTCCAAGAGAAGGCTGAGAGAGATTCCTGCCTGCAAACTTGGAGAAGCCGCTGCCTGTCTGTGAAGACAATACTGAGCTAGATGGACCAATGGTCTGACTCAGTATATGGCAGCTTCCTATGTTCCTATGTTCCAGCAACACATATACACCGTTATGTGTCAATAATTATTAACAGAAAAGCGGGTGGGAGCAGGCCTGAGGCCAGAATTATAGTTCTGTACAAACAATCCTATATTATAATCCTGTATTACAATCCTACCTACCAGAAATCTGCCTATGCTATAGATCTCAATAGAAGTTCCTCTCCTCTCCCTCCTCTCCTCTCCTCTCCGCTCCACTATTTAGATAGTATTATTTGTGATCTACCTGTAGCTAGCTATTCAGGTTCAGAGGTACTATTGTACTATTGTTATAGGAACAAAAAAGCAGATACAAATCCAGTGGCTGACATCCTAACCAAGTGTATGGGTACTGGGGAATTGCAGGGATGCGACTGGGGCTCAGGCACAACTCCCCCAGTCCGTCTAAATGTCTGCTGTTGCTCAAGCAGATGAAACATATCTGCTCTGCCCATGCTCCAGGGGAGAGGGTTCCTGAGGGTTAGTAATGGGTTTCCTCTCTTCCAGAGCATTTAGTTCCAATGCATAGTACGTGGGAGCATTTAGTTCCAATGCATGGCATGTGCCTTTGAGAACAGTTTGGAAACTGAAGTTTGCCTACAATAGGACTGCAAGATTGTTAAGTGGGGCTGGGCATTTTGAACATATCACACCAATGCTTCATCAGCTGCCCTGGCTCTCAAGCCATTTCCAGGCCCAAAGCAAAGTGCTGGTTTTAACCTTTAAAGCCCTAAACAGCTTGAGACCAGGCTCCTTGAAAGAGCACCTTGCCCCATATGTCCCTACCTAGACCCTGAAATCCTCTGCAGAGGCCCTGCTCAGAGAACCCCTGCCAAATGAAGTGTGGGGTGGTAGGGAGAGGGCCTTTTCAGTGGGGGCACCTTGTATATGGAAACGCTTCCCTAATGAGACTCACTCGTCATCATCACTTTGTTATTTTAGATGCCACGTGACTTTCATCCAGGCCTTTAAAAAAAAATCACAACATTTTTACAATTTTTATATTTTACTGTAATTTTTAAAATTTTGCTTATGTGTTTTAATTGTATGTTTTGTCTAATTGATGTTTTATTGGTTTACTTAGTGAGCCGCCCAGAAAATGATTTGTTAATGGGGCAGTCAACAAATTAATTATTTTTACTTATTATTAATTGATTGTTGATTGATGATGATGAAGATGATAATGAAGAAGAAGCACAGGCAGAGCAGTGGATGTTTTGCCTACATGTATAGAGAGCCTGGGGAGTTGCACACTTAACACAACAAGGATTGTCTTTGCTGTTGTCTCTGTCATTCCATTCTTTGGACAGAGTTGGATAGTAAGACTCAGACTGAATCGCCTGCAAGTCTGTTCTAGGCCTGTGCAGAGCAAAGTCCTAGTAACAACCACAATCAAAATTCAGGTTGACCATTTGATAATGGGAGACACACAGTGTTCTAGGAAATCTTCCTTATTGCAAGGGAGCCTAATTGTTTCCCAGCTACAGTATGCCTCCTGCTGCAGCTATTCATATGCATACACATCTTCCGAATTAGATGGGCTGCACGTGTATCTATCCCCAGCACTTTCTCTTATGTTTTTGCTTTTTTAAATTTAAGATAAAAGTGCCTTCAATGAAGGTATGGAGCAAATACCTCTGGACTTCTGAGTTTTAAATTTCTGCTCATATGGTTTGCTTTTACATGGTTTTTTTTTGTTCCAGAGCAGAAGATTTATTCAAACTGGCTCGCCTCAAAATAGCAAATTTTTAAACTTACTTTAATCTTTTTTCCCTTCTTCCCATAGAAGGCTACTATTATTGGTGTGACAGAATCCTATTTCTCATTGAGGTAGAAAACCACTCACCACTTCAGACTGCAGGCTGAAGTTTACACAGAACGGAAGAAAATCTCTTCACGTGGGAAAGCAGAATGACAGACAAACTAGAGTAGAATTAGACTTGTAAAATAATATTCTCCTGCATTATTTAGCATAGATAATATTTTGGAGAATTATTCTACCAGTTCTATTAAATGCATTGGAGAATATTCTTTTACAAGTCTAGGAATGCTTTTCCCTAACATCTAGGTTTTGGTTAAAAAATCAAAACTTGGAATTTTTTCTATGACACAGCCTTCACTCCCATGAACTATCACTTGTAGTCTGAAGTGGTACTGCCCAGACACGGGTTGACAACCAGCTAGGCCGGACTGATTTTTCAGAAATGGTTTTCCAGTTTTATATCTGGCCTCCTGTATTTTCTTGATTGCAAAGTTTCTTTCCGCAGATCACGTTTCTTTGGCCTTCACAAGTGATTTCTCATTAACTGAAAGGAAGCCATTTTTTTTCCGTGTGGTGTTTGTGGGTGCATATATCTAGTTAGCCAGAGAGAGAGTGGTGGGAAGCAGTGTCAAATGTTAGATTAATACTGGAGTACAGGAAATCAGAACATTGTATTTTAATGAGTTGGCAGGTGGTCCACAGTCATGATAAATTTCATACCCAGGTTGACACATTTTCAAATGTTAATGTTCTCTGGAGAAACAAAATGCATTTTAATGATGGAAATAATGGCTCAGAAGGTGAGTGTTCCGCTTAATCTGGTTCCAAACCCTTGGCACTCAACGCATATAGGTGTTAGGTTATGCACTCCACGGAAATAAGTAATTATAGCCGTATAGTGAAAAGAAACGATTTATAGGGCGGGGGGGAGAGAATTATGAAGAGGATCTGAATCATGAAGGGAACAGGCTACTTCATCAGTGTGAAACAATGGTTAATCAAGTACTGTACATAATGTAGTGGGTGAACACTCACATATTAACCAGGGCAAAATGCATTGTGGGATACATTATCAAGATTCCCCCCCCCCAAGCTGGTTACACAACTTAAACAAAGTGGGGCTACAAGCCTCACCTTTTGAGCCGTTCCTTTTTCTCTGAGGAGAAAAAAATAAAATGGGGTGGATAAGAGAACAAAAGGAAGAGCAGCCATCGAAAATGGAGCATTGAGGTGCTTTCTGCTTCCAGTGCCGAGAGCTAGGAACAAATGCCCTTTGACAATCTCACTCTCGCTCTCGCTCTTTCACACACACACCAATCTTGATTCCCCACACAATAAACACAATAATTTAAAACTGGCCCATAAATAGTAACTCAGAATTCTATTTTTCTAACATATCCTTCTTCATAACAATATTCCCTCATAGTCTCTACTTCTTCCTCATGCAACTATAGATACACTAAAATATCTGTTCTTTTATTTTTTAGAAATCATTTTTGTTTCTCCCATTGAAAGCCCATGAAAGGCAAGAGCTTCTACACACTTAATTCAGAGTAGAGAAAAATAAGTATCTATTAAGAATCTAAACATATTGCAAGCAGCAAGACTGATAAAACTTCCAGTTTCTTTGGGTAGTAGTAAACATATCTGGTTACCGATTGTACAAGTTGGATTTTCTCTCTCTGCTACAGTACATGTCTTGTTCTCTTAGCCCTAGGGTTGTGCTTTTTTTCCTTCCTGTTTGTTTTTGGCCCGAATCCGAAACACCCCCATTTTGTTCTTTGTTCGAAATCAGCCAATCTGAAACACCCCAATTTTGTTCTTTGTTTGAAATTGCAAAATCTGAATCCGAAACGTTTTGGATTTTAAGAAACGGCCCCAGGGGAAAACTAGTGGGTGGGGGTGGTAGTGTCCAATGGGTGGAAACTACCACCCAAATTTCAGAGGAATTGGGCAAAGGGCTGATTTTTGGCGAATTTTTGAAGTATAGGATTTTTGCCATAGGGAAGAATGGAGGTTTCAGCAAAAGTATAGCTTCTTTTGGGGGGGGAAGGGGTGACCCAGAGCAGAGTAGGGTGGGTGGTAGTGCCCAGTGGGGGCAAGGAAGCTGCCAAAATTATTTCAAAGGAATTGGGTAGAGGGCTGATTTTTAAAGATGTAATGGAGTTTGCGCGTCTGTAAAGTTCTTCCCCATAGGGAATGATGGACCTCCATAATTCCTGCCCCATAACTGCACTTGGGGGGCACCAGGGTGGCCCAGAGCAAGTGCCAACCACCCCCATGGGTTGCTAACCCATGGGGTACTGGGTTCTGTTGTTTGAGATGTTTTGAGTGTAGATTCAGATTCTCTGGTAGCATATGAGAGTGGATTCATGGTTTGTCATTGAAAATCTCATATGCTACCAGAGAATCTACACTCAGAACACCTCAGAAACATCAGAACCCAGCATCCCATGGGTTACAACCCATGGGGGTGGTTGGCACCCTATGAGCACTACACCACCATTTGCTCCCGGCCACCCCAGTGCCCCCCAGGTGGAGTTATGGGTCTGCTGAAAGCTCCATTATTCCCTAGGGGGGGAAGCCTTAAAGAAGCATAAACTTCAACAATTCCTAAGAAATCAGCCCTTTGCCCTATTCCTTTGGCATCTGGGTTGTGGCAGGCACCCCTTGGAGCACTGCTACCCAACCCACTGTTTTTCCCCTCAGGCCCCCTTTTTGCTCCGAATCTGCCCCAAAGACATGTCAACTTCAGAAATTCTTTTAAAATCAGCCCTTTTCCCAATTCCTTTGGAATCTGGGTGGCAGCAGGCACCCATTGGGGCACTACCACATGAACCACTCTTCTGCCCCCAAATCCCCCTTTCTGCCCCAAATCCACCCCAAATAACGTCAACATCACACATTAACAACAGCAGAGCTTTGGAAAAAATCAGGCAGATTTCCAAAGGTCATGCACATCCACATTCCCCCCGCCCGAAATGCAATTGATCTACACACAACAGTGTGAAACAACAACAATGAAATACACACTGCCCCACTAGCCAATGAGGGTAAAATTTACCCTTAGATTTGCTTAAAAGGAATAAGGAGGCAATTGCCAGCAGATCAGCCCATGCTTTCGCTGGCCAATCTGCAGGCTGGAAGGGCTGGAAATTCAAACAGATGTCAAAACTCAAAATGGAGACTGAAGGAGAAAGACTTTTTGTGTTTGCAAAATGGAGTTCCAAAACAGCCAAAACAACAAAATGTTTTGTATCCGAAACAGGGACATTTTGTTTTGGCCACAAAATTTTCTGTTTTGAGCATTGGGTGTTTTGCTTTGGCTACAGAACAGCTGAAATGGCCTGTTTTGTGCACCGAAACGAAACGCACATCCCTACTTAGCCCATTATCTTCAGCATTCTAGAATGCGCAGCAGATTCCATTTCTGGTTAGTTGGTTGGCTGATTGTCTTTTTATGTTATTTTTACTTCAGGGTTGTTTGGTTTATTTGTTTTTTCATTTTAGTTATACAAATAGTAAAATAAACATGACAAATTAAAACTGTGGCTTATATTACACGCAGCATGCCGCTCGTGAAAGAGCATTTTCTCAACACTGGTTTAATCCTCTTACATTCTGGCTACTGACTGACTTACATATTGTGCAGCACTAGCAGCGGGGCAGACTCTTGGATGTTGTGGAAGCCATCCCCCTTCCCTGGGTGGTGTGCTGCATGGCATTTAAGCCAGTAGTCAGAAGACAACAGGACAACAGAGCCGGTCTTGTGGTAGCAAGCATGACTTGTCCCCATAGCTAAGCAGGGTCTGCCCTGGTTACATATGAGAGGGAGACTTGATGTGTGAGCTCTGTTGTAAGATATTCCCCTCAGGGGATGAAGCCGCTCTGGGAAGAGCATAAGTTTTCAAGTTCCCTCGCTGGCATCTCCAAGATAGGGCTGAGAGAGACTCCTGCCTGCAACCTTGGAGAAGCCACTGCCAGTCTGTGAAGACAATACTGAGCTAGATAGACCAATGTTCTGACTCAGTATATGGCAGTTTCCTATGTTCCTATGTTCCCTGTGTTCCTACACTGGTGTCAAGAAAATTCCCTAGTCGGCAAACTGATCAATTTTGTGTAGATGTCACAGCATATGGTTACAACCAATATAAATGACCTACACATGAGCCCCCTTGAGACTTGGAGCCAGAGGCATTCTTACCCCCAGACCATGGGACCCCGGTCCGTGGCCTCCAAGGTCCTGGGGGAGACCTCCGCTGCCGCCCTGAGCCAGTTTGAATTGAAATTGCACAGGCATGCTGGAGCGTCTCACAGTTCTCACGGTCCACTGGGCCAAATGGCCAGGCCCAGTGGCTGCTCCCACTCCACCCGCTGCTGCCGCCACAGGGTGATGCCTGCTCGACTCACCCCCACCCCACCCCGGCCATGCACATGGTGTCTACAACTGCTGGCAAGATCAGCGGTTTGGCCTCACGGTGGCTGAGGAGGAGGCTGGTGACGGTGGCAGGGGGCTTCACGGCAGCGGGGGACTCGCAGTGGCAGGGGGCCTTGCAGTGGGGGCAGTCCAGGCACCGAAATGACCCATGTGCTCCACTGCTCAGAGCTCCAAAAGCAGGGAGGAGGTCCCAACCAGCACTGGCACTCACCCCTCCAGCTGGCCGCTCACGGTTATAACCCTGTTTGTTTAAAGGAAGCGGCACCATAACTGTGCTGACCGCCATGTCCTGGAATTCCTGAGGCTGCTGCTCATCCATCATGGTTACAGCACTTCCCCCTTCAGATCAATGGAGCCATAACTGTGAGCAGCTGTCAGGGTGAGTCCATCTATTCATATATTGCTGTCAAACATATTGTGCACAGAGGAGGAGCCAGGCTCCTATATGGACCCAGAGAGTATACTATAACTATACTCTCTGGGTTGATATAGGAGCCTGGCTCCTCCTCTGTGCACAATATGTTTGACAGCAATATATGAATCCTCTATAATAAAACCCTTGGTGTCCATCCGTGGATGGACACCAAGCGTCTGTCCGTGCTTCCCTGGCCTGTTCTGGGCATGCGCGGAGCGCATACCCAGAACAGAGCAAGGGAGACACGACTGCCGGCACCCGGTGGGCATTTTGAACGGCCAGAAGTGGCCGCCCAGAAGAAGCCGGAGAAGCAGCGGCGGGGAAAACTGGCCGAGGCGGCGGCGGAGCCGCTGCCACAGTCGAAAAAGACAAACCCCAAGCCGGGGAGACGGAGCGGAGGCCAACGGAGGCCGGCGGCGGCACGGAGGCCGGCAGCAGCCAGCGGCACAGAGCCGACTGCAAAGGGCCCGGCCCGGCAGCGGAGGACGGCAGCAGCGCCTCTAGAGACCGCCCGGCCGCTCACCCGCCCTCCCAGCTTCGCAAAATCTCCTTCCCCGCTCCCCCCCACTTGATTAAGGGCCACAATGGCCCAGGAGAGGGCCGCCGCCCCCGCCTATCGTCCACCCGCCCACCCAGCTGCCTGAGCCCACCTTACGTGAGGAGCTCACGAACAGAGCTCCTCTCTGTGCTAAGCTACTGCCCAAACTGCCACTATGGACACAAAGGACGCCAATTGCATCCTTAGCGTCCATTGCAACAGTATGGGCAGCAGATTAGCACAGAGAGGAGCTCTGTTCGCGAGCTCCTCACTTCCTCTTTGTCAATTATGTTTTTTCTTCGCCCGCCTGCTGCGGGCAGGAGCGGGTAAGGTGGGCTCGGGCAGCTGGGTGGGCGGGTGGGCGATAGGCGGGGGCGGCGGCCTTCTCATGGGCCATTTTGGCCCTTAATCAATTGGGGGGGAGCGGGAAAGGAGATTTTGGGAAGCTGGGAGGGCAGGTGAGCGGGCGGTGGGAGGACAGAGGGAGGAGGGGAAAGCTAGCGCCCGTTATCATAACGGGCTTAAAAATACTAGTATATGAATATATGGACTGATTATACCATTTATTTCGTATTTATTTTTCCGCTGCATTTGTGTGTTCCATCAACACGGTATTCTGATTGAGATTTCTTGATTTCACATGTTCTCCCTTTTGTATTGTGAATTTCTGCCCTTAGAGGAGAGGTTGAGTGGCAGGACTTCCTCTCCACTTTTGGCACTTCAAGTGATGGTGCTCATGGTTACACTGATAACATCTAAAAAGGGCTATTGTAGCTCAATGTGGGCACCAGCATTTGCTTCCTCAAGAAATAAAGGAATTGTTCTAATCTGTGTTTGGGCTTCTGAACATAAAATTATTTCCAGCCAATCAGCTCAAAGAATAAAAGGATGTGATATACCATTGGCATGTGTCCTTACATCCACCCCTCAGGTGATATAAGGACAGAAGAACAGCCCTGCTGGATCAGGCCCGAGGCCCATCTAGTCCAGCATCCTGTTTCACACAGTGGCCCACCAGATGCCACTGGAAGCCACAGACAGGAGTTGTAGGGCGTGCCCTCTCCTGCCATTACTCACCTGCAACTGGTACTCCGAGGCATCCTGCTCTGAGGCTGGAAGTGGCCCACAGACCTCCAACTAGTAGCCATTGATAGACCTCTTTTCCATGAAGTTATCCAAACCCCACTTAAAGCCATCCAGGTTGTTGGCTGTCACCACATCTTGTAGCAAAGAATTCCACAAGTGGATTATGCATTGTGTGAAAAAGTAACTCCATTTGCTGGTCCTAAATTTCTTGGCAATCAATTTCATGGGATGACCCTTGGTTTTAGTGTTATGTGAGAGGGAGAAAAATTTCTCTCTATCCACTTTCTCCACACCATGCATGATTTTATAGACCTCTATCATGTCTCCCCGCAATCATCTTTTTTCTAAACTAAATAGTCCCAGGTGTTGTAGTCTTGCCTCATAAGAAAGGTGCTCTAGGCCCCTGATCATCTTGGTTGCCCTCTTCTGCACCTTTTCCAGTTCTACAACGTCTTTTTTAAGATACGGTGACCAAAGCTGAACGCAGTACTCCAGATGTGGCCGCACCATAGATTTGTATAAGGGCATTATAATATTAGCAGTTTTATTTTCAACCCCCTTCCTAATGATCCCTAGCATGGAATTGGCCTTTTTTACAGCTGCCACACATTGAGTGGACACTTTCAATGAGCTGTCCACCACAACCCCAAGATCCCTCTCCTGGTCAGTCACCGACAGCTCAGATCCCATCAACATATACTTGAAGTTGGGGGGTTTTGTCCCAATGTGCATCACTTTACACTTGCCAACATTGAACTGCATTTGCCATTTTGTCGCCCACTCAGCCAGTTTGGAGAAATCCTTTTGGAGCTCCTCACAATCTGTTTTAGATTTCACTGCCCAAAAGAATTTGGTATCATCTGCAAATCTGACCATCTCACTGCTTACCCCTACTTCTAGATCATTTATGAATAAATTAAAAAGCACCAGTGCCAGATCCCTGGGGGACCCCACTTCTTACTTCCCTCCATTGTGAAAACTCTCCATTTATCCCTACCCTCTGTTTCCTGTCCTTCAACCAGTTAGCAATCCACACATGTACTTGTCCCATGACTCCTAAGTTTTCTCTGGAGTCTTTGATGTTGAACTTTGTCGAAAGCATTTTGGAAGTCCAGGTATACTATGTCAACTGGATCACCTTGATCCACACACTTGTTGACACTCTCAAAGAACTCCAAAAGGTTTATGAGGCAAGATTTACCTTTGCAGAAGCCATGCTGGTTTTCTCCCAGCAGGGCCTGTTTTTCTATGTACTTTACAGTTTTATGCTTGAGGATGTTTTCCATCAATTTGCCAGGAACAGAAGTTAAGCTAACCAGCCTGTAATTTCCCGGATCACCCCTAGATCCCTTTTTGAAAATCAGTGTTACATTGGCTACTTTCCAGTCCTCCGGTACAGAGCCAGATTGCAGGGATAAGTTATATATTTTAGCAAGGAGGTCGGCAATTCCACATTTGAGTTCTTTGAGGACTCTTGGATGGATGCCATCCAGCCCTGGCAATTTGCTAGTTTTCCATTTTTCCAGACAGTTTAGAACATCATCTCTTTTCACTTCTATCTGACTCAGTTCTTTAGTCTCCATCCCTGAAAAGCCTGGTTCAGGAACAGGTATATGCTTAGTATCCTCTGCTGTAAAGATGGACACAAAGAACTCATTCAGCTTCTCTGCAACCTCCATATCCTTCTTAATAATCCCTTTCACTCCCTCATTGTCTAATGGCCCAACCACCTCCCTGGCAGGTTTCCTGCATCTGATGTATTTAAAGACGTTTTTGTTATTCCCCTTGATGCTTTTAGCTAAATGTTCCTCAAACTCTCTTTTCACCTCCCTTATTGTCACCTTGCATTTCTTATGCCAGAGTTTGTGTTCCTTTCTGTTCTCTTCATTTGGACATGCCTTCCAATTTTGGAAGGAAGTCTTCATCCCTTTTATGGCTTCCTTGACGGTACCTGGACTTAGTAGTATCTTTCCTCCTTTTGGGCATGCAATCTAACTGGGCTTCTAGTATTGTGGTTTTGAGTAAATTCCATGCATTCTGGAGTGAAGTGACTCTCCTGATTTTCCCTTTCAGCTTTCTTTTCACCATACTCCTCATTTTGGAGAAGTTTCCTCTTCTGAAATTCAAAATGTCAGTGTGGGACTTCCTTGGCGATTCTTTCTCCACATGTATGCTGAATTTGATTGCATTATGGTCACTGTTCCCTAAAGGGTCGATGACACTGACATCATGCACCAGGTCCTGGGTGCCACTCAGGATTAAGTCCAAGGTCGCCTTCTCTCTGGTTGGTTCCAAGACCAACTGTTCTAGGGCACAGTCATTCAGCGTATCTTGAAATTTGACCTCTTTGTCATTACCTGACTGTGGATTTACCCAATCTATGTGTGGGTAATTGAAGTCACCCATTATTACTGCCCTTCCTCTCCTTGACAGTATGATGAATCATCCACCATCCACTGAAACTCAGATTGTATCAGTTTACACCCCTACAAATCCATGTTACATTTTGTATATTTATTTACTTATTATTTATTAAGAATGTTTATATACTGATCTTAACCAAAAATAACAAGAAAGAATGAGAACATGGCTCACAATTCCAAAGAGGCTCACAATCTAAAACAAAAGGGAGATACTGGAGGGATGCTATGCTGGATTAAACTAACACACTTGCTCTCCCTCACTACATTAAATATAAGACAGCAGAGGGAGGTCTGTTCCACTCCTGCTAACGCTTGTGTAATTGCAGGTGATTCTTCCATTATTTCCCATGGAAGTATCATTGCACAGGAGTTAGGAAGAGTGGAACAGCAGCACAAGTGTGATAAGATCCAAAAGTGCCCCTAGATTATTTCCATGGATGCATGGGGCCTGTACCAATTTCCTCTTGCAGTTGCAGATCCTGATGTCGAATCAGATGCCACAAGCTCCCCCAAGGGGCTCCAGGAGGAAAGGGACCTTCAGCAGTTTCTGTGCACATGTGGATGGTTGGATATCATACGTTGGAGCCCAGTAACAAAGCAATTCTGCTAACAGCGGTGTCTCTAGTGTGAGCAGATGCAACAAAGAAAAGAGGGGCAGCTACTCACTAAATTCAAATGTAACACAAATTTGGATGTAACGCAAAACTGGAGTTACATGGGGCAGAGGTTGGAACTCTGTTACATCCTAATGCGTGCAACTGCAGTTTCATTGCAAAAGTGACCTGTGGTTTGACTCACCAAACTCCATTTGGACCTTCAGTTTGCAGTAAGGTTCACCACTAAGACCCAGGTCTTGGTCACTGAAGAATTACCTCTGAATATGGATGGCGCCATAACCATGGTTCTGGGCAGTTCCTGAAATCTCAATCATAGAAATCCGCCCAGGATTGCGCCTGCTCCATGCCTGCGGCACTTCTTGCTGGCCACCTCTCCGAGCACAAGCCCTGCCCCTCCTGTCTCGGATGCAGCAATGCAGTTGCCCAGCAACAGGGCAACCACATCCCATCCACCACATCCCATCCCAAGCTTGTTAGCCTGTCAAGTGGCAAAGCCACGCAGAGGCATTCCCTCTCCCACTCTGCCCTTTGATCTCCGCTCCTTACAAGCAGGAGGGAAAGGGGATGGGATGACAAGATGGGCACAAAGTGCTTTGCACCCTGAGAATAAAGTGACAATGATGTATGTTCACAAGCAAAAACACTTCAGGTGGCAACATAAGCAGGGCATCGCATTACATCTCCATGACTGGCACATATTTTATTATTTATAGTTATTATTTATATACTGTCCTTCCAAAGGTGGCTCAGGGCAGTTTACAATAAATTAAAAAAACAAAACAATTAAAATTAAAAAAAACTAACTATATGTTAGGGTGTTAAGAAGCAGCTCTGGCATGGCATGGCATTTAAAGGAATATTAATTGTATTTATTTATTATCATTTATTTACACAGTCAGACAGGTGTTATTGACTGGTGTGTTGTATCCAGACATTGAGTCCTTCCCAAGGACCTGGGATGGCTGAATTTTGTTATTAATATTGTTCTGGTTATTATTATAGATATCGTTGCAAAATATAGGCTGTTCCCAGTAAAGCTGCTTTTTGTAATTGGCTGATGGTGATTTCTGTGGCCCCCTATGGTGTTGAGGTGCTCTTCAAGGTCTTTTGGAACTGCACCCAGGGCACCAATTACCACTGGGATTATTTTGGTCTTTTTCTGCCACAGCCTTTCCATTTCAATGTGTATTTGGTGATTTTTTTCTTTTTTTCTTCTATTCTGCTATCCCCTGGTATTGCTATGTCAATTATTTTAACTGGTTTTTCTTAATTCTCAACTACAGTTATATCTGGTGTATTGTGTGGCAGATGTTTGTCTGTCTGTAGTCGGAAGTCCCATAATATTTTTGCATCTTCATTTTCTACAACCTTTTCAATTTTATGGTCCCACCAATCTTTGGCTACAGGTAGCTTGTATTTTTTGCAGATGTTCCAGTGTATCATGCCTGCTACCTTGTCATGCCTTTGTTTGTAGTCAGTCTGTGCGATCTTTTTACAACAGCTGATTAGTTGGTCCACTGTTTCATCCGCTTCTTTCCAAAGGCGGCACTTGCTGTTTGTTGTGGATTTTTTTACTTTGGCTCTTATTGCATTTGTTCTTAGTGCCTGTTCTTGTGAAGCCAGTATTAAACCCTCTGTTGCTTTCTTCAGGTTGCCATTCTTAAGCCATTGACAGGTCTTGGTGATGTCTGATTTTCCAGTTATATTGTGCAAATATTGACCATGCAGTGGCTTATTTTTCCATTTTTCTGCTTGGTCCTTGATTTGTTCTTTCTTGTAGGCCTGCTTTGTTTCATTTGTGTTAATAGTTTCTCATTGCTGACCATTTGAAGTGCATCTTCTTCACTGTCTCTTTTCAAGGTCTCTTTTCTCTCTTCAAGGTCTCTTTTCTCCTCCTCTACTGTTTGATGGACTTGCAGCATTCCTTTTCCACCTGAGCTGCGAGGGAGGTATAACCTATCGACATCACTGCGGGGGTGCAGAGCATGATTGATGGTTATGATTTTCCTGGTGTTACGAGCCAGTGTCTCTAGCTCTGAGCTTCAAGCTATCTACATCCCCCTGAGCCATTTTGGAAGGGCGGTATACAAATCAAATCAAATCAAATCAAATCAAATCAAATCAATCAATCAATCAACAAAAATCACTGCAGGAGTGCAGCGCACAATTGATGGTCATGATTTTCCTGGTCTTACGATCCAGCGTCTCCAGCTCAGCCTGGGTCTAGTCTATTATTCCTGCAGTGTATCTGATAACAGGTATAGCCCAGATGTTTATGGCTTGTATGGTGTTCCCGCCATTGAGTTTGGACTTGAGGATTTTTCTAACTCTCCTGATGTATTCACTTACTATTTTTCTTTTAACTTCAGTGTGTGCAATGTTATCAGTCTGGAGAATGCCCAAGTATTTGTAATGTTCTTTCTCTTCCAGGTTCTTGATCTTGCTTCCATTGGGCAGTTCTATTCCTTCTGTTTTTCTTATTTTCCCTCTGTCCATTATTAATGCAGCACATTTGTCTAGTCCAAACTCCATTGCTAGATGAAGACAGCAAAGTTACTGGAAGAAACGTCGCTTAACCGAAAAAAAATATACGAAAAATGCCAACAAGGAAATAATGATCTGCTATTACAAGTCTAGTCCAACTAGACGAGGTTATTTAAAAAGAATGTACCAAATTTGGAAAGAGAAGCATCCAGATACAGAAATAACAGAACAAAGGCTAGCAGACCAGAAAAGATACATAATAAGAAATAAAGTATTCACAGGAGTTGAGCTGGAAGAACTGCAAAGAGCAACACAGGCTCAAGATATGGAAGAAGAATTACCACCAATTGAAGAAGTTGCTCAGGCGCAGGTGGAGGAGGTGTTGGAAATAGAGGATGCCTTTGTTACTGAACTGTTTCAAAATCAAAACCAGGCAACCACCCCTTTGCCTTCACCTCAAAAACCCAAATGCCGTTTAACAGAAAAGCAACAAGAACTAAAGCAAAAAATAACTGAGCACATGAACCAAACAACCACCAGGGTTCAACTTCCAGCTCTAAAAACAGTTGCCAAAAAACAACTTGCTCAGGCATTAAAAGATGTCAATGCTGCACTTGCAGAGATAACAACCAAGAATTTGCAAGAAACAAACCAACTAATGTACAGTGCAGCAACAATAACAACACAAGAGCTCGGATATAAGATCAATGGACCTGTAAAAAAAGAAAGCAGTACATCACCTAAATGGAAGATTAGATTAGAAAATAAAATCTCCAGGCTTAGATCAGATGCTAGTAAATTAAAAGATATGAAAGACAAGAAGCTGAAGAATGAAAACACCAAACAGTATCTGATCCAAAAATACCACCTAGATTCAAGGAAAATTAGAGAAGTCCTGGAAATAATAAAGCAGCAAATAACAGCAGTGTCAAAGAAGATTAGCAGGTATGAAGCCAGAATTACACAACACAGGCAGAATCTCCAATTCCAGTCGAATCAGAGACGTTTCTACCAAAGCATAGAAGGAGAAACTGCAAGAAACCTAGAAACACCAAATCAAGACGAAACAGTGCAATTCTGGGGGAAATTATGGGACAATCCAATAGATTATAATAAAAAAAGCAGGCTGGATGAAAGAGATCAAAAAATGTAACCAACAAATGCAAGATCTAATAATAACACCAGAATTAATAAGCGAAAAAGCAAAGAAAATTAAAAATTGGACTGCTCCAGGCGACGATGAACTGCATGGCTTTTGGCTTAAACACCTAACAAGCCTTCATAAACAACTATCAAAAATTATTATTATTATTATTATTATTATTATTATTTTATTTTATTTTATTTTATTTTATTTTATTTTATTTTATTTTATTTTATTTTATTTTTTCTTGTTTACACAGTCAGACAGGTGTTATTGACTGGTTTGTTTTATCCAGACATCGAGTCCCTCCCAAGGACCTGGGATGCCAGAATTTTATTGTCAGTTGTTATAGATATCGTCGCAGAATATAGGCTGTTCCCAGTAAAGCTGCTTTTTGTAATTGGCTGATGGTGATTTCTGTGGCCCCCTATGGTGTTGAGGTGCTCTTCAAGGTCTTTTGGAACTGCACCCAGGGCGCCAATGACCACTGGGATTATTTTGGTCTTTTTCTGCCACAGCCTTTCAATTTCAATTTGTAGATCTTTGTATTTGGTGATTTTTTCTATTTCTTTTTCTTCTATTCTGCTATCCCCTGGTATTGCTATGTCGATTATTTTCACTTGTTTTTCTTTCTTCTCAACTACAGTTATATCTGGTGTATTGTGTGGCAGATGTTTGTCTGTTTGTAGTCGGAAGTCCCATAATATTTTTGCATCTTCATTTTCGACCACTTTTTCAATTTTATGGTCCCACCAATGTTTGGCTACAGGTAGCTTGTATTTTTTGCAGATATTATTATTATTATTATTATTATTATTATTATTATTATTATTATTATTATTATTATTTTCATACCACCCAAAACTTTCATCTCTGGGCGGTTTACAACAAAATAAAAACAAAAAGTAAAACATTAGTTAAAACAAAAACAAAGAGTTTGTTTTAATGCTCTTTCCCTGCCAAAGGCAGGTGAACTATTCTGGAAAGGCACGATCGCAGTCAGCATGCCCCCTTCAAGATCATGGCCAGTTGCAGCCACTCTGGTGACGTGCTGACTCTTTGCCCACAATCTGGCGATGCAAGCCCTACAGAGTTTGCTGCCATACGGCCTGTGTGGACCAGGAAAAGGGAGGGACTCCCCTCTCCTGAAACTGGAGGTGGCCGGACCACGGTTGGGTGAATGTCTGCAATGCAATTTACAGCTTAAAATTAAAACCGCGGGTTAGTCAACCTCTGCTTTCATGTTACATGCAAATGTGGCCACTTTTTACTTTCAATAGCTGTGCAGAAAAAATTCCAGCAGGTGTAAGTTGTCAAGCAGGGGAAAATGGGTTGCACCTGCCAACATCCCCTCTGCTATTAAAGTTCTTCTCTTGCATCTTAACACTCAGCTGTCATTCCTGTACAACTGTAGACTTGGTCTTATTTTCTTTGTACAAATCACTAACAACATTTGATCCTGCCTATGACCCTTCTCGTATCACTTTTTTAAAATGTCCTTTTTGAAGGGCCGCTTTGCAATCAGCCTTGGAAACCATATGCTATTAATTAAGTAATTTTAAAAAATTTAGAAATACAAATTATATTGTTCTCAACCCAAATAATGACCTACCAATTATTCTGCCAACTGGAGGTACTTGTAGTTCTTGGTTAATCTTTTCCCTTGGGCCACTGTTTTCTTAGTTATTAACAAGGTTACCACTGGTCCTTTTGATTAAAACACTTTTGACCAGAATCATTACTTAGGGGAAAACAAAACCTTAAATTCAATATCGTTCTGAAATCCCTTTGAAATAAAATCTTTCCCCTTGGAGGAAGGGCAAAACGTTTTTGCAGTTTTCTATATCTCATTTTTCAGCAGAGATATTTTTGAGATGAGGGTTGGACTGAAGGTTTTGCCTCTTTCTAATCAATAGATTAACAAAAGTTCTGTCCTTGCTATAAACATTTATAAATGAATTGGTTTTGCAGACAATTTGGTGAGGAATAACACTATAATATCCAGAGGACTTTTCTCATGGTGTTTTCAAAGGAGAAGGTGATTTCAATAACCACTTGAAATGTTTGCTTCGGCCAATTCCAACTCAGTAGCACAATACTCCAGTGGCTCTTAGTGCAACATACAAGAAGATAAAGAAAAGCCCTGTTGGATCAGGCCCTAGGCATATCTAGTCCAGCATCCTGTTTCACACAGTGGCCCACCAGTTGTCCACAGGCAAGAGTTGAGGACATATACTCACTCCTACTCCTACTCCTACTCCCTGCAACTGGTATTTAGAGGAATCTTGCTCCTGAGGCTGGAGGTGCCAAGAGCTAGTAGCCATTGATAGACGTGTCCTCCATGCATTTAACTAGATCCCTCTTAAAGCCATCCAGGCTGTTGGCTGTCACCACGTCTTGTGACAGAGAATTCCATAGGTTGATTATGCATTGTGTGAAAAAGTACTTCCTTTTGTCAGTCCTAAATTTCTTGGCAATCAGTTTTATGGGATAACCCCTAGTTCTAATGTTATGTGAGAGGGAGAAAAATTATAAGGAAGGTGCTCTAGGCCCCGATCATCTTCATTGTCCTCTTCTGTACCTTTTCCAGTTCAGTAACATCTATTATGAGGTATAGTGACCAGAACTGTACACAGTACTCCAAATGTGATCACACCATAGTTTTGTATAAGGGCTTTTTAATATTAGCAGTTTTATTTTCAAACCCCTTCCTAATTATTCGAAGCATGGAATTGGCCTTGTTCACAGTTGAGTTGATACTTTCAACGAGCTGTCTACCATGACCCCAAGATCCTTCTCCTGGTCAGTCACTGACAGCTCAGACCTCATCAGCGTATATGTGAAGTTGGATTTTTTTGGCCCAATATTTATCACTTTACACTTGCTAACATTGAACCACATTTGCTATTTTGTTGCCCACTCCCCCAGTTTGGAGAGATCCTTTTGGGGCTTCTTGCAATCTGCTTTGGATTCCACTACCCTAAATAGTTTGGTGTCATTTGCAAATTTGGCCTCCTTTTCAACATTTTGAGGTTTAGAATACAAAAAGTTGAAACCCTAACCCCAACTTCTAGATCATGTATGACCAAGTTAAAGAGCACTGGTCCCATTAAAGATCCCTAAGGGACCCCACTTCTTACTTACTTCCATTGTGAAAACTGTCAATTTATTCCTACCCTCTGCTTCCTGTCCTTCAACCAGTTACCAATCCACACATGAACCTGTCCCCTTATCCCATGACTACTAAGATTTCTCAAGGAACTTTGTCAAAAGCTTTTTGAAATTCTAGGTCAACTGGATCCCTTCATCCACACACCTGTTGACATTCTCAAATAATTCCAAAATGTTAGTGAGGCAAGACTTACCGTTGCAGAATGCATGCTGGTTCTCCTTCAGCAGGGCCTTTTCTATATGCTTAATAATTTTATCCTTGAGAATGCTTTCCAGTAGTTTACCTGCAATAGATATTAAGCTAACAGCCATTAATCTAGCACAAATCAATACAAGGAGAGAAGCCACATAAATGTGTGCAGTGTACTGTTGAGAGGCCTTTCCTAGTGTTGTTTGTATGCATTTTGCATGCCTCCTGCATTACCATTCTGTTGTCTTCACTCCACCCTTCAAATCCTCCTCCAATACCCCCAGCAAGTTAATTTTAAACTTATTTTAGGGCAAGGAGTGTCTTTTATTACTTAATTATAACTGTCTACAAGCACCTGTCTCAGAGGAGTGATGTGACTGACAACACTTATCCTGAAATCCTGACATTGGCTTCCTATCTCCTTCTACAGCCAATGATTAAAACCATAGCTTCCTTCCTCTCAACTCCTCCACATCTTTCTGCTCTTATTTCCGGCTATACCCAGCCTGTCACCTTCATCCTTTCAATTCTACCACCTTTAGCTGCCCAAATATCTGCTGTTCTCTTCAACAGCTCCATCCATCTCCTGTATGACCTCTCCACCCTCGTTATTTTGACATTGAGTTGTGATGTCTGTTCTAAGTTCCATCAACCTGCAAGATTAAATCCATGAAGGTGCAGAACAGGGACTTTTCAGGAGTGGCACCAGAATTGTGGAATTCCCATCCTAAGGGAATTATTTCACTCCTTTTAGAAATAATGGAGATAGAGTTGTGAAGGACCACTTTTAAACTGACTGGAATTTTACTGATGGCTAAAATGTTTTGGATGTTTGTTATCTGTTATTTTTTTTATATTATCTGCAATCATTATTTTTTTTCTGTGATTGTAGGACACTGCACCCTGATACCATATAACAAATGGTTTTGAAATGTCTACTCCTTTTCAAAAGCAATTTGCTGTTTGCCAAGGAAGGAATGCTATTTGAGAGAAATCTCAAAGCCCTCTTGAGATCTGGTAACTGGAGATTCTTGGGAACCCACCCAATACTTCCAAAAATGATGAGTTTATATATGTAATTATTTATGGCTGCTAAGATTTTTAGCACAACTTCCAGAGTATAACCTTATTCTTTAAAATAAATTCAGAAAATAAAACTTTTTCAGTTCAGACCTCTCTCTAAGTTGGAAATATCTTTTTCTAGTCCTCTTGATCATGCTGGACAATATTGCTGTTTCTTCTATTTCTAGACAATTTTCTAATACTGGTCAATACCACAAGCCCCAATTCATTCACTTTATTTGAAAATAAACTACATATTTAATAGATTCTAAACACAGAATCTTGTGTGGTTAGAAATTCTCCTTTTCAACATTTTGAGGTTTAGAATACAAAAAGTTGAAAATACAAAATGTTAGAATTTCCATCTTACTGAAAAGCATACTTTTGACACGGCAATATTTAGCAAATGCGTTATTTAAAGATACCATGTTTCAAAATCAAATTTCAAGTAGAAACCGAGTGCAGTGTTTCCCTTGTTTATACTTATGATTATCGTCCAATGAACTCTTCTCTCAGCAAGGATACAAGTTCATTAGCGCTGTTGTCATTTTGATTGTAAACTAACTTGGAGAAGATGTTATTAAAAAGCAGGATATAAATCTAATAGAAAAATCAATGAATACAATTTTTGCAAACACATTGAAATTTGGTACACTGAAGAACTGTTTGTGTGAACAAGGCCTAACATGAATTTGATGTGAGGAAAAGATAATAGAATGCCAGATAACAGTTGTCCTAATACAATAGCTATGTCATTCTAGAACCCATGAAGGATGGACCTTCTGGCAAGTCAGATTAAGGAAAGTACAGTCTGGTTTCTGAATCATGAAGTCAAGTCCTTTATTGTCAATTAAACCTTTGTCTCCTGACAGGATGTGACACTGCTTGTGAATATGTTGCACTTAGGGCACTAGCATCCATGCGCTTGCTGTAAGTGAGCCACTTTCAGCACAGTTGTGTTGTTAACATCACAATATCTTGGATTGAAGCCCAGAGTTTCTGCTACTGTTGGCCATCCTATGTCTACCCTGTGGTATACTGTGATCCTAGGTTAAACAATACTTCTCTCTCTCTCTTTCTCTCGCACACACACACACACACACACACACACACACACACACACACACTTCCAGATTGTCAGAAATAATAGCACTGGGCGATGTCTTAGCTATAACTCTTCAAAACAGATGCTAAGGGAAAGTGACATTTTTATCTGACTGCATCAAATAAGGCATCAATTCTTTCAGGATTTTTTGTTGGAATAAAAGATGTTTTCAAAGTTCACACTGATCTATGACCAGCAAACAGAGAAGAGGTGGGCAATGCTGGGCTTTTGGGTTGCAGCGTGCCGATCTAGGCTTCCCATACACATCCCAGGATGGGCACCCCTATGGCTACTATACAGGTTGATGGATATGAAAGGAAAAAACTTGATGGGTGACATGCAATCTCCATAGCTCAACCGCCTATCCTATAAAAGTAAATATGATGCCCAATTAAAGCAATTGTGTTGATGCGTTACTTCACGGTATGCTCCATGGAAAATGTTCTTGGATGAGTGACCTGTTTCCTCCTCCTCTGTGGTAACCACCTGCATTTTACCACATTTATCATTTTGGGTGGTCCAAGCAGTGATGGTGACATGATCAGAAGTTCCAAAATGTGCTGTTTCTGGCATCTCCACTGTAATCCTAGGAAACTATTGTGTGTGTGTGTGTGTGTGTGTGTGTGTGTGTATACACATGTGTATACGCACATGTATACACACACATGCATCTTAAGTTTAGAAAAGATCATGAACCTGCTGTGTAGCAGAAGCAGCATTTTAGAACTTGCACATTGACAACTGGCCTTTCAACCAGCCATTTGGTGTTGTCCCATTATATAACATGGGAATGAATTCACAGCCCAAAATCCTATGACAAATGATGTTTAACTAATGGCAGTGATTGCCCTGTCATTTTCTCAGGGTGGCATGCCTTTCAGGTATAACAGAACCCTCTCAATAATCCATCAACAAAGTTAGCATAAATCCAAACTATTCCAGGAAATAAGTACTTCACCATTTCCTAATTTAAAAGCTGCATGTCAGTTAGATGTAACAGATGAAAAGCCCTCCATTAAATGGCTGCATGTTACAGTACCATCTGATACAGGTAGAAAGGAACATTCTCATTACCTGCTGTGTAATTTGTGCCTTCCTGTTTAAGATTACTTTTTGCATTAATATTTCAAGTGTCATTGAGGCTGTGTTTTTCACACAATCCTCTTCAACCTCAAGAACCTTCCAGGTATTCTCCTTTCATTCCTCTTTTGGTTTCATAGGAACCACAAATCAAATATGTTTCCTATGAAATCAAAATGAGGAGGCTTTTTTGCTCTCTCTCCCTCCCCAAATATCAAAAAGTCAGCAGAAGATACTATGTGTTCACTGCTTTCACTACACCGAGAATGGTTGTCTCCCCTTACAGCTCTGTATTATCAGCTACCACAACCAGTGGCAATTTAGATCGTAGGAATTAGAGGCCAAGTTCAGCACTGCTTTATCTGTGACATAACTGGTACCACCCCTAAACTTCTATTAATGCTTTTTGTGGTCTGATATATTTTATATCATGTACAAATTGTGTGTAATATGATTTACACACTTCAGATTCAGTTCAATGCAACTGTGCATGCTGCTGACTGAGGCTTCACTGGATATCGCATCTTTAGGTTCCCTGAGCTACAGGAGTTATCATAGTGCACTATGAGATTTTTTCAGCAGGCCAAAGTCTTCATCAGCCTTCTCAGATCAGATGTGTCCACAGGGGCAAGAGGGGATGATGCTCAGCTGCCAAATTCTAAATTTATGGGACATGCTAAATGTACTGGGTTTGGTGGGGTTTTGCTCTTTGTTGTGTTGTTGTTTTGGATAGATCTACATTGATAAAGAAGTCAGACCAGGTTCTGACGGACACCTGCAGCCAAGGCAGATGACATATCTTGTCATTTGCAATGCAGCCTTGAGCAACATGGCCTGAATCTGGTTTGAAGTCTTTGGAGTGTGTGTTTAAGGGCCATCTGGATAAACAGCTCGCACATGCAATCAAGAGACATGCCAGGAGGGCATCCAGACATCCCAGTGGGTGTGCTCCCCATGCACCCCTCCGTCTTCACATGTGCTGAGACCAGTATTGTGTGAACTGGCCCACATATGAAGTAGTACATTTCCTGTCTGTTCCCAGCATTTGTGGGGGCCTGTACCCAAGTTCACTTCTAAAAGTCATCATCATAGTGTGTTTATTTGGTCCACAGACCTTTCCACAACCAGAGTGAAATAAAGAAAAAATAAAGAACCGAAGAACTTCTACAGAACTTGTAGAACTGGAAAAGGTGCAGAAGAGGGCAACCAAGATGATCAGGGGCCTACAGCACCTTTCTTATAAGGCAAGGCTACAACACCGTAGTATGTTGTAGCATGGTTGGAGTGGGCATAGCATGGTTGGAGTGGGCCCAGAGACAAGATTTTAAAATGGGCCCCCCACTCACATCAATTTCGGAGGATGAATACAACTGAAGGAAGCCCGGGCGGGTACGCAGCTGGGGGAGTCAATCATGTGACTTGCCTCGGGGGGGGGCAAGGCAGTGGGCCCCCACACAACTGTCTCCTCTTGCCCTCTTATAGTTATTAGAGGTGTATAAGATTACGCATGGAGTAGAGACCGTGGACAGAGATAAATTTTTCTCCCTCTCTCACAACACTAGAACCAGGGGTCATCTCATGAAACTGAAGGTCAGGAAATTTAGGACCAACAAAAGGAAATCCTTTTTCACACAGCACATAGTAAACCTATGGAATTCTCTGCTACAGGATGTGGTGAGAGCCACCAGCTTAGATGGTTTTAAAAGGGGTTTAGAAAAATTCATGGAGGACAGGTCTATCAATGGCTACTAGTCTGGTAGCTATAAGCCACCTCCAGCCTCAGAGGCAAGATGCCTCTGAATACTAGTTGCAGGGGAGCAAGAATAAGAGAGATGGCATGCCCTCTCCTCTTGTCTGTGGGCTTCTAAGGGGCATCTGGCCAGCCACTTTGTGAAACAGGATTCCGGAACTAGATATCTCTCTATCTATATCTATCTATCAGATTTGTACACCACCCCAAACTTCCATCTCTTACAGCGATCAGCTTTGTGCTTAATCCAGCAAGGCTATTCTTATATACAGAAAATAAGAAAGAAATTATAATTATAGTTAATCTTTCAATTAGTAGTTCAGACATTAGGCAAAATTCCTAATATACAAAAATATCTGCATAACAAGTCTCTCAATAATTAAGCATAGAACAAGAGAAATCCTCTGGTATTTCATAAAACACTAAAAATCCAAAATAAAATTTAACATCCAAAGATGGCCTCTAATTCCTATGATCTAAATTGCCACTGGTTGTGGTAGCTGATAATACAGAGCTGTAAGGGGAGACAACCATTCTCGGTGTAGTGAAAGCAGTGAACACATAGTATCATTAAAACACTATTTATTAACTATGAGAGATCTTATTTGAATAGCAGCAGTGGTATGTCATGTCTCTGTCAAACAAGGCAAACAATCAGGTACTTCCAACTGCTGTTGTTGCCTCAGAACACAGAGCCAAGACTCTTGCATATCTACAGATTCATATTTATCATGAGACAGGGGCCTGACTTTCAATCGGTGGCTTCTCATCATCTAGCTGTATTTTCTCTTTCCTGAGCTGCAGTGAATTTTTAGTTCTCTTTGGTATATCACCCAATAGAATGAATAACTTCTAAAAATTTGTTTTCTTATGCAACTGTTCAGGCCTCTGACCATTCCTTATGCCAGGCCTGCTCAACATGGGTCCCCCAGCTGTTTTTAATTTGTAATTAATTTATTATTTCTTGTTTACACAGTCAGACAGGTGTTATTGACTGGTTTGTTTTATCCAGACATCGAGTCCCTCCCAAGGACCTGGGATGCCAGAATTTTATCATCAATACTGTTGGTTATTATAGATATCGTCGCAGAATATAGGCTGTTCCCAGTAAAGCTGCTTTTTGTAATTGGCTGGTGGTGATTTCTGTGGCCCCTATGGTGTTGAGGTGCTGCTGATTTTTATTATTATTATTATTATTATTATTATTATTATTATTATTATTATTATTAACATTTATAAACCACCCCATCCAGAAGCTCTGGGTGGTGTACAATAACTTTTTTAAAAATATAAAACCCACAATTCAAACACAATGCTAAAAACAATATTAAAACAATTTAAAAATGATTAAAACCATTTAAAACCAATAAGAACCAATAATAATTTTTTTTTACTACAACTCCCATAATCCCCAGCCACAGTGGCCAATAGCCAGGTATTATGGGAGTTGTAGGCCATCATCTGCAGGAGGGCCAAAGTTGAGCAGCCCTGCCTTATAAAATTTTTACTCTTTTTTGGCTTATCTTTTTCTTACGGGACTCTTATAAGCCTGCCTTTTTTGGAGGATCAGAATCACTGAGTTGTCCATCATTCAGTACCATCCTTATGCCAGAACCCCTGCTAACTAAGCAAAGAGGCATCTTTCAAAATGGTGATTCTCTTTATATTTAGCAGGGGGAGAGCAACTGGCCCTATCCAACCCCAGCACAGCATCCCTCCAGTGGCTGTTGCTGGTATCTGCCTTATGTTTCTTTTTAGATTGTGAGCCCTTTGGGGACAGGGGACCACCTTCTTGACGTATTATTTATTTTTCTATGTAAACCGCTTTGAGAACTTTGGTTGGCAAGCGGTATATAAATGTAGTAGTAGTAGTAGAATGTAACCCATAGCACTCAGAAAGGAATGTCTTGAATGAATCCAGTTCCTTAATTACTATATTCACAAAATAGTTTTGTTAAGTCTTCCTCCTCCTTAGCACCTAATACACCCTGAGCCCTGATGGCTGCATGATTAGCTGTAGCAGCACATCGAGCAAACATTTTTATCTCTTTCCCATTAATTCACACACCTTGGCTGATCCTTTTGGATCTATCTGTAGTTTTTGATACCATCAACCATGGTATCCTTCTGGGTCGCCTAAGGAAGGTAGGATTGGGTGGCACTGTGGTTCCATTCCTACCTCTCTGGTAGATTCCAGATCGTCGCTTAGAGACTGCTGCTCTGCAAAGCAAGAACTAAAATATGCAGTTCCACAAGGTTCCATACTGTCTCCAATGCTCTTTAACATCTACATGAAACTGCTGGGAGAGATCAACAGGAGATTTGATGCTGGGTGTTATCAATATGTTGACACCCAAGACTATTTCTACATATCAACCTCATCAGGAAATATAATAACTTCTCTAAATGCCTGTCTGGAGGTGGTAATGGGCTGGATGAGGGATAACAAATAAGATGGTGGTACTGATTGTAGGGGGTAAGTACTCAAGAGATGGTTTTGATCTGCCAGTTCTGGATGGGGTTACACTCCCCCTGAAAAATCAGGTATGTTGCTTGAGAGTGCTCCTGGATCCAAAACTCTCTCAAGTTGAGGCAGTGGCCAGGAGCGCTTTTTATCAGCTTTGGCCGATACATCAGCTATGCCCAGATAGCGATAGATCGATATTCATCTAGAGTTTTTTAATTCTCCCAGTTATCCAACCAGCACACACTTTCAGCAAGGCCAAATTCTGTTGTTACTGATTTCTTGTATATGTTCTGGTTCCTTGTTGTTTGAATTATGTTGGGTAGCTTTTTGTAATTGTTTTGTTTACTGAGTGTTTTAGATTGTTGGTTTATTGTTTAATATGTAAGCCACTTGAATGTTCTTTTTTGAATGAAAGGCAGGGTAGAAATCCCATGAATGAATTGCCTGAACAAACAATCCAAGACAAACAATCTTTCCTCATCCTCTGCTACCACTCCTCTTTGAGCCTCTACCTCAATTTTTAAATATTTTGCTGGCTTACCATAAAGTAAAGTGTGCCATTGAGTTGGTGTCGACTGCTGGCAACCACAGAGCCCTGTGGTTGTCTTTGAAGAGGTTTTCCATTGCCTCCTCTCATGTAGTATGAGATGATGCCTTTCAACATTTTCCTATATCACTGTTGCCCAATGTAGGTGTTTCCCATAGTCTGGGAAACATACCAGCAGGGATTCAAACCTGCAACCTTTGGCTTGCTAATACCATACATATGTGTTAATGCTGAAGTTGCCAATTCTAATTTACATTTTTTAAAATTAATTTTACATCTTATATCCTGTTCTTCCTCCAAGGAGCCCAGAGCAGTGTACTACATACTTAAGTTTCTCCTCACAACAACCCTGTGAAGTAGGTTAGGCTGAGAGAGAAGTGACTGGCCCAGAGTCACCCAGCAAGTATCATGACTGAATGAGGATTTGAACTCGGGTCTTCCCAGTTCTATTCCAGCACTCTAACCACTATACCACGCTGAAGCACTATTCAGCATTATACATGCATACAAGTATCTGTACACATGTGTATGTTTTTATACATATGACAAGTGCATTCATATGCACTCAAAAGTGAATCTGGGTACAGGACCTCTCAAATGCAAGGTACCAGTAGGAAGTGTTCTACTGTACATGCATTCACCACAACATGTGAATACTTGGACATGCATACAGATACGTAGGTATACACAGATTATACATGCATTGTATATTATACACATTATACACAGTTTGTATATGCATTGAATGTAGCATGTGAAAATGACTTTACTTAGAAGTGAATCACACTGAAATCGTTAGGCTTATTTCTAAGTACATGGTTGGGAATGGGCTATTAAGCAAGGAGAAGAACCAGTGCTGATGTGCTGGACTGCCTGTTTTGCATAAGTACTGATGGCTGCATCATCACAAACTGCCTTGAATTACCTAATCATGTCTATTTGGAAATATGTCCACATAGTTTCAATGGAACTCACTTCCAACAAAATAAAACTTAGGATTGCAACCTTAGTTTGCCGATTGGTTAGTTTTGAGCAAAATAAAGCAAAGTACTTTGAGACGAGATCAGAAAACACACAAGCAATTCTGAGGTCAAACTAGTCTAATGACTGGTATTAATTAAAAGCAAAGGTGTTTTCTTTGTTAGGAAAATAGGTCATTTGCACTACCTGCTTCCCATAAATAGGTAATGCAAAAAATGGGGTCTCTCTCTCTCTCTCTTTAGCAACAATGAACGTTCTTGAGGGGGGTTGTTGTTGTTTTTTTGCTAATTCAATCGAACATTATTGCATATCATGCAGTATATAATCTTAATGATCAAATGACAGACTTCATATCTGTTTGGATTTATTAAAGTGACATCAGACATTTACTCAAGGAGTAAACAGAGTTGACATTAGGAGGAGGATGACAGGGCAAAGCTTGAGGCTGATCAGAGGAACTGTGAAGGGGGAGAGCTCCTTGCACATTATCTCCTTCTATATGCTTTGCTAAATTCTTAACTTGCCCCCTAAGATGTCAGAAAATCCTTTTGCTGTGAACAATTATGGGAAAGTATCCTCTAAAACTCTGAATTAAAGTTAATATAACCTTGTAAATTCCTAAGCGTTGTATCCTAAGACAGGATTTCTCAATCCCACTGAAATTAGTGGGACTGAAGTTAGTCACAACTAATTTGTCTTATTGATTTCAACAGTACTTAGTCATGACTAACTTCCTAAGGATAAAACCCAAAGATCTGAAGAGGTCTACAAAGCCCAACTCTGAAAAATGATGTAAAAAAGTTTCACAAGAAAGAAATATCAGGTGAGCTGCAGCAAACCAGGTCTTTCATCACCATTAATGGACCTTTGAATTCAGTTTAGTTGAACAGACTCACAGTCCAGATGAAGATACAAGTAAAATATGTCTCCTTGGATCTACAGTATATTAGCATGTACTTAACCAGCTCAGCAGCCCAAACCCCACTGAAACGAATGGGTGTTATATAAGAACACTGCCATATATTCCAATGGAGCTTGTGGAAGAGAGCTTCCCACTCTCTTGTGCCCAAGAGTTGGCCAGCTCACAAAGGAATTGTTTCAAAAGCTAACAGCAATCCCAGTGTTGTTCAAACTTTTGTCACAATTTGGGCAAATATCAAAATACTGAATAGCAAATATTTCATGAAATCATG